>NC_136057.1:920812392-922136142 GCF_964261635.1 Lissotriton helveticus
TTAGGGGAAGATACAAACGCAGTCAGCGCCAGCAGAGCCTGAAGCGTTTCGGGTTACCCCCTTCGTCATAGGCTTCTCTGCCCCTAACTGGAGCATGCGAACAGGGAGTGCACTCCGCTTTTTGGGCACTTGTGGAACTTTATATATATATATATATATATCCTTATCTGTCCGTGTTTAGAGGATGACAGTTTGAAATTTCGAAAGGGCTTGAAAAACAAAATGTTGAGCATTGTATCATCATCTAGTTACATGTGTATGTATTCAGTCATAAATATAAATGTATCATTTTAATAGAATCTAAATATGATAATTACACACAATATAAGGAATAAAACAGCGACATGTTATTTATTTCCATGTGAGACTGCCTGCATGCCCTGTCTGTGCGAGCCTTTCGGGCTACACGTTGATGTGGGGACTCCATCTACCAGCAACCACAGCGAACGCTGCAACAGAGGTGTAAAGAACAGCGCCTCTGATTGGACTAACAAGTCTCCAATGGGAGCATAACTAGCAGTATATGCCCCACGTAAAACCATCGTAGTTTTAACACAATGCTGGCAATGAATAAGGCAAGCGCCAAAACACGTCTGCCAGGTGTTTTTAGTGTAATTTGTTTTCCGGATGGTGGCAATAAAACTTACCTGGAGAGGTCCCCGCACATATATATATATATATATATATATCCTTATCTGTCCGTGTTTAGAGGATATCAGTTTAAAATTTCGAAAGGGCTTGCAAAAAAAATGTTGAGCATTGTATCATCATCTAGTTACATGTGTATGTATTCAGTCATAAATATAAATGTATCATTTTAATAGAATCTAAATATGATAACTACACACAATATAAGGAATAAAACAGCGCCATGTTATTTCCATGGTTGATGCATTCATCTAATTTTCATCAAACATCAGTTTGATTTCAATTTGCAACTATACATTTCTGAAGCAAACATTTGGGGCCATAGGTAGGTAGCTAAATACCGGTCGGTAATGGCCGAAATTCGGTAAATTTGCTGTTACCGACCGGTATTTAGGCATTTGAGATGTAGGAGGCCAAAAATAAGGATTCGGTAAATATGAATCGGTAAATACCGATTCATCATTACCGAATTCTAAATTACCGCATCGGTATTTACCGAATTCTTATTTACCGAATCTGTAAATAAGAAACCGTAAAAACGAGAAAAAAGATGAAGGTAAATTCTGAAATACCGAATTTTATGAAATTCGGTATTTAAGAGTCGGTAATTAACAATGACTGAGAGCAGGTGGTAATCAGCCACAGTGTATATAAGCAATCCTAAAATGCAACAGTGTGATCACTATGGCGGCTTTCTATGTTATTGCAAGGCGGCTACGTCTACAGGCAGCAGGAGTGAGGATCTGGAGATGGGAGGAGCGCATTTACAGACAGCGCGACACACTATTCCAACAGACTGATACTGAGATACATGAAAGGTAAAGGCTACACCCCCACACCACCCTGGACTTGATAAGGGACCTGCACTCACTCCTGAAGCACCCAAAACCAAGGGCGTATGCCATACCACCACATCTGCAGGTGCTCTGTAGCCTACATCTACTTGCATCTGGCAGTTACCAGGGGGTGATAGCTGCGGTAGGCGGTGTGTCTCAGAGTTGCCTGTCCTGTTTCTTTAGAAAGTTTCTGGATGCCATGATGCAGAGAATGTACCACTACATCAGCTTCCCAAACACACAGGCGGAATTGCAGAAAACAAAGAAAGACTTTTACCAGATGGCACAGTTCCCGCACGTCATAAGCTGTATTGATGGGACACACATTACAATCTGCCCACCTGCAGCCTCTGAGTACATCTACAGGAACAGAAAGTACACCCACTCCATAAATGTGAAGATAATCTGCGATGCTGGCAACATAATCACTGACATTGTGGCCAAATTTCCTGGGAGCACCCACGACGCCTACATCTTAAAGAACAGTGGGATCTACACATGCCTGGCTGGGGGAGAATTTGGGGAAGGATACCTGCTAGGTAAATCACTGTGACACACCCTGATAGATACTGCAGCCGAATGTGTTTTGGTGTCTGTAACTAATGGCACTCTCTTTCCCACCTAGGCGATAGTGAATATGCTGTGCGGTCATTTGTCCTCACTCCCTACCTAAACCCATCAACCCCTAGTGAGGGACGTTACAATGTGGCACACAAATCAACACACAACGTTGTGGAGCGCACCTTTGGACTATTGAAAAGCAGGTCCCGCTGCCTCAACAAAAGCGGAGGCGCACGTCAGTACACACCCCTCATCTGCTTCAAAATCATTGCTACCTGTGCTATGCTGCACAACCTTGCCACAAAGAAAGGGTCAGAAGTAGAATTAACTTATTTTGAGGACAATGATGAGGAACTTGCACAGCCAGAGCCCAATGCAGCAGGTGTGGCGCCAGCAACAGATGGGAGACTAAGGCGGGCAGAGATCACACACTACTATTTTTAAGTAAGTAACGAGACACAGCCTGTTGTTGTATGTAGATGACGTAGTTTTAATATCTGGGCACTACGCCACAACACAAACTTGCAAATCCAATATGTGACATCCATAGATGGAATTCATGGGTTACTTCACCCAAATCAGTAATGAAGTTGCGGGCTGCATCAGCGTCTGTGGCCAAGCACAACAGTGCTGGATGCCTTCAGCGGACTGTCCTCACTGGCTGTGGATCTAGTGCCATTCTGTGCCGTCTGCTGACCCTCTGGGTGTCTGTTGTGTGGGGGAGGGGGGGTAATGCTGCTTTGACTTGTCATCTCCGAGCTGTCCCCAACTTCCGCAGCACCAGTAGTAGCAGACTGTGTGGTCAAGTGCACTGGTTACCCTTACCAGCCCCCTTGAGATATCACTGCTGCACTGTGCCAGCCCCTCCTGCATGGACACGGAGCGCCTGCATAGCAGAGATGTGGCAGTAGCTAGGTGGTTCACTGCCCTTGTATGGCGTTCAAACTTCTGCCTCTACCTGCGCCGTGTTTGCCTGTCCTCATCCATCTTGCTGCACAGCAGCATCACTGAATGGGATATGTCCCGCATGCCCTCTGCCATCTCCTTCATTCCGTTGAAGCTGGCTGTGGTGGTGAGGCTGCCTGTGGTGGTGAGGCTGGCTGTGGTGGTGTTGTGTGGCCTGCACTCGTACTGGCCTTCTCAGTGATGTCCTTCCGAGGTGCCCTCTCTCCCTTGTCCTGAGCTGTCCTGCGCAATGTTTCACCTGTGGACAGAAATTGTACATTAACTCAGTGTTCCTGCTGGCCTGCATTGCATTTCTGGCACACTATCTCATTGTCCTCTGCCTGCTTATCGCTGATGTGTCTCACATGCCTAGTTGTTCAGCGCAAATCCTGGCATGATAGGGGTTTCACTGACTACATCTCCCATAATGCATTGCTGGTCAGGACAAAAACCTGTACTGGAGTGGGATACACAAAGCCCAATTGGGGATTTGGGATAGGGGAAGGAGAAGGGGGGTGCACAATGCTGTGCATGCTTCTTACCTTGTTTGGAAGCAGCTCTGGCAGAGCTGTCTGCATCACCAATTCCACAGACACTTTCCGGCTCTATTGTGGACTCCACAAGCTGCTCCAGTTCAGTCAGGGCAGGTGCCCTGTTCTTTCCTCCTCCTGTCTGGCTGGATTGATTTCTCAGATCAGCCATCTTCTTTTTGGTTATAATTCTGATATCGTACCACCGCTTTTTGAGCACATCAATGTCCCGGAGGGCTCACTCCGATGGCATTAAACTGGGACTGGATTCCAAGCCAGATTTTTCTTTTTTCAGACTCTGCAACTTGCAGGGACTGCTTTCCAAAAAGCTTGGTGTGCTGCTTCACTACCTCCTCCACAAGGACCTGCAGTTCCTAAGGACTAAATGCAAGTTTCCTTTTCCTTTCCCCTCCTTCTCTTTCTGTGCCCTGGCTGGCCATTGTGAAAGATTTGCAGTAGCAGTTCAGGCAGTGGCTCTGTTGCTCTCCTCTGCACTCCAAGCCTCTCCAGAAGGTTCTGATTGTGTGCAGCTGCCTGGGTGTGGCCACTTCCTGGTTGGGAGGGGTGGTGGTTGCATAGGATTGGCCGATTCCTCAATTGCTGTGATTTTGAATTACCGATTCGGTATTTACCGATTCGGTAATATTTACATATTCGGTATTTACTGATTCCGAAAAAAACGATCGGTATTGTTGAATCGGTAAATATTTACCGAATATTTCCGATTCGGTAAAATTTACCGAATTATTACGTACATAGGAAATAACGATTCCTAAATACCGATTCGGTAAAATTAGGTATTTAGAAATCAGTATTTCTGAATTATCTACATATGGCCCTTGATGTTTACTAGAAGCCTTGTTCTGATAGACAGGGCCATTGAAATTATACGGCTGGGAAGGACCAAATTATGCAGGCAAGAAAAGACAATTTATGTTGCATAATGTAGCAAATTTTTTTATAGTATTAATAATTTTTTTGTCATTTGTACATATGTGAACATAGTTTGATCAAAGGTTTCACCCCACTCATACCAGTTTAACAGCCACATATAGCAATAAACAGAGAAGTGACCAGTGCGTTTTTCTGAGGAGTTTACCACTACGTGACACAACATGTTTCTGCACTTTTAGGTCTCACCTAGCAACGCAGCGCATACGCTGCTTGCTTGTGAAATCTATTGTTGTTGATTTAGCTTCCCAAGGGGGACAGGAGATGTGCACGTGCCCGGACAGCAGATGTGCATGCGCACAGCATCTCTTCTCTGGCGATCTCAGCTATCACTTTCACGCGCTCCCACCACGCTTTCACTTTCGTGCGCTCTATCCCAGCTTTCACTTTTGCACGCTCAAACAATACCCCCACTGCACTCGTGACACAGAGTGCTGCGTTTGTAACCCAGGACGCTTTCAGGCTTGTTCTAGCTTAGACTTCCAGGGTTTTCCCTTAAGTGCTGCGCCACGTGCTACCTCTGTCCAACTCAGATGCCTTCCCTTAAGCGCCATTTAAAGGCGGGATGTCCTGTAATAACCATGTAGTCCTTGTGTGCTGCCGATAAGCACTGCCCACCACGCTCAATGCTCCCCCTGCCTCACCCATCCCCCCACACACACTCAAACAGCCGCGGCACCGAAAACAACACTCTTGGCTCAAAAGAATTCCAAGGTGCACTGCAGTCAAGACCTATGTTGAATATTCCTACAAATGTGAAAGGCTGGGCGCATCCATCATTAAAGCTGCCCCTTTGGGAATGTTCGCACGTGCTGAGCATAGGCCATTCCAATCACACAAGTCATGGATAACTGCTCTACAAGCAGGCAAACATAGACATATCATTCTGGACTCGCACAAAGCTCGGGCTATCCAAGCACCTGCAGGGCACTTGTGAATTATTGTGGGCGTTAAGCCTGTGTGGCTTACATTACCAACAGCCCACCCTACTATGGCATACATAATAAAGTTGTGCGATAAGCGATGTCACAGATGCCATCCTCTGGACGAGAGAGACGAGCTCCGCTGGTTGCATGCTGCCAGGTGAAGTCCGGATTAAGAATGGAAAGGAGCGAGCGCCAATGCAAAATACATTCTACCAAAATGCGCAATCCAGCTGAGAGGGCGCCATGAAATGTGTGCCTGTTCTAAGATCAAAATCTACAACCGGTGAACCCACCGGAAAACATGCTGTCTGGAGCTCTACTTGGCACAATCACTCCAGCCAATAGCATCTAAAATAATACGAACGACATGCGAGCTGTTTTAACTGAAAATACCATCAAAGAAATGCGGCGCACTTCAAAATACACATTTGGTATCATGAGTGGCAATACATTCTATCAGGAAAGATATAGGGCCCGATTTAGAACTTGGCACCTTTTTGCGATCCCTTTATAGCCTGTGGAGACAGTAATAGTGTGGATGGGATATCCGTCACCTTTGTGACGGTGTACTCAATCCGCTAACATCTAAAAAAAACTCTTACTTGAAAATCATAAGTATGACCCAGTATTTAGCGTTATTTACAGCTGTAAAATTGAGTACATTGCAGAGCAACTCATGCAAAAATCTGGGACGCAGGAATGCCAGCATCTGATGCAAAATGCGTTATACAAATTATAAAACGTGAAGGAAGGGCCCACCCCTATAAAGGACTCCACCTTTCTTCTTACCAAACGTGCACCCGACTTCACAGCATTTTCCTGCTAAGCATGGGGTCTTGAGGGGCAGCTAGCCTTGGAGTTGTGCCCCCCAACAGCTGTTTTGATGGGTGTTTAATCTGAGGGACTTTCTGGACATTAATTGGTCAAGCAGGGTGAGGGGGCATGATTTTAAGGACTAGGGTTGAACTGCACTGGGTGAAGGTCCCCTTTACCCAGAAGGCAACACAATGGCTGCAGCCAGAGGTAGGAAAGGTTTCTGGGATCCGCCCCCTTTCTCTCATGATTTAATATGGTTGCGGGAGGGGGGCAGTGTTGGTGTGGGGAAGTGTGCTGAATGCCAGGATGAAACAGGTATGTAATAGAGGAGTACTGTGTTGGGAACGGAGTATTGCTTAATAAACCAGTTTTTGCATGCTTTGTTGACTACTCAGCTGCCTTTGACGGGGTACCCCGACATAAGCTCTGGGATAAATTGCGTAATTGGCATATCCCAGTAGGTCTCCTCAATGCTATTATTTCATTATACAGCGATACCTGGATTAAAGTGAAGTTAGCAGATAACACCACAAAGAAGAAGTGCCTGACAAATCGTGGATTAAAACAGGGATGTGTACTTGCCCCCACATTGTTTAATCTATACACCGCTGACCCGGGGGAGACGCTTCATAATGCTAGTCTTGTAACCCCGAAAATCGGGACCAACAAACGGCAAATATTACAATATGCAGACGACTTAGTGGTAATGGACCACACAAAAATTGGGCTACAAAGGGGCCTAGACACCCTCAATAAGTATAATGAAAGAAATGAGCTTATAATAAACGCTCAAAAAATGCTTTACTGAAATGGCATGTGGGCAAAGAAATCATCAATACCACAAGATCGTACACCTACCTCGGGTGCTGTCTAAGTGAAACGTGTAAAGCAACATTACATCTCCACAAAATGAAGGCCAGAGCACAGTCAACAACTTTTTCTCTATGCAAACTAAATGAGTTAATGCATAGTCCAACGACAGCCCCTATCAGAAAAGTAATACAAGCTAAAATTAGGGCAATTGCAGGTTATGCACACCAGCCATTTCCAGGCAAAATGGAAGCACTGTTGGACAAAGCACAATGCCTGGCCTACAAACACATTTTCAAACTCCCTAAATATACCCGCAACAGCCTAATTCGTTTGGAATTCGGACTGAAGCAACAAAGTAAGGAATGAGTGGGAATGCACGCAAAGTACTACTATCAAGTTTGAAGGGACAATCAACCTGTGGCAAGGTTACAAGGAAAAAGCAGTGGAAATGTTGGGTTTGGAAATTGAAAATTGGCAGGAAGGGTCGATAAAAACTCAATTAATAAACAATGTTTCCAACTGTCGCATATAAATGACCTAGCGGAATATGTAACAGGAAGAGGTCCACCAGGGCTGTTAACATCATATGTAGGGCATAAAATCCAGCCCTATTTTAATCAAGCTCTGGGAAGGAAAGCACTCAAAAACATTATATGGGCCAGATTGGTGCCCCTCCCAATTAAAGAATTAAACCTTGGGTCGAACTCCCTTGAACACAAAATCAGATGTAGAATCTGCAACTTCAAACATGAATCTCTGCTACACTTGATTTGTTGCTGTCCCGGTATGCTTCAGCCCCGTCAGAACCTTTTAAAACACATATGGGTGCGTAACAGGGTGCGAACAGTAAAAGAAGCCGTCTCTGTACTCCCTTCCTGCACTCTACTGTCGGACTTGGCCAGGTTTGGGAGAAACATGGCCGAGCTCCGAATTAGGCTTAGGGAAGAAGAGGGGCCAGGCAACATGAAAGTAAATCTGGTTTACTAAATAATTTGTCTCCAGCAACCAGTCGGTGAAGTCGTCATTTTAACTATTAAATTTTAGAACTCATATGAAATTTTGCAAAAATGTTGAACTGGCAATCTCTTGTCATTTTACTAATGTATATATTTATCTTTTTACTATGTTTTGATAATGCTGTATGTAAATGTATTTTTTTTGTTTTTTTAATGTTCCAACTTTCTTTTAATTGTATGTAAGTTGTATTGCAAATGGTTTTAAGTAACTGTGCAATATAAATAAAAACAAATTCATTCATTCATTCATTCAATGGGTATTGCTTAACTGTCACTTATGCATAGAAGCAGCTGTTGCTGGAGTTTCAGAATGTTTTAGTATTAAAAAGAGTTTGATTGCATTTTGGGGTGGACAAATCAGCTTGTGGGGTCGGGGTGGGGGAGGAGGTGCTGAGGAGAGAGGGAAATTATTACATTTCTTTTGACATGAAGTTGAAGGTTTAGATCATGGGTCTCTAACCAGTAGCTCGGGAGCTCCAGCTCACCAGCACCTTTAAAGTAGCTCTCCAAAAGCTCAGCCCAGTGCAACATTAAGATGGTTTATAC
Source organism: Lissotriton helveticus (assembly GCF_964261635.1). Taxonomy (NCBI): domain Eukaryota; kingdom Metazoa; phylum Chordata; class Amphibia; order Caudata; family Salamandridae; genus Lissotriton; species Lissotriton helveticus. Next base: position 920,820,981 of record NC_136057.1, read on the forward strand.
ACATTAAAGAAGACAGCTTTGCTAATCTCAAGACACATAGATTGGCAATCAGCCAAACCAACGAAAGTGCCTCATTCTAAGATACAAATAAACAATGTATTCACCTACAAGGCCTGCATCATGAACATACCTATCCACTCTCACTGTATTCAAGTCACAAGGAGATTGGAGATACAGGCTCAAATATATCAGTCACAATATCCGTGTCAACAAATGGCCACGAAAGAAGAGTGCCACTCACAACTTGCAACGTTGATACAAATATTGCTCCACACTTTTAGAGAAGGTTAGTAGATTATCATGATTGAAGATTGTAGATAAACGTGTTTGGTTAAGAAACCCAATGCATCTTAGGTGGAAAACCCTTCATCAGGGGTAACTATGGACCAAGAGAAAGGTTCAAAATGAGTGACATGAAGGTCAGGTAATCATCGGTATTTAGTGAAAACATCAGAAGATGGCAAAGTAGAGCAAGTAGAAGAGAATGAGAAAAGCAAGGAAGAGAGTCCATGCTGAAAGTGGTAGTCAGAGTCACACTGGGTGACTGTACACAGTTACCCAGCATGCAACTCAACGAGATTGGGAATGTAACAGTGATTGTACTCACTATCAACATATAAACCGGGTTAACGATCCCCTTGAATGTGGAGTGCACTCAATAAATGCTAAACCGCTAGCCTGCAATAATAAAATGCTGTCTTTTAAAATTCTGTGATGCGCGTGGTGTCATGAAAGTGCAATCTGAAGGATGTGTGTGAGATTCAGTACCGGTGGTGGCAGCACGAGGCTTGTGGTGCTGTACGGACACATCCTTGTAACGATGGAGGCCACTTAAAACAAGCATTTGTAATGTAATAGGTCTTGCATTTACGCGAGTTTGAGCTATTGACATTGCAAATAACAATGCCTTTTACTTTTTGTTTTAACAGCATAAATAAAAGGCATTCATTTACAATGCCACTAGCTTAAACTCGAGTAAATGTGAGACCTATTGCATTGCAAATGCTTGTTGCAGTAGCGACTGCTACGGGACAGGGGGTGGTTTGGCAGCGGGGGTTGGGGGGTGAGGGTGGACGAGAGGAAATGATAAAAAGAGGAGGACTTACCTGGAACTCATGGACGCCCCTTCTCCTCCGTCCTCTTCAGCTTTCTTCTTCTTGGCTCCAGTCCCCGGCCGCAGCAGAAAGCACCTGGGCACACAGGTACCCCTGAGCCAATCACAACTCTGCAATGCATCATTGTGATTAGTTTGAGTGCTGTGGTTCTGCGCTCAGCAAGGACAGGGAGCCTGTGCATGTTCATCAGCAGGCTGTGTAATGCAGCCTGGTGGGTGACATGCAAAGTATGCATGACTGTTTGGCCGGCCCAAGAGGCTGGCCAAACAGTCATGAGCACTTAGGGAGTGTAAACCACTCCTCCCTATGCTCTGGCCAGTACCGCCACTGAATGCAATAGGAAAAGTAAAATCATGATAACGTTAAGTTTTTATCATTTTATTATTCCTTTTGAGCAGTGGGGCGACGATCCTCTGCCTTAGCGGAGGAACCACCCCTGGCTTTTTGGCAAGTTATGATCTGTTTGAACTAGAAACAATTTTTTGGGGGGGGAATCTGTAGCTTATGCAGCAGATGATGAATTGTGTGCCAAATGCGGCAAATTAATAATATTATGGAAAACACTGGGGCCGCAGAATCACATAATTCCAGTGGCCCCACTTGTAAGTAAACATAATTGTACCTGGCCGAAGCAGAATATGCTAAGATGGCAAAAATTCAACCACTTTACTTTCTGAAACAGAATTTCAAATTAACTGCAATTTGGAAGACATATTTAAAAGAAGAGCTATTTTCAGCTTTGAAGGTTGAGGCTGAGGAGCAGTGCTACTTGGGCTCGGTGTTTTGAAATACCGTCCTATCGGCAGTACCGAACTAAACCATATAGGGGCAGTGGCAGTCCATATTTGAAAATATGCGCATCAGCTTGGAATAAATGCAATACCTTCAATCAGGGAAACGATGTAATTTAGATTTATGCGGTCATCTAAATCTGCTTCACGGATCAGTGCCTTTTATCCCGAGTCTTAAAATGCGCAAAAGTTAAACCACAGATTATGAAAAGCTAAACAGCAGTTGTAGAAGTCTAATCCTAAAACAAGGATAGATTTAGGTATTGTGCACAATGCCATGGCGCAAGGGAAGTAATTTTAAAATATAGTGCTAAGAAAAACAATACAGAGATCTGTATGCTACAGAAAGAATCCTTTATAAAAGTAGATAAAAGTAAACAAGCGTCCTTTGCTCCCTGTACCTGATTTTTGGAGATGTGGTCGCCAGAGATAGAGTATTATTGCTAGATTATGCATGCGGCTAGTTATTGCCGGTATGGAAAGCCTAAAAGGCAGAACTGCATGCTTTTTAAGTAGCATTTCCTGAATTAACCGGGGCCGTTTGAGAGTCATATGAAATGTGTGGTTTTGCAGGTGAGGAGTGTAGGCCTCGCATGGCATGGGGTAGATGTTTCATGCAGGCACACAGCGGGGGCTCTGTTTTCCACAATGCTCTGCCCTGGAGGTGAAGACAAAAAGTGTGCCATCGTCCTCAATGGAGACAGGCCTCTGCCCACTAGAGCCGGGCTGCACAGAGGGCCGCAGGCTCTTTTCATTTTCACCCCAGGACAGAAGTCTACTGACCCTCTTTTTTGGAATCCGTTGTACAGTGTGCATTAAAGTGGGAAGATGGGAAGCAATAATGGTGCCCTCCGTGAGAGCATAAAGAGGATGATGGTAGTACCACAGCACAGGCCTCTGAAATCAAGCAGCAGTTTCACCTTTTTAATTGTTTACTTATGTTGAATATTTATAAATGGTGGGCTACAACAGAAAGTAACTGCCGCTCAAGGGGTAATCAGGCCCCGCCTTGCCCCACTGGAGGAATCCAAGCTCCAAAAATGTGACTATGTGTGAATGAAGAAATCTTGAACAGGCGAAGGCGCCAAAAGTTTCCAGCCGTCGAGGGGCATTCTTGGGATGCAAAATTCAAATTTCTCCTGCTCATAGCTTTCCTGCCAAAAGCCATCAGCTTCACTGCGACCTAGTCAGTTAGCTATCCAGCCACGTTGACCCCCTTCTCCCCTACAGCCTGCTGCCTTGTCCCGCTGAAGATTCTGCACTTCTGAGACTAAGTGCCAAAATAAAAAATTCCGACCAGGGTTGAACCTGGTTTCTCTATCCGACGCATGTGCCATTGCAGTTGGCCTCAAATGGTACCTAGGTCCCGGTCTACTGCGAACCATTGAGCACGATTGGCGCTTTACTCTTTTTGGTGCTATTTTTAATTAAAACTTGAAGAAATATCGCTGATTACCCCTACTGGATTTTTTTCGTTGTTGCTTAATGCAGCATAGGGGAACAGCAAAGGCTCACCACAACTGTACCTTAACCCACTGCTGCCGCCCTCGCAGGGCGGTCCTAAAAATACTAGACCCCACGCACACTTATCAACTTCTTGAAACCGGTACTAATGCAGTGGTATCACTAGGGTTGGTGTCAAGCGGTGCGGGTAACTCATGGTGTCACCCCCTCACGACCTACCGCATGGACCTTCTCTGCTCCGAGTCTGCCAGTGGACACAGAAGGCAAATACGGGACCATACAGAATCCTTAGTAACGTTTGTGTTGGACCTGGGCCTCTTGGCAGGGTCATCCCTAAACTTTTTGCCTTCCTCCAATACTCTCTCTGACCTGTTTTTGTTGGTTTAATGACTCTGGGCACTTTGCCACTGCTGACCAGTGCTAAAGTGCATATGCTCTCCCTGTTGTAAAGTGTACATGTGATTGATGTCCATGATTGGTTCATTGGATTTACTGTTAGTCCCTAGTAAAGTGCACCAGGAGTGCCAGGGCTTGTGAATGCCAATACTGCTAGTGGGCCTGCAGCGCTGGTTGCGCCACCCACAGAAGCAGCCTTAAAATGTGTCTAGGGTCTGCCATTGCAGAACCTGCGTGCAGTCTGGTACTGTCACCCTGGCTGGGCAAGTGCACACACTTGCCAGCCCCTAAACCTTCCCTTAACCTTCATATTAGTCACCCCTATGGTAGGCCAGAGGGCAGGGTGCATTGTAAGTGTAAGGTAGAACATGCCCTGATGTGTGTGGCATGTTCTAATAGTGAATTACTGCCAAAGTCGTTTTTCACTATTGTAAGGCTACCTGTTCCCTTCTAGGCCAGATGGGCTGCTGGAATTATTACACTCTATAATCCCAGCAGGCTCAGGGAACATGGTAGAAATTCATGTTTAGTATGCCTGAACTCAGAATAATAAAATACTTCTTTTAGTAAAGTTTATTTTAATATCCTGTGTTTGCAAATGCTACTTTTAGAAAGTTAGCATTTGCTTGCCTAACCATTTCAGCCCGCCTCTGCTTGGATGTGGATCTGACTGTCTGGTGTGTGTGAGTGACAGGGCTGGGAGTTGACAGGTAGTGATTAGCAGGAGGACCCCTTAATGGGTGGTGGGAGTTTCCCCTGAATGTTGCATCAGGCTGTGCCCCTGCCACCACAATGCTGGCTCCGCCCTCCTGGGGAGCGGCTGATGTGCCGACGGAAAGACTTTGCTTTTATTCAACTTGTGCCAAACTCTGCTGAAAGATCTCCAAGGGCTTGATTGAGCTTGCCCCCTGAACTGAACCCCAGGACCAGTGGGTTCTCCTGTGCTTTGGCTCGTCCCCTGCCTGAGGCCGAGTATTTCCTCCCGCCAGAGGTGAAGTCTGCCCCCTCTCGCCCCCTCCTAGGGCCGCCGTGGTACTCGGGAGCCAGCCTGCCCTCTTGCCCTTGAGAGCCTCGCTCCACCCGGAGTCGCTCTCTGCCCCAGGGCTAAGGCCGGCCGCTCCTCTACCCCTGCCTGCTTCACGGAGCCCTTGAGGAGACTTCAGCCCCTCCCGCCGGAATCCCGGGGACTCGAGCAGCCTGTAGCCTGGACCCCGTGCATCTGATTGCACCCGGCTGCCCTGCCTTGCTCTGCCCCCCCAGGAGAGGCCGCACCCCGCACTGTGAAGGGTGCCTTGCCTCCCGGAGATCCTTCGCTGTCAGAAGGGACCCCTCTGCACTGACAATTCCTGAAAGAAAGCATCCCTGAAGGTGCCTTGGCCCCAGAGGCTCCTCTCACCCTTCCCTGCTCCTCACTGCAGCCGGGAGCCCCCACCTCTGGAAAAGGCCCGGGGCTCCTCTGATCGCCTGCTTGCTGCTCTGCTCCGAGCTCAGCCCCCACCTCTGGAAAAGGCCCAGGGTTTTTCAAGCCCCTCTCTGGTGTCCATTCCAAGCCTACCGCGAGATGCGTGAGAGTTGGTAGGGGCCGAGTCAGTTTCACCCTTGAAGGCAGGAGAGGCGCTGCAAGGCGCTCCGAAGGCCGGGGAGGGTCCCAAAGCCCCAGAACAGAGAGAGGCTTTCTCTTTGAAAGGAAAGAACACTGAAAGAACTGTTTGGGAATAACACTAAACAAAGATTGCTTATTACTGAGAAAGAACTGTGGCAACTTAACCTAAAGAGTAACTGGAACCTGCATTTGAAATAACCAAGACTGTATTTACAAGCCTGCTTGAAATTTATATAAAGAGAATATATTTTTACAAATACAGTTTGGTGTCATTGTGTGGTGGGTTGGTTGTGACGGTGTAATATTGCAAATGTTTAACCTTACATGCCCCAGAGATTAGCCTAAGACTGCTTAAGCCACACTACCTAGAGGGTAAGCAGAGGTTGTCTTGAAGGTAACCCTCAGCCCTGACGAGGAAGAGAGAGGCCCTGATTGTCGCCAGTATTGCACTGCGCCAACCAGAGACTCCCCCTTCCTACATTGGACGCAGCGGTGAGGATAGCGAATTTACATTTGCAGTGTTCATGCCTTAACTATTGACCATTGCACAGTGATGACAGTCCAGTAACTAAGCGAAAGACTTTGTTTTTTTTTGGATTTATGATTTGCGAGAAGAGATCTCCATGTGTTTTTGAAGTCATGCCTGTGTCAGTGAAAATGGAAGAGGCAACATCCATTTCTTCTATTGACTGTGATTGGGAGAAACTAGAAAACTACACCAGGAAACAGCTCAAGAGGTTCTGCAAAAATTTGAACATTTCCATGACCGGACTCTCCAGAAGGGAGCAGTTCCAAAAGGCGCTGAGGGCCTGGGTCAAGGCAAGGAATGCCCCTGGAAAGGATTTTGAATTTGAGCATGCAGAACAGCAGCTGGAGGGACCCCTGACTCCAGAGTGGAGGGGTGCAACCTCCCCATTGGGTAGCAGTGTTTCTGGCCGAGGTCTGTCGCCAGAGGAGCTGGCGGACAGACAGGCAACCCGAGATCATGAAATGAAGTTGGCAGAGCTGAAATTGAGTTGCCAACTGGAGCTAGAATCTAGGAAGTTAGCCCTGGAAGAAATGAAAATGGAGCTTGCGCATGACTTAAGAATGAGGAAACTTGACTTGGAGCTCGAGGGGCTTGAGGCCAGGAGGGCTTCAACCCAGCAACAAGAAATGTGTGTAGCTCAGAGATTGAGCTTTGCTGAGTTGGAGGTGGAGCCCAGCTCAGATGGTGGCAGCAACATTCAGGTATCTAGTGCAGACAGCATAGCGCGCGCACCTAGAGATATGGCACCTGACTTGGAGGGGGTTAACTTACACCAGGAGGTTCAAGGGCATGAGGTAGCTCCAGTAGTGCGCAGCGTCCCTGAAGGGAATAGGGTAGCTGGCGTAGGAGTTCATGGTCCTAGTGGCGGGAGGGTTTCCCCCATGGTTGAGGTCCTGGTGGGTGAGTGTAAGGACCGCCCAGAAGAGTGTGGGTTGTGTGACAGAGACAGTTCGCTACTGTCTGGCCAGTCTCAGAAGAATGGTGTGGAGTATGTGTGTGAGGCGCTGGATGGTGAGGTGAAGGATAATTTGGTTAACCCTGCTAGGGGGCTGTGTAATCCAATTGTGGGAGAGCATATTGTAAGTCCCAGTTTTCCAGAGCTATGCCAACACCTGTTTGAGAGTGAGTTCTCTGACCCCAGGGAGCTCACATTGGAGGCAGACCTTGTGGTGGATTCCAGAAGGTCTGGAGAGGCATTGGGGTGTGATCCTGTGGCGAGTGGCTCAGGTATCTTCCAGCCCAGAGTGGTGGAAGTGGCGCAGAGTAGCCCAGCTAGGTCCTGTAGTAGTGAGATGGGTGTAGGGCCTCACGTCCTGTCCTTAAGGGGAAGGAGTGAGAATGGGTTTTGTCCCGGTAGTGCCCAACCTCAGTCTCAGAGCCTGGATGGTTCTTTAAGGGAACACCAGGTGGGGAGCCTAGGCTGTCCGGATGAGTCACCCGCTGAGGGGGATCCCCCAGTGGCTAGAGAACGTGGAGGCTCTGTAAACAGGGCTCCAGTAGTTCTGGTGACTGGCAGTACCACTCCAGTTGGGAGGGTGCAGAAGTCCAGAAAGAGGGGCGAGAGGGGGAAAGAGTCCCCAGTGGAAGAACCAGTGGGTCAGGGGCCAGCCAGCAGGGCTGCGTCCCCAGTGAATGACCAGGGGGACACCACTTCTGTCCTGGGGGATCTTCCCGCACTGTCAGAGGGACAGGGGTTGGGAGATCCGCGCCGGGCAGGCTGTTGCACGACACATGAGCTATGTGCCACCCTCAGGGGGGGCAGGCGTGCTCCCCGGAAAGTCCTGGTGCGCCAGGCAAGTGTTCAACTGCAGGGTTGGGTCCCTGAGTTGAGAAGCCAGGGTCAGGTGTTGTCTGACCTGGAGGGCAGGGCCACTGTAATCAGTGTCCTGGCCCATGTCACTTCTAGGGGTACCACTCCAGTTGGGAGTGGGCAGTACTGTGGAAGGGGGTGCAGAGGGAGGGAGTCCTCGCCTCTGACCCCGGTGCAGTTTGAGGGTTTAGACCCTAGGTTTAAGGGCCAGGTGCAGGGTGTCCCCCCTGACCTGGTGCCCCAGTTGCAGGATAGCACCCCTGAACTGGTGGGCGAATTGTGCAGGTCACCTGCCACAGGTGCCCTGACAATTCTGGAAGGGGGTACCACTCCAGGTGGGAGGGTACAGAGCCCCCAGGAGGAGGACCGGGTGTGGGAGAGGCCACCCCAGTCTTTAGTACAGCCGTCAGGTACAGACCTGAGGCTGGTGGGTCAGTGCCAGGATGGCATACCTGACCTGACAGGAGGGAGAGTGGACCAAGGGTGCCAAGCACCTGGGGCTAATGCCCCCCACTCTTTAAGGCCACAGAGGTTTGAGAGCCCTGAGAGGCGTAAGGCTTGGGTCTCATTCCTGACTACTGTCAGTGGCCACTGTGACATTTTTCTGTCTGCCTGTTGGGACACACCTGTGAGCGAATTAAGGTTCAAGGCTGCACAGGTGGTGTCCACAGGTGTAGAGAAGGGTTTCCCATGGATTGGCTTGGTGGACCCTGAGAGTATGAACAGAGGATTTGAAGGAGGTGCAGATTGGCGTAGAACTGGAATGTGCCCCTGCTGTTGCGGGCCAGGTCCAGGTTCTATCGCCCAAAGCAGGGAAGCCCATCACAGTGGTGATTGGTCTACCCTGCGTTTTGGCTGGAAGGGGGTTGTGTTGGACCTGGGCCTCTTGGCAGGGTCATCCCTAAACTTTTTGCCTTCCTCCAATACTCTCTCTGACCTGTTTTTGTTGGTTTAATGACTCTGGGCACTTTGCCACTGCTGACCAGTGCTAAAGTGCATATGCTCTCCCTGTTGTAAAGTGTACATGTGATTGATGTCCATGATTGGTTCATTGGATTTACTGTTAGTCCCTAGTAAAGTGCACCAGGAGTGCCAGGGCTTGTGAATGCCAATACTGCTAGTGGGCCTGCAGCGCTGGTTGCGCCACCCACAGAAGCAGCCTTAAAATGTGTCTAGGGTCTGCCATTGCAGAACCTGCGTGCAGTCTGGTACTGTCACCGTGGCTGGGCAAGTGCACACACTTGCCAGCCCCTAAACCTTCCCTTAACCTTCATATTAGTCACCCCTATGGTAGGCCAGAGGGCAGGGTGCATTGTAAGTGTAAGGTAGAACATGCCCTGATGTGTGTGGCATGTTCTAATAGTGAATTACTGCCAAAGTCGTTTTTCACTATTGTAAGGCTACCTGTTCCCTTCTAGGCCAGATGGGCTGCTGGAATTATTACACTCTATAATCCCAGCAGGCTCAGGGAACATGGTAGAAATTCATGTTTAGTATGCCTGAACTCAGAATAATAAAATACTTCTTTTAGTAAAGTTTATTTTAATATCCTGTGTTTGCAAATGCTACTTTTAGAAAGTTAGCATTTGCTTGCCTAACCATTTCAGCCCGCCTCTGCTTGGATGTGGATCTGACTGTCTGGTGTGTGTGAGTGACAGGGCTGGGAGTTGACAGGTAGTGATTAGCAGGAGGACCCCTTAATGGGTGGTGGGAGTTTCCCCTGAATGTTGCATCAGGCTGTGCCCCTGCCACCACAATGCTGGCTCCGCCCTCCTGGGGAGCGGCTGATGTGCCTGCCCTCACACTGAATACAGAAGCCAGAAGTACCCACAACAAGTACTCAGAGACTGGAGCAGTTATGCAGAGGCCCCCCTGGCTTGCTAGAACAAAAGAAACTGGGTATAAAAGAAGGAGCCCTGCTCCTTGTAAATTAGATCCAGTTTGCGCAAAGAAGAAGCTCTGCCTGAAGAGAAGGACCCTGGAAGCTGCATGGAGAAGTACTGACTCTGACCCCAAGAGACTGGCCTGTGGTGGGTGCCTTGCTGCTGAAGGAGAGCAGGAGAAGAAAGACGGAAAGACTTTGCTTTTATTCAACTTGTGCCAAACTCTGCTGAAAGATCTCCAAGGGCTTGATTGAGCTTGCCCCCTGAACTGAACCCCAGGACCAGTGGGTTCTCCTGTGCTTTGGCTCGTCCCCTGCCTGAGGCCGAGTATTTCCTCCCGCCGGAGGTGAAGTCTGCCCCCTCTCGCCCCCTCCTAGGGCCGCCGTGGTACTCGGGAGCCAGCCTGCCCTCTTGCCCTTGAGAGCCTCGCTCCACCCGGAGTCGCTCTCTGCCCCAGGGCTAAGGCCGGCCGCTCCTCTACCCCTGCCTGCTTCACGGAGCCCTTGAGGAGACTTCAGCCCCTCCCGCCGGAATCCCGGGGACTCGAGCAGCCTGTAGCCTGGACCCCGTGCATCTGATTGCACCCGGCTGCCCTGCCTTGCTCTGCCCCCCCAGGAGAGGCTGCACCCCGCACTGTGAAGGGTGCCTTGCCTCCCGGAGATCCTTCGCTGTCAGAAGGGACCCCTCTGCACTGACAATTCCTGAAAGAAAGCATCCCTGAAGGTGCCTTGGCCCCAGAGGCTCCTCTCACCCTTCCCTGCTCCTCACTGCAGCCGGGAGCCCCCACCTCTGGAAAAGGCCCGGGGCTCCTCTGATCGCCTGCTTGCTGCTCTGCTCCGAGCTCAGCCCCCACCTCTGGAAAAGGCCCAGGGTTTTTCAAGCCCCTCTCTGGTGTCCATTCCAAGCCTACCGCGAGATGCGTGAGAGTTGGTAGGGGCCGAGTCAGTTTCACCCTTGAAGGCAGGAGAGGCGCTGCAAGGCGCTCCGAAGGCCGGGGAGGGTCCCAAAGCCCCAGAACAGAGAGAGGCTTTCTCTTTGAAAGGAAAGAACACTGAAAGAACTGTTTGGGAATAACACTAAACAAAGATTGCTTATTACTGAGAAAGAACTGTGGTAACTTAACCTAAAGAGTAACTGGAACCTGCATTTGAAATAACCAAGACTGTATTTACAAGCCTGCTTGAAATTTATATAAAGAGAATATATTTTTACAAATACAGTTTGGTGTCATTGTGTGGTGGGTTGGTTGTGACGGTGTAATATTGCAAATGTTTAACCTTACATGCCCCAGAGATTAGCCTAAGACTGCTTAAGCCACACTACCTAGAGGGTAAGCAGAGGTTGTCTTGAAGGTAACCCTCAGCCCTGACGAGGAAGAGAGAGGCCCTGATTGTCGCCAGTATTGCACTGCGCCAACCAGAGACTCCCCCTTCCTACAGTTTATAAATTTAGTTCCTATATTTCCTGCATTTTTATATTGAGAATTTCATCCATGTAGTGCATTGCTACATCATAAATGAATCCTCAACATAAACAAAAAAACAGATCAAACAAACAAACCATTTAACTAAAGTCAGTAGGCAAGTGTTAAATTTGTGTAGTAAAGTCAAATCCATCTGAAGAGGCCAACTCACTATCAGGATAGCAGTGTAAAGTCATTGCAACCTGGCTGGAACAGTGGATAAGAGTGCAATGAGTTAATGGCTGCAAGATACATTTCTGTTGCAGCTGATATTTCAGGATACAGGGCACCACCCCGGTGTCCTGAGAAACAATTTCAAGTTTTCAAGGCCACTTAAGTGGGTAAGGCGAGTACAACCTGGCCTATAGACCTTAATTGAGAGACCCTCAAAGGAAATCGGCTGGTTTAAATAAAAAATAAATTAATAAAATGAGTTGCCGTTTCAGAGGATCCTTTCAGGATTCATGGAATCTTGACATCTAAATTGGCGTCTGTTGTCCTCAGTCTTTGACTGAGTACCATTTACTACAGACACTATATCTGGTTCAATGTAATGCGAATCCTGAAAAAGATCCATCAACCAGGCAAGCTTTACGCCAGAGTACCGCAAACCCATGGTGAACTTCAACCCATAACTCACCATTGGGGGTTTGCCATCATAGGTTAGGACCACAGAACCTCACATGGTGCGGTATGGGTCACAGAAACTTGCTGTGGGTTTGCGATACTCAAGGAGGGTTCACTGAACTCATGAGTCATGCTGGGGCAGGGCCCAGCATCAATGCACAACTAGGTTTACCTGCATGCATAGGGTTGGTGAACAACCTTTATAACGCAACTTTTAGCACGCAGTGCTATTACAATGCAGACTTTAAAACGAAAACCATTACAACGCATTACACTGGGGGCGCTTTAGGATAGGGAATAGTTTTAATTTACTATCCAACACCTTCCCTAGTGTCCACGGGGACTGGTGTTGGAATAGTAAATTGAACTATTCACTATCCAGCACCCCCCAGTGTAATGCGTTGTAATGGAATGCGTTTTAAAACTTGCGTTGTTACAGCATGCGTGGTAAAAGCATGCGTTGTAACAACGTACATCCATAGGGTTGTATGCAGGGCCTAGTCCTGGCTGTGTGTAATTCAGTATGTCATTCAAAAAGTAGGATATTCACAGAAAAAAACACAGTTATAAACTGATTTATACTTCGGTCTCAAAGACGCTAAACCACTAAACCTTGCAGTTTTGGTTTGCAATGCCTCCCATAATTCACACCACCCAAAGTAAAACAAGCATTTAAAATAAGACAATAAAGAAAAGGTGACTAACAAGCGCAAAACCTGGTGAACGACTTGAGTTATGGCATATTTCACTGATTTTGCTCTATTGGGCAAGAACCTTAATTAAGGTTCCTAACTATTTTTTTCATTGAGAGAACACAAACAGACGTGTGTGTCCTGGAACAGTAGTAAGTTTGCTTTGCCATGAGGTGGCATGAAACGGTCCCACTGCCACACACGTCAGTCCTGAGACATATCCAAAGTGGTAGATAACCAAAGGCACAAAGAAGCTGGAAATGTAAGGACCATACCACTCTCTTTAAGTCAGGGTGTTGCATTTTGTCCAAGAAAAAACAGTTATAATACTTTTTGGCTAGGTAGCATGCCAACAGGTCACCACCACCCCATGCAGGGTCAATTTTAATCACGCAGCAGGCTGATTCACATTTTTGATCCAACCAAATTGATTTACAAATGTTTTAATGGCACATAGGATCCCTAATGAAAATCACAAAGACATCAATCTGGAAACATTTGTACAAGAATGGCACATTAAATCTGCCGATAAACTCATGCGCCATCTGTGCACACGGGCATACCGCCACCATGGACAATTGAGTCCAAATATAGAGAGGGTAAACATTGGGACACAAACTTTATACCGCAGTAAAGATTTCACACAGGCTCCCGTTCCCATGAGAGGCAAAACAAAAAAAAAGTCTGCTAAGTTGATGAATGAAATACTACACAGTTTCTCAAAAGCCTTATACTAGCACCGTCATGTTTTCCACAGACAGTTACTTTTCTCAGGCTTTGCAGAAGCAGGCATTTTTTTTATTTCAAAGTATTTTTTCATTCCTCTTGCGAGAAACCCCTTCACTGGCATCTTCTCTTATGCATGCAGTGGTGGTGGTAGAAGGCAAAATGATGGGGCCCCTCAGCAGAATGGGGAGAGGGGGCCCCCGAGACACCCCTTATCTCACTAATATTCATTGGCATGTGACCCTCGTTGAAGGGTGCAGGAACTGGCCGCGCGGCGCATCCGCATCGCACCAGAGACCAGCATCATCACATGCATCTGGTGCGTGCGTGCGTGCGTGGCGAGGTGCTGCTGCAGTGAGTAAACAAACTCACTGCACTGACTGCAGTAGTACAGTAGCAGTATTTGATGTTTTTGGGTGGCGTGCGCTTGAGGCTTGCACGCACTAAGCCCCAGCATAACTGACCAAATTGGTGTCACCCCAGATGGGGTGATACCCGGTGCGGTCCGCACCCCCCGCACCCCCCTAGTGACGCCACTGTACTAATGTGTGACTATCTGAGCTTGTTATTTCTCTCGGAAAGCAGAAAGAAGTGGAGATTTGGATTGGGCACTCCTGGCTCTGTGCACTTCTCCCCATTCCTGGGGAAATGATTTGCAACCTCTGGATTTTGGCGCAGGTTAGCATCTGGAATCAGAGATTCGAGTCCTCCTGCATCCCTGCACCCAGATCTGGGGAACTCATTTATGGGAGTCAGGTTCACAAAATGATTGGTGGGGCCCAGGCTCCATGACCCAGGTTTTGGATATTGGAAAGAGTTGCAGGTAGAACAGGAGTGCAGCAGGCTGATCCACATGTGAACTGTTAACAGTTTTAAAATTGGAGGACACTGCTGTTAATGCCATTGGAAATCTGTGCTTCCTGTGCACTCACACTGCTCTCTCTCCTCATACGCTGCCCTTTTTTATCCCTGCCACATCTTTTCACCATTGGTGGCTGTCAATATCTGAAAGCGGTGAGATGTAATACTTACACATAATTTCAGTGAGTGAGCCAGAATTCTTCTACGATGGTTTGTGGGGGTATATACTAAGAAACTTTTAAAAAAACGGCTAAAGTGTGTATGTAAAGTGTAGTAAATAGATCAGCAGGCAAATCCAAGGAAGTAGAAGAAGTCCTTTATTAAGTTGTAGAGTAAGAGAAGAGCGGACTCTTCCCTGCAGCAGCAACCAGTTAACTGCCACAGAACAGAACTCACAAACATAAGATCACAAAGAACACAGAAGTAAAAGCTTTCCTAACATTAAGCATTCTACTGCCATATTCTAGAAAGACTAGAGTGATAACAAACACTACAATGTACTACATAAAGCACTATTTTCGAATACATTTGCAACAAAGCTATAGGTTTTGAAAGGCCACTTTCCATTAATTTGCTGATGGGCCATGGAAGCCTGATCCTCCTGAGGAGCTGATCGCATTATATTCACATTTTGCCTTAGGTGCCCCTCCATATATAACGAATTGCCTTCAGTGTACCAGCCGCACATTTTTTATTGGTGTATTCCCCACCCCATTTTTCAAGGGTGCCGTCTTATGCTAAGAATTAGATTCATTATGCCAGCGCCACAATTTTGCCATGGATGCCCCCGATATACTGTGCTCCCGAAACCAAGTGCCCCTGATATTACCCCCGGAAAGCAAGTGTTTCCAGTTTTCCATATAGTCCCAAACCCATGGATCCTCTTCCATGTACCAAGATCTTTACTCCATTATACCTGCAAACAGCATATTGCTATGGTTGACCTCATATACCAAGAATTACCTCCAGTATGCAAGAGGTTGTAGTTTGGCCAAGGGTAACAACTTCCACCCCATATGCCATAGGGTTCCCTCGCCCTTTGGCAAAGACTTATCTCTTGTATTCCAGGGCCAGCAGCACCCTTGCAAGAATAACACACACACTTTCACACGCACTCACACTTGCTTACACTTACTCTCTCACAATCTCTAACTCACACACCTACCAACTCCCACATACACTTGCTCTTTCACTATCTCTAACGCACACGCATGCAAAAACTCCCACACATATCGCCACTTACTCATTTTCACACTGTCACGGGCACACACTTACATACACAGTCTGTCACACACACACAAATACTCTCACACACATACACTTTCACGTTCACCTGCACCCTCGTGCTTTTTCTCACACATTCATTCTTATGCACGGTCACAGATACCCAATTATTCACACACTGCCGCTCACAAACTATGTTACTCAATCTCCCGCCACTTCTTCTGTTACAAAAGTTTGTACTGCTGCTGTTCCTGTACATCGTAAAACATAATAACATCCAGTCCAAGTGTAATGCATGACTCCTTCACACTTTGCAAGTTGGGATTTTCAGCACTTAGTTACTAAAAAAAACACACACACACACACAAATCCCAGAAAGCAGCATGGTGTTGCCATGTAAAGCCAAGGCTGGTGGAAAAGTGTCGCATAGGATAATTTACCACTTTGCAACTATGTAAAAGGTTTTTTAAAACTCAAGTTTTCATTTGTGATGTTCAGGCTTTATACTTGGAAGCAACCAAAGGGTAATCAATGAAGTGGTGAAAGAGCAGAAACTGTATTTCATCTGCTTATGTTGGAATTCACACACTCTGAAAGAATGGAGCTTGTCCACCAAAGTGAAACCCCCCATAGGGTGAGGCCAATGTCACAGCATCACCTGCAACCAGGGTCCGCCCTAAATCGGATTGACTGGGACAGTACCCTGGGTGGAAAGAAAATGTGGGGTTTGTTGTGGGGACGAGAGGTGGCTGCAGTGTGAGGCAGGAGGTGTGAGGAAGATGGGAGGAGGGTAGGGGGTTGACGGGGGCTCACAATTACGCTAAGATACATTAAGGGCTGATTACAAAGTCTTTAACGGACCCGATTGAGACCAAGTGCGATGGACAAGCTGCTGTTTGTATGATACTTCCACCCCATATGCCATAGGGTTCCCTCGCCCTTAGGCAAAGACTTATCTCTTGTATTCCAGGGCCAGCAGCACCCTTGCAAGAATAACACACACACTTTCACATGCACTCACACTTGCTTACACTTACTCTCTCACAATCTCTAACTCACACACCTACCAACTCCCACATACACTTGCTCTTTCACTATCTCTAACGCACATGCGTACAAACTCCCACATATATCCCCACTTACTCATTTTCACACTGTCACGGGCACACACTTACATACACAGTCTGTCACACACACACAAATACTCTCACACACATACACTTTCACGTTCACCTGCACCCTCGTGCTTTTTCTCACACATTCATTCTTATGCACGGTCACAAATACCCAATTATTCACACACTGCCACTCACAAAGTATGTTACTCAATCTCCCGCCACTTCTTCTGTTACAAAAGTTTGCACTGCTGCTGTTCCTGTACATCGTAAAACATAATAACATCCAGTCCAAGTGTAATGCATGACTCCTTCACACTTTGCAAGTTGGGATTTTCAGCACTATGGGCCAGATGTAGGACACCAAATACCGTTCGGTAACTGCAGATTTCGCCCGTTACCGACCGGTATTTGGAGTTTGACATGTATGGGGCCTTATATTTACAGAATCGGTATATTTACCGATTCAGTAAATTTACTGATTCTGTAAAATACCGAATCAGTAAATTCACTGAATCGGTAACTCCAGATGTAGGTGGCACTTCAAACAGTGCCACAGGCCATTACCGATTCGTTCTTTACCATGTAATACTATTGCATGGTAAATAACGAATTCCTGTGTACATGCACATCTGTGCATGTACACCTGTGCATACATGCCCTAAGGGCATGTATGTGTGTCACATGGCACACAAGCCAAAATCAGGGGTGCAACAGGGTGTCAAAGTGACACCCTGTTCCCCTTGACAATTCGGTATTTTTACAGAATCGGTATTTACCGATTCGGTAATTGACATTGATTCCTATGGGCCTCAAGGCCCATAGGAATCAATGGCAATTACGGAATCGGTAAATACCGATTCGGTAATTACCGAATCCTAACGATTCGGTAAAAAATACCGAATTTTTAGCTACATCTCATTTACCGAATCTAGAATACCGATTCGGTAAAATTCTGTATTTTAGAGTCGGTAAATGAGGATTACCTACATCGGGCCCTTAGTTACTAAAAAAAACACACACACACACAAATCCCAGAAAGCAGCATGGTGTTGCCATGTAAAGCCAAGGCTGGTGGAAAAGTGTCGCATAGGATAATTTACCACTTGGCAACTATGTAAAAGGTTTTTTAAAACTCAAGTTTTCATTTGTGATGTTCAGTCTGTATACTTCGAAGCAACCAAAGGGTAATCAATGAAGTGGCGAAAGAGCAGAAACTGTATTTCATCTGCTTATGTTGGAATTCACACACTCTGAAAGAATGGAGCTTGCCCACCAAAGTGAAACCATGTCACAGCATCACCTGCAACCAGGGTCCGCCCTAAATCGGATTGACTGGGACAGTACCCTGGGTGGAAAGAAAATGTGGGGTTTGTTGTGGGGACGAGGGGTGGCTGCAGTGTGAGGCAGAAGGTGTGAGGAAGATGGGAGGAGGGTAGGGGGTTGACGGGGTGCTCACAATTACGCTAAGATACATTAAGGGCTGATTACAAAGTCTTTAACGGACCCGATTGAGACCAAGTGGGATGGACGAGCTGCTGTTTGCATGACACTAAGTCAGGCATCTCCCTACTGAGCCCCTCGGAATTTTGGCACCCAGGGCCTGGGCCCAGCTCGCCTATGACTTAGGATGGCTCTGCTTGAAACCCTCACCCCTTCTGTGGTCAAGCAGTGTGTCAGGAGCAGAAGGCACTGAACACATTTGAAACAGAAAGCCTCACTGCTGGGTCCTCTGGTCCCATGCAGAACCAAGGCTTTAGTGAGCTTTCAGGAGCCCCTCAGCTGAAATATTCCTGGGGCTCGAGTCCAAGTGCCCCATAGAAGTTGGCACCAATGAACTCGCTATGAGGTTCTTGGTGTTCCACTGCATGGAAAACAGCTTTCATGGGGGCCAGTAGTCCGTAGAGAATCTCCTCAGAACCAGTGCTTGAAACACTGTCTTTGAATATTACTTTGGAATAAATGACTTAATTTACACCTTTAGTTGACATTTTCCTCCCTTTATATTCTTTTTATTATTATAAACACAAACTTACATACATACGCAAACAAAAAATAGGATTGGTGATTTCAGCATTACACCACTTTTCAGCATGATATAAAGTGTCACTTGAAGTATCACACATGACACATGCAATGGTCATGCTAAAGAGCATGGCTTTCATGGCAATGTCATACACTTGCTTTCTCTAACTTTCCCATCATATATTTGCCATTTCTACCCATCCCATTTTAGGGAAGGTGATAGAAAGTTGAGTAGGCTCCCAACTTTCTAGGTACATCGGTGCAAACAAACGCCTCGACACCTTCCAATCTGGATTCAGGCAGGGACACAGCAGGGAGACTGCACACTGCAAATTGTTGATGGTGCACTCTGCTGGTTCTTGGAACTCCTGCCTACTCACGCTCCCAGACCTCTTAGCTGCCTTTGACACAACCACTCCTCTCTAATTAGCATCCTGAAGGAGCAAATGGGCATGGAGGAGATAGCCCTTAACCCCTTCAGCGCTAATGACAAGGGTAACTCGTCATGGACTTTCCATTGATTTCAATGGAAAGTCAATGGAGCTCAACCAACACCCTTAGCAGCCAAGTGGTTAACTGATTAACCTCCTACTTGTCCAACCTTTCTCACGTAGTTAAAAAATTCGGAGCTCCTTCTCCGGCAAAGTCAACCTATAGCAAAGAGTTCCACTACTCTCAATCCTATCACCGAAAGTGTTCATCCTATACCTTGAACCCCTAGGTGAGATTCTCACGTTCTGGGGATACTTTATCACCAATATGTGGATGATTCCCAGATTTGTCAGAAAATCTAATTCCCAAATAACATCAGCCTGATCTCCAATCCCTCAAAAGTGAATGTCAAACCACTGTTTAAAACTTAGCCCAATTAGGGGGGCGTGGCTTGACACGCAGCAGAGATGGCTGCTTTCTTTTGAGCTCCATCACACTGCTGGTGCGGACGCTCATTTGATATGTAAAACGGGCGATACTTCATTACTCTTCAGCTTCGGAGAGCAGCGGAATACTTCAGGAGCACTGGAGAGTGTTTTATTTTTTGCAACACTCTTTTTTGAGGCTGTGACACGGAAAGTCTCTGTCGGGATATTTTCCAAGATGGCGACCGCCAATGGAATTCTCCTCACAACATGACTTATGAATGCTGTATTTTACTCGCATAACACACATTTGCCGTTTTTGATGCTCTTTAAGGTACTGTGCGATATTATCTTTGTTGGACACTTTGCTGGATCCACAAGTATAGGGGTGTGACCCATCGTTCTGTGGAGGTGGCGACAGTTTATTGGGCTTTGTATCATTGCCTGCACTGTTGATTAATACCTATACGCTACGAGGGATTTCTAATTGCCCTTCAGCCCAGAGAACGGCGAACCAGCTAAAGAATGTTAAGAAGTGTTTTCTCCCCTTAATGTCACCTAATTTGAAGAGATGTTTTTATCAAGTATCAGCGCTTATACAAAATGGCGGCAGCTGATAGAATTCTCTCACAGTTCTAGTGCCTAATGTGTGGCTCAATACCCAGCTGGCTGTACTTCAGTGCAGGAGTATTTTCTCTCAGGACTGTATAGTGTGTCTGCGCATTTACAATCCCTTACAGTTTATTCCTGTTGTGGAGAGTCTACTCAGCATTACAACCTATATCTGCTTGGTGTGTGTTTTTCTCTGTGGTGCCATCTGTTTGTTGGCATATTTGCAACGTGGTCTCTTTTCTTGGAGAGTTGTATACTGTGATTAAGTTTTTATGCTCACAACGTGATTTTTGGTTGTGGGTCTCTCATGATATATCAATCTCTTTTGCAACAGTAACCATTTACATATTTTTGGTCTCTCTGAGTGTTACCTGTTTATGGTTTCAATGGCAGAAGGCATGGGTGTCACCCCTAAGGAAAGAGATTCTAAGGGAAATTTGAAGAGATCTAACCAAAATTCACCCACCCCAGATTCACCAGTTAAAAGCAATATGGAATCCGCCTCGACTTTAGATACCATACTACTCAAAATTAATGCTGTTCATGATATAGCGCAGAGCACCAAAACAAACACAGACTTACTTCAAGTTGAGGTGGCGGCCATCCGCACAGACCTTAAAAATCTCTCACTACGTGTCTCCAATGCAGAAACACAAATACGTTCTGTGGAGGACTTCACGAATAAGCAAGCTAAACATGCTCAAAGTATGGAACGTTCCTTGGCTTCATTGAGAAGGGACCTGTCTGAACAGGAGAACAGAAATCGTAGAAGTAACCTTCGTATTTTTGGTCTTCCACTAGAATGTGAGAAAGTGGCTTCATCAATGGTGGACTTTTTGCTTACTTGGATTCCTTCAGTTCTGAACATTTCATTTCAAAAAGACTTTGAAATAGAACATGCTCATAGAGTCCCCACCTTTAAACCTAAATCGCTACCTTCTCCAAGACCCGTGATCTTTAAACCTCTGCGTCATCAACATACATCCTTGCCCACATGAGGAAGATTAAAAAATTGCAATGGGAGGGGCACCGAATATCAATATCACAGGACTTTGCTAGAGTCACCGTCATTCGTCGTAAAGGATTCTTGAATTTACGCAGACGACTTACAGACATGAATATTCCATTTTCCTTTGCAGGTCCTTTGCGATTCAGAATAACTATTAGAGGTCGCCCACAGATTTTTTATGAGCCTGCAGAGCTTTCCCCTTTTTTGGATAATCAGTCTGGGTCTCTGATGGACTCATAATCTCCGCCTGGCACCCTTAATGTCTATCTTACTCTGATACTTTGTTTCATACCCTTGGTGCTTTATTGCATTATGCGTGGTTAATAATGAATATTCATTGCATCTGTTATTGTTTTATATTGGTTGCTCTCTTTTAACTGCTCTTTCATTTACAGGTCTCAAGATGGTGCATACCTCTATGCATAATACTTATCTGTGTCGGTATTGTTGTTTTGTTCCTGTCTTGTTACTAGTGGATATCATTATATCTCTCTTTCCCTTCTCCTCAATTTCCTTATCATTTACTTTCTTTTCTGCCCTACTCTAACTGGGTTTAGGGTTACTATTTTCTTTCATCCTCCTCTTGTGATGAATTTTTACTGGTGTGTAATTCTAAAATAGTTGGTCTCCTTTTCTTGTAAATTCTTTTTCCGTTTTGCTTGAACTTTTTCTTCCATTCTATTCCTGTTGTTCTCTAGGTGTTTATTCTTTTTTCGTGTAATTAAGGATTTATTTGTATTTTCCTCTCTTATTCTCTTTCCTATATTTTATTTACATTTTTGTTTGTACATTTCCTATAATATGAGTATATTCATCAATTCCTTTACTCGTTATGTATGTTTATCATGTTTGCTATTTTAGGTAGGATAAGTTATTTTTTTCTTGTTGGTATATATATTTATCTTTGTTTTCTAAAATGGTAAAATGTTAGCTAACCATCAGATTTGCTCTATTCTATTGTTTGTGATTTATTTATTGCTCATTGCTTCTATTAATTATCTTTTTATATATTTTAGTATTTGTTCACAGTTGTTATCAATTTATATGGTGTTGGATATATTAGTGGGATATGAATTTTAGTGTATTATATTGCTATTTTTATTGCCTCTCGTTAATATGTATTGCATCACTTATGATCATTCTCCAAGCCTTAATCTATTACTCTTAATATGTATTACTTTTATGTTTTCATGCCTTAACCTAGTACTTCCGTAGGCTGTAAGTCATAATATATAAGATTGATATTCATGATACTTTAATTTAATTCTGCCTTAGACGACTATCTATAATGTCTATTATTGCTAGTTATGATGCCTTACCTTAATATTACATTAGGCTGTTTCTATATTATCTATTATTGTTCTTTCTGATACCTTAACTTAATATTGCCTTTATCTGTTCTTTTTATATTTTTTACTCTTATTTATGATGCTTTAATTCAACATTATTTTAGCCTGTTATTTATAATATTTATTGTGGTTATTTATGATACCTTAATCAGTTATTACCTTAACTTGTTCTATTTAATATTTATTATTGTTATTCATGATGCATTATTCAAATTTGTGCCTTAGCCTGTTATTTATATATCTCTTAATGTTATTCATGATTCCTGATTATAATATTTCTACTCTTAGATTTAGTTATTTCTGGAATATCCATTCTCTAAGACTATTAGTATGTTGTTAATGTAGGATTCATGCACATTTAAGTTCCATTGCTTAATGACAATTTTATTTCTTCCAGAGTGGTCTGCACTGGTTGTGTTGGCTTCTGTGGTTGTGTCTCCACATTTTTTCTCCCCATGCAATTTGTCTATTACAGACATCCCCTGGTGGGGTTTTTCTTTTTATATGCTCCTGTTTTCTTTGGAGCATCTTTTCTCTGTCTTCTTTCTTTTCTCTGTCTTCTTTTTTTCTCTCATGTTTTCTTCTTCTATTTCTTTCTTTTTTTCCTTGGGGACTTCTGCTGCGGTTAATTTTTTATGTTTTTCCTGTTGCATATTTATTCATGTACCAGCTATACTATTGTTTAGTCTTCCTTTTCTCTGTTATCAGATGTTCCTATTTGTTTGATGTCAGGTCTTTTTATGTCTGGCCTAAACGTAATCTCTCTTAATGTTCGTGGATTGAAGCATCCTGTTAAGAGGTCCAAGATCCTAGACTATTGCAAAAGCTTATCTAGTGATATTGTTCTTCTTCAGGAGACTAAGATTGCCTTTAAGGATCTTTGCTCTTGTGGAAGGAATGGGTTCTGGATGTTATTTGTTCTGAGGCCGCTGGTATAAAGAATGGGGTTGTAACCATGATTTCCAAGAATTCAGGTCTGTCTATTGTTGCTGCTGAACATAATATGGATGGCAGATGGCTGCTCTCTCGCTTGTCCAATGGCTCAGATGATTTATATGTTATGAATATGTATGCTCCCAACATTGATGATCAACTCTTTTGGCATTCAGTAAATGAAAAACTCTCTGATATCCCCCAAAATGCTAGAACAATTGTTGGAGGTGATTTTAATTTACCTTTGGATCCTATTTTAGATAGGCATTCTGCCTTTAACATTTCGCCCTCCTAGATCACATAAACAATTGCTCAATATGTGCTCCTCTCATCAGCTTACGACATTTGGAGGCTACATAATCCTACCGGTAGCGAATTCACGTTTTTCTCTTCTCCACATTCTAGTTTTTCGTGCATTGATTATCTTCTAGTTGATACTGCTCTTCTAAAACACATGAGTAATGCTATCATTCACCCAATAGTTGTTTCTAATCACGCAGCTGTCTCATTTACTCTCCTTTCTCTGACGGATAAACAAGCCCCTCGTACATGGCGACTTAATACAGAGATTTTGGATGACAAAGATGAAGTCCAAGATCTATCGGTGGAGATTGACAATTGTTTCAATGATAACGAGTCTTCAGTGAACTCCCCAATTGGTCCTTGGGGTGCATTTAAATGTACAATTAGGGGCCAAATTATCAAAAGATATGTCAAAGCAAAATGCCGATATCAGAGAATCACTGCAATCTTTAGGGGAGGAGATAAAATGTAAAGAGAGATTATATAGAAGCTCTAATAATAAATCTCTCTTGCAAGACATTAAAAACTTGAAATACTCTTATAACTCCATTGTCACTAAGAGAGCTCATATTGGCGTACAGGCCCAAAAATCTAGACGTCTGTTGCTTCAAAATAGAGCAGGTAAGATGTTGGCTACCACTTTAAAGTATCAAAATACGAATGTTAAAACTACTCAGATTCCCTATATTAATGACAGCAATGGTGCTAGGAAATTCCATACTCAAGAAATTTTGCAAGCCTTTCGTGATTTTTATGAAAAATTTCTACACCTTCAAGAATCAGTGTGACTTATCGGTGTGCCAGCAATTCTTGTCCTCAGTTCCTACACATACTATCTCATAGTCAGAGTTGACTGCCTTGGGGCATCCTATTGATTCTGAAGAGATAATTCAAGCCATTCGGACGACATGTTTGGGGAAGGCTCCAGGGCCTGATGGTTATCTTATTGCCTTTTACAAGAACTTCTCATCCTTAATAATAAAATATCTCAAGAAAGTTTTTGATAACTTTGTAATGTCGGGCAAAGTCTCGGGGTCAGCCTCTGAGGCTACTATTGTCGTGCTTCCGAAAGAAGGGAAAGATCATTCTGACCCTAAAAATTTCCATCCAATATCGCTTCTAAATATGGAAGCTAAGATTTTTGCTAAAATCCTGGCTAAGTGTTTAGAGAGTCATATCCCTAGTCTTATCCATGGTTCTCAGACTGGCTTTGTAAAAGGGAGACTTGCTAGAGATAATATCCGAACCTTTTGTCATATATTGGAGAAAGCTAAGCTCTCTGTTTTTCCATCAGCTGCAATCACTCTTGATGCTGAAAAGGCCCTTTTTACAAGCAGTGCTCCAATCTCATGACTTAGGGGATTCTTTTATCTACATGGTAATGTCCTTATATGCTCAACCTAAAGCTAACATCAGAGTTAATGGAGCAATGTCCTCCTTTTTTAATCTACGCCAGGATACTAGGCAGGGGTGCCCGCTATCACCCCTTCTTTTCCTCGTGTCTATAGACACACTCCTTTGGTTACTCAATCTGAATGAGAATATCAAGGGCTTCCAATTTGGTCCGCATACGATTAAAAAGGCTGCGTACACAGATGATGTTCTCATAATTTCTGAGGACATCGCTACTACCATTCCTTCTATTTCTAATACCATTAAAGAGTTTTAACAAGTTTCAGGATATACTTTCAGCAGAGATAAAATGTAAATGTTCCCTCTTAATGCGTTGTGCTTCCCTTCTCACAGGGGTGAGGCCGGTTTTAAGTGGCAGTTGACTCGAATTAAATAATTAGGAATTTGATTTTGTAATACCCTTTTAGATACTATTTCTTATAATGAATCTCATATACTAGCTAAGGTTAAAGATATTTGTCCTTCTGGAACATCTTTATGATTCATCAATCTTGATCCTCTGCCCGTTTCTTCTTCAGCCAGTGCAAATAATCTTTTTTTTAAAATTCTTTTTGTTAATGCACATAAATAAATCATAAAACACATACATTAAATACACTGGGTTACATCTCACACGCTAAACATATACATACGTCCTCCAGATCAAAAGAAATACAGCAGAATTAACAACATATGGGTTCAGGGATCCTCCGACATTACTGGATCATCCGGTTCGGCGGGAGGAGCGCATATATCACCCCTATATGTATTCCAGGGCCCCCAGATCTTGCCCCATTTCTTGGGTCTCCCTCTGGCCACAAACACCACCCGTTCTCTAAACATGCACCAATCCAAGTCTTCCATTCATTTCCCAACTGTAGGCGGCTGATTTGCCCCCCCCCCAATTGAGCGATATTATGCTTTGCAATACCGCATGCCAACGTGGCCCACACCTTCCCATGGGACAAGAGGTTAGTTGGGTCCCAAACATTCAGGAGACACTGCCGTGCCTCCAGCTCAAAGCTCACTCCCCATACCTCACGTACCTTGGCATGAATAGCAGACCAGTACCCCCGAATTGGAGCACTGTCCCACAACATATGAAAGAACGTTCCAACCTCACCACATCCTCTCTTGCACGCATCACTTGCAGCCAAACCCATTCTCACCATCCGTGGGCCAGTCACATAGCAGCGGTGGAGGATCTTCAATTGAACCAGACGGAGCCTTATTTGAATTGCAACGACCCTCGGAGAGGCCACGGCATCCCTCCAGTCCTCATCATCTAGAATCAGTCCATCAGCTGTCCACTGGTCTCTAAGTACCACGAGAGGATCCTCCCTATGATTAACTAGTTTTTATAAATCAAGGAGATCGTCTTCATGGGAAGATGACCATCCAACACTCGATCCTCCAACGGGGAAGCCTCCGGGAGCGTCGTTTCCCGGGTAATACCAGCAAGCAGCGCATGCCTAATCTGGAGGTAACGAAACTTCTCCAGTGCATATAATCTTAATAATATGGATTTGTATTCCTTTTTAAAATTAAAGGTTGCTCTTTCTAGAATTGTCCTTTGTAAAGACCCAACTACTATTTCACTTTTGTCTATGTGGTCTCATTCAGGTCATACTGCCTCGAAGATTTACAAATTTGTATCTGTGCCACCTTCCTCTCAGGCTACTATTACACAAGATAAATGGTCCCATCATTTTGATAGTGATATTTTCAAACATATTTCTCAAGGGTCATGGCAATTAATTGGAAAGGTTTCATCACAGAATAAGATTGCTCCTTCTCTTATGCAATATAATTTTTTTTCTATGAATATTCTACATTGGACCCCTGCTCGCTTATATAAGATGAAACTAAGAGACAATAATCTTTGTTGGAATTGCAATTTGGTCTCAGGTACTCACCAACATATGTTTTACGAATGCTCATTACTTCATTTCTTTTGGGATTTGATTCTGAAACAGCTAGCACTAATCTTTGATACTACAGTGGAGCTCTCGTTACCTACAATTTTATTGGGTACGTGGGCTGCATGCACTCCTCACCCCTTGGATGATACTGATATGCAATTGTTAGATCTCCTCATATCTATTGCTGTTAAAATATTTTAACCGAATGGAAATCCTTTAATCTCTTGCCCTATCATACTTGGTGGGCCTGGCTATTGTTTCTTCGTGGGGCGCATACCTTTGTTGAAGAGAATCATTGTACTCCTTCCATCTCTAATACTATTTGGAGGTCTTTAGATAAGTATATAGAAACTGTCCTCTCAAGGGTTGGTCACCCAAAATCCTTTGGTCTCTACTTCTTAATTTATTTATGTATTTATTTTCCCACTGCAGTGGGTGCCCCCATTCATTATTCATTATTTATCAATTATTTATTTATATATCTATCTATTTCCTTATCTAATTAGTTATCTATCATTTTATTTATCTATATTTTGTCCCCTCTCTCTCTCCTCCTGCTTTCCCTGTTCTTCCTTCTTTCTTTCCTATCTTTCTCTCTTCTTCTTCTTGTCCTTCTGATATCCTTTGGATTATGTACAATACCGCTAATTTTTGTTGTTATTATTATTCTAATATGAAATATTTTTTATATTGTATACTTTGATTTAATATTATTTGTGATTTCCTTATTCTTCTGACATGGTTAGTATACTAATGTCTATATTCTTCTAAAAAACATTTTTTCTAAATTACTTAATATTCTTTTTGCCCTGATGTATTGCATTTTATTATAACTGTATGAACTTTTACTTTTAAAAATAATAAAGTAATTGAACAAAAAAAAACTTAGCCCAATTAAAAGAGAATTCCTATTAACCTCGCCAAGAAATTTGAGGCATCTGATATGAGATTGGATTGGAGTCCTTCCCTCCTCTGTAGTGTAAACCAGCTGTTGTGGAGAACGCTAAATCCCCAGTCTTTAATCTTGACAGCTGGTTCAACCTTCTGAGTCTAACCTCTGTTATTTTCACAAATGCCCACCTCCAACCCCAGCTACATTAGGGTATCAGGTAGTTCATTTCAAACCAGGACTTAAAATTGGCAGCCCAGCCCATGGCCCTCTCCACACTTGACTATGTGAAATCACTCCTCTCTGAGAGTTCAAAAATGTACCATGCCCCACTTAAAAAAAGTATGGAATGCTACTACAACCTAAGTCACAAGCCACAGGAAATCTGCTCTTATCACTGCTTTCCAGCTAAATATCCCCATCGAAGCTAAATCTCAATTCAAAATTGCCTGCATCACCTACAAAAAAGGTGACCAGATTTTCAAAGTTAAAAAGTAGAACACACCACTGACATAAAGAAGAACTTTGTTGGGACTCGGGAGGCCAACATTTTGCTGCCAACATATAAGAACTACATTTTAGCTGTGTTCAGATCTCAAAATTGGTGCTGATTCCCTAAAACTGT
Organism: Lissotriton helveticus; assembly: GCF_964261635.1. NCBI lineage: Eukaryota > Metazoa > Chordata > Amphibia > Caudata > Salamandridae > Lissotriton > Lissotriton helveticus. The sequence continues at coordinate 920,849,195 of NC_136057.1, forward strand.
TATGCGGAACACCGTCGGCCATTCATACCATCTTAGCCAATAGCACCTTGCAGACTGGGCCCTTCAGTTTTACTTTTACATGGACGGTGCTGTGGACCAAAAGACCCACTGTCTGGAGGCATCACACAAGACATGGGAAGACAGGTAGCCTTACTGTGGGTATGTGTGCCTCATTTGTTCCTGGCTTGAAGGAAGTTAATGCGATACTAAGATTACTTTACAATGTGAGGAGGTAACCCAAATATTTTTGGGGAACATTTATGATATGTGCTGGTGTGCATTGCAGGCATATTAGGCCAGTTGCATTGCTGACATCTTCATAGTATTTGAAACAATCTTCACTGGTCAGTTTCAAAGTTCTCTTCCAAGACAGTCTTGGATGAACTTGTCTGTAAAAAAACATGTTCAAGCATATTTAGCGAATGACTTAGCTCAAAATGTTAGATTTAAAATGCTACTTTACAAGGGTTTGGGAGGTGACTGCAAGAAATAATTTTGCCATTTGTGACAAATGATGTGTTCTATAACATTTCGGACATTTATACGTGAGTTAATTTGCTAATCTGCTTACATTTGTGTTTACTGAAAGGTAGTTACAGCTTTTAAAAAATGCTGTCCTTAGCAGGAAACTCAGTTTGGGTGTTTACATATAGGGTTATAAGAGGTGGTTGACCTACACTAACTTTGGAACCACTATCTTTAAAATAGTTCAATCCCATTGACTTCAATGGGATCAGCATTTCAGCAAATCTTCTTCACTCTGTAACGTGTCACTGCAATTGACTAGAGTCGTCTCTGTTACAGCAAATATTCATCTTTTAAGAATGGTTCAAAGCTAGTTACTCCAGTGAACACATTTTCTTGCTGATCACTCTCTTAAAAATAGATCTCATCCACAGACTTCGATTGAACCTCTCTCTCCACCCTGAGACTTCACTCTGCGAGGACAGTCTGCAGGTCAAAAGGTAGTTTGTGCAAGAAGGTAGCATTAAAGTAAATCAATACAGTCCTTAGAGCAAATATTAGTGGTGATTGGAGCAATAAACAATTGCAGATTCTCTTAACCAGTTGTGAAGGATTTTATTTTAAGACAACGTAGGCGAGTACAATGCATCTCTTCCCTTACTGTTTATTTATCACTGCACTTTTCCCACAATCCTGTAGTCCCAACAGTAAGTGACATAAACCAACACATAGTATAAAAGGATACAATGACCTCATGACATCCTTTTTTCTTGATGCGTACAGCGGCAGTTCCTCAAAGTCCATGCACAAAGCAGAAAATGAAAAATAGCATAGAAAGCCCAGTAAAAACCACATTATATCCTCTTGTCCTGTGCGAACTCTAGTCTTAATCCAGAAAATGACATCCACTTGATCAAAAGGCTTGGACTCAGGCAATGTCCAAGTCTCAGATTACCATCTCATTTGATGCTCCAGAGGCTACAGGAAAGCACAGAATTAATAGACAATTTTTGTGTGCAAAAAGGACAGTGGTGGGATAATACTCGCCTCCTCTGTCTGTAATAAAATCAGGATTCTCCTTCACAACTGGCTAGGTTCATATACCTAATACACAAAATACCTTTCAATAATCTACATATTAGTAGGTGCTCTCGTATTGGCATTACATTTTATTTCTGATGCCCTGCTGAAATAGATCTGTAACCATTAATTGTCCTACAGGGTTTCTGTCTTGACGCTAGAGATGCCAAGACGTTTGAACCCCCATGACGTCTGCTGAAATGGGATCAAGCACCAGTTACTCCATAGTTCCCAGTCTGATCTGTAGGCCCTGACAGCGCCAGAGGCTCAGGAAGATTTGATGTGCCCTGAAGCCTCACCCGAATGTCCTGGCACATCTACAAGAATCCTAAAAGGTAACATTTATTTATTTTTAATTTATTTATTTATATAGCGCCTGAATCGATTGGAAAGATCCGTCAAAGGAACCTTGGTGTTCCTGCAAATGGGCCTAACCTGTGCTACTTACCATTCTGACAGAACGTGACCCTCACTCAATGAGAGATTGAGGAGATATCTGATAGAAGGAGACAGTTGACAGGCCAGGGAGGTGACAACTTTGGCCGGGATGAAATCGAGGGCGGACCCATATTTTACCGTACGAACCAGTGTTTCTACCTCTGCCAAAGTCAATGGAGGGAAACTATCTAACAGCTTAGAGGTTGTTTGTTCTGGTTGATCAGATATCATTGTGACTAGAGGCTGACGGGACAATTTTCTCATGGATGAGCTCTATTTTTTGCAAAAAGTATAGTGCAATGTCATTCCATAGCGCTTGTGTGGGCGCCTCAGGGTTCTCACAGACCTTGGGGTATAATAAAAGACTGGAGAATGTGATGCAAGGTTTTAGGGGTGTTGCCAGCCTGGGCTAATTGAGATGCAATATGGGCTTTACAAGCTGCTTTTACATTATTACGGTAACTGTACAAAGTGGCCCAGAAAACAAACTTTATCCCTCTCATCGTGGGTAGTACGCCAGCGTCTTTCATATTTCCTCCTGAGTTGTTTCTGTCCCCGCAGCTGAGGAGAAAACCAGGCTGTCTGAGGGCGTTTACAGTTGTTACAGAGAAATTTCAATGGCGCAAGTTGGTCGATAGCCATGGAAGCAGCGAGGTTGAATTTGAATAGGGCTTCCTCTCTATTATCCGATGCGCTGTTTCGTGGCATTGAGAAGGAGACTTGAAAGTTCTCCGGAGTGACTTTCTGGGGAATCTTTTTTAAACTGTTTGCCTGCCAATTCGCCTGACAGACCTGCTGCCAACCTCGCTGGATTACTGGGTTGCTGACGCCGAATCCCCGGCTATCGGACTACACTTCCCAGCACTACTAGCGGTGCGTACGCCGCTGATGCCTAGAGAGTGCCTGGGGAGGCCCTTAAAAAAAACGCCCAGGGCACACGCAGTGCCGGATGCATCAAGACAAACACCAACTCGTGAAATCTAGTACAAGAAATATATTTTGTTCCCCTGTTATCGTAAACTATTATACTGACAAACGAAGGGAAAAAGGAAATTTCTACTAAAGGGGAAAGTGCTTCCAAAGAGTGTGCCAATTACGAAATACTTGAAAAATGCCCTGGGGTGTAGTGCTGTTAGCACTCTAGCTTACTCACGCACGCATCCACGCATCCGCAGGCCAGGCGTGGCCTGCGGGGAAGTAATAAAAGGAAGGCGTGCGCTCGGGCACGTCACTTCCGACTGAGAGTCAGCGTCAGGCTCACTGGTGTATGCTGCGCGCCTCCACCCCTGCGCTAGCTCATTACCATAAGGGGCCCAGTCTGGCGCAATACTACACTGGCGACGAGCGAAGGGGGCCCAACCCTCGCCCGTACACCTGATTCCTACGGAGCGGTCCGCTCCTTTCCGCGGCACTGACCGCGTGAGTGCACTCTGGCTCTTGTCCTGTGAGCCCACCACCTCTGGAGCACTCCTCCCTGCTGCTGCCCTGTTTGCCCACTGGGGCGCGACCCCACCCCCCCTGGCTGCCCTCCGGTGTGAGCGCGTGCCATCGGCTGGTTCCTGCGGCCTCCCGGCCCGAGGTTTGCGACGCCTTGCCAAACCTCACGCATCTCGCGTGGTCCGAGAAGCCGGCGCCCTGCCAAACCTCACGCATCCCGCGTGGGAGCGGGAAAACGCCCTGCTAACCCTCACGCATCTCGCGTGCAATGCGTTTTGGGCTCGCTGTGGCCCACGGGAGTGCGACGACGCCTGAAGGGACTGCTGCCATCACCTGAAGGCCCCGGAGGTTCGCCCGGAGCGGTCCTGACCATCCAGCGCCCTGCCAGAAGCGGCACACGTGACGCAGGAGGGAGCCGAGACGCGTGGTGAGCGGACGGTGCGGATCATCGCTCAGGTACACGTGGTTACCGCGCAACCCCAAAGAGACTGTCCAGACCTGAAGACACCACCGCCCTAGTTGGGAGTCGACACCATGGGGGATGGAGATGGTGCAGCGCCTGTCATAAATATCCCTTTCCAGCACGCCGCAGCTGGGGTTCTTCCGCCATTCAGTGAGGCGGTTGACCCGTCCACGGCGTCGCCTCGATGGAAAATCTGGCTAGAAAGACTGGAGAACTACTTTGTGGTCACGCGTGAGACGGACGACGCAGTGAAAAGATCCTTACTACTCCACTACGCAGGGGACGAGATCTTCACGCTTTTCAAACACCTCCCCAACACGGGCGCGGCGGCTAGCTACGCTGCCGCAGTTGCCGCCCTCAACGGACATTTCGATCCTCAATTGAACGTGGACTTCGAGGTCTTGAAGCTGGGACAGGCACGTCAACGAGACGAAGAAACTATGGACCAATTCCACACGCGCGTCAGGGAACTGGCCAGTTCCACCGACGAGGATCAACCCAGAGCCATAAGGAGGCAATTAATTCAGGGATGCCGGGATAAGACATTGAGGGGCCAGATTCTCCGAAAACCTGGAATCTCCCTGGAGGATATCCTTATCTTGGCCAGATCCCACGAACTCTCAGATGTCAGAGCGACGGCCATGGAACAGGCCCTACATAAGACCCCGATCAAAGTGGAAAACATCAAGACGGAACGCGCGGATGCGGTGCGGCCTCGGACACGTGGTCAGGCACCAAAAGGGTATCGGAAGAAATCACCTCAAGCCCGCTGTGGATACTGCGGCCATGAACCACATGCAGCCAAGGACTGCCCGGCCCAGGGACAGACGTGTGGGAACTGTGGAATCCCGAATCACTTTGCAGCTGTCTGCCGCAGGAAGAACCAGTCTAGGAACCCCAACAAGTCGTGGACACCCACCAAAGCAGTCCGCCAATTGTCACTAGCTGACCCGGGCCCGGAGAGGTCAGAGAGACACCTGCCCACGGTCTACGACGATTCGGATTCGGAAGACGAGGAGGCGTATGTCGTCTCTTGTGCCCGGGAACTCAAGCAGCGGCGGCGGCCACAGCCTACATGTGTGGTGCAAATGGGACTGAACGAGGTGAAGGCAATCATCGACACGGGGCCACCGTGAACGTGATGGGACTCCAGCAGTTCAACAAGCTACGTCCCCGCCCCGAGGTCCTACCGTCCAAAACGAGGATTTTCGCATATGGCGCGGATACGCCCCTACCCCTCAAGGGGAAGATCGTAATACCAGTTCGGGCAGATGAGGAGGAGGTAACGGCAACCATTCACATCATCAACCGGGAGGCTGATACCCTCCTGAGTAGCCACACGGCAGAGGATCTGAAATTGATAGCTTTTGCCAACCGGATCCGAGCCCACCAAGTGGACGAGTTGCTGGAGCGGTTCCCCGAGCTGTTCAAGGGACTAGGGTGCATCAAATGCGACCCCATCAAACTCCACATCGACAAATCGATCTCCCCCACAGCCTTGCGCCACCGCCGGATACCATTCCACCTCTGACCCCTAGTGGAGAAAGAACTGGAGAAGCTGGAGAACCTTGGGGTAATTGAAAAAGTGACGGGTCCCACCCCGTGGGTGTCGCCCATGGTGATAGTCGAGAAACCAAAGCAGCCGGGCGAAATTCGTCTATGCATCGACATGCGACTACCAAACACAGCCATCCGGAGGGAGAGGCACCTGACGCCCACCATGGACGACATAGTGGCCGACGTGAATGGATCAAAATGGTTCTCCAAAATTGACCTCAATGCAGGATATCATCAGCTGCCCCTTGCGGAGGAGAGCCGATTCATTACCACTTTCAGCACCCACCTCGGCCTACGGCGCTACAAACGCCTCAACTTCGGCATATCATCGGCAGCCGAGGTGTTCCAAAACACCATTAGAGAACTCCTATCGGGACTGCCAGGAGTCATCAACGTTAGCGATGATATCCTAATACACTCATCCACCGCATCCGACCATTATAAACACCTGCGGAACGTCCTGAAGAGACTGAGTGAACATGGAGCGACACTCCACAAGGACAAATGTCAATTCTTTCAATCATCGATCGAATTCTTTGGCTACATATTCAATCAGGAGGGAATTCAGGTCGACCCGAGAAAATCCAAGTCCATTAAGGATGCACCAGCGCCCAAGTCGCCAACGGAGGTGAGGAGCTTCCTTGGGATGGCCACATATTGTGGCCGGTTCATACCGGGCCTAGCCACCAAAAGCGAACCCTTACGAACCCTCACCAAAACAGACGCTGTATGGCAGTGGGGCACCAAAGAAGATGAAGCGTTGCGGAGCATCAAAGATGCCCTGCTGGAAAACGCAACACTGTCCTACTTCGATCCGGGGAAACGCACCGAGGTCATCGTCGACGCCAGCCCGGTAGGCCTGGGAGCAGTTCTGACCCAGGAGCATGAGCCCGGACAATGGACGGCCCTAGCGTTTGCCAGCAAGGCCCTGACCCCCACCGAGACCAGGTATGCCCAATTAGAGCGAGAAGCCCTGGCGATCAAATGGGCCTGTAGCCATTTTCACCTTTACCTCCAAGGCCACCCATTTACCATGGTTATAGATCACCAGCCCCTGGTACACCTTTTCAAAGGCACAGCCCCACATCCACCACCACGCATCGAAAGGTGGGTGATCCAATTACAATCGTATGGGATGGAGGTGGTATACCGGCCAAGAGCCAAGAACCCGGCGGACTACCTGTCACGCCATCCACTCCCCCAGGAACCGTCCTCATCCGATGACGACTGCGAGGAGTATGCCCGATGGGTAGCACTCACATCATGCCCCCTGTGCATGACCATCGATGAGATCAAAGAAGCGGCCGCTGACGACAGCCCGTACATGAGATCACTACAAGCTGTTCAGAAAGGCACGTGGGCCAACTACCTACACCCTCCCGATACCTGGACGGCAGTGGACAAGGAGACCCTCACAAAATTCTGGCACGTCCGTCATGAACTCAGTGCTACGGATGATGGCGTGCTGCTAAGGGGAACACGACTGGTGGTACCGCAATGTCTTCGACATCGGGCTACACAGCTGGCCCACGGCGGCCACCAAGGCACCACGAAGATGAAGGCCCGCATGCGGGAGAAGGTGTGGTTTCCCGAGCTGGAGACCATGGTCGATGACTATGTGAAAAACTGCCTATCCTGCCAACTGACCAGTGATCCGGAGAGGCCGGCCCCAATCATCACGGAGGAGGCCTGCACAACGCCTTGGACCAAAATAAGTGTGGACTTTGGGAGTTTCCCGGGAGATAGACACACGCTAGTGGCCATCGACTCATACTCGAAATACCCGTTTGTTGAAAGGATCGACTCCACGGCTTTCTCACACGTAGGACCCGCCTTAGAGAAACTATTCTCCATGTTTGGCTACCCGGAAGAACTGAAAAGCGACAACGGACCACCCTTCCAGGGAGCGGAATTCGCCACCTTCCTGAAGGCCAGAGGCATCACGGACCGGCGCATAACACCTCAATGGCCGCAAGCAAATGGAGAGGCCGAAAGGTTTATGCGAACTCTAAACAAGACCTTCCGCATAGCGATGGTAGAATAGGCAGACCCTGAACAGAGACTACATGACTTCCTACGGGAATATAGAGGGACCCCTCACTGCACCACTCAGAGAAGCCCGTGGGCACTCATGTTCCAAGGACACCGCAGGGATCTCCTCCCCACCGTCCCGGGGACAATACCAACCCCGAATGACACAGAGGGGACCCAGGAACGGAGGCGACAAAACAATTGGCGAACAAGTCAGCGCCGGAGAGCGACCACGCGACGGCTGCGCCAGGGAGACCAAGTGGTTATCCGGAACAGACGTCCTGGAGGAAAGTTCCAGACGCCCTATGAACCGGGACCGTGGACCGTGACAGCCACGAAGGGAACCATGGTGACCGTGCGTAAGGAGGGAGAAGAAGTGTCGAGGAACACCTCGTCGTTCAAAGTAGTACCCCCGGGGATAACCAACAATTCGGAAGTGCTGGAAAACGCGGAGGCATCGCCCAGGGCTCTGACTCAAGAGGATGGAAATAACTCGCCAGCAGGGACACAAGAAGGTTTGCCGGAATCAGAAGATGGATCCCTAACGACGCAAACCCCCACCAGGAACACCCCACACCATCGGGAACCTTGTCGAAGTCAAACCCTGCGATACAACCTGCGGCCCAATCCACCCCCAAGTCAGAAGCTAAAGGACTATGCCTGTCAGCTAAATCCCTGAAGCCGTCAACAAGGGACACGCAAGTACAGCATTTGTTTATTTGAAACTGTGAGAGACTGATTATCCTATTCTGAGACATTCTGTGATAAAGATATAAAACTTTGTAAAGTTGGATAGGGATGTAGTGCTGTTAGCACTCTAGCTTACTCACGCACGCATCCACGCATCCGCAGGCCAGGCGTGGCCTGCGGGGAAGTAATAAAAGGAAGGCGTGCGCTCGGGCACGTCACTTCCGACTGAGAGTCAGCGTCAGGCTCACTGGTGTATGCTGCGCGCCTCCACCCCTGCGCTAGCTCATTACCATAAGGGGCCCAGTCTGGCGCAATACTACATGGGGCTTACAAATAGCAAAATTATCCATGTCGAGGAGCTATTGGCAGCTAAAAAATGGCACTTGATGCTGCCTTAAAAGAATCTGCACTTGAAGGCGGAAAGGCCACCGCTAGACACTATTTAAAAGACATCATGGCAAATTGGACAGTATAAAAAGACGCCTAATGTCAGAGATCAAACTGTTACAGAAAGACATGGCCTTTCTAACGGAAATGGTTATTGAAATTTTACCTTCAAAATCTATAAACAAAGTTACCAGAATCCCCAAACCAACTAAGTCTATCTCTAGGCCGACGGAAAACGTTAGAGAAAACAGGGGCCAAACTATCAACCACCCTACTGATCAAAGTCAAGACACTTTTGCTGTAAAGGACGCATCGAATCAACAAAAAGGAAGGGGGGGGGGACCAGGAGCTCGTTGAGGTCCAGTGTCCGTGCTCCTCAAATACTAGCAAGATCAATAAGGACACTGTTCCGTGATAATGGGTGCATGTACGTCACCCAAATTGGAAGGGGAGAGAAAGATTGGAGTAGAGAAGAAAAATAAGAAAAAGTGGTGAGGGAAAGGAAAAGAGGCAGATGTATATCCCCAGTTCAAGGATCCAATCCCGAAGGTGAAGGCCAAGCCTTGCCTCTTATTCGTCCTCAAACACCCAAAAGGATGTCATGCTTCATCGTCCGTCTTTTTTTGCTCCTCGTCAGCCAGTGCTGCAATGTCTGACGGGCCCCCGAAGTGTCTCTTTGGCGGAGATCTTTTTAAAAAGAGAAATAGCCGTTTGATGCATGCAGGTGTGGGGGCGGGAAAGGAGCGGGAAATGATCCTGTGAAGGGTAGTGGTGTGGTGCGTGCAAAGAAAGTTAAAACTACCTAAGGGCATCCACTCTTGGTTGATTTATTCTTGAGGTGTCCTTGGTAGGCTAAAAAACCAACAGGTTAGTGAGTTAGGTTAGGGCTCAATGTAAAGGACGCATCACCACCACAAATCTCACCTTACCTAATGCCGCATAAAGGCAATAAATATCCCACCCGTCACAAGGGAGCAGCAAAATATACAATTAACCAGGTCAAACAGAACCAAAGAAGATAATAATAACATCCAGGGGACATTAAATCACCCCCCACAGGCTACCCCATATGTTATTATTTTAAATGATGTCCCGAAATCAGTGGTAAATCAGAAGGAAACATATGAGTCCCTGAAAAATCAAGTAGTTCATTGGTTTTCTGTCAATGCTGATGTTGGGGTGAACATATTGCCTATTTCAAATGAAATAAAAAAACTCTACTGGCTGCCTGTGAGGAAAAGGGTGCGTTTTTAGGCCCTGTGTACAGTGTACAAGGCTCTGCAGGACACTGACCCAGAATATCTTAAGCAGCGGCTGCAATGGTACCAACCAATAAGAACACTGTGCTCCCTGGGGGCAAAGTTGGTATCAGTACCAGCCACAAAAAAGCTTCATGGGGCAGAAGAAGCTTTATAGCTTGTTCAGCAAGAACATGGAACGATCTCCCCTTTTACTTGAGAAACTCCATGGATTTGTTAACTTTTAGGAAGCAATTGAAAACTTGGCTTTTTAACCTATAATTTGTGTCTTTATCTTAACGCCCAGAGGAAAGCAGTCAGCGCCAGGACACTCTTGGGTAACCGTTCGCGCTCTAGAAATACCAATAACATACCAACATAACATATTGCAAGAAGCCATTATTATGATAAGGAGAGTGAATTGGGTGGGCACATCCAGAAAAACATGTTGGGGGATTGCGTTGTTGTAAACTTTCAGGATCATGAATTGGTGGGTGATTTGTTGAATCTTTTGTCAAATGATGATATTGGGAACATGTTAATCATATAATGGCCGTCCCATTGGGATATTTTTATATGCCTAGTCATAGCAATGCCTATGTAAACATGAGTCAACGCTTGCCACAACCCATACCACTGCACAATAGATATGCAGCATTAAGAAGATGCAGTGAAAAAGATTGACTTAGAAAGGGCTCGGCTAGACTATCTGACTTGAAAACGGATTACACCATTTATAAGAGTGTGGTAGCCGCAGATGTTAACATGATTGCACAAAGGGAGGCAAATTTACTGGATGGCACCTTGGTTAGTCGCGAGGGTGATATTGATATATCTAAGTTTGTGATGAGTTTAGAATCTTACGATTTTATAGTATCATCGCAAAAAGGTGATCTGGATAAACATATGAATAGCAATATTGACTATACTCCCACTTGTAATACAAATAAAGCTGGTCCGGGTAAACACCAAAGGAATCCCTAAACCTTATGACATGGAATGTTGCAGGGATAAAAAAAAGAAATTAACGATGAGGCTTGGCTGAAACGCTCGATGTGGGCGCGCTAGTTTCACTTCAAGAAACATAGTCCACTGAACCTTTTTTTATAAATGGTTATCAAACTGTTTGTACAAATGCAAGTCCATCTAGGGTGGAACGAGCTAAAGGAGGTCCAGCTACCTTAATTGCTACCACATCGCCCATGATTCTAAAGAAAATACATATATGATCAGAATATTATAAGCTTTTGCTTCTGCAATCAGAAGGAAAGCAGGTAGTCATTGTAATAAATGTTTATAAAAATGTATTTGATAAATCAAAGAGTAAAGTAATTGGGCTACTTGAAAAATATTTGGATTACTTCCTTGAGGGGGTAGGTGCTGACTATGCTTTAATATGGGCAGGGGACTATAACTGTGTTAAATGTATCTATGAAGTGGGGGAGCACTGCGGATATTGTGACCATCTAGGACAGGATACCCCACTTCTCCCACGATCTATATGGGGAATCTATTAATAATGTGGTGCATAAATATGATCTGGTGATCTTGGAACCCACCCCTGTGGGAGGGGAAACTAACTTAAAAACATTTGTAGGAGCAAGGTCATCCTCAAATACAGACCACTTTATTGGTTCAGCAAACTGTAGTGAACTTGTGGAAAAGGTACTGATTAACAGCAGTCTATTCACTGACCATCATCCCTTAACAGTATCATTAAGATTAAAACTGACCCAAAAAGAACAGGGTAAGAGATTGGAAAATTATATTGACATACAGGGGAATAACGGAGTGTCAATGAAGTGGTCAGGAGTAAACCGGTTATATTCATGACAAAACTTAAGGAAAGAATACAAGATGATATAGAAATCTGTCTGGATAGTTCTGCCCCGAGCCAGGCGATTATAACTGCTTTTAACAAAATTATAATTGAAATTGCTGGCGACTGAAGTAGCAAAAGACAGTATAAGGTGCGTGATTCTAATCCCAGATGGTTTAATCATGAATGCTCTAAGCTGAACGGGGATTTGAAATTGGCTTTAAAGCAAACACCTAGAGATAGTGCAAGGATCTGCACTCTGCGGAAATTATACAAAAACACCCTGAAAGAAAGAAAAAGGGAGATCTGTGAAGGGACGTGGGTGAATCTAACTCAGGCTGCAGAGATGAAAGACTCAGCCCTTTTTTGGAAAACAGTTAACCACCCCTTTTTTAAAGATAATACAACAGTAAATATTGATACTGTGGTACCTCCAGAAGACTGGCATTTTTAACCCAGATGGTGCAAAAATAAGGGAAATTTTATAATGGTAGAACCCGTCAATTCTTTACCAGTATCGCCAGAAGAGATTATGGTCCCGATGTAGGTAATAGTGAAATACCGATTCTAAATACCGAATTTTACCGATTCAGTATTTAGAAATCGGTACTTCAGATGTAGGTAAGAATTCGGTAAAAAATACCAAATCCTTAATATTCGTTATTACCGTATCGGTAATTGAGATTCTGTAATAACAAATACCTACCCATTCATTCCTATGGGCTTTGAGGCCCATAGGAATGAATGTGAAGACATTCGGTATTACCGATTCGGTATTACCGAATCGGTAATACCGGGAGGTATTTCAAGGGTGCTGTTGCACCCCTGAAAAGTGCATGTGTGCACATGTGGCACACATGCATGCCCTAAGGGCATGGATGTGTGCCACATGGCACTTCAAAAAAAGCAAAAAAGTGCTTTTTTAAAGGAATTCGGTCACTACCACCAACTTCAAGTTGGTGGTAATTACCGATTCCTTAAGGTGCTTTCCACATTGCATTTAAGGAATCAGTATTACCGATTCCTTAAATGCAAGGCCAATAAGGAATCAGTATTTACCGATTCCTTATTACCGAATCCTTCCCTAATGCTTAAATACCAGTCAGTAACGGTGAAATTTACAGAATTTCACCGTTACCGACCGGTATTTGGGCCACCTACATCGGGCCCTAAATTAGCTTTACAAAAATGTGCGAATGTTAAAGCTGGAGGCCCGGATGGTGTACCAATAAATGTTTTTAAGTATAATATGGATTTCTGGATACCCATTTTAACGAATGTTTTTAATGCCACTATTGGGGTTTTTTACCAGCTTCCTGGGTTGAACGTATCATTGTACCAATTTTCAAAAAAGGTGATAGAGGAAAGGCAAATTGCTACCGCCCAATATCTTTTCTCGACTCCACGTCAAAATTGATGGGCCGTATAATGCTGGAAAGACTCGAAATTTGGGCCAACGAGGAAAAAATACTGATTGATGTACAGTATGATTTCAGAAGAGGAATTGGGATGGTAGAACAGTGTTTCAATTGAGAGTTAATAATAGGGAAGTATACTTTAGCAAAGGAAGGGGCGCTACACCTCTGTTTCGTTGACCTCACTAGTGCCTTCGATTTAGTCAATCACAGCAAACTATGGCAAACGCTGAAAGGGTTAGGGGCCCCCTGACATAATTACATACTTATCACAGATCTATACCAATTTAACATCTAGTGTACGGTTCGGAAAGAGGGGGGAATGCACACCTGATTTCAGGGTAAAGAGTTGCATCAGACAGGGTTGCGTATTAGCGCCCCTTCTTTTCTCCCTCTATTTTAACAATGTAGACCCCTTTTTACAAAATCCTAGTGTAGATGCCCCGAAAGTTGGAACTCGCTCAACCCCCGTACTGCTTTAGGCAGACACGCTGCAGCGAATGGCCTACAAAACCTTATAGAAAACTTTGCCCTGCACATGACAAAGAAAGATTTAAAATAGTTAAAGAATTATGTAATATGAAATTTTTGAGATCAATAGAGAGCATTTTTAGATTTTCAGCGAAGATAGATAATAAACCAATCCATGAAATCTTAGCACTCTATCGGAGCAAATGTATCTCAGGGGTCTGTTATGAAGCTGCTATCTGTGGTAGGTCTAATATCGCCTGCCTACAGACGCAAGAAAATAAAGTCCTAAAAAGATTATTGGCAGTCCCACTGGGACCGCAAATTACATATTCCATAAAGAACTATCAGCTCTGTATATTAGTGATACAATAAATGTTGCAGGTCTCACCTTTTGGCACAGCGTTTGGTCAAAGGAAGAAACAAAAGTCACGAAAGAATTAATTATGAATTGTCTACCACTCGATCAGAGTAGGAAGATACCATGGCTGGAGTATATTCACAATATTTTAAAATACTGCAAACCTGACATTGATAGAAGAGACCCCCTTTCTATACAGGAGCTTAGTAAACAGGAACTTAAGCATTCATATTAAAAAATAATGGAAAATGAAAGAGAACGGTCTGTCAGTCAAAAACATACTGTCATGTCATATTGTGAACGAACGCTTGTGCGGGGCCTACAGCCGTACTTAACATTTGTGAAAAACGTACAACAGAGATTTTACCTTACAAGGCTAAGGATGGGTACTGTACACCATTTAGTTGCTTTACCTAGAATGGAAAAATGGTGTCATACATTTTCAAACTGCCTATGCAATCCACTATTCACTTTATTCTCTTTTGTAGTTTTTATAAGAATATCGGGAAATCAGTTTTAAAAGCTCTTTTTTTATCAAATATGCTTTTTATTATAAACATGCATTGAATTTTGTATGTAGTCTAGAAAATTAGAAAATTATAAGTGATGTTACTCGTTTTATACAACTTGCAGTTGGGAAACGAAAAGGTTATTCACATCTAGATACGTTGATATATGAAAACTTAGATGATTATCCTTAGTACCGTCTCTTATAAACATGTATTCCTTGCTAAGATGTTCACTTTGTATTCTAGGTCTTAATATGTACTTCTTGCACCAGCAGTTTACTTCCCACGATCGAATGTAATAACCCTTGATTAGCCTGTAATGCCTAAGTCCCTTTAGATCTCCAAGAGTGATTAATGATGGTTACATGGATTTTAAAATACTTTATCAAATATTTTATAAATGTACTTCAGTAATTCTTTCTCTGTATCTGTATTTTAAATGATTCAGAATGACAATGTAAATATTGGAATGTTTTTATTTTTAGTATGCTTTTATGGTGAGATTTGTTGCACCGAATAAAGCTGATTTCGATTTGATTTGACTTTCTGCCATTGTCTGCGGGTACAGTAGGTGACAGGGTTTAATCTCTTCAACTCCCTTGGGCCCTGGATAGAAAATTCGATCGACGCATGGTCGGACCAGGTTAGCTGTTGGGGGGGCTTACACTGAACACTAGAAGAGTTGGAGAAGATAATGTCCAGTGTGTGGCCTGCTATATGGGTAGGGCCTTCATTGAGCGTGGATAGGCCCAAGAGGGCTAGGTCTGTCAAAAGTGTTACATGCTACCAAGACCAGTTTGTTTTGCATGTGTGTGGCCTTACGGGCTCCTCAACCTCTGCAGGAAGACTGCTAACTATATCGGGCAGCCCACAGAGAGCTCAAACAGTGTTGGAAACCAAGGTTGACTCCTCCAAAGAGAAGTCACAATTACCTCTCTCACTATTTGTCTGTGAATTTGAGCCAACATTATCACTAGCAAAAGAAGGAAAGGCATAATAATCAAATTTACATGAACTGCTGCAAAAATGACAGGTGGGGATGTTTGTAAGAAACAGGCTATGGGGAAGTACATGGCTGCAACGGAAACATGCCCATCCTGCCATCCTTTCAGTTAGTAAGGTATATAACACCTAAACGCTCTCGGCCTCTGTTCTTTGGTACCAAGTTTCCATTAAAAAAAAGGCTAGATGGGCTCCTGGGAACCAGGGTTATGCCCTTACAAGCCAGCCATGTAACTCTGAAAGGCCAGGGGGCCGGGTTAGATACTGAAGCAAGTCATGCTGGTAAGAATCACCTGCCTGACTAGCAATCAACTGATTGTCAAACAAGCTCAGCTAAAACATAACATGATCTGGAGATATTAGTGACTGGAAAGGCAGAGGCTGTCAAAACCACAGGAACTCCTCGGGATCCGGTCGATGCTCAAAGGGGTCCACCTCTCGACATCCCCAACTCTAACACCTGAGGTACAGTTTTGAGGCGATCAAGTGAGGGAAAGGAATTAGGGTGGGAACAGCCGGGAAAGGGAGACCTTGAACCAAAAAACACATAGATTAATAGATACCTGCAATTCTAGCTACTCTCAAAAGGTCTCACTAGGGGGACTAGTACCTGTAAAACAAGTTCCGCCAGCCGTGGTGATTCTTTGTGACCTCTCTGCAAGTAGCAAAAAAGGAAAAGTCCAAAACCCTGTGGGTCTTAAGAAGACAGAAGCCTCAACACCTCTTATCAGCAACACACTTGGCGCTCGCAGTCTTGAAACGGCAGACTCCGGTTTAGACAATAACCGCGAGTCTGCCATGGAACCAGCAACGGCTCGCCAAAGTCCAACAGGCAGCCGTGGAGCTAAACGATCCGCTCCTTCCTTCAGGACGGACGAACTCGCTCCACCTCAACGCCACCACTCGAATCCAGAATTACGCATGCCACTTGACCTGTGCTCCTGATTGAAATCCAGGAGGCCCCTCCCACCAAGGCCTTCTGGGAATTGTAGTTCCTAGGGGATTATTCATAAAACATCACTCTTTGCAGGCACACAGGGTCATAGCCTGACAGTACGTCCTCCACCCAAGCACCTCCTAGAGCCAGACTTGCCGGGGCAACGTCCGTGAAAGCTGCGCACAGCACGTGGAGCGTGAACATTTGTGCGCGGTTACCAGGAATCATCCTCTGAGGAGTGCCCCTTCCAGGAGATGAGATACTGCAGGCGTCCCTGACGATATCTGGAGTCTAGCACCCAATGTATCTCATACTCCCGGTGCCCATCCTAGAGCACCAGAGGAACCGCTTTGCGCCGTGCCCCCCTCGCTGGTTTCAGTAGGCTGACATGGAACACAGGATGGATCCGTAATGAAGCGGCTAACTTGAACCTATAGGTGACTGGGTTAATTTTGCGCAGCACATGTACGGGCTTATGAATCTAGGATGGAACACACCGTGTACCCTGAGTCGAATGTTCCTGGTGGACAACCATACACAATCACTCGGCTGATAGAAAGTTCCCTCTTGCCGGTGCACGTCCTCCCATTTCTTATACGTTTGTTTGGCACGCTTCAAACTGGCCTGCACCTTCTTGTGTGCGTCTTGTAGCCTTTTGATGTGGTGCATCACCGAAGGTTAAGTCATCACCTCACTCGGAATGGTCAGTGGTAAAACCTTACCATGTAACCCGGTATTGGCCCTAAAAGGTGTTTCTTTGATCGGGCAATGCCACCCGTGGTTGTAGGACAATTCGGCTAACCACAGCAGGGATACCCATGAGTTGTTGGCTTCCTTAGAATAGCAACAAAGGTATTTTTGAGTGTCTGGTTTAACCCCTCACGTTCTTCCTGTCAGTTTGAGGGTGGAAGCTGGTTGATAGGGCTGCTTCGACTTGGAGTGCCTTGCACTACATTCGCCGAAACCTCGCGATGAATTGCGGTTCTCTGTCGGACACAATAACCCTTGGGAGTCCATGTAACTGAACTACATGAGACAGCAAAAGCTGAGCAGTCTGCCCTGCTGTTGGTAAGTTTTTGTATGGAATGAAGTGACCCATTTTAGTCAGACTGTCCACTAGGACCAAGATGGCATCATACCCCTGATTCTTAGGTAGGCCAAGAACAAAGTCCACACTGATGGTTTACCATGCCTGCTCCGGTGTGGGTAGTGGTATCAACTTCCCTTTGATCTTAACAGGCGCACTCTTGTTACGGGCGCATGGCTTACACTGTGACACCTATTGGGTTATGTCTTGAGCCATTCTTTCCCACCCGAACTGTCGTTTTACCAAGTGTAATGTTTTAGTGTATCCTGGATGGCCTTCCAAGAGACAATTGTGGCACCAGTTGAATTCTTTCAGCTTAAGTTCTTGTGTTGGTAGGTACAGTTTGTTCTTATACAACGGCAACACATGTTTTAGAGAACAGTGAGTGTCCTGATGAGCCCATCCTTGCCACTAGGCCGGGGCGCTATGTTTTGCTTTCTCCTCCAGGACCTGATCTATTGTCACTGCACAAAGTACCTTGCTGGGCTTGACTATCGCTTCAATTATGCTTTGTCGAGGTCCAACTACCTCATCCTGCCGTGACAAAGCATCCACCTTTCTATTTTCTGACCCAGGAAGGAAGGTAACAACAAAACCATAATCCGCAAAGAATAACATCCAGCACAATTGTCTTTGTGTGAGTTGACGGGTCGTTTTCATATATTTCAGGTTTCTATGATCTGTGTATACCGTAACTGGGTATTGGGCCCTCCACAAATATTGACCCCACTCCTGGAAGGAATTCTTGATGGCTAGCAGTTCCTTTTCTGGCACTGTATAGTTGAGCTCAGCCGCGTTCAACTTCCTGGACAGACAGGCCGCCGGATGTAGCTGTTCAGTATGTCGGTCACGTTGTGACCGTACCACCCCTATGGCTTCGTTGGAGGCTTCGGCCTCTACGATAAAGATAAATGGGGTCTCTTTTTGTGGATGTGTCAGTATAGGGGCTGTAGTGAAAGATTTCTTCAAATACGTGAAAGCTTCCATGGACTCAGTGCTCCAACAAAATGTTATTCCCTTTCTCAACAGACATGTGATGGGAGATACCAAAAGGAGAGAAATGTGAGATAAACCTAAGTACTCAAACAATCCATAGCGAGTTTGGAATGCCGTCTTCAACTCATCTCCATCCCGGATACGAACCAGGTGATAAGCCCCCAGTAGATCTAGATGGGTGTAAACCACCGCCTCCTCTCACCTGGTCCAATAACACTGAGGTGAGTGGAAGAGGGTATCGATTCCTGACCGTGTTTTTATTGAGCATGCGGTAATCAATGCACGTTCTCAAATCTCCATTTGCTTTAGAGATGAAGAAAAGAGGCGAAGCTGCAGGTGAGCGGGAAGGCCTTATGAAGCCGATTTCCACATAATGGTCCAGGTACTCCCTTAAGTGTTTGGTCTCTGGCTCTGACAAAGCATATACAGGACAAGAAGGGATGGTAGCCCCAGCAATCAGATCTATTTGGCAGTCATATGTTCGGTGAGGGGGTAGTCTTCCTGCCTTTTCTTCACTCAAAACCTCACTGTAAGAAGCATACACGGAAGGAAGTACTGTCTCTTGTTCCGCAGCAGTAGCTATGTGGAACCTCTGTGAAAGAGCCAGAAGATAAGAACCAGGAGTATGCAATCAATTCAACCTACACTCCTCTGACTGAAAAACAACTGTCTTCTTTTTTCAGTCTACCCAGGGATTGTGCTGCCATAACCACGGCATACTCAGTATTACTTCATATTATGGTGCTTCTATAATGTTCAACGTGATGTCTTCTACGTGGTCTTGTTGTTCCCCCTTCAGAACCAACCCTACTCTCTCAGTCTGTTTGATAATGGGACCTGACTTGAAGGGTTTAAAGTCCACGGCCAGTACCTTCTCAGGGGTCTCTCTAGGTATGCATCGCAGTTCTAAGTTTTCTACTAACCCGGTATCATTAAAGTTCCCTGATGCCCCTGAATCAATCATTACCCATACTTGGTGCATTAGGTGACCTGCGGTAAGAATCATGGATAGCACCATGTGGGATTCGGTATCCTTGGCGTTTATAACCGCCAGTGAAGGCAACTTTACTGCCTGTCTCTGTGAAGCTTCTACCTCTGCTCCCATCAGAGAGGTATCCGCAGTAACACTAGCCGTGATTGTCACCTTCTTGTTGGAACAATATGTTCCCGACCATTTGGGTTTATGGGGGCATTCCCTCACGTAATGGCCCTTCTTCCCACAGTACATGCAAAGGCCCTGGACTCTATGACACTCTCTCTCTCTGTTCTGGATAAAGGCGCTCTGATAGCTCCTACTTTCATTGGTTCTGGTCCTGTATCATTAGAAGTGTTCAGTGGTCTGTTCCCTTTTTCGACATAACCACTAGTCCTGTCTCCTCTCCTGAGCTCCCCACCCCTTTCTGCCAGTCGGTGATCCAACCGTAGGGTTAGATTAATTAAGTCTATGCAAGTGGTGGGTTGGGGATCAATCTGGGCCAACACGTCCTTCATGTCATCTTGTAACCCCTAGTAGTAGAGAGACATACGCTCTTCTTCCGGCCATGCGGTTTCTGCTATCAACCGGTTAAAAGAAGTTAAGTATGTTATAAGATCCTGCATTCCCTGCTTCAGCTCCAACAGCTCTTTGTCAGCGCTGAATGTGGTCGCCCATCGATCGAACACCCTTTCGAACTCACTTCGAAAGGCATTCCAATCGAACAGCATCGGATCGTCACACTACACCAAGGGGACCGCCCATCAAATAAGATATAGCAAACGTCACCCGTGAGTGATTGTTAGGGAAGGAGGCGGGTTTGCACGAAAAGTGCAACATTAACTGTGTCAAACATTTCTGTATTTTCAAGGGATCCCAAGAATACCGTTCAGGGACTAGCCAAAGGTACAGACGGAGGGACGTGTACTTGAATCTGAGAGGTCAAAGCATCAAATGGGTTCCTGGATTGCCTATCCTTATCTTTCCCTAAGGGCGGCTGTCTCAGCTCTAGAAGCTGCTAATTCTTGTTGCACCGCAACCAATACCTGCAGTACTTCGTCCAAAGACGCCATCTTTTTGAATCGCTTGGATCGGGAGGAGTGTATTTCGTGGGTGCGTAATTCTGTCAAAACCGTGGGAACTCCTCACGATCCGGTCTATGTTCAGAGGGGTCCACCTCTTGACATCGCAAACTTTAACACCTGAGGTACAGAGTTTTGAGGTAAACCAAGTGAGGGAAAGGAATTAGGGTGGGAGACCTGTAACCAAAAAACACTTAGATTAGTATATGCCTGCAATTTTAGCAACTCTCAAAAGGTCTCACTAGGGGGACTAGTACCTGTGAAACAAGTTCCGCCAGTCTTGGTGATTCTTTGTGACCTATCTACCTCAGGCACGATACGTCTCGCACAGGAGGTGGGTTCACCTATAACACAAAGCACACAAATTACTCCACATTCATAACTCCTGCAGGTCCTTATTAAATACCTCCCCTACTCATACATACCCTTGTTGTCCAATTCCCTTTTAAAGTATTGAATTATCATAACTGAAATGTCACCAGCTGAGATAGGAGATTGCAAGTAGCAAAAAAGGAAAAGTCCAAAATCCAACATCCTGTGGGTCTTATGGAGACAGAAACCAAATATTCTCTGGACAGAGAGTCAAGCAAATTACTGCATTCACCAGATCCTGGGATAATCCAGACCCATCAATCCAGTACAAGGATCAGGTATAACAATCAGCATGAGGAATGTTAGCGCATCTCGAGCACTATAAAAGTAATTCAGGCATACAAAGGCGCCCTCAGACAGCACCGTCCTAGCGGCTTCAGAAGTAAAGTTTGAGCAGGAGCGCAGTCTTTCCCAACCAAGCGCCTCTCATGCACGAGCAGCACTATGACCTCAACAGCCATTGAAGCTTCGTCTCCGCCTTACCCAGTGTAGCTTCCAGGAAGCCTCGATGCTGCTTTTATCAGCAACGCCACACTTTGCGCTGGCAGTCTTGAAACTGCAGACTCCGGTTTAAACAATAACCGCGAGTCTGCCACGGAACCAGCCATGTCTTGCCAAAATCCAACAGGCAGCTGTGGAGCCAAACAATCCGCTCCTTCCTTCAGGACGGACAAACTCTCTCCACCTCAACGCCACCACTCGAATCCAGAATTACGCACGCCACTTGACGTGCGCTCCCGATTGAAATACCAGGAGGCCCCTCCCACCAAGGCCTTCTGGGAAATGTAGGTCCTAGGGGATTATTTATAAAACATCACACATTGCAGGTGCACTGGGTCATACCCTGATAGAGGCTGAGGGCAGCAGGTTATGCCATTGATGCCTTGCCCATGTGTTCACTCTGGTGGGGCGAGAGATTAAAACAAGCATTTGCAATGTAATCGGTCTCGCTTTTGGGACCTTATATGTATTTAGCTACGCTGCACATTAGCCTGGGTGCTGAAACATCTACTGTTCTTTAACATGGATGGAAAGTAAGCACCAAACTGCTTGACATGCCAGGTATGGGAACACATGGAGCGAAATATAGCCTTTCAGCGGGAAATGGTATAGTCCAAAACCCTGTTTTTAATATAAAATCAGGGCCTTCAGTGGTCATATCACTGAAAATGCAAAATTTGAAAAAAATATTAATGTCTACGGGTGCTTGTGGAAGACACTTTCTATGGACTGGAATCCAGAGAATATATCTATATATATATCTATATCTATATCTATATCTATATCTATATCTATCTATCTATCTATATATATATATATATATATATATATATATATATATATATATATATATATATATATATATATATTACCTACTGGCGGTCGCCAGTAGGTATATATAGTTAGGATTTTTTCTCTATGGGATTTTTGAAAATTCTATGTCTAATAACTTTGGCGTTTGTGGACGGAATTGGCTGAAATTTTCAGGAAAATGGCACATTTTGTTTCTGAGCAGCCCTTGAAAATTTGGGGGGGGTTCGTCAAGGGGGGGCCGAGAAAAAAGGGGGGTCCCAAAACGTGTTTTTAACATTGAGTTTTCCATAGGGCGGTTGGCCTCACTTTTAGCCCGAACGGCTGAATGGATTTGCACGAAACTTGGCAAAATTGTAGGGACTGGTAGCCCGATGTGCCTTTGCTAGGTCTCAATATATGTGCTCCAGTGGATTTTGAGAAATTAACGTTCAAAAAAAGATATATATCTGTAACAGCGGACCGGGCAGCGCTCCGGTTCGCGGACTTTTCGCGGTACGGAGCTTTGTGAAGCGAAGCTGATTGGTTCTCCGGCGTCTGTGAACATTCCAAACAGTCCGTAACGGCCGCCATCTTGTCTCTCGGTAGGATCGAGAGACAAGAGGAGGCCAAAGCGAAGGGGCAAATGACCATAAGGGGGCATAGTAGATCCTCGCTGACCCCCTAGGTTTGATGTGGAGGTTTTAAAAGGGCCCCGCGGGGCAAAAAAAAAAAATAATAATAATAATCGAACGGCTGAATGGATTTGCACGAAACTTGGTAAAATATTAGGGACTGGTAGCCCGATGTGCCTTTGCTAGGTCTCAATATATGTGCTCCAGTGGATTTTGAGAAATTAACGTTCAAAAAAAGATATATATCTGTAACAGCGCTCCGCTTCGCGTAACGGAGGTTTGCGAAGCTGATTGGTTCTCCGGCGTCTGTAAACATTGCAAACAGTCCGTAGCGGCCGCCATCTTGTCTCTCGGTAGGATCGAGAGACAAGAGGAGGCCAAAGCGAAGGGGCAAATGACCATAAGGGGGCATAGTAGATCCTCCTTGACCTCTTAGGTTTGATGTGGAGGTTTTAAAAGGGCCCCGCGGGGCAAAAAAAAAAATAATAATAATAATCGAACGGCTGAATGGATTTGCACGAAACTTGGCAAAATTGTAGGGACTGGTAGCTCGATGTGCCTTTGCTAGGTCTCAATATATGTGCTTCAGTGGATTTTGAGAAATTAACGTTCAAAAACAAGATATATATCTGTAACAGCGCTCCGCTTCGCGGAGATAAAATTATATCTGTATTACCTAGCTGTTGCTAACACCAGTTAGCGACGGCTAGTAGGAGATAGCGACCATCTTGGGCCCCACTTTGCATGTGAGTGATATTTATCACTAATGACATGCAAAGTGGGCATGCCAAGATGTTAGCGACTGGAAACAGTCGCTAACATCGCTATCTCCTATTATCAACTTTTGGAAATATTCGCGATAAGCGCGAATATCTCCAAAAGCTAGCACCTGCCCTGAGCAGTTCTTAGCCATGTTATCCAATGGGAGGTGGATAACATGGCTAAGAGCATTAGCTCGGTAATGCATGAATATCGCTGAGTTTTCAGCGATATTAATGCATTGCGGTCGTTTTTTATCGTATTTGCGATAAACCTTGATAATAGCAAGGTTTATCTGCGATAATTTCTGACGATGCTTAGCGGTAAAAAAATCGTTGCTAAGCATCGTTAGGGATAAATATCGCTTAACTTTGGTAATATGCCCCAACGTCTGTTAACGTTCGATTCGAAGGAAATGAGGAAGTGTTGAAAAACATTGTCTGCGCCATCTTGTCTTTTTTCAAATGCCACACTTTTGTCGTGCACGGCAGTCATTTTAGATGCCTTGACCAGACCTACTCTGTGCACGCTGTCGATCCTTAGCATGGCTCCCCACCCTCGCAAGCATCTCCCCCAGGCAGTGGTCACCCCCGCTCTCTGTCTTATGCATGGGTAATAAACCTCCCCCCATCTGCGCTGCTCTTCCCTGAGAATCACACCCTGTGCCCGCCCGACACCTCCCTTTCGCCCTATTCACTACCGCACCCTCTGACACTCCTTTTCCTCTGTGTCCGATTGTCCAGGCCGGTCCTAGGGTATCAGCTAGCCCTGCAGATGTAGTTTATGGCCCCAGCTGTAAAGAATCACCCCTCTTCAAAGGAGTTATAGTAGATCAAGGCCCACACTCGATGAGATCCGTCACAGCAGACGCGTTCCTATTATCTGAAAACCATCCTGTATTGTGATTGGGGAGGGGACCGAGCCTGAAGCGGAAGATTCCAGGGATGACTCTTTGTACATCAAAGTTTTTACAATTATGTGTCACATTAAAAATATATAGCACTCCGACAAAGTAGTAAGATTATAAAACTTTAATAACTTATAAATATATACAAGAAAACAAAAACAGTAATAACATATAAACATTTTTAGGGAAAAACAACGAAGTAGCGGTCGGCTGTGCGAATAGTCCCAACGCAGCACAACGTCCAGATTTCTGGCGTGGGGCGTCGCGGGGGGTGGGTCATCAGTAGCAAACTGTTGTGCGAATAGTTCCAAGGCAGCAGAACGATGGCACCAAGGTGATGTCCAGTAAGTTGCCGCACTGGTTTTGGTATCCTACAATGCTGCTCCGAATAACGGCGTGGGGCGCCCCGGGGGAGGCGGCGTGAACGGGCCTCTCCAGGTGGAGTCTCATCTGTTGTAGTGGGGCGCCCCTTTACCGTTTCAGTTGCCATTCCGTCCGTTTTTGGTCCACTGTGTCAAAAGCCGCAATTCAGCTGAGTTGCGCCCACTCTTGCGGTGCAGCGATAGGCGGCTGTCACAGGACTCTCAAAATGGCGGCAGGCTGTTTCCTTTTTGGGCCTGGTCCACTGAAATGGCCCTGGGACACCTTGGAAATCGGACGCTTGTCTGCTAGGTCTTGGACCCCATTCTCGAAAGCGTCCCCTCCGCCTTGAGGATTCATCAAAAGTTTTGGGGGCCCCCGACTCCTGTAGGTTTCTGGTGGGGAGCGGCTGCCATGATTGCTCGCGGAATGACCACGACGGAGCTACGAGATGGTGGTGCTCTCATGCTGACGCCAGCTTCAGTCTGAAACATCCAGAAACAAGGTGGGGCTTTCATCGTTTGGGAAAAAAAAAAAGTTTTCATCCAATGAAAAGTGTTGTTTTTAGGTCATATGATCAAGCCTTCCATCATTAGGAAACCAAAAGTAAAATGAACCAATGAAAAGTTTTATAAACAAGTCACATGACCTGTTATGCGGCATAGGGTATAAAATGCGGAGAAAATACGTTGGCACGTGAGGCGGCGTCAGTAGCGGACCGATGTGCGAATAGGCCGAAGGCAACACAACGCGCCAAGATCCGGATGGCACCGAGGTGGTGTCCAGCAAGTTGCAGCACTGGTGTGGCCATCCTACAATGCTGAAAGTCGGCGTGGGGCGCCCAGTTGGCCTGTGAGTTTGCGTCAGTAGCGGACCGATGTGCGAATAGGCCGAAGGCAGCACAACGCGCCAAGATCCGGATGGCACCGAGGTGGTGTCTAGTAAGTTGCCGCACTGGTGTGGCCATCCTACAATGTTGAAAGTCGGCGTGGGGCGCCCCGTTGGCCTGTGAGATGGCGTCAGTAGCGGACCGATGTGCGAATGGGGCCAAAGGCAGCGCAACAATATTTTCGGAATAGAAGACACCACAAGGCGCTGAGATGCCAAGATCCGGATGGCACCGAGGTGGTGTCTAGCAAGTTGTGGCACTGGTGTGGCCATCCTACAATGGTAAAAGTCGGCGTGGGGCGCCCTGTTGGCCTGTGAGATGGTGTCAGTAGCGGACTGATGTGCGAATGGGGCCAAAGGCAGCGCAACAATATTTTCTGACTGACACCACAAGGCGCTGAGATGCCAAGATCCGGATGGCACCGAGGTGATGTCTAGCAAGTTGCTGTACTGGTGTGGCCATCCTACAATGGTAAAAGTCGGCGTGGGGCGCCCTGTTGGCCTGTGAGATGGTGTCAGTTGCGGACCGATGTGCGAATGGGGCCAAAGGCAGCGCAACAATATTTTCTGACTGACACCACAAGGCGCTGAGATGCCAAGATCCGGATGGCACCGAGGTGATGTCTAGCAAGTTGCTGTACTGGTGTGGTCATCCTACAATGCTGAAACTCGGCGTGGGGCGCCCCATTAGCCTGTGAGATGGCGTCAGTAGCGGACCGATGTGTGAATAGGCCGGAACCAGCACAAGACGCCAAGATCCGGATGTCACCGTGGTGGTTTCATAGTTGAGAGGCACTTCATCTGCAGTGGGGCGCCGAGATCCGGATGGCACCGAGGTGATGTCTAGCAAGTTGCTGTACTGGTGTGGTCATCCTACAATGCTGAAACTCGGCGTGGGGCACCCCATTAGCCTGTGAGATGGCGTCAGTAGCGGACCGATGTGCGAATAGGCCGAAGGCAGCACAACGCGCAAAGATCCGGATTTCACCGTGGTGGTTTCATAGTTGAGAGGCACTTCATCTGCAGTGGGGCGCCGAGATCCGGATGGCACCGAGGTGATGTCTAGCAAGTTGCTGTACTGGTGTGGTCATCCTACAATGCTGAAACTCGGCGTGGGGCGCCCCATTAGCCTGTGAGATGGCGTCAGTAGCGGACCGATGTGCGAATAGGCCGAAGGCAGCACAACGCGCCAAGATCCGGATGGCACCGAGGTGGTGTCTAGTAAGGTGCACTGGTGTGGCCATCCTACAATGTTGAAAGTCGGCGTGGGGCGCCCCGTTGGCCTGTGAGATGGCGTCAGTAGCGGACCGATGTGCGAATGGGGCCAAAGGCAGCGCAACAATGTTTTCTGAATAGAAGACACCACAAGGCGCTGAGATTCGGTTACCACCGAGGTGATGTCTAGCAAGTTGCCGCACTGGTGTGGCCATCCTACAATACTGCTCCGAATAACGGTGTGGGGTGCCCGAAGGGGGGGGGGGGGCGGCGTGAACGGGCCTTCCTAGGTGGAGGCTCGTCTGCTGTAGTGGGGCGCCCCTTTACCGTTTCAGTTGCCATTCAGCTGAGTTTCGGCTGCTCTTGATGCTACAGCGACAGGCGGCTGCAACAGGACTCTCAAAATGGCGGCCTGTTCTTTGGATTTGGGCCTGGTCCACTAAAATGGCCCTGGGACACCTTAGAACTCGGACGCTCGATTTTTTTTTCCTTTCCTGTACATGCAAAAAAAGGTAAATGCCCGGTACGTTACACGCTTCATCTGCCACGATGAACTCTCCAGAGGAACCGAAAAAAAATATAGTTATGGTAACTATACCATGCATCGTCATATGGAGAGGTGGCACCAATTAATTATAGTGCTGCATAAAAGAGAGATTTGGAGGAGAACCCCTGACCTGCTAGTACATTCATCAAAGAAGTGGCACTGACAGCATCAGAGGCAAGGGAAACGGTCCCAAATATTTAGAAGAACTTTGGAAAGATTAAAATGACATGTTTAGATTGTGGCAAATTAATTTCATGTGGACAGATGAGTGTTACTCTAATAAATACAGCATATGAACATCATCATAGTCGATGGTTGGTAGAGACATTTTGACTATATCCTGGACCTGCCCGTCCTCGCCCAAAATGGCGCCGGAATAAATGGGACTCGTAACTCCTTGTTGTGTACTGGTTGCAGAACCTTGAAATCACGAGATACGTATGCAGTTTTGAAGCACATGGCGGGCGGGGACGAGAATTGATTGAATATTTCGACATCCCTATTGATATTAAGTTCTGATGTGTTATTGATTACTGTACTATTGAAAGTTCGAATTAACGTCACCCATGGTACTTGCCCGCAAATGTATATCTAGATAATTTTATTGTAACTGGCCCTGTCGTATTTTAATTATAAAATGTACGTCCACCGATTCCGTAACTGTTAGACACCTTAGTTCTTGCAACCTAATGGCCCGCCCGTTACGTTCCTCTACAGTGTAAATGTCTACTCATCATATACGATTACAGTTTGCTCCGTGGCCGGCCCACGTGGTTATAGGCTCGTATTTGTATAATGAAATTTTCACAATAAAGGTTTTTAAAAGAAAACATGGTAGTAGTATATACATTGGTAAAGTTTTTAATAATAGTCACTGTTTTAGAATCATTAAAAGGCAAGTGAAATAAAGCAGACCAATTACATGAAGGGTAAAAGGTATAATACGAAGGAACGCAGTAAAGATAAATGGTCAAGGGCTGTTGTGTTTTCTATTCCTGCAACATAAAGTGATCGATAAGAATCTCATATTCAGGCGTATTGGCGACTAAGACAGCAGGTCGACCCTCTTTTGCTCAACGGCTCCGTCATGGGACGAAGAAACGCTCTTTTTCTCGAAAAAAGAATATATTTTACTTGCAGGACAGTTGTAAATTTTCCGGGAAAGTACATTAGCCTGGAACATTATAACATATATTTAAGAAAAAATAATGTTCGGAAGTAATAAAAAGCGTAACTTTTAGGTCATATGACCAAGCCTTTCATCATTAGAATAAGAAAAGTAAAATGAACCAATGAAAAGTTTTATTAACAAGTCACATGACTTGTTATGCTTACGTTACGCGCTGCGCGCCCCGGATGACTTCCGGATGCGCTAACGCGGCGCGTCATATGACGCATTACGCGACAACGCAAGTCCAGAATATAGTCAAAATGTCTCCACCAACCAGCGGTCGGAACACAACCCCTTTCAGCAGGCTAAATAGTTCTGTTAAATGACAACAGAAGGGACAGGCAACAAGAACCATTAGTCAAAGAGGGGAGGGCTAGCTCTTCTCTACCGGGTTACATTGGGGCGCTACCGGAACTGATCGAATTGGTAGTCTACAGTGTTTCTGGATGTTTCAGACTGAAGCTGGGGTTAGCATGAGAGCAGCACCATTTCGTAGCTCCGTCGTGGCCATTCCGCAACCAATCATGGCAGCCGCTCTTTATCGTTATTTTGGGCGGGGTGGGTGGCGGAGCCGAGCTGTTTTGCTGCCATCATTGTGTGGAGTTCAGTTCATTTCACTAGTTTTGTATTTGTCATGAGGGGTTGTTCCTAATGTTTCTATTTTAGCGAGGTCAAAAAGAGATCCCATTAGTGGCCTACTGATTTTGCTCGATTCCTTTTCTTTTTTTTTTACACGATTTTTCGTTATCTGCAAAGACTAAACAGAGTATTGCGACTCTGTGTTTGTTTGTAAATAGAGAATGAACCAAAGAGAACCAATTCTAAAACAGTAAATACTTGGATAACAATCAATCAAATGGAGAGAGAAGCAGGCACGACGTATTACAACGGGGGCAAAGGCCTGCGTTAACTACCCTTCACTATGTGCAAAGAGAGAGTACTCCTAATAGAAATGAGGGGGGGGGGCACCATTCAAAGCAGATCAGTGTGCATAAACACGAAAATGTTTTTACTTACCACGTACTTGACATTCGACAGCTTATGATATTTGCTATTAAAAAACCATTGAAATTCACTGAAAAAACCATAGGTTATAGACCATATATAGTTAGGAATTAGCATTTACAAAACCTTGAAAATTCACTGAAAAAACCATAGGTTATAGACCATATATAGTTAGGAATTAGCATTTAAAAAACCTTATTTTACTCACACAAAACCATTGAAATTCCATATATAGTTAGTTGCACTAACTATATATCGCGCACCCGCAATCCACTGCTGATGATGTCACATATTACATCATTCATGACATGGTCAGTGACATCACTGATGACATCACTGATGACATCTCAAATGACATCACTGATGACATCACTGATGACATCTCATTTGACATCAATGACCACATCACTGATGATATCATTCATGTGACAATACAATGCATCTCCTCACATTTTAATATAACCTCTGTTTCACCCAGTGTTAAATACAGAGTATAATTTTTGAAACCATTGACACACCAATACTAGTTACTACATACGTACTCACTGATTCCTACGTCTACACACACATTCACTCATTCACCCATACAATCATTCATACATACAATCACTCATCTTTACAACACTATCATATGCACTCATACACCTATACAGACACTCACACTCTGCCACTCATCCATGGAGTTACTCACACACCTAGTCAGTCCTGTAAAGAATCAATCACACTTCCATTTTCTTGTCTATACAGTTAAACACAGAGCACCTTACATTTTCAAACATATACTAACACATACTTACCTTGTTATACAATCATTGATACAAGTACACATTGATCTGCACAGAGTCACACACCTCCCAGCCAGCCACACACACACTCAGTCTCCCATACAAATACTTGGACAATCAATCAGTAACCCATATAGTTAATCATATAGCTACTGATCAACACATGCAGCAGTTTACAGAACAACAGACATAATGATGCACAAATTAAGACACTTTAGTCACTAACCCATGCACTCAGTGAGACACATTTAATCACTCACTTATACATTCAGTCATGCACCTACTAAATCCTTTGTCCAGACACTTATACTTCCACTCATTCTTCAATATGTAAGACACATTTTAACTTTACAGAAACATACAGTCACTGGATGTTGTCATCAGTGATGTCATCAGTGATGTCATTTGAGATGTCATCAGTGATGTCATCAGTGATGTCACTGACCATGTCATGAATGATGTAATATGTGACATCATCAGCAGTGGATTGCGGGTGCGCGATATATAGTTAGTGCAACTAACTATATATGGAATTTCAATGGTTTTGTGTGAGTAAAATAAGGTTTTTTAAATGCTAATTCCTAACTATATATGGTCTATAACCTATGGTTTTTTCAGTGAATATATATATATATATATATATATATATATATATATGTCTATATATATATATATATATATATATATATATATATATATATATATATATATATATATATATATTCACTGAAAAACCATAGGTTTCAGACATGTTATAGTTAGGAATTAGCATTTACAAAACCTTTGAAATTTGCTGAAAAAACCATAGGTTTTAGGGGTGTTATAGTTAGCTGGACATTTCGCTCGTACAAAACCATTGAAATTCCTCCGTTATAGTTAGTTCTGCTAACTATATCTCACGCGCCCGCAATCCACTTCTGATGATGTCACATATTACATCATTCATGACAAGGTCAGTGACATCACTGATGACATCTCTGATGACATCTCAAATGACATCATGATGACATCACTGATGGCATCATCCAGTGAATGTGGTTTGGTTTGTTATTTAAATATGTATTATATATATATAGCAATGTGCATTGAAGAATGAGTGGATATATAAATATAAATATCTGGATGAAGGATTTAGTAGCAGTGTGATTGACTGTTTACTTAATTAATTTATAGTGTCTCACTAAATATATTGGATAGTGACTAAACTGTGTGAATATCTGTATCACTTTGTCAATTGTTGTGTAAACTGCTGCACCAGTTGGTTACTAGCTATGTGAAAGTCTATATTAGTTATTGATTAGTTAACTGAGTATTTGTATGGGAGAGTGAATGTTTGTGTTGTTCGGTGGGGGGGTGTGACTGCTCAAAGATGTGTGAATAGTTGATCTATCAGTAGATATATGAGGTTAAGACTACATGTTATAACAGTTGTTTGGGTGAGTGAATATCTTTATGGGTGTGGTAATGAGCAAATATATCTCTCAATGGTACATGTCCAACAAACTAGAAAAATAAAAGGCAGTGTATGTGACAGTTGTTGTATATAAATAAGTATACATAAGACTCAGTGATTGTATGAGTGGCTGTATGGATAACTGTATACTTGTAATAGTGATTTCATAACAAACTAAGTATGAGTTACTAGCTATATGAATAAATGAAGTGGTGTTTGTATAAGTGTGTAGCTAAGTAAATGTAAGTATGATCCATTGTTTGCATAAGTGAGTAGGATGACTTCATAAGTGAATAGGATGTGTGCTGGTGTGTAAGGTTGATATAGGTGTATAAGTATATTTGATAGTGTTCTATTGATCATTGACAGCATGTATGAATGAATCTATAGGTAAGTGATTAGATGTGTGTGTAGATCTAGGAATCACTGAGTGGGTTTTTAGAAACTTGTATTGGTGTGTCAATGGATTCAAATATGGTACTCTGTATTTTGCAGTTAGTGATGAAAGGTTATACTAGTGTATGATACAGTTTTGTAAATGACAATTTTTAAATGTAGCAATTGTTATATTTATTTTTTTGATACTTATTTACTACATTTTGTTAACTATTTATTTTTAGATATTTTCTTTTAATTACATTATACATTACATTACAAAATATACTTTCTTAGAATGAATTACTTTAGTTTAAATACTTAGCAAATAGGCAATAGACTTTTAAGTACAGTAGTTACAGTTTTTGCAATGGGCAACACAATTTCAACCACAATGCAACTTTGAGCTCAATGGGGATTTCTAGTTAAATGCAATTAGTTACTTTATGGATTACTTTTCTAACCACAGGAATGGATTGTAGATTCAGCCCTGGGACATCTCCTGTAAAAAAGTTGAGTAAAAGCGTTTTGGTTACAGTAGTGATTTTTAAGGAATATTATTGTATTTTGAAAGTTGACACTTAGAAACTGTTTCATATAGAATCACCAATGTTATCCTACGGGAGGAAATTCACTTAGCAGGTAAGTAGTGTTATCGTTACTTTTTCTTACTCAGTGGTGGATCCTGGATCCAGCACTGGTGCATCTCCTGTAAACAGTTGAAAGAATGTGTTTAAGTCATACAGGCGATTTTTAAGGAATATTTGTAGTTTGTGAAAATTGACACTTAGAAACTTTTCTGGTGAAAACCAGACAATGGATTCCAATGGAAGGAAATACAAGTTACTGGTAAGTACGGTTAAAACTACTGTTCAGGATCAGTACTGGGCTCAAAGATGCAGCACTGTGGTCTCTCCTGATAACAGCAGAGTAAATCGGAATTCGTAGTGCGGCTGATTTTACTTTGGTCCAATATATATAGAGCCACTTTCCTACACCATCCCCTTCCTTCACCACTGTGTAAACGCGCCCTGTGTCCGTTTTAATTGGGGAGATTAAGTCCCCTTGAATCCTGAGGGTCCCTGGGTCCAAGTAGCCCACTAGGTACCTCCAGTAATCGCCACAAAGCTGCGTTGCAGAGAGGTGTAAAAAGGGGCACAGCCTGGGCTACCTCTCTGCAACGGAGCACAGTGGCGCTTACTGGAAGCACCTGGTGGGCTAGTTAGCCCCCAGGGGCCCTCAGGATTGAAGGGGAATTATTTCCCCAACTTAAAACACTCCACAGGGCGTCTTTGCACACGTCACCTCAGGCCCCGTCCCCTCCCTTCGCCCCTATGTAAACGCCCCCTGTGTCCGTTTTAAGTTGGGAGATTAAGTCCCTTTGAATCCTGAGGGTCCCTAGGGTCCAACTAGCCCACTAGGTACCTCCAGTAAGCGCCACAGAGCTGCATTGCAAAGAGGTGTAAAAAGGGGCGTGGACTCTGAACACCGCTCTGCAATGCAGCTCCCTGGCGCATACTGGAGGTACCTAGTGGGCTAGTTGGCCTCCAGGGACCCTCAAGATTGAAGAGGAATTAATTCCTCAACTTAAAACGCACCACAGGGTGCGTTTGCACAATGCTGAAGGAAGGGGGCACGGCCTGAGGTGACATGTTTGCAAACACGCCCTGTGGCGCATTTTAAGTTGGGGAATTAATTTATCTACAATCCTGAGGTCCCTTGTGGGCAAACTAGCCCACCAGGTACCTCCAGTATGCATTGCAGCGAGGTGTTCAGAGGCCACGCCCCTTTTTACAACACTCTGCAACGCAGCTCTGTGGCGCTTACTGAAGGTACCTGGTGGGCTAGTTGGCCCCCAGGGGACCTCAGGATTGAAGTGGAATTAATTCCCCAACTTAAAACGCCATTTGAGATGTCATCAGTGATGTCATGAGTGATGTCACTGACCATGTCATGAGTGATGTAATATGTGACGTCATCAGCAGTGCATTGCGGGCGCGCGAGTTACAGTTAGCTGAACTAACTATAATGGGGGAATTTCATCGGGTTTTGTATGAGTGAAATGTCCAGCTAACTATAATGTGTGAAACCTATGGTTTTTTCAATGAATTTGCATGGTTTTTTAAATGCTAATTCCTAACTATAACGTGTGTGAAACCTATGTTTTTTTCAGTGAATTTCTAAGGTTTTTTTAAATGCTAATTCCTAACTATAACGTGTGTGAAACCTACGTTTTTTTCAGTAAATTTCAAAGGTTTTGTAAATGATAATTATAAAATGTATTTATTGTTATATTTTTTTATACTAATTTACTATATTGTTTAAAAGTATTTATTTTTAGATATTTAATTTTTAAATTACATTACATATATTATAATATAAATTGAAAAAAATGATTTTAAAATTATTGAAATTGTAAAAAATGTTTTAATTAATATATATTTTATATAGCAGGCAATGATATCCTATGGAAGGAAATTCAAGTTACTGGTAAGTACAGTTAAATTTACTTTTCAGGAATAGTAGAGAGCTGAAAGATGCAGCACTGAGGTCTCTCCTGATAACAGGTGAGTAAATCGGAATTCGTTGTTCAGATGATTTTAGGTGAATATTTTAAAGTTCCAAAACTCCACACTTTGAAGAATTTCCAAGTGAAACCAGTCAATGTTAGCCTATGGAAGGATATTCAAGTTACTGGTAAGTACGGTTAAAACTACTGTTCAGGATCAGTACTGGGCTCAAAGATGCAGCACTGTGGTCTCTCCTGATAACAGGTGAGTAAATCGGAAGTCGTAGTGCGGCTAATTTTACTTTGGTCCACTATATATAGAGCCACTTTCCTACACCATCCCCTTCCTTCACCACTGTGTAAACGCACCCTGTGTCCGTTTTAATTTGGGAGATTAAGTCCCCTTGAATCCTGAGGGTCCCTGGGTCCAAGTAGCCCACTAGGTACCTCCAGTAATCGCCACAGAGCTACGTTGCAGATAGGTATAAAAAGGGGCACGGCCTGGGCTACCTCTCTGCAACGGAGCACAGTGGCGCTTACTGGAAGCACCTGGTGGGCTAGTTAGCCCCCAGGGGCCCTCAGGATTGAAGGGGAAATATTTCCCCAACTTAAAACACGCCACAGGGCGTCTTTGCACACGTCACCTCAGGCCCCGTCCCCTCCCTTCGCCCCTGTGTAAACGCCCCCTGTGTCCGTTTTAAGTTGGGAGATTAATTCCCTTTGAATCCTGAAGGTCCCTAGGGTACAACTAGCCCACTAGGTACCTCCAGTAAGCGCCACAGAGCTGCATTGCAGAGAGGTGTAAAAAGGGGCGTGGCTTCTGAACACCTCTCTGCAATGCAGCTCCCTGGCGCATACTGGAGGTACCTGGTGGGCTAGTTGGCCCCCAGGGACCCTCAAGATTGAAGAGGAATTAATTCCTCAACTTAAAACGCACCACACGGCGCGTTTGCACAATGCTGAAGGAAGGGGCCGGGGCCTGAGGTGACATGTTTGCAAACACGCCCTGTGGCGCGTTTTAAGTTGGGGAATTAATTTATCTTCAATCCTGAGGTCCCTTGTGGGCCAACTAGCCCACCAGGTACCTCCAGTATGCGTTGCAGAGAGGTGTTCAGAGGCCACGCCCCTTTTTACAACACTCTGCAACGCAGTTCTGTGGCGCTTACTGGAGGTACCTGGTGGGCTAGTTGGCCCCCAGGGGACCTCAGGATTGAAGTGGAATTAATTCCCCAACTTAAAACGCCATTTGAGATGTCATCAGTGATGTCATGAGTGATGTCACTGACCATGCCATGAGTGATGTAATATGTAACATCATCAGCAGTGCATTGCGGGTGCGTGAGTTACAGTTAGCTGAACTAACTATAACGGGGGAATTTCAAAGGTTTTGTATGAGTGAAATGGCCAGCTAACTATAACGTGTGAAACCTGTGGTTTTTTCAATGAATTTGCATGTTTTTTTAAATGCTAATTCCTAACTATAACGTATGTGAAACCTATGGTTATTTCCAGTGACTTTCTAAGGTTTTTTAAATGCTAATTCCTAACTATAACGTGTGTGAAACCTATGGTTTTTTCAGTGAATTTCAGAGGTTTTGTAAATGGTAATTTTAAAATGTATTAATTGTTATTTTTTGTATACTAATTTACTACATTGTTTAAAAGTATTTATTTTTAGATATTTTCTTTTTTAAATTACATTACAAATTTTAATATAAATTGAAAAAAAATGATTTTAAAAATATTGAAATTGTAATTTTTTTTAATTAATATATATTTTATATAGCAGGCAATGATATCCTATGGAAGGAAATTCAAGTTACTGGTAAGTACAGTTAAATTTACTTTTCAGGAATAGTAGAGAGCTTAAAGATGCAGCACTGAGGTCTCTCCTGATAACAGGTGAGTAAATCGGAATTCGTTGTTCAGATGATTTTAGGTGAATATTTTAAATTTCCAAAACTCCACACTTGTAAGAATTTCCAAGTGAAACCAGTCAATGTTAGCCTATGGAATGAAATTCAAGTTACTGGTAAGTACGGTTAGAATTACTTTTCAGGATCAGTACTGGGCTGATAGATGCAGCACTGAGGTCTCTCCTGGTAACAGGTGAGTAATTCGGAATTCATTGTTCAGGTGATTTTAGGTGAATATTTTAAAGTACCAAAACTCCACACTTAGAGGAATTTCCAAGTGAAACTAGTCTATGTTAGCCTATGGCAGGATATTCAAGTTACTGGTAAGTACGGTTAAAACTACTGTTCAGGATCAGTACTGGGCTCAAAGATGCAGCACTGTGGTCTCTCCTGATAACAGCTGAGTAAATCGAAATTCGTAGTGCGGCTGATTTTACTTTGGTCCAATATATA
The DNA here is from genome assembly GCF_964261635.1 of Lissotriton helveticus. Classification (NCBI taxonomy): domain Eukaryota; kingdom Metazoa; phylum Chordata; class Amphibia; order Caudata; family Salamandridae; genus Lissotriton; species Lissotriton helveticus. The sequence goes on from NC_136057.1 coordinate 920,886,270, forward strand.
TAGAGCCACTTTCCTACACCATCCCCTTCCTTCACCACTGTGTAAACGCACCCTGTGTCTGTTTTAATTGGGGAGATTAAGTCCCCTTGAATCCTGAGGGTCCCTGGGTCCAAGTAGCCCACTAGGTACCTCCAGTAATCGCCACAAAGCTGCGTTGCAGAGAGGTGTAAAAAGGGGCACAGCCTGGGCTACCTCTCTGCAACGGAGCACAGTGGCGCTTACTGGAAGCACCTGGTGGGCTAGTTAGCCCCCAGGGGCCCTCAGGATTGAAGGGGAATTATTTCCCCAACTTAAAACACTCCACAGGGCGTCTTTGCACACGTCACCTCAGGCCCCGTCCCCTCCCTTCGCCCCTATGTAAACGCCCCCTGTGTCCGTTTTAAGTTGGGAGATTAAGTCCCTTTGAATCCTGAGGGTCCCTAGGGTCCAACTAGCCCACTAGGTACCTCCAGTAAGCGCCACAGAGCTGCATTGCAAAGAGGTGTAAAAAGGGGCGTGGACTCTGAACACCTCTCTGCAATGCAGCTCCCTGGCGCATACTGGAGGTACCTAGTGAGCTAGTTGGCCTCCAGGGACCCTCAAGATTGAAGAGGAATTAATTCCTCAACTTAAAACGCACCACAGGGTGCGTTTGCACAATGCTGAAGGAAGGGGGCACGGCCTGAGGTGACATGTTTGCAAACACGCCCTGTGGCGCATTTTAAGTTGGGGAATTAATTTATCTACAATCCTGAGGTCCCTTGTGGGCAAACTAGCCCACCAGGTACCTCCAGTATGCGTTGCAGCGAGGTGTTCAGAGGCCACGCCCCTTTTTACAACACTCTGCAACGCAGCTCTGTGGTGCTTACTGAAGGTACCTGGTGGGCTAGTTGGCCCCCAGGGGACCTCAGGATTGAAGTGGAATTAATTCCCCAACTTAAAACGCCATTTGAGATGTCATCAGTGATGTCATGAGTGATGTCACTGACCATGTCATGAGTGATGTAATATGTGACGTCATCAGCAGTGCATTGCGGGCGCGCAAGTTACAGTTAGCTGAACTAACTATAACGGGGGAATTTCAAAGGTTTTGTATGAGTGAAATGTCCAGCTAACTATAATGTGTGAAACCTATGGTTTTTTCAATGAATTTGCATGGTTTTTTAAATGCTAATTCCTAACTATAACGTGTGTGAAACCTACGTTTTTTTCAGTAAATTTCAAAGGTTTTGTAAATGATAATTTAAAAATGTATTTATTGTTATATTTTTTTATACTAATTTACTATATTGTTTAAAAGTATTTATTTTTAGATATTTAATTTTTAAATTACATTACATATATTATAATATAAATTGAAAAAAATGATTTTAAAAATATTGAAATTGTAAAAAATGTTTTAATTAATATATATTTTATATAGCAGGCAATGATATCCTATGGAAGGAAATTCAAGTTACTGGTAAGTACAGTTAAATTTACTTTTCAGGAATAGTAGAGAGCTGAAAGATGCAGCACTGAGGTCTCTCCTGATAACAGGTGAGTAAATCGGAATTCGTTGTTCAGATGATTTTAGGTGAATATTTTAAAGTTCCAAAACTCCACACTTTGAAGAATTTCCAAGTGAAACCAGTCAATGTTAGCCTATGGAATGAAATTCAAGTTACTGGTAAGTACGGTTAGAATTACTTTTCAGGATCAGTACTGGGCTGATAGATGCAGCACTGAGGTCTCTCCTGGTAACAGGTGAGTAAATCGGAATTCATTGTTCAGGTGATTTTAGGTAAATATTTTAAAGTACCAAAACTCCACACTTAGAAGAATTTCCAAGTGAAACTAGTCTATGCTAGCCTATGGAAGGATATTCAAGTTACTGGTAAGTACGGTTAAAACTACTGTTCAGGATCAGTACTGGGCTCAAAGATGCAGCACTGTGGTCTCTCCTGATAACAGGTGAGTAAATCGGAATTCGTAGTGCGGCTGATTTTACTTTGGTCCACTATATATAGAGCCACTTTCCTACACCATCCCCTTCCTTCACCACTGTGTAAACGCACCCTGTGTCCGTTTTAATTTGGGAGATTAAGTCCCCTTGAATCCTGAGGGTCCCTGGGTCCAAGTAGCCCACTAGGTTCCTCCAGTAATCGCCACAGAGCTGCGTTGCAGAGAGGTGTAAAAAGGGGCACGGCCTGGGCTACCTCTCTGCAACGGAGCACAGTGGCGCTTACTGGAAGCACCTGGTGGGCTAGTTAGCCCCCAGGGGCCCTCAGGATTGAAGGGGAAATATTTCCCCAACTTAAAACATGCCACAGGGCGTCTTTGCACACGTCACCTCAGGCCCCGTCTCCTCCATTTGCCCCTGTGTAAACGCCCCCTGTGTCCGTTTTAAGTTGGGAGATTAATTCCCTTTGAATCCTGAGGGTCCCTAGGGTCCAACTAGCCCACTAGGTACCTCCAGTAAGCGCCACAGAGCTGCATTGCAGAGAGGTGTAAAAAGGGGCGTGGCCTCTGAACACCTCTCTGCAATGCAGCTCCCTGGCGCATACTAGAGGTACCTGGTGGGCTAGTTGGCCCCCAGGGACCCTCAAGATTGAAGAGGAATTAATTCCTCAACTTAAAACGCAACACAGGGTGCGTTTGCACAATGCTGAAGGAAGGGGGCACGGCCTGAGGTGACATGTTTGCAAACACGCCCTGTGGCGCATTTTAAGTTGGGGAATTAATTTATCTACAATCCTGAGGTCCCTTGTGGGCAAACTAGCCCACCAGGTACCTCCAGTATGCGTTGCAGCGAGGTGTTCAGAGGCCACGCCCCTTTTTACAACACTCTGCAACGCAGCTCTGTGGCGCTTACTGAAGGTACCTGGTGGGCTAGTTGGCCCCCAGGGGACCTCAGGATTGAAGTGGAATTAATTCCCCAACTTAAAACGCCATTTGAGATGTCATCAGTGATGTCATGAGTGATGTCACTGACCATGTCATGAGTGATGTAATATGTGACGTCATCAGCAGTGCATTGCGGGCGCGCGAGTTACAGTTAGCTGAACTAACTATAATGGGGGAATTTCAAAGGTTTTGTATGAGTGAAATGTCCAGCTAACTATAATGTGTGAAACCTATGGTTTTTTCAATGAATTTGCATGGTTTTTTAAATGCTAATTCCTAACTATAACGTGTGTGAAACCTATGTTTTTTTCAGTGAATTTCTAAGGTTTTTTTAAATGCTAATTCCTAACTATAACGTGTGTGAAACCTACGTTTTTTTCAGTAAATTTCAAAGGTTTTGTAAATGATAATTTTAAAATGTATTTATTGTTATATTTTTTTATACTAATTTACTATATTGTTTAAAAGTATTTATTTTTAGATATTTAATTTTTAAATTACATTACATATATTATAATATAAATTGAAAAAAATGATTTTAAAAATATTGAAATTGTAAAAAATGTTTTAATTAATATATATTTTATATAGCAGGCAATGATATCCTATGGAAGGAAATTCAAGTTACTGGTAAGTACAGTTAAATTTACTTTTCAGGAATAGTAGAGAGCTGAAAGATGCAGCACTGAGGTCTCTCCTGATAACAGGTGAGTAAATCGGAATTCGTTGTTCAGATGATTTTAGGTGAATATTTTAAAGTTCCAAAACTCCACACTTTGAAGAATTTCCAAGTGAAACCAGTCAATGTTAGCCTATGGAATGAAATTCAAGTTACTGGTAAGAACGGTTAGAATTACTTTTCAGGATCAGTACTGGGCTGATAGATGCAGCACTGAGGTCTCTCCTGGTAACAGGTGAGTACATTGGAATTCATTGTTCAGGTGATTTTAGGTGAATATTTTAAAGTACCCAAACCCCACACATAGAATAATTTCCAAGTGAAACTAGTCTATGCTAGCCTATGGAAGGATATTCAAGTTACTGGTAAGTACGGTTAAAACTACTGTTCAGGATCAGTACTGGGCTCAAAGATGCAGCACTGTGGTCTCTCCTGATAACAGGTGAGTAAATCGGAATTCGTAGTGCGGCTGATTTTACTTTGGTCCACTATATATAGAGCCACTTTCCTACACCATCCCCTTCCTTCACCACTGTGTAAACGCACCCTGTGTCCGTTTTAATTTGGGAGATTAAGTCCCCTTGAATCCTGAGGGTCCCTGGGTCCAAGTAGCCCACTAGGTACCTCCAGTAATCTCCACAGAGCTGCGTTGCAGAGAGGTGTAAAAAGGGGCACGGCCTGGGCTACCTCTCTGCAACGGAGCACAGTGGCGCTTACTGGAAGCACCTGGTGGGCTAGTTAGCCCCCAGGGGCCCTCAGGATTGAAGGGGAAATATTTCCCCAACTTAAAACATGCCACAGGGCGTCTTTGCACACGTCACCTCAGGCCCCGTCTCCTCCATTTGCCCCTGTGTAAACGCCCCCTGTGTCCGTTTTAAGTTGGAAGATTAATTCCCTTTGAATCCTGAGGGTCCCTAGGGTCCAACTAGCCCACTAGGTACCTCCAGTAAGCGCCACAGAGCTGCATTGCAGAGAGGTGTAAAAAGGGGCGTGGCCTCTGAACACCTCTCTGCAATGCAGCTCCCTGGCGCATACTAGAGGTACCTGGTGGGCTAGTTGGCCCCCAGGGACCCTCAAGATTGAAGAGGAATTCATTCCTCAACTTAAAACGCACCACACGGCGCGTTTGCATAATGCTGAAGGAAGGGGGGGGGGCCTGAGGTGACATGTTTGCAAACACGCCCTGTGGCGCATTTTAAGTTGGGGAATTAATTTATCTTCAATCCTGAGGTCCCTTGTGGGCCAACTAGCCCACCAGGTACCTCCAGTATGCGTTGCAGAGAGGTGTTCAGAGGCCACGCCCCTTTTTACAACACTCTGCAACACAGCTCTGTGGCGCTTACTGGAGGTACCTGGTGGGCTAGTTGGCCCCCAGGGGACCTCAGGATTGAAGTGGAATTAATTCCCCAACTTAAAACGCCATTTGAGATATCATCAGTGATGTCATGAGTGATGTCACTGACCATGTCATGAGTGATGTAATATGTGACGTCATCAGCAGTGCATTGCGGGCGCGCGAGTTACAGTTAGCAAAACTAACTATAATGGGGGAATTTCATCGGGTTTTGTATGAGTGAAATGTCCAGCTAACTATAATTTGTGAAACCTATGGTTTTTTCAATGAATTTGAATGGTTTTTTAAATGCTAATTCCTAACTATAACGTGTGTGAAACCTATGTTTTTTTCAGTGAATTTCTAAGGTTTTTTTAAATGCTAATTCCTAACTATAACGTGTGTGAAACCTACGTTTTTTTCAGTAAATTTCAAAGGTTTTGTAAATGATAATTTTAAAATGTATTTATTGTTATATTTTTTTATACTAATTTACTATATTGTTTAAAGGTATTTATTTTTAGATATTTAATTTTTAAATTACATTACATATATTATAATATAAATTGAAAAAAATGATTTTAAAAAGATTGAAATTGTAAAAAATTTTTTAATTAATATATATTTTATATAGCAGGCAATGATATCCTATGGAAGGAAATTCAAGTTACTGGTAAGTACAGTTAAATTTACTTTTCAGGAATAGTAGAGAGCTGAAAGATGCAGCACTGAGGTCTCTCCTGATAACAGGTGAGTAAATCGGAATTCGTTGTTCAGATGATTTTAGGTGAATATTTTAAAGTTCCAAAACTCCACACTTTGAAGAATTTCCAAGTGAAACCAGTCAATGTTAGCCTATGGAATGAAATTCAAGTTACTGGTAAGTACGGTTAGAATTACTTTTCAGGATCAGTACTGGGCTGATAGATGCAGCACTGAGGTCTCTCCTGGTAACAGGTGAGTAAATCGGAATTCATTGTTCAGGTGATTTTAGGTAAATATTTTAAAGTACCAAAACTCCACACTTAGAAGAATTTCCAAGTGAAACTAGTCTATGCTAGCCTATGAAAGGATATTCAAGTTACTGGTAAGTACGGTTAAAACTACTGTTCAGGATCAGTACTGGGCTCAAAGATGCAGCACTGTGGTCTCTCCTGATAACAGGTGAGTAAATCGGAATTCGTAGTGCGGCTGATTTTACTTTGGTCCACTATATATAGAGCCACTTTCCTACACCATCCCCTTCCTTCACCACTGTGTAAACGCACCCTGTGTCAGTTTTAATTTGGGAGATTAAGTCCCCTTGAATCCTGAGGGTCCCTGGGTCCAAGTAGCCCACTAGGTACCTCCAGTAATCGCCACAGAGCTGCGTTGCAGAGAGGTGTAAAAAGGGGCACGACCTGGGCTACCTCTCTGCAACGGAGCACAGTGGCGCTTACTGGAAGCACCTGGTGGGCTAGTTGGCCCCCAGGGGCCCTCTGGATTGAAGGGGAAATATTTCCCCAACTTAAAACATGCCACAGGGCGTCTTTGCACACGTCACCTCAGGCCCCGTCTCCTCCATTCGCCCCTGTGTAAACGCCCCCTGTGTCCGTTTTAAGTTGGGAGATTAATTCCCTTTGAATCCTGAGGGTCCCTAGGGTCCAACTAGCCCACTAGGTACCTCCAGTAAGCGCCACAGAGCTGCATTGCAGAGAGGTGTAAAAAGGGGCGTGGCCTCTGAACACCTCTCTGCAATGCAGCTCCCTGGCGCATACTAGAGGTACCTGGTGGGCTAGTTGGCCCCCAGGGACCCTCAAGATTGAAGAGGAATTCATTCCTCAACTTAAAACGCACCACACGGCGCGTTTGCATAATGCTGAAGGAAGGGGGCGGGGCCTGAGGTGACATGTTTGCAAACACGCCCTGTGGCGCATTTTAAGTTGGGGAATTAATTTATCTTCAATCCTGAGGTCCCTTGTGGGCCAACTAGCCCACCAGGTACCTCCAGTATGCATTGCAGAGAGGTGTTCAGAGGCCATGCTCCTTTTTACAACACTCTGCAACACAGCTCTGTGGCGCTTACTGGAGGTACCTGGTGGGCTAGTTGGCCCCCAGGGGACCTCAGGATTGAAGTGGAATTAATTCCCCAACTTAAAACGCCATTTGAGATATCATCAGTGATGTCATGAGTGATGTCACTGACCATGTCATGAGTGATGTAATATGTGACGTCATCAGCAGTGCATTGCGGGCGCGCGAGTTACAGTTAGCTGAACTAACTATAATGGGGGAATTTCATCGGGTTTTGTATGAGTGAAATGTCCAGCTAACTATAATTTGTGAAACCTATGGTTTTTTCAATGAATTTGAATGGTTTTTTAAATGCTAATTCCTAACTATAACGTGTGTGAAACTTATGGTTTTTTCAGTGAATTTCTGAGGTTTTTTAAATGCTAATTCCTAACTATAACGTGTGTGAAACCTATGGTTTTTTCAGTGAATTTCAAAGGTTTTGTAAATGATAATTTTAAAATGTATTTATTGTAATATTTTTTTATACTAATTTACTATATTGTTTAAAAGTATTTATTTTTAGATATTTAATTTTTAAATTACATTACATATATTATAATATAAATTGAAAAAAATGATTTTAAAAATATTGAAATTGTAATTTTTTTTTAAATTAAAATATATTTTATATAGCAGGCAATGATATCCTATGGAAGGAAATTCAAGTTACTGGTAAGTACAGTTAAATTTACTTTTCACGAATTGTAGAGAGCTGAAAGATGCAGCACTGAGGTCTCTCCTGATAACAGGTGAGTAAATCGGAACTCGTTGTTCAGATGATTTTAGGTGAATATTTTAAAGTTCCAAAACTCCACACTTAGAAGAATTTCCAAGTGAAACTAGTCTATGTTAGCCTATTGAAGGATATTCAAGTTACTGGTAAGTACGGTTAAAACTACTGTTAAGGATCAGCACTGGGCTCAAAGATGCAGCACTGTGGTCTCTCCTGATAACAGGTGAGTAAATAGGAATTCGTAGTGTGGCTGATTTTATTTTGGTCCACTATATATAGAGCCACTTTCCTACACCATCCCCTTCCTTCACCACTGTGTAAACGCGCCCTGTGTCCGTTTTAATTCGGGAGATTAAGTCCCCTTGAAACCTGAGGGTCCCTGGGTCCAAGTAGCCCACTCGGTTCCTCTAGTAATCGCCACAGAGCTGCGTTGCAGAGAGGTGTAAAAAGGGGCACGGCCTGGGCTACCTCTCTGCAACGGAGCACAGTGGCGCTTACTGGAAGCACCTGGTGGGCTAGTTAGCCCCCAGGGGCCCTCAGGATTGAAGGGGAATTATTTCCCCAACTTAAAACACGCCACAGGGCGTCGTTGCACACGTCACCTCAGGCCCCGTCCCCTCCATTCGCCCCTGTGTAAACGCCCCCTGTGTCCGTTTTAAGTTGGGAGATTAGGTCCCTTTGAATCCTGAGGGTCCCTAGGGTCCAACTAGCCCACTAGGTACCTCCAGTAAGCGCCACAGAGCTGCATTGCAGAGAGGTGTGAAAAGGGGCATGGCCTCTGAACACCTCTCCGCAATGCAGCTCCATGGCGCATACTGGAGGTACCTGGTGGGCTAATTGGCCCCCAGGGACCCTCAAGATTGAAGAGTAATTAATTCCTCAACTTAAAACGCACCACAGGGCGCGTTTGCACAATGCTGAAGGAAGGGCGTGGGGCCTGAGGTGACTTGTTTGCAAACACGCCCTGTGGCGCGTTTTAAGTTGGGGAATTAATTTATCTTCAATCCTGAGGTCCCTTGTGGGCCAACTAGCCCACCAGGTACCTCCAGTATGCGTTGCAGAGAGGTGTTCAGAGGCCACGCCCCTTTTTACAACACTCTGCAACGCAGCTCTGTGGTGCTTACTGGAGGTACCTGGTGGGCTAGTTGGCCCCCAGGGGACCTCAGGATTGAAGTGGAATTAATTCCCCAACTTAAAACGCCATTTGAGATGTCATCAGTGATGTCATGAGTGATGTCACTGACCATGTCATGAGTGATGTAATATGTGACGTCATCAGCAGTGCATTGCGGGCGCGCGAGTTACAGTTAGCTGAACTAACTATAATGGGGGAATTTCAAAGATTTTGTATGAGTGAAATGTCCAGCTAACTATAACGTGTGAAACCTGTGGTTTTTTCAATGAATTTGCATGGTTTTTTAAATGCTAATTCCTAACTATAACGTATGTGAAACCTATGGTTTTTTCAGTGAATTACTAAGGTTTTTTAAATGCTAATTCCTAACTATAACGTGTGTGAAACCTACGTTTTTTTCAGTGAATTTCAAAGGTTTTGTAAATGATAATTTTAAAATGTATTAATTGTTATTTTTTTATACTAATTTACTACATTGTTTAAAAGTATTTATTTTTAGATATTTTATTTTTTAAATTACATTACATATTTTAATATAAATTGAAAAAAAAATATTTTAAAAATATTGACATTGTAATTTGTTTTTTAATTAATATATATTTTATATAGCAGGCAATGATATCCTATGGAAGGAAATTCAAGTTACTGGTAAGTACAGTTAAATTTACTTTTCAGGAATAGTAGAGAGCTGAAAGATGCAGCACTGAGGTCTCTCCTGATAACAGGTGAGTAAATCGGAATTCGCTGTTCAGATGATTTTAGGTGAATATTTTAAAGTTCCAAAACTCCACACTTTGAAGAATTTCCAAGTGAAACCAGTCAATGTTAGCCTATGGAATGAAATTCAAGTTACTGGTAAGTACGGTTAGAATTACTTTTCAGGATCAGTACTGGGCTGATAGATGCAGCACTGAAGTCTCTCCTGGTAACAGGTGAGTAATTCTGAATTCATTGTTCAGGTGATTTTAGGTGAATATTTTAAAGTACCAAAACTCCACACTTAGAAGAATTTCCAAGTGAAACTAGTCTATGTTAGCCTATGGAAGGATATTCAAGTTACTGGTAAGTACGGTTAAAACTACTGTTCAGGATCAGTACTGGGCTCAAAGATGCAGCACTGTGGTCTCTCCTGATAACAGGTGAGTAAATCGGAATTCGTAGTGCGGCTGATTTTACTTTGGTCCACTATATATAGAGCCACTTTCCTACACCATCCCCTTCCTTCACCACTGTGTAAACGCACCCTGTGTCCGTTTTAATTTGGGAGATTAAGTCCCCTTGAATCCTGAGGGTCCCTGGGTCCAAGTAGCCCACTAGGTACCTCCAGTAATCGCCACAGAGCTACGTTGCAGATAGGTGTAAAAAGGGGCACGGCCTGGGCTACCTCTCTGCAACGGAGCACAGTGGCGCTTACTGGAAGCACCTGGTGGGCTAGTTAGCCCCCAGGGGCCCTCAGGATTGAAGGGGAAATATTTCCCCAACTTAAAACACGCCACAGGGCGTCTTTGCACACGTCACTTCAGGCCCCGTCCCCTCCCTTCGCCCCTGTGTAAACGCCCCCTGTGTCCGTTTTAAGTTGGGAGATTAATTCCCTTTGAATCCTGAGGGTCCCTAGGGTCCAACTAGCCCACTAGGTACCTCCAGTAAGCGCCACAGAGCTGCATTGCAGAGAGGTGTAAAAAGGGGCGTGGCCTCTGAACACCTCTCTGCAATGCAGCTCCCTGGCGCATACTGGAGGTACCTGGTGGGCTAGTTGGCCCCCAGGGACCCTCAAGATTGAAGAGGAATTAATTCCTCAACTTAAAACGCACCACACGGCGCGTTTGCACAATGCTGAAGGAAGGGGCCGGGGCCTGAGGTGACATGTTTGCAAACACGCCCTGTGGCGCGTTTTAAGTTGGGGAATTAATTTATCTTCAATCCTGAGGTCCCTTGTGGGCCAACTAGCCCACCAGGTACATCCAGTATGCGTTGCAGAGAGGTGTTCAGAGGCCACGCCCCTTTTTACAACACTCTGCAACGCAGCTCTGTGGCGCTTACTGGAGGTACCTGGTGGGCTAGTTGGCCCCCAGGGGACCTCAGGATTGAAGTGGAATTAATTCCCCAACTTAAAACGCCATTTGAGATGTCATCAGTGATGTCATGAGTGATGTCACTGACCATGCCATGAGTGATGTAATATGTGACATCATCAGCAGTGCATTGCGGGTGCGTGAGTTACAGTTAGCTGAACTAACTATAACGGGGGAATTTCAAAGGTTTTGTATGAGTGAAATGGCCAGCTAACTATAACGTGTGAAACCTATGGTTTTTTCAATGAATTTGCATGGTTTTTTAAATGCTAATTCCTAACTATAACGTATGTGAAACCTATGGTTTTTTCCAGTGACTTTCTAAGGTTTTTTAAATGCTAATTCCTAACTATAACGTGTGTGAAACCTATGGTTTTTTCAGTGAATTTCAGAGGTTTTGTAAATGGTAATTTTAAAATGTATTAATTGTTATTTTTTTAATACTAATTTACTACATTGTTTAAAAGTATTTATTTTTAGATATTTTATTTTTTAAATTACATTACAAATTTTAATATAAATTGAAAAAAAATGATTTTAAAAATATTGAAATTGTAATTTTTTTAATTAATATATATTTTATATAGCAGGCAATGATATCCTATGGAAGGAAATTCAAGTTACTGGTAAGTACAGTTAAATTTACTTTTCAGGAATAGTAGAAAGCTGAAAGATGCAGCACTGAGGTCTCTCCTGCCAACAGGTGAGTAAATCGGAATTCGTTGTTCAGATGATTTTAGGTGAATATTTTAAATTTCCAAAACTCCACACTTGTAAGAATTTCCAAGTGAAACCAGTCAATGTTAGCCTATGGAATGAAATTCAAGTTACTGGTAAGTACGGTTAGAATTACTTTTCAGGATCAGTACTGGGCTGATAGATGCAGCACTGAGGTCTCTCCTGGTAACAGGTGAGTAAATCGGAATTCATTGTTCAGGTGATTTTAGGTGAATATTTTAAAGTACCAAAACTCCACACTTAGAAGAATTTCCAAGTGAAACTAGTCTATGTTAGCCTATGGAAGGATATTCAAGTTACTGATAAGTACGGTTAAAACTACTGTTCAGGATCAGTACTGGGCTCAAAGATGCAGCACTGTGGTCTCTTCTGATAACAGGTGAGTAAATCGGAATTCGTAGTGCGGCTGATTTTACTTTGGTCCACTATATATAGAGCCACTTTCCTACACCATCCCCTTCCTTCACCACTGTGTAAACGCACCCTGTGTCCGTTTTAATTTGGGAGATTAAGTCCCCTTGAATCCTTAGGGTCCCTGGGTCCAAGTAGCCCACTAGGTACCTCCAGTAATCGCCACAGAGCTGCGTTGCAGAGAGGTGTAAAAAGGGGCACGGCCTGGGCTTCCTCTCTGCAACGGAGCACAGTGGCGCTTACTGGAAGCACCTGGTGGGCTAGTTAGCCCCCAGGGGCCCTCAGGATTGAAGGGGAAATATTTCCCCAACTTAAAACACGCCACAGGGCGTCTTTGCACACGTCACCTCAGGCCCCGTCTCCTCCCTTCGCCCCTGTGTAAACGCCCCCTGTGTCCGTTTTAAGTTGGGAGATTAATTCCCTTTGAATCCTGAGGGTCCCTAGGGTCCAACTAGCCCACTAGGTACCTCCAGTAAGCGCCACAGAGCTGCATTGCAGAGAGGTGTAAAAAGGGGCGTGGCCTCTGAACACCTCTCTGCAATGCAGCTCCCTGGCGCATACTGGAGGTACCTGGTGGGCTAGTTGGCCCCCAGGGACCGTCAAGATTGAAGAGGAATTAATTCCTCAACTTAAAATGCACCACACGGCGCGTTTGCATAATGCTGAAGGAAGGGGGCGGGGCCTGAGGTGACATGTTTGCAAACACGCCCTGTGGCGCATTTTAAGTTGGGGAATTAATTTATCTTCAATCCTGAGGTCCCTTGTGGGCCAACTAGCCCACCAGGTACATCCAGTATGCGTTGCAGAGAGGTGTTCAGAGGCCACGCCCCTTTTTACAACACTCTGCAACGCAGCTCTGTGGCGCTTACTGGAGGTACCTGGTGGGCTAGTTGGCCCCCAGGGGACCTCAGGATTGAAGTGGAATTAATTCCCCAACTTAAAACGCCATTTGAGATGTCATCAGTGATGTCATGAGTGATGTCACTGACCATGCCATGAGTGATGTAATATGTGACATCATCAGCAGTGCATTGCGGGTGCGTGAGTTACAGTTAGCTGAACTAACTATAACGGGGGAATTTCAAAGGTTTTGTATGAGTGAAATGGCCAGCTAACTATAACGTGTGAAACCTATGGTTTTTTCAATGAATTTGCATGGTTTTTTAAATGCTAATTCCTAACTATAACGTATGTGAAACCTATGGTTTTTTCCAGTGACTTTCTAAGGTTTTTTAAATGCTAATTCCTAACTATAACGTGTGTGAAACCTATGGTTTTTTCAGTGAATTTCAGAGGTTTTGTAAAAGGTAATTTTAAAATGTATTAATTGTTATTTTTTTAATACTAATTTACTACATTGTTTAAAAGTATTTATTTTTAGATATTTTATTTTTTAAATTACATTACAAATTTTAATATAAATTGAAAAAAAATGATTTTAAAAATATTGAAATTGTAATTTTTTTAATTAATATATATTTTATATAGCAGGCAATGATATCCTATGGAAGGAAATTCAAGTTACTGGTAAGTACAGTTAAATTTACTTTTCAGGAATAGTAGAAAGCTGAAAGATGCAGCACTGAGGTCTCTCCTGCCAACAGGTGAGTAAATCGGAATTCGTTGTTCAGATGATTTTAGGTGAATATTTTAAATTTCCAAAACTCCACACTTGTAAGAATTTCCAAGTGAAACCAGTCAATGTTAGCCTATGGAATGAAATTCAAGTTACTGGTAAGTACGGTTAGAATTACTTTTCAGGATCAGTACTGGGCTGATAGATGCAGCACTGAGGTCTCTCCTGGTAACAGGTGAGTAAATCGGAATTCATTGTTCAGGTGATTTTAGGTGAATATTTTAAAGTACCAAAACTCCACACTTAGAAGAATTTCCAAGTGAAACTAGTCTATGTTAGCCTATGGAAGGATATTCAAGTTACTGATAAGTACGGTTAAAACTACTGTTCAGGATCAGTACTGGGCTCAAAGATGCAGCACTGTGGTCTCTTCTGATAACAGGTGAGTAAATCGGAATTCGTAGTGCGGCTGATTTTACTTTGGTCCACTATATATAGAGCCACTTTCCTACACCATCCCCTTCCTTCACCACTGTGTAAACGCACCCTGTGTCAGTTTTAATTTGGGAGATTAAGTCCCCTTGAATCCTGAGGGTCCCTGGGTCCAAGTAGCCCACTAGGTACCTCCAGTAATCGCCACAGAGCTGCGTTGCAGAGAGGTGTAAAAAGGGGCACGACCTGGGCTACCTCTCTGCAACGGAGCACAGTGGCGCTTACTGGAAGCACCTGGTGGGCTAGTTGGCCCCCAGGGGCCCTCTGGATTGAAGGGGAAATATTTCCCCAACTTAAAACATGCCACAGGGCGTCTTTGCACACGTCACCTCAGGCCCCGTCTCCTCCATTCGCCCCTGTGTAAACGCCCCCTGTGTCCGTTTTAAGTTGGGAGATTAATTCCCTTTGAATCCTGAGGGTCCCTAGGGTCCAACTAGCCCACTAGGTACCTCCAGTAAGCGCCACAGAGCTGCATTGCAGAGAGGTGTAAAAAGGGGCGTGGCCTCTGAACACCTCTCTGCAATGCAGCTCCCTGGCGCATACTGGAGGTACCTGGTGGGCTAGTTGGCCCCCAGGGACCGTCAAGATTGAAGAGGAATTAATTCCTCAACTTAAAATGCACCACACGGCGCGTTTGCATAATGCTGAAGGAAGGGGGCGGGGCCTGAGGTGACATGTTTGCAAACACGCCCTGTGGCGCATTTTAAGTTGGGGAATTAATTTATCTTCAATCCTGAGGTCCCTTGTGGGCCAACTAGCCCACCAGGTACCTCCAGTATGCGTTGCAGAGAGGTGTTCAGAGGCCACGCCCTTTTTTACAACACTCTGCAACGCAGCTCTGTGGCGCTTACTGGAGGTACCTGGTGGGCTAGTTGGCCCCCAGGGGACCTCAGAATTGAAGTGGAATTAATTCCCCAACTTAAAACGCCATTTGAGATGTCATCAGTGATGTCATGAGTGATGTCACTGAGCATGTCATGAGTGATGTAATATGTGACGTCATCAGCAGTGCATTGCGGGTGCGCGAGTTACAGTTAGCTGAACTAACTATAAAGGGGGAATTTCAAAGGTTTTGTATGAGTGAAATGGCCAGCTAACTATAACGTGTGAAATCTTTGGTTTTTTTTTAATGAATTTGCATGGTTTTTTAAATGCTAATTCCTAACTATAACGTGTGTGAAACCTATGGTTTTTTCCAGTGACTTTCTAAGGTTTTTTAAATGCTAATTCCTAACTATAACGTGTGTGAAACCTATGGTTTTTTCAGTGAATTTCAAAGGTTTTGTAAATGATAATTTTAAAATGTATTAATTGTTATATTTTTTTATACTAATTTACTACATTGTTTAAAAGTATTTGTTTTTAGATATTTTATTTTTTTAAATTACATTACAAATTTTAATATAAATTGAAAAAAATGATTTTAAAAATATTGAAATTGTAATTTTTTTAATTAATATATATTTTATATAGCAGGCAATGATATCCTATGGAAGGAAATTCAAGTTACTGTTAAGTACAGTTAAATTTACTTTTCAGGAATAGCAGAGAGCTGAAAGATGCAGCACTGAGGTATCTCCTGATAACAGGTGAGTAAATTGGAATTCGTTGTTCAGATGATTTTAGGTGAATATTTTAAAGTTCCAAACTTCCACACTTTGAAGAATTTCCAAGTGAAACCAGTCAATGTTAGCCTATGGAATAAAATTCAAGTTACTGGTAAGTACGGTTAGAATTACTTTTCAGGATCAGTACTGGGCTGATAGATGCAGCACTGAGGTCTATCCTGGTAACAGGTGAGTAAATCGGAATTCATTGTTCAGGTGATTTTAGGTGAATATTTTAAAGTACCAAAACTCCACACTTAGAAGAATTTCCAAGTGAAACTAGTCTATGTTAGCCTATGGAAGGATATTCAAGTTACTGGTAAGTACGGTTAAAACTACTGTTCAGGATCAGTACTGGGCTCAAAGATGCAGCACTGTGGTCTCTCCTGATAACAGCTGAGTAAATCGGAATTCGTAGTGCGGCTGATTTTACTTTGGTCCAATATATATAGAGCCACTTTCCTACACCATCCCCTTCCTTCACCGCTGTGTAAACGCGCCCTGTGTCCGTTTTAATTGGGGAGATTAAGTCCCCTTGAATCCTGAGGGTCCTTGGGTCCAAGTAGCCCACTAGGTACCTCCAGTAATCGCCACAAAGCTGCGTTGCAGAGAGGTGTAAAAAGGGGCGTGGCCTCTGAACACCTCTCTGCAATGCAGCTCCCTGGCGCATACTGGAGGTACCTGGTGGGTTAGTTGGCCCCCAGGGACCCTCAAGATTGAAGAGGAATGAATTCCTCAACTTAAAACGCACCACACGGCGCGTTTGCATAATGCTGAAGGAAGGGGGCGGGGCCTGAGGTGACATGTTTGCAAACACGCCCTGTGGCGCGTTTTAAGTTGGGGAATTAATTTATCTTCAATCCTGAGGTCCCTTGTGGGCCAACTAGCCCACCAGGTACCTCCAGTATGCGTTGCAGAGAGGTGTTCAGAGGCCACGCCCCTTTTTACAACACTCTGCAACGCAGCTCTGTGGCGCTTACTGGAGGTACCTGGTGGGCTAGTTGGCCCCCAGGGGACCTCAGGATTGAAGTTGAATTAATTCCCCAACTTAAAACGCCATTTGAGATGTCATCAGTGATGTCATGAGTGATGTCACTGACCATGTCATGAGTGATGTAATATGTGACGTCATCAGCAGTGCATTGCGGGTGCGCGAGTTACAGTTAGCTGAACTAACTATAACGGGGGAATTTCAAAGGTTTTGTATGAGTGAAATGGCCAGCTTACTATAACGTGTGAAACCTATGGTTTTTTCAATGAATTTGCATGTTTTTTTTAATGCTAACTCCTAACTATAACGTATGTGAAACCTATGGTTTTTTCCAGTGACTTTCTAAGGTTTTTTAAATGATAATTCCTAACTATAACGTGTGTGAAACCTATGGTTTTTTCAGTGAATTTCAGAGGTTTTGTAAATGGTAATTTTAAAATGTATTAATTGTAATTTTTTTTATACTAATTTACTACATTGTTTACAATTATTTATTTTTAGATATTTTATTTTTTAAATTAAATTACATATTTTAATATAAATTGAAAAAAAATTATTTTAAAAATATTGAAATTGTAATTTGTTTTTTAATTAATATATATTTTATATAGCAGGCAATGATATCCTATGGAAGGAAATTCAAGTTACTGGTAAGTACAGTTAAATTTACTTTTCAGGAATAGTAGAGAGCTGAAAGATGCAGCACTGAGGTCTCTCCTGATAACAGGTGAGTAAATCGGAATTCGTTGTTCAGATGATTTTAGGTGAATATTTTAAATTTCCAAAACTCCACACTTGTAAGAATTTCCAAGTGAAACCAGTCAATGTTAGCCTATGGAATGAAATTCAAGTTACTGGTAAGTACGGTTAGAATTACTTTTCAGGATCAGTACTGGGCTGATAGATGCAGCACTGAGGTCTCTCCTGGTAACAGGTGAGTAAATCGGAATTCATTGTTCAGGTGATTTTAGGTGAATATTTTAAAGTACCAAAACTCCACACTTAGAAGAATTTCCAAGTGAAACTAGTCTATGTTAGCCTATGGAAGGATATTCAAGTTACTGGTAAGTACGGTTAAAACTACTGTTCAGGATCAGTATTGAGCTCAAAGATGCAGCACTGTGGTCTCTCCTGATAACAGGTGAGTAAATCGGAATTCGTAGTGCGGCTGATTTTACTTTGGTCCACTATATATAGAGCCACTTTCCTACACCATCCCCTTCCTTCACCACTGTGTTAACGCACCCTGTGTCCGTTTTAATTTGGGAGATTAAGTCCCCTTGAATCCTTAGGGTCCCTGGGTCCAAGTAGCCCACTAGGTACCTCCAGTAATCGCCACAGAGCTGCGTTGCAGAGAGGTGTAAAAAGGGGCACGGCCTGGGCTTCCTCTCTGCAACGGAGCACAGTGGCGCTTACTGGAAGCACCTGGTGGGCTAGTTAGCCCCCAGGGGCCCTCAGGATTGAAGGGGAAATATTTCCCCAACTTAAAACACGCCACAGGGCGATTTGCACACGTCACCTCAGGCCCCGTCTCCTCCCTTCGCCCCTGTGTAAACGCCCCCTGTGTCCGTTTTAAGTTGGGAGATTAATTCCCTTTGAATCCTGAGGGTCCCTAGAGTCCAACTAGCCCACTAGGTACCTCCAGTAAGAGCCACAGAGCTGCATTGCAGAGAGGTGTAAAAAGGGGCGTGGCCTCTGAACACCTCTCTGCAATGCAGCTCCCTGGCGCATACTGGAGGTACCTGGTGGGCTAGTTGGCCCCCAGGGACTGTCAAGATTGAAGAGGAATTAATTCCTCAACTTAAAACGCACCACACGGCGCGTTTGAATAATGCTGAAGGAAGGGGGCGGGGCCTGAGGTGACATGTTTGCAAACACGCCCTGTGGCGCGTTTTAAGTTGGGGAATTAATTTATCTTCAATCCTGAGGTTCCTTGTGGGCCAACTAGCCCACCAGGTACCTCCAGTATGCGTTGCAGAGAGGTGTTCAGAGGCCACGCCCCTTTTTACAACACTCTGCAACGCAGCTCTGTGGCGCTTACTGGAGGTACCTGGTGGGCTAGTTGGCCCCCAGGGGACCTCAGAATTGAAGTGGAATTAATTCCCCAACTTAAAACGCCATTTGAGATGTCATCAGTGATGTCATGAGTGATGTCACTGAGCATGTCATGAGTGATGTAACATGTGACGTCATCAGCAGTGCATTGCGGGTGCGCGAGTTACAGTTAGCAGAACTAACTATAACGGGGGAATTTCAAAGGTTTTGTATGAGTGAAATGGCCAGCTAACTATAACGTGTGAAATCTTTGGTTTTTTTAATGAATTTGCATGGTTTTTTAAATGCTAATTCCTAACTATAACGTGTGTGAAACCTATGGTTTTTTCCAGTGACTTTCTAAGGTTTTTAAATGCTAATTCCTAACTATAACGTGTGTGAAACCTATGGTTTTTTCAGTGAATTTCAAAGGTTTTGTAAATGATAATTTTAAAATGTATTAATTGTTATATTTTTTTATACTAATTTACTACATTGTTTAAAAGTATTTATTTTTAGATATTTTATTTTTTTAAATTACATAAAAATTTTTAATATAAATTGAAAAAAAATGATTTTAAAAATATTGAAATTGTAATTTTTTTAAATTAATATATATTTCATATAGCAGGCAATGATATCCTATGGAAGGAAATTCAAGTTACTGTTAAGTACAGTTAAATTTACTTTTCAGGAATAGCAGAGAGCTGAAAGATGCAGCACTGAGGTCTCTCCTGATAACAGGTGAGTAAATTGGAATTCGTTGTTCAGATGATTTTAGGTGAATATTTTAAAGTTCCAAAACTCCACACTTTGAAGAATTTCCAAGTGAAACTAGTCTATGTTAGCCTATGGAAGGATATTCAAGTTACTGGTAAGTACGGTTAAAACTACTGTTCAGGATCAGTACTTGGCTCAAAGATGCAGCACTGTGGTCTCTCCTGATAACAGCTGAGTAAATCGGAATTCGTAGTGTGGCTGATTTTACTTTGGTCCAATATATATAGAGCCACTTTCCTACACCATCCCCTTCCTTCACCACTGTGTAAACGCGCCCTGTGTCCGTTTTAATTGGGGAGATTAAGTCCCCTTGAATCCTGAGGGTCCTTGGGTCCAAGTAGCCCACTAGGTACCTCCAGTAATCGCCACAAAGCTGCGTTGCAGAGAGGTGTAAAAAGGGGCACAGCCTGGGCTACCTATCTGCAACGGAGCACAGTGGCGCTTACTGGAAGCACCTGGTGGGCTAGTTAGCCCCCAGGGGCCCTCAGGATTGAAGGGGAATTATTTCCCCAACTTAAAACACGCCACAGGGCGTCTTTGCACACGTCACCTCAGGCCCCGTCCCCTCCCTTTGCCCCTGTGTAAACGCCCCCTGTGTCCGTTTTAAGTTGGGAGATTATGTCCCTTTGAATGCTGAGGGTCCCTAGGGTCCAACTAGCCCACTGGGTACCTCCAGTAAGCGCCACAGAGCTGCATTGCAAAGAGGTGTAAAAAGGGGCGTGGCCTCTGAACACCTCTCTGCAATGCAGCTCCCTGGCGCATACTGGAGGTACCTAGTGGGCTAGTTGGCCTCCAGGGACCCTCAAGATTGAAGAGGAATTAATTCCTCAACTTAAAACGCACCACAGGGCGCGTTTGCACAATGCTGAAGGAAGGGGGCGGGGCCTGAGGTGACATGTTTGCAAACACGCCCTGTGGCGCATTTTAAGTTGGGGAATTAATTTATCTACAATCCTGAGGTCCCTTGTGGGCAAACTAGCCCACCAGGTACCTCCAGTATGCGTTGCAGCGAGGTGTTCAGAGGCCATGCCCCTTTTTACAACACTCTGTAACGCAGCTATGTGGCGCTTACTGGAGGTACCTGGTGGGCTAGTTGGCCCCCAGGGGACCTCAGGATTGAAGTGGAATTAATTCCCCAACTTAAAACGCCATTTGAGATGTCATCAGTGATGTCATGAGTGATGTCACTGACCATGTCATGAGTGATGTAATATGTGACGTCATCAGCAGTGCATTGCGGGCGCGCGAGTTACATTTAGCTGAACTAACTATAACGGGGGAATTTCATAGGTTTTGTATGAGTGAAATGTCCAGCTAACTATAACGTGTGAAACCTATGGTTTTTTCAATGAATTTGAATGGTTTTTTAAATGCTAATTCCTAACTATAACGTGGGTGAAACTTATGGTTTTTTCAGTGAATTTCTGAGGTTTTTTAAATGCTAATTCCTAACTATAACGTGTGTGAAACCTATGTTTTTTTCAGTGAATTTCAAAGGTTTTGTAAATGATAATTTTAAAATGTATTAATTGTTATATTTTTTTATACTAATTTACTATATTGTTTAAAAGTATTTATTTTTAGATATTTTATTTTTTAAATTACATTACATATTTTAATATAAATTGAAAAAAATGATTTTAAAAATATTGAAATTGTAATTTTTTTAAAATTAAAATATATTTGATATAGCAGGCAATGATATCCTATTGAAGGAAATTCAAGTTACTGGTAAGTACAGTTAAATTTACTTTTCAGGAATTGTAGAGAGCTGAAAGATGCAGCACTGAGGTCTCTCCTGATAACAGGTGAGTAAATCGGAATTAGTTGATCAGATGATTTTAGGTGAATAATTTTAAAGTTCCAAAACTCCACACTTAGAAGAATTTCCAAATGAAACCAGTCAATGTTAGCCTATGGAATGAAATTCAAGTTACTGGTAAGTACGGTTAGAATTACTTTTCAGGATCAGTACTGGGCTGAAAGATGCAGAACTGAGGTCTCTCCTGATAACAGGTGAGTAAATCGGAATCCATTGTTCAGATGATTTTAGATGAATATTTTAAAGCACCAAAACTCCACACTTAGAAGAATTTCCAAGTGAATCTAGTCTATGTTAGCCTATTGAAGGATATTCAAGTTACTGGTAAGTACGGTTAAAACTACTGTTAAGGATCAGTACGGGGCTCAAAGATGCAGCACTGTGGTCTCTCCTGATAACAGGTGAGTAAATAGGAATTCGTAGTGTGGCTGATTTTATTTTGGTCCACTATATATAGAGCCACTTTCCTACACCATCCCCTTCCTTCACCACTGTGTAAACGCACCCTGTGTCCGTTTTAATTTGGGAGATTAAGTCCCCTTGAAACCTGAGGGTCCCTGGGTCCAAGTAGCCCACTAGGTACCTCCAGTAATCGCCACAGAGCTGCGTTGCAGAGAGGTGTAAAAAGGGGCACGGCCTGGGCTACCTCTCCGCAACGGAGCACAGTGGCGCTTACTGGAAGCACCTGGTGGGCTAGTTAGCCCCCAGGGGCCCTCAGGATTGAAGGGGAATTATTTCCCCAACTTAAAACACGCCACAGGGCGTCTTTGCACACGTCACCTCAGGCCCCATCCCCTGCCTCCGCCCCTGTGTAAACGCCCCCTGTGTCCGTTTTAAGTTGGGAGATTAGGTCCCTTTGAATCCTGAGGGTCCCTAGGGTCCAACTAGCCCACTAGGTACCTCCAGTAAGCGCCACAGAGCTGCATTGCAGAGAGGTGTGAAAAGGGGCATGGCCTCTGAACACCTCTCCGCAATGCAGATCCCTGGCGCATACTGGAGGTACCTGGTGGGCTAATTGGCCCCCAGGGACCCTCAAGATTGAAGAGGAATTAATTCCTCAACCTAAAACGCACCACAGGGCGCGTTTGCATAATGCTGAAGGAAGGGGGTGGGGCCTGAGGTGACATGTTTGCAAACACGCCCTGTGGCGCGTTTTAAGTTGGGGAATTAATTTATTTTCAATCCTGAGGTCCCTTGTGGGCCAACTAGCCCACCAGGTACCACCAGTATGCGTTGCAGAGAGGTGTTCAGAGGCCACGCCCCTTTTTACAACACTCTGCAACGCAGCTCTGTGGCGCTTACTGGAGGTACCTGGTGGGCTAGTTGGCCCCCAGGGGACCTCAGGATTGAGGTGGAATTAATTCCCCAGCTTAAAACGCCATTTGAGATGTCATCAGTGATGTCATGAGTGATGTCACTGACCATGTCATGAGTGATGTAATATGTGACGTCATCAGCAGTGCATTGCGAGCGCGCGAGTTACAGTTAGCTGAACTAACTATAACGGGGGAATTTCATAGGTTTTGTATGAGTGAAATGTCCAGCTAACTATAACGTGTGAAACCTATGGTTTTTTCAATGAATTTGCATGGTTTTTAAATGCTAATTCCTAACTATAACGTGGGTGAAACGTATGTTTTTTTCAGGGAATTTCTAAGGTTTTTTAAATGCTAATTCCTAACTATAACGTGTGTGAAACCTATGGTTTTTTCAGTGAATTTCAAAGGTTTTGTAAATGATAATTTTAAAATGTATTAATTGTTATATTTTTTTATACTAATTTACTACATTGTTTAAAAGTATTTATTTTTAGATATTTTATTTTTTAAATGACATTACAAATTTTAATATAAATTGGAAAAAAATTATTTTAAAAATATTGAAATTGTAATTTTTTAAATTAATATATATTTTATATAGCAGGCAATGATATCCTATGGATGGAAATTCAAGTTACTGGTAAGTACAGTTAAATTTACTTTTCAGGAATAGCAGAGAGCTGAAAGATGCAGCACTGAGGTCTCTCCTAATAACAGGTGAGTAAATCGGAATTCGTTGTTCAGATGATTTTAGGTGAATATTTTAAAGTTCCAAAACTCCACACTTTGAAGAATTTCCAAGTGAAACCAGTCAATGTTAGCCTATGGAATGAAATTCAAGTTACTGGTAAGTACGGTTAGAATTACTTTTCAAGATCAGTACTGGGCTGATAGATGCAGCACTGAGGTCTCTCCTGGTAACAGGTGAGTAAATCGGAATTCATTGTTCAGGTGATTTTAGGTGAATATTTTAAAGTACCAAAACTCCACACTTAGAAGAATTTCCAAGTGAAACTAGTCTATGTTAGCCTATGGAAAGGATATTCAAGTTACTGGTAAGTACGGTTAAAACTACTGTTCAGGATCAGTACTGGGCTCAAAGATGCAGCACTGTGGTCTCTCCTCATAACAGCTGAGTAAATCGGAATTCGTAGTGCGGCTGATTTTACTTTGGTACAATATATATAGAGCCACTTTCCTACACCATCCCCTTCCTTCACCACTGTGTAAACGCGCCCTGTGTCCGTTTTAATTGGGGAGATTAAGTCCCCTTGAATCCTGAGGGTCCCTGGGTCCAAGTAGCCCACTAGGTACCTCCAGTAATCGCCACAAAGCTGCGTTGCAGGGAGGTGTAAAAAGGGGCACAGCCTGGGCTACCTCTCTGCAACGGAGCACAGTGGCACTTACTGGAAGCACCTGGTGGGCTAGTTAGCCCCCAGGGGCCCTCAGGATTGAAGGGGAATTATTTCCCCAACTTAAAACACGCCACAGGGCGTCTTTGCACACGTCACCTCAGGCCCCGTCCCCTCCCTTCGCCCCTGTGTAAACGCCCCCTGTGTCCGTTTTAAGTTGGGAGATTAAGTCCCTTTGAATCCTGAGGGTCCCTAGGGTCCAACTAGCCCCATAGGTACCTCCAGTAAGCGCCACAGAGCTGCATTGCAAAGAGGTGTAAAAGGGGGTGTGGCCTCTGAACACCTCTCTGCAATGCAGCTCCCTGGCGCATACTGGAGGTACCTGGTGGGCTAATTGGCCCCCAGGGCCCCTCAAGATTGAAGAGGAATTAATTCCTCAACCTAAAACACACCACAGGGCGCGTTTGCACAATGCTGAAGGAAGGGGGTGGGGCCTGAGGTGACATGTTTGCAAACACGCCCTGTGGCGCGTTTTAAGTTGGGGAATTAATTTATCTACAATCCTGAGGTCCTTTGTGGGCCAACTAGCCCACCAGGTACCTCCAGTATGCGTTGCAGAGAGGTGTTCAGAGGCCACGCCCCTTTTTACAACACTCTGCAACGCAGCTCTGTGGCGCTTACTGGAGGTACCTGGTGGGCTCGTTGGCCCCCAGGGGACCTCAGGATTGAAGTGGAATTAATTCCCCAACTTAAAACGCCATTTGAGATGTCATCAGTGATGTCATGAGATATGTCACTGACCATGTCATGAGTGATGTAATATGTGACGTCATCAGCAGTGCATTGCGGGCGCGCGAGTTACAGTTAGCTGAACTAACTATAACGGGGGAATTTCAAAGGTTTTGTATGAGTGAAATGTCCAGCTAACTATAACGTGTGAAACCTATGGTTTTTTCAATGAATTTGCATGGTTTTTTAAATGCTAATTCCTAACTATAACGTGTGTGGAACCTATGTTTTTTTCAGTGAATTTCTAAGGTTTTTTAAATGCTAATTCCTAACTATAACGTGTGTGAAACCTACGTTTTTTTCAGTGAATTTCAAAGGTTTTGTAAATGATAATTTTAAAATGTATTAATTGTTATTTTTTATACTAATTTACTACATTGTTTAAAAGCATTTATTTTTAGATATTTAATTTTTTTAATTACATTACATATTTTAATATAAATTGGAAAAAAATGATTTGAAAAATATTGAAATTGTAATTGTTTTTAATTAATATATATTTTATATAGCAGGCAATGATATCCTATGGAAGGAAATTCAAGTTACTGGTAAGTACAGTTAAATTTACTTTTCAGGAATAGTAGAGAGCTGAAAGATGCAGCACTGAGGTCTCTCCTGATAACAGGTGAGTAAATCGGAATTCTTTGTTCAGATGATTTTAGGTGAATATTTTAAAGTTCCAAAACTCCACACTTTGAAGAATTTCCAAGTGAAACCAGTCAATGTTAGCCTATGGAATGAAATTCAAGTTACTGGTAAGTACGGTTAGAATTACTTTCCAGGATCAGTACTGGGCTGATAGATGCAGCACTGAGGTCTCTCCTGGTAACAGGTGAGTAAATCGGAATTCATTGTTCAGGTGATTTTAGGTGAATATTTTAAAGTACCAAAACTCCACACTTAGAAGAATTTCCAAGTGAAACTAGTCTATGTTAGCCTAAGGAAGGATATTCAAGTTACTGGTAAGTACGGTTAAAACTACTGTTCAGGATCAGTACTGGGCTCAAAGATGCAGCACTGTGGTCTCTCCTGATAACAGATGAGTAAATCGGAATTCGTAGTGCGGCTGATTTTACTTTGGTCCACTATATATAGAGCCACTTTCCTACACCATCCCCTTCCTTCACCACTGTGTAAACGCACCCTGTGTCCGTTTTAATTTGGGAGATTAAGTCCCCTTGAATCCTGAGGGTCCCTGGGTCCAAGTAGCCCACTAGGTACCTCCAGTAATCGCCACAGAGATGCGTTGCAGAGAGGTGTAAAAAGGGGCACGGCCTGGGCTACCTCTCTGCAACGGAGCACAGTGGTGCTTACTGGAAGCACCTGGTGGGCTAGTTAGCCCCCAGGGGCCCTCAGGATTGAAGGGGAAATATTTCCCCAACTTAAAACACGCCACAGGGCGTCTTTGCACACGTCACCTCAGGCCCCGTCTCCTCCCTTCACCCCTGTTTAAACGCCCCCTGTGTCCGTTTTAAGTTGGGAGATTAATTCCCTTTGAATCTTGAGGGTCCCTAGGGTCCAACTAGCCCACTAGGTACCTCCAGTAAGCGCCACAGAGCTGCATTGCAGAGAGGTGTAAAAAGGGGCGTGGCCTCTGAACACCTCTCTGCAATGCAGCTCCCAGGCGCATACTGGAGGTACCTGGTGGGCTAGTTGGCCCCCAGGGACCCTCAAGATTGAAGAGGAATTAATTCCTCAACTTAAAACGCACCACACGGCGCGTTTGCATAATGCTGAAGGAAGGGGGCGGGGCCTGAGGTGACATGTTTGCAAACACGCCCTGTGGCGTGTTTTAAGTTGGGGAATTAATTTATCTGCAATCCTGATGTCCCTTGTGGGCCAACTAGCCCACCATGTACCTCCAGTATGCGTTGCAGAGAGGTGTTCAGAGGCCACGCCCCTTTTTACAACACTCTGCAACGCAGCTCTGTGGCGCTTACTGGAGGTACCTGGTGGGCTAGTTGGCCCCCAGGGGACCTCAGGATTGAAGTGGAATTAATTCCCCAACTTAAAACGCCATTTGAGATGGCATCAGTGATGTCATGAGTGATGTCACTGACCATGTCATGAGTAATGTAATATGTGACGTCATCAGCAGTGCATTGCGGGTGCGCGAGTTACAGTTAGCTGAACTAACTATAACGGGGGAATTTCAAAGGTTTTGTATGAGTGAAATGGCCAGCTAACTATAACGTGTGAAACCTATGGTTTTTTCAATGAATTTGCATGGTTTTTAAATGCTAATTCCTAACTATAACGTGTGTGAAACCTATGGTTTTTTCCAGTGACTTTCTAAGGTTTTTAAATGCTAATTCCTAACTATAACGTGTGTGAAACCTATGGTTTTTTCAGTGAATTTCAAAGGTTTTGTAAATGATAATTTTAAAATGTATTAATTGTTATATTTTTTATACTAATTTACTACATTGTTTAAAAGTATTTATTTTAGATATTTTATTTTTTTAAATTACATTAAAATTTTTAATATAAATTGAAAAAAAAATATTTAAAAAATATTGAAATTGTAATTTTTTTTAATTAATATATATTTCATATAGCAGGCAATGATATCCTATTGAAGGAAATTCAAGTTACTGTTAAGTACAGTTAAATTTACTTTTCAGGAATAGCAGAGAGCTGAATGATGCAGCACTGAGGTCTCTCCTGATAACAGGTGAGTAAATTGGAATTCGTTGTTCAGATGATTTTAGGTGAATATTTTAAAGTTCCAAAACTCCACACTTTGAAGAATTTCCAAGTGAAACCAGTCAATGTTAGCCTATGGAATGAAATTCAAGTTACTGGTAAGTACGGTTAGAATTACTTTTCAGGATCAGTACTGGGCTGATAGATGCAGCACTGAGGTCTATCCTGGTAACAGGTGAGTACATCGGAATTCATTGTTTAGGTGATTTTAGGTGAATATTTTAAAGTACCAAAACTCCACACTTAGAAGATTTTCCAAGTGAAACTAGTCTATGTTAGCCTATGGAAGGATATTCAAGTTACTGGTAAGTACGGTTAAAACTACTGTTCAGGATCAGTACTGGGCTCAAAGATGCAGCACTGTGGTCTCTCCTGATAACAGCTGAGTAAATCGGAATTCGTAGTGCGGCTGATTTTACTTTGGTCCAATATATATAGAGCCACTTTCCTACACCATCCCCTTCCTTCACCACTGTGTAAACGAGCCCTGTGTCCGTTTTAATTGGGGAGATTAAGTCCCCTTGAATCCTGAGGGTCCTTGGGTCCAAGTAGCCCACTAGGTACCTCCAGTAATTGCCACAAAGCTGCGTTGCAGAGAGGTGTAAAAAGGGGCACAGCCTGGGCTACCTATCTGCAACGGAGCACAGTGGCGCTTACTGGAAGCACCTGGTGGGCTAGTTAGCCCCCAGGGGCCCTCAGGATTGAAGGGGAATTATTTCCCCAACTTAAAACACGCCACAGGGCGTCTTTGCACACGTCACCTCAGGCCCCGTCCCCTCCCTTCGCCCCTGTGTAAACGCCCCCTGTGTCCGTTTTAAGTTGGGAGATTAAGTCCCTTTGAATCCTGAGGGCCCCTAGGGTCCAACTAGCCCACTAGGTACCTCCAGTAAGCGCCACAGAGCTGCATTGCAAAGAGGTGTACAAAGGGGCGTGGCCTCTGAACACCTCTCTGCAATGCAGCTCCCTGGCGCATACTGGAGGTGCCTAGTGGGCTAGTTGGCCTCCAGGGACCCTCAAGATTGAAGAGGAATTAATTCCTCAACTTAAAACGCACCACAGGGCGCGTTTGCACAATGCTGAAGGAAGGGGGCGGGGCCTGAGGTGACATGTTTGCAAACACGCCCTGTGGCGCATTTTAAGTTGGGGAATTAATTTATCTACAATCCTGAGGTCCCTTGTGGGCAAACTAGCCCACCAGGTACCTCCAGTATGCGTTGCAGCGAGGTGTTCAGAGGCCACGCCCCTTTTTACAACACTCTGTAGCGCAGCTATGTGGCGCTTACTGGAGGTACCTGGTGGGCTAGTTGGCTCCCAGGGGACCTCAGGATTGAAGTGGAATTAATTCCCCAACTTAAAATGCCATTTGAGATGTCATCAGTGATGTCATGAGTGATGTCACTGACCATGTCATGAGTGATGTAATATGTGACGTCATCAGCAGTGCATTGCGGGCGCGCGAGTTACAGTTAGCTGAACTAACTATAACGGGGGAATTTCATAGGTTTTGTATGAGTGAAATGTCCAGCTAACTATAACGTGTGAAACCTATGGTTTTTTCAATGAATTTGAATGGTTTTTTAAATGCTAATTCCTAACTATAACGTGGGTGAAACTTATGGTTTTTTCAGTGAATTTCTGAGGTTTTTTAAATGCTAATTCCTAACTATAACGTGTGTGAAACCTATGGTTTTTTCAGTGAATTTCAAAGGTTTTGTAAATGATA
The DNA here is from genome assembly GCF_964261635.1 of Lissotriton helveticus. Lineage (NCBI taxonomy): Eukaryota > Metazoa > Chordata > Amphibia > Caudata > Salamandridae > Lissotriton > Lissotriton helveticus. Next base: position 920,915,482 of record NC_136057.1, read on the forward strand.
ATTTTAAAATGTATTAATTGTTATATTTTTTTATACTAATTTACTATATTGTTTAAAAGTATTTATTTTTAGATATTTTATTTTTTAAATTACATTACATATTTTAATATAAATTGAAAAAAATGATTTTAAAAATATTGAAATTGTAATTTTGTTTAAAATTAAAATATATTTTATATAGCAGGCAATGATATCCTATGGAAGGAAATTCAAGTTACTGGTAAGTACAGTTAAATTTACTTTTCAGGAATTGTAGAGAGCTGAAAGATGCAGCACTGAGGTCTCTCCTGATAACAGGTGAGTAAATCGGAATTCGTTGTTCAGATGATTTTAGGTGAATATTTTAAAGTTCCAAAACTCCACACTTTGAAGAATTTCCAAGTGAAACCAGTCAAAGTTAGCCTATGGAATGAAATTCAAGTTACTGGTAAGTACGGTTAGAATTACTTTTCAGGATCAGTACTGGTCTGATAGATGCAGCACTGAGGTCTCTCCTGGTAACAGGTGAGTAAATCGGAATTCATTGTTCAGGTGATTTTAGGTGAATATTTTAAAGTACCAAAACTCCACACTTAGAAGAATTTCCAAGTGAAACAAGTCTATGTTAGCCTATGGAAGGATATTCAAGTTACTGGTAAGTACGGTTAAAACTACTGTTCAGGATCAGTACTGGGCTCAAAGATGCAGCACTGTGGTCTCTCCTGATAACAGATGAGTAAATCGGAATTCGTAGTGCGGCTGATTTTACTTTGGTCCACTATATATAGAGCCACTTTCCTACACCATCCCCTTCCTTCACCACTGTGTAAATGCACCCTGTGTCCGTTTTAATTTGGGAGATTAAGTCCCCTTGAATCCTGAGGGTCCCTGGGTCCAAGTAGCCCACTAGGTACCTCCAGTAATCGCCACAGAGATGCGTTGCAGAGAGGTGTAAAAAGGGGCACGGCCTGGGCTACCTCTCTGCAACGGAGCACAGTGGTGCTTACTGGAAGCACCTGGTGGGCTAGTTAGCCCCCAGGGGCCCTCAGGATTGAAGGGGAAATATTTCCCCAACTTAAAACACGCCACAGGGCGTCTTTGCACACGTCACCTCAGGCCCCGTCTCCTCCCTTCGCCCCTGTTTAAACGCCCCCTGTGTCCGTTTTAAGTTGGGAGATTAATTCCCTTTGAATCTTGAGGGTCCCTAGGGTCCAACTAGCCCACTAGGTACCTCCAGTAAGCGCCACAGAGCTGCATTGCAGAGAGGTGTAAAAAGGGGCGTGGCCTCTGAACACCTCTCTGCAATGCAGCTCCCAGGCGCATACTGGAGGTACCTGGTGGGCTAGTTGGCCCCCAGGGACCCTCAAGATTGAAGAGGAATTAATTCCTCAACTTAAAACGCACCACACGGCGCGTTTACATAATGCTGAAGGAAGGGGGCGGGGCCTGAGGTGACATGTTTGCAAACACGCCCTGTGGCGTGTTTTAAGTTGGGGAATTAATTTATCTGCAATCCTGACGTCCCTTGTGGGCCAACTAGCCCACCATGTACCTCCAGTATGCGTTGCAGAGAGGTGTTCAGAGGCCACGCCCCTTTTTACAACACTCTGCAACGCAGCTCTGTGGCGCTTACTGGAGGTACCTGGTGGGCTAGTTGGCCCCCAGGGGACCTCAGGATTGAAGTGGAATTAATTCCCCAACTTAAAACGCCATTTGAGATGGCATCAGTGATGTCATGAGTGATGTCACTGACCATGTCATGAGTAATGTAATATGTGACGTCATCAGCAGTGCATTGCGGGTGCGCGAGTTACAGTTAGCTGAACTAACTATAACGGGGGAATTTCAAAGGTTTTGTATGAGTGAAATGGCCAGCTAACTATAACGTGTGAAACCTATGGTTTTTTCAATGAATTTGCATGGTTTTTAAATGCTAATTCCTAACTATAACGTGTGTGAAACCTATGGTTTTTTCCAGTGACTTTCTAAGGTTTTTAAATGCTAATTCCTAACTATAACGTGTGTGAAACCTATGGTTTTTTCAGTGAATTTCAAAGGTTTTGTAAATGATAATTTTAAAATGTATTAATTGTTATATTTTTTATACTAATTTACTACATTGTTTAAAAGTATTTATTTTAGATATTTTATTTTTTTAAATTACATTAAAATTTTTAATATAAATTGAAAAAAAAATATTTAAAAAATATTGAAATTGTAATTTTTTTTAATTAATATATATTTCATATAGCAGGCAATGATATCCTATTGAAGGAAATTCAAGTTACTGTTAAGTACAGTTAAATTTACTTTTCAGGAATAGCAGAGAGCTGAATGATGCAGCACTGAGGTCTCTCCTGATAACAGGTGAGTAAATTGGAATTCGTTGTTCAGATGATTTTAGGTGAATATTTTAAAGTTCCAAAACTCCACACTTTGAAGAATTTCCAAGTGAAACCAGTCAATGTTAGCCTATGGAATGAAATTCAAGTTACTGGTAAGTACGGTTAGAATTACTTTTCAGGATCAGTACTGGGCTGATAGATGCAGCACTGAGGTCTATCCTGGTAACAGGTGAGTACATCGGAATTCATTGTTCAGGTGATTTTAGGTGAATATTTTAAAGTACCAAAACTCCACACTTAGAAGATTTTCCAAGTGAAACTAGTCTATGTTAGCCTATGGAAGGATATTCAAGTTACTGGTAAGTACGGTTAAAACTACTGTTCAGGATCAGTACTGGGCTCAAAGATGCAGCACTGTGGTCTCTCCTGATAACAGCTGAGTAAATCGGAATTCGTAGTGCGGCTGATTTTACTTTGGTCCAATATATATAGAGCCACTTTCCTACACCATCCCCTTCTTTCACCACTGTGTAAACGAGCCCTGTGTCCGTTTTAATTGGGGAGATTAAGTCCCCTTGAATCCTGAGGGTCCTTGGGTCCAAGTAGCCCACTAGGTACCTCCAGTAATTGCCACAAAGCTGCGTTGCAGAGAGGTGTAAAAAGGGGCACAGCCTGGGCTACCTATCTGCAACGGAGCACAGTGGCGCTTACTGGAAGCACCTGGTGGGCTAGTTAGCCCCCAGGGGCCCTCAGGATTGAAGGGGAATTATTTCCCCAACTTAAAACACGCCACAGGGCGTCTTTGCACACGTCACCTCAGGCCCCGTCCCCTCCCTTCGCCCCTGTGTAAACGCCCCCTGTGTCCGTTTTAAGTTGGGAGATTAAGTCCCTTTGAGTCCTGAGGGCCCCTAGGGTCCAACTAGCCCACTAGGTACCTCCAGTAAGCGCCACAGAGCTGCATTGCAAAGAGGTGTACAAAGGGGCGTGGCCTCTGAACACCTCTCTGCAATGCAGCTCCCTGGCGCATACTGGAGGTGCCTAGTGGGCTAGTTGGCCTCCAGGGACCCTCAAGATTGAAGAGGAATTAATTCCTCAACTTAAAATGCACCACAGGGCGCGTTTGCACAATGCTGAAGGAAGGGGGCGGGGCCTGAGGTGACATGTTTGCAAACACGCCCTGTGGCGCATTTTAAGTTGGGGAATTAATTTATCTACAATCCTGAGGTCCCTTGTGGGCAAACTAGCCCACCAGGTACCTCCAGTATGCGTTGCAGCGAGGTGTTCAGAGGCCACGCCCCTTTTTACAACACTCTGTAGCGCAGCTATGTGGCGCTTACTGGAGGTACCTGGTGGGCTAGTTGGCTCCCAGGGGACCTCAGGATTGAAGTGGAATTAATTCCCCAACTTAAAATGCCATTTGAGATGTCATCAGTGATGTCATGAGTGATGTCACTGACCATGTCATGAGTGATGTAATATGTGACGTCATCAGCAGTGCATTGCGGGCGCGCGAGTTACAGTTAGCTGAACTAACTATAACGGGGGAATTTCATAGGTTTTGTATGAGTGAAATGTCCAGCTAACTATAACGTGTGAAACCTATGGTTTTTTCAATGAATTTGAATGGTTTTTTAAATGCTAATTCCTAACTATAACGTGGGTGAAACTTATGGTTTTTTCAGTGAATTTCTGAGGTTTTTTAAATGCTAATTCCTAACTATAACGTGTGTGAAACCTATGGTTTTTTCAGTGAATTTCAAAGGTTTTGTAAATGATAATTTTAAAATGTATTAATTGTTATATTTTTTTATACTAATTTACTATATTGTTTAAAAGTATTTATTTTTAGATATTTTATTTTTTAAATTACATTACATATTTTAATATAAATTGAAAAAAATGATTTTAAAAATATTGAAATTGTAATTTTGTTTAAAATTAAAATATATTTTATATAGCAGGCAATGATATCCTATGGAAGGAAATTCAAGTTACTGGTAAGTACAGTTAAATTTACTTTTCAGGAATTGTAGAGAGCTGAAAGATGCAGCACTGAGGTCTCTCCTGATAACAGGTGAGTAAATCGGAATTCGTTGTTCAGATGATTTTAGGTGAATATTTTAAAGTTCCAAAACTCCACACTTTGAAGAATTTCCAAGTGAAACCAGTCAAAGTTAGCCTATGGAATGAAATTCAAGTTACTGGTAAGTACGGTTAGAATTACTTTTCAGGATCAGTACTGGTCTGATAGATGCAGCACTGAGGTCTCTCCTGGTAACAGGTGAGTAAATCGGAATTCATTGTTCAGGTGATTTTAGGTGAATATTTTAAAGTACCAAAACTCCACACTTAGAAGAATTTCCAAGTGAAACGAGTCTATGTTAGCCTATGGAAGGATATTCAAGTTACTGGTAAGTACGGTTAAAACTACTGTTCAGGATCAGTACTGGGCTCAAAGATGCAGCACTGTGGTCTCTCCTGATAACAGATGAGTAAATCGGAATTCGTAGTGCGGCTGATTTTACTTTGGTCCACTATATATAGAGCCACTTTCCTACACCATCCCCTTCCTTCACCACTGTGTAAATGCACCCTGTGTCCGTTTTAATTTGGGAGATTAAGTCCCCTTGAATCCTGAGGGTCCCTGGGTCCAAGTAGCCCACTAGGTACCTCCAGTAATCGCCACAGAGATGCGTTGCAGAGAGGTGTAAAAAGGGGCACGGCCTGGGCTACCTCTCTGCAACGGAGCACAGTGGCGCTTACTGGAAGCACCTGGTGGGCTAGTTAGCCCCCAGGGGCCCTCAGGATTGAAGGGGAAATATTTCCCCAACTTAAAACACGCCACAGGGCGTCTTTGCACATGTCACCTCAGGCCCCGTCTCCTCCCTTCGCCCCTGTGTAAACGCCCCCTGTGTCCGTTTTAAGTTGGGAGATTAATTCCCTTTGAATCCTAAGGTTCCCTAGGGTCCAACTAGCCCACTAGGTACCTCCAGTAAGCGCCACAGAGCTGCATTGCAGAGAGGTGTAAAAAGGGGCGTGGCCTCTGAACACCTCTCTGCAATGCAGCTCCCTGGCGCATACTAGAGGTACCTGGTGGGCTAGTTGGCCCCCAGGGACCCTCAAGATTGAAGAGGAATTAATTCCTCAACTTAAAACGCACCACACGGCGCGTTTGCATAATGCTGAAGGAAGGGGGAGGGGCCTGAGGTGACATGTTTGCAAACACGCCCTGTGGCGCATTTTAAATTGGGGAATTAATTTATCTTCAATCCTGAGGTCCCTTGTGGGCCAACTAGCCCACCAGGTACCTCCAGTATGCGTTGCAGAGAGGTGTTCAGAGGCCATGCCCCTTTTTACAACACTCTGCAACGCAGCTCTGTGGTGCTTACTGGAGGTACCTGGTGGGCTAGATGGCCCCCAGGGGACCTCAGGATTGAAGTGGAATTAATTCCCCAACTTAAAACGCCATTTGAGATATCATCAATGATGTCATGAGTGATGTCACTGACCATGTCATGAGTGATGTAATATGTGAAGTCATCAGCAGTGCATTGCGGGCGCGCGAGTTACAGTTAGCTGAACTAACTATAATGGGGGAATTTCATAGGTTTTGTATGAGTGAAATGTCCAGCTAACTATAACGTGTGAAACCTATGGTTTTTTCAATGAATTTGAATGTTTTTTTAAATGCTAATTCCTAACTATAACGTGTATGAAACTTATGGTTTTTTCAGTGAATTTCTGAGGTTTTTGAAATGCTAATTCCTAACTATAACGTGTGTGAAACCTATGGTTTTTTCAGTGAATTTCAAAGGTTTTGTAAATGATAATTTTAAAATGTATTAATTGTTATATTTTTTTATACTAATTTACTATATTGTTTAAAAGTATTTATTTTTAGATATTTTATTTTTTAAATTACATTACATATTTTAATATAAATTGAAAAAAATGATTTTAAAAATATTGAAATTGTAATGTTTTTTAAAAATTAAAATATATTTTATATAGCAGGCAATGATATCCTATGGATGGAAATTCAAGTTACTGGTAAGTACAGTTAAATTTACTTTTCAGGAATTGTAGAGAGCTGAAAGATGCAGCACTGAGGTCTCTCCTGATAACAGGTGAGTAAATCGGAATTCGTTGTTCAGATGATTTTAGGTGAATATTTTAAAGTTCCAAAACTCCACACTTAGAAGAATTTCCAAATGAAACCAGTCAATGTTAGGCTATGGAATGAAATTCAAGTTACTGGTAAGTACGGTTAGAATTACTTTTCAGGATCAGTACTGGGCTGAAAGATGCAGAACTGAGGTCTCTCCTGATAACAGGTGAGTAAATCGGAATCCATTGTTCAGATGATTTTAGATGAATATTTTAAAGTACCAAAACTCCACACTTAGAAGAATTTCCAAGTGAATCTAGTCTATGTTAGCCTATTGAAGGATATTCAAGTTACTGGTAAGTACGGTTAAAACTACTGTTAAGGATCAGTACTGGGCTCAAAGATGCAGCACTGTGGTCTCTCCTGATAACAGGTGAGTAAATAGGAATTCGTAGTGTGGCTGATTTTATTTTGGTCCACTATATATAGAGCCACTTTCCTACACCATCCCCTTCCTTCACCACTGTGTAAACGCACCCTGTGTCCGTTTTAATTTGGGAGATTAAGTCCCCCTGAAACCTGAGGGTCCCTGGGTCCAAGTAGCCCACTAGGTACCTCCAGTAATCGCCACAGAGCTGCGTTGCAGAGAGGTGTAAAAAGGGGCACGGCCTGGGCTACCTCTCTGCAACGGAGCACAATGGCGCTTACTGGAAGCACCTGGTGGGCTAGTTAGCCCCCAGGGGCCCTCAGGATTGAAGGGGAATTATTTCCCCAACTTAAAACACGCCACAGGGCGTCTTTGCACATGTCACCTCAGGCCCCGTCCTCTCTCTTCGCCCCTGTGTAAACGCCCCCTGTGTCCGTTTTAAGTTGGGAGATTAGGTCCCTTTGAATCCTGAGGGTCCCTAGGGTCCAACTAGCCCACTAGGTACCTCCAGTAAGCGCCACAGAGCTGCATTGCAGAGAGGTGTGAAAAGGGGCATGGCCTCTGAACACCTCTCCGCAATGCAGATCTCTGGCGCATACTGGAGGTACCAGGTGGGCTAATTGGCCCCCAGGGACCCTCAGGATTGAAGAGGAATTAATTCCTCAACCTAAAACGCACCACAGGGCGCGTTTGCACAATGCTGAAGGAAGGGGGTGGGGCCTGAGGTGACATGTTTGCAAACTCGCCCTGTGGCGCGTTTAAAGTTGGGGAATTAATTTATCTTCAATCCTGAGGTCCCTTGTGGGCCAACTAGCCCAGCAGGCTCCTCCAGTATGCATTGCAGAGAGGTGTCCAGAGGCCACCCCCCTTTTTACAACACTCTGCAACGCAGCTCTGTGGCGCTTACTGGAGGTACCTGGTGGGCTAGTTGGCCCCCAGGGGACCTCAGGATTGAAGTGGAATTAATTCCCCAACTTAAAACGCCATTTGAGATGTCATCAGTGATGTCATGAGAGATGTCACTGACCATGTCATGAGTGATGTAATATGTGACGTCATCAGTAGTGCATTGCGGGCGCGCGAGTTACAGTTAGCTGAACTAACTATAATGGGGGAATTTGAAAGGTTTTGTATGAGTGAAATGTCCAGCTAACTATAACGTGTGAAACCTATGGTTTTTTCAATGAATTTGCATGGTTTTTTAAATGCTAATTCCTAACTATAACGTGTGTGAAACCTATGTTTTTTTCAGTGAATTTCTAAGGTTTTTTAAATGCTAATTCCTAACTATAACGTGTGTGAAACCTACGTTTTTTTCAGTGAATTTCAAAGGTTTTGTAAATGATCATTTTAAAATGTATTAATTGTTATATTTTTTTATACTAATTTACTATATTGTTTAAAAGTATTTATTTTTAGATATTTTATTTTTTAAATTACATTACATATTTTAATATAAATTGAAAAAAATGATTTTAAAAATATTGAAATTGTAATGTTTTTTAAAAATTAAAATATATTTTATATAGCAGGCAATGATATCCTATGGAAGGAAATTCAAGTTACTGGTAAGTACAGTTAAATTTACTTTTCAGGAATTGTAGAGAGCTGAAAGATGCAGCACTGAGGTCTCTCCTGATAACAGGTGAGTAAATCGGAATTCGTTGTTCAGATGATTTTAGGTGAATATTTTAAAGTTCCAAAACTCCACACTTAGAAGAATTTCCAAATGAAACCAGTCAATGTTAGGCTATGGAATGAAATTCAAGTTACTGGTAAGTACGGTTAGAATTACTTTTCAGGATCAGTACTGGGCTGAAAGATGCAGAACTGAGGTCTCTCCTGATAACAGGTGAGTAAATCGGAATCCATTGTTCAGATGATTTTAGATGAATATTTTAAAGTACCAAAACTCCACACTTAGAAGAATTTCCAAGTGAATCTAGTCTATGTTAGCCTATTGAAGGATATTCAAGTTACTGGTAAGTACGGTTAAAACTACTGTTAAGGATCAGTACTGGGCTCAAAGATGCAGCACTGTGGTCTCTCCTGATAACAGGTGAGTAAATAGGAATTCGTAGTGTGGCTGATTTTATTTTGGTCCACTATATATAGAGCCACTTTCCTACACCATCCCCTTCCTTCACCACTGTGTAAACGCACCCTGTGTCCGTTTTAATTTGGGAGATTAAGTCCCCCTGAAACCTGAGGGTCCCTGGGTCCAAGTAGCCCACTAGGTACCTCCAGTAATCGCCACAGAGCTGCGTTGCAGAGAGGTGTAAAAAGGGGCACGGCCTGGGCTACCTCTCTGCAACGGAGCACAGTGGCGCTTACTGGAAGCACCTGGTGGGCTAGTTAGCCCCCAGGGGCCCTCAGGATTGAAGGGGAATTATTTCCCCAACTTAAAACACGCCACAGGGCGTCTTTGCACATGTCACCTCAGGCCCCGTCCCCTCTCTTCGCCCCTGTGTAAACGCCCCCTGTGTCCGTTTTAAGTTGGGAGATTAGGTCTCTTTGAATCCTGAGGGTCCCTAGGGTCCAACTAGCCCACTAGGTACCTCCAGTAAGCGCCACAGAGCTGCATTGCAGAGAGGTGTGAAAAGGGGCATGGCCTCTGAACACCTCTCCGCAATGCAGATCTCTGGCGCATACTGGAGGTACCAGGTGGGCTAATTGGCCCCCAGGGACCCTCAGGATTGAAGAGGAATTAATTCCTCAACCTAAAACGCACCACAGGGCGCGTTTGCACAATGCTGAAGGAAGGGGGTGGGGCCTGAGGTGACATGTTTGCAAACACGCCCTGTGGCGCGTTTAAAGTTGGGGAATTAATTTATCTTCAATCCTGAGGTCCCTTGTGGGCCAACTAGCCCAGCAGGTACCTCCAGAATGCGTTGCAGAGAGGTGTCCAGAGGCCACCCCCCTTTTTACAACACTCTGCAACGCAGCTCTGTGGCGCTTACTGGAGGTACCTGGTGGGCTAGTTGGCCCCCAGGGGACCTCAGGATTGAAGTGGAATTAATTCCCCAACTTAAAACGCCATTTGAGATGTCATCAGTGATGTCATGAGAGATGTCACTGACCATGTCATGAGTGATGTAATATGTGACGTCATCAGCAGTGCATTGCGGGCGCGCGAGTTACAGTTAGCTGAACTAACTATAACGGGGGAATTTGAAAGGTTTTGTATGAGTGAAATGTCCAGCTAACTATAACGTGTGAAACCTATGGTTTTTTCAATGAATTTGCATGGTTTTTTAAATGCTAATTCCTAACTATAACGTGTGTGAAACCTATGTTTTTTTCAGTGAATTTCTAAGGTTTTTTAAATGCTAATTCCTAACTATAACGTGTGTGAAACCTACGTTTTTTTCAGTGAATTTCAAAGGTTTTGTAAATGATAATTTTAAAATGTATTAATTGTTATATTTTTTTATACTAATTTACTATATTGTTTAAAAGTATTTATTTTTAGATATTTTATTTTTTAAATTACATTACATATTTTAATATAAATTGAAAAAAATGATTTTAAAAATATTGAAATTGTAATGTTTTTTAAAAATTAAAATATATTTTATATAGCAGGCAATGATATCCTATGGAAGGAAATTCAAGTTACTGGTAAGTACAGTTAAATTTACTTTTCAGGAATTGTAGAGAGCTGAAAGATGCAGCACTGAGGTCTCTCCTGATAACAGGTGAGTAAATCGGAATTCGTTGTTCAGATGATTTTAGGTGAATATTTTAAAGTTCCAAAACTCCACACTTAGAAGAATTTCCAAATGAAACCAGTCAATGTTAGCCTATGGAATGAAATTCAAGTTACTGGTAAGTACGGTTAGAATTACTTTTCAGGATCAGTACTGGGCTGAAAGATGCAGAACTGAGGTCTCTCCTGATAACAGGTGAGTAAATCGGAATCCATTGTTCAGATGATTTTAGATGAATATTTTAAAGTACCAAAACTCCACACTTAGAAGAATTTCCAAGTGAATCTAGTCTATGTTAGCCTATTGAAGGATATTCAAGTTACTGGTAAGTACGGTTAAAACTACTGTTAAGGATCAGTACTGGGCTTAAAGATGCAGCACTGTGGTCTCTCCTGATAACAGGTGAGTAAATAGGAATTCGTAGTGTGGCTGATTTTATTTTGGTCCACTATATATAGAGCCACTTTCCTACACCATCCCCTTCCTTCACCACTGTGTAAACGCACCCTGTGTCCGTTTTAATTTGGGAAATTAAGTCCCCTTGAAACCTGAGGGTCCCTGGGTCCAAGTAGCCCACTAGGTACCTCCAGTAATCGCCACAGAGCTGCGTTGCAGAGAGGTGTAAAAAGGGGCACGGCCTGGGCTACCTCTCTGCAACGGAGCACAGTGGCGCTTACTGGAAGCACCTGGTGGGCTAGTTAGCCCCCAGGGGCCCTCAGGATTGAAGGGGAATTATTTCCCCAACTTAAAACACGCCACAGGGCGTCTTTGCACATGTCACCTCAGGCCCCGTCCCCTCCCTTCGCCCCTGTGTAAACGCCCCCTGTGTCCGTTTTAAGTTGGGAGATTAGGTCCCTTTGAATCCTGAGGGTCCCTAGGGTCCAACTAGCCCACTAGGTACCTCCAGTAAGCGCCACAGAGCTGCATTGCAGAGAGGTGTGAAAAGGGGCATGGCCTCTGAACACCTCTCCGCAATGCAGCTCTCTGGCGCATACTGGAGGTACCAGGTGGGCTAATTGGCCCCCAGGGACCCTCAAGATTGAAGAGGAATTAATTCCTCAACCTAAAACGCACCACAGGGCGCGTTTGCACAATGCTGAAGGAAGGGGGTGGGGCCTGAGGTGACATGTTTGCAAACACGCCCTGTGGCGCGTTTAAAGTTGGGGAATTAATTTATCTTCAATCCTGAGGTCCCTTTTGGGCCAACTAGCCCAGCAGGTACCTCCAGTATGCGTTGCAGAGAGGTGTTCAGAGGCCACCCCCCTTTTTACAACACTCTGCAACGCAGCTCTGTGGCGCTTACTGGAGGTACCTGGTGGGCTAGTTGGCCCCCAGGGGACCTCAGGATTGAAGTGGAATTAATTCCCCAACATAAAACGCCATTTGAGATGTCATCAGTGATGTCATGAGAGATGTCACTGACCATGTCATGAGTGATGTAATGTGTGACATCATCAGCAGTGCATTGCGGGCGCGCGAGTTACAGTTAGCTGAACTAACTATAACGGGGGAATTTCAAAGGTTTTGTATGAGTGAAATGTCCAGCTAACTATAACGTGTGAAACCTATGTTTTTTTCAATGAATTTGCATGGTTTTTTAAATGCTAATTCCTAACTATAACGTGTGTGAAACCTATGTTTTTTTCAGTGAATTTCTAAGGTTTTTTAAATGCTAATTCCTAACTATAATGTGTGTGAAACCTATGGTTTTTTCAGTGAATTTCAAAGGTTTTGTAAATGATAATTTTAAAATGTATTAATTGTTATATTTTTTTATACTAATTTACTATATTGTTTAAAAGTATTTATTTTTATATATTTAATTTTTTAAATTACATTACATATTTTAATATAAATTGAAAAAAATGATTTTAAAAATATTGAAATTGTAATTTTTTTAATTAATATATATTTTATATAGCAGGCAATGATATCCTATGGAAGGAAATTCAAGTTACTGGTAAGTACAGTTAAATTTACTTTTCAGGAATAGCAGAGAGCTGAAAGATGCAGCACTGAGGTCTTTCCTGATAACAGGTGAGTAAATCGGAATTCGTTGTTCAGATGATTTTAGGTGAATATTTTAAAGTTCCAAAACTCCACACTTTGAAGAATTTCCAAGTGAAACCAGTCAATGTTAGCCTATGGAATGAAATTCAAGTTACTGGTAAGTACGGTTAGAATTACTTTTCAGGATCAGTACTGGGCTGATAGATGCAGCACTGAGGTCTCTCCTGGTAACAGGTGAGTAAATCGGAATTCATTGTTCAGGTGATTTTAGGTGAATATTTTAAAGTACCAAAACTCCACACTTGGAAGAATTTCCAAGTGAAACTAGTCTATGTTAGCCTATGGAAGGATATTCAAGTTACTGGTAAGTACGGTTAAAACTACTGTTCAGGATCAGTACTGGGCTCAAAGATGCAGCACTGTGGTCTCTCCTGATAACAGCTGAGTAAATCGGAATTCGTAGTGCGGCTGATTTTACTTTGGTCCAATATATATAGAGCCACTTTCCTACACCATCCCCTTCCTTCACCACTGTGTAAACGCGCCCTGTGTCCGTTTTAATTGGGGAGATTAAGTCCCCTTGAATCCTGAGGGTCCTTGGGTCCAAGTAGCCCACTAGGTACCTCCAGTAATCGCCACAAAGCTGCGTTGCAGAGAGGTGTAAAAAGGGGCACAGCCTGGGCTACCTCTTTGCAACGGAGCACAGTGGTGCTTACTGGAAGCACCTGGTGGGCTAGTTAGCCCCCAGGGGCCCTCAGGATTGAAGGGGAATTATTTCCCCATCTTAAAACACGCCACAGGGCGTCTTTGCACACGTCACCTCAGGCCCCGTCCCCTCCCTTCGCCCCTGTGTAAACGCCCCCTGTGTCCGTTTTAAGTTGGGAGATTAAGTCCCTTTGAATCCTGAGGGTCCCTAGGGTCCAACTAGCCCACTAGGTACCTCCAGTAAGCGCCACAGAGCTGCAGTGCAAAGAGGTGTAAAAAGGGGCGTGGCCTCTGAACACCTCTCTGCAATGCAGCTCCCTGGCGCATACTGGAGGTACCTAGTGGGCTAGTTGGCCTCCAGGGACCCTCAAGATTGAAGAGGAATTAATTCCTCAACTTAAAACGCACCACAGGGCACGTTTGCACAATGCTGAAGGAAGGGGGCGGGGCCTGAGGTGACATGTTTGCAAACACGCCCTGTGGCGCATTTTAAGTTGGGGAATTAATTTATCTACAATCCTGAGGTCCCTTGTGGGCAAACTAGCCCACCAGGTACCTCCAGTATGCGTTGCAGCGAGGTGTTCAGAGGCCACGCCCCTTTTTACAACACTCTGCAAGGCAGCTCTGTGGCGCTTACTGGAGGTACCTGGTGGGCTAGTTGGCCCCCAGGGGACCTCAGGATTGAAGTGGAATTAATTCCCCAACTTAAAACGCCATTTGAGATGTCATCAGTGATGTCATGAGTGATGTCACTGACCATGTCATGAGTGATGTAATATGTGACGTCATCAGCAGTGCATTGCGGGCGCGCGAGTTACAGTTAGCTGAACTAACTATAACGGGGAATTTCATAGGTTTTGTATGAGTGAAATGTCCAGCTAACTATAACGTGTGAAACCTATGGTTTTTTCAGTGAATTTCAAAGGTTTTGTAAATGATAATTTTAAAATGTATTAATTGTTATTTTTTTTATACTAATTTACTATATTGTTTAAAAGTATTTATTTTTAGATATTTTATTTTAATATAAATTGAAAAAAATGATTTTAAAAAAAATGAAATTGTAATGTTTTTTAAAAACTTAAAATATATTTTATATAGCAGGCAATGATATCCTATGGAAGGAAATTCAAGTTACTGGTAAGTACGGTTAAATTTACTTTTCAGGAATTGTAGAGAGCTGAAAGATGCAGCACTGAGGTCTCTCCTGATAACAGGTGAGTAAATCGGAATTCGTTGTTCAGATGATTTTAGGTGAATATTTTAAAGTTCCAACACTCCACACTTAGAAGAATTTCCAAATGAAACCAGTCAATGTTAGCCTATGGAATGAAATTCAAGTTACTGGTAAGTACGGTTAGAATTACTTTTCAGGATCAGTACTGGGCTGAAATATGCAGAACTGAGGTCTCTCCTGATAACAGGTGAGTAAATCGGAATCCATTGTTCAGATGATTTTAGATGAATATTTTAAAGTACCAAAACTCCACACTTAGAAGAATTTCCAAGTGAATCTAGTCTATGTTAGCCTATTGAAGGATATTCAAGTTACTGGTAAGTACGGTTAAAACTACTGTTAAGGATCAGTACTGGGCTCAAAGATGCAACACTGTGGTCTCTCCTGATAACAGGTGAGTAAATAGGAATTCGTAGTGTGGGTGATTTTATTTTGGTCCACTATATATAGAGCCACTTTCCTACACCATCCCCTTCCTTCACCACTGTGTAAACGCACCCTGTGTCCGTTTTAATTTGGGAGATTAAGTCCCCTTGAAACCTGAGGGTCCCTGGGTCCATGTAGCCCACTATGTACCTCCAGTAATCCCCACAGAGCTGCGTTGCAGAGAGGTGTAAAAAGGGGCACAGCCTGGGCTACCTCTCTGCAACGGAGCACAGTGGCGCTTACTGGAAGCACCTGGTGGGCTAGTTAGCCCCCAGGGGCCCTCAGGATTGAAGGGGAATTATTTCCCCAACTTAAAACACGCCACAGGGCGTCTTTGCACATGTCACCTCAGGCCCCGTCCCCTCCCTTCGCCCCTGTGTAAACGCCCCCTGTGTCCGTTTTAAGTTGGTAGATTAGGTCCCTTTGAATCCTGAGGGTCCCTAGGGTCCAACTAGCCCACTAGGTACCTCCAGTAAGCGCCCCAGAGCTGCATTGCAGAGAGGTGTGAAAAGGCGCATGGCCTCTGAACACCTCTCCGCAATGCAGCTCCCTGGCGCATACTGGAGGTACCTGGTGGGCTAATTGGCCCCCAGGGACCCTCAAGATTGAAGAGGAATTAATTCCTCAACCTAAAACGCACCACAGGGCGCGTTTGCACAATGCTGAAGGAAGGGGGTGGGGCCTGAGGTGACATGTTTGCAAACACGCCCTGTGGCGCGTTTTAAGTTGGGGAATTAATTTATCTTCAATCCTGAGGTCCCTTGTGGGCCAACTAGCCCAGCAGGTACCTCCAGTATGCGTTGCAGAGAGGTGTTCAGAGGCCACCCCCCTTTTTACAACACTCTGCAACGCAGCTCTGTGGCGCTTATTGGAGGTACCTGGTGGGCTAGTTGGCCCCCAGGGGACCTCAGGATTGAAGTGGAATTAATTCCCCAACTTAAAACGCCATTTGAGATGTCATCAGTGATGTCATGAGAGATGTCACTGACCATGTCATGAGTGGTGTAATATGTGACGTCATCAGCAGTGCATTGCGGGCGCGCGAGTTACAGTTAGCTGAACTAACTATAACGGGGGAATTTCATAGGTTTTGTATGAGTGAAATGTCCAGCTAACTATAACGTGTGAAACCTATGGTTTTTTCAATGAATTTGAATGGTTTTTTAAATGCTAATTCCTAACTATAACGTGTGTGAAACTTATGGTTTTTTCAGTGAATTTCTGAGGTTTTTTAAATGCTAATTCCTAACTATAACGTGTGTGAAACCTATGGTTTTTTCAGTGAATTTCAAAGGTTTTGTAAATGATAATTTTAAAATGTGTTAATTGCTATATTTTTTTATACTAATTTACTATATTGTTTAAAAGTATTTATTTTTAGATATTTTATTTTTTAAATTACATTACATATTGTAATATAAATTGAAAAACATGATTTTAAAAATATTGAAATTGTAATTTTTTTTTAATTAATATATATTTTATATAGCAGGCAATGATATCCTATGGAAGGAAATTCAAGTTACTGGTAAGTACAGTTAAATTTACTTTTCAGGAATAGCAGAGAGCTGAAAGATGCAGCACTGAGGTCTCTCCTGATAACAGGTGAGTAAATCGGAATTCGTTGTTCAGATGATTTTAGGTGAATATTTTAAAGTTCCAAAACTCCACACTTTGAAGAATTTCCAAGTGAAACCAGTCAATGTTAGCCTATGGAAGGATATTCAAGTTACTGGTAAGTACGGTTAGAATTACTTTTCAGGATCAGTACTGGGCTGATAGATGCAGCACTGAGGTCTCTCCTGGTAACAGGTGAGTAAATCGGAATTCATTGTTCAGGTGATTTTAGGTGAATATTTTAAAGTACCAAAACTCCACACTTAGAAGAATTTCCAAGTGAAACTAGTCTATGTTAGCCTATGGAAGGATATTCAAGTTACTGGTAAGTACGGTTAAAACTACTGTTCAGGATCAGTACTGGGCTCAAAGATGCAGCACTGTGGTCTCTCCTGATAACAGCTGAGTAAATTGGAATTCGTAGTGCGGCTGATTTTACTTTGGTCCAATATATATAGAGACACTTTCCTACACCATCCCCTTCCTTCACCACTGTGTAAACGCGCCCTGTGTCCGTTTTAATTGGGGAGATTAAGTCCCCTTGAATCCTGAGGGTCCTTGGGTCCAAGTAGCCCACTAGGTACCTCCAGTAATCGCCACAAAGCTGCATTGCAGAGAGGTGTAAAAAGGGGCACAGCCTGGGCTACCTCTCTGCAACGGAGCACAGTGGCGCTTACTGGAAGCACCTGGTGGGCTAGTTAGCCCCCAGGGGCCCTCAGGATTGAAGGGGAATTATTTCCCCAACTTAAAACACGCCACAGGGTGTCTTTGCACACGTCACCTCAGGCCCCGTCCCCTCCCTTCGCCCCTGTGTAAACGCCCCCTGTGTCCGTTTTAAGTTGGGAGATTAAGTCCCTTTGAATCCTGAGGATCCCTAGGGTCCAACTAGCCCACTAGGTACCTCCAGTAAGCGCCACAGAGCTGCATTGCAAAGAGGTGTAAAAAGGGGCGTGGCCTCTGAACACCTCTCTGCAATGCAGCTCCCTGGCGCATACTGGCGGTACCTAGTGGGCTAGTTGGCCTCCAGGGACCCTCAAGATTGAAGAGGAATTAATTCCTCAACCTAAAACGCACCACAGGGCGCGTTTGCACAATGCTGAAGGAAGGGGGCGGGGCCTGAGGTGACATGTTTGCAAACACGCCCTGTGGCGCATTTTAAGTTGGGGAATTTATTTATCTACAATCCTGAGGTCCCTTGTGGGCAAACTAGCCCACCAGGTACCTCCAGTATGCGTTGCAGCGAGGTGTTCAGAGGCCACGCCCCTTTTTACAACACTCTGCAACGCAGCTCTGTGGCGCTTACTGGAGGTACCTGGTGGGCTAGTTGGCCCCCAGGGGACCTCAGGATTGAAGTGGAATTAATTCCCCAACTTAAAACGCCATTTGAGATGTCATCAGTAATGTCATGAGTGATGTCACTGACCATGTCATGAGTGATGTAATATGTGACGTCATCAGCAGTGCATTGCGGGCGCGCGAGTTACAGTTAGCTGAACTAACTATAACGGGGGAATTTCATAGGTTTTGTATGAGTGAAATGTCCAGCTAACTATAACGTGTGAAACCTATGGTTTTTTCAATGAATTTGAATGTTTTTTTAAATGCTAATTCCTAACTATAACGTGTGTGAAAATTATGGTTTTTTCAGTGAATTTCTGAGGTTTTTTAAATGGTAATTCCTAACTATAACGTGTGTGAAACCTATGGTTTTTTCAGTGAATTTCAAAGTTTTTGTAAATGATAATTTTAAAATGTATTAATTGTTATATTTTTTTATACTAATTTACTATATTGTTTAAAAGTATTTATTTTTAGATATTTTATTTTTTAAATTACATTACATATTGTAATATAAATTGAAAAAAATGATTTTACAAATATTGAAATTGTAATGTTTTTTAAAAATTAAAATATATTTTATATAGGAGGCAATGATATCCTATGGAAGGAAATTCAAGTTACTGGTAAGTACAGTTAAATTTACTTTTCAGGAATTGTAGAGAGCTGAAAGATGCAGCACTGAGGTCTCTCCTGATAACAGGTGAGTAAATCGGAATTCGTTGTTCAGATGATTTTAGGTGAATATTTTAAAGTTCCAAAACTCCACACTTAGAAGAATTTCCAAATGAAACCAGTCAATGTTAGCCTATGGAATGAAATTCAAGTTACTGGTAAGTACGGTTAGAATTACTTTTCAGGATCAGTACTGGGCTGAAAGATGCAGCACTGTGGTCTCTCCTGATAACAGGTGAGTAAATAGGAATTCGTAGTGTGGGTGATTTTATTTTGGTCCACTATATATAGAGCCACTTTCCTACACCATCCCCTTCCTTCACCACTGTGTAAACGCACCCTGTGTCCGTTTTAATTTGGGAGATTAAGTCCCCTTGAAACCTGAGGGTCCCTGGGTCCAAGTAGCCCACTAGGTACCTCCAGTAATCGCCACAGAGCTGCGTTGCAGAGAGGTGTAAAAAGGGGCACGGCCTGGGCTACCTCTCTGCAACGAAGCACAGTGGCGCTTACTGGAAGCACCTGGTGGGCTAGTAAGCCCCCAGGGACCCTCAGGATTGAAGGGGAATTATTTCCCCAACTTAAAACACGCCACAGGGCGTCTTTGCACATGTCACCTCAGGCCCCGTCCCCTCCCTTCGCCCCTGTGTAAACGCCCCCTGTGTCCGTTTTAAGTTGGGAGATTAGGTCCCTTTGAATCCTGAGGGTCCCTAGGGTCCAACTAGCCCACTAGGTACCTCCAGTAAGCGCCACAGAGCTGCATTGCAGAGAGGTGTGAAAAGGGGCATGGCCTCTGAACACCTCTCCGCAATGCAGCTCCCTGGCGCATACTGGATGTACCTGGTGGGCTAATTGGCCAAAAAGGGACCCTCAAGATTGAAGAGGAATTAATTCCTCAACCTAAAACGCACCACAGGGCGCGTTTGCACAATGCTGAAGGAAGGGGGTGGGGCCTGAGGTGACATGTTTGCAAACACACCCTGTGGCGCGTTTTAAGTTGGGGAATTAATTTATCTTCAATCCTGAGGTCCCTTGTGGGCCAACTAGCCCAGCAGGTACCTCCAGTATGCGTTGCAGAGAGGTGTTCCGAGGCCACCCCCCTTTTTACAACACTCTGCAACGCAGCTCTGTGGCGCTTACTGGAGGTACCTGGTGGGCTAGTTGGCCCCCAGGGGACCTCAGGATTGAAGTGGAATTAATTCCCCAACTTAAAACACCATTTGAGATGTCATCAGTGATGTCATGAGAGATGTCACTGACCATGTCATGAGTGATGTAATATGTGACGTCATCAGCAGTGCATTGCGGGCGCGCGAGTTACAGTTAGCTGAACTAACTATAACGGGGGAATTTCATAGGTTTTGTATGAGTGAAATGTCCAGCTAACTATAACGTGTGAAACCTATGGTTTTTTCAATGAATTTGAATGTTTTTTAAATGCTAATTCCTAACTATAACGTGTGTGAAAGTTATGGTTTTTTCAGTGAATTTCTGAGGTTTTTTAAATGCTAATTCCTAACTATAACGTGTGTGAAACCTATGGTTTTTTCAGTGAATTTCAAAGGTTTTGTAAATGATAATTTTAAAATGTATTAATTGTTATATTTTTTTATACTAATTTACTATATTGTTTAAAAGTATTTATTTTTAGATATTTTATTTTTTAAATTACATTACATATTGTAATATAAATTGAAAAAAATGATTTTAAAAATATTGAAATTGTAATTTTTTAAATTAATATATATTTTATATAGCAGGCAATGATATCCTATGGAAGGAAATTCAAGTTACTGGTAAGTACAGTTAAATTTACTTTTCAGGAATAGCAGAGAGCTAAAAGATGCAGCACTGAGGTCTCTCCTGATAACAGGTGAGTAAATCGGAATTCGTTGTTCAGATGATTTTAGGTGAATATTTTAAAGTTCCAAAACTCCACACTTTGAAGAATTTCCAAGTGAAACCAGTCAATGTTAGCCTATGGAATGAAATTCAAGTTACTGGTAAGTACGGTTAGAATTACTTTTCAGGATCAGTACTGGGCTGATAGATGCAGCACTGAGGTCTCTCCTGGTAACAGGTGAGTAAATCGGAATTCATTGTTCAGGTGATTTTAGGTTAATATTTTAAAGTACCAAAACTCCACACTTAGAAGAATTTCCAAGTGAAACTAGTCTATGTTAGCCTATGGAAGGATATTCAAGTTACTGGTAAGTACGGTTAAAACTACTGTTCAGGATCAGTACTGGGCTCAAAGATGCAGCACTGTGGTCTCTCCTGATAACAGCTGAGTAAATCGGAATTCGTAGTGCGGCTGATTTTACTTTGGTCCAATATATATAGAGCCACTTTCCTACACCATCCCCTTCCTTCACCACTGTGTAAACGCGCCCTGTGTCCGTTTTAATTGGGGAGATTAAGTCCCCTTGAATCCTGAGGGTCCTTGGGTCCAAGTAGCCCACTAGGTACCTGCAGTAATCGCCACAAAGCTGCGTTGCAGAGAGGTGTAAAAAGGGGCACAGCCTGGGCTACCTCTCTGCAACGGAGCACAGTGGCGCTTACTGGAAGCACCTGGTGGGCTAGTTAGCCCCCAGGGGCCCTCAGGATTGAAGGGGAATTATTTCCCCAACTTAAAACACGCCACAGGGCGTCTTTGCACACGTCACCTCAGGCCCCGTCCCCTCCCTTCGCCCCTGTGTAAACGCCCCCTGTGTCCGTTTTAAGTTGGGAGATTAAGTCCCTTTGAATCCTGAGGGTCCCTAGGGTCCAACTAGCCCACTAGGTAACTCCAGTAAGCGCCACAGAGCTGCATTGCAAAGAGGTGTAAAAAGGGGCGTGGCCTCTGAACACCTCTCTGCAATGCAGCTCCCTGGCGCATACTGGAGGTACCTAGTGGGCTAGTTGGCCTCCAGGGACCCTCAAGATTGAAGAGGAATTAATTCCTCAACTTAAAACGCACCACAGGGCGCGTTTGCACAATGCTGAAGGAAGGGGGCGGGGCCTGAGGTGACATGTTTGCAAACACGCCCTGTGACGCATTTTAAGTTGGGGAATTAATTTATCTACAATCCTGAGGTCCCTTGTGGGCAAACTAGCCCACCAGGTACCTCCAGTATGCGTTGCAGCGAGGTGTTCAGAGGCCACGCCCCTTTTTACAACACTCTGCAACGCAGCTCTGTGGCGCTTACTGGAGGTACCTGGTGGGCTAGTTGGCCCCCAGGGGACCTCAGGATTGAAGTGGAATTAATTCCCCAACTTAAAACGCCATTTGAGATGTCATCAGTGATGTCATGAGTGATGTCACTGACCATGTCATGAGTGATGTAATATGTGACGTCATCAGCAGTGCATTGCGGGCGCGCGAGTTACAGTTAGCTGAACTAACTATAACGGGGGAATTTCATAGGTTTTGTATGAGTGAAATGTCCAGCTAACTATAACGTGTGAAACCTATGGTTTTTTCAATGAATTTGAATGGTTTTTTAAATGCTAATTCCTAACTATAACGTGTGTGAAACTTATGGTTTTTTCAGTGAATTTCTGAGGTTTTTTAAATGCTAATTCCTAACTATAACGTGTGTGATACCTATGGTTTTTTCAGTGAATTTCAAAGGTTTTGTAAATGATAATTTTAAAATGTATTAATTGTTATTTTTTTTATACTAATTTACTATATTGTTTAAAAGTATTTATTTTTAGATATTTTATTTTTTAAATTACATTACATATTTTAATATAAATTGGAAAAAATGATTTTAAAAATATTGAAATTGTAATGTTTTTTAAAAATTTAAATATATTTTATATAGCAGGCAATGATATCCTATGGAAGGAAATTCAAGTTAAAGGTAAGTACAGTTAAATTTACTTTTCAGGAATTGTAGAGAGCTGAAAGATGCAGCACTGAGGTCTCTCCTGATAACAGGTGAGTAAATCGGAATTCGTTGTTCAGATGATTTTAGGTGAATATTTTAAAGTTCCAAAACTCCACACTTAGAAGAATTTCCAAATGAAACCAGTCAATGTTAGCCTATGGAATGAAATTCAAGTTACTGGTAAGTACGGTTAGAATTACTTTTCAGGATCAGTACTGGGCTGAAAGATGCAGAACTGAGGTCTCTCCTGATAACAGGTGAGTAAATCGGAATCCATTGTTCAGATGATTTTAGATGAATATTTTAAAGTACCAAAACTCCACACTTAGAAGAATTTCCAAGTGAATCTAGTCTATGTTAGCCTATTGAAGGATATTCAAGTTACTGGTAAGTACGGTTAAAACTACTGTTAAGGATCAGTACTGGGCTCAAAGATGCAGCACTGTGGTCTCTCCTGATAACAGGTGAGTAAATAGGAATTCGTAGTGTGGCTGATTTTATTTTGGTCCACTATATATAGAGCCACTTTCCTACACCATCCCCTTCCTTCACCACTGTGTAAACGCACCCTGTGTCCGTTTTAATTTGGGAGATTAAGTCCCCTTGAAACCTGAGGGTCCCTGGGTCCAAGTAGCCCACTAGGTACCTCCAGTAATCGCCACAGAGCTGCGATGCAGAGAGGTGTAAAAAGGGGCACGGCTTGGGCTACCTCTCTGCAACGGAGCACAGTAGCGCTTACTGGAAGCACCTGGTGGGCTAGTTAGCCCCCAGGGGCCCTCAGGATTGAAGGGGAATTATTTCCCCAACTTAAAACACGCCACAGGGCGTCTTTGCACATGTCACCTCAGGCCCCGTCCCCTCCCTTCGCCCCTGTGTAAACGCCCCCTGTGTCCGTTTTAAGTTGGGACATTAGGTCCCTTTGAATCCTGAGGGTCCCTAGGGTCCAACTAGCCCACTCGGTACCTCCAGTAAGCGCCACAGAGCTGCATTGCAGAGAGGTGTGAAAAGGGGCATGGCCTCTGAACACCTCTCCGCAATGCAGCTCCCTGGCGCATACTGGAGGTACCTGGTGGGCTAATTGGCCCCCAGGGACCCTCAAGATTGAAGAGGAATTAATTCCTCAACCTAAAACGCACCACAGGGCGCGTTTGCACAATGCTGAAGGAAGGGGGTGGGGCCTGAGGTGACATGTTTGCAAACACGCCCTGTGGCGCGTTTAAAGTTGGGGAATTAATTTATCTTCAATCCTCAGGTCCCTTGTGGGCCAACTAGCCCAGCAGGTACCTCCAGTATGCGTTGCAGAGAGGTGTTCAGAGGCCACCCCCCTTTTTACAACACTCTGCAACGCAGCTCTGTGGCGCTTACTGGAGGTACCTGGTGGGCTAGTTGGCCCCCAGGGGACCTCAGGATTGAAGTGGAATTAATTCCCCAACTTAAAACGCCATTTGAGATGTCATCAGTGATGTCATGAGAGATGTCACTGACCATGTCATGAGTGATGTAATATGTGACGTCATCAGCAGTGCATTGCGGGCGCGCGAGTTACAGTTAGCTGAACTAACTATAACGGGGGAATTTCAAAGGTTTTGTATGAGTGAAATGTCCAGCTAACTATAACGTGTGAAACCTATGGTTTTTTCAATGAATTTGCATGGTTTTTTAGATGCTAATTCCTAACTATAACGTGTGTGAAACCTATGTTTTTTTCAGTGAATTTCTAAGGTTTTTTTAAATGCTAATTCCTAACTATAACGTGTGTGAAACCTACGTTTTTTTCAGTGAATTTCAAAGGTTTTGTAAATGATAATTTTAAAATGTATTAATTGTTATTTTTTTATACTAATTTACTACATTGTTTAAAAGTATTTATTTTTAGATATTTTATTTTTTAAATTACATTACATATTTTAATATAAATTGGGAAAAAATGATTTTCAAAATATTGAAATTGTAAATTTTTTTTTATTAATATATATTTTATATAGCAGGCAATGATATCCTATAGAAGGAAATTCAAGTTACTGGTAAGTACAGTTAAATTACTTTTCAGGAATAGTAGAGAGCTGAAAGATGCAGCACTGAGGTCTCTCCTGATAACAGGTGAGTAAATCGGAATTCTTTGTTCCGATGATTTTAGGTGAATACTTTAAAGTTCCAAAACTCCACACTTTGAAGAATTTCCAAGTGAAACCAGTCAATGTTAGCCTATGGAATGAAATTCAAGTTACTGGTAAGTACGGTTAGAATTACTTTTCAGGATCAGTACTGGGCTGATAGATGCAGC
The DNA here is from genome assembly GCF_964261635.1 of Lissotriton helveticus. Lineage (NCBI taxonomy): Eukaryota > Metazoa > Chordata > Amphibia > Caudata > Salamandridae > Lissotriton > Lissotriton helveticus. The sequence continues at coordinate 920,940,215 of NC_136057.1, forward strand.
ACTGAGGTCTCTCCTGGTAACAGGTGAGTAAATCGGAATTCATTGTTCAGGTGATTTTAGGTGAATATTTTAAAGTACCAAAACTCCACACTTAGAAGAATTTCCAAGTGAAACTAGTCTATGTTAGCCTATGGAAGGATATTCAAGTTACTGGTAAGTACGGTTAAAACTACTGTTCAGGATCAGTACTGGGCTCAAAGATGCAGCACTGTGGTCTCTCCTGATAACAGGTGAGTAAATCGGAATTCGTAGTGCGGCTGATTTTACTTTGGTCCACTATATATAGAGCCACTTTCCTACACCATCCCCTTCCTTCACCACTGTGTAAACGCACCCTGTGTCCGTTTTAATTTGGGAGATTAAGTCCCCTTGAATCCTGAGTGTCCCTGGGTCCAAGTAGCCCACTAAGTACCTCCAGTAATCGCCACAGAGCTGCGTTGCAGAGAGGTGTAAAAAGGGGCACAGCCTGGGCTACCTCTCTGCAACGGAGAACAGTGGCGCTTACTGGAAGCACCTGGTGGGCTAGTTAGCCCCCAGGGGCCCTCAGGATTGAAGGGAAAATATTTCCCCAACTTAAAACACGCCACAGGGCGTCTTTGCACACGTCACCTCAGGCCCCGTCTCCTCCCTTCGCCCCCTGTGTCCGTTTTAAGTTGGGAGATTAATTCCCTTTGAATCCAGAGGGTCCCTAGGGTCCAACTAGCCCACTAGGTACCTCCAGTAGGTGCCACAGAGCTGCATTGCAGAGAGGTGCAAAAAGGGGCGTGGCCTCTGAACACCTCTCTGCAATGCAGCTCCCTGGCGCATACTGGAGGTACCTGGTGGGCTAGTTGGCCCCCAGGGACCCTCAAGATTGAAGAGGAATTATTTCCTCAACTTAAAACGCACCACACGGCGCGTTTGCATAATGCTGAAGGAAGGGGGCGGGGCCTGAGGTGACATGTTTGCAAACACGCCCTGTGGCGCGTTTTAAGTTGGGGAATTAATTTATCTTCAATCCTGAGGTCCCTTGTGGGCCAACTAGCCCACCAGGTACCACCAGTATGCGTTGCAGAGAGGTGTTCAGAGGCCACGCCCCTTTTTACAACACTCTGCAACGCAGCTCTGTGGCGCTTACTGGAGGTACCTGGTGGGATAGTTGGCCCCCAGGGGACCTCAGGATTGAAGTGGAATTAATTCCCCAGCTTAAAACGCCATTTGAGATGTCATGAGTGATGTCATGAGTGATGTCACTGACCATGTCATGAGTGATGTAATATGTGACGTCATCAGCAGTGCATTGCGGGCGCGCGAGTTACAGTTAGCTGAACTTACTATAACGGGTGAATTTCAAAGGTTTTGTATGAGTGAAATGTCCAGCTAACTATAACGTGTGAAACCTATGGTTTTTTCAATGAATTTGCATGGTTTTGTAAATGCTAATTCCGAACTATAACGTGTGTGAAACCTATGTTTTTTTCAGTGAATTTCTAAGGTTTTTTAAATGCTAATTCCTAACTATAACGTGTATTTATTTTTAGATATTTTATTTTTTAAATTACATTACATATTTTAATATAAATTGGAAAAAAATGCTTTTAAAAAAGTATTGAAATTGTAATTTTTTTTTTAATTAATATATATTTTATATAGCAGGCAATGATATCCTATGGAAGGAAATTCAAATTACTGGTAAGTACGGTTAAAACTACTGTTCAGGATCAGTACTGGGCTCAAAGATGCAGCACTGTGGTCTCTCCTGATAACAGCTGAGTAAATCGGAATTCGTAGTGCGGCTGATTTTACTTTGGTCCAATATATATAGAGCCACTTTCCTACACCATCCCCTTCCTTCACCACTGTGTAAACGCGCCCTGTGTCCGTTTTAATTGGGGAGATTAAGTCCCCTTGAATCCTGAGGGTCCCTGGGTCCAAGTAGCCCACTAGGTACCTCCAGTAATTGCCACAAAGCTGCGTTGCAGAGAGGTGTAAAAAGGGGCACAGCCTGGGCTACCTCTCTGCAACGGAGCACAGTGGCGCTTACTGGAAGCACCTGGTGGGCTAGTTAGCCCCCAGGGGCCCTCAGGATTGAAGGGGAATTATTTCCCCAACTTAAAACACGCCACAGGGCGTCTTTGCACACGTCACCTCAGGCCCCGTCCCCTCCCTTCGCCCCTGTGTAAACGCCCCCTGTGTCCGTTTTAAGTTGGGAGATTAAGTCCCTTTGAATCCTGAGGGTCCCTAGGGTCCAACTAGCCCACTAGGTACCTCCAGTAAGCGCCACAGAGCTGCATTGCAAAGAGGTGTAAAAAGGGGCGTGGCCTCTGAACACCTCTCTGCAATGCAGCTCCCTGGCGCATACTGGAGGTACCTAGTGGGCTAGTTGGCATCCAGGGACCCTCAAGATTGAAGAGGAATTAATTCCTCAACTTAAAACGCACCACAGGGCGTGTTTGCACAATGCTGAAGGAAGGGGGCGGGGCCTGAGGTGACATGTTTGCAAACACGCCCTGTGGCGCATTTTAAGTTGGGGAATTAATTTATCTACAATCCTGAGGTCCCTTGTGGGCAAACTAGCACACCAGGTACCTCCAGTATGCGTTGCAGCGAGGTGTTCAGAGGCCACGCCCCTTTTTACAACACTCTGCAACGCAGCTATGTGGCGCTTACTGGAGGTACCTGGTGGGCTAGTTGGCCCCCAGTGGACCTCAGGATTGAAGTGGAATTAATTCCCCAACTTAAAACGCCATTTGAGATGTCATGAGTGATGTCATGAGTGATGTCACTGACCATGTCATGAGTGATGCAATATGTGACTTCATCAGCAGTGCATTGCGGGCGCGCGAGTTACAGTTAGCTGTACTAACTATACCGGGGGAATTTCATAGGTTTTGTATGAGTGAAATGTCCAGCTAACTATTACGTGTGAAACCTATGGTTTTTTCAATGAATTTGAATGGTTTTTTAAATGCTAATTCCTAACTATAACGTGTGTGAAACTTATGGTTTTTTCAGTAAATTACTGAGGTTTTTTAAATGCTAATTCCTAACAATAACGTGTGTGAAACCTATGGTTTTTTCAGTGAATTTTAAAGGTTTTGTAAATGATAATTTTAAAATGTATTAAGTGTTATATTTTTTTATACTAATTTACTATATTGTTTAAAAGTTATTATTTTTAGATATTTTATTTTTTAAATTACATTACATATTTTAATATAAATTGAAAAAATGATTTTAAAAATATTGAAATTGTTATTTTTTTTATTAAAATATATTTTATATAGCAGACAATGATATCCTATGGAAGGAAATTAAAGTTACTGGTAAGTACAGTTAAATTTACTTTTCAGGAATTGTAGAGAGCTGAAAGATGCAGCACTGAGGTCTCTCCTGATAACAGGTGAGTAAATCGGAATTTGTTGTTCAGATGATTTTAGGTGAATATTTTAAAGTTCCAAAACTCCACACTTAGTAGAATTTCCAAATGAAACCAGTCAATGTTAGCCTATGGAATGAAATTCAAGTTACTGGTAAGTACGGTTAGAATTACTTTTCAGGATCAGTACTGGGCTGAAAGATGCAGAACTGAGGTCTCTCCTGATAACAGGTGAGTAAATCGGAATTCATTGTTCAGATGATTTTAGATGAATATTTTAAAGTACCAAAACTCCACACTTATAAGAATTTCCAAGTGAAACTAGTCTATGTTAGCCTATTGAAGGATATTCAGGTTACTGGTAAGTACGGTTAAAACTACTGTTAAGGATCAGTACTGGGCTCAAAGATGCAGCACTGTGGTCTCTCCTGATAACAGGTGAGTAAATAGGAATTCGTAGTGTGGCTAATTTTATTTTGGTCCACTATATATAGAGCCACTTTCCTACACCATCCCCTTCATTCACCACTGTGTAAACGCGCCCTGTGTCCGTTTTAATTTGGGAGATTAAGTCCCCTTGAAACTGACGGTCCCTGGGTCCAAGTAGCCCACTAGGTACCTCCAGTAATCGCCACAGAGCTGCGTTGCAGAGAGGTGTAAAAAGGGGCACGGCCTGGGCTACCGCTCTGCAACGGAGCACAGTGGCGCTTACTGGAAGCACCTGGTGGGCTAGTTAGCCCCCAGGGGCCCTCAGGATTGAAGGGGAATTATTTCCCCAACTTAAAACATGCCACAGGGCGTCTTTGCACACGTCAACTCAAGCCCCGTCCCCTCCCTTCGCCCCTGTGTCCGTTTTAAGTTGGGAGATTAGGTCCCTTTGAATCCTGAGGGTCCCTAGGGTCCAACTAGCCCACTAGGTACCTCCAGTAAGCGCCACAGAGCTGCATTGCAGAGAGGTGTGAAAAGGGGCATGGCCTCTGAACACCTCTCCGCAATGCAGCTCCCTGGTGCATACTGGAGGTACCTGGTGGGCTAATTGGCCCCCAGGGACCCTCAAGATTGAAGAGGAATTAATTCCTCAACCTAAAACGCACCACAGGGCGCGTTTGCACAATGCTGAAGGAAGGGGGTGGGGCCTGAGGTGACATGTTTGCAAACACGCCCTGTGGCGCGTTTTAAGTTGGGGAATTAATTTATCTTCAATCCTGAGGTCCCTTGTGGGCCAACTAGCCCACCAGGTACCTCCAGTATGCGTTGCAGAGAGGTGTTCAGAGGCCATGCCCCTTTTTACAACACTCTGCAACGCAGCTCTGTGGCGCTTACTGGAGGTACCTGGTGGGCTAGTTGGTCCCCAGGGGACTTCAGGATTGAAGTGGAATTAATTCCCCAACTTAAAACGCCATTTGAGATGTCATCAGTGATGTCATGAGTGATGTCACTGACCATGTCATGAGTGATGTAATATGTGACGTCATCAGCAGTGCATTGCGGGCGCGCGAGTTACAGTTAGCTGAACTAACTATAACGGGTGAATGTCAAAGGTTTTGTATGAGTGAAATGTCCAGCTAACTATAACGTGTGAAACCTATGGTTTTTTCAATGAATTTGCATGGTTTTTTAAATGCTAATTCCGAACTATAACGTGTGTGAAACCTATGTTTTTTTCAGTGAATTTCTAAGGTTTTTTAAATGCTAATTCCTAACTATAACGTGTGTGAAACCTACGTTTTTTTCAGTGAATTTCAAAGGTTTTGTAAATGATAATTTTAAAATGTATTAATTGTTATTTTTTTATACTAATTTACTACATTGTTTAAAAGTATTTATTTTTAGATATTTTATTTTTTAAATTACATTACATATTTTAATATAAATTGGAAAAAAATGATTTTAAAAAATATTGAAATTGTAATTTTTTTTTAATTAATATATATTTTATATAGCAGGCAATGATATCCTATGGAAGGAAATTCAAGTTACTGGTAAGTACAGTTAAATTTACTTTTCAGGAATAGTAGAGAGCTGAAAGATGCAGCACTGAGGTCTCTCCTGATAACAGGTGAGTAAATCGGAATTCGTTGTTCAGATGATTTTAGGTGAATATTTTAAAGTTCCAAAACTCCACACTTTGAAGAATTTCCAAGTGAAACCAGTCAATGTTAGCCTATGGAATGAAATTCAAGTTACTGGTAAGTACGGTTAGAATTACTTTTCAGGATCAGTACTGGGCTGATAGATGCAGCACTGAGGTCTCTCCTGGTAACAGGTGAGTAAATCGGAATTCATTGTTCAGGTGATTTTAGGTGAATATTTTAAAGTACCAAAACTCCACACTTATAAGAATTTCCAAGTGAAACTAGTCTATGTTAGCCTATTGAAGGATATTCAAGTTACTGGTAAGTACGGTTAAAACTACTGTTCAGGATCAGTACTGGGCTCAAAGATGCAGCACTGTGGTCTCTCCTGATAACAGCTGAGTAAATCGGAATTCGTAGTGCGGCTTATTTTACTTTGGTCCAATATATATAGAGCCACTTTCCTACACCATCCCCTTCCTTCACCACTGTGTAAACGCGCCCTGTGTCAGTTTTAATTGGGGAGATTAAGTCCCCTTGAATCCTGAGGGTCCCTGGGTCCAAGTAGCCCACTAGGTACCTCCAGTAATCGCCACAAAGCTGCGTTGCAGAGAGGTGTAAAAAGGGGCACAGCCTGGGCTACCTCTCTGCAACGGAGCACAGTGGTGCTTACTGGAAGCACCTGGTGGGCTAGTTAGCCCCCAGGGGCCCTCAGGATTGAAGGGGAATTATTTCCCCAACTTAAAACACGCCACAGGGCGTCTTTGCACACGTCACCTCAGGCCCCGTCCCCTCCCTTCGCCCCTGTGTCCGTTTTAAGTTGGGAGATTAGGTCCCTTTGAATCCTGAGGGTCCCTAGGGTCCAACTAGCCCACTAGGTACCTCCAGTAAGCGCCACAGAGCTGCATTGCAGAGAGGTGTGAAAAGGGGCATGGCCTCTGAACACCTCTCCGCAATGCAGCTCCCTGGCGCATACTGGAGGTACCTGGTGGGCTAATTGGCCCCCAGGGACCCTCAAGATTGAAGAGGAATTAATTCCTCAACCTAAAACGCACCACAGGGCGCGTTTGCACAATGCTGATGGAAGGGGGTGGGGCTTGAGGTGACATGTTTGCAAACACGCCCTGTGGCGCGTTTTAAGTTGGGGAATTAATTTATCTTCAATCCTGAGGTCCCTTGTGGGCCAACTAGCCCACCAGGTACCTCCAGTATGCGTTGCAGAGAGGTGTTCAGAGGCCATGCCCCTTTTTACAACACTCTGCAACGCAGCTCTGTGGCGCTTACTGGAGGTACCTGGTGGGCTAGTTGGTCCCCAGGGGACTTCAGGATTGAAGTGGAATTAATTCCCCAACTTAAAACGCCATTTGAGATGTCATCAGTGATGTCATGAGTGATGTCACTGACCATGTCATGAGTGATGTAATATGTGACGTCATCAGCAGTGCATTGCGGGCGCGTGAGTTACAGTTAGCTGAACTAACTATAACGGGTGAATTTCAAAGGTTTTGTATGAGTGAAATGTCCAGCTAACTATAACGTGTGAAACCTATGGTTTTTTCAATGAATTTGCATGGTTTTGTAAATGCTAATTCCGAATTATAACGTGTGTGAAACCTATGTTTTTTTCAGTGAATTTCTAAGGTTTTTTAAATGCTAATTCCTAACTATAACGTGTGTGAAACCTACGTTTTTTTCAGTGAATTTCAAAGGTTTTGTAAAGGATAATTTTAAAATGTATTAATTGTTATTTTTTTATACTAATTTACTACATTGTTTAAAAGTATTTATTTTTAGATATTTTATTTTTTAAATTACATTACATATTTTAATATAAATTGGGAAAAAATGCTTTAAAAAAAGTATTGAAATTGTAATTTTTTTTTAATTAATATATATTTTATATAGCAGGCAATGATATCCTATGGAAGGAAATTCAAGTTACTGGTAAGTACAGTTAAATTTACTTTTCAGGAATAGTAGAGAGCTGAAAGATGCAGCACTGAGGTCTCTCCTGATAACAGGTGAGTAAATCGGAATTCGTTGTTCAGATGATTTTAGGTGAATATTTTAAAGTTCCAAAACTCCACACTTTGAAGAATTTCCAAGTGAAACCAGTCAGTGTTAGCCTATGGAATGAAATTCAAGTTACTGGTAAGTACGGTTAGAATTACTTTTCAGGATCAGTACTGGGCTGATAGATGCAGCACTGAGGTCTCTCCTGGTAACAGGTGAGTAAATCGGAATTCATTGTTCAGGTGATTTTAGGTGAATATTTTAAAGTACCAAAACTCCACACTTATAAGAATTTCCAAGTGAAACTAGTCTATGTTAGCCTATGGAAGGATATTCAAGTTACTGGTAAGTACGGTTAAAACTACTGTTCAGGATCAGTACTGGGCTCAAAGATGCAGCACTGTGGTCTCTCCTGATAACAGGTGAGTAAATCGGAATTCGTAGTGCGGCTGATTTTACTTTGGTCCACTATATATAGAGCCACTTTCCTACACCATCCCCTTCCTTCACCACTGTGTAAACGCACCCTGTGTCCGTTTTAATTTGGGAGATTAAGTCCCCTTGAATCCTGAGGGTCCCTGGGTCCAAGTAGCCCACTAGGTACCTCCAGTAATCGCCACAGAGCTGCGTTGCAGAGAGGTGTAAAAAGGGGCACGGCCTGGGCTACCTCTCTGCAACGGAGCACAGTGGCGCTTACTGGAAGCACCTGGTGGGCTAGTTAGCCCCCAGGGGCCCTCAGGATTGAAGGGGAAATATTTCCCCAACTTAAAACACGCCACAGGGCGTCTTTGCACACGTCACCTCAGGCCCCGTCCCCTCCCTTCGCCCCTGTGTAAACGCCCCCTGTGTCCGTTTTAAGTTGGGAGATTAAGTCCCTTTGAATCCTGAGGGTCCCTAGGGTCCAACTAGCCCACTAGGTACCTCCAGTAAGCGCCACAGAGCTGCATTGCAAAGAGGTGTAAAAAGGGGCATGGCCTCTGAACACCTCTCTGCAATGCAGCTCCCTGGCGCATACTGGAGGTACCTAGTGGGCTAGTTGGCCTCCAGGGACCCTCAAGATTGAAGAGGAATTAATTCCTCAACTTAAAACGCACCACAGGGCGCGTTTGCACAATGCTGAAGGAAGGGGGCGGGGCCTGAGGTGACATGTTTGCAAACACGCCCTGTGGCGCATTTTAAGTTGGGGAATTAATTTATCTACAATCCTGAGGTCCCTTGTGGGCCAACGAGCCCACCAGGTACCTCCAGTATGCGTTGCAGAGAGGTGTTCAGAGGCCACGCCCCTTTTTACAACACTCTGCAACACAGCTCTGTGGCGCTTACTGGAGGTACCTGGTGGGCTAGTTGGCCCCCAGGGGACCTCAGGATTGAAGTGGAATTAATTCCCCAACTTAAAACGCCATTTGAGATGTCATCAGTGATGTCATGAGTGATGTCACTGACCATGTCATGAGTGATGTAATATGTGACGTCATCAGCAATGCATTGCGGGTGCGCGAGTTACAGTTAGCTGAACTAACTATAACGGGGGAATTTCAAAGGTTTTGTATGAGTGAAATGGCCAGCTAACTATAACGTGTGAAACCTATGGTTTTTTCAATGAATTTGCATGGTTTTTTAAATGCTAATTCCTAACTATAACGTGTGTGAAACCTATGGTTTTTTCCAGTGACTTTCTAAGGTTTTTTAAATGCTAATTCCTAACTATAACGTGTGTGAAACCTATTGTTTTTTCAGTGAATTTCAAAGGTTTTGTAAAGGATTATTTTAAAATGTATTAATTGTTATTTTTTTATACTAATTTACTACATTGTTTAAAAGTATTTATTTTTAGATATTTTATTTTTTAAATTACATTACAAATTTTAATATAAATTGAAAAAAATGATTTTAAAAATATTGAAATTGTAATTTTTTAATTAATATATATTTTATATAGCAGGCAATGATATCCTATGGATGGAAATTCAAGTTACTGGTAAGTACAGTTAAATTTACTTTTCAGGAATAGCAGAGAGCTGAAAGATGCAGCACTGAGTCTCTCCTGATAACAGGTGAGTAAATCGGAATTCGTTGTTCAGATGATTTTAAGTGAATATTTTAAAGTTCCAAAACTCCACACTTTGAAGAATTTCCAAGTGAAACCAGTCAATGTTAGCCTATGGAATGAAATTCAAGTTACTGGTAAGAACGGTTAGAATTACTTTTCAGGATCAGTACTGGGCTGATAGATGCAGCACTGAGGTCTCTCCTGGTAACAGGTGAGTACATTGGAATTCATTGTTCAGGTGATTTTAGGTGAATATTTTAAAGTACCCAAACCCCACACTTAGAAGAATTTCCAAGTGAAACTAGTCTATGTTAGCCTATGGAAGGATATTCAAGTTACTGGTAAGTACTGTTAAAACTACTGTTCAGGATCAGTACTGGGCTCAAAGATGCAGCACTGTGGTCTCTCCTGATAACAGCTGAGTAAATCGGAATTCGTAGTGCGGCTGATTTTACTTTGGTCCAATATATATAGAGCCACTTTCCTACACCATCCCCTTCCTTCACCACTGTGTAAACGCGCCCTGTGTCCGTTTTAATTGGGGAGATTAAGTCCCCTTGAATCCTGAGGGTCCCTGGGTCCAAGTAGCCCACTAGGTACCTCCAGTAATCGCCACAAAGCTGCGTTGCAGGGAGGTGTAAAAAGGGGCACAGCCTGGGCTACCTCTCTGCAACGGAGCACAGTGGCGCTTACTGGAAGCACCTGCTGGGCTAGTTAGCCCCCAGGGGCCCTCAGGTTTGAAGGGGAATTATTTCCCCAACTTAAAACCCGCCACAGGGCGTCTTTGCGCACGTCACCTCAGGCCCCGTCCCCTCCCTTCGCCCCTGTGTAAACGCCCCCTGTGTCCGTTTTAAGTTGAGAGATTAAGTCCCTTTGAATCCTGAGGGTCCCTAGGGTCCAACTAGCCCACTAGGTACCTCCAGTAAGCGCCACAGAGCTGCATTGCAAAGAGGTGTAAAAAGGGGCGTGGCCTCTGAACACCTCTCTGCAATGCAGCTCCCTGGCGCATACTGGAGGTACCTAGTGGGCTAGTTGGCCTCCAGGGACCCTCAAGATTGAAGAGGAATTAATTCCTCAACTTAAAACGCACCACGGGGCGCGTTTGCACAATGCTGAAGGAAGGGGGCGGGGCCTGAGGTGACATGTTTGCAAACACGCCCTGTGGCGCATTTTAAGTTGGGGAATTAATTTATCTACAATCCTGAGGTCCCTTGTGGGCAAACTAGCCCACCAGGTACCTCCAGTATGCGTTGCAGCGAGGTGTTCAGAGGCCACGCCCCTTTTTACAACACTCTGCAACGCAGCTCTGTGGCACTTACTGGAGGTACCTGATGGGCTAATTGGCCCCCAGGGGACCTCAGGATTGAAGTGGAATTAATTCCCCAAATTAAAACGCCATTTGAGATGTCATCAGTGATGTCATGAGTGATGTCACTGACCATGTCATGAGTGATGTAATATGTGACGTCATCAGCAGTGCATTGCGTGCGCGCGAGTTACAGTTAGCTGAACTAACTATAACGGGGGAATTTTATAGGTTTTGTATGAGTGAAATGTCCAGCTAACTATAACGTGTGAAACATATGGTTTTTTCAATGAATTTGAATGGTTTTTTAAATGCTAATTCCTAACTATAACGTGTGTGAAACTTATGGTTTTTTCAGTGAATTTCTGAGGTTTTTTAAATGCTAATTCCTAACTATAACGTGTGTGAAACCTATGGTTTTTTCAGTGAATTTCAAAGGTTTTGTAAATGATAATTTTAAAATGTATTAATTGTTATATTTTTTTATACTAATTTACTATATTGTTTAAAAGTATTTATTTTTAGATATTTTATTTTTTAAATTACATTACATATTTTAATATAAATTGAAAAAAATGATTTTAAAAATATTGGAATTGTAAAAAAAATTTACATTAAAATATATTTTATATAGCAGGCAATGATATCCTATGGAAGGAAATTCAAGTTACTGGTAAGTACAGTTAAATTTACTTTTCAGGAATTGTGGAGAGCTGAAAGATGCAGCACTGAGGTCTCTCCTGATAACAGGTGAGTAAATCGGAATTCGTTGTTCAGATGATTTTAGGTGAAAATTTTAAAGTTCCAAAACTCCACACTTAGAAGAATTTCCAAGTGAAACTAGTCTATGTTAGCCTATTGAAGGATATTCAAGTTACTGGTAAGTACGGTTAAAACTACTGTTAAGGACCAGTACTGGGCTCAAAGATGCAGCACTGTGGTCTCTCCTGATAACAGGTGAGTAAATAGGAATTCGTAGTGTGGCTGATTTTATTTTGGACCACTATATATAGAGCCACTTTCCTACACCATCCCCTTCCTTCACCACTGTGTAAACGCGCCCTGTGTCCGTTTTAATTTGGGAGATTAAGTCCCCTTGAATCCTGAGGGTCCCTGGGTCCAAGTAGCCCACTAGGTACCTCCAAAAATTGCCACAGAGCTGCGTTGCAGAGAGGTGTAAAAAGGGGCACGGCCTAGGCTACCTCTCTGCAACGGAGCACAGTGGCGCTTACTGGAAGCACCTGGTGGGCTAGTTAGCCCCCAGGAGCCCTCAGGATTGAAGGGGAAATATTTCCCCAACTTAAAACACGCCACAGGGCGTCTTTGCACACGTCACCTCAGGCCCGTCCCCTCCCTTCGCCCCTGTGTAAACGCCCCCTGTGTCCGTTTTAAGTTGGGAGATTAATTCCCTTTGAATCCTGAGGGTCCCTAGGGTCCAACTAGCACACTAGGTACCTCCAGTAAGCGCCACAGAGCTGCATTGCAGAGAGGTGTAAAAAGGGGCATGGCCTCTGAACACCTCTCTGCAATGCAGCTCCCTGGCGCATACTGGAGGTACCTGGTGGGCTAGTTGGCCCCCAGGGACCCTCAAGATAGAAGAGGAATGAATTCCTCAACTTAAAACGCGCCACACGGCGCGTTTGCACAATGCTGAAGGAAGGGGGCGGGGCCTGAGGTGACATGTTTGCAAACACGCCCTGTGGCGCGTTTTAAGTTGGGGAATTAATTTATCTTCAATCCTGAGGTCCCTTGTGGGCCAACTAGCCCACCAGGTACCTCCAGTATGCGTTGCAGAGAGGTGTTCAGAGGCCACGCCCCTTTTTACAACACTCTGCAACGCAGCTCTGTGGCGCTTACTGGAGGTACCTGGTGGGCTAGTTGGCCCCCAGGGGACCTCAGGATTGAAGTGGAATTAATTCCCCAACTTAAAACGCCATTTGAGATGTCATCAGTGATGTCATGAGTGATGTCACTGACCATGTCATGAGTGATGTAATATGTGACGTCATCAGCAGTGCATTGCGGGTGCGCGAGTTACAGTTAGCTGAACTAACTATAACGGGGGAATTTCAAAGGTTTTGTATGAGTGAAATGGCCAGCTAACTATAACGTGTGAAACCTATGGTTTTTTCAATGAATTTGCATGGTTTTTTAAATGCTAATTCCTAACTATAACGTATGTGAAACCTATGGTTTTTTTCCAGTGACTTTCTAAGGTTTTTTAAATGCTAATTCCTAACTATAACGTGTGTGAAACCGATGGTTTTTTCAGTGAATTTCAGAGGTTTTGTAAATGATAATTTTAAAATGTATTAATTGTTATATTTTTTATACTAATTTACTACATTGTTTAAAAGTATTTATTTTTAGATATTTTATTTTTTAAATTACATTACAAATTTTAATATAAATTGAAAAAAAATTATTTTACAAATATTGAAATTGTAATTTTTATTAATTAATATATATTTTATATAGCAGACAATGATATCCTATGGAAGGAAATTCAAGTTACTGGTAAGTACAGTTAAATTTACTTTTCAGGAATAGTAGAGAGCTGAAAGATGCAGCACTGAGGTGTCTCCTGATAACAGGTGAGTAAATCGGAATTCGTTGTTCAGATGATTTTAGGTGAATATTTTAAAGTTCCAAAACTCCACACTTTGAAGAATTTCCAAGTGAAACCAGTCAATGTTAGCCTATGGAATGAAATTCAAGTTACTGGTAAGTACGGTTAGAATTACTTTTCAGGATCAGTACTGGGCTGATAGATGCAGCACTGAGGTGTCTCCTGGTAACAGGTGAGTAAATCGGAATTCATTGTTCAGGTGATTTTAGGTGAATATTTTAAAGTACCAAAACTCCACACTTAGAAGAATTTCCAAGTGAAACTAGTCTATGTTACCCTATGGAAGGATATTCAAGTTACTGGTAAGTATGGTTAAAACTACTGTTCAGGATCAGTACTGGGCTCAAAGATGCAGCACTGTGGTCTCTCCTGATAACAGGTGAGTAAATCGGAATTCGTAGTGCGGCTGATTTTACTTTGGTCCACTATATATAGAGCCACTTTCCTACACCATCCCCTTCCTTCACCACTGTGTAAACGCACCCTGTGTCCGTTTTAATTTGGGAGATTAAGTCCTCTTGAATCCTGAGGGTCCCTGGGTCCAAGTAGCCCACTAGGTACCTCCAGTAACCGCCACAGAGCTGCGTTGCAGAGAGGTGTGAAAAGGGGCACTGCCTGAGCTACCTCTCTGCAACGGAGCACAGTGGCGCTTACTGGAAGCACCTGGTGGGCTAGTTAGCCCCCAGGGGCCCTCAGGATTGAAGGGGAAATATTTCCCCAACTTAAAACACGCCACAGGGCGTCTTTGCAAACGCCCCCTGTGTCTGTTTTAAGTTGGGAGATTAATTCCCTTTGAATCCTGAGGGTCCCTAGGGTCCAACTAGCCCACTAGGTACCTCCAGTAAGCGCCACAGAGCTGCATTGCAGAGAGGTGTAAAAAGGGGCATGGCCTCTGAACACCTCTCTGCAATGCAGCTCCCTGGCGCATACTGGAGGTACCTGGTGGGCTAGTTGGCCCCCAGGGACCCTCAAGATTGAAGAGGAATTAATTCCTCAACTTAAAATGCACCACACGGCGCGTTTGCATAATGCTGAAGGAAGGGGGCGGGGCCTGAGGTGACATGTTTGCAAACACGCCCTGTGGCGCGTTTTAAGTTGGGGAATTAATTTATCTTCAATCCTGAGGTCCCTTGTGGGCCAACTAGCCCACCAGGTACCTCCAGTATGCGTTGCAGAGAGGTGTTCAGAGGCCACGCCCCTTTTTACAACACTCTGTAACGCAGCTCTGTGGCGCTTACTGGAGGTACCTGGTGGGCTAGTTGGCCCCCAGGGGACCTCAGGATTGAAGTGGAATTAATTCCCCAACTTAAAACGCCATTTGAGATGTCATCAGTGATGTCATGAGTGATGTCACTGACCATGTCATGAGTGATGTAATATGTGACGTCATCAGCAGTGCATTGCGGGTGCGCAAGTTACAGTTAGCTGAACTAACTATAACGGGGGAATTTCAAAGGTTTTGTATGAGTGAAATGGCCAGCTAACTATAACGTGTGAAACCTTTGGTTTTTTTCAATGAATTTGCATGGTTTTTTAAATGCTAATTCATAACTATAACGTGTGTCAAACCTATGGTTTTTTCCAGTGACTTTCTAAGGTTTTTTAAATGCTAATTCCTAACTATAACATGTGTGAAACCTATGGTTTTTTCAGTGAATTTCAAAGGTTTTGTAAATGATAATTTTAAAATGTATTAATTGTTATATTTGTTTATACTAATTTACTACATTGTTTAAAAGTATTTATTTTTAGATATTTTATTTTTTAAATTACATTACAAATTTTAATATAAATTGAAAAAAATTATTTTAAAAATATTGAAATTGTATTTTTTTTTAATTAATATATATTTTATATAGCAGGCAATGATATCCTATGGAAGGAAATTCAAGTAACTGGTAAGTACAGTTAAATTTACTTTTCAGGAATAGCAGAGAGCTGAAAGATGCAGCACTGAGGTCTCTCCTGATAACAGTTGAGTAAATCGGAATTCGTTGTTCAGATGATTTTAGGTCAATATTTTAAAGTTCCAAAACTCCACACTTAGAAGAATTTCCAAGTGAAACTAGTCTATGTTAGCCTATGGAAGGATATTCAAGATACTGGTAAGTGCGGTTAGAATTACTTTTCAGGAATAGCAGAGAGCTGAAAGATGCAGCACTGAGGTCTCTCCTGGTAACAGGTGAGTAAATCGGAATTCATTGCTCAGGTGATTTTAGGTGAATATTTTAAAGTACCAAAACTCCACACTTAGAAGAATTTCCAAGTGAAACTAGTCTATGTTAGCCTATGGAAGGATATTCAAGATACTGGTAAGTACCGTTAAAACTACTGTTCAGGATCAGTACTGGGCTCAAAGATGCAGCACTGTAGTCTCTCCTGATAACAGCTGAGTAAATCGGAATTTGTAGTGCGTCTGATTTTACTTTGGTCCAATATATATAGAGCCACTTTCCTACACCATCCCCTTCCTTCACCACTGTGTAAACGCCCCCTGTGTCCATTTTAATTGGGGAGATTAAGTCCCCTTGAATCCTGAGGGTCCCTGGGTCCAAGTAGCCCACTAGGTACCTCCAGTAATCGCCACAAAGCTGCGTTGCAGAGAGGTGTAAAAAGGGGCACAGCCTGGGCTACCTCTCTGCAACGGAGCACAGTGGTGCTTACTGGAAGCACCTGGTGGGCTAGTTAGCCCCCAGGGGCCCTCAGGATTGAAGGGGAATTATTTCCCCAACTTAAAACACACCACAGGGCGTCTTTGCACACGTCACCTCAGGCCCCGTCCCCTCCCTTCGCCCCTGTGTAAACGCCCCCTGTGTCCGTTTTAAGTTGGGAGATTAAGTCCCTTTGAATCCTGAGGGTCCCTAGGGTCCAACTAGCCCACTAGGTACCTCCAGTAAGCGCCACAGAGCTGCATTGCAAATAGGTGTAAAAAGGGGCGTGGCCTCTGAACACCTCTCTGTAATGCAGCTCCCTGGCGCATACTGGAGGTACCTAGTGGGCTAGTTGGCCTCCAGGGACCCTCAAGATTGAAGAAGAATTAATTCCTCAACTTAAAACGCACCACAGGGCGCGTTTGCACAATGCTGAAGGAAGGGGGCGGGGCCTGAGGTGACATGTTTGCAAACACGCCCTGTGGCGCATTTTAAGTTGGGGAATTAATTTATCTACAATCCTGTGGTCCCTTGTGGGCAAACTAGCCCACCAGGTACCTCCAGTATGCGTTGCAGCGAGGTGTTCAGAGGCCATGCCCCTTTTTACAACACTCTGCAACGCAGCTCTGTGGCACTTACTGGAGGTACCTGGTGGGCTAGTTGGCCCCCAGGGGACCTCATGATTGAAGTGGAATTAATTCCCCAACTTAAAACGCCATTTGAGATGTCATCAGTAATGTCATGAGTGATGTCACTGACGATGTCATGAGTGATGTAATATGTGACTTAATCAGCAGTGCATTGCGGGCGCGCGAGTTACAGTTAGCTGAACTAACTATAACGGGGGAATTTCATAGGTTTTGTATGAGTGAAATGTCCAGCTAACTATAACGTGTGAAACCTATGGTTTTTTCAATGAATTTGAATGTTTTTTTTAAATGCTAATTCCTAACTATAACGTGTGTGAAACTTATGGTTTTTTCAGTGAATTTCAAAGGTTTTGTAAATGATAATTTTAAAATGTATTAATTGTTATATTTTTTATACTAATTTACTATATTGTTTAAAAGCATTTATTTTTAGATATTTTATTTTTTAAATTACATTACATATTTCAATATAAATTGAAAAAATGATTTTAAAAATATTGAAATTGTAAAAAAAAAAAAAATTAAAATATATTTTATATAGCAGGCAATGATATCCTATGGAAGGAAATTCAAGTTACTGGTAAGTACAGTTAAATTTACTTTTCAGGAATTGTAGAGAGCTGAAAGATGCAGCACTGAGGTCTCTCCTGATAACAGGTGAGTAAATCGGAATTCGTTGTTCAGATGATTTTAGGTGAATATTTTAAAGTTCCAAAACTCCACACTTAGAAGAATTTCCAAATGAAACCAGTCAATGTTAGCCTATGGAATGAAATTCAAGTTACTGGTAAGTACGGTTAGAATTACTTTTCAGGATCAGTACTGGGCTGAAAGATGCAGAACTGAGGTCTCTCCTGATAACAGGTGAGTAAATCGGAATTCATTGTTCAGATGATTTTAGATGAATATTTTAAAGTACCAAAACTCCACACTTAGAAGAATTTCCAAGTGAAACCAGTCAATGTTAGCCTACGGAATGAAATTCAAGTTACTGGTAAGTACGGTTAGAATTACTTTTCAGGATCAGTACTGGGCTGAAAGATGCAGCACTGAGGTCTCTCCTGATAACAGGTGAGTAAATTGGAATTCATTGTTGAGATGATTTTAGGTGAATATTTTAAAGTACCAAAACTCCACACTTAGAAGAATTTCCAAGTGAAACTAGTCTATGTTAGCCTATGGAAGGATATTCAAGTTACTGGTAAGTACGGTTAAAACTACTGCTCAGGATCAGTACTGGGCTCAAAGATGCAGCACTGTGGTCTCTCCTGATAACAGGTGAGTAAATCGGAATTCGTAGTGCGGCTGATTTTATTTTGGTCCACTATATATAGAGCCACTTTCCTACACCATCCCCTTCCTTCAACACTGTGTAAACGCGCCCTGTGTCCGTTTTAATTTGGGAGATTAAGTCCCCTTGAATCCTGAGGGTCCCTGGGTCCAAGTAGCCCACTAGGTGCCTCCAGTAATCGCACAGAGCTGTGTTGCAGAGAGGTGTAAAAAGGGGCACGGCCTGGGCTACCTCTCTGCAACGGAGCACAGTGGCGCTTACTGGAATCATTTGTAAATAAAAAACACCCAGGCAAAAATCACAACTTCCTAGCACATGAACGATGGCAAATTAGCCACACAATTAAATGATACAACAACTGTTTTTAGCAGCAAAAGTACATTTTAATTACATACATTGGATAATTTTTGATAAAAACAATGAATCATTCATGGTATTTGATAAAACATTTTAACATTGTAGCATTTGCATTGATTGATATAAAAAATGAATATTGATAAAAATTATAAGTGGATGGTTTCCTGTCTATGCGTTTCGACACATGTCCGTGTCTTCTTCAGGACTATACCATCATGATGCTGTAAAAAACATTAAAAAAAATATTTACAATATAATTTCTTTTGTGCAAAACAGTTGACATTTCTACAATAGTTCATGTGCTAGAGAACAATTACACACATTTAATAAGACCGCCAAATATTATTACACTCTGAGAGATCCTGTATATCTAGGCATGTTAATATATGTCTCCACTGGTTAATATATTTCTCCCTATAAAGGAAAATAGGCTTAATACTGTGTAGTTTTCATATTATTAGACAGTGCATATTGGACAGTTCATATTATACATATTGGACAACACGATTATTTTAGTTTTAAATGTAATCCTTGATTGGCTACAGGTAAAGATTCATATAGTTAAGAGAGAGAGAATATAGTAGCGAGAGTCATTTAGTTTAGAAGAAAGGTTTCTGCATTCTTGTTGACGAAGTTCTGTTGGAAACTATCTTTAAATATAACCCAAAATAATTGCAACCCATTGCACTAATGTATCAGGGTGTCTCTATTATGTATTATGTCTCAATACAATCCCTATAGTTTAATTTCCTCATGGTAAGATAGAGTTATACATAATCTCAATTCACTCTTACCTGTTTGGGAAAAGCATCTTTAGACTTCTCCTGTTAATTGAACCTTATCAGTTAGCTGCCGAAGTATATTCACAAACAGCGAAGCTCTGCAGATAAATAGAGCAATTATATATATTCTCTATATGTGTATGGTTATTCAAACATATTCACATATATTTGTTTAGTATCTAATTATAGTCTTAGCAACCAGCAGAAAGTTACTGAGTTCAATAAGTCTTAGTTTTTTATAATATTGACAATCATATGTCTATACCAGTAAGATTATATAGGTGAATTGTACTACCAAATACCAAATAGCTGCTGGTTGCTAAGACTATAATTAGATACTAAACAAATATATGTGAATATGTTTGAATAACCATACACATATAGAGAATATATATAATTGCTCTATTTATCTGCAGAGCTTCGCTGTTTGTGAATATACTTCGGCAGCTAACTGATAAGGTTCAATTAACAGGAGAAGTCTAAAGATGCTTTTCCCAAACAGGTAAGAGTGAATTGAGATTATGTATAACTCTATCTTACCATGAGGAAATTAAACTATAGGGATTGTCTTGAGACATAATACATAATAGAGACACCCTGATACATTAGTGCAATGGGTTGCAATTATTTTGGGTTATATTTAAAGATAGTTTCCAACAGAACTTCGTCAACAAGAATGCAGAAACCTTTCTTCTAAACTAAATGACTCTCGCTACTATATTCTCTTTCTCTTAACTATATGAATCTTTACCTGTAGCCAATCAAGGATTACATTTAAAACTAAAATAATCGTGTTGTCCAATATGTATAATATGAACTGTCCAATATGCACTGTCTAATAATATGAAAACTACACAGTATTAAGCCTATTTTCCTTTATAGGGAGAAATATATTAACCAGTGGAGATATATATTAACATGCCTAGATATACAGGATCTCTCAGAGTGTAATAATATTTGGCGGTATTATTAAATGTGTGTAATTGTTCTCTAGCACATGAACTATTGTAGAAATGTCAACTGTTTTGCACAAAAGAAATTATATTGTAAATATTTTTTTTAATGTTTTTTTACAGCATCATGATGGTATAGTCCTGAAGAAGACACGGACATGTGTCGAAACGCATAGACAGGAAACCATCCACTTATAATTTTTATCAATATTCATTTTTTATATCAATCAATGCAAATGCTACAATGTTAAAATGTTTTATCAAATACCATGAATGATTCATTGTTTTTATCAAAAATTATCCAATGTATGTAATTAAAATGTACTTTTGCTGCTAAAAACAGTTGTTGTATCATTTAATTGTGTGGCTAATTTGCCATCGTTCATGTGCTAGGAAGTTGTGATTTTTGCCTGGGTGTTTTTTATTTACAATACTGTTTTCCCTGACCCAGGAATTTGATCCTTTTCAGGGGGTCCTTATTATTGCACAGCTTACTGGAAGCACCTGGTGGTCTAGTTAGCCCCCAGGGGCCCTCAACATTGAAGGGGAATTATTTCCCCAACTTAAAACACGCCACAGGGCGTCTTTGCACACGTCACCTCAGGCCCCGTCCCCTCCCTTCGCCCCTGTGTAAACGACCCCTGTGTCCGTTTTAAGTTGGGAGATTAGGTCCCTTTGAATCCTGAGGGTCCCTAGGGTCCAACTAGCCCACTAGGTACCTCCAGTAAGCGCCAGAGAGCTGCATTGCAGAGAGGTGTGAAAAGGGTCGTGGCCTCTGAACACCTCTCCGCAATGCAGCTCCCTGGCGCATACTGGAGGTACCTGGTGGGCTAATTGGCCCCCAGGGACCCTCAACATTGAAGAGGAATTAATTCCTCAACTTAAAACGCACCACAGGGCGCGTTTGCACAATGCTGAAGGAAGGGGGTGGGGCCTGAGGTGACATGTTTGCAAACACGCCCTGTGGCGCGTTTTAAGTTGGGGAATTAATTTATCTTCAATCCTGAGGTCCCTTGTGGGCCAACTAGCCCACCAGGTACCTCCAGTATGCGTTGCAGAGAGGTGTTCAGAGGCCACGCCCCTTTTTACAACACTCTGCAACGCAGCTCTGTGGTCTCTCCTGATAACAGATGAGTAAATCGGAATTCGTAGTGCGGCTGATTTTATTTTGGTCCACTATATATAGAGCCACTTTCCTACACCATCCCCTTCCTTCACCACTGTGTAAACGCGCCCTGTGTCCGTTTTAATTTGGGAGATTAAGTCCCCTTGAATCCTGAGGGTGCCTGGGTCCAAGTAGCCCACTAGGTGTCTCCAGTAATCGCCACAGAGCTGTGTTGCAGAGAGGTGTAAAAAGGGGCACGGCCTGGGCTACCTCTCTGCAATGGAGCACAGTGGCGCTTACTGGAAGCACCTGGTGGGCTAGTTAGCCCCCAGGGGCCCTCAGGATTCAAGGGGAATTATTTCCCCAACTTAAAACACACCACAGGGCGTCTTTGTCCACGTCACCTCAGGCCCCGTCCCCTCCCTTCGCCCCTGTGTAAACGTCCCCTGTGTCCGTTTTAAGTTGGGAGATTAACTCCCTTTGAATCCTGAGGGTCCCTAGGGTCCAACTAGCCCACTAGGTACCTCCAGTAAGCACCACAGAGCTGCGTTGCAGAGAGGTGTAAAAAGGGGCGTGGCCTCATTACACCTCTCTGCAATGCCGCCCCCTGGCGCGTTTGCAGAGGGGGAACTAATTCCCCTTGCATACTGGGGGTCCCTGGGGGCCAACTAACCAACCAGGAACCTCCAGTATGCTCCAGGTGGCTGCGTTGCAGAGAGGTGTAATAAGGCCACGCCCCTTTTTACACCTCTCTGCAACGCAGCCCCCTGGCGCTTTTTCAGAGGGTGAACTAATTCCCCTTGCATACTGGGGGTCCCTGGGGGCCAACTAGCCCACCGGCAACCTCCAGTATGCGCCAGGGGGCTGCGTTGCAGAGAGGTGTAAAAGGGACGTGGCCTCATTACACCTCTCTGCAAGGGAGCCCCCTGGCCCATACTGGAGGCTCCTGGTGGGCTAGTTGACCCCCAGTACGCAAGTGGAAGTAGAGGGGGCGAGGCCGCGTGGCCCCCCTCCTGTGCCACTTTTGGCCCCGGGGGACCCCATCCCCGGGGCCTGGCCCTCCTCGTTGGGGGCCGTGGGGGGTCCCCAAGCCCCCCACGGTCCCTGCCGGCTCCCCGCATCCTGCGGGAGCCGGCATTGCTTCTCTGCATGGGGAGCAGCTAATTTGCTGCTCCCCATGCAGAAAAGCAATAGTCTTTGGTTTTTGGAAGAGAGAGCAGGTTTCTTGCTCTCTCTTCCAAAAACCAAAGAAGTTTGCTATGGTAGGGCGGGAGCCGCGAGGCTCCCGCCCTACCATAGCAAACAGCAGTGTCCCGGGGGTGGGCCCCTGGGACACTGCAGGAGCTGGCCCTGGGGGGTGGCGGTCCCCAGAGCCATCAAGGGCTCCAGGAGGGGGGCCGCGGGCCCCCCTCCCAACAATTTAAAAATCTCCGGGGGTGGTGGGCCCCGGGGCTGGGGGTTCAACACGGACCCCCCTGTTTTAAATATTAGTGCCCCAGGGAGGTGGTGGTTCCCGGGCCGTGTGGGAGCACCCCATACAAGCCCCCCATACAGGTTTTTAAAAAAATGTTATGGGAAGCCCCCGGGGTGGCGGTCCCCGAGGCTGTGGGGGGGGATTGGGCCCCCCCACACATTTTTGAATTATGCTCCCGGGATTTGGTCCCCTCGGGGGCTAGCTTAAAAAAAGCAGACCGGGTTTTTAAAAAAAAAAAAATAATCTTTTGGGCTTGGGGGTCCTTGTGGGACCCCCTGAGCAGGCCTAGGGGGTCAGGGTGTTTCTACCCTGCCCCCTTTTTGCGTTCTGCACGTTTGTTTTTCTGCTTTCTTGTGCCTTGGTTCTACCAAGGCACAAGATGGCTGCCAATACTTCCTGGTTTGGAGTGTTGACAGCCAATTAGCATTCAGCTCGTGCTCGTACGCGTACTGTAAGATTACGGTAAGCTCCTCAAGATATACTTATGATTTTACTTTTGATTTTCTCAGGAACTACTGAACGGATTTACACCATTTAACAAAAAGGGTGATCTGCGAACCGGACTCTACCTTTTTTCCAATTTTGGTGTAATTCCGTTCAGCCGTTCGGGCTGTAGCCCCGGCTAAAGGTCCTACGGAAAATTGAATAGGCAAACACGTTTTGGGACCCCCCTTTTTTCTCGGCCCCCGCTTGACGGATGAACCCCAAACTTTCAGGGAAGGAGTGGAGCGGAGCAGGCCACCTAATTTGAGAAATTCGCAAAGATTCGTCCACCAGCGCCAAAGTTATTCCACATAGAATGTTGCAGATTTCCTATGGAAACAACTTTAACTACCTACTGGCAACCGCCAGTAGGTAATATATATATATACACACACATACATATATATATGTATGTATGTATTATGTGTGTGTGCGTGTGTGCGCGCTCAGGGTTCAGGGTACCCACAGTCAGTTCAGAGATGCAAGGATATATATATATTTATATCTATATCCTTGCATCTCTGAACTGACTGCAGTCACCAATAGGTAGTTATAGTTACGACCTAGTTTCCATAGACAATTGTTTGTTTTGCTAATAACTTTGATGCAGTTTGAAACATCTTCACAACATTTTCGAAACTAGTTTGCCAGTCATTTTGGCTGCTGTCTGGAAAGTTTCGGGGTGATCCGTCAAGCAAGGGCTGAGAAAAAGAAAGGGTCCTAACGTGCTTTTTTCCCATAGGGATTTTAGATATGACTACAACTCGAGCCGATGGCCTAGTGGCAATGCTTACATATCCTGCAGTGCCCAAGAGAGAGAGGATGTGGTGATACCTCTTACTGCGGTCTAGGAGGGCCGCAGTTCCAGGCAAGTCCCATTGTTCCACTTCGTTAAAAACTGGTGGGGAGCTGGGAAATAGCTGTGCACACCCCAACAGTAGTGAGAAGAAGGGAGCACTCCCTTTCACTCCCCCCTTCCCTTTTTCCACGTTCACATCAAGTGAGAGCATGGGAGACAGGTAGTTAAGCTCACAACCATAAAAACCTCCTTTTTTGTTTTTAGTATTCCATTGCTTCGGGGGCAGCAGACACATCGCTAAGGAGAACTTCGACTCAAAGTGGACCAAGTACATCTTATTCCAAGCCAGACATGGGAATAGACCAGATGGACTTTGTTTGCTTTATCTTTCTCCCTTTTGTCTTCTGGCCTGCCCTACCTGAAAACTTTATGACATCCTTTGTGTTTTTTTTGGATTCAACGGTGAATGAGAATAAGATTTCTGACAACCCGAACACAGGACCTTGGCTTTATGTAGGCGTAAGATAGCCCCTTGACCATCATAGATTCAGCGACATATGACAGGTAGAACAGGTCAACAGTATGTTGAAATACAGATTGGACAAAGTATGTACATCCATCTCATTCAAATAGCCCACTGCAATTCCACTTGCTCTGACGAGTCTCAGGTGCATGCCAAAAAAAAGAACAGGACTCTCCCCCATGAAGCGTTGATGGCAGTGCAATGTGAATCCCATCTGTACCTGCAGCTGTGCTTGTGAACATCAAAGATGACACTGCTCTTGAGATTGCAGAGGATTGACTGGTGTGGTCTGTTCTATCTTTCGTTGGATCAATTTGATAACCAAATCCATAGAGCATGGAGAGTGCCACAACTTAATGCCCGAAAACTGGATGCTGGTGAAGAAGCATGTGTGCAAGAACTGTCTGGAGCATTGTTGCAAGGGCCCTCTCCAGGTACTCCTTGTGCCCAACACTGCTGTGACATGTGCTGGATTGCCACAGTAGATTCATGTGCCGCACAAGAAGAGAGTGAGATAAGCTGGTGAAGAAGTGATGAAAACAGCTACAGATTCACTGGGTCAGATCCCAATACGATGTATGTGTCCAGAAGGAGAAAAATGGCAGGTTAAATCTCTGCAAGATGGGTACTAGCAAACCCACTGTGATCACACCCCGCATCCCGCACCCAGTGAAAGAGACAAAGATTCTAAACAATCAGTTGACTGCTTTAGTGGGGAGCTGGGCGGGCCTGATGCGGCAACTCCAGATACTGGGGCCCTGTTGTCATTTTCCACCATGCATGCCGTCGTGACGGCACTAATCTTGTCACGCTTGGATTATGGTAACGCTTTATACACAGTATGGAGTGGCGTCCAATTACATTAAGGACCGTTTGAAGCTTTATGAGCCTGGACGATGTCTCCGGTCATCTGAGTCTAGCTTGTTGGCCTACCCGCGCTTCAATAGAGCTTCCTTGGGGGGGGTGGGCTTTCTCAGTTGTGATTCCCCAGCTTTGGAACAAGCTACCGGATAGTATGCGCAAGGAAGCCACCCTACTCCCAATCAGGAGGAAACTTAAGACCATTTTATTCACTGAGGCATTTGGATAAGCTTGCCCTATTTGTGCTGAGCCCAGCAGGAATACGGGATTCACTGTTTCTTGGTCTATGCTGCTAGCACTTAGAGACCTCTTGGCGATTTGCCACTCTATAAATACAAACTAACATAACATAACTCAAGCTCTGCATCGCTTGTGTTCCTGGTGAATCCTGACTTGCTATGAGGGATGAAGGTGATCGGGGTGAAAACGATCCTGACAAATGACGCGAGGATATCAGCAGTGATCAAAAACAGAACTGAGATCGGAAGTGAGCACCATGAATCCGAGCCAGTAGTAAGCACCTGTGAGAGGGATGGGCAGAAAGTAAAATGAGGAGGTCTTATGTGTGGCTGAATGATGGCTTCATTTATTAACAGAAACCAAAAACAGAAAATAATCCAACAGGAGGATCAATTAGGATGTGGTTGGGACATCGTTTTCTTCTGTTACCCTGGTGGTAGGTGCTCTTCTCCTCTTTACAGGGCGATGGCGTCACAATCCCTGGGGTACAAAAAACAAAAAGGAGAGAAGGCGGTCAATGCGTCTGTGACGTAAAGGAAGGCTAACGTGAGGCAAGTCACGTTCCACCACCTTAGTATCAAGGAAACCACTGAGGGAGTGAAGGGAAAAACCGGGTGATGCTTAGGGTGCGGGGAAAAATAATCAGAGAAGGAAAATTAAATAGAATTAGACCTTTCTTTTTATATTCAGGTCCTTTTATATACAAGACCCCTTGTTTGTCAGGAGTTTGTCGATTTCTTAAACAAACCCCTAGGAGTATGCGGGATTGAAGTGGTGATTCTATTACGCTAGTGCGAGTGCTGTACAAGGTGTTTTCAGGATGTGAGCAGGAGTGGATAAAACGAAGAAAAGAAAAGGTGGGGAAGAAGTGGTGAAATGCAGGGAGAAGATCGCGACCACCACACTACCCCGTGTACCCTGAGTCCCTTAGACTCACCTCCCCCTCCCTATTTCAATACCCACTGCCCCGTTTCACGTACCGCTGGAGCCGCAACTCTCGTGAGCTGCGGAGTCGTTATGGCGTCCTCTGGGGGTGTCCACCACTCTTTGGACCACTCATCCCCCTCGGCGTTGCGTCTCTCTTCGTTCTGCTGGGAATCCTCGTCTGCTTCTCGTCCTGGCTCGGTGTGACTTGGACCCGTCTTCTCCTTGATATTCCACTCTTCTTCCTCCGGCACTCTCCTTCCGATATCCTTCTCCTCGGCGTCGTCTGGGTTTTCAGCAAGAGGCTCTGCCCCTTGAGTCCACGAAGTATCCTGCCATTGGCCGTTGTACTGCAGAGGGCGTTCTTTGTCCTGCATGTGAGAGGAGCCGAATGAGATTAATTATTTCCGGGCCGGATTTAGGTTAGTGAGAGGCATTCCCATTACCCTAGGTGGGTTATTAGGGGCCACGGGTGGGGTGATGTCCCGGTCCTCCTCACAGCACCGCAAGTAAAAGAGTGTATTGTAAAGAAAGTTGACCAAATTGTGCAGGAAAAAGAAAAACAATACTGAAAGGAAAGCACAGAGGTAAGTATTTGGAAGGGAAGTAGAACAAGAAGAACAAGGTGACAATGATGATCAATAATCAAAAGTCGAAAGACTAAAGAGACTCAAGGTGCCTAACAGAAATTATGCAGGTCTTGAATCAAATGATCATATTTAGTTGATGTCCAACTAGCTGAGTAATTACATGCAGAAGTCATTGGTTTGGTAGGTTCCAAATTAAGGGGCTCATTAGTATGGAGGATTTTCCGCATCCTCCGGGCCGGCGGAAGCCACCGCCGGCCCGTAGGATGCGGAAAATCCTCTGCGGACCCACCAAAGACCCACCGCCACATTAGGATGGCTGGTGGGTCCTGGTTTCAGTCCGCTGCTCTTCCGCCGCGGTTGACTTACAACCGCGGCGGAAAAGCTGTAACATGGCTGGCGGTGTCTATCAGACACCGCCAGCCATATTAGGATAGTGTAAAAGAGATGCTTTTCCACGGCGGCTTTTCCGCCGTGGAAAAGCATACGGAGCTTCACTGCGGGGGCCCGTTGCGGGCCCCCTGGGTGAAGGGGGGGGGTGCAAATGGGGGGTACCCATGGTACCCCCCTGCATTTGTATGCAGAAATCGGCAGGCACCACGCGGTGCCTGCCGCTTTCTGCATACAAATGCAATGTATGCATTTTTAACATTGCAATGTTAAAGATAGAGGATGTGACCGCCACCCTGGCGGTCACATCCTAATCTTCATGGAGGGAATGCCGCTGCCCATGCGGACGTTCCCTCCTACTCTGGGGTCGCACACGGACTCAAGTCCGTCCGCGATCCTAATGAGCCCCTAAGTACAGGAACCTGAACTGATTAAAGTTGAGATCATCATTCCAGAAAAAAATCCTGATAACATTTTGAACTGCGATTTTGAAGTTGAAATCTATTTGTGTTGTACATTAGGTATCCAGTCAAAGACAGTAGATTTCCTTTCCTGAACTAACAATTTATGAGCTGAAACTGTTAATTGGACATTGATATGTCTCTAATTTTTTTATTTGTACACACAATGTAGTAGTTACATTTTTTTTCTTAGTATTTTTGTAGAAGAAACATGGCAAGGAGATTTGCTGCAAAATGTTACAATTAGTGTTAGTGTTTTTTATTTGTATTTATTTATTAAATCCTTTGCACAGTTAATTAAAACCATTGCAATGGTGGCGCCTTCTATACATCCTTGCCGTCAAATTAGACATCACATTTAAGATTAACTAATTAATCATAAAAGGCATTCTTGCACAGTGGCCCTGCTAAGAATAAAAACATTAAAATCGGAGATAAGATGTGTAAAGTGAGCTAGTGTGATGATAAAACTCTGGGACATGCTATAGAGTAGTTAGTCATATGTTTTTGAGGAGTGGAATCCGTTTTGGTAAGGTCTAGAAAAGGGAAAAGTAAGTTTTCCAGAATTCTCATATATTTTCCGCACTTTACAAGCGTTTGTGTCTGTTCGTGTAAAACAAAGTTAGTGTTAGTGATTATAATAATAATATTCATGGTTGATTTACTAGTGGAATATGACACTTCTATTGGGTACACTTTACCCAAAATCAAAATTAACCAGACTTTAGAAGAGGTGAAAATTAAGTTAGGGATTATGTTACTGAATAGAGATAACTGAACAAGAATTTATGTTGAAAGGTTAGTAGATGAATATTCAAAACATACGGAGGTCCATGATTGTTATATTTGCGTTTTTCTGCCAGTACCTGCCACTGACGGAATAACTCACCTCATTCCATTGGCTTACGCTGCCATGTACTGTGTTTATAACCTTATTTTAATCAACATGACTTTGTTGAATTGTATCTTTCGCATTTTGATTTTTCTCTTGAAACTGTGCCTCTTGTTAGGTATTTGTATTCCTACTATGGCAACAAAATTCTGGGGACTATTTCTAGATATGTTGCACATGTTATGCCAATAAATTGAACTAACAATGGTATCAGTAAATATAGATGCCAATTAAACAAAGGTGCAGTGGAGTTTGCAGAAGAGCTCAATGGGTGGAAAGTGAGATTCAGTGAAAAGGTTAAGGAAGAGGAAAGAGTTCAGTTAGAAATTGAGGAAGAGAAGGATAGAAATTCGAAGGTGATTCAAGACTTAGGGCCTGATTTAGTTCGCAGCGGACAGGTTAATCTGTCATAATGGTGAAGGAGATCCTGTTGGACAAAATATAAATCCCATAGGAAATAATGGGATTTAAATTTCAGCGGATGGGATATCAGTCACCGTTGTGACTGAGTAACCCTCCGCCAAGATCTAAATCAGGCCCTTAGTCTTGATAAGACAAAGAAGGAAAAAATGTGTATGGTATTGGACAACAGTCAAAATAAAACTTCAGAATAAGTAGGTTAGAGCGAATGTGAGGAAAGTTGTATACAAGTAACTTCAATTTGACTGGACGAGAGCACATTATTTTGGGGATCTATTATATGTATGGGAAAACCTCCTAATTTAAACTCCCCTGTAACTGGGTGGATAGCTGCTGCTTACGTTTAGTGTTTCCACATGTTTATCACATGGATGATATGAATGAAAAGAATAATATAAATGTGAGGAAAGAGGAGTAGTGCTAGGCATCTGGTAGAGGATATATTTGCTGCCATGATTCCTACAATTGGTATAGCATTCGATTATGTTAAGATTAAAAGATTATACAACACACTAACCCTAGAGAGTCCTAGGGGAGGGAACTAGAGGCAATTATATGATATTAAAAATAGAGGGATGGTGAAAAAGGGGAGTTATTACCCCATCACCTTAGTAGTTAAGATTGTTAACATGTTTCTGCCTTTATGGCCAAAAGGGTTCGCTGCATTCATCAGGACAGGAAAATGAAATAAAAATGGGCTCCTATCTTGCCAAAATATTAGTATGAAGTTACCACTGGGTAGGTTGACCTGTGTCACCCTCTACTTGAGAGGATTTCCTGAAAGCCTAGCTAAGCTTCCTACACACCCCATGAGAGGAGAGTGAAAGAGAGACCCCTGTAGTCAATCTTACATCAAGGTGCGTCTCTCTCCTTGAACCTAGATTTGTTCGCTCTTCATCCCCAAAGTGGGGTGTGTAGGAAGCTTGACTAGGTTTTCAGGAAATCATCTCAGGTAGAGGGTGACACAGGTCGACCTACCCAGTGGTAACTTTATAATAATATTTTGGTAATATAAGATCTCATTTTCTTTCATTTTCTCATCCTGATGAATGCCACGGATCCTTTGGGCCTTAAAGGCAGAAACATGTCGACAACCTACCCCCACAGGTCATGTGCAAGACAAAAGTTGTTAAAGAACCAGATGCCCTGGAAACAGTCAGTGAAGAGATTGGTGAGATTGAAAAGGGTGTTTCAAAGGTTTTGAATGGTTTGGTTACTTAGATTAGGACAATATAGACCGGATGCTAACCCATATTAATAATCATTCTAATTTGCTTATTGGGTGTCAGATAACTTATGCTGAAGGGAAAACTGAACTGTGGGAGTACTGAGAAGCTGTCAGCAACAAGCAGAAGAAAAAGGAGAAAGAGAAAACTAGGAAATGGATGAGATCGTAACTAAATTTGTGAATGAGATGAAGGAGTTGGAAGAACCCAAGCACAAGAAGCTGAAAATAGAACAAACCGTAATGTAAGAGAATGTAAATGGTGAAGAGGTGTTGTGATGATTTTGTTTTAATTAGTATGGGGTAGTTTGGTAAAGTGGTTTTGACAAAGTTACACAATTGTATTAACACTATGTAATTAACACGTAATACATTTAAGATGTTTTGCTGTGATAATGTAGGTCTTGATTTCATAATGGTTGTCGTTGCCTGCATGCATTCCTTTTTTTGTCCTTTTCAAACTGTACATTCAGTGCAAAAAATATATTTTGTGTACAATGTTTTGAATGCAATGTAATTCTCAGAATGTCTCATGCAGAACATGACGCTTTGTTCTCAAGCTTCATTCTCAGGCTGTGTTAGCAAAGTGATAGCTTTCCCAAGATCTCACTTATTGCGACCACAATGCAATTCTCATGAAAATTTAACCTTGATTGTAGCAGAATGTGTACTAACTATAAGGTGTCACAGGAGCATGGGGTGGGAACTACATTATAAGTATCTTTGAGACAGTGCTCATAAATGTGATTTCCAACAGTATTGTCCTTCCTTTGACCTGAATAGGTGGTATTTGTGGGCCTTTACACATTCACAACAAATGTATGACCTTATTGTGTTTTACCCTATAACATGATCCTACCCCCCAAGAACGTTGGGATCATGCTTCCTTGATCTTTACTCTGTGGGTTTGATCTCTGAATTACTTATTGAATTGCATTATACCCTGTTCTGCTATTTCACATATTGCAATTCATTCTGAGCTCTGCTTTTATAAGACAATGATTAATTGTCGGATCCTCTTCCATGTATTTGCTTTCTGTAATGATTTAAGCCTTTAATAAACCTTCATGGTTTTCATTTTAATTCTTGTCAGTCTTTACGAATGACTCAATCAATCAATACATTTGTAAAGCACACTACTCACCCGTGAGGGTCTCAAGGTCTGAAAGCTTAATGTGCTTTACATTACCATTGCATTTATTTAATGCTTACTCCCCTGGTGAGGCATTGAAGCGCTTTATGCCAGGCAACACAATCCTCCAGACCCCAAGATTAGTGATTAGTCCAGTATTATTGTTTAGTTTTGGCTATTGGGATTAGTCTTGTGTGTCCAAGGAAAACATTATTTGCATTGACTCCAGTTTCTTTGTGGTGGAATAAAGTAATAGGAGTTAGGTGTACCTATCAGTGGGGGGATGAGGGGGCGTTGTGATCTCATACACACAGTTGGTGGGATTAATAGATAAACTAGAGGATATTAGGTACTAGGTCGCAGGGGTCTGACATTCAGAGAGGAGGAGAGGTTGTGATCTTACAAATGAGTTGTGTGCTATTTGCAGAGATACAGTAACAGAGATTAAGACAAACATGCATGTGTCTGACCAGATATGGCCAGAGAAACTGCAGAGCATACAAAGGAAGGATAGAGCCATTTGAAAGAAAAAAGGAGAGGTGACAAGTTTTAATCAGGGATCATTGTTTCCTGCAGGATTTTAAGGATATCAAGGATCTTTTTGAGATAGCATTCAACATGAAAGTGCAAGACTGTAGAAATAAACATTATTTGCACGTGAAGATAAAGCTATATTGATATAAACTAGAATCAGGCAAATAACATGTCTGCTGCTACTCTAGAACATTGCTCCATCCAGGACAGTTGATCAGCTCAAGGGTTGGGAGCTAAAGGTAATGGATGGATGCATATGTAGGGAGAAATCAGGTGTTCGACTGTGCTCAAAAGTTGCAGTAACCTTATGATCATACCAATGTAAGAAAATACATGGGCAAACAATATACACATTGAAAATGAGATTCTGCAACTGTCTTCTGATGTTCATCTTCAAGTTTGTCTCGCAGTATTAATTACAAAGCAGAGTTGAATACATTTGGGTGTCTCTCATTTGTATTGACACAAGATGGGGGGCCAGGACAGATTCCCCAGATAGATGAAGTGTATTTCCTGCATTCCCGTGGCTGGATTGTGGAGATGCAAACACTGAGGGGAGGAGGATGATGTCAGGGACTCCTTAACAAATTGAATGAAGATTATGTATTGAACACTACCAGATATTTTCAAGGGCAACAAATAATTTCTAATGAACGATTAAGATTGTTCTATTCCCAAAGTTAGCAGGTGGGAGCTGGTCCTACAAGTGTTAAAATAAATATTACTGTAGATGGTTGGTGGTAATACCGAAAGAGGATCCTTCATTTCACGTTCATATGCTTCACTAAAAATCCAGTAGGCTGAGTGAGGCCATAGGTAGATAAGAACCCAGAGATATTGCTTGCAAGCTCTTCGTAGGAGGCCAGTTGCTTTGGGTCCACACCACCAACCTTGAGCCTTATCTGTTGTGCTGCTATAAGGTGCAGTGTACTATGTCTTGTATAGTAGGCTAAGTTTCTTATGGAAATTCACACACTGTAGAACCCCATCACCCTACTTTTACCACTACAGCTTCCCTTAAGATAATTACATCCTAAGGAATTCCCTGCTGTGTGATACCCTAAAGTCAGTCTTGATCTGTTAGCCAGCAGCTCTTTGCACTTCTTGCTGTTGTGATTTTATCATTGGAAATATTCTCAGCATGCTAAGCGCTGTTGACCACAAAAGTCAGATGGATGAAGATGGCATTTGTGACCTGGTGCCACTTGACAGCTTCCTTTGCAACAAACACAAAGCTCTTGGGGTATGGGGTAAAATGTGCAGAGGCGGCCTGGAAAGATGGAAAATCTCCATGTTGCACCAGTGTTCATCACAAATCAACACATGAAGGACACGCTTATCACAGCAAACATTTTAACAGATTTTCATGATGAGCAAAAACATCAAAGTTCATAGTAATGCTGACAAAAAAAGATATACTAATCTGATCCATATGTTTCAGATCATACACTTTCTTTGTACAAACCATATATTCATTTATTTTTGCAATTCTATATAGCTCGGAAATTACCCGAAGGCATCAAAGCGCTTTACAACAGTATCATGATACAAGGGTACTGCAAGTTACAATAACAATAATTATGTTCAGACATTTGCATCGGTAGCTGCGGCCAAGACAAATGCAGATATTGGGCAATGGACATACAAGGTTCAAGCATCAATTAGGATGGTGCGGACACACAGTGAATGTAGTTTGTTTCTTGGATAGAGTACCAGGATCCCAGAGCTCGAGCGTCAAGAGGCTGGTTCCCGCCCCTTCTCCTCAGCTGTCATTCTCCTCAGCTGATGCGGCAGGCCGTTCTGCTCCTTTCCTTCACAGCAAGGAGCGTTAGTGTCCACGTCATTCTCCACAGCCTGCCGGCATTTTTCTAATTGCTGACAGGCATAGCTCATTAATTCAAGATTTTGAGTGTGTTCACACCAGTGGCCACATCATTCTCCACAGCCTGCCAGTGTTTTCTCATCGCTGACTGGCACAGCTCAGTAATTCAAGATTTTGAATATGTTCACTCTAGTGTAACCTACTGTTTTCTACACAGTCTGCCAGTAGTTACATCGCTGACAGGCACAGCTTTGACCTATTCTTCAACTCCTTTGCTCAGCCACTCATTAATTCAAGACTTACAATGGATTCACATTAATCAATTCTACAAATTATATACGCAGCCTGCCAGTGGCTACATCGCTGACAGGCACAGCTTTAAACGTCTACTTTAGCCTCCTTACTCTATTGTCCACAATACTATCCCATTGTAGCACAGTATCACTGTCAATACTCTGTTGTTAGGGGGACTGTATTTTATTCTACACTAGCTTACCCGTCGCACGTTGCTGCGATCTCAGAAGAAAGGAAATTCAAGGAAACTTGTTATGATAACATTCAATTTACATTGTGTAATTTTTATTGAAACATATTAATTTTAATATGGAAAACATTTCAAAGTGTCGTTTTAATTCTATTTATTTATTCAAGTGCTTTTGGATACATAATGGAAAAATTCAGTATTCAAAAGATTATGATGAGGGCCGATATTTAAAAAAATGTTATGCCAGCAATCTTCGCGGAGTGTACTCAACAACTTTCCAAAGTTTCAAGGCAATCGGATGAATGGTGTAGTAATGCATATGCCAGAAACCTTCGTGGGAGTGTACTCAACAACTTCCCAAAGTTTCATGGCGATCACTATCCTGGTTGTCCTTACATTTACTGCTGTTTTCTCCCTTCACTCTCTCTCTTCTCCTTCATCCTTCTTTTCTTTTGCTTTTTCTCTCTCTTCTACTTACATTGAGCTATGTCTGCTTTTGCAATGTCTCAACCCCCTTCATTTCTTGAAGAAGCAGGGGAACACCTTATACCATGGAAGAACTGGGTTAACCTGTTTGAATCATATTTGATTGCCATAGGGGGTGACAGATTTTCTGCAGTACGGAAGCAACATATCCTTCTGCACAATTTAGGGAAACATGGCAGGGAAATATTTGTTGATCTTCCTGATTCCATAGAAGAAAATGTAAATCCCAATAAGGAGGGTGAAGGGGATGCAAAGCAAGATGTATATCAAATCACCCTTAGGAAACTAGAAGCACAGTTTTGGGAAAAAAAGTCAACATAGTCCTAGAATGTCACAAATTCTTCTCTAGGTCACAAGTCAAAAATGAGATAGTGAATAACTACATTGCTGTCCTGAGGGGATTAGCCTCAACCTGTGATTTCTGAACTTTAACAGAATCCCTTATTAGGGATCAACTAGTTAGATGTACATCGGCCAAGAAGATTCAGGAAAGACTTTTAGCGGAAGCACCAGATTTAAAACATGCCATTGATATAGCAAAGAGCATAGAACATACTGCTTTCTGCATGCATGAGATGAAAGATGCAACTGAGATCAAGCATGTTTTGGACAATGAAATAAATAAGATCTCCACAAAGGTTACTAAGCCCAAACCTTCATCTACTGAGTCAGAGAATCAACATTCTAATGAAAACAAGGTTAAATGCTACAGATGTGCTAATCCCAACCACTTGGCGAACAATCTGAAGTTTCCAGCTAGAAGTGTCACTTACAGTAAATGCAATAAAAGAGGGCCTTTCTCCAAGTTTTGCAAAGCATTCAGGAAAAGAGTCACACATATGGTGACAAGTGATCCAGTTCACAATGATGACTTTGTGTTCCAAGTGTCTAACCATGCTGGGTGCACTAGTAACACATACCCTAAATGTGACATTTTACTTGACAGTGTTCCATATTTAGTATTCGCCGTTTTTTGTTCTCCATATATCCTCATCAATGAAGCCACGTTTGAAATCAATTCAAGAAACAAAGAATACACCTTAATGCCTCCTGATAACAATCCGGGGGGGATACAATCAGAACCCTATACCCGTAGTTGGCATGCTGCTTATGCACATTGACTTCAAAGACAGATTCACATTAGGAAAAGTCTACATCAAGAGAAATGGTTCAAATCTACTTGGGTGGAGACACCAAAAAGACTTAGGGATCAAGCTGGATCCAAACGCTCCTGAACCTTTTTACTTGGTAGAGAGATCGAACACTGGCAAATAAATTTGTGAGAAGTTCCCAGAAGTGTTTACTGATGAACTTGGACTGTTGAAAGGGTTTCTACATAAAATCAAACTCAAAACTGAGCACAAACCAGTTGTTCATGAAGCCAGGTCTGTTCCCTTACTTATAAGAGACCCACTTAAAAAAGAAGTTGATAGATTGGAATCCAACAAAGTAACAGAGCACATCGAAAGCTCTGAATGGTTGGCACCCATTGTAGTAGCATCAAAGGAAAGGGGCAAGAGCATCCGCTTATGTGTGGACCTCAGAGATTTGAACTCCAACATATGGGTGGACAGACATCCCCTCCCAAACATCAACAAGATGCTTGCAGTCATAAAAAGTGCAAAATTCTTTAGCGTACTCGACCTCTCATCAGCCTACCATCAGGTTGCCCTCCACCCTGATTCCAAATCCCTCACCTCTTTTATAACTCCTTTTGGAGCTTACCAGTTCTCAAGGATGCCGTTCGGGCTAGCATCCGCTGCGGCAGTATTTCAACGCATAATGCAACATATATTACAAGGAATCAACAAAGTAATGTGTTTCCAAGACGACATCCTGATTTACGGAGAATCTGAAGTAGAACACAATAAAGTCCTGGAAGAGGTTTTAACGAGACTTAGCAAAGCGGGGTTCACCACTCAAAAAGACAAATGCAAAATAGGGGTTGAATCTGGTGCTTACCTTGGCCATACCATATCAGGTGAAGGAATCAAACCTAAGACAAGCCTGATAGACTCAGTCAAACTAGCTCCTGCTCCTACAAATAAAGAAGAACTTGAATCCTACCTTGGGCTAGTTGAATGCATGTCCAAATATGTTAAGAACTTTGCTGAACAAGTTCATTCACTTAGAGGACTACTCAAAAAAGAGTCACAGTTCGAATGGAACCATCTGTTGGGAAGTAAGGAAGCGGGTGTTTATCTTACCTCTATACTTCTTTTTGTGTGCCTGCTATGCGTGCTTGATTGGGCAGGCGCTCGGGCCGGGTGGGGTTTCACGAGTATAAAAGCTGGTTCCCTGCATTTGACCAGCGCTTGGTTTCTTTCCCGGTCCTGTGACCCGGAAGGTTAATGCTGGGTTTTTTCGGAACTTCCTGTTGTCCTGATGTTTGCCTGACTTCCGGTAGAGTGATTCCGGAGTACAGAACGCCGGATTTGGACGGAGAAGACTACGCTGGATTCCCTGATCGAGTGGGACTTTTCGTGTTTATTTTTCCTTTGGAAAGCAAAGTCCTTGAGGTCGTTTTTTCTTGAACCTGTGTCCTTTTCTTTTGTGCCTTTTCACCACTGTCACAATGGGATCATTTGTGAAGTGGTGGCAATGGAAATAAACGTGGCTGCGTTTATTGTGTAAATCCCTTCCCTCTCATTTTCCCCTATGTTTTATGTTTTATGTTTATGTTTTAAGATTTGTATGGCGCAGCAAATCATCATCGGGAGGATCTCTCGGCGCCTGGCAGAACAGAGAAGCAGGCCCGTTGGACAGCCTAGGCTCCTAAAACATCCAGGTCTTTAAGCTCTTTTTAAAGTGTGCCAGGGATGTACAGCCAAGTAGTGATTTTGGTAGCCTGTTCCAATGGAAGGGGGCTAGATGAGAAAAAGTCCACCCGCTAATTCTCACTTTCTTAATTTTGCAGGGGGCCAAACAATTTTGGTCGCTGGATCTTAGTTGACGCCCCGGCACATATGCTCTTACCTTCTTTTTTAGGTAAGCCAGCCCTAGGCCCTGCCTAGCCTTAAACACCAAGATCAAAAGTTTAAAGACTGCTCTCTTCTTCACAGGAAGCCAGTGAAAGACTGCAGCAGAGGGCGGGATGGGGTACGTCTCGGTTTATTCAAAATCATTCTGGCTGCAGTGTTCTGCAGTACCTGGAGCCTGGAGAACAGATCTTCTCTGGCCCCGACTAGTAGGGAATTTCCGTAGTGCAGCCTGCTCACAATCAATGCCTGAATGAGAGTCTTTCTTGCCTCCACAGGGATCCAAGGAAAAACTTTCCTTAGCAATTTCAAGATACCAAAACAGGCGCTAGACAGTGATTTTACATGCTCTTCAGAAGATAAGATGCTATCCAGAAGGATTCCCAGATTCCTGGCCTGCTTAGTGGGGCGGGGACCCTCCCCCAGTTCCGCTGGCCACCACTCCAGAGTCCATAGTTCCTCCGCCTTTCCAAAAAGGAGGATATCCGTCTTATTAGAGTTCAGCTGGAGGAAATTGTCCCTCATCCAGGCCGCAATGTTCAACATACAGGTCTTGAATTTCATTCTGGTGACCTCGGGATCCGGATCGAATGGGATAATCACCTGTGTGTCGTCTGCATATGAGATCGTCTCGAATCCAGACGCCCTTATAATTGCAGACAACGGAGCCACATAAATGTTGAACAACGTTGGGCTCAGAATGGAACCCTGAGGCACACCCTTGTCCACTAGGTTGGTTGCTGACAAAAATGGTTCCAGTTTGACCTGCTGAGATCTCATTAGCAGAAAGCTTAACAACCATGCCAGAGCTTGCCCCTCGACACCAATCTCCTGTAATCTGCAAAGCAGGATGGAATGGGAGATGGTGTTGAAAGCCGCCGATAGATCTAATAATACCAACATAGTAGGCGTCCCTTTATTCAGGGACATTCTAATTATGTCCGTCACTTCCATCAGGGCAGCCTCCGTACTATGTCTGGCTCGGAAGCCCGATTGGGCGGGATCTAATGATTGGTTCTGCTCCAGATAACTTGTTAATTGTTGGTTGATCAACTTATCCATCACCTTAGCCCCACATGGCAACAGGGATATTGGCCTGCAGTTCTTCATTTCTAAGGGGTTAGCTGATGGCTTTTTTAAGAGCGGTCTCACCAGAGCGCACTTCCACTTGTCTTGGAAGGTGGCTGTGACTAGGGAGGTGTTACAAACATCCCTCAATGAAGGAGCTACGGTAGTGGCCAAGGCTGCCATAACAAAAGGAGGGACACAGTCTGATTCTGCTCCTGACTTGATTGCTTCCAGGGCTTCTCTTATTTGCGCCATTGTGATAGTGGAAAAGGAGTCCAACTTGGGTAGAGAGGAGACCCTCACCCTTGGATTGGGTGGCTTAATGCTCTTTCCTCCCCCCAGATAATTATAGATGATATCTATCTTTTCTTTGAAGTGGGTTGCCACCATAGATCTTGCATATGTTGGATCGTGGAAGTGCTTACAGAGTGGTTCGTAAATTCTTTTAATATTGCAAACAGTTCCTTAGAGGAATTATTTGCTGCCCCAATCCTCCTGCTCAAATGTTCTCTTCTAGCGGCTTTACAATGCCCAAATAGGCTCTATGCGCCACGTTATACGCCTGCTTGTCCACTGCACATTTAGTTCTTTTCCATTTTCTTTCCCGCCCCCTACACTGAGCTTTCTCCTCCTTCAACTCCGCCAAGTACCATGGAGCAGGTACTTGCTTTACCTTTAGTTTCACTGTTTTTAGCGGCGCAATACTATCCAAGGCTTTTACCACCGCCCCTTCCCACCTCTCCAAAGCTCTATTGCTGTCCCTGTCCTCCGACGGCGGGGCTATGAAATCTCCTCTAAATGCCTCAGGAGTAACTTTCCTCCAGGCCCTCCGCACGCCCTTCCTATCCCGGTTTTTCATTACCCTTCCTGGTTGAGTGAAGAATAACCTCAAGGCCCGATGGTCGGACCATATTAGCTCCTGGGGTGTTTCTACTAACAGTCCGGGGACATTAGTAAGGATAGAGTCCGGGGTATGCCCTGCCCAGTGCGTCGGATCCTGTATTCTGGATTGTAGCCCCAATGATTCCATTGCTGAGAGAAGGGCCCTTGCTTCTATATTTGAGGGATCTTCCAGATGATGATTGAAGTTCCCCACTAATGTAAAATACTCTGACTGTAAAATGTAAGGGGCGAGTGTTTCCAGAAGAGAGGCACAGAACAATTGCTTGCTTTCCCCCGGTGGATGGTATACTACTGCCCACATCCATCTGGTGTCTTTGAGAGAATCTAGTTGAAACACTAGTAACTCCATGAAAGATGTAAATACTGAATCTATCACCTTGATATGATGGGGCGTCCTCGTCGCTACTGCTACCCCACCTCCCCGTTTACCCACTCTGTCCAGTCTGGTAACCTTATATTCTTCAGGGAATGCCACTATTAACACAGGGGAGGAGTGGTCATGAAACCAAGTCTCCGCCAGAAGACATAGGTCGGGCTGCCCTTCTTCCAGGAGGTCCCATAGTTCTCCCGCATGTTTGGAGACTGATCTAGCATTCATGTATAACCCCTGAAACATTCCTCTACCTAAGTGCTTGTCTAGCAAGGGGGAGCCTCCCTCACTGACTGGAGGACTAAGGGCGTGTGGATTACAGGCTTTCCCAGAGATTCTGGCCCCTCCTGTTCCCTTTTCTAGCCCCCCCCCTGTCCTCTACTGTCTGTAGGCTCCTTACCCAACATCCTTGCCTTAATCCCAAGAGTTGTTCTCTGGTGTAGGTGACTGGAGTCCTCCTATCTTTGAACACGGGCAGCACTTCCTGGCAGCCGGCAGCTACAAGGCGCAGACGGGCGCAGACGCACTTGCCTTTGGCGTGCCTTTGGTGCGCCCACTGCGTGCGCTCGCTGCGCTCCCGCGTTCTGTGGCCTCTTTTATAGCCCGAGCCAAAGTGGTCCCAGCTCCAATATGTCTTTATTGGATTTCCTTTTCTCCTTAATTTGGAGAATATAGTGCCCAGTGACACTTTGTAGTGGTTACGTACCTATTAGGGAGGCACCCCTTTAGGATTTGGTATTGTAGTGCCTTTTCCTCGTACGTCTGGATTAGGGTTTTCGCCTTTCAGTGTTTTTTTCCCCTCTTCTTCAGTGCTAATAAGAATGTATGGATTGATAAGAAGGTGTTTTTTATTTCCTGATTAACATTCACGTTTTGCAAACAAAGACAATATTCATGCCCCTGGATTGTTTGTATGATTGGATACACAAGAGTGACGTGAAGACTTCAATTAGAGACAATACTTCCAAACCTCAGAAGACGTTTTTGGAGCCTGAGTAGGGGGTAAAAACGTCTACTTGTTACCCAAATTGCTATGCCCAATTGGGTACGTATGAGTATGGAAATGTGGTGTTAATCTCTCTTCTGTTGCCTTTTTAGGTAGTCCTGGGCTTCCAGTTTATACAGTGAAAAGTGTTGCACCACGAGTACCGGTCTGAACAACACCTGGTCCTTTGTTTTGTTTTCCCACCTTCTTCTGTGGTTTTTATTTCGCCACCGCTGGTATATCTGATAGGTGGTGGCCGCTGGACCTGCAGAAGAGGAGTGGGACCAATCTCCACTGCCACAGTGTAGGGGAGGATGGGATTCCCTCTATGCAGGACTTGATGGCTGTGGTTACATCCCTTCAGTTGGAGGTACAGGGCTTGAGACAGGAGAATGTGGGATTGCATCAGGAAGTTAATGCTCTTAGACTGAAGGAACATACATGGGGTGTAGGAGCAGGGTCATCCTCTAAGATCCAGGGGCCTGTATTGCAGCCTGCTACATTCCACTTCGATCATACCGCTAGTCAAGGGGCAGGTAGTGGTAACCCTCTTGCGATTACTGTTAACACTCCGATCCCTGTCTCTTTGGCAGTTCCAGAGAGATTCATGGGGGACTGTAAT
The DNA here is from genome assembly GCF_964261635.1 of Lissotriton helveticus. Taxonomy (NCBI): domain Eukaryota; kingdom Metazoa; phylum Chordata; class Amphibia; order Caudata; family Salamandridae; genus Lissotriton; species Lissotriton helveticus. The sequence goes on from NC_136057.1 coordinate 920,982,098, forward strand.
AAGTTTGCAGTGTTTATGAATCAAGCCATCTACATTTTATGTGTCCTCCTTCTGCTTTTCCCGATGATTCAGCAAGGGTGGCTTTTGTCATATCCTATGTGGCAGGTGCTGCAGCTATATGGGCTGTTCCGTTAGTGGAGGGGTATGATTCTATCTTGTATAACTATCCAGCTTTTAAGGCGCAGATGCGTTGCCTGTTTGTGATACATGCTTTTATGCAAGCAAGTGACGCTGAGTTGTTGAAGCTACGGCAAGGAAAACAAGATTTCTTGACTTATATTACATCATTCAACCACTTGGTGTCTGAAACGCATTGGCCTGTGGCAAAATGTACCTCTATTTTCTATCAGGGGTTATGTGAGGAGCTTAAGGATGTGGTATCACAGGTGGTGAATCCTCCTGAGGCATGTACTGAATTTATTGATTTAGTCATCAAGTTAAGTCATCGCCTCCTTGAACGGCGTGGGGAAAGGAATCGTTTTATGGGGCCCCGGGTAGTAGTGGAGAGGAGGGACCCAAAGGAACATGTGGACACCAGACAGACGTCAGAGCCCATGCAGATTGGGGGATTGCGAGGGCCATTAACAAGTGAGGAAAAGAGTAGGAGGCGTTTACACAATCTGTATCTTTATTGTGGGAAGGGTGGTCACTTCGCCCGTGAGTGTCCCGTGAAACCATCCTTTACCCCTGGAACTAAGGCAATGGCATGTGTGAGGACTGGGATAGATCATGGTGGGTTCATATGTGAGTACGTAGCTGCTTGTAACCCTTATGACATTCCGGAAGCTTTACAAATGGCACCCCGGCATTTCACAGTTACTATGTGTATGGTGTTATCCAGTAGTAAAAGATCAACTGAGACGGTGTTACTTGATTCTGGCGCCACCGGTAATTTTATGGACAATCAATTGGCTGAGGCCCTGATGGTTCTTTATGTTTACAAAGAACAGCCGGAACCTGTTTGGGCAATCGATGGAACCGAGTTCTCATCAGGGGCAATAACACGTCAGACAGAACCCTTGCTGTTGATTTGTGATAATGGACATTCAGAAAATGTTAGTTTTGACTTAATTGATGCTCCGTCCTTTGGTATGATATTGGGGGTACCTTGGCTCCAGTTGCATAACCCGAAGATAGATTGGGTGCGGAGGACAGTGACATTGGACTCTGTACATTGTCTACAACATTGTTATCAGGAGGCAACGGACTGGGTTTTGCCTTTGACTTGTGCAGCTAGTATTTTTTTTTTTTTGAAAATCTTTTTTATTGGCATATTAAGCAAGAACAATTACAATATCGACATTGTGAGTATATATCCGTAATTTGCAGGTCCCACTCATCAGTAAGAGCGAAGCATTTGCTAAACATTTTCATTTTGCGGTATCCCAACTATCCCTTGCAAACTCCCCCCACCGAGTCATTCCCACCCCCGGCACTCACGTTTAGACATTTTAAGACGTGCATGGTACGGGACTCAAGTTATCATATCTAGGTCTCAATCAGTTATCCACCACTAATCTAGAGAGGACTATGATACATATATGTTCTGTGCACACTGCACCTGGTACTGCTCATGTTCACCCTGGCAGTGGGTGGTATTGGTCATAGGGGAAGTCTCACACAGTCCGAGCACATCATCTCTCAACACCACCATCGAAGGAAGACACACTAGATGCAACGTCACCACCCGCATCAAAAGCTTCTATCATGGCGTTCCAATCTAAAGATATTAGTGTCTTTCTAAGGCCCCTACGCTCTTCGCGCTGTAGTGTCAGACCCTCTGCTCTCCCCCAGCGTATCACCTCCGTCCTCCACACCTCCGGGTCCGGCGGTCTAGCCGACTTCCATCTCATTGTTATTGTACGATTAGCAAGTAGTAGGGCCAGATCAGTAAAACGTGTAGCTACACTTGTTTTTCGCTCAGTAGGTCCCAGTCCCAGTAAGGTATACTCCAAAGAAGCGTACGGTTTGGAAGGGGCCAGCTTAAGCAAAACATCATGGACCGTCTTCCAATAGTACCCCAGCTTTGGGCAGTTCCACAACATATGTAGCAGCCGCGCGTCGTCCGCGCTGCATCGGGGGCAGCTGTCAGCCGTGTTAGGGAACATTGCGTGTAAACGATGGGGTGTTAGATACGCCCTGTGGAGGACCATAAGTTGGATAAATTTAAATTTGGGGTTCCTCGACACTTTCTTCGGGAATTTGAGAATACGTTCCCATTCCTTGTCCCTAACTGTCCTCCCTATATCACCTTCCCACTTGTCACGTAGAGGTTGTAACAAGGTTGCTCTCCCCGTTCTTATGGCACTCGCTAACCATTTCGTCAGGTGACTACTCGATCCCATTAGGTACTGCATTGTGAGCAGCGGGTTCGTCTGCGGTTCGTCTCCGTTCGGCGCCCAGGTCATTGTAATATATCGACGCACTCCGGCATACATGAGGAACAGTCCTCCCGGGGCATGGTGGGCGTCGCGAAAGTCCTCAAAAGACATAACGCGGCCATCCACAAACAGATCTCCCACCTGCATCACTCCCGCATCGTGCCACGCGGAGAACATCCGATTGGACAGCGGGCCCGTCCCTATCGGGAGTCCCAAGAGCGGTAACGTGGGGGCATAAGAGGATGTGGGGGTCGTATACCTCACCGCCCTCCTCCAGAAGGTAATCGCAAGCTTGAGCAGGGGAGGTGTCAACCTAGGGATTTCCGCTTTGGGCAGTAGCAGGGTGTGGATGGCCCCCCTCTCCCACTCCGCTTCCGTCATGCCAATTTCATGCAAATTGCGTCCGGCCAGCCAGTAGGCCAGCCACTGCAGTTGGCAGGCATAGCTATATGCCTGTAAATCTGGGACCCCCATACCGCCCGCCGCTGTAGGAAGCTGTAGTTTAGTCAGGCCAATGCGTCGCCTTCCTGATCCCCAGACCAGTTCCGTGAGCATAGTGTTCAACGTCTTAAACATAGAAGCAGGGGCCATGAAAGGCAGGTTCGTGAAGTAATAGATAAGACGCGGTAGTACTACCATCTTAGAGATGGCCACCTGACCCGCCACCGCTAGTGGCAATGCAGTCCAGAAGTGCACCTGTGCCTTCCGTCGAGCGATCACCCTACCCAGGTTGCCATCGATCATATCCTGCGCTTCTCTGTATACTTGGATCCCCAGGTACCGGAATGTCGTCTCCGCCACATGAAAAGTGTGCGGCGGGAAAGGCAACCGGGTAGTCGCTCCGGAAGCTTTGAAGCAGAATCCATAGGATTTAGACTCACTAATTGTGAGGCCCGACAATGCCCGGAAGTCCTCAAAGATTCTGGGAATAGGGTGCAGTCCGCCCCTCAGGTCTCGCAAGTATAGAATAATATCATCCGCGTATGCCGACACCACGTGAACTGCCTCAGCTCTCCTTATGCCCCTGTGGCGTGCCGAAACTCGAAGCTTACACAGTAATGGCTCTAGCGCCAATATAAACAGAAGCGGGGAGAGCGGGCATCCTTGCCTGGTTCCCTTCGCTATATCAAGTTGGGGCGAGATGCATCTATTCGTGCGCACCCTGGCTGTTGGGCGGGTGTATAACAATCAGATCCAGGCGGCATACTCAGGAGGTATCCCAAATTTTGCGAACGTTGCAAACATAAAATCCCATCTGAGGGAATCAAATGCCTGCTTCAAGTCCAGAGAAACACGGCCCTCTGTCCCTACAGGTGCTTGCTCATGCAGCATGAGTTGGCTGAGCCTCCGCAGGTTCATGGCCGTACTCCTGCCAGGTACAAAGCCGCATTGGTCAGGGTGTATTAGTTGCGGGATGTACTGTGCCAGCCTCGTCGTGAGGATCTTACTTAGTATTTTATAGTCCGTGTTTAGTAAGGACAAAGGCCTATAGTTGGCCAGGTGCAAGCCGTCCCTGCCCGGCTTCGGGAGTGATACTATCAACGCCTGCAGGGACGACTGCGGCAGCCCCTCAGACTTCAGTGCTTCTTGGTACACCACATGTAAGCGTGGGGCAAGTAGATCAATATAGGCCCCATAGAACTCTGCCGGTAGGCCGTCTGTCCCAGGGGTTTTAGTCCGCGGAACCGCACGTATGGCCTGGCGTATCTCTGCGATCGTGATTGGGCTCGCCAGAGCCTTCGCCTGATTGTCCCCTAGTCGTGGCAAGTCAAGGTCCGCCATAAACTCCTCAAACGCCACATCTGACATCTGGCAGTGTGGGCCATATGGCGTCCCATAGTAGTCCTTGAAGGCAGTGTTGATGTCTAATTGTGTCGTGGCTGGTGTCCCTCTCTGGTCAGTAACCTCCAATATGGGCAAATGTACTGGGTCATCCCGTACTATACGGGCCAGTAAAGGTCCTGATCGCTCTGCCTGCGCATGCTGTCTGCTTGTGTACTCCCTGTAATCCAGCACACGCAGTTCCTCTAGGAGCTCTGCGTGTTGTATGTGCGCCTCCTGCAGTGGTGTGAAGGGTAAGTTCGTACCTGCAGCCTCACTCTCCAGCATAGCCAAGCGGCCCTCCACCTCCCGGAGTCTCTCCAGCACTGTATGTCTCATGCCCACCCTTGTACTCATCGCCTCCCCCCATTATGGACACCTTAAAGGCGCCCCATTCCACCTGTCGCGTACTTGCCGTACAAGTGTTAGTGCTAAAATAGCGCTCTATCGCGTCTGCAATTGACGCTCGGAAAACAATATCTTCCAGCAATTCCGGGGCGAGGCGCCGCGTCGGTATAGGTGTTGGAACCCTACCCCACTGCACTGTGACTTCCACTGGGTTATGGTCGGAAAAAGTCTTACCCATATGCTCCGCCAAGGTCACCGCCCCCAACAATGATTTAGTACAGAAGACACTATCTATCCTGGTGTGTAGCTTATGTGGGGGGAAATAGAAGGTATATTCTCTGTGCAAACAATGGGTGGACCTCCACGTGTCAGCCAAGTCCCATCCCTCTGCCCATTGCGCTAGTGCGTCAGCCTGCCTCCCACTCTCAGTGGCCTGCAGTGGTGGGTGCGACCTGTCTAGTGATATATCCAAAACTGCATTGAAATCTCTACCTATTAGCCAAGTATGATCAGCCCAGCCCGCCAACACTCCACTAAGAGTAGTTAGGAAGTCCGACTGGCCCGAGTTTGGCGCATAAACACTTCCAATCACAACAGGGGAGCCATCCAACAACCCACGGATGAACACATATCTACCCTCAGTGTCCAGCTTCTTTTCAACCAGCTTAAAGGGTACAGAGTTTCTCAACCATATAGCCGCCCCCCTTGAAAACACAGAATAAGTGGTAGCGAACAATTGCCCCTTCCATTTCTTAAGTAGCTTTTCGCTTTCTGCACTGTTCAGATGAGTTTCCTGAAGGCATGCGACCATAACATGTCGCCGATTAAGTTGTGCCAGAAGTCTATGTCTCCTATGGACAGACCCCATACCTCTCACGTTCCAGGTGCATATTTTGTATGTGTTAAGAGTCCCCATTGCAGTCTGTGCCAGATGGTGTCAACAGGCCCCGTACCAAGAAGATTGCATGTAATCCATGTAATGTCTCAAGTGCCAACAGAACTTGTAATCCCCGAACTTCCAGGTCCCCAAGAAAAAACCCTCGCGGTCCAAACATTGTCGCCCAACATGGGCAACAGATAAACCAGAACATGTCTATGCTTTGGGGGGGTGATACCTGCGTACACTCGTTCAGGACCTGTTGGTGTCACTACAGTGTGCCCTAAGCCAGTGTGTCCCCATTCCCTGTCTGCCCACTCTCGCCCCTTCTCAAACTTCATACATTACCAGCCGATGTCTTCCACTGTTATAATCAGAAGTCATTCGCCACTTGGGCGGTGATTTTAGGAAAAAGTTGCAGGCTGTCAGCAGAGCCCGACACCTCCGTGCGTGAGTCCAAGTTGCTGCCCACGTCTGATTTGTCCCTCGCGTCGTGATCAGCCAGCGCAGCTTCAGTCAGCCGGGCAATCTTCGGCGTTTTCCGAGCTCGATCCGACGCTGTTCCCCCGCTCTCCGCAGGTCTCTCCGTGTGTCTTGCACTCTTGTCAGTCCGCTGCATATCCTGGTGTGAAGGCCCTCCGGCGTGTTCCTCCTCCAATGGGTCCTGCGTATGTAATGGAGACAGAGCCACCTCCATCCACTCCGCCGCCTCTTCAGGTGTGTCAAAAAAATAGGATTTGTTCCCATGGATTATTTTGTGGCGGGCCGGGAATAATAGTGCATATTTCAGGTTCCTATCCCGTAGTTTGCGCTTCACTCCGAGAAATGTCGATCTGGCCTTCTGCACTGCTGGGGTGAAATCAGGGTACACCGAGATGGTCTTATCCTCATACCTCAGTGGAGCCTTCTCTCTCGCCACTCGCAGGATTGAGTCTCTGTCTTTGTAGTGCAGAAGGCGTGCTATCATCGGTCGCGGTGGAGCGCCCGGTTTAGGTGGTTTCGCCAGCATTCTGTGCGCCCTCTCCACGCTATACAACGGGGTCAGATCTTGCGGCCCCACCACCTTCTTTAGCCAGTCATCGATGAACTGCGTGGGGTTCCTCCCCTCGCTGCACTCCGGGATTACTAGGATTCGCACATTATTGCGGCGGGCCCGCCCTTCCGCATCGTCCATCTTGTCCCAGAGCAGCTTAAGCTGTTTCTCCACATGTTCAATTTTCATGGAGTGCTCCGTCTGCTGAGGTATCAGGTCGTCGAGCGCGATCTTATGCTCCGAGACCTTTTCGGCTAGTTTGTTATGGTCCGCTCTCAAGAGTGACAAGCCAGTCGCCATGTTGTCCATACGGGCCTCTAGTGCCTCCCTGGACGCCCTTATTTCGGCCAGTATAAGGTCCAGCTTAGCGTCCTGTGTGCTCTTGCCTGTCGGTGGTATCATCTCAACGTTCGAGGAGTCTAGCGGGTCATCTGAACCAGTGGACTGGAGGTCCACATTAGTGCCCTGGTCTGGTATCTTGGCTCTGTTCCTCCCCATGGCTCTCATCTTCAGAATGGTAGCAGTGGGGTCCCGTGTGCACTCCCAATAACAATGCGCTTAGTGCGTGTTCTCAGTCGCAATTCACCCACCAACCGCAGCCACTCTCCAACGACACCAGTACGTGTAGTGGGATAGGCGCGCCGCAGCACCAGAACCGCGTCCGGCCAACCTCCGGGTCCTGAAAATGCCACTGTCTTGTGCCTGCTGGTCTTTGCGCGGGGGCCCTCAGTCGTGCGACGTTAGCGGCGCAGTGTGCAACGGCGGCCCTCCCCACTGGGGTCCAGCATATCACAGTAGTCGGGAGAGCTGGCGGCCGTGTCACTCAGCACTTCAGGGACCAGCAGAGCATGCAAGCAATGCAAGCAATGGCCAATGGACTGTCCTCCGCCGTTGGCGCCAACTTCAGTTAAGGTGTCACAGGGAGGCACCCAGAGAGTCCAGGCGGGACCCACCCGTTTCTGCTACGGACCTTGCTGCGTTACGGCAGTGCTCATCGCCTCGCCGGCGTTCTAGTGCGTGTATTTGTGGCCCAGCAGCAATCTCGGCCGTCCAAGGCGAGGCCGCCCCGGCCCCGATCGTGTAATGGCGGTCTGCTCGCTATGCCCAAGATGGCGCCCTCCAGCACAGTCCGGTCGTATCGGCGCGCACCCCCTCCAGTCCGGTCATTCAGTTCTCTTTCGGGGCCCGCACATACCAGGCAGCGTCACTGCGGGGCTCCGGGGTCCACTCACAACGTCGTCGCAGCTCTCCCGCCAGCTCCGTAGGGTCTCCATCCCTCTCGGTGCCGGGGCGCCGAGTATCTCGTTGGCGCACCTCGGCGTAGTCCCCAAAGCCGACACAATACCGCATCAGCGCTGTGCCTCACTTTTGCAACCCGGGCAGCCAGGCAAGGTATCTGGTGCAGGGTCGCCAGCCGTTTCACCAGAGTAGTACACCGCTCGACTTCACCGGTCGTCACTTGCTTCGGCACCGGCAGATCTCATCGGGATTGGCGCATCCGGCCACTTGAGGCCGCGGCTTGCCTCGCAGGCCTAGGCCTCTACAGCGCCGTTCATCTCTCACACTCCCGGGGTAGTTCCGGGACACGCAGCTTGTAGTTTTTCGCACACCTCACCCACGGCGTGTACGGGGCTTGAGTGGGTGTCCCGTGGGATACGGGGAAGTTAGGATAAACAGCTAATATTCCGGGCAGAGGACGGAGCTACCTCAAAGTGTGTCCGCCATGCTCGGCTCTTGGCCACGCCCCTGACTTGTGCAGCTAGTATGGAGTGTGAATGTTCCTACACCCTATGAGGAATACAGGGAGGTGTTTGACGTGGTACAGGCAGGGGTGTTGCATCCTCATAGGGCGCTTGACTGCTGTATTGATTTACAGCCGGGCGCTACCCTGCTATGTAGCAGGGTGTATCCATTATCGGAGCCAGAGGAGAGGCATTTACGGGAGTACTTAGATGATATGTTAAGTACAGGGTGTATATACATCCATCTGTGTCCCCAGTCTCTTCTTCTATCTTTTTCATCCCGAAGAAGGAGGGTGATCTCTGCGCTTGTGTGGATTCCAGGGCACTTAATAAAGTGACGATTAAGAACAAGTATCCCCATCTTCTTATTCTGGTGTTGTTGGACCAATTATGGCATGCCACAGTATTCACCAAACTGGACTTACGCGGGGCTTACCATCTCATTCGTGTCCATGAAGGGGATGAATGGAAAACCGCTTTTCGGACGAAGTTCGGTTTGTTTGAGTATTGTGTCATGCCCTTTGGGTTATGTAATGCCCCGGCTGCGTTCCAGTTTTTTATCAACGAGGTCTTACGTGAGTTTTTGGATATAAGTGTCATTGTTTATTTGGATGACATATTGATTTATTCCAAGGCCCCTGAAGAACATGTTAATCATGTTACACAGGTATTGCGGAAAGTACGTGAGCATCGGTTATATGTCAAGCTGGAAAAGTGCAAGTTTCATGCTGCTTGTGTAGAATATTTAGGGTTTTTTGTGTCAGCCACCGGGATCAAGATGGACCCCTGTAAAATCGAGACAATAATATCATGGCCTGCGCCTACTTGTGTAAAAGAGATACAGGTGTTGTTGGGGTTCGCCAATTTTTATTGGCGATTTATATCCCATGTTTTGGATATTGCATCTCCTTTAACTGCCTTGTTGAGGAAAGGTGTTCTTTTCCTTTGGTCTTTGTCAGCTCAGGCAGCTCTGGCCTTGTTGATAGAGAGGTTTACCTCTACTCCTGTCTTGGTCCATCCAGATCCGGCATTGCCTTTTTTTGTGGAAGCGGATGCTTCCATGTATGCCGTAGGAGGTGTGCTGTCCCAAAGGGACGTGGAAACTGGTCTTATGCATCCCATTGCCTTTTTCTCAAAGACGCTGTTACCTACTGAGCGTAATTATACAATTGCTGAAAGGGAACTTTTGGCTATTAAGTTATCTTTCGAAGAGTGGCGACATCATCTGTGGGGGGCTAGACATTCCATTACGATTTATGCGGATCATAAGAATTTGGAGTTCTTTCGTTCGGCAAGGGCTCTGACCCCTAGACAGATTTGATGGTTGCTGTTTTTCAGCGAGTATGATTTCGTTATTACGTATAGACCAGCAGCACAACAGGCAAAATATGGTGCATTATCACGGATATATGGAAGAACAGGCGAGGGTGGGGTTGGAGTGGAGGAAAGACCGATAATCCCTGCAAAGAAGATAGTGGGAGGCACCTCTGAGGAAGAGTTTCTTCAATCTGTACAAGCAGAGATGGGGAAGATAGATCTAACCCCCTGGTTCACTGACCCTCTGTTTTTAATATGGGCGGGATTATTATATTATGATGGTTGTTTGTTTATACCGCCAGAATTAAGGCATATGGTTCTTACATGGTGTCATTCCTCTCCTTTGGTTGGCCATCCTGGAATTCGTAAAAAACAGTACATTTGTTTGCACTGGTTTTGGTGGGAGACGATTGACCGTGTAGTGCAGCTGTTTGTGGGTTCTTGTCCAGTTTGTGCAATTAGCAAAGCAAAGAAGAGGCTGGGCATGTTTGCCTCTTGCAAAAGTCGCATCTTCACTAAGGGAAAAGAGCTTGGTCTGGCCGCCTGGTAGGAGCTCCTGTGAAGAGCTCCCAGTGCTTGGGATCCCTTAGTGGGCATTATCCCTGTTAGCACCCACCAGCCCTCACCAGCACGACGGAAACGAAAGCTGAGATAAGCTACACAAGTAACTGGATTGCCCGTCGACCGGATTTCGGAGATTGGAGCCTGAAAAGCCCCACGTCTCAGACACCGCCATCGCCGAAACCCCGGGAGCCCGCTGAGCAAGCACTTCAGCACAAGATCATCCTGCCGCACGCCCAGCACCCTAGCACTGTCTCACGTCGGCACTGAAGGCACCCCAGTTGTGCCGCAGGGGCGGCTGAAGCTCCGGGTGCCTGCTGAGCCCGCGCCCCCCGCCCGCTCGAAAGCATAGGAAGGCGGAGACGTGGACCGGGGCACCGGTGAGCTGCAAAGGAGCTGCAGAGGCATTGGTGGAGGGCAGAGAGGACTCACGGCGGTTGAGAAGTGCACCCCCGGCGCGTCGCAGTGGCGGCTGAAGCTCCGGGGGGCCTGACGAACGGACGCCGCCCGCCCGCGCTACAACAGTGAAACAGAGAATGAAGAAGGCTACGGAGAGCTAATAAGACCGGCTGCGCCACAGCAGAGGAGCCCCAGAGGCATCGGAGGGTCCCAAAAGGCCCCCCCTCCCTCCCGCCCGCTCCACGGTGAAAGACGCTGGCCGCTGCACTGAGACCGCAAAGGGACGCTGCCCCCACCCCCCCTCCCCCCGCACCGAAGGCTGGACACGATCACAGGAGAAACGACGGAGAAGTAGAGGCTACACCGGAGACTGGATGCGACCGGAGGCTAGGGCGCCCTGCCCAGAGGAGCGAGTGAAATGAGCCCTAAGTTCAGCAAGAGCTGCAGGGGTGACAGAAGACCGAAGCCTGCCCCCATTGGTATCGGTGGATAACCGGTAATCAGTTGTCTGGCATCGTGGGGTAATACTGGTTTGGAGCCCTGGTTTGTGCTCATACAATGCACATATATCTACGAAGAGGAAGGGACCGAGCCAACCTCGGACAAAATCACTGCTTCTGCAAAAGTCTACTGGCAAGATTCTGCTGGCAAACTCAACTCAACAGGCACACAGAGTCTTAAGGTATTTACTTCTCCCATCTCACCCTCCCACCCGCCTGCTCACTTTCAAAAACTACCTCCTTTGTTCAAAATGGCTGGGGCCATAAAACTGTAGGAATAAATCTCCCCCCCCCCTTAGCTCTGATATCCACGAGGCTCCTCAGCCTAACTCCCCCACACAGAGATAAGAATTCCTCCCAGCTAGACTGTGCATGGCTTGCTCAAATAGAAAGAGAAATTCCTCCCCTAAGCTCAAAGTAATAGCAGCAGACAGAGGACTAACATCTCTAGGCCCCCTGCCTGCATGACTGTGAGGGGAAACTGCTCCTCCCTGCTATCTATGTAACAGCAACAAACAGAGGACTAATGTCTACATCTCACCTATTTGGCCGCCATTTTAGACCAGTCTCCCTTGTGGGCGGCCATGCTGGACTAGTCATTTTCATCACTATCGGATCACAGACTAAGTACTTTGTCATTTTAGACTAATCCCAACTACAGAGTACTTTGCGCAGTGATGTATCTACACCCTCTTGGGAAAGAATGCCTGACGATTATTGCAATATTATATTTTTACCTATACTGTGAACATCTGTAGTGCGCAGATTACTAACTCATTTATGGATGACTGTTTGTCTATTATTGGATCATTACACCTCTACCTGTATTTTGAACAATTGTAATGCACACATTGCTACCTCATATACCTTTTTAGTGCAGTATTATATTTCTACCTGTATTTTGAGCACTGGCAATGCACAGACTACTACCTCAGATACCTTGGTCTCTAACTATGCCATTTTTGATTTTTGATTATTGATTCTTGACTCATGTACTCTACTGTCTTCATCTGTGTTCTGCTCTTACAGTCGTTCCTATTCTGTACATTTCCGCAACTGCACCCATCCTCGCTTTCCTCTCCTGTTATGCAGCGATTGCTATCTCATATATCGCATACCTCCTCTGTATTCCGCACTACTCTACACAGCTCTGCAACCTGCATCCATTCTCACTCTCCTCTCCTGTAATGCACCGATTGCTACCTCATATATGTCTGGCTGCTCTCTAGGGTCACGTCTACCTATATTTTGAACATTTGTAACGCACAGATTGCTACCTCATACATTTTGATTTCTTTCTAGTGTCACTCCTACCTGTATTTTGAATTTTGGTACTGCGCAGACTGCTACCTCATATTTCTTGGTGGCTAATTAATGTCACTTTGATGTATGATTTTTGACTCATGTAAATTGCTGTTTGCATTTGTACCCTGCCCTTATATACTATCAGTACTATACCTACACTTACTCCTTGTACTTTGGTTGCTAATTAATGACACATTGATTTGTGATTTTTGATTCATGTAAATTGCTGTTTGCAGGTATATCCTGCCCTTATATACTATCAGTATTATACCTACACTCCTATCCTGCCCTTATATACTTTCAGTATTATATTTACACCGTGTATTTTGTAATTTACCGTATGTATTTGCTTTATTGCACACTCTTATATCCTGGTATGCTGGTTGATCACTAATGCCACTTTGCAATCTATAACTTACTACTGTGTAACCTACTGTAGGCATTTGTTTTTCTGCACATGTGTACCACTATAGTGCATTAGCGCATTCCCCCCATACCCATCTAATCCATCACCGCAACATGGATCCTATCGGCAAACACACATACAAAATCAACTACCCACCATCACTCACCAAAAAAGCCGCCAAACGCTTTAAACACAACTTCATTAGGTCACACCCTGAAACCCCCTTTGTTGACAACTACTTCTCACCGGTCAATGGATCCCTGAACACTGATATCATCTTCCACACCACACGCAGAGCTCAATGGAGAAAGGCGTTCCTCATCCTTCTCTCCGTCTCCTCCACCAGAAAATCAGCTCATAGCCTAACTCTCTCCATCACACCATCCCTAGTCTTTCCAGGCAGAGCCACCATCACTATCTACAATAACGGGATTGTCCTAGCACAAGCTACAGACAGGAACCTGGAACTGCTAGACAACTTGTTCGACACCTTCAAAGAACACCTCTCCAATTCACGGACCAACACTCATAACTCCTCCATTCCCACCAACCAGGACCTTACAGCTACATACTCCTCAATCAGGGGCACACCTACCACCCCAGACCTCCCATCCCCCACCCACATTCCCACTATCCCAACTCAGCTCTCAAGCATAGACACAGATCGCTCCCCCTCATACACCACTCACACCCCCGCCCCTTCTACCAACTCGCGGACCTCCACACATACCTTCAACACTCCTATTACACCTATAGCGAGCATTATCACCCCGCTCACGGCTAACAGCACAGCTCCCACCCTTAACACACCTAACTTAGTCCAGTACCAGAATAACACGCACTCCGACAAATCCCCCCCTTTATCCCCCCCATTCTCAGTCCCCACTACCCTCTAACCAACTACGCAGAACATACCTCCTCTCTGAATTTAACCCCCACCCCCCTCAACAGGATCATCCCCAATGACGCTTCCCCTCCCACTCTCAGCCCCCACTATCCTCCCTGCACCCCACCACGGCTATCAGTCTCCCAGACTACACCTTGACCCCCCCGCCTACCACCAACGCCCTCACTCTCACCACCAACGTCCTCCCTACCTCATCCACACCCCTCCCACCCAAAAGCTTTCCCCTCCCTAACTCCATCCCGCACACCAACACAACGCAGACCTGCTCGAACACCAGCCCTCTCCCCCAGCTGCACACGAATTCCCTTGTCAGCCAATCACCGCTGACTGCCACCACCACCCCCACCCGCCCCACGATGGACTACATCATGGCCACCCTCACACAGATAAAAGAAGACATACACACCATCAAAGAACTACTCTCTACACACCCTATACACCCCTCACCCACCCCAACATTCCCTCCCAACTTGTCCCCTACTCCGCCGGCTGACTCCCTCAATCAACACGCCCCACACCGGGCGTCAATCCCTGCTCATAGGCGCTCACTCAGCTATCCCCCAATCTGACCTCAATCCCAGGTCGTAATCGCTACAACCGCCCTCGTCGCACGCACAACTCTTCTTCTGACCTCGACACACTCACCCTTCTCCGCTCCTATGACCGAGCCCCCCAAAATAACACAACCACCCCACACCTCAACATTCCCACGATACACTCAAATCCCCTTAGGCCGCCCACACTAAACAGCAGATTCTCCATCCCCAATAACCTGAGAAAAGTCCCTCTCTCTCTAGAACCATCTACCGCCCTCAACACACCCCGTCTCAAATGCACTCTTCTCAACTGCAGATCAGCCAAGAAACATTCCGCCGCCATTGCTGACCTCCTCTTATCGCGGGACCATGACCTAATCATCTTGACAGAAACCTGGCTAACTGAATCTTCGACACCTATAATGGACATATTGGTTCCTCCCGACTACCACATTATCAGGCTCGACAGAACAGGCAAAATAGGTGGTGGAATCGCATGCATCTACAGGAACAACCTCTCTGTTCAGAAAGTCAACTCCACCTCCCTACCATCCCCAACATCCTGGGAATACATCTGCCTTGACATTATGAGTGAGGGCAAACCGATATGCGCGCTTCACAGCATTTACCACCCACCCAGGGACAACTTCACTTTTTCCCAAGAAATAATGGAGTTGATCTCAACCAATTCCGGACGGCAACTCACCCAAATATACCTTGGTGACTTCAACCTCCACTGGAACGATCGCAACGACGCAGTGGTAAATAGTCTTAAAAATGTCCTTGATGCCCTTAACCTCACCCAAATATGCAATGGCCCAACCCACGAGAAAGGCTCTACCCTCGACTTGATCATCTCCAAAGAGGACTCTATCCAACTCGAGTCCATCCAACCCTGTGACTGGTCAGATCATCATATTGTCACATTTTTTATCAATAAAAAAGTCAAAGTTAACCCGGCTCAACTCTCCAAGCCCAAAGTCTGGAAAAGAGACTCGAAAAAGCTCAACCCAGGCTCTTTGCCCCCTAACAGTTGCAACCTCCTACTGCCACCGACAAGTGCTACAGACGTCCAAACACTGACTGACCACTATCTCAATGCTATGACATCTATAATTAATGAGGCTGAACCTATGGAGCTGAAAAGAGTCTCTACTAAAATCTCCAAACCATGGTACGACGGGAATCTCAATGAGGATAGACGAGACATGCGAATGGCAGAGCGTACCTGGAGATCAGCCCCCTCTGCAATGCACCTAAAAGAGCTGAAGAAAAAGAGAAACGCCTACTTCAGGAAAATAAAACGCTAAAAATCAGACTTCTTCAGCCTCCAACTCGACCAAGCAAAAAACCGCCCGAGAAAACTATTTGAGCTAATCAAAACACAATCCAAAGAACAACCCCAACCGCTCAACACTAGGTGTGAGGCACCCTCCTGTGAAGAGTTCGCTGCTTTCTTCATCCAAAAAACTGACAAAATAAAAAGCGATCTCCTCATTGATGCAAGCCTCTACTCCAAACCCCAACGCCTAGCACCCACTGAACCAAAAAACAATGCTACATGGTCAACCTTCGGCACATACTCGGAAGAAGAAATTGGCAAACTGCTCAGAACCCTGAAACCATCCAATCACCTCACGGACCCCCTCCCTGCCTCCGCAGTAAAAGACTTTACCCCTTTGCTTCTCCCTCTCTGGACTAAAATTATCAACAGCTCACTCCAACAAGGAAGCATTCCTGACTCTCTCAAAATTGGACAGGTCACACCTCTACTAAAGAAACCTACAGCCGACCCCTCTGATCTTAACAATTATCGTCCCATCACCAATATTCCTACTCTCGCCAAACTATTGGAAAAATGCGCACAACTACAATTGACTAAACACATTGAGCAATTCGATCTCCTCAACGCCCACCAGTCAGGCTTCCGAGCAGGACACAGCACAGAGACTGCTATGACTCACATAATCGACGACGCACTTCAAATGCTAGACCAAAACGACACCTGCCTCCTCATCCTTCTAGATCTCTCTTCAGCATTCGACACCGTTAAACATGAGAACCTACTAGAACTACTAAATACAAGAATGGGTTTATCTGGAACTGTTCTCAAGTGGTTCACTTCCTTTCTTCACAACAGGTCGCAGAAATTCAAGAGCAACAACCTGATGTCCTCGCCAATACCTGTGACGCTAGGCGTTCCCCAAGGATCCTCCCTATCCCCAACTTTGTTCAACCTAGTCATGGAACCTCTCACCTCCTTGCTACAAGCAT
This sequence comes from Lissotriton helveticus, assembly GCF_964261635.1. Classification (NCBI taxonomy): domain Eukaryota; kingdom Metazoa; phylum Chordata; class Amphibia; order Caudata; family Salamandridae; genus Lissotriton; species Lissotriton helveticus. The sequence continues at coordinate 920,998,505 of NC_136057.1, forward strand.
CCAACGTAAACTTTCACATGTACGCCGATGACACTCAGCTATATCTCAAGTTACAATCCCCCAAAGACATCTTACGTCTGAACTCAACGATCAGAAGCACCCAATCTTGGCTGGCTGATAACCACCTCAAACTAAACGCTATGAAGACTGAGTTCCTTCTGATCTCACCTCCCACGAAAATATCTACCACACAAACATGGCTTAAGCACCTAACAGCACTCAATGTCCAACCGACCATAGTGGATTCAGCAAAATCTTTAGGCATAACACTTGACACCAACCTCAACATGCAGCAACATATCAGAAAGGCAACAAAGGGAGCGAACTTCCAGATCAATACTCTGAGGAAACTTAAAGCCTACCTCCCAGCCAAAGACTTCCAAACAGCAGTACAATCGCTAGTCATCCCACGTATTGAATACGGCAGCACCGCCCTCTGCGGACTCCCCCTAACTACTACCGCACCACTAAGAGCTTCTCTGAATGCTGCAGCGAGACTCATCACTGGGTCAAAAAAGCACTCCCACATTACCCCTGACTTGAAATCCCTGAACTGGCTGCCTTTTGAAGCCAGAATACAGCTGAAAATCGCCTGCATTACACACAAGGCGGTACACCTAAACTCACCCGGCTACCTCGCTCAGAAACTGACAATCTCTGGGGGAACTAGAAACACGAGAGGCACAAACAATCTTCTGCTGAAACCTCGAAGATTCCGGAAGGAAAAAACTTACAAGCGCTCCTTCTCAGGATTGGCGCCTAGGATTTGGAACTCACTCCCTCCCGAAACCAGGCTTATCTCTTCCACTACACTCTTTAAAAAAGAAGTAAAAGCTATCCTCATGGCTAAACACACTTGATCTATCATCTCGAACTCTGTCAACACCTTGCACCGATCTGTTTTGCATGCTTGACTCATTTACTTATCTGTATGAGTTGTTTTATTACTCACGTGATGGCTTGCAGCCACCGATTTGTACTATGTGATCTATTGATTTATTGTTTGACTATGTTCCCTCATGTACCCCTCTATGTAAAGCGCTCTGATATCTGTGAAGATCTTGTTCGCGCTATATAAAACTTTGAAAATAAAATAAATAAATAAAAACACATACTCGCCCTGCAGGATTGTTGAATCCCTTGCCGGTGCCCCCTTCACCTTGGCATACTGTCAGCATGGATTTTGTTACGGATCTTCCTGATGTGCGGGGACATACTGCCATTCTGGTGGTGGTTGATTTATTCACTAAGATGGCACATTGTATCCCCCTATTGGCGATACCTAATGCTCGTGTACTCGCAGAAGTCTTTCTCACCCATATTGTAAGGCTACATGGTTTACCAACGGCTATCGTGTCGGATGGGGTCCGCAATTCGTATTGCATTTCTGGGCTGAGTTATGTCTCTCACTGAAGATGGAATTGCGTTTGTCCTCCACAAAAAGAGAGAGTTACCCAGGTGAAACAGAAAGGACCGGGAAATGCAAAATAGTAACAAAAAGGGTTCCTTTCTGTGCTTTTCAGTGTTAGTATGACCAATCACGTCTAATATACAGTGAACCAAAGGAAATCTTATTTATAAAATATAGCAACACGTAAATTAGTACAATTCATTTACTGTTCTCCTAGCAGCAAAAAAAGATTTTAATATGATTCTTGACACATTTCTTAATACAATTAAAAACAATTACAAACACAAATCAATACAGAATAAAAATACAACAAATACGTTTTTCACTTCAATAGGATCATTTTTACAATGATTCTTTCAATGATGCAAAATATTGAATCTGATATATCACATATGGAAACTTATTACATTGCTCTATATAGAAACAACACATTAAAGACAGGTAACTGTGTCCTTATGTCGACGCGTTTCGGTGTGTCTTATTGATTTGAAAAACACCTTCCTCAGGACTCAAAGCTTAAAAACACCTAATCTTCACTGTGCCAACCAACATATCTAAAAATAAATACATGCAATTAGGCGCATATATGACGTGTGCTTATTTAACATAAATAAAGTGCTTTCTTTGGTTCAGTGTATTAGTCTACAGCAGTGTTTCCCAAACTGTTGTCCGCAGACCCCCAGGGGTCCCTGACACATTCCCATGGGGTCCTCAGGCAGCAGTTTTAAAAGCACTGCAAAGTATCTTGTTTAAATCAGCAGTTTCAAAGAACAATAAAAGTGTCAAGATAACGACAGTGATTAATTTCCCTGCTGGAGAGACATGAGAGTTTTGTCCAGTGGCAGCTGTGACTGAACTAATGTAGCACAGCGGGTTAATATGCCTACAGCAAAGAACGTGTACCATGCATTTTAAAAAACAGTATTTGATATGCATAGGTCAGTGGGTTACTGCTTTTGTCAGAGATTCTTTTGTTACAGTGCAGTTCATAAGTAACAATCGTAATCTAGCACAGCGACAACAAACTGTCATCAAACAGCTGCTTGCAGACTGCAAGGTACAAGTTAATGACTTATGTTTTTTTCCTCAGTCTTTCAGTATCCTGATACTTCTAAAAAGGTTTATTTGGGTGGAAATACATTTTTTATTGTTAAATTCAATGCGACCACTGTGTTATGTTCTGAGTCCTGAGTTTGTGCTTCTCCAGACCAGCACTCCTTGGCTTAGCAACACACTCCACTACTTCAGAAACGCGGGGCTGCACCATATTTACAAGAATATGGTGCAGCCCTGCGTTTCGCCTGCGCTGGTGCTACACTTAACTGGGAATGATGGTTTATGTTAACATCTTAACATCTCTCTCAGTGAATCTCGTGTTGAACAGGATTGGAAACATGCCATGGTTGTTCCCCTACAAAAGAAATCTGGTGTGGACATTACTAACCTGGCCAACTTTAGGCCTATATCCCTGCTGCCAGCTTGTTCTAAAATTTTAGAACGCCATGTCAACCTTCAGCTAAACGAGTTTGTGGAAAATACGGGATATCTTCACCCATCCCAATCAGGCTTTCGCGCCAATTATTCCACCGAATCCGCACTTCTGGGGGTGACTGAGCGACTCCGACACGGTATTGATAGTGGTGAGACCTTTGCACTTATCCTTTTGGATTTAAGCGCGGCTTTTGATACCGTGTCGCATTCCATTCTATTGGATACCCTTCACTCCCTTGGCGTTGCTGGATCTGCGCTTGCCTGGGTGGCCTCATTTCTTAATGAGCGCACCTTTCAGGTATTTTCAATCAAAGCTGAATCGGCGATCTGTTCATCTGCTTACGGCGTTCCTCAGGGGTCTATATTGAGCCCTTTGTTGTTCAATATCTACATCAGACCCCTTGCTACTATCGTAGAGGACGCCGGTCTGTCCATATACTCTTATGCAGACGACACGCAGATTGTGTTTTCCCTGTCTGGCAGTAGGTCTCAGGACACCTCGGCCCTTAAAATCGGCCTTTCTCGGGTTGCGGCCTGGATGCAGGTTAATCTGCTAAAACTCAACGGTGATAAGACTGAGGTCATCATACTTGGCAAACATAAAGATCTGTGGGGCCCTAGACACTGGCCCAGTGACATGGGTCCACTGCCTACCCCCGTGCCAGTTGTTCGGAACCTCGGCTTTCTAATCGACGAGAAACTCTCGATGCGACAACAGGCAACTAAGGTCGCTGCAATCTGCTTTAATACCTTACGCTGGTTGCAGAAGATCCTATGGATGTTGCCTGAGTTCACTCGTCGAACTGTTGTCCAGGCTCTTGTAATGTCCCGCATCGACTATGGCAATGTGCTCTATCTAGGAGCCGATAGAGCTACACTGAACATACTCCAGGTTGTGCAGAACTCAGCTGCCCGCCTTTTGTGCAATGTTCCACGAAGAATGTCTGCAACACAAGCCCTGTGTGACCTTCACTGGTTAAAAATTTCTGCCCGTGTGGCCTTTAAAACCTTGTGCCTTATGTTCAAAATTCGTCAGGGTTCTGCTCCCACTTACTTGCACAATCTTGTCCGGCCTTACCAGCCTAGTCGTCCTCTCAGGTCATCAAATCAAGCCAATTTTGTAATTCCCAGAATTCGCCTGGCAAAAATGGGAGGCCGCTCTTTCGCCCATTTGGGGCCGAAGATGTGGAATGCTCTTCCGTTGGTGCTCAAAACGGAGACCAATCTTTTTGCTTTTCGCAAAAAGTTAAAAACTTTTTTGTTTTAGTTGGTCACTGTTTCTGCTCATTCCTTGCTTCAGCAATTACCTATCTTTCTTCTCTAGTCTGTCCCTGGCGCCGGGAAACCCATTACGGGTAGCTGAGCGCAATACAAATTCAATAAATAATAATAATAATAATTATGTACAGGAAGGTCCCCCTTCCTGCACATAAACAATCTTGAATTGTCATTTTGTCACTTCTAAGTGTGCTGCTTAATGCAGCACACATGTAAGTTACAAAATGGCATTTTTTTTAAAGATTGTTGATGTGCAGGAAGTGTCACCTTCCTGAACATAAACAATCCAAGGTGTTTTGCAAAAACTAGGAGAAATGAAGCATTTCTCCTTGTTTAGCCAAGTTAAGACCAGGTTTTCCCTGGTCTTAATTTTGGCGCTGCTTCCATTTACGCTGCTCTTGTAAATAGGGGGCAGCGTCAAAATCAATGGGTGTTGCAGGGGAAACGCCCACCGCAACACCCACTGCCCACCCCTTTCACGCTAAGCATTGTGTGAAAGGGGGTCTTATTTACAAGAAACCGTTAAGTGGCTTAACGTTGCCTTGTAAATAAGGCAAAGCTCCTATCGCCACGGGAACGTCTCAAAAAGTGATGTTCCCATGGTGATAGGGGCTTGTAAATATGCCCCTAAAATCATTAGTAATTCGAGTATTTGTTTTGTGTGCACATGTGTGTGCATTTTTTTCCGAATTACTGTTTTAATGTTTGAAATTTAAATCCTACAAATTGCTTGGGGGTCCCCGGCTTCCAGTCGTGACTCAATGGGGGTCCTCAGGAGTCAAAGGTTTGGGAACCACTGGTCTACAGCACGGTGCGACCAAGAGGTCGGGGATACAATTTAGACCTCAACAACTATAAAGATCACCAGACCACCATAGTCCTACTGCTTATTACTAGAGGTCATATAAAGCAAGGCTATTGGCTGGAGTCAGAACAGATTTATTGATCTAAAGACAAGATCGGCAATGTATATATATGTAATCACACTTGCCTCCTGTATGGTTCAACTTTATCTTTTATTAATCAGGGATCTATATAGTCGCACAATCCTATACATAGTCCTTGAAGTCCCTATGTGGAAACTAGAGTGACCTAATTGCTTACTCTAAATGGTGGATCAGCACATATTGCTCTGGTTCCAGAAATAATTAATTCTGTTATGCTCTTTTATGCCTCCATCAATTTTAGGTCACAAAGTCTATTAAAATCTGTTGGAAATATCAATAGGACATTTTTCATTCCAATCCCTCATTCAAATGTCAGACTCGAATAGTTTTATTACTGCTAAACATACTCACATCAGGGGTCTTTTCTATGTGCCCACTCTAAACATATTCTCTTAGTGACTCAAATCCTGACACTAATCTGTCTCAATACAACCCTGTTTAGCTTACCCTTTGCGAAAATGATGTCCTTCACGCAAAGTCCCTCTCAGGGGTAGTCTTAAGTAGAACTAGGGGCTTGTTTAATCACCCTTAAAGGTCCTACATCCACCACCTCGTACAATTTAGGGTAATGCTCAAACCTGTATAGTGAGAATAAACAATGCTAGTTGAAATAGGGATTCTAAGCAGTGTTGTGCATTATTTAACATGGTAGCTGTTGTTACTTTAGGAGGAATGCTTTTCTTCCGTATTTCCTGCTATGTGGGGACTAGTCAATCCTAAGTGTGGTCCCCCACTGGCACACATTACCAAAATTCATAGCTAAACTAAAATTCATTTTATGTGCAGGGGCCCGCAGTGTTGCACTAAGTACTGCATATACTCGCGTTTCAATAAAATATAACGCGGCCTTTTTAAGAGGTTCCCAATTCGCTGCCCTTCTTCATGTAATAATGTGCACAGTTGCCGGTTAACCGTGGTTAATACGGCAAACCGCAGGAGAATATAATTATTGCGGGTGAGAGATGTACTGCATATTCACAAATTTTCAGGAACCCCTGAGGCGGTAGAGATGCTGCGAGTCTTCAACGGTAAGGAGGGAGGAAACGCTTAAGGACTGAGGGCGGCCATGGGTGCCGCTCGCAGCCGTAGCATAAGGACACAGAGACGGTGTATTGGTACTTTATTGTTGGGACACCTGGAGGCACCGTGTGGGACGCTGAAACGCCGATTGGGGCAGAGCGGAGGAGCTCACATCGCGGGTGCGGGACTGCGAGGACCACAAGCAAGTGCGTGCAGTCATCACACGCAGCAGGCCCTCTTCCCGCCCACCACCTCTCTGCAAGTATAACACGGCTTGCGGACCCCGCTCCGCGGGAGCCGCTCGCAACCGTAGCATAAGGATACAGAGACGGTGTATTGGTACTTTATTGTTGGGACACCTGGAGGCACCGTGTGGGACGCCGAAACGCCGACTGGGGCAGAGCGGAGGAGCTCACATCGCGGGTGCGGGACTGCGAGGACCACAAGCCAGTGCGTGCAGTCATCACACGCAGCTGGCCCTCTTCCCGCCCACCACCTCCTCTTACTTAGCTACGCCCACATCCGCGAAACGCGGGACGCGCGCGGGTGTGCGCCGGGCGAAGCCGTGCCAAGGGCGGGCCCGTTCTAGCCCGTTACAGACCGTGCAAGACCGGACCGGGCCATCTCTCTGGGTTCCTGAGTGACTGAGGTAGTCTCCCCAAGGCTCCTAATAAACACAGGGCGCAGCATTACCCTAGATCCAGGACTATGACGGGCCGAGAGACCAGAAGCAAAGCTCTAGCATCAAGCACAATGGTGGCAGGTACTTTGGACAATTTCCTGATTAGAGCAAATTCTCTTTTATCAAATTAAATAATTATTTTAGAACGACGACTCTCCCAGGGAATTGATAACGTCAAAAGATCTTCACTGGGCCATATAGCTAATGCTAAAACTCCTGAAAGGTGTGTGGGTTCCCCTGTCGCTCCTTTAGACAGCAATGACCAACCAAGATCAATTGTCTTGCTAGAGCCCAGGTGTAGCCCTGGAATGCATAGAGATTCTCTTCCTGTTATCCCTGAAGCTATTGGAGTGCCTTCTGTCGATAATACTGTGATATCTGATAGTAGGCCTGAGTTTAACATCTCTCAGCGTAGGGGAAATCGAGAGGGGGCTGTTCCGAAAAGAAAACGTGCAGCACAGATGGGGGGTGGAAAAAAGGCGAAGTTAGACAAAGGTCCCTCTCACAATGATCCCAAAGGTCTTACAAAAAGTAGGGAGGTCGCTCCAGTAGTCAGTGGTACTTCTAATTCTCCTTCCCCAATCCCTCCTGTAGTGCAACCTACTGCATTCAACTTTGGGGATATAACACAGACCCGGGGCGATCATCTGACCTCTAGCTTGGGCAGTATTTTGAAATCTTTGCTTGACCCCTTGATTGTTAGAGTTGACCGAATTGATCTCAGGCTGAAAAAAATAGAAAAAGTCACGGGGGCTATGATGGATCATTTGAAACCACCAGAAACTATGCAGGGGAAGCCTGACGCGAATGTGGGAGGTGCATCCCTAGCCAATACCCCTCTTACAGCAAATCTCCCTGCTCCAGTAATTCCCCCCCTGGTAGCATCGAGTGCCCATACCATCCTCTCTGTTAGCCCTTCCAGGACGGCTATAAAGCCTAACGAGAATGATGAGCGAAAAAACCTGGAGGGCAATAGATTGAGAATGAAAAAGGCAGTAAATCTACCCCCAGAGGCAGCCCCACTTGTAGTGGTCTTAACTGGTATACCCAAGCTTAGCAATTCAGCAGTAGAATCGTTTGCCTCTCTTAAAAACAAAGTGGCAAACTGGCAGAACAAATATAGACCCCCTTCCCCGTCATATTTCTAGTGAAATTTTAATGGTTAGAAGGGTTTCTTGGGTGGGACATACTAGTAAAAACATCAGTGGTGATTGTATCCTGGTTAATTTCTGGAACCCCGGGACAGTCTCGCACATCTGTAACTGGCCAGGCAGCGAGGTAGACACTGTAATTCAGACCTTCCCACTGTCCTTCTTCTACCCACCTGATGCTATTCAATCTGAATTAGGGCTAGAAGATGGCTGGACAAGGGTGGGTTCTAGGGGGCAGTCCAGAGGGTTCAGGACCAATCCTTATGATATCTATATGCCCACCCACAATTTTCACAACAGGTACAGCTGCCTGGATCAGGTAGACTGACTACAGTACATACATGGAGTTGTAGGCCGAGTTGGGGGGATTGATGCCACAATACATAACTCATCCCCTCTGGCAGGGATAGCTAGACGCATTAATGAGGGCAAAACGCAGGAAGCTGATAGCGTGAAGAATAACTACCCATGGATACTGGTGGGCGCTCCACCTGGCCCTAATACCTTTGTCAACCAGGTTATGGAGCCAGTTAATTTCCATACTTTGGGAACCCTAACTATGGGTATAGAATCTAGTTTGCCAATCCCAAGAACTATAACTGATGTTAGCTCACTGAAAATACTTTCCTGGAACCTGGCAGGTCTATGTAATAAAATGGCCTGCCCTGAGTGGGGCTCTTACATAGATAAGAACGATGTATGCCTCTTCCAGGAAACCTGGGCACGGGAAGAACAATTGCGGAGTGGTTTTGCCTCAATTTCAGTCCCTGCAAGGTGGGGGGCGGGTAAGGGTAGACCGTCGTGGGGTCTAACAATTTGGGTGGGAACCCATTTGGGCTGCAGTGCCAGGGTTATGAATTCTGCATCGGAGGACGTCCAATGTGTGGTCCTAGAGTGGCCGAATGCTTCTAGGCTCGTTTTGGTTAACATCTACTCTAGACCTGTGAGTATCACATATGAGTCTAGAACAATTGAGGAGCTCTCCTCCTTTTTAAATGTGATTCCCCAGGGCACCACGTTCTTGGTAGGGGGAGATTTCAATTCTCATTTCGAGCCACTTTTGGGTCTGATGGATGGTGTAAACCTGGAGGAGGACGACCACTGGAAAATACCCCCAGTGGTGGCCCCCCCGCCCAGGTTATGGTTGCCATTGGCTGTCCAAATCATGGCTCTGACGCTCAACCACTCAATTAGGGCCTGCAATGGTCGTGCAAAATCGGACATCCCCTCAAAATGCACCTTTAATAAGCCTGGCCAGGAATCACGGCTGGACTATATATTTGTTGAAAGCTGTGCTTGGCAAAAGGTCCTTGATTTCAGGGTGGAAACTAGGGGCGAAAGTGATCATAACGCTTTGATTCTGGACTTTTCATCCCCCGGTGTCCCCCAAGACCCCTGCAAGTCAGACAGTGGCCTAGATGACAGGGCGCTTTTATCCAATAACAGATGCAGGGTTAGACGGGACAAACTTGTAACACACCCAGAGCTAGTGGCGGAGATATACGCGCGGGCAATTCCGATACTGGAAGCGGTTGGCGCTCTAATTCCGCAGTATCCCTCACCTGAAGTATATTTAAAACTTGGGGATCTTAACAAGGAATTAACTACTACCCTAGCAGAGGTTCTAAACCCCCCGGGGACAAGAGGGAGAAAGGCGGGCAATAGACCCACTTGGTACAATACTGCCTGCAGAAAGGCAACAGCAGAACTCCTCCGGGTCCTGAAGCAAAACAATAATAGGGCACTGATAAAAACAAAGGAGGCTAGAATACAGGCAGTTGATACATTATGCCAGGGTCGAGTGGGATAATGACAATTGGGCCAATTTAACGTCTGCTCTCAAAACAAGAGACCCACGGAAGTTCTGGCTAATTGTTAATACGGGGTCGGTTGACCCGATACCGGCAGTAGCACCTAATATTGCTGCGGATGTGTGGGAAGATAATTTTCGCACCCTCTATGGTGGGGAGAACCTTACCAACGAGATGGAACAAGGGGGACTAGTGCCCAGCTCCACTGCTCAAATTAATGAGATTGAGTTTACTGAGGGAGAGGTCCGTGCTGCTATTTCCAAACTTGCAGTTGGCAAAGTGCCAGGGTTGGATAAACTCCCAGGCGACCTCTTCAAACATGAACCCATGGTCTTTGCCCCTTATTTAACGGTTCTATTCAATGCAATCCAAAGGGGCATGGCGGTCCCTAGTACTTGGCTGGGAGCTGAGATAGTCCCTATCTTCAAGAAGGGTTCTTCTCTACTCCCAGCCAACTACAGGCCTATCAGCCTCATCGACGTGCCACAAAAAATCTTCGCGAGGCTGATTTTAGACCGCCTTTTAGAATGGACGGAGGAGTTTTCCATCTTAAGCCCTTACCAGGCAGGGTTCAGGAAAAATGTATCCACTACGGATCAGATTTTTTGCCTGACCCTGCTTTTTTGGAAAACCGTTAAGATTGAGGGCGGGTCACTTTATACTGTCTTTGTGGACCTTTGTGCGGCCTTCGATCTGGTTCCGCGCGGAAAACTATGGACTGTGCTTTTAGAACTGGGCATTCCTTTCCCCCTTTTGAACATGATAATTCGACTCCATAGGGAGAATTTCGCACAGGTCAGGTGTGAAAAAAAGGTGCTTTGTCAGCTAGATTCCCAGTTGGCAGAGGGGTGAGACGGGGGTGTGTCTTGGCACCCACCCTGTTTTGCCTTTACGTCAACGGGGTAATCACACACCTGAATGTGGTAACCAACAGCAACGCTCCAAAACTCGCCCACTGTCGGGTTTCTGCTATCATTTTCGCAGACGATACTTTATTGCTTTCAAAGTCTCCCATGGGCATCCAACGAGTGCTGGACGGCTTTGAGTCATACTGTCTGGAAAGGGGTCTGTAAATAAACACCCTCAAAACAAAATTCATGATTTTTAACCCACCAGTTACAACACGCCCAAATCCGATGATAGGTGGAGTCCGGTTAGAAAGGGTCCAGACTTTTGAGTATCTGGGCCTCACTTTAAATGAAACTATGACTTGGGTCCCACACCAAATAAAATCCCAACTCAAGTTGGCTCAATTAGCGTGGGGTATCATCAAGCTTTTAAATAAATCCTCTGTTAAAGCGATTGGCCCACCTCTTGAAATATATAAACTACAGGCACGGGGGGCAGTAATCTATGGCGGTGAACTCTGGGGTTATCAGTGTGGATCCGCGATTGCCGTCGTGGAAAACAAATTTCTAAGACAGTTGGTGGCTTTGCCCCCCAGTACACCCCTATTGCCGCTGAGGCTTGATTTGGGCCTCAGATCTATTGATGAGGAATTGGGCCTCAAACCGCTAACTTTTTGGCGTAGGCTCTGGACCACCCCTGAGCTTAATAACTACAGGCAAGAACTTGCGGACGTTTTAAGGCCCCCGAATGCGGGGAAACTTCCCTGGCTGAAGTATGTGAGAGAGGAATTTGGTCTCCCGCAAATGTGGTCTGACCCGGAGTCTGCCTGCACTAAGGTCCCTCGCAAGTTCCTGGCCAAATTGTACTACCAAAGTAAACTAACTGCGCTTACATCGAACAAATTGGTACCTTTACTGGCACTTTTTTAATGATTAAAGATTTTTATCAATTTGAACCTGTCTTAGATGATGTTTGTCCTGCTGCTTTGAGAAAGTTGTACCTTCAATGGAGACATGGCACCCTTCCTATCAGGGCCCTTACGAGCAAGTGGTGTCCGTCCTCCCCAAAACATTGCCCTGGTTGCACTTCGGAGCAGGAAAATGAAATGCATGTTTTGTTCTTTTGCCCCGCCTATAAAAATTCCAGGAGGTGCTGGATCATCCCTCTATGTAAAAATCTGGGGATTACGCACTGCATGCAAGCCTTTAGAATAATTAAAACGGATCTTTCAACTGTGATCGTATTTGCTGTAACAAAATATTTGGGAGCCATGTGGAACAAAAGAAGGATGTATGTAAATACTGTCTGAATTTGGACCCAGCTTTTACAGTTGTACAGATGCTTTGGCGCTTGCACTCAAACTTTAGATTGTAAAGGAGGAACATACGGACATTTATTTTTTCTAATTTATTATTTTAGTTACATGTATTGTATCAACTTTTAATTGTTTAAATATGTGATTTCTTTTATGACAATATTGTCGAAATAAAGATGAAATGATGATGATGATTAGAAAGTATGCCCAGAACGGCGGATTTACTTGCTGTATGTCTATGAATCAAGCTGCTTAGGTGACGGGAGCGGCGGGCTTGAAAGTGCTGCCATATTATATGAAGGACTAAGGCGGCGTCTAAGCATTATGACATTATGCCATCTTTATTTAATTCATGCGTAGTGCCGACTGACATTACTGTAAAATAGACAATCGAGTTATAGACGATGGGGAGCAATTAGATTATCTCCATGCTGAGCGTGTGTGGTAAACTGCGGTTAACTGGCAACTGTGCACATTATTACTATGAAGAAGGGCAGCGAATTGGGAACCTCTTAAAAAGGCTGCGTTATATTTTATTGAAACGCGAGTATATGCAGTACTTAGTGCAACGCTGTGGGCCTGTGCACATAAAATTTATTTTAGTTTAGCTACGGATTTTGGTAATATGTGCCAGTGGGGGACTACATTTAGGATTGACTAATCCCCACATAGCCGGAAATACGGAAGAAAAACATTCCTCATAAAGTAAAAACAGCTACCATGTTAAATAATGCACAACACCTTTTAGAATCCCTATTTCAACTAGCATTGTTTATTCTCACTATTCAGGTTTGAGCATCACCCTAAATTGTACAAAGTGCTGGATGTAGGACCTTGAAGGGTGATTAAACAAGCCCCCAGTTCTACTTAAGACTACCCCTGAGAGGGACTTTGCGTGAAGGACATCATTTTCGCAAAGGGTAAGTGCTGTAAGCTAAACAGGGTTGTATTGAGACAGCTTAGTGTCAGGATTTGAGTCACTAAAAGAATATGTTTATGAATTCATACTGCAGGGTAAAATACAACCAACAGCTTTTAAATCAAAATGGTGAAGTTATAAACACCGGCATTGCTGTAAATTAGAGTGGGCACAAAGAAAAGTCCCCTGGTGTGAGTATGTTTAGCAGTAATAAAACTATTCGAGTTTGACATTTGAATGAGGGGTTGGAATTAAAAAATTCCTATTGATATTTCCAACAGATTTTAATAGACTTTATGACCTAAAATTGATGGAGGCATAAAAGAGCATAACAGAATTAATTATTTCTGGAACCAGAGCGATATGTGCTGATCCACGATTTAGAGAAAGCAATTAGGTCACTCTAGTTTCCACATGAGGACATCAGGGACTATGTATAGGATTGTGCGACTATATAGATCCCTGATTAATAAAAGATAAGGTTGAACCATACAGAAGGCAAGTGTGATTACATATATGTACATTGCAGATCGTGTCTTTAGATCAATTAATCTGTTGACTCCAGCCAATAGCCTGGCTTTACATGACATCTAGTAATAAGTAGTAGGACCATGGTGGTCTGGTGATCTTTATAGTTGCTGAGGTCTGAATTGTATCCCCGACCTCTTGGTCGCACCATGCTGTAGACTAATACATGTGAACCAAAGAAAGCACTTTATATATGTTAAATAAGCACACGTCATATATGCGCCTAATTGTATGTATTTATTTTTAGATATGTTGGTTGGCACAGTGAAGATTAGGTGTTTTTAAACTTTGAGTCCTGAGGAAGGTGTTTTACAAATCAACAAGACACACCGAAACGTGTCGAAATAAGGACATAGTTACCTGTTTTTACTGTATTGTTTCCATATAGAGCAATGTAATAAGTTTCCATATGTGATATATCAGATTCTATATTTTGCATCATTGAAAAAATCATTGTAAAAATTATCCTATTGAAGTGAAAAACGTATTTGTTGTATTTTTATTCTGTATTGATTTGTGTTTGTAATTGTTTTTAATTGTATTAAGAAATGTCTCAAGAATCATGTTAATATCTATTTTTGCTGCTAAGAGAACAATAAATGAATTGTACTAATTTACGTGTTGCTATATTTTGTAAATAAGATTTCCTTTGTTTCACTCTATATTAGACGTGATTGGTCATACTAACACTGAAAAACACAGAAAGGAACACTTTTTGGTACTATATTGCGCTTGTCCTCTGCATACCATCCTCTGTCGTATGGATAAACAGAGCGAACTAGAGGATGAAACAGTATATCCGTTGTTTGGTGTCCACCCTATCTTGCGATTGATTAATGGCTTTACCTCTGGCTGAGTTTGCGTATAATAATAGCTTGCATTCGGCTTTAGGTATGACCCCTTTCTTTTGTTCTTCCTGAATATCATCCCAGGGTCTTACCTATTCAGCCATATGGGAGGGTTCGGCAGTTCATACTTTGTGTCATTCTATGGTGACTATTTGGGCAAAGACTCAGGAACATTTGGTGGCTGCCAAGAAAAGCATAAAGACACTGGCTGATAGGCGCAGGAGTCCGGCCCATTTGTATGTGGTGGGAGATAGGGTTTGGTTGGCCACAAAAAATATGAAGTTAGATGGGCCAAGGAAATTGCAACCAAGATATGTGGGACCCTTTAGGATTAGTAAAGTAATTAATCCTGTGGCCATGAAACTTGTCTTGCCTGACTAGTACCGCACTTCTCTGCTGAAGCCGTATACGCCCACCACTTTGTCCTTGCCCCCTCAACCTCCTATTATGGTGGATGACCATGCGGGATTCGAGGTACATGCTGTTTTAGATTCCAGGAGATGGAGAGGGAGGCTCTATTATCTTATTGATTGGAAGGGTTATGATCCTGAGGATCGTACCTGGGAGCCAGCTATGGGTGTCCATGGCCCTAGATTAGTAAGTTTGTTTCATCTTAGTCATCCCAGCAAACCTAGACCTGTGGGGAGGCGTTTGGGGGGAGGTACTGTTGGGAAGTAAGGAAGCGGGTGTTTATCTTACCTCTATACTTCTTTTTGTGTGCCTGCTATGCGTGCTTGATTGGACAGGCGCTCGGGGTCAGACGGGGTTTCATGAGTATAAAAGCTGGTTCCCTGCATTGGACCAGCGATTGGTTTCTTTCCCGGTCCTGCGACCTGGAAGGTTAATGCTAGGTTTTTTTTGGAACTTCCTGTTGTCCTGAAGTTTTCCTGACTTCCGGAAGAGTTATTCCAGAGCACAGAATGCCGGATTTGGACGGAGAAGACTATGCTGGATTCCCTGATCGAGTGGGACATCTCGTGTTTATTTTTCCTTTGGAAAGCGAAGTCCTTGAGGTAGCTTTTTTTTTTAACCTGTGTCCTTTTCTTTTGTGCCTTTTCAGCGCTGTCACAATGGGATCGTTTGTGAAGTGTTGGCAATGGAAATAAACGCGGCTGCGTTTATTGTGTAAATCCACTCCCTCTCATTTTCTTTACTGGATTTCTTCTTCTCCTTGATTTGGAGAATCTAGTGCCCAATGACACTTTGTAGTGGTTACGTACCTATTAGGGGTGCACCCCTTTAGGATTTAGTATTGTAGTGCCCTTTCCTCGTACGTCTGGATTAGGGTTTTTTCCCTTCCGTGTTTTTTTTTTCCTTCTCCAGTGCTAATAAGACTGTATGGATTGACAATAAGTTGTTTCATGATTAACATTCACGTTTTGCGAACAAAGACAATATTCATACCCCTGGATTGTTTGTATGATTGGATACACAAGAGTGACGTGAAGACTTCAATTAGAGACAATACTTCCAAAATTCAGAGGAAGTTTTTGGAGCCTTTGTAGGGGGTAAGAACGTTTACTTGTTACCCAAATTGCTATGCCCAATTGAGTACGTATGAGTTTGGAAATGTGGTGTTAATCTATCTTCTGGTGCCTTTTTAGGTAGTCCTGGGGTTCCAGTTTATACAGTGAGAAGTGTTGCACCACAAGTACCGGTCTGAACAACATCTGGCCCTTTGTTTTATTTTCCTACATTCTTCCGTGGTTCTCATTTCGCCACCGCGGGTATATCTGATAGGCTATGGTGGCAGAACCTGCAGATGAGGAGTGGGACTAATCTCTGCTCCCACAGTATTGGGTGGTTGTGTAGGGGAGCAGGACACCATCAATGCCATATGGAGTTTACGCAAATTAAGCAAGCTATAATAGAGGCACCTGTTCTAAACGCATTCGACCCCAACGCCAAAACCACTTTAACTACTGATGCCAGCATGAAGGGGTTAGGAGCGTCTCTTACACAAAATGTAAATGGACAAGGAAAAATAATAGCCTTTTCATACAGAACTTTAAAGGAAGCAGAACGCAACTTTTCCACTATCGAAAAGGAGGCCATCGCCTGCTATTGGGCTAGAAACCACTTCTAATTCTTCCTATGGGGCATCCCATTTATCCTGAAAACAGACCACAACCCCTTGCTTCCCCTATCTTCTACTAAATGCTTAGGAAACACTACTCCACGCATTTCCAAATGGATACTGGGGCTAAAAGGCTTCAACTACTCCATAATCTACGTACCAGGAAATGAAAATTATGTAGCAGAGTAACTCTCTAGACTTCCACTCACAATGAGAACCCCCAGGCGATTCCCCCTGATGAAACCATTCTTTCAATCGACATTCCTGCAATCAACAAGGAAGAATAGGAGGGAAGCATGGAGGAAGATTCAGTTCTCTCCGAACTGAAGAACACCATTTGCAAAGGCTGGCCGAAAAGTCATCGAGATTTGCCAGAGACCCTAAAATCCTTCTGGGTGGTGAAGGATGAGCTATCAATCATAAATTACCACATCTACCGAGATAGTAGGATCATTCCTCCCCAAAAAATGTATGAGCGCATTATCAAATCGCACACGAAGGGCATCCAGGCAGAAGCATGACAAAGAGCAAAATCAGACAAAGTTATTGGTTTCCAAAAATGGATTCCATGGTAGAGGAGAGGGTTAGAGACTGCCTTTAATGTGGAACCAGCGACAAAACCAAAATTATCCGCAAATCCCCTCTAGTGCCTCTATCCATTCCCAGCAAACCTTAGGACAAGTTAGGCTTGGACATTATTGGTCCACTGAATTTGCTCAACTACTCGCAAAGGTACATGTTTGTACTTATTGATTATCATTCCCACTGGATAGCCACAAAAATGGTAACTAATATCACCACCTCTTCATTAATTGAATTCCTTAGAGACACTTTCTCCAAAGAGGGCATTCCTAGCAAACTAATTACAGACAATGGGGTCCAATTCACTTCCGACGAAATGAAGCAGTTTATGTCTACCTTATCCATATAATCTCAAATCTCCGCTCTACTGCCCAAAAGCCAACTGTCTGGTAGAAAGAGCTAATAGGATGATAGAAGACACCATACAATTGGCTTTAGCATCCCATGAACCAGTGGAAGAAGCCATAGGAAAGTTGTTGTGGTCATATCACATCACACCAAATGCTGTCACTGGAGTTGCTCCTTTTGTCTCTCTTAAAGGGAGTAACCCAGGTTCCAAACTCACACCCAACTGGCTCAATGGAGGGTGTCCGGTCTGGGTGGACAGGAAATCTGTTCTAGGAAAAGTGGATAGGCACCAACTAGGGTACAAATCAAGATACAACCAGAAATGGGGTACAGTCAACAAGAGTTGGCAGGAAGGTCAATGGGTGGTCATTAAGAAGCCTAACATTTCTCGAGCCAGAATTTCCTCATTCTCAAAACCTTTGAGAAGAAGACGTGTTAACAAAAATTCTGTTGAGCTGGATGATGGAAGCACCAGGACCATGGACAATGTAGCAAGCTGTCCCAAAGTACAATACTCAATGTCTTCCAGTGAAGAACACCAGGTCAGATCAACCTCCAACTCACATGACTCCATTGGACCCAGGTCTTGCCGGCCGCCATCCTGGCAAGCAGATTATAAAATGTATCTATAGTATAAATGCTTGACTGTATTACCTTTTTTGTTGATTTTGACTCCTTTTGTTTACTGTAGTATCATTTTTCCCCATATTCAAAGGGAGATGTGTTGTAACTTAGGTTATCTCCCATAGGTCCTCCCTCCTTCCCTCTTCCCCTCTCCTTCCTTCTTTTCCTACCCCTGTCTTTTCCCACTCACTGGTACATTCCACCTGTAGAATGTTAGACGAGAGCTCACCTTAAAACGTTCAGTGAGAGACTGGGAGCTGTTGCTGAAGGATCTACTCTATTAAGCGTCTGCTCTTACCTTACTCCTGTTGGCGTTATTTTAACATTAACATAGGGTGACACCAGCTAAATTCAGGTGACTTGACACATATGATGTGAAAGATGTTTTAATCTCTATTCAACTGCGTCCAGTGTGTTTTAGACAAAATGGTTTACCAGCAACTGTG
This sequence comes from Lissotriton helveticus, assembly GCF_964261635.1. Taxonomy (NCBI): domain Eukaryota; kingdom Metazoa; phylum Chordata; class Amphibia; order Caudata; family Salamandridae; genus Lissotriton; species Lissotriton helveticus. The sequence goes on from NC_136057.1 coordinate 921,016,832, forward strand.
TTAGAAACTAGAGGTATGCGGTTCCCGGAGATTTGTCACGAGTAGGTGAAACAGCAGAGGATCTGCATTGATGTGAGTGTGACTTCAGGCCACCCTCTCCCCCCAGAGGCACCATAATGCATCATTGCAGAATCATCCATATTATACAAAAATAGGGTGGTAACTGTATATATTTTGTTTGTATTTCTCTGCATTCAAATGATATGTGCCCACTGTGAAGGGACAGGAGTGGTATTGGGGAACACATTTTTATCCCACTGTCCTGAAGAAGAGCCATTTAGGTGAACGGCATGAAACATGTTGACCATTTAGGAGATTAGATTAATTATCAATCTTGTATCCTAAAGAAACCCCCCTACCTTTTTTAACCATATCGACTACAGGTTGGAATAAATTAATGAACACCTACTAGGCAGGTATTTTTAGTGACGCACCGTCAACCCCAACTTCCCTTTTCCTTCAAAAACAACACCACTTTTTAAACATTGTTAAACCAGTAAGTGCTACCCAGAAAGTCGTAGGTCGCAACACGCCCCATTCCACAGTGTAACGGGATGGACCAGATGATAAAGCATGCCACCAAGGGGTAATCCCTGGTGGGTGTGGGTTTTATAAGAAAACCCTTTGTTTTTCTTTCACGGAGAGCAGTTTGTACAAAACTGAACTGAGTTTTCATTGTTTTTTTTTTTTTTAATATTAGAAACTGAAGCACAAAAGTGTAAATCCTGACACTTATTAGGGTGACCAACCGTCTGTAAATTTCACGGACCGTCCGTAAATTGGACCTAATGTCCGTTGTCCGTAAGGATCCCTTTTACAGACGCCTTTTGTCCATAATTTTGTGCCTTTCAGGCAACAGAGCTGTTCCCCTGCAAAAGGCCTCAGCTCCCTGATGGGGCCGCCTTACATTCCTCTGAGCACAAGAGCAGCCCCACCGGCCCATTGTCATTCTGTGTGGGGCTGATTGCCACATACAGAATGACAATGGGTTAGTCTGGGCTGGCACAGCATGGTGATGGCCTCCTTCAGTCTCGGTCCAGGGCAGGGCATTTTGTCACATGGAAGTGCATAAAGTAAATGCCCATGCTGCTGCTAGGTGAGAATCCAGTTAATCAAAGGAAGGCGGTGAAAGAAGTTCAAAGGAAAGGATTATAGCTCTGTCAGTCTCATCATTTTAGAACGGACGCAATTTCAATATTATATTCAAGGAAGCCATGGTTGCTGCTTTTTTATTTTATGCAACTAACAACCATTGGCAATGCCAATAGTTCTGGCTTGTTGTAGGTGTAACATTACTTGTTCTAGGTGTAACGTTACTTGTTGTATTATATATATGGATGCAATGACAGAAGCAACAAAAATACCAGTCGGGCGGCACACTATGCTTAGCACAGATTTTTAGCTTATGTGCTTTAAGCCATGGCCTTAATTACATTGAACACCCTTTTGGAGAGACCCCCCTAGTTTTTTCATCCTACTTAAAGCTCTAGAAACAACTCCATGTCACAGCCGCCCCACGTCCAGGCACTGTGCATCATGCATGACTCATGCCTTCCACTTTTTCAGATTGCCTATTGTTGGACAGGCCACATGAAGGGCTCGCTCCCTCCCCGCAGGACAGGGCCCGGGCCACCGTCAGCACCATTGCCCGGCCCAGCCGCCATCTTGGACACGGCACCACGCGGCCGCGCGGCCTCAGCCCGACCCCAACCCCGGGCCTGGCCAGGCCCCGACATCCCGGCACCACCCTCCACCCAGGAGGTGAACGGACCACTTGGCAGGTCAATGGGAGTACGAAGGGTCGATGGCTCTCCCCCGCCAGGTGCCGAGCACCCCCAGACTCCTCGGGCGCTGGCTCCACCCCCCTGCTGGGTGTCTGGACTCCCTCATCCCAGACCTCCCGACCTCCGAGAGCGAGGGTCCGGACATCAAAGGGCGCCAGACCTATAACTGAGGCAGCCCCAGGACAGGAAGGCAGTTGTATCCTGGAGTCGAGGGACACCGAGAAGAACTCATCCTTGACGGACTGTTGGCGCTGCCGCAGCCCTGCCTTGTGAACTATTGTCCTGCCTGCTGGCGCTGCCGCGGCTCTGCAACCTTCATCCTCGTGGGACCTGCTGGCGCTGCCGCGGCCCTCTGCAACCTTCATCCTCGTTGGGACCTGCTGGCGCTGCCGCGGCCCGTAGTAACCTCCATCCTCGTGGGACCTGCTGGCGCTGCCGCGGCCCGTTGCAACCTGCCTTCTCCTGGGACCTGCTGGCGCTGCCGCGGCCCGTTGTAACCTTCATCCTCGTTGGGACCTGCTGGCGCTGCCGCGGCCCGTTGCCACCTACGACCTCTTCGGGACCTGCCGGCGCTGCCGCGGTCCGACCCATCCGAACACCGAGCTCGAGGATTGTGAGCTATCACCGTTACACCTCAGTACCCGTAGGTACCAAGACTGTCCCGCTACCCCCTTCCCTTACTAGAGACTAGAATTGAGAGGATCATCGTGTCCTGATCGCCTTGTATCGCACCACTCTACTACCAGAAGTGCCTATAAAAGGTGTTACCCTGATCTTTGTGTGGTGTCCATCTGTGGGGGGGAAGTTACCTGTCTGTGCGATCACTGTGCTCGGCCGACCCTCCAGGTCTCCGTCTAACATTGGTGGCTAGCGGCGCGATCCGAACCAACGCGTACCGTACAGACAGTAACTCACCCTACGACTAAAACCACAATGACGACCAAAGAGAGCGGATCGGCGGAGAAGTTCCAGATGGAAAAGCTGGAAGAATACAACCACCGAGAGCTCAAACAATTTTGCATGGACTTAGGCATTGCTACCACCGGGCTAAGCACAAAAGAAGACTTCAAAAACGCCCTAGAGGCCTGGGCAGAGACAAATACCGCAACCCCCCGGGACCCCGCAGCCCCGGAAGTCAACACCACCCGGACGGAGGAACGGAGAACAGGCCCTTCCCGTGAAGAGATCCAAGAGCGGGAAAAAAATAGATTACACGAGTTAGACTTGGCACGACTCAGATTAGACGGAGAATTGAAACTGGCGGAACAAAAAATAAACTTAGAACACTTACGGCTCAGAGAAGAGCGAGAGGAAAAACAGAGACAGAGAGACCTCGAAGAAAAAAGACTGGCATACGAGCACGAGTGCAAACTAGCGGAGATAGAAATACGCAAACTGAACAAAAACCTAGGGGTGCCCGAGCAACCGCACTCCCCGGGTCCTACCGAGCAGAAGGTCCACATCCCCAAGGATGTGGTCCGAGAATATCACCGGAATGACGACATACAGCAGTGGTTCAAGGCCTATGAGATTGCCATGACCGCCCACCGGGTCGCTCGAAGTGACTGGGGAGCCGGTCTATGGGGGAGATTCGTCAACGAGGGTCGTGATGCCCTGCTGCAGCTTCCGGACCATCAAATGACGTCCTATGACCACATGAAGGCCGCCCTCCTCAGTCGATATGGGCTTACACCCGAAATGTACCGCCAGAGGTTCCGCAACTGCACCCGGATCCCAGGTACGACGTGGTTGGAATACGTGAACTATTTCAGCCGAGCCTTCGAGGGGTGGATCAAGGGTAACAACGTAACCACTTACGAACAACTCTTCAATATCATTGTGTGGGAACACCTCTCCAACAACTGCTTCGTCGAGCTCAGGCAGCACCTCCTCGACAGTAAATTGACTGAACCCCGGCAGCTCGCCACCGAGGCTGACCGGTGGGAGAGCACCCGAGTGGCCCGGAGTGGGCCGAATGAGCAGAACAGAACCAACCAAGGTCATCATCGTCCCCGAGGAGGAGGAGGAGGCCCGGGCCGGGGCAGAGACGCCGTCCCGGCCGCACCCACTAACGCCACCCCGGCCCCAGCAGGCCGGGGAAACCCCCCGATGCGCCCGGGGTTCCGAGCTAACGTGACGTGTCATCGATGCCAGCGAGTCGGCCACTATGCCAGTGACCCGACCTGCCCGAAGAACCAGGCCCCCGGGCCCCGCCAGATGGCGGCCGCCGCCCTGGGAGAAGAACAAGTCTCCGAAGACACGGAAACCTATGAGTCGGAGCATTTCGAGTGGGAACCCGCCGCCATGACCCTGGCATGCCTAGGAGGAAGAGACATGGTCCCGCGGACTCCCCTGCCCGCCAACACTCGGAAGTACAGCCAATGGGTGAGCATCAATGGGCGCAAGGCCGAGGCCCTGCGTGACACCGGGGCCAGTGTGACGGCCGTCCGCTGTCACCTGGTGACCCCAGAACAAATCCTACCAAACGTACTTTGCCCCGTCCGATCGGCAGATAACTCGGAGAGCCTGTGTCGGATGGCCTGCGTCCCCTTCGAATGGGGAGGAGTGCCCGGCATGCTGACAGTAACTGTCCGTGACGATGCCCCCGTAGACTGCCTCCTGGGGAACGATCTCGAGAGCTCCCCGTGGGCCGCTGTGGAAAGAAGAGAGCATCTGGGGATGTTGGGTCTCCCGGACTGGGCGTGCGTAACCACCCGGTCCATGGCCACCCGCACCATCCCTAGACCAGAAGAACCAGAATGGGCAGCACCTCCGCCCTCGATCACTTCAGAAGAAGACTTCCTCCAGACCGACCACCCGGACCCCACCCCAGAGGGGTCCACACAGCCCCCCGAGCTTCCCGACCTGGCTCAGTGGCGCCAAGAAGGGGGGCCCACCCAGGAACAATTCCGGCAGGAGCAAAAGACCTGCCCCTCCCTCGAGGGATTGCGACAGCAAGCGCTCGCCCAGAGCCAAGGAGACACCACCGGGGCCCACTGGGTTTATTGGGACAATGACCTCTTGTACAGCGAACAGAAAATCGCAGAACTGGGGGCCGGGCGAGTGCTGGTGGTGCCCCTCCACCTCAGAGACTTCCTGTTGAACCTAGCCCATGATGTCCCCCTGGCCGGGCACCTGGGCCAAGACAAGACCTACCACCGCCTGGTGACTCACTTTTTTTGGCCCAAAATGAGAAATGACGTATCCAACCATTGCCGGTCCTGTCCGACCTGCCAGGCCAGCGGGAAGAGCGGCCGCAAACTCAAGGCACCCCTACAACCATTCCCCGTGGTGACCACCCCGTTCGAAAGGGTGGGAATAGACATTGTGGGGCCCCTAGACCCCCGAACAGCACAGGGGCATCGCTTCATCCTGGTCCTGGTGGACCACGCTACCCGCTATCCTGAGGCGGTCCCCCTTCGTACTATAACAGCCCCAGTAGTGGGTCGAGCCTTGATGGGGATCTTCTCTCGAGTGGGCTTCCCCCGGGAAGTCGTCAGCGACAGGGGTACGAACTTTATTTCAAAGTATATGAAATCCCTCTGGCAACAGTGCGGAGTCACTTACCGCTTCACCACCCCCTATCACCCCCAGGGGAACGGACTAGTCGAGCGGTTCAACCGCACCCTCAAGGGGATGATCATGGGGCTGGAAGAACCCCTACGCCGCCAGTGGGACGTGCTACTACCGTGCCTCCTCTTCGCCTACCGAGAAGTCCCCCAGAAGTCCCTCGGCTTCAGCCCCTTCGAACTCCTGTACGGACACCCCGTTCGCGGGCCTCTCAGCCTAGTGAAGGAGGAATGGGAGATGGCCCCCCTAAAGACCCCCCCGGACGTCTACAAATACCTCCTGACCCTCCGCAATCAGACCCGGAAATTCAGGGAAATCGCTAAAGCCAATCTAGAGGCCAGTCAAGAGGACATGAAGAAGTGGTACGACCAACATGCCTCCTCCCTCGAGTTTGAACCGGGTCAGCAGGTATGGGTGATGTCCCCCATCGAACCGTGTGCCTTGCAAGACAAATGGACGGGGCCCTTCAAGGTGATCGAGCGCAAGAGTCCCGTCACCTATCTCATCGACCTGGAGTCCCCCCGGAACCCCCTCCGGGTCCTCCATGCCAACAGGCTCAAACCCCACTTCATGCGCTCGGAACTCAGCCTGCTGATGGCTACCGACAGTGGTACGGAAGGAGACTCCGAGCCCCTCCCTGACCTACTGAGGACTCGGGAAAGGGATGGCTCGGTGGACGGGGTCCGACTCTCCGAGGCCCTGACCCCAGAGCAGCGTCAAGATTGCCGGGCCCTCCTGCTGCCGTTCGCAAACCTGTTCTCCCTCGCACCCGGAGTCACCTCCTGGTGCCTGCACGACGTGGACACGGGGGACAGTCCTCCTGTCCGACACCGGGCGTACCGAGTACCGGATCGGGTACGTACATGCATCCAAGAAGAAGTCTCCAAGATGCTCGCCCTCGGGGTCATCGAGCCTTCGGACAGTCCCTGGGCCAGCCCGGTCGTCCTGGTCCCCAAGGCCGCGGCACCGGGCACCACACCTGAGCTCCGATTCTGCATCGACTATCGGGGGCTGAACGCGGTCACCCGAACCGACGCTCACCCTATCCCCCGCGCAGATGAACTGGTCGACCGCCTGGGGGCAGCCCGCTACCTAAGCATCTTTGACCTGACAGCGGGCTACTGGCAGATCGGCCTCACCCCCGGGGCCCAAGAACGTTCCGCTTTCTCCACCCCGGACGGACACTACCACTTCAGAGTGATGCCCTTCGGCATGAAGAACGCTCCAGCCACCTTTCAAAGACTGGTGAACCAGGTATTGGCGGGCCTCGAAGAATTCAGCGCCGCCTACCTGGACGACATCGCGGTATACAGCCGCCACTGGGCAGACCACCTCCACCACCTCCGAGAGGTCCTGCAGGCCCTCCAACAGGCCGGCCTCACCATAAAAGCCAGCAAGTGCCAAATCGGCCAGGGGTCCGTAACCTACCTCGGACACCAAGTGGGGAGCGGTCTGGTGGCTCCCCTCCAACTCAAGGTAGCTGCCATCCAGTCCTGGCAACCCCCCGAGACACAAACAGAGGTCCGAGCCTTCCTGGGGCTCACCGGATACTACCGGCGGTTTGTGAGGGACTATGGCAGCATTGTGGGGCCCCTCACGGAACTCACGTCCAAGAACAGCCCAAAGAGAGTCAACTGGACGCCCGACTGTCAAGCAGCCTTCGAGACGCTGAAGGCCGCCATGTGCACCGCTCCTGTACTCCAGGCCCCCGACTACAGCCGCGAGTTCATCGTGCAGACCGATGCCTCCGACCATGGTGTTGGGGCCGTCCTCTCCCAACTGAACACCGAAGGGGTGGACCAACCAGTGGCCTTCATCAGCAGACGCCTACTGCCCCGAGAACAGCGCTGGAGCACCATTGAGCGAGAGGCCTTCGCTGTGGTATGGGCCCTCAAGAAGCTCCGGCCGTACCTCTTCGGAACCCATTTCCGGGTACAGACGGACCATCGGCCCCTGCAATGGCTCATGCAGATGCGGGGGGAGAACCCCAAACTATTGCGATGGTCCATCTCCCTGCAGGGGATGGACTTCACTGTGGAGCATCGCCCTGGTCAAGACCACGCCAACGCGGACGGCCTGTCCCGCTTTTTCCGCCTCGACGAGGAAAGTCCCCAAGAAGATGGGTGACTCTCCCCGCCTTCAGCTGGGGGGGACGCATGTTGGACAGGCCACATGAAGGGCTCGCTCCCTCCCCGCAGGACAGGGCCCGGGCCACCGTCAGCACCATTGCCCGGCCCAGCCGCCATCTTGGACACGGCACCACGCGGCCGCGCGGCCTCAGCCCGACCCCAACCCCGGGCCTGGCCAGGCCCCGACATCCCGGCACCACCCTCCACCCAGGAGGTGAACGGACCACTTGGCAGGTCAATGGGAGTACGAAGGGTCGATGGCTCTCCCCCGCCAGGTGCCGAGCACCCCCAGACTCCTCGGGCGCTGGCTCCACCCCCCTGCTGGGTGTCTGGACTCCCTCATCCCAGACCTCCCGACCTCCGAGAGCGAGGGTCCGGACATCAAAGGGCGCCAGACCTATAACTGAGGCAGCCCCAGGACAGGAAGGCAGTTGTATCCTGGAGTCGAGGGACACCGAGAAGAACTCATCCTTGACGGACTGTTGGCGCTGCCGCAGCCCTGCCTTGTGAACTATTGTCCTGCCTGCTGGCGCTGCCGCGGCTCTGCAACCTTCATCCTCGTGGGACCTGCTGGCGCTGCCGCGGCCCTCTGCAACCTTCATCCTCGTTGGGACCTGCTGGCGCTGCCGCGGCCCGTAGTAACCTCCATCCTCGTGGGACCTGCTGGCGCTGCCGCGGCCCGTTGCAACCTGCCTTCTCCTGGGACCTGCTGGCGCTGCCGCGGCCCGTTGTAACCTTCATCCTCGTTGGGACCTGCTGGCGCTGCCGCGGCCCGTTGCCACCTACGACCTCTTCGGGACCTGCCGGCGCTGCCGCGGTCCGACCCATCCGAACACCGAGCTCGAGGATTGTGAGCTATCACCGTTACACCTCAGTACCCGTAGGTACCAAGACTGTCCCGCTACCCCCTTCCCTTACTAGAGACTAGAATTGAGAGGATCATCGTGTCCTGATCGCCTTGTATCGCACCACTCTACTACCAGAAGTGCCTATAAAAGGTGTTACCCTGATCTTTGTGTGGTGTCCATCTGTGGGGGGGAAGTTACCTGTCTGTGCGATCACTGTGCTCGGCCGACCCTCCAGGTCTCCGTCTAACACCTATGTGCAGGGGCATAGCCCCACCCCTTGCTTTAGGAACTTCAGCTAGGTTGGAGTTATTGATGGGTCTCTTCTGTCTGCAACTCTGCAGACAAAGGCTCAGCTTATAATTAATGTGAAAAGGTGAGAAAGTAAGTGAAGGAATGGACGGATGGATGGCTGGATCGATGAGTGAAATGATGGATGGATGGATGGATGGATTAGTGAAAGGGTGAATGATGGGCGAGTGAATGGGTGGATGGATGAGGGAAATGATAGATGGATGGATTAGTGAAAAGGTGGATGATGGGAGAGTGAATGGGTGGATGGATGAGTGAAATGATGGATGGATTGATGAATTGATAAGTGAAAGGGTGAATGGATGGACGTATGAGTGAAAGGGTGGATGTAAGGCTGGATGAGTGAGTGAAAGGGCGGGTAGATGGACAAATGGATGGAAAGATGAGTGAAGGAGTGAAAGGGTGGATGGATGAGAGAAAGGATGGATGGATGAGTGAACGGATGGATGAGTGAAAGGTTCAATGGATGGGTCCATGAGTAGATGAGTAGATGGATAGGTGGGTGGATGGAAGGATGGATGGCTAAGTTAAAGGGGAATTGAGAGAGAAAGGGAGGATGGGTAAATGGATGACGGAACGGGTGAATGGGTGGAAGGATGAGTGACTGGGTGGATGAATGAGTAAGTGAAAGGATGGCTGGATAGGTAAATTGCTGGATGGATGACTGCATGGATGGATGGAAGAATGGATGGATGAGTGTACGGATGAACAGGGTGAAAGGGTGGATGGATAATGGATGGACGAGTAAAAGGTTGAATGGAGGGATGGATGAGTGAAATGATGGATGGTAGGATACGTGATGGATAGGTTTGTAAATGGTTGAATATGGACATGGATGGGCACACAGATGGAGGGACAGAATGAATGGTGAAAAACTGAATGATGGATGAAAGTATGATTACACATTGTAAGCCCCATTATCTTAAGCAACATTTCCTATATAATGACTTTCAAATTTATATGAGTGATTGTCTCTTTATAATATGTGTTTGTTGTAAAGTACTCCAAGACTCTGCCCCACATACTTGGGATGAGTTGCACTATAGAAGAAATTAAATACACATGAGAGAGGGACTATGTGAAAATGAGGGGCGCCATTGGAGGGTGGTAGCAAGGTCAGACTGGCCGGACCGGGCATCAGGCGTTTTCTCTGGGAGCTGGAGAGGTGGGCGGTTTTGTTACCACAAAAAGACCTGCACATTAGCTTAAAGCTGCGCGCATACTGAAAAATCATGAAGTGCACAATTGTCTCAGCCTAATATAAACTTATTTTCACTTGTACTTAAGTGGTTGTCTATTTACTAACTTATATACTATTGGGTAACCTCCTCTGATGTGTCTGTAAAACTTACCTTTTGTCCTGAATTTTGACCTCCTGTCCTGAATTTTTGTCCTGAATTTTGCCCGTGTCCTGAATTTTTACATTCACTGTCCTGAATTTGCATCCATACCAGTTGGTCACCCTACCATATATTAGCACAATGACTAATAAAATGCATCTTTGTTGTGTTTACATTCTTAGAGTTTCTATTCTGTAACATTCTTCGTGAGGTATTAGTGCAGTTTATGTATGTCATTGCTAGAATGTTAATTAGGTCACGAAAAGAATGTATTATTTTGTATGTAGACAGTTACAACTTATGCTGAAAGCTGGATGGAAGCATGCTGTATCTGCTCTCCGATTAAAAAAAAGGAAAGTTAATCTTATTGTTCAAGAATCCTTTATTACAATCTTTTAACAGTGAATGGAAAGCTCACTAATAGTCATGGCACGGCTTTGAATAAGGTTCTGCCCAGCTCTAAACCTATAACCGCACACAAAATCTAGTTGCGCATCTGGCGAGCGGGACTCCCGACTTTACAACCCCACAAAACAGTTTTAGTTTAGCTTTCGCCTGCTTAAAACTTCTTTCCCTACATTGCAAGTCAATTGGCACTTTGAACTACCATCAACTGTTACGTGTAACGCCCTACAGCTAATTTTGAGCCTAGACGATGCCGGTCACTCTTATCTCCTGCACAAAAGAGCTAAGTGCCTTCGGGACAGGATGAAGACTTTTTCTACGGCTGGGGTCCTGGTGCTTTCCCAGTCCCTTTTCTATTTCATTGAACGTGAGATGGCAAGCATCAAATAATATAGTCCTCTCTTTGTGTCAGTGTAAAATATTTCACGTTAAAGGTCCTTGACTAACTGACGGTTCCACAAGCCAATTGAAATTAAATGTTGTTTGGTTGAGCGACGGGAAGACCAATGGGAAGCAACGTATTTCTAACAGGCGCTTGACCTACGTGCCACAGCGCCTTACGTGAACTTTCACCCTTTCCGTCGGAGCGTCGTGCGCGAATCCCCTCCCTCCCTCCCTTCGCTGCTCCTGGACTAGTTTTTTTCTTGTCTGAACTGTTTGAAGCATCCGGGAACCAACCGAAGCCACTGAGGGGGGAGACCTGTTTGCCACCCAGCCCGCGAGCCCCCTACCCTCCCTCCCCGGACGTAAAAGCAGGGTTGAAATCCGGACACCACGGGGAGGCCGGGCGGGCTCATCTGCCCGGAACCCCCAGGGTACAGTCTCCAAAAGAGGGCCGCGCCCCCCTACAACGGGGCCTTGGGCAAGAAATAGAATAGATCTTGGGATCTGACCGCGTAGAGTGTTCCGGCAAAAGGAGTAGCACAAGTCACCGGTGTCAGCGTTTCCACCACTCTTTAGGAACATGGCGAGCGCCTCTTACCATATCTCCAACCTGCTGGAGAAAATGACATCCAGCGACAAGGACTTCAGGTGAGTGTTGCGCCTCTTCTGTTTACTTGTCACTTGTATGGGCTGTAAAACACTATGACGAGAAGCTCCCTCGCACTACCCGCTAGCTTCTCAAACTCAAGGGCTGGCACTCCTGATTAAATATACCTCTTCGTATCTACAAGTGCCATAGAGTACTCCCTATCATTGTAGCCCTACAAATCCATTTCCCGGGCCTCACTCCATTTCACGACACTGCGCCGTGTTATGAGACTTCAAGAGATAATTGGCCCTTGGACAATGACCCAGTCTCCCTATTTTCAAGTCGTGTACTCCGAAGCGCACCACATCGTGGCTATCCCATACTATGACAGATGCCACTAGAAACATAGTTCCTGAAACCTTCCACATTAGGGCATTGAACTTTCCTTTTATCTCGTAAACCAGAACCCCGCCCCACCTCATGTTGGGGTTGATATATCATGAGATGGTTCAACCCCACTTAGCCGGTACTCTTCTCCCCCATCTATAAGGCAACTTATATGACTTGCAAAAATACCCCGCTTATCTGTCCATCCCTGACACCTCCGCCCATAACCACTTTGTACCCTAAATCATCAGAGCTGTATTGTCGTCCTCCGTTTGCACCTGTAAGCACGAGTAGTTTGCATCACAGTAGCCAATGCCATCCGGTCCCATGTATATAACTACTTTACAGAAGTGATGTACACTTAAAATCCTGGTCATGTAGATCGTCGCTACCCCTCCTTCCATCGACTTAATGTCTCCTGTCAAAGAGATACCTCCAGCTCCACAGGCAGGTCCCTGGTGAGGGTGTGGCCTGCTTAGCTTCGAATCATGCCTTCAGCGAAATTGTGACAAAGACGGTGCTCTGCCTGCCCCCACTTTAACAATTTTTTTCGTCGACGAGTGCAGCTCATGAGGCGTGCATCTACTTTTTTTTTTTTTGAAAAACCCACCTATTTCCATAGTGAGTTGTAACTTCATTCATTTCATTGAGTGTCACTTCAGTATTACTGGTAAAAGTGATCATCACGTCGATTCTGTCAGGTTAAAGTAGATTAGCCTTGCCTTTTTATGCAAATATTGGGCGCAAACTCTTTGTTAGCTTGTTTTTTTTGGATGTATTATTTTTGGCAGCCTTGTCATTTGGAATAGAAATGCTTTGCTGGTGCGCATTAGCAGTATAGAGTAACTTGGATTTCTAAGGGCAATCAATGCAAATCATATCGTGAATTTGAGACCATAGTCATGGAAATATGTGCAGTGTTGTCATGGGTTATGCTGAGGTGGCCTTGTAAGTGAGCTGGTACTCCTAATTGCCTCATACCCACTCACACTGGATTAGCTGCTTACGCCTAGCCACTCGAAAGATTTGATTATGCTTCTTTAGTCTTTGCCAGAGTAAACCATGCTTGCCAGGTTGACCCTATTTCATATTTATAGATTTCAGTTAACACTTTTCCGCCTCGGGGCGAGTACTATGCAAGGTTGATCCGAGCAACATTTTAAAGCAGCTTTAGTTCATGAGGTGACCGTTGATATGTAAGAGATATAATTGAAACACAGCTTCGACAGCACCAAACCAGCCTTTTGCTTGTTGATCTCACTGGTCCTTTGATTTCTTTGGCCGGGGAAGCACTTAGATGCGGCTTCTGAGATGCATAGGACACCCAACTATAACTTGTATTAAGACCTAGGGCAGAGTGTAAGTATCTAGCAGGTAGAACCACCATTCTTGTTAGATATTTCCTTTTTTCTATACAAGTAACTGAGCCAAGAGCAGCTCGATCCAAAAAGTTCAAACATACTGGAGGAAGGGGTGAAAGTTGGGGATTCGAACAGGCTTCCAACATTGGTCTTGATTTGGTGATCTAGTTATCTATAGGTTTCCTCCCCTCTGGAGCAGAAGCAGCTTTGAAGCAAGTGCGTCAAGGTCTGAGATGTAGGAAATGTCCATACAGACTTGGTAGCATTACTTCCACTGCTGCTGTGTTCCAATATATAAACTTCTGAATTGTGGGTTTGCGCGTCAGGCTTGGTGGCTTAATGCATCCCTACCTGGGAAGTGCTTGTGTGACCTCATGGTCACCGGTTCATTCCCAATGGGCCCACTCAACCTTCCATTCTTCCAAAGTCGATACATGAGTTGGGTAATAATAAACCTCTTTTATTTTAGCTCCAAGAGGCCCCAAAGTGTGAAAGTGCTTTTTCTATATCATATGTGAGTTTAAGTAAATTTTCCAACAAAAATATGAGATGGATAGAGCTGACACTTGTAGGCTTGTAAGAGGCTTCTGGCAGGTAGAAGTGCTGACCATTGTGCTTGCATGATTATTATTTTTTTTAGTTCTGCTAAAGGGCTTAACTTTGCATACAGAAGTGTTCTGGAACATGCACTAATTCAAATCTTTCGGAGAATGCTAGATGGAGAATGCTGACTTTGTGCTTCTAACAGTTGCTGTATTGTCTGTTGCAGTTTTCATTTCCTTATGCTCATTATTTTTTGTCTGTTGCACCATTAGGGCAAGTATATATTTCACTTCACGTGAAGAACTTCTGTAAGGCTCTCGTTAGTGCATCCCATCCGTCTTCCAGCAAGCTTTTTCTCCTGTATGTCTAAGGAAGCAATAGTACACTGTGGCTCCAGGAAGTTACAATTAGTTAATTTCACCTAGGGACATATGCCTCAAACATTTTCTAGCTATAGACGAGCACACGCATTCGTATACCAGTCTGTGCGTTACATTTCTTAGTTTAGCCCACTAATCCCCTCGCCTCTCTCCCCTCTCTCATTATGTCATCTTTCATCTATGACATAGTAAGCAGTAGAATGTGTGTATGTATGTTAAGAGCACAGCAGCATAATCTGCATGCATCTGGTTAAATCGTTATAGGGTAAGGTTTGTTAGAAGAGTTTCATTTTCATCTACAAGTGTCAATAATCTCTTACTTCTCTAAGCTTTTCATGGCCCAATTTCCAAACATAAACACTTGCCCTTGCTAAAGGTCATTGTGTGTTTTTTTTCTTTTTAACTCAAATTGATGCATAAATTGTGTTCTGTAGCATGAACAGCAATACTGCAGCATGAGTATCCATGCCGCACCACAAGTATTGTGGCAGTCAGGTGACTGTGCTGAAGGAGTATTGAAAGGTGATTGGTCATTTTGTAGTGGCGCTGTCTACTCTCCATAACATCTCTGGATCCCTTACATAGACTTTAGAAATTAGGAGTGTGTGCACATAATCCTGCTTAACACTCAAACATATATAGTGCCGTTAACTACTCTCCCTCCGGCACCTTAGTACAAGATCAGATGTTCAAGTGTGTGTGAGATGATGTGGACTTCACCAGTTGGAAATTACTTAATTGTCCATTTCGTCCTAAGGCTGTAAGGAAACACTAAAGCTTCATCTCATCAGTTTTCATCCTTCCTTGGGCTTCTCGCCAACTGAATGAGAGAACTCTCCGGTACTTAATGGATACAACAAGGAAGTCCTTATTTTTGGAGAACACAGCATATGGACAACAGATTGGTGACCTTCCACTTTAGGTTCTCTATTATCCCCTGCAGAACATGCCAGAAACCTGGGAATCCCATTAAAATCCAGACTTAGTTACGAAACGCACATCCAGTTTCTCACAACCTCTTACTTTCACTTTTTAGCTGTCATCAGGAAGATCCTCCCAGCATCGTCAAGGAATTTGTTTGCCCTTATAACATTCAAAGCTTCACTTTAGTAATTCTTTACTGCTTAGCCTGCTCACCTACCTTGTACGCAAATTGTAGTGTAGTTAGTACAGAAAGCCGATGCATGAACTAGCTTAGTACTACAAAGAAGCACACTGTTAGAAATGGGATATCTGGTTGGCTAGGGCATGCTCCTAAGCCAGGCTGAAACCACCACTCAGTCGGGGCAAGGGAGTTAACTCCCTGAAAATAACCCCTGCTCACCCCCTTGGTAGCTTGGCACGAGCAGTCATGCTTATCCCAGAGGCAATGTGTAAAGCGTTTGAAATGAAATGAAATGATTACGCACTTGTATAGCGCACGACTACCCGTAGGCATCTCGGCGGTTGTACAAATACCGCCGAGGACCCCTTCCTTGCCTTTCCCTGTGAGGAGCCCACTCCTGGGCACCCCAAAGGTGAAGTCAGGCATCCTCAGCGTTGTTGGGGCCGTTGTAGCGATTTAAGCAAGATTAAGCAAGCTATTGCCCAAAGGTGCAGAGTGGGACTCATGATTAGAATAGGCACCGAGGCGTGAATTATCAGGTCCGAGGAAATTGAGCCCGAGACCCGCCGAGGCGGGAATTGAACCCTGGTCCCGGCCAGACTACTGCATCAGGGTCTGCCGCTCTAACCATTGAGCCACTCTTCTAAAACCCACACAGCAGCAACACACTAGGCACACCACAAAAGAAACGCCACACAAGGTTATATCAAAAATAGCCATTGTATTATCATAAACACATTAGATCATAATTACACAATGTATACTGTGCCCACTGGCAATATTCACAGGGGATTATATACAAGACCAGGCCAATCGGGCCACGGTCAAAACCATCAGAATGCAGGTAGTAAATATAAAACACAACCAGTAACTACTGGTACCATAATGACCTCAGCATTATCACATTACCGTTAGACACCGTCTTAAAATATCATAGCATGACATTAGGCATAAACCCAATAGGCCCACCTCATTAGCATAAACACATTACGCAATATGCCTCACTAGCAAACACATTGTGTAAGGGGCATCACATTAGCACAGTATCACAGCACCTTAGGGCCTTGTGCCCTACCAACCGTAGAGTTGAGCCCAGATTAACTGGCCTCCTGTGGGCTCCAATGCCCTTTTGTCCCAAAATGTCAGGGCTTACTCCAGGGCTATCCAGTTAGCCCTCTGGATGCCAATGCAGTAAGCAAAGTGCGCAATGCGCTGGGGCGCTTCTCACCCTTTGTCTCTTCACCAGAAAAATGCCCCCAAACGTTGCAGCTGCCCACTGTCCGGCGGGGCAGCTGTGAAAATGAGCCCTGGCACCACTATGCCTTGGGAGCCCCACTCTGGGACTCTTAAACAAAATGCCCCTTGTTGCGACTGCCTGTGTTCCTGTGGTGCAGCCGGGTGTTAAAAAAAACAAGCCCTGGCACTAATTGCCTCCGGTCATTACTCGATGTCCGCCCGGGGTACCGACGGACAGAGCGGGCCCCCTTCCCTGAGTAATCACCAGGTTGAGGTGAGGGCGACACCCAATCACGATGGGTAACCGATAATCTCCTCTACTACCACCAAGATTGATCATTACTGGTGGAGTATAAGAATTGTTAATCTTGACAAATTTTCACTGTATTATAATTTTTCACAATTTTGGCTATTAGCAGCAGCTCTTTTCTTTGCCTCTTTGGTCCTGATGAATGCCCCGATACGCTTAGATCCTTGGGAGCACAGGAAAGGAGATAGGTCCTTAGCGGGACTGAGGGAGGGCTGGACCCTATAATATTGACATACACAAAATTGCCCCCTTAATCAATGATTTAGTATTTGGTATTTAAAGACTAAATAAACAAATTCGTGAAATCTAGTCCAGTATATTTATTTATACCTTTTTTTTAAAGAAACTATTTAAGAAGTTTTAAATGGCAAAGAGAGGATACACAATACAAAAGAATTACAAAAATTTGCTACACAATTAAATTATACAAAAGGAAACCATCAAGTATTACATCTAACATACAATAAACATTACAGTGTCACGATTTTGCAATATATTCAACCATTTCATAATCGGAAAGAATTATTTTCATGAAGAGAGCCAATTCAGTTGTAAGAGCATAAAAGCATGTGGCGGTTTTATTTTGAAACACACTAAATGTTGTAGTTAGCTCTTGCTCGATAAGCCGACGCGTTTCAAGTTCGGGCCAGAAATGTCCAAACTATCATCAGGGCTCTGTTATTTCTCTGTATATTTCTACGAGGTTGACCTGTCGTGATTTTTATTCATGGACACAGTCCTTATTGCAGGTATCAACAGGGGACACTTTCACACAAAAATCATCTTAATTAAAACTGATCTTCCTCATTCGGTTGCTGATCGTTAGTCACTAACGAACAGCAACCGAATGAGGAACACTGTCCGTATGCGGCAGAAACAGACCGCTCTTAAAGAGATTTACGGATTCGTAATCGGAACGCGCTAAGAGTAAAGAGAAAGGCGTTTCCGACGTTCTTCAGCCCCGGCTGGGGCCGTGGTTTGGGGGCGTGAGGCGGCACCCTGTTTGATATATCTACAGGTACATGTGAAACCTTTGAAGAAAAGACAACGTTTTTCCCACACTGGTGCTCACTACAGGATTGAAGAAAAGATATTCCTCCGCCCCTCCTTATATTGCAAGCTTGCAAGCTTTCCTCTCTTTCCCGGTCACAGAGGCGGGGTGGGCTCCTGTCCTCCTGTAGGCACCTCTCTGCATATGACGCGCTGCATCCTCTTCGGCCCTGCCCACAACCAGGGAAGGCCGCCTGGCTTCCGGGCCGCTTGGGGAGGTGGCGGCTATCTCTTTTGTCTCTGGCCGCGGCGTTGATCTCCTTACGGCAAAGTGCAGGATGGGCTCCCGCAAAGCATCAAACGCCACAGCGGGGTGCGCACCCGGCAAGTAAGCAGTAATGTGGGGTGGGCACCTGTAATTCAAATCAGCAGCAAAGCGCGGTGGGCACCCGCTAAAAAGTATCAATGCGGGGTGGGCACCCGCTAAACGAGGCAACAATTCGGGTTGGGCATCTGCCTCATTAGCAGCACAGTGGAATCCCTACGCCGGGGATTCCCTCGTCCACGATGGTTAGCTCAGCGCTGCGAAGCCCCAGCACTCTCTTGGCAATTTAAATATAGCGCTCACAAGCTGCTAGGGGTCCTTTAAAGTCCATGGGTCATAGCTGGGCCCAGGGATGCCAACACACAGGACCCTCCAGCAGGGAGGCAAGCCCTCGTGGCGGTTCCTCTGGGCCTCAGCAGCAGCAAGCCCCAGTAAGTACAGGAACAGCACCTTTTTCATGGGGTCACAGCCCCTATATTTATATTACATTTCTCCTTTGTCTGCGCTGGCACAGTGCTTGGGGGAACCAGTTCCAACTGGTTCTGGAGCACTCTGTTTACAGTGCTCACTCCCTTCTTTGGGAGATGGGGGCTCTGCCATCAGACATACCATAGGGGGGCGGAGCCAGTACTGACCTAGGAAGGCACAATCCTATTCAAGTCCAGGGGACTACTCCTCCCGTTACTCCAAATGCAGATGCCCTATTCAGCCTAGCGCTGACTCACCCTGCCCCTCCTGGAGCCACACACCCCTCACCAGCCCCTGTCACTTCCAACCCAGCCACGCAATACACATCAGGCAGACACATAGCAAACATAAATGCCAACTTCTAAAAGTGGCATTTCTAAAATATTTAAATCTGCGCCCACCATTGCGTAGCATTTATTATCACTATTAAAAACATACCAAACTTGACCACGCTGCTCCTCTCATATTAGGAATTACCACTGAAACACTTATCAGGGAATCCCCAATGCATTACTATGGGAGGGCAGCCTCACAGTAGTGAGAAACCAAAGTGGCTGTTTGTCACTACCAGGACATGTCACACACTTAAGGTACATGTCCTACCTTTTACCTACAATGCACCCTGCCCCTAGGGCTAGCTAGGGTCTACCTTAGGGGTGACTGACATGCAGTTAAAGGGGGGTCACAGACATGGCACACACTTTAGGTGCCACGTCACAGTGGCAGTAACACTGCACGCACAGGCCCTGCAATGACAGAGGCCTGGGATAGGTTTGAAAGGCTACGTTGGTGGGTGGGGCAATCAGCTCTGCAAGCCCACCAGTAGAATTTAATTTACCAACTCTGGGTATGTGAGAACACTTTACAAGGGACTGACAGGTAATAGGCCAAACAGGTGTAGACCACTCTTACCATGTTTATCACAGAGAGCACACATACTTTACACTGGACAGCAGTGCTAAAGTGCCCAGAGTCCTAACACCATGTCAGAAAAAAGGCTAGGAGAAAGGCAAAAAGTTTAGGGATAACCCTTCAAAAAGGCCAAGTCCAATACACACCAACTTTCAACCACCTGAGCAACTACACTGGCTACCCATTGCTTAGAGAAGTCTCTTGAAAGTGCTATGTCACAAAATATTGCACTGTACGTTATCAGATTGCTACATGGTCACTACGTTTTCTTGGTAATCTTCAAATCTTTTGTTCTGAAAATCCCAATACATGGCCAAAAATAAAACTGACACGGAGGCTGTTCGCTGCTTGTTTTGTCAGGCTAGGCATGTACTGCCATGCCTATTTGTCTTCAGGCCCAGCTTAATTATTTAAGCTTTAGAAAGGGGCTAACATCATTTTAATCAACAACTAATGTTCTTCTGATTCGCCTGCTTCTGTTCTGGGCAATGGGGTTTCAGACGCGCTGGATACCTACTCCTGAGGTTTTGTGTGCAAAATAAATGCACCATTTATTAATTTTGTCAATTTGTTTTTCACACTTAGGCACCATTCAGAAGTGAAGTCCGTAATGTCTCTAGCAACGAGCACTTCTTGCCATTTCAACCAGTGTAGCAGAAATAAGTTAAAAATTAGTACGTAAGTGGCGCATAAATAATAACATTAAGAGATGACTATAACCGTAGAATTTTCAATGTCCGTGGAGGTCAATTTGGGTTTGTATACTAAACCTGAATATAGTTTCCCTAACTAGAACTGATTTGTTACCTTATGTAGTTTATTTTTTATGTGAATTACAATGTTTTTTTCAATGTTAGTAACAATTTTGTAATGTTTAGTTTAGTAGAGTGTTAAGTAGAGTGTGGTCCAATATACTAGCAAATTCTGTTCTAAAATGTATTCTGGTACAGTATATTGTTGAATGCGGTGTCCTGGAGTTATATATAGTGGAATGCGATACTGCGAGTCGTGGAGAGTGGAGTGGCATACAGTGGAGTGGCATAGAGGGAACTTGAATACAATAGAGAGTCGTTTATTGGAGAGGCATACAGTGTAGTGCTATACAGTGCACTGGTTTGGGGTGGAATAGCATAAAGTGAAGCGTGGTAAAGTAAAATTGTCGTCCTTAACAATTGTACAGTGTATTCGCGTATACTGTTCTGGCGTACAGTGAAGTGGTGTACATTGGAGTGTTGTACAGTTTAGGGCCCTCTATTGGAATGTTGTGTTCTGAAATAGCATAAAGTGGAATGGTGTAAACTGAGATATCGTACACTGGACTGGGGTATACGGGCGTGCTATAAAGTGGAGTGGTGTAAAGTTTAGTGGTGTATGTTTAAATTGTGTAAAATTAAGTGGCGTATATTTGAGCGCCGTATAGTGCAGTGGTGCGGAGCCGTGTACTGTAGACTACAGTGGGATAGAGTTTGCTACAGCACAGTGCAATAGCGTATAGTGGAGTAGCATAAACTATGATGAGAGAGTAAGGTACCATAGAATGTAATTGTTTGCTGTAGTAAAGTTGAGTTTAGTGGTATTAACTGTTTAGACGTGAAGTACTATATAGTGGAGTAGAGTACGATGCAGTCCGACTCAATTGGGTCAATTATACAGGCGTACACTGTAGTTATGTACAGTTAAGTGTGGTTTAGTGGCGTGGTGCTGAATATGTGCTCTTGTAAAGCAAAATAGCATACCCTTGTTTTGTGGCACAGTGGTGTATAGTGCATTTCAGTGGCTTAGAGTGTAGCAGCAGAGACTGGAATAGCGTACACTTCATTAGTGTTCCATCAAGTGTGCCATAGTGGAATAGCATGTAGTGGAATAGCGTAAATTGGAGTAGGGTACAGTGGAACAGCATTGAGTTGCGAGCATAACAGGTGAGCGGCGTCCTGTAAACTGGCATATACTAAAGTAATGCAATATAGTGATGAACAGTATAATAGTGTATGGTGGTGTTTCTTGCAATAGTGTGCAGTCCATTTGGGTTGCATAGAGTGGAGTAAAGTAAAGTGGATTAGCGTAGAATGTGGTGGCGTGTACTGTAGTGTTGTAAAGTGGAGTAGCATTCTGTTAATTCCATACAGTGTAGTGGAGTAAACTAAACAGACAGTGGAGTTGTCTGAAGTGGAGTGTGGAAATTGAAAGAAATGTAGCGTTAATGTGTGTGCAAAGATGGAAATGTATATTTATAGTATGTAAATGTTGTGGAGGCCCTAAAGGTGGTTAATTTCAATGCATGTTGCTTCATTTATTTCAATGTGTGTATTGGGAAATCCATCATTTGGATTTGGTGAAATCTTGGCTGAAGATAGGCAGTAGGCTGTATATCCCTATTGTGGGTTGTGCAGGTAAGTAGTGTAACAATTTTATAACTTCTTATATATTCAGTTGTTGTGAGATCAGTATGTGAAATCTGGGTCTATTTTTGCTGTACCACCACGGTACACAATGATGGCAAATCATTTGCGGATTTGCTAATGACATTCCGTAGCAAAAGTTGAAGACGGGCATGATCTTATTAGGTACACTTTTCCTGTTTTCTGCATAATGCCTTCAGTTATACGTATTACACAAAACAGTGGTCCCTATTAATGACACAAGGGAACCCAAAAGGTATGCCATAGGGACCTTGGGCAGTATCATATTACACAAAACAGTGGTCCCTATTAATGGACACAATAATATGAAAAAACAATCATACACTTAATAAGTGATGTCTTTTGTCCAGCCGGACAAGAAATTTATTTTTTGTTCAGAAGAATTTTTTGGAAATGTGAGAACCATTAGATGTCAAGCAGGCACAGCCGTGACCCTTAACATACAAGACAAGACAACGGAACTGGTGGCCAAAAGGGCAAAGCAAAAATACGTCTGTGTACTTTTAGTCCGTGTTACAGACTTGAATTGTTTACAACACACCACTGCATTTATCAATATTTCAATCATATATTGCATATGTTTTTTTTTTTGGTCGACGACGTTTCGATGCCGTTTTACATTTAGATGATCAAGAAACAGTGAGCAACCCAAAATACCCTTGAGGGCTTGGGTGATTAAGTAGAGGGGTAGAGGTGCCTTCAAGGGAGTTTGTTTGAATAGTAATTAGTGATTTAAACAAACTCTTTAGGGTAAATTAATACTCCTTTACATGAAATCAATTCAACAGGAAATTAGATAATTAATTATATGTAGTTACAGTTTGATCAAAAACACATAACTAACAAACACAAAGGTGTATTTAGAAAAATGGGATTTATCAAGTGATAAAAAGGTCAATAATTTCATATACAGATGAGGTTAACTCAAAATTGATTAGGTCTGCAGGTACAGAAAAGATATACTAATGGATAACTCAACAGAACCTAAAAACACCTATCCACAATCAAAGTAAATGTGACAAGGAAAGGATGAGGTGGAGGTCGACGTTTCGGTCTCCTAGATAAAACTTTCTGAGACCATCTTCAGGACAGTTGTCAATTGTATGCTGTATAAAAAACCGAGTATAATCTGAAATAAAAATATTTACAGTTATACATCTATCATAGCTATTTACAAATTCGATACACCTTTGTGACAAAACAAAACAACTAGTGACAGTGACATAAACAGTATACATACAAAAATAATTAAACCTTAATTTGCTTATTAAAGATACAAAATTGTTGACATGGTTGATTGGTTAGATTCTCTATTGATGATAAGAACAAAAGAGAGTTACATAATAGTAATAATGCATACTGGAGTTTTAAGAGTAGTGTCAAAAAAAAGGCACTTCCTGACTGTAGTAATGTCGAAGAAATTAAACTTGACTGAACATATTGATTTAAATATGTATAACATCAGCTAGAGTGGCAGCTTGAAGCTTCAAAGGGACTCCTATTTCAACACCAATATCAGTTATTACATGCTCATAAATATTTTCAAAGAGTCATGAGGAACATGTCTATTCGGCATTAGAGCAGTATCTAGAGTTCAGAGATATTAAAGTATTTCAAAGTCATGAGAGACATGTTTATCGTGCATTATTCCTCATTTATAGAAAAAGAAATGAGTTTCAATGAAGAACTACTGTTTTGATCAATTTGTATAAGACAAAGCATCAATTTTAGAAACTCCAATAGCATAGTTGGATTGGAATAGGGTCACATTGTGTGCAGGGATATCAGCAATTCATTACATTTATTTAAACAAGTGTCATCAACTGAAAAAAATCCCTAAGTTTCGACAAACATAACTGCTATTCATTGTGAAAGATTTATGTTGACCATCGAGCGACATTTATATTAACACTTGTAATTAGAGTCGATAAACCTGAGGTAAAACATTACATTAAAAAAACCAGTAATGAGACTGGATGTTAGCCACAAAATCGAATTTAGGCAGATGATTTAGAAACAAAGGAGATTTTTGCATAAACTATGGGGGACATTTTACCTTAGTTTAAATGTCGCAGAACATGGATCGTCTCATGTGCACACCGTTTTGAAAAGGGCAGAAGGAATGGAGCTGCTCCTGAATTTGAATTTATATAATTAATCAATGGTCGGATATGCAATATATCAAAAAATACAAATAACTGTAGTATTTAATACCTAAGATTGTATAGGACCACGGCCTATAATAATTGCAATCAAACAGGCCAAAGGGGTCGATCCATTGCGTGGGTCATCTAAGCGTCGATATCGAGCGTCGAGAATCTACAAGACAGGACCGGGTTAAAAAAATCAATTTAATCAAAAAACGTCCTACAAGTCAAAGTAACGTAACGTTCAGGTTGTAGGAACATACCTAACACTCTGTGTTGAATAGACGTGAGGTAGATATGTGTAACGAGATCCTCAAAAGTCACGTAAATAATATGGAATTAGAAATAAATCTAGAAACAAAAAAAATATTGTCACAAACTGCTTATGCATAAGTTTGTCAAAGATAATGTGGCAGTAGACACAGTTGTTTACCTAAGTACGACGACAAATTTAATTTGAGTCGTGCAGAGTTTCCAATATTAAATGTGAATACTCTGAAAGAAGGAAACAAAACAAATGTCAGCGTTTTACAAGTATAACGCCTAAAGACTAACGTCTGGGGAACCTGAACTTGAAAGCTTGCCTAATGTCTCAATGTAGATCGATGACCACGAAACGGGCAGCAAGCAGAAGGCAAAAGCGCATAATGCCGGTTGTGCCTATATTTAAGGCGCAGTTTGGAGTGCGAAATAGGACTACACAATGGCCGCCATATTGGGAAGGGAACAAATCACGGTATCCACTGTGTTAAAACATCTCGCCGGTTCACCGTAAGATGTATCGATCGTATAGTCAAAAATCACCGGCAGGAACATATTAACGACAAGCAAAGTGCCGCCCCTAGAATTGTAGAACGTGGTGTATGAGTCGCTGTAGTGGCAGTAAATAAATGGCTGCCATTTTTAAATAGGTACTGATATAGCGAAGTGTAGCAGCCGCCTAGTGTAAAAGACCGAGGTGAGCGAGGAGAACAAAACAAGGTCTTCATTGGAGCCTTTGTGCTAACATTGTGTGAGGACTTTCTTAATATACAATAAAATGGACTGAAAATATCATTGAAAATTTGAAAAAGGTTCCTTTGTTAATAAAACATCTGCCGTACAACAAAATGTTTATTTAAAAATACACTCATGGATCTTGCAAGTAGTTACAGAACACAGTTAATACATAATGGTTAAGCATAACCTATGCCAAATATTGTAAATATATTTCTAATTCAGATCCAGCCGTATTAATTAGATGAAAGGAAAGCATTCTTGGACAATTTATATGCAGAAACTGATTAAGAGTGGCATGCCAAAGCATGCCACTCAGTTGCCGAATTTAAGCCACGTCTGACAGTATCAGTAAGGCAAATGAGTTTACCTTCTCTCAATGAGAGCACTCTGTCAATGTTGTTTTGTCTTTTGTTGGGTTTGATGACTTCTAAAACCCACCACAGCATGTCAGTTTCATTATGGCCCAAGCGTAGGTAATGTTCAACCAACGGTGCGTTCTCTTTTTTACACCTGATCCGCGACTGATGTTGCAGGATCCGTTTTTTAATTGGTTGAATAGTTTTGCCCAGATAGTGTAATGAGCAAGGGCACTGAATGCAATAAACCACATTTGTGGTATTACAGTTCGAAAAGGTCTTGGCTGTAAATTTGACATCATTGATTCGACAAGTTTTCACCATCTTGGTAGTGGCACATGCCGCACAATTGTTACATTTATGGTGACCAACTAGTGGGACTATTTGCCTCATGTTGTCAATAGTGTTGTCTCGTGTGGTATCTTCATAGGCAGGAATCAGCCTGTCCTGTAAGTTAGTGCCTCTTTTGAAGGCAAATAGAGGTTTCTGTCTAAATTCGGGGATAGATTGAAGTAAACTCCATTGTCTCAATACAATTTTTTTAATTGCATTGGAGTGTGTGCCAAATGTAGACACACAAATGATGTTTGGTTTATTTTGTCGTACATTGTCAGTTAGAAGAGCCTCACGGTTATAATACCAGGCCCTTTTCATTGATTTCCTTAGGAGTCTGGATGGGTAACCTCGAATTTGTAATTTATTAAGTTTTTTTGCCTTACAAAAGTAGTCATCCTTGAAAGTGCAATTTCGTCGTAGGCGAAGAAATTGCCCAAAGGGTAGTCCATCTTTCAATGCCTGAGGATGATGACTTGTGTAACGTAAGAGGGTGTTTCTGGCAGTTTTTTTAGTGAAATCTGCTGCCATTGCCGCTGCGTTTCCCGTGTTGCACAAATCCAGCGATTGGGCTGACACCGATTTGAGCGATCGCGCTCTTTCCCAGAATGTACGGACAGATTCCTTCTCTGCTAGACACACTCCGTCATGGAACAATACTGAAACTATGATACGCTGCACGCAGAATTCTGCCCACGAGGAAACCACGCACTAATGTGACAAAAGGCATAGTGTAATTAATGCTCAAGACAACATTGAAGTTATTCCTCGTCCTGATGATGATGCCCTAAATGTAAAACGGCATCGAAACGTCGTCGACCAAAAAACCCCCATATGCAATATATGATTGAAATATTGATAAATGCAGTGGTGTGTTGTAAACAATTCAAGTCTGTAACACTGACTAAAAGTACACAGACGTATTTTTGCTTTGCCCTTTTGGCCACCATTTCCGTTGTCTTGTCTTGTATGTTAAGGGTCACAGCTGTGCCCGCTTGACATCTAATGGTTCTCACATTTCCAAAAAATTCTTCTGAACAAAAATAAATTTCTTGTCCGGCTGGACAAAAGACATATCACTTATTAAGTGTATGATTATTGTTTTTTCATATTATTGTGTTCATTAATAGGGCCCACTGTTTTGTGTAATATGATACTGCCCAAGGTCCCTATGGCATACCTTTTGGGTTCCCTTGTGTTTTTGTAAAAATTCAGTTATAAGGAAGCAAATGGTTTAGTATTTTTGCCCTGCCTAATAACACTTTGCTAAATAGTTAACAGGTTTTGCAAAATATTTGAGATTGCTGATCATTTTTATGTATAAATAGGAAGTTGCGCTGTACTACTGCGGTAGGACAATTATTTTGCAAGGTTACCATTGCTATTTCTATGTTCCTCTATTTTTGTAGCACTGTACTGGCTACGACATTTAATTTTAAGTAGCACTGTCATGTTTTGTAATTAACGCGCTCCTCTGTATCCTTTTTTCGGCATATTTATTTTTTGGTACCGGGATACTCCATGAATAAATAAATATATATGTGACCTACGTAGACATAAGTTTCCGTTTTGTTTGTTTCTTGTGTTTTGCTGACTCATGTTGCTAGAGGGCTAAATCTATGCCCGGGCTGAGATATAATAACTTGCAATCCATCTAGATGTTTCTACCGGTTTTAATACCCATGCTAATATCTGCGTTTGATTCCTTAATTTTAAGGCAGGTATTTGCATCTAAAATTGTGCACACATCTGTGCAATCTGATGTGCAAAACATGCAAAATATATGTGCAAACTTGCTACCTATGGTCTATGATGGATTAACTCAGTGTCTTCAATAAATAGCTGACAAATATCAATGCATGCATATGTTAAATATTAATGATATAAATATCTAAAATCATAGTAAATTACTAGATTTAAAACATATTTGTATAACGATAAAATGTCAATAAATATTGGATAAAACATTGTTACAAAGTCTCCTAAAACTACTCATTTGACATGGAAGATAACAATATATGTGAATTGCTCTAAGGATTAAAGACATGTAAAAAGGTCCTGTAACATTCAGCCCAGCCGGTTGTTTGGTATTCAGCTCTAAAATATACCTGGTTTCCAATTGCTGCACTCTTTGTTCCCTATTCCCTCCTCTATTAGGTGGTACTGAGTTTATCACATAATACCTTAGGTCTAGACTTTTGGATTCTTGTTTGCTTCTGAAATGACGTGCTACAGGGTAGGTATTGTCTTCATTATTAATCGCCCGTAAATGTTGTAAAATTCTTTTATGCCCCTGTAATTTGGTGCTACCTATGTACTGTAGGTTACATGGGCAGATTAAAACGTATACTGCATATTCTGTCTTACATGTAAGAAGTTTACTTATTTTGTATGCTTCTGGCACTGAACGGTGTTGCATAACCAGTCCTATTTTCCCATTGTTGGCACGCCTTACAGGTTTTACACCTGAAGAATCCTTTATGCGTCTGCAACCAAGTGGTAGTCTCAATGACCTCGGGACTTGTTCTAACTAACTCATCCCGCATAGATAGACCCTAGGGTCACTTAACACCATTGGCCAATTGCGAGCTATGATTGATTGGAGCTGTTTATGTTGTTGAATATACTGTAGGATGATTCTAAATTCTTTCATAGTCCTCACATCACTATTTCCCGGCTGCTGGGTAGGATTTTCCCGATTGAAGTTTTTTGCTGCCAGTACCTCATATCTTTCCTGGCGCATAGATTTTAAGATGGCATTGTCTATAACCTTTATGGAGTATCCTCTGTCTAGGAATCACACCCTGCTGGCTATTTGCGCTTCCCTTAGGTCATTGTCATTGCTGTGAATGCACCTCAAACGCAGCATCTTCCCATAGGGGATACTATTTACAAGTTTCCTCGCATGAGAAAGACTTGCATGCAACTTGGAGTTTCCTGTGGTTTCTTTGCTGGATAGTTTGGTTTCAATCTTGCTGTTTGCTATATACACCTTGGTATCTAGAAAACTCACTTCTGTTGCACTAATATTAGCTGTGAAGTGTAGATTTAAATCATTGGCATTTATAGCTGTTATAAAATCATTAGATTCATTGACGTCGCCATCCCATTTCTCAAATAGGTCTTTGATAAATCGTAACCATACTTTGTCCTTCGTTGTCATAACCTGTTTGTGTTGGGTCAAGAGGACCAGCTCCTCCCACCAGCCCATGTGCTAAAATGCACAGCTGGGAGAGAAGCTGGCCCCATGGCCACACCTCTGGTCTGCCTGTATAACAAGTTATTGATAATGAATATATTTTTCATTAGGGAGAATTACACCATCTCAGTTCGCATCTTGGTCTGATTTTCTGTGTTTTCCACTTTCCTTTCCAGATAAAATCTTAACGCTTTCAGGCCATCCATATGTCTGATGCTGGTGTACAGCGAACACCCATCCAGTGCTATAAACGGATAGTTTTGTTTCCATATAAAATCCTTTAGTTTCCTTAAAAAGTCACTGGTGTCGCACACATATGATGGCAAGACTTTGACTAAATCTTGGAGGAAAAAATCCACATATTGTGATGCATGCTCGAGTAGACTGTTCCTGGCTGATATTATTGGTCTACCAGGCGGCTTCTGTGGATCTTTATGAACTTTTGGGATTAAATATATAGTGGGTACCACTGGGTGAAAATTTTTCTAAAATGAGTGCTCCTGAGCGGTTATCAATTTGTTGTTTTTCCATGTCATTAATTTGGTATAAAAAGTTGTCTACATAGTTTTCGATTCAGCAACACTACTTTTGGTATAACATGTGTTGTCCTTTAGTTGTCGCCTCCTTGGTGTAATCATCTTTAGACATAAGGACAATGTTACCACCCTTGTCCAAATTGCAAATGACAATGTTGTTGTTTTTCTTTCAGTCTTTTCAGGAGGAGTTCATATTCATGATTTTGTTTGTTGTACTGCAGTCGGTTGTTTCTAGTTATGTTGTTTTTTATGTTCCACTACACGTTCATGAAAATATCTGTGGAATCACGGGTCATGATAGGATTGAATGTGGACTTTGCTTTGAAGGGTGTTGCGTGGCCAAGGCTCACGGCCTCTCTTTTTTCGAGGTGTCTAGATTGATTGAATATGGGCATATGTACGTTGGAGTCAACATTTCTGTCATTATTGGCTGTTTCGTTGTTTTCCCATAATCCCTGCATTTCTTGAAGGAAGGAAGCATCTGATTGTGCAGAATTGGTTCTCACATTGGTCTTTGTTGTTCCCATTTAGTTCTCTTTTTACAGATTCCCATCTCTACTGTGGAGGGCATGGAAATTTTTAGGTTTTGACTTTTTTACACTTTTAAAGACATCCAATCTGGTTTTAAAATCAATACATTTTCTTGTGGGGCAGTATGAGCGGCCCAAGCTCAAGATTTGTTTCTCCTTGTCGCTTAATATTACGTTAGACAGGTTCATTATTGTTCTGTTGCTCCTGGCTTCCATTACTTGCCTCTCCACCAACCTGCCAGTTTCCTTTGATTTTGTTCTGCATCTATTTGCCTTCCTTCATTGTCCACGTTCGCGGTTTTTGCTTGTACATAATTGCTTTTTTGTTTGCTCTCGGCAGGAGGGTTTGCCTCCTGTTGTCGCATAAAAAAACCCAGTTCATCGTCCAAAGTGTGTTTCTGTCTTGGCTGGCTCTTCCGTATATCATGGTCTGATTCGCTGTCGGGGGCAGAACTGAGGTCTGACTGTGAGGCGCTTGAGGCAGGCCCTCCAGTTCTTGATAATACCTGCCCTTGATTCTGTTGTTTAACTGTTCTTCTTTGATCTTAGCGCCTCATATTTCTTCGCAAAGGTCAAGATTTGACCCAGTTCGTAATCGGTTTTATCCAGATGAAATTTATGTTTTTCTCTCCTTTATTTTGTTTTCTTCCTCCTTTAATCTCAATGTCATGTTCTGGCGTAATTTAGTTTTCTCCTCAGTCTGCCCCATGGTGCCCAGTTCCTCATTTATCTTATATATATGTATTTGTGCAATTCCCTCAGATTGGAAAAACAGACACAAAGTCAAATTCACTGGTGCTGAAGATTTATTTGGAATAATTCTAAATCTAATATCTACACTACAAGGCGTAACACAAAAGACCGGCATACTCGTGGTTAAAACAAAATGGCTACCTTTAATTTTTAACAGCATAGTGAGTCTCCTCTGTTTGCGGACCTAGGTTGCGACCCAAACCATTGATCGACTGTTTTCTAGCCTCCTTTTTAGGTTTCGCCTGGTGTCCACTGCGCAGCACTGTTCGCGCAGGCGAAATCCTATGTTGGACAGTACGGGGGTTTGTCCCGCCTCTCTCTTCCATTGGCTAGCTCCATAAATGGAGGCTAGCCATTGGAAGAGAGATCTGTCAGTCATTGCCCGAGCAGATTTGTGGGCGTTCCGGCGATTGATTGATTTATTTATTTATTTATTTTTTTGTCTCGCCATGTTTTGGTCATTATCAACATGTGTTTTGCAGGGGTGGGTTGCAGTCACCGGATCGCAATTCGACCCCACGTTTTTGAACGTTTTCTCAGAATCCGCTTTTTCCCCGTATGCTGCATACACTGTGGAAGTGATATTTTAAATGACGCCACATTTTTGAGCGTCAGTTCACACAAGGGCTCCACCACATGTATCAAACAGTAATCCTGAGCAACCACACAAAAGGCTGTATTAGGGGATTCTAGTTCCTAGACTGAGTGAACTAAACAGAGGCTCAGGAACTTGGTCGGGTCTCTCCACTTTCGTTTCTACTGTTCTTGGTGCATTACGATGTGTGACACTTACTTTTTCAGACAACCCGTAGATAGGCACGCATATGACCACGTGGTCGCTTGATGTGATTTCACGTTATATCTATCCAGAATTATTAAGAGTGAAGTATAGATGTTTGCTAACATTGTTCACCGTATCCGTTTCCGCCGAGTTCGAGCGCTCAATGCGGAAGTTGAATTTACGGTCTAGTTGAAATGTGTCCATGTGCATATAACGCATGCGCGGTATACACACTTCCGCAATAGCATTCAGGAGTGAAGGACGACACCGGATTCGCGGCTGGGGCACACAGGAGGTACGTGCATGCATGTCTAAGCCAGCATAGTAGTGTTCATTCGCAGTTTCATGGGTAGTGCAGATTACTGATTTTATCAATTGGACATTACAGGCAATTAAAGCGGATTTAACGATTAAATAGAACCGGAATAATGATGGAACTGATTGCCTAAAGACTGAGTAAGTGACTGGGATAAGAGGGCGGTATACGTTGATGGAGGCACGAGCGATATGTAGTTGATTGGGATTTTGATTGTAATTACAGTCACACATATTGGTAGAGAATACGTGACTCCTGCTCTGCCCCAGACTATTCCACGGCCGAGCCTAAGTCCTGTTATTATACAGGTGAGGAATGTTTCTTTGGGAATATAACGTGTCTAGTTCACGGACCGTACATTCACATTTGTAAATGGGTATTGTCGTTATGTGTTCGGCTCCCAGTGGACATTAGCACCTGCATGAAAGATTTTCATTTAATTGCGGATAGCGCACGACCAGTGAGGGTGCCCAGAATTGCTAGGCAGAGTATGATACCAAGTGTTCTACATTCAGCGGGCCCAATTTCCTAAAACCTTCCACCCAATACGATAGTCAAAGAGTGGCCCTGCAGCAGCAATCTTGTGTCTCATTATAAAAAGTGGTGTGTTAACGTGACATGAGCAGTGGAGACGTAGGGTTAAGGGTTTGCGCGGCTCCCATAAGGTGAAAGGAGTAGTGAAGACGTCCTGATTGGGAGAGCGCATGCATGCCTGTCATCCTTCACAGCAGCACTTACAACCACGTCTGCCCCAGCGGAGGCAGGCTTTGAATATCAAATTAAATTGCAAATTGAGGTGCGGGTGTGCTGCTGATTGTGAAATGCCAGACCGCAGTTTAAATTACCCTTCTCGCTACTTTTGCATGTTCGTGATTTGAGGCTCAGCGGCCGTCTCTGGAAGACGCTCTGCCTGGGGGACAGCTTCAGACCCTATTGAGTGAAAGATGGGGAGCTGTGTGAACCCTCGCAGTGAGAGATGGGGGAGCTATGTGACCCCTCACAGTGAGAGATGAGGAGTGATGTGAACCCTCACACTGAGAGATGAGAAGTGATGTGAACCACCACACACACACCACATATACCACCACCACATCCACATCCACCACCACCACATCCACCACCACCACATCCACCACCACCACATCCACCACCACCACATCCACCACCACCACATCCACCACCACCACATCCACCACCGCCACATCCACCACCACATCAACCACAGCCACATCCACCACCACATCAACCACAGCCACATCCACCACATCAACCCCAGCCACATCCACCACCATATCCACCACCACATCCACCACATCCGTGTGTGTGTGTGGCTCTGTGTGTGTGGCTCTCTGTGTGTGGGTGCAAATGCAATAGGTCTCACATTTGCGAGAGATTACGCTATTGGCATTGTAAATGACAATGCCATTTATTTATCCGTTTTCAAATCCAACACATTAATAAAATAATTGCCATCTACAATGCCAATAGCTCTAACTTTTGCAAAGGCGAGACCGTTGCATTGTAAATGCTTGTTTTGGATTTGACAAGGTATTTTGACAAGGAAATACTATATTAGCCGGCACGCCCCTGGGACACCTGGTCCCTGGCCCTTCAAACAACGCATTTAACTGTGAGCGTTTACAGTCAAGAAGCCAAGATCCCGCTGCCCACTTTAGAAGGTGCAGACAGCAAAGCCTTGATTTTGACTTTGTAGCAGTAACCCACCAAACAGATAGCTTTGTTATATCAACTAGATGCATGGGTGGCATTCGTTCTGCAAAGTCCTGAAGAGGCCGTAAAACGCTTCGACCTATACTACCTAGGACTAACGTAAAACAAGAAGAAAGAACACAGAATCTAAATATTGTTATAGACCAACGCGATAGTTATAGCTGCATGCAATTTATTTGTGCACCATATAAGCAGGTCTATTGTAATTTAGTGTTTTTACCTGGAGACCGCAATCTTTTGTCGCCTATAGTAACAGTGCATTGTCCATCATTGTGGTCCTATTGTTCACCTGCGTACACATGTTTTTCTTAACATTTTTGTTTGATTTAAAGTACCAGCAATTCTTAATAGTACAGAAGACCTGTTGATGAGCCATATTCTATTTCAATCAGTTGCCATTTTGCTGTCAAGTACATTTGAATAAGTAGACACTATTTTGAGAACTATTTTTGGTGTCAGTGCCTTTCTTGACTGTAGCACAGTAATCCATCAAGTACTTAGTTTAATGGAATACGTAAGAATCAATTTCAAAGGATGATTCTTCTTCAAGTGAGGTTACAAATAAGTTTACCTCCTAGGTAAATCAAATGTATCTATCCTGCCAGAGCTAAGTTTTTTTTCCCATTTTAAAATTTAAGGCAGTCATTAGCCAATCAGCTAATGACTTGTCAGTGCTATGTAACTGTTGGACCCGGCCTCATGGTGTGGTCCTACCCCTCCCGCATGGCGGGCCCCGGACGACATCCGCCCTCCTCCGGACCTCGGGCGGCCCATTCTGCCCGACCCTGCACGCCCCAACACCACCGATCCGGCTACCATCCCGGACCCCCATCATCGGCCTGGCCCCAGCGTAGGCCCCTCACGACCTAAGCACGAGGCCGGACCCGACTCCATCTTGGGCCCACCACGTCACGACCGCGTGGCCTCGGCCCCAGCGAAGCCCAGACATCGAGGCACCAAGATCCACCCAGGTGGTCGAGTGGCCACTCTACAGATCCGGAGGGAGAGGAGTTTCGATGGCCCTCCAGCCGTCCCCGGACGCCTGGTATCGATCGCCCTCCGGCCTCCCTGGGCGCTGGCTCCACCCCCCTGCTGGGTGTCTGGACACCATCATCTCGGCCCCTCTGGCCCCCAGGCGCGAGGGTCCGGACATCAAAGGACCTCCGTCCTATATCTGGGCCCGCCCCGGAGTAGGACGCCAGTTGTATCCTGGACTGGAAGCCCTGCTGACGCTGTCACGGCCGACACCAGACGAACTCATCCGTAACCCGACGACTATCTGAGAGCCTGCTGGTGCTGCCGCGGCCTACCTTGCTGAGACATTTGAGAGCCTGCTGGCGCTGCCGCGGCCTACCTTGCTGAAACCTCCGAGAGCCTGCTGGCGCTGCCGCGGCCTACCTTGCTGAAACATCCGAGAGCCTGCTGGCGCTGCCCCGCGGCCTACCTTGCTGAAACCTCTAAGAGCCTGCTGGCGCTGCCGCGGCCTACCTTGCTGAACCATCTGAGAGCCTGGTGGCGCTGCCGCGGCCTACCTTGCTGAACCATCTGAGAGCCTGCTGGCGCTGCCGCGGCCTACCTTGCTGAACCATCTGTTAGCCTGCTGGCGCTGCCGCGGCTCGACCTCTCGGAACCCCCCGGCTCGAGGATTGAGAGCTGTGCGTAGGGTATCCCGTCCTCCGCCCAGAGTAAGACTCTCCCGCTACCTTACCCCCCTTTACGAGACTTTACAGATCCCTCGATCTGCTTGTACATACTACTAAGAACCCGCAACCTTTTACTAGCTATAAAAGCTTAAGAACTTGACCTCTTGTGTGGTGTCCATCTGTAGTGTTGTGATTACTCTGCTGTACGATCCTAGGAGAGGACCCTCATTCAGGAGGCCTCTCAGTAAACGCTCGGCTCCTTCTCGACGGAGGGGTGGACCTAGGGGTGGTCAGTCAGACATCTTCTGCCTCCCCCGGGTCGCCTTTCTAACAGTAACCTTGAAGTACTGCCGTACTGCAGCGGCCCAACTACAGCTAATAAAAAAAACCCTCTTAAAACATATGAAATGCTTATCATATTTACTTGCTGTACCACAAAGAATCCTCTGCGCAATATTATATATAATCCTTCCAAATTCCGTCAAAATCTGACTGACCGTTTTCGCTACGATATTCAATGTAAAATGCATTGGATTTTATGCCTGTTTTTTGGGCCCCCTTTTTCTTTGCACCCTCTTGATGAAACGCCGCAAAACTTTCAGTAATCCGAGAATGAAACTGGACAGTAGGTCTGCGAAGTATCATGGACATTTGTCAAACCGGTGTAACAGTATTTGGTGTTTTTTTTAATTGTTGTCCCTTATCTCCGATTTTGAGTGGATATATAACCTATTGTATGGAAATTGTCATAACGTTTTAAAAAAAATCATAGTGATTCACCTGTGCTTAGTTTTAGTAAACAAAACATTCTATCCTTTAGTAATTAAGAAAAATAATAGATGGAGACCAAATTATCAATCTTGGAAATATGAAAGTAGACCAAGCTCAGCGGGTAAACGTTTTTGCTGCAGCAACATGGTTCAGCTTGCAGTTCATGAGTTCAGATCAAAGAAAGCAAGATTAACCTGTTATTTTTCTAGGATTAGTGAAGTGGGTGGTATGGAATCGGACATAGTATTTCTTTGCCACACTTCAAGAAACCACAGGATTATGGCAGCATGAACTCTAAATCAAAGTCATTATTATTCATCAGGACCTTGTGCATAAACATCCTGTTTTGGAAACAAACTTTTCTAATAAGCTGCTGTGCTTTCCTTGTTTTTGGAAGCAAAGTTGTCTCCCTTGCCATTATCTTATAAGTGCTGTGCTCTTATTTTGCTTTTCAGAAACTCTTAACTGCTGTAGACTTAAAACGTTTTGCTTGTACATCATTGTCCAATAGTTGCTGCTGGAGCATCAGACTTGTCCAGCTTGTGATAAGCGCCGATGTCTAACTGTTTTGCAATTTCTCATGGGTGACTGGCTCCGCTATTGAGGACCCCTGGTAGTTCAGCAATGATGGGCAAAAGTGAAGTTAGTTAGTTAAGATTTGTACCTTTGTTGAGTGACTTCAATTTTGTCATGCCTGTTGCACACTGAAACCTCTAAAATATTAATGTGAGCAGTATGTCACTGGTGTGGTTTGATAGGTCTAATGTAATATTAACTAGGCTGTGGCATTTTATTTAACATTCGTTCCCCTCCCAATTCTTGGCCGGTGTTTGTAATGTTTAGTCTGACACCGTGCCCCAGATACAATTTTTTTTTTTTTTTTTTTCTGAAAATACTAGGTTTTATTCACACCCCAGTGGTAAACAATAACCTTAATAAGGTGACTAGATTTTATTTGTAGATCACCGTCACATAAAATACAAAAACCCATTGCAAACAAGCTGTTATGAACATTAGACATTGTCTGTTATCCGTTTTTGCCAGGAGCATTAGTCTTGTAAATAGTCAAATTGAAAATGCACTGTCTCCTAGTGAGCACAGAGTACTGCATTTGTAGAGATGTAATGGAAAGGCACAACTAGTGCAAGCAGACAAACCCCCAACTACTGGGCTGAAATACTTTGGTTGGTTCGAGGAGATGACTTTCTAAAATAAATCTTGGAAAACAGTTTATGACCCCTCCAAGGCTGCAGTCAAAAACTACATGACAAGACTTCACAAGAACCAAACAATGGAGCAGTGAACTAACATTCATGCCAGGATTTTCTGCATTTTAAATATGCAAGAAAATGAGCCTTAAAATGCTAAGTAGAATGGAGTCTTACATTTGTAACTTCTTTAAATGTTTTATTTATATTTTAACAAAAATTCATTTACTTGATTCTACCAAGAAATACAAAAACATAAGGCTGCAAGTAACTAATTGTGTAGGCTATTACAGTGCAGGTAAATCCTCAAGGCCACTTATTTACACACGGCTTCACTGCTGTTTGCACTCTGCTGGATTCTGATCCTTCTTGGGCTCGTAATCTGGATCATTTTCTTCATCAGCTTCCTCCTCACCCTCCTCATCATCCGCTTCTTCGCCTTCTTCATCATAATCATCGTCATCTTCTATAGCTTCACCAGTGAAGTACAACACCGATCGTGGGACAATACGCTCTCTCAGAAAGTGACCAATTTCAAAATCTGCAGCAAGGATTGCTTCTGCATCGTCATCCAGTTCGCCACTTTCTGGAACTTCTGGAGGAGTGAAGAAGTTGAAGAATGAATCATTTGGTACAGTCTTTGTAACCGTTCTAACTGTGCCACGCCCCTTATGCTTCTGTTTCTTCTTGATAGTTTTCAAAGTTACATTTTTTCCTTTCTTCCAGTCTATTTGGCACCCTGTACAGCCCATAATTTCTGGCCCATCAAAGGAAAAGGGATCAGATTCATCTGGCTCAGACCTCATTTTGTAGGATTTTGTCAAGATTTCATTTGTGAAGAACTCGTTTGATTCAAAGTAAAACTCTAGTGTGAAGCTCATGGGTTGACCAGCGTCTGAGAATTTAACTTTGATATCTTTTAAATGTTTCAAAATGGGTTCATCGTGTTCCTGAATCATGTCACTTAACAGGTCAACGTTTTTGAACACTGTCAGCCAGAATTCTGGAATACCCTTGGGATCCTCTTTCTCTTCATCTTTTTTTTCCTCTTCAATTTTCGCTTTCTCCTTCATTTCTGAAAGTTCTTCCTCTTCATCTGCTTTCCATTCACATTCTTCCTCTGTGGGCTCGTAAACTGCATTGATTATTTCACTACGCTTGTCAAATAAGGGTTGATAAAGAGCAGCATATTTTCGTTCCAACTCGTGAACCTCTTCATAGAATTTAGCTTCGATCTTTGCACATTTCACTTGAAGATTCTTCAGGGCATTTACACGCCTTTTGACTACTTTAGGCAAGCTTTCTATGTATCCTGTTGACGTGCCTACTAGACCATCCAACCGTTCTTGAAGGGCTGCAAGAATCTGGGGATTTTGCATCATCTGTACAGTCAGCTGACGAGCTTTGCTGTTTGCATCTTCACCTGTTTCTTCATCTTCGACTTCCTCAACGTCTTCCATGTCTTGTTGGTCAAGCTCAGCCTGCTCTTTGTTGTCTA
The DNA here is from genome assembly GCF_964261635.1 of Lissotriton helveticus. NCBI lineage: Eukaryota > Metazoa > Chordata > Amphibia > Caudata > Salamandridae > Lissotriton > Lissotriton helveticus. Next base: position 921,055,428 of record NC_136057.1, read on the forward strand.
GGTCTGCCATGTTGATGTTCTTAACACCGGGAAACGGTGGCGGCTGAAGCCGGGCGAGCTGCGCAGTGACTCAGGGCGGCAGCGCGCGAGAGACAAGAGGAGGCGCCCCTCGGATGGCGGCAAAAAAAGGCCAGATACAATTTTTGTGGTGATAGTACCTATTTGTATAAGTAGAGGGTAGTTCCAATTTCCAGAATATCAATGCCAAGTAATTACTGAAACCAGCACTTTCACAGAGACACCGCTCACCTGTCCGTTACAGGCACGCTGCTCACCCAGATAGGTCCACCCTATATTCTCACAATGCTCACCACTCTCCCTACCATCACTGGCACAACACACTTCATACTCTTACATATTCAGAGACTGGCTGGGACAGCATGACCTGGGGCTGCTGGCGTGGAAGAGAGAGATTGATGGGGAGATGAGACAGGGGTTTAGTTTTGGGCACAACTGAGTCATTGAAAGTCTTGATGACAAACAGGAGGATGCCTTCCATAAATATGGTGAAGGAACCCCGATTTGTTTCATTATAACCAATTCATAAGAACTTTCCACCTTTTAAAATGCATCTCCCAAGCTTTATCTTAGATGTCGACTAATAGTAAATGGAATACCTACTTATCAGACCCTCTCAGCACTTTAAAATAAACGAGGGCTGATTTACAAAACATGGCAGTGATTGTTTTTCTCCCACCTTGGCCAAGGAGGCTAAAATCCCTGGGGATCTGGATAGATTCTCATCCCTGCAAAGCAAACTGGAACCTAAGCCTGCACATTAAGTAATTAAACATCTCAAAACCTTTCACAATCCAGATAACTCCAGACAACTAGGTTTAATCATTGATATTTTTCACTTTGGCGTGCTGACGTTAGATACTTTTCACCCCAGAAGCACAGAGCCATGATGTGCTCTAACACTGGTGTGCCCAAACTAGGGTCCTGTGCAGAGCGGTTGGGATGGGTGGGTCAGTAAGGAATCTGTGGCCAGAAGTTGTCTTTACCAGATGAGACATTACTGAAGGCAAATAACTTGTACATCTGGTCCGTCGAAATGCCTGCAGTCATCAAGGCTTGTACCAGGTTAAAAATAGACATGTACGTTTTGCACCCAAATTTTGTACTACCTGATATCTGTATAGCTTTGTGACAACTGGTATTACTGGTTCACTTTAAACAAAACGGCAGAAAATATCCGACCCCATTTTTTTGCTCTCAGCACCTCTTCAATAAAGGCACCTTTCTTGACTCGTCTTGGCCCATCCCCCCACAAACATGCGGCCCTCTTTGCCTCTTCCCGCTTATTCTCCTGCTATCTTACCTGTTGGCCCCACTCACCCAACTCCCCCCTTACATCCTTTTTCCCCTGTCTTGTACATCTCCTTTTGCCAGCAAGTTTCTCTAATAAGGTCACATCTGCTAACTAAGGCATTTTCAATGCACTGCTCTATTTTACATCAAGTATTGAGTGTTGTTTAAGATGAATCTGTAGTTTAATAACCACCTTTCAGCTAGCTATTAATGTAGAGAGGATGATGGATGAAACTCAATAGGTACTACTTGTGTATCATGTTCATTTAACGGTGGGAAGCCATGCTTCAAGCATTAAGGCATGGTAACTATGTGAAACACTTCAGATGTTCTAGTTTGTTAGTCTCCAGCTCCCTGTTCTTCCACACCTACTGTTAATTGCATTTATAATTTAAATCACAACATATTTAATTATTTGCCCTTTAGGTTCATGGCAACAAATGATTTGATGACTGAGCTGCAGAAGGATTCCATCAAGTTGGATGATGACAGTGAGAGGAAGGTCGTAAAGATGATTTTGAAGTTGTTGGAAGACAAGAATGGTGAAGTTCAAAACTTGGCTGTAAAATGGTGAGTTTTGCCACTGAATCTGCACTGAGATTTGACCGCTTTCATTGAGAATTGCATAGGGGGTATATCACAGAAAATGTACTGAAAATAAGGAATGAAGTACCGTTGTCTTCAGATTGCAGTGACCGTTTTGGACGCATTTAGTGCTAATGCACAGTTGGGGTGCTAAAACATCCACTAAATTGAATGACAACAAACTGTGCTCTTGACTATACTGGAGAAAACAGCAGTGTGGTCAGCCTATACTGGAAATATGTTTAGAATCCCTGCAAATGATCCCCTGTGAATAGAAGTCTTGATGATGGTACATTAACATAACCACAGATGTGGAAACTGACATTGAGAACTGCAGCCAAGTAATAATTTGTATGTATTAGTCTGAGGAAGAGCATGGATGTGGGGTGATAGAACTCAAGTATGTGTGTGTGTGTGTTTTTTGCCTGTGCTTCTCTGGCTTGTGATTTCACTGATTATGTACTCTCCTTTTAAAATCTTTTATTGCCCATCGTAGCTGACACAAAGCGTAGGTTAGATTTTTATTTTCAATTTTAGAAATCTGCATTGTAGAGGATCACCCTGCCACTTCAAATCTAGTCAAATTGTAGGCTGTAGGCAGAAACAAGTATCCTTTAACATTGGCAGCATGTGAACCAAACAGGGACCCTGAAGTTTTATTCTAAAAACACAACAGAAAATGTGCATAAAAATCACTGAATTAGTTGTTGTGCTATTTTCACGTAAATGCAGATTTGCCGGAGTTGCCACATAATCCATCATCTGGTGCATAATTTGCACATTTCAACAGAAAAATTTGTATGCAACTTAAATGGATCGATCGTCAGTAAAAATAGGATTGTCTAGTAATGCAACCAACGACTACATCTGTGCAAAATATAGCTCCGCACCTTTCTGCTGTTTTTGCAGTATTCAGATAAGCAGATTAGAAAGAGAAAATGTTGCCTTTATTACGAATCTTCTAATTTTTTGTTTTTAAAATAATTTTTATTGCAGGAATATGTAATACAACTAGTGACATAATGCATATTATATAGGTCCGCGCAACATCGTATATTGAATGTCATCCAAGTATGTTGAACACAGCCAATCAGCCCATATCCCGGAGGTCGGGCGGCGCTAGTTTCCAATACCGTACATTCTTCGGGCCGAGCCCGACAACATTGTCAGTACTGCAGGAGCTCTTCTCCCCGCTTTTCAACCTTAAAATGTGGCGCCCCTACCTGCTAGCCTGGATTGCTGTTCCTGGCCATCCGTGGCCCGTAATCTTGGTCCCTCCCCCACCCTTCCCTCCCAGTGTCTGAGTCAGTGCACAGTGTGAACATATGTATTGATAGTGTGGGACCACGGAGTCAATACTTCTGAATGCATGTGTGTGTCCTAGGGAATAGCAGCCGGCACGTGTGTCCCTGCTTGTGGTGTCTCATCTCGTGTCGCTTCCTCTTCATCCTCCTCTAACGTGCTGTCCCTCAGTGCCTGCACTAGTGTTTCCCACCTCGTTGCTGCTTCTTGTGCTCTGTCATCAGATCTGCGGCGCGCCATCTGGTAGCGGATCGTGCTCTCCGCAGCCGCCCATTTCAGGTATTCATTCACCCACCTTCTGTGTGTCGGTGCTGTCTTCGATTTCCATCCCTTAGTCAGCTCTCTCTTCGCTATGAGTAACCCCATATCGATAAATTTACTTGTCAGCGTGTTCTTTTTCGTGTGGGGAAACCAGTGTAAGATGGACACTGCACTATCATAATGGATGTTCCTGTCAGTAACTGCGTTCAGGGTTTCCTCTATGTCCGCCCAATAGGCGTGTAATCTTGGGCAACTCCGTAACATGTGGACCAGGTCAGCCCTCTCCTGATTACATCTCGGGCATGCAGCGTCTGCCATGTGGAAGTACACTGCAATTTTACTCGGGGTGAGGTAAGCGCGGTGAATGATGTAAAAGTGTATCAATTGAAAGCGCGCATTCCTAGTGCTCTTTCTGGCCCTCCGCACCAACTGCGACCATACAGTGTCTGGGATGTCTAATTGCAGATCCGCTTCCCATTTAGTCTTAAGTGGCGTAAGTGGCTGTAGGGTTTCCATGTGCATTCTACGATAAAGGCACGTTGAGGCCTTAAACGTCCCCGCCGACATCATGGTATACTGGCATGCTAATGATGTTTCAGGCTCTATTAGGCCCCCCACCCAGTGCTTCTGTATGGCTCTCACCACCGCCGCGTGCAGTAAGTAGTCTCCCCTCGGAAGATCATATCGCTCCTGTAAGGTCTGGTACGGGGATAATATCCCATCTTCGTAAAGATCACCTATCATCTGTAATCCCGCTTCTTCCCATAAATGCAGACCCGACCAGTCACCTCCATGCGGGAGCGCCGTCACCATGCCCAACGGGATCTCCGGGGCATATCGGTGTCCAGGTCCGGTTCGCCTCTGCAAGCGGTTCCAGCACAGGCGAAGGGTCCGCTCCTCCTGGGAGAGCTCCCGTAGAAGTAGCTTCTGTTGTAGCGTGATATATGCTAGGACATGGCGGGGTGTGCCTAGGTCTCTCGCCTGCTCCGGGCCGCGGTACACTCTCGCTACCTCCTGTGTAAAGAATTGCATCTGAGCCGCCAAGTAATAGAGCTCGAAGTCTGGGACAGCGAGGCCCCCCTCGTCTTTAGGGCGGATCAGCGTTGATAGTGCTACTCTGCGTCTACCCGTTCCCCACAAGAAGGACACCAACAGTGAGCTCAGTTGTTTGAAGATTGCTCTAGGTATCCACACCGGGAGGGTCCGGAAGAAATATAATAGACGTGGCAGCGCCATCATTTTCAGGAGTGCAACTCGGCCCGCCGTTGAGAGCGGCAGGGTGGCCCAGAAGGATATGCAGCCCTTCAATGAACGGATGCAGCGGCCGATGTTACCGTCGAGGAGAGCCGTCGGGTCGTGATAGACGTGCACCCCGAGGTAGCTCAGGCAATGGGGTTCCCAGCGTAGATTCCGGCGAAGAGGAGGGCATTCCTCCTCTCCGCAGCGGGAAGAGGCAGGTCTTAGACCAATTCACCCGCAGGCCCGACAAATTGCCGAAACGCTCCAATAGGCTCTCGGCACCCTCCACCGCTGCTCCAGCGTTGTCCAGAAAGAGGAGGAGGTCGTCTGTGTAGAGAGAGATGTAATGCAGCTCTCCCCTGAGATGCAGCCCGGTGTAATTTTCCCCCCTTCTCGCCCGAGCCGCTAGAGGCTCCACCGCAAGCGCAAATAGCAGGGGGGACAGTGCGCAACCCTGTCTGGTTCCTCTAGTCACGTCGTATTGGTCCGATACCAACGACCCGACTCTTACTCTCGCTCTTGCTGAGGAGTAGAGCACCTTCGTCCACTGTATGTAGCCGTCTCCAAGGCCGAATGTATGCATCACCTTGTATAAATAGGGCCATTCTAGACTGTCAAAGGCCTTTTCAATGTCGACCGCCAACACTAGGGGGGATCGTGCCCCGGAGGGCGGGGTGTCCACCAACCTAAGTAATCTACGGATATTGTGCGTGGTGCTTCTCGTGGGAATGAAACCCGATTGGTCCTTATGGACCAAGTTTTGCATATGGGCTATCAGCCTAGTGGCCAGGACAGTGCTCAGTATCTTGTAGTCGGTGGTCAGCATAGATAGTGGTCTGTAAGATGCGGGATCCGCACTTTCCCTACGTGGCTTCAATTATGGTACCATTATGGCTTCGCTCATCGATCGAGGGAGTTTGCCCACGTCCTTGGCCTCATTATAGATCGTTTGGAGTCTCGGGGCCAATAGGTCCAGGTATTTCCCGTAGAACTCTATGGGCAACCCGACGATCCCTGGCGTTTTATTACGCGCCATACGCTTCACCGCTCCCCTAATTTTGGCCAAGGCACTTGGGCTTCCTAAAGCGTCTGCCTTTTCCTGCTCCAGCCGCGGCAGCTGCAGGTCAGTCAGAAAAACATCCAGAGCTTCAGTGTGGTCATTCAGCTCCGCACTATACAGCTTCTCGTAGTACGATCTGAAGCAGTGCAGTATTGCAGATTGCGTGGTATGGATGTGGTTCTCACCGTCCTTTAAAGCTAAAATCGGCTGGCTATTCCGGTTGGGGTTCGCCAGCCAGGCCAGCAGTGTTCCCGTTTTGTCGCCCTCAGCTAGAGTTTTCGTGAGGTATGCCTTGTAATCAAAGCTACGAAGGCGCTCCATCTCCACCGCCACCGCTTCCCGCGCTCCTCTCACCTTCTCTTGTAGTTCAGGACGGTTCGGTCGGTCCTGTTCTACCTCTCGGAGAATGCGCTCAGCCTTGTCTAGGTCGTCGATTAGCGTCTTGCGCACCCCGGCGTATTTTCCTCTACAGTGTCCCCTCACCACCACTTTACATGCGTCCCACTCTACGGCCCTGGACGAGGCAGTACCCTCATTATCCACAAAATACTGGGTAATTCGCTCCCCTAGGTCAGTTCGGAAGGGCGGATCATCCAGTGTATCAGGTCGCAGTTGCCACGTCGGGATCTTGGGGGGGTTCAATCATCCAATCTAGCGTGAGGAGAAGCGGATTATGGTCAGATAGTGTACGTGCTAGGTATTCCGTCCGGGTTACCGCAGTGGCCACCGAGGGGGAGCATAGGAAGGAGTCTAGGCGTACATGTAAGTCGTGTATACTAGAGTAGAACGAGTAATCCCTCCCAGTGGGGTGTTGTGCGCGCCAACAGTCAGTCAGGTTCCATGTGTTCTGCCATTCCGTTCGGTATTTCGCCAGGCGGTGCACAGGGGAGGTGTGAAGCGGTGGGTGTGATCTGTCTAATGTAACATTCTCTACCGAGTTGTAGTCACCTCCCATCAGCACCGGACCCGCAAGATAGCTGGCGAGCCCCCTGGAGAGACCCGCAAAGTATTGCGCCTGTTCCGCGTTCGGTGCATATATACTACAGAGCACTATATGTCGGCCTCTAAGGAGTCCCTCAACTGCTACATACCTCCCGTTGGGGTCGATTGTGTGTTTAGTCACCTGGAGGGGTAGTCCCGCTCTAACCCAAATGAGCACCCCCCTAGCGTACGCTGAATATGTAGTGTAGTACAAGTGCCCCCTCCACCTACGCTGAAGCGCAATACCCTCCTTCTTGGTCAGGTGAGTTTCCTGTAAGAATGCTATGTGTACTCCTCTACGCTTCAAGTATGAGTAGAATCTTGTGTCTCTTCGCCATAGTATTTAATCCCCGCACATTCCAGGACACACAGTTCAAAGGTCCAACATTAGCCATTGTCTCCTGGGAGCGCAAATGAATCATTGGTATGTAACATCTTAGGCACTGACTTGACCCCTCCCCCAACCTTCCCCAACAGTCCCCAACTCCCCCCCCCCCCCCCCCCACTTCGTATCTAGAGTCGCCCCAACCTCTCTAGGCCCTCCCTCCCCCAGAACAGGACCTAACTTCGAAAGAGTTGCTCCCATCCAAACAGTTGAGCAACGTGCTCTCTATGTTCCTAGTACGTAGTCGATGCTACGTTGGCCTTATGGGCCTCGGGGTGCGCACACTAGCTGCCGGACCCTCTAGGTGCTGTCTCCTATGCCCCCGCCTTGACACACATGACAATTCCCATACCAATCCAGTCTCACAGTCGACTGCTCCAAAGTCCCTAGGGTTGGCAGAAAGCCCCTTCAGTGCCATTCAGTACCTTGGCGAGGGCTCAGCCTTCGATGATCTCTCCCGATGTCTGTGGTGTGACCTTCGGGCCTCTGGCTCCGCCCAGTTCCGACAGTTCAGTGTCCGAGCCCGTTCCCTGGCCTTCCGAGCCCGATCCCTTCTCCGAGTGAGTCAGCGCCGTGCCCGACACTTCCTTCACCACCTGTAGTGCCGCTTCCGTTCGCCTGCTGTTTGAGAGTCCGTCGGTCTTTTGGAGCTCTGTCCGCGCCCTCTGTGTCGCCTCGAGCGCCTGAGTGTTTGTCCCTGGCGCTCTTCCTCCGCTCGAAAGCGAGCTCCGTCTGTGCCAGCTTTGTAGGTGTCCCACCAGGCCCAAGCATCCGCCGACGTTGGGAAGAACATGGATCTCTCGTCCACCACCACTCGAAGTCTGGCCGGGAATAGCAGCGAATAGTGTATCCCTTCCGCTCTGAGCTCTTTCTTAATAGATAGGAAGGAGGCGCGCTGTTTCTGTGTCTCGAACGTGTAGTCCGGGAATAGCGTTACTTTGCTGTTGTCGACCTGGAATGGGCCCACTTCCCTTGCCCTCTGCAATAGCCAGTCTCTGTCCTTGTAGTGTAGCAATTTTATGATCACCGGGCGCGGAGGGAGACCCGGCTTCGGGGGTCTCGATGGGACTCGGTGCGCCCTCTCCAGAGTGAAGAAAGGGGATAGACCCTCCGGGGCCACCACTGACTGTAACCATTCCTGCAGGAAGCTCACCATGTCCGCCCCCTCTGTTTTTTCCGGAAGGCCCACGAGGCGCACGTTGTTCCTCCGGCTACGATTTTCTGCATTCTCGGCTCTCCGCTCCAGCGCCTGGATTCGGTCCATCGCGTCCGCGAGTTTCCCATCTAACGATTTCTGCGCTGGCACCAGGTCCTGTAGGGTCGTTTCCGTGACTCTGTCTGCAAGTTTGGCGAGGTCATCTCGCAGTAGTCCCAGCCCCGCCGACACTTGTGCTATGTCGTGGTGCAAGGCATCCTTTGTAGCGGCTATGGCCTCCAGGATCCTGTCCTGCATTTGCTGTAGGTCCGTTACTGGCTGCGTGGGATCGTCAGGCGCGTCTGGGGGTGAGGTTCCATCGCCCTTGGGGCCTTTAGGCTTGCCCATATCTCACCCGCGTTGTCCGACCGAGGACCTGGGGATATGTGGCGGAGGTGATCCCCTCTCGTTCCGAGTTGGGCCGTGTGTCAACCAGTGGCCGTGAAAGATCTCTTTGCAAGTACTTGCCCCAATTTCGGGTCCCCTGCAGGTGATGTAGCCAGGGACCGCACTCAGAGTCGGCTCCAGGTGGGTCTCAGTTGTGCTCTCTCTCCAAGGCAGGTCCACTCTCCGTAGGGCGGGAACCCCAGATCGGGCAACAGGGTCAATGGGACCGCAGGGTCCTTTGCGCAGGTCGCCTCAGGTCCCTTTAGGGCGCAGCCCGCCCCAAATGAAATATAGGCCCTGTGGCCCGTGGTTGCAATTAACGGACTTCCCGGGACAGTAGGAGGCCGCGTCGCCCAGCCGCGGTCAGGTGAGGGGGGGGAGGGGAACCCCCCGTAGCGTGCGTAATTGCGGGTCGCCGCCGTTCTCCACAACGACCCGGGGAGCCCTGTCACAGGTGGGTGATGGGGTCGGCCCTCCCGCAGAGTCGCTGTCCCCCAGGCGCTGCAGTCGATCACCCGCTAGGCCCCCTCCGCGACCCGGATGCCAGTAGGTCCGCCCAGGGAGGCAGCCAGCAACGGGGAAGGCGGCGTCAGCCCACGTCGGGCAGGCCCCCGCACCGGGGCTCCAAATACCTCGTCCGGCGAGGGCAGGGCTCCGTTGTTCCTCCTCGGGCGCAGTAGCCGAGCCGGCCGGATCACCCTTGTCTCCCGTTTCCCGCCTCCGTAGTCTTCGTTGGGCCTCCTCACTCGTTCAGGTGAGCTGCCTTACTCTCGGATCGCAGGCCCCAAAGCCGGGGTGTCGATTTCGGTTCTCCTGGCGGGGGCGGGGCCCTCCCAGTCCCGCCGCCGGCCGCCCCCTGTCACAGACTGCCTCGCAGGCGGGGGACAATCATCCAGGGGGTGCCAGTCTCACCGGCCAGAGTCCGCCGGCCGCTCTCCGCACAGTCGGTCGCCGGGGAGGGTGTCTCCGGGGTCTTCCAGCGCTCAGCCTCTGTCCGGAGTCGCCATCTTGGTCGCCAGAGACCCAGCCTCTTCTCCGCTCGCGACCGTCTCCAGAGGGGCTCCGCAGGTTCTAGCTGCAGGACGGAGCAGTCCCAAGGCAAGCTCTCGGGATCCACCCGATTTGCGCGGGGATCCCGGGCCAAGGGAAGGAGTAGATCAGGATCGCCGGGCGGAGGGTCGGGAGCCTCGTTAGGCTGCGACTCTCTTCATCGGCCGCTAGCCACGCCCCCCCATTACGAATCTTCTAATGCCACAATTGATGGACTAACTAAGGCCTTTTGTTGTCAGTTTGAAAAAAAGTTTTCATATTTAAAGTAATTCAGACATAGTGGAAATAATAATCCTTTCTGTATCATGAGAATGTCAAGATTAATTATTTGTGCAAATCCATGTGTTGGAATTTGCAGCATTCTCGAAGCATCTTCTATACAAAGAGATTTGCAAAGATAATTTGATCTTCACGCATAAAAGACCAGTTCAACTAAGGGAAGTAGTTCACACAATTCTTTATTCTTTAAATCTTTATTTTCTTCTCTTCAGAGCAGGCATCGCGTTTCGTTCTAATTAAGGACTTCTTCAGGGCTCTTTAAGTTATCCTTTCTATTGCATGAGTGTTCCCCCTTCTCAGATTGAGCAGACCTTATGATACTTCTGTGTCCCTACGGTATTGAGATCCTAAATCAAAGGAGCACTCGTCTTTTTTGTATCCCTATAAAATTCTATTTGTGAAATAGCAGCTCTAGGCGCTTTACATCCTTTGTTTGGAATCTTTAGTAAAGGTGTTGGATGCGAATAGAGGGACAACTTAACCGGAACTCGGTTTCAAAGAGCCATGGGTCAACATTGACTGTATACAGCCCAAGGAACTACACCATATAATATCACCTTGACTAAAGATTCCAAACAAAGGATGTAAAGAATGAAGAATTGTGTAAACTACTTCGCTTAGTGGAACTGATTTCTTGTCTTTTATGTGTACGGATCAAATTATCTTTACAAATGTCTGTTGTAGAAAGTTTTTTCACATCATAGGAAACTATGGGTCCTTGTTTACTTTGATAATCGCACCATATGCTAACACAATTCCCCTAACACAAGTAAGTGTGGTATTATATCCTAGACCCCTTTTGTAAATCATTTTTCTATATCCAGAGAGCCTTGGTGAGAAACTTAAATCAATCTTTCAATCCGCATTTGTATAGCGCAATGCTGTCACCTCTAGGGGTATCTGGGCGCTAATGGTGCCAGAGCTCCCTCAAAAAAGCCAGGTCTTGAGTTTCTTTCTGAAGTCTAACCAGGAGGGTGCTGTCCGGATGTGGAGGGACAAGTTGTTCAAGGACTTGGTGGCCATGATAGGAGAAGGAGCGGCCACCAACAGATGCTTGGGGTGTCCACAAGGGCAAGAGAGGTTGAGTGCCTGTACCTTGCAGGTAGATGCAAGTTTAGTCAAGATTGATGTAGAGCTTTGTACGTATTTGCAAGGATCTTGGACTGACATTTCTTTTGGATGTGGAGCCAGTGGATGTTTCTGAGGTGGGGGGTGATGTGGGTCTGTTTGGGGAGGTCCAGGATGAGTCTGGCTGCTGCATTCTGTATGGTCTGGAGTCTTTTGGAGCTGGGAGGAGATACCTGCATACAGAGCATTGACGTAGTCAGGGTGGCTTGTGACAAGGGCATGGGTGAAGGATTTTCTGGTGTTCATTGCGATCCATCTGAAGATTCTGCAGAGCAAGCGAAGGGTGTGGAAGCAGGAGGAGGCAAATGTGTTGATTTGTTGTTTCATGGTCAGTTTGCTGTTGAGGATGATGCCTAGGTTGCGTGCATGGTCTCTAGGTGTGGGTGTTGGTCTGAGTTCTGCTGGTAACCAGCTGTTGTCCCAAACGGTGGTGCTGTTCCCGAAGAACAGTACTTGTGTCTTGTCGGAGTTAAATTTGAGGCAGTTGTCTTTCATCCAGTTGGCTACGTTGGTCGTGGCGAAAGTAGGTTTTGGTGTTGAAGGGGTCTTCAGTGAGCGAGAGGATTAGTTGAGTGTCATCTAAGTAGGAAATTATGTTGAGTCGGTGAGATATGACAACGTCTACGAGGTGGTGGGGTCAAGTAGGTGTTAAGCAGGATGGGGCTGAAGAAAGATGCTTGGGGTACGCCACATATAATGTCCTAAGGTTCACAGGTGAAGGGAGGCAGCCAGAGGCTCTGAGCGAGACCTGTGAGGAAAGAGGCAATCCACTTGAGGGCGTTTTGCTGTATGCCAATGTCTGTTGATGAGGGTGTAGTGTGAGGCAGTATCCAACGCAGCAGAGAGGTCAAGTAGTATCAGGCCACTATTTCTCTGCAGTCGAGGAGAGATCTGATGTCGTCTGTGTCAGCGATCAGGGTGGTGTGATTGTTGTGGTTAGCACGGAATCCTGACTGTGAGGTGTCAAGTAGGGGGTTTTGTTCCAGGTGTTTGGTAAGTTGTTGGTTGATGGCTTTCTCAAGTACTTTGGGCTGGTGCAGGAATAGGGAAATTGGTCGATAATTAGTGTGATAGCTGGGGTCGGTGAAGGGTTTCTTAGGAGGGGTCTGACCTCTGCGTGTTTCCAATTGTCCGAGAAGGCTGCCGTGGAGATGAAGGTGTTTATGATGCTGGTGAGTTTGGCACTGTTTGGGATGGTTCCGAGGTTGAAGTGTCGGTGGGCGCCCCGGAGTGGATGGAAGACGTGGTGGTCTGAGTGCTGAACGAAGACTAGGTGGTGATAATTTGACTTGTTTGCGTTAGTTGGTTGATGTTATTGAGGTTAGTAGCCATGGGTTGGGGGTCGAAAATTTTGTAGATGGAGGTCATCTTAGTGTGGAAGTATTCGGAGAGGGAGTTGCAGTGTTCTTGGGAGGGGTGGATAATGTTCTCTGTGGCTTTCAGGTTGGAGAATTCCTTGACTATTTTGAAGAGTTCTTTTATGTGGTTGGCCGCTGTGTCAATGCGGGCTGTAATGGCTGCTTTCTGTGCTTCCTTGATGCATAGGTGGTAGTTGCTGAGGGCTGCTTTACGAGTGGCTCTGTTGGAGGAGTTCCTTTCTCGAGTTAATAGCAGTTGCATTTGATGGTTCTAAGCTGTGGGGTGTACCAGCTGGCGTGTTTTGGAGTTGTGTTGGTTTTTGCTGGAAAGACATCTGGAAATGCATCTGTAGTATACATTTGGGGCCGGCTTTTGGTTGGGGCTGGCTTTTGGTTGGGGCTGGCTTTTGGGTGGCGGGCCGGGCCCAGGGCACCAATCTTGCTGTATGGAGCCGTCTGCCTTAAAGTCAACAGCGTCCCTCTTACCTGTTTCCACTGATTCTTATTAAATAGCTTTTATTTTACCTGTTAATACTTTATATTAAAACCCCTCCTATCTGCCCTTACACCTTGTTACCCCACACCAACTACCCTTTCCACCACCAAAAACTTGCCACTGGACTGATCGATCTTAAGAGGCCAATCACTATTTTGATGTGTGACTGACCTGCGACACAAATGGGCACCCTGCTGTCTCATTTTATTTACTAGCTGTAGGTAGGGCACCACATTTCTTTCCACCAAGAGTGCTATCCAAGCAAGGGCTGGCTCTGTGTACAATGTTGCTCCCCTGCAAAGATGTACTACCAGAGGGTTGTAGTGTGGACACACAGTGAACCTGTAATTCAATGCTAGTATTAACACCATGCGTGCGGTGCAGATTTCCGCGGTGCGCTGAAGTTTGCAAAAACCCAGCGGTTCATGACGAGCTCAGCTCGTCATGAGCGTACGAGAGGTGTACCTCATGACGAGCTGAGCTCGTCATGAGCGTCGAAGGGGTTAAAACATATTTGGGATGCAGGATAGAAGAAGCCCCCCTTTTATTACAAGTGTGTGCATTCGAGGGAGGCGACATTTGAGAATATTTTTGTCTGCATGGCAGGATGTTTCCAAAATATATTAAATTTAACAAAAAATAGAGCAACCTAATGTCCACTTGAACATGGGTATCAAGTAGAACTTGAAACAAGCGTTCACATGGAACTCCTTTTTAGGCAAAATAGGATGAGACAGAACTATTGCGTTTGGTGGCCCTGTGATCTGATCTATATAGGACAGACGCCACAGCAAATTTAGGACAAAATATCTCCACATAGGAACAGGATACACTGCTCTATTATAACGGCACCTATAGCACCTCATTTTCTGTAAAAGCAGCACACCGTTGATAACCTCATATGGCAAGTCATTGAGAAGGCCATACCATCTCCTAAAAGTAGAGACATCGCGTTTGTTTCCAAGACTAGAATGCAAATGGATTGATAAAAACAATGTATTAAGAAATGGTTTGGATTCGATGGAAGAGTGGTGCACCTTCATTACACTGATGAACTGACAGATCTGCTACCTTCAACACAATACGTTTTTGCCTCTGGAAGCCTTTCTCAGAATAATATTTCTTCATTGTCTACATTGTTCTAATTGGTTTTTCTATATGGTACCCCATTGACTGCTCTCTTTGCTTATATGTGCTTCGTCTTAGAGTTCCAATTTAGACTGATGCCCGGTTTAGAATTTCCACTAATCCCCTGCTTAATAACTATACTAAGACGCATTTGTGATTGATGACTAGTATCCTTATCGATCATAGCTTGCCCTTTATGTAACACACGGGCTGATTTAAATGGATCCTTGCTAATTCCCTTGAAACTGCGTTGTACTTACCACTACCGTGTGTAGCACTCCCTTGCAGATCCAATGTAGGGCAAATGATCAAACTCCCCCTACCCCCCAATGCCAAGCAGTACTACACGCCGGGATAGCCTCCCGGCACATGAGGCATCTCTTGCCTGAGCGTGCAGGGTTCGATTACCTAGAGTCTGTTCTTAAATCAAATATTCGTTTTCCCACTGACCATACAAGTTTTGAATCCGTGCTCATTCCCCATTTGACCTTTTTGGACTTAAATAGGTGGTGTGATTTACACAAAATTATGACAGTCGTCATGACCCTCCAGCCTTCAACGGAGACTCTCCGCTCAATATTGACACCCTCAGCATGCTTGCCGATACTCCTCTCCCTCGAACGTTGCCTGGATGGACGTTCACCTCTATCTATTCCTGCTCTGATGAGCAGGGCGCTGCTGCTTTGTCAGTGCATCTCTGATCAGGAGATTGCACTGAACGGACTGCTCAGGGAGTATTTTGGCCTCTATTATGGTGGTTCAATTCACTGTGTGAAGCAGATTTTCTTTCAAATTCTTACTGCCACAAATGGGGCAGTAATTGTCTTAATGCCCCACTTTTCATTAAAAGGGCTGAATAAACCCTTATTTTCAATACCTGCCTAGACGCGTCCAACCTCTGGCCTTATTTGTAAGGCCTCCACCCTTTCTCTGCTTGTAACATCTTTCCGATTCTAATTGGCAACATTATTACACCTGTCCTCCCTTATATTGCAGGGCTGTGTATGGGACATTATGCTTCCTTGATTGTGCTATTTTGCCACAAGTCGCTACTAAACCGCTCTGCTAGTCAAGCGCACTAGTGACCATTCAACGTTGTTCCTACCCCTGTTGCTGCACTTCCCAGTGGTAATTTTATTAACGGTTGAGACCACTTCAAACTCACACCATTATGTAGCGTGTTAAATTCTTCTTTGCTTTTACCATTTCCTTTTCAGTTCGGTGATCAGACCCCAGTATTTGGATAAAGAGACGAAAGGCCGTTGACAAACAAAATAGACAGACCTGACCTTTGTTTAAATAACACATTGAGAAGTCCCTTGGACTCTTTCTTTTTATCAAACCGTTATGGCTGTTTTTCTGATAAAATAACCAACATACTGTATATTCTTTTACAATTGCCACAGTGTTCTTTTTGGTTCTGGTTTTCCTTTCAACTGGGGTTCTTCTCTTCTTTTCTTATATTTAAAAAATATATAAATCTTTCATCCTCCACGTACTTGCTAGATTGTTCTGCAAATTAAATAAAATTTGATGCGTTTGAATCTGATTAAACTATACTTTTTGTTTCTTTCTTTTGAATCAAATGTCTGCATCGATTAAGTCTAGACAGAATTTTGTCTGTTGAAAAATAGAAATTTAAATGTTGCTTTAGATTAAATCTACACAGGAAATTCTGTGTCATCCTGCTTTGCCTACAAATGAGTTTCATGTGAACACTTGTTCGAAGTTCTCCAAAATCTTGTCCTGTTAAAAAAAAAAGGGCAATGAAGAGGTATCCAATTATGCCAGCATTATCATATAAAATCTCTTATCTGAGTATGTAGGGCTTGTGTTTTATCAAGGTTTGGTTCCAGTCTGGTTTTGATTTTGCCATGTTTTTGCAAATGTGCAAAGCTTCGAATTATGAGTTGGATTTCTGCTCCACTCAGTCTTGATTGGCCTGTTCCAGCACCTGGATTTACCTGAATTTGCATGGTGTGGGAACCACCGACCTTATTTTACTGGCTGGAAAATCCAGCCGGCAAAAAGTCCTGAGAATGTGCTGCATTGCAGCCTGGCTCTGTTTTCCTGCAAGTGTACACTTGTATATTTGCTGATGTGATGATCATAAATGTTTGTGACAATTACGGTTTACAGGCTTATTTCTGTAAACTCTTTTGTATTGCTGAAAGTCTTAAATCTGCGCTAATACAAGAAGATATACTTGCAGTTGTACATAGGTGATTTTCTTTATATTTAAGTAGTGCATTCATCAAACGCTTTTTAATAAAATGATGGCTCAGAGAAATGTTATTTAAGGTTGCACAATATTTTAACAAAACATTTTTTCAAGTTCCATTTTTTTTGTGTAAATTTTATTTTAAAAGCAATCCATAATCTTGTTTTTATGTTTATGCATGTGCTTGCATATAATCAAGGGGTAATCTGGGATCTTTAAAAGTAACTTTAATTGTTAAATATTGCGAACATATATACACTTTTTTAGGTCAAGACTATTAATCCCGCAAGGGATAATAGACGAGAGTATAGAGGGAAAACCAAGGTCTGAAACCATCGTGGATTTCGGACCGTTCGTGTGGTGCACTCGTGCGGAAAGCGCTTCCACATCAAAGCCATCAGACTCCCTCCCACAGGCATCTGAAGCTTCCCCAGCGTGCGCTCGGCCTCAGGCATTTCTCCTCCCCCCTAATTATTCACCCCTGCTGTTGCTGCCCACGGCCGTACTTTCACGGCCGCCAGGCTGTGTCTCTTTCAACATGCTCCCCCCTCCCATTGCCATGATGTCACGGCTCGCCCCATCCCCCCACCCGCATTTAAATATATGATGGGTTTTCAGGCTTAATGCTCATGCTTTTCTCTTGAGATTGTGCACATTGGTTCAAAACAAACTTCTGATATGTGCACAAATTAATCTTTTTTTCCTTCATGTGCAGAAATCTTGCTGAGAATATGGGAGTATGTGTAGCTTTTCGACTCGGTTTGCTCGCTTTCAGCACTCTACATCATTATCTTTATGTGTGCATAGTTTGTGTTATGACTTTGTGGGTGTTCCCCATCACTACCTATGTCCCCCTGAACTTTAAACTTGCAACCATAATAAAATGGGTTATGAGGGTTTTATGAATTGGGAGTCCTACTCCCGGTCACACTCGCACCTCTTCCAGCCCCATCTGCATTCACCCTGCTACCCTCTCAAACGCTCTGTATCTCTCACTCCAACCAACTCCTATACACCCCTCATATCATTCCGCTTTACCACACAAATGCACCCCCCTTTGTTCCTCTGAACGGAGTACGTCATCCCCATTTTACCCCCAAACATTCCTCAAGCAACACATACCTGCTGTAACGGATTCACGCCTCCACTCGCTCTTAGATTTTCCCAAAAAGTTACCTCCCCGCCTGCAACCGATCGATTTTAAACCATTTGTACTTGAGACTCACCCCCATTGGGGCTGCTTGATCGCCACGCCAGTAATCCTCTACCACCTGCACGCTATCGCTCTTTGACCAAAGTGTATCTAAACTACAGCTCCCATAATGCAACACGGATATTCAACTGAACAAAATGCTGCTCGGAACAGAACTTACATTCTGTACTTTATCAACACTTTAACAGGTATTAGTGCAACATGTTTAAAGGTATTCAACAGTAAATGCCTTAATGCTCATTTACATTTACATGCAGCGAGTCGCGTTGCCTCCCATGTTGCATCTGTGCGGCAAAACACAGCTCTCCAACTTAAATGTCCTTCATTATCACGCTGCTTTTTCTTCTGCTTTATTTATCATAGAATATTTCATGCCCTCTCCTGCTTATATGATTAGCTTAAAACATGAGCCTCCCAGTGTTGAGGAGAGGATGTGGTCCGACGGCTAGAGCTGCCGCCTTTGGTGCTGGAGACCAAGGTTCGAACCTTGGGGTCCCGTCCACATCCTGTGATTCAGGGCAAATCACTCTGCAAACACCCACACCATTTCGGATATTTAAAAGATCCGTAGTTTGGGCCAACATTGAATTTACATGTCACGGAGCGCATTGTTTACAAGGTTGTCGCCACAATGCACAGCACAACACCACACATCTGAGGCAAAGAAGCAGAGCAGAAATACACAAACATATTAGCTGGCCGAGCCTGTTGTGCACTGGGAGAGGTGACCGGGTCTCACCACGTCAGGAAAGACGAATTATATGTATAACCCCAGTGACTCGATGGATTCAGGTAATGCGGAAAGAGAGCACAGGGGCAAGCACATTTCGAAGGGGGAGGGGCCGGTGAGAAATCGTGATCAGAGCACAGTATCGCTATCCTTCAGGCAACGCTCACAAAGAATGGTACACTGTTGGTAGTCTCTGCAGAGAGGCCAAGGATTAAATGGTCAGTGTTTATAGAGCTTGAATGCTTGGGATGCACTATGCCAATAAGCACACGTTGTATGATTAAACTAAACTTCAGGAGAGGCAAGAATTTTCATCATGCCTGATTTTGCTTGCCAATTGCATCAGTGTGTGGGACCTCAATCTTGGTGGTTCACATACTACCCAGGTGTACGAGATACGTGGTGTATTTTACGGGACGTATCACAAGTATGTCAACTCCAGTGCTTCCAAGGGGCTGTTTTTAGGTCTCACTCTACCGCCCTCACTCTACCACTCTACCGCCCTCACTCTACCACTCTACCGCCCTCACTCTACCACTCTACTGCCCTCACTCTACTGCCCTCACTCTACTGCCCTCACTCTACTGCCCTCACTCTACTGCCCTCACTCTACCACACTACCGCCCTCACTCTACCGCCCTCACTCTATCACTCTACCGCCCTAACTCTACCCCGCCTCCTTCTTTAACTCCACGTTCTCTTCAACTGTGCTGATCTGCTGTTCCCTTCCACCCACCTCCTTCTTTAACTCCCTGTTCTCTTCTCCTGTGCTGATCTGCTGCTCTCTTCCACCCCACCTCCTTCTTTAACTCCTTGTTCTCTTCTCTGCTCCTGTGCTGATCTGCTCTTATCTTCCACCCAGCCTCACTCTCTAACTCCTTGTTGCCTTCTCCTGTGATGATCTTTTTGCTCTCTTCCATCCGCCTCCTTCTCTAACTCCCTTTTCTCTTCTTCCGTGCAGATCTGCTGCTCTCTTCCACCCAGCCTCCTTCTCTAACTGCCTGTTCTCTTCTCTTCTCTTGTGCTGATCTGCTGTTCTCTTCCACCTGCCTCTTTCTCTAACCCCCTGTTCTCTTCTCCTGTGCTGATCTCTTCCACCCGCCTCCTTCTTTAACTCCATCTTCTCTTCTGCTGTGCTGTTATGCTGGTCTCATCCACCCACCTCCTTTTCTAACTCCCTGTTCTCTTCTTTTCTCCCTCTGCTGATCTGCTGCTCTCTTCCACCCGCCTCCTTCTTTAACTCCCTGTTCTCTTCTGCTGATCTGCAGCTCTCTTCCACCCCACCCCCTTCTTTAACTTCCTGTTTTCTTCTCCTGTGCTAATCTGCTGTTCTCTTCCACCTGCCTCTTTCTCTAAATCCCTGTTCTCTTCTCCCGTGCCGATCTGCTGTTCTCTTCCACCGCTTCCTTTTTAACTCCCGGTTCTCTTCTCCTGTGCTGATCTGCTGCTCTCTTCCACCCCACCTCCTTCTTTAATTCCCTGTTCTCTACTCCTGTGCTGGTCTGCTGCTCTCTTCCACCCGCCTCCTTCTTTAACTCCCTGTTCTCTTCTGCTGTGCTGATCTGCTGCTCTCTTCCACCCGCCTCCTTCTCTAACTCCCTGTTCTCTTCTCCTGTGCTGATCTGTTGCTCTCTTTCACCCCGCCTCCTTCTTTAACTCCCTGTTAACTTCAGCTGATCTGCTGTTCTCTTCCACCCCACCTCCTTATTTAACTCCCTGTTCTCTTCTCCTGTGCTGATCTGCTGCTCTCTTGCACACCGCCTCATTCTCCAACTCCCTGTTTTCTTCTCCCGTGCTGATCTGCTGCTCTCTTCCACCTGCCTCCTTCTTTAACTCCCTGTTCTCTTTTGCTGTGCTGATCTGCTGCTCTCTTTCATGCCGCCTCCTTCTTTAACCTTCTTTCCTCTTCTCCTGTGCTGATCTGCTGCTCTCTTCCACCCACCTCCTTCTTTAACTCCCTGGTCTCTTCTCCTGTGGTGATCTGCTGCTCTCATCCACCCCACCTCCTTCTATAACTCCCTGGTCTCTTCTCATGTGGTGATCTGCTGCTCTCATCCACACCACCTCCTTCTTTAACTCCCTGGTCTCTTCTCTTCTCCTGTGCTGAACTGCTGTTCTCTTCCACCCGCCTCCTACTCCAACTCCCTGTTCTCTTCTCTGCTCCTATGCTGATCTGCTACTCTCTTCCACCGCCTCCTTCTTTATCTCCCTGTTCTGTTCTCCCGTGCTGATCTGCTCTTATCTTCCACCCAGCCTCACTCTCTAACTCCTTGTTGCCTTCTCCTGTACTGATCTGCTGTTCTTTTCCACCGCCTCCTTCTGTGACTCCCGGTTCTCTTCTCCTGTACTGATCTGCTGTTCTCTTCCACCCACCTCCTTCTTTAACTATCTGTTCTCTACTCTCGTGCTGATCTGCGGTTCTCTTCCACCCCACCTCATTCTCTACCTCCCTGTTCTCTTCTCCCGTGCTGTTCTGCTGCTGTTCTGCTGCTTTCTTCCAACCCACCTACTTCTTTAACTCCCTGTTCTCTTCTGCTGTGCTAATCTGCTGCTCTTTCACCTCCCCTCCTTCTCTAACTCCCTGTTCTCTTCTCTTCTCCTGTGCCGATCTGCTGCTCTATTTCACCCCACCTCCTTCTTTAACACCCTGTTCTCTTCTCCTGTGCTGATCTGCTGCTCTCTTCCACACCGCCTCATTCTCCAACTCCCTGTTTTCTTCTCCCGTGCTGATCTGCTGCTCTCTTCCACCCACCTCTTTCTCTAACTCCCTGTTCTCTTCTCCTCTGCAGATCTGCTGCTCTCTTCCACCCGCCTCATTCTTTAACTCCCTGTTCTCTTCTGATCTGCTGATCTGCTGCTCTCTTCCACATACATCCTTCTCTAACAGCATACACACATCAATACAACCACACACACACAACCACACACACACAACCACACACACACACAACCACACCACACACACAACCACACACAACCACACAACCACACACACAACCACACACACAACCACACACACAACCACACACACAACCACACACACACAACCACACACACACAACCACACACACACAACCACACACACACAACCACACACACACAACCACACACACACACAACCACACAACCACACAACCACAACCACACACACACACAACCACACACACAACCACACACACAACCACACACACACAACCACACACACACAACCACACACACACAACCACACACACACAACCACACACACACACAACCACACGCACACACAACCACACGCACAACCACACACACACGCACAACCACACACACACAACCACACACACACAACCACACACACAACCACACAACCCCACACACAACCCCACACACAACCCCACACACACAACCCCACACACACAACCCCACACACACAACCCCACACACACAACCCCACACACACAACCCCACACACACAACCCCACACACACAACCCCACACACACAACCCCACACACAACCCCACACACACAACCACACACACACAACCCCACACACACAACCCCACACACACAACCACACACACAACCCCACACACACAACCCCACACACAACCCCACACACACAACCACACACACACAACCCCACACACAACCCCACACACACAACCCCACACACACAACCCCACACACGCAACCCCACACACGCAACCACACACACGCAACCCCACACACGCAACCCCACACACGCAACCCCACACACGCAACCCCACACACGCAACCCCACACACGCAACCCCACACACGCAACCCCACACACGCAACCCCACACACGCAACCCCACACACGCAACCCCACACACGCAACCCCACACACGCAACCCCACACACGCAACCCCACACACGCAACCCCACACACGCAACCCCACACACGCAACCCCACACACGCAACCCCACACACGCAACCCCACACACACAACCACACACACAACCACACACACAACCACACACACAACCACACACACAACCACACACACAACCACACACACAACCACACACACAACCACACACACAACCACACACACAACCACACACACAACCACACACACAACCACACACACAACCACACACACAACCACACACACAACCACACACACAACCACACACACAACCACACACACAACCACACACACACACACACACACACACACAACCACACACACAACCACACACACAACCACACACACGACCCCACACACACACGACCCCACACACACGACCCCACACACACGACCCCACACACACGACCCCACACACACGACACACACACACACGACACACACACACACGACACACAACCACACACACACACACAACCACACACACAACCACACACACAACCACACACACACACACACAACCACACACACACAACCACACACACACAACCACACACAACCACACACCCACACACACACAACCACACACACACAACCACACACACACACAACCACACACACACACACAACCACACACACACACACACACACACACAACCACACACACACACACACACACAACCACACACACACACACACACACACACAACCACACACAACCACACACACACACAACCACACACACAACCACACACACAACCACACACACAACCACACACACAACCACACACACAACCACACACACAACCACACACACAACCACACACACAACCACACACACAACCACACACACAACCACACACACACACAACCACACACACACACAACCACACACACACACAACCACACACACACACAACCACACACACACACAACCACACACACACACAACCACACACACACACAACCACACACACAACCACACACACAACCACACACACAACCACACACACAACCACACACACAACCACACACACAACCACACACACAACCACACACACAACCACACACACAACCACACACACAACCACACACACAACCACACACACAACCACACACACAACCACACACAACCACACACACAACCACACACACACAACCACACACACACAACCACACACACACAACCCCACACACACGACACACACACACACACAACCACACACACACACAACCACACACACACACACACAACCACACACACAACCACACGCACAACCACACACAACCACACACACACACACACACAACCACACACACAACCACACACAACCACACACACAACCACACACAACCACACAACCACACAACCACACACACACAACCACACACACAACCACACACACAACCACACACACAACCACACACACACGACCCCACACACACGACCCCACACACACGACCCCACACACACGACACACACACACACACAACCACACACACACACAACCCCACACACACGACACACACACACACACAACCACACACACACACAACCACACACACACACACACAACCACACACACAACCACACGCACAACCACACACAACCACACACAACCACACACACAACCACACACACACACACACACAACCACACACACAACCACACACAACCACACAACCACACAACCACACACACACAACCACACACACAACCACACACACAACCACACACACAACCACACACACACGACCCCACACACACACGACCCCACACACACGACCCCACACACACGACCCCACACACACGACCCCACACACACGACACACACACACACGACACACAACCACACACACACACACAACCACACACACACACACAACCACACACACAACCACACACACAACCACACACACACACACACAACCACACACACACAACCACACACACACAACCACACACAACCACACACAACCACACAACCACACACACACAACCACACACACACAACCACACACACACACAACCACACACACACACACAACCACACACACACACACACACACAACCACACACAACCACACACACACACAACCACACACACAACCACACACACAACCACACACACAACCACACACAACCACACACACACACACACAACCACACAACCACACACACACACACAACCACACACACACACACACACACACAACCACACACACACAACCACACACACACACACACACACACACACACACAACCACACACACAACCACACACACACACACACACAACCACACACACACAACCACACACACACAACCACACACACACAACCACACACACACACAACCACACACACACACAACCACACACACACACAACCACACACACACACAACCACACACACAACCACACGCACAACCACACACAACCACACACACACACACACACACACAACCACACACACACACACACACAACCACACACACAACCACACACAACCACACAACCACACACAACCACACACACACAACCACACACACAACCACACACACACAACCACACACACACACAACCACACACACACACAACCACACACACACACACACACACACACACAACCACACACACACACACACACACAACCACACACACACACAACCACACACACACACAACCACACACACAACCACACACACACACACACACACAACCACACACACAACCACACACACAACCACACACACAACCACACACACAACCACACACACAACCACACACACAACCACACAACCACACACACACACAACCACACAACCACACACACAACCACACACACAACCACACACACAACCACACACACAACCACACACACAACCACACACACAACCACACACACAACCACACAACCACACACACACAACCACACACAACCACACAACCACACACAACCACACACACACACACACACACAACCACACACAACCACACACAACCACACACACACACACAACCACACACACACAACACACACACACACACACACACACAACCACACACACAACCACACGCGCACACACACAACCACACGCGCGCACACACAACCACGCGCGCACACACAACCACGCGCGCACACACAACCACGCGCGCACACACAACCACGCGCGCACACAACCACACGCGCGCACACAACCACACGCAACCACACACGCAACCACACACGCAACCACACACGCAACCACACACGCAACCACACACGCAACCACACACGCAACCACACACGCAACCACACACGCAACCACACACGCAACCACACACGCAACCACACACGCAACCACACACGCAACCACACACACAACCACACACACAACCACACACACAACCACACACACAACCACACACAACCACACACACACACACAACCACACACACACACACAACCACACACACAACCACACACACAACCACACACAACCACACACACACAACCACACACAACCACACACACACACACAACCACACACACACACAACCACACACACACAACCACACACACACACAACCACACACACACAACCACACACACACACAACCACACACACACAACCACACACACACACACAACCACACACACACACACAACCACACACACACACAACCACACACACACACACAACCACACACACAACCACACACACACACAACCACACACACACACAACCACACACACACACACAACCACACACACACAACCACACACACACACACAACCACACACACACACAACCACACACAACCACACACAACCACACACACACACACAACCACACACACAAAACCACACACAACCACACACACACAACCACACACACACACAACCACACACACACAACCACACACACACAACCACACACACACACAACCACACACACACAACCACACACACACAACCACACACACACAACCACACACACACAACCACACACACACAACCACACACACACACAACCACACACACACACAACCACACACACACACAACCACACACACACACAACCACACACACACACAACCACACACACACACAACCACACACACACACAACCACACGCACAACCACACGCACAACCACACGCACGCACAACCACACGCACGCACAACCACACGCACGCACAACCACACGCACGCACAACCACACGCACGCACAACCACACGCACGCACAACCACACACACGCACAACCACACACGCACAACCACACACGCACAACCACACACACAACCACACACACAACCACACACACAACCACACACACAACCACACACACAACCACACACACAACCACACACACAACCACACACACAACCACACACACAACCCACACACACAACCACACACACAACCACACACACAACCACACACACAACCACACACACAACCACACACACAACCACACACACAACCACACACACAACCACACACACAACCACACACACAACCACACACACAACCACACACACAACCACACACACAACCACACACACAACCACACACACAACCACACACACAACCACACACAACCACACACACACACACACACACAACCACACACACAACCACACACACACACACACACACACACACAACCACACACACACACAACCACACACACACACAACCACACACACACACAACCACACACACACACAACCACACACAACCACACACACACACAACCACACACACAACCACACACACAACCACACACACAACCACACACACACAACCACACACACACACAACCACACACACACACAACCACACACACACACAACCACACACACACACAACCACACACACAACCACACACACAACCACACACACAACCACACACACAACCACACACACACCACACACACACAACCACACACACACAACCCCACACACACGACCCCACACACGACACACACAACCACACACACACACACACAACCACACACACACACACACACAACCACACACACAACCACACACACACACACACACACAACCACACACACACGACCCCACACACACACACAACCACACACACACACAACCACACACACAACCACACACACAACCACACACACACAACCCCACACACACGACCCCACACACGACACACACAACCACACACACACACACACAACCACACACACACACACAACCACACACACACACACACAACCACACAACCACACACACAACCACACACACACACACACAACCACACACACACACACACAACCACACACACACACACACACAACCACACACACAACCACACACACAACCACACACACAACCACACACACAACCACACACACAACCACACACACACACAACCACACACACAACCACACACACACACAACCACACACACACACAACCACACACACACACAACCACAACCACACACACACAACCACACACACACACACACACACACCCACACCCACACACACAACCACACACAACCACACACAACCACACACACAACCACACACACAACCACACACACAACCACACACACAACCACACACACAACCACACACACAACCACACACACAACCACACACACAACCACACACACAACCACACACACACACACAACCACACACACACACACAACCACACACACACACACAACCACACACAACCACACACAACCACACACACACAACCACACACACACAACCACACACACACACACACAACCACACACAACCACACACACACAACCACACACACAACCACACAACCACACGCACACACACACAACCACGCGCGCACACACAACCACGCGCGCACACACAACCACGCGCGCACACACAACCACGCGCGCACACACAACCACGCGCGCACACACAACCACGCGCGCACACACAACCACGCGCGCACACACAACCACGCGCGCACACACAACCACGCGCGCACACACAACCACGCGCGCACACACAACCACGCGCGCACACACAACCACGCGCGCACACACACAACCACGCGCGCACACACAACCACGCGCGCACACACAACCACGCGCGCACACACAACCACGCGCGCACACAACCACGCGCGCACACAACCACACGCGCGCACACAACCACACGCAACCACACACACAACCACACACACAACCACACACACAACCACACACACAACCACACACACAACCACACACACACACAACCACACACACACACAACCACACACACACACAACCACACACACACACAACCACACACACACACAACCACACACACACAACCACACACACACACAACCACACACACACACAACCACACACACACACAACCACACACACACACAACCACACACACACACACACAACCACACACACACACACACACAACCACACACACACACAACCACACACACACAACCACACACACACACACAACCACACACACACAACCACACACAACCACACACACACACACAACCACACACACAAAACCACACACAACCACACACACACAACCACACACACACAACCACACACACACACAACCACACACACACAACCACACACACACAACCACACACACACACAACCACACACACACACAACCACACACACACAACCACACACACACAACCACACACACACAACCACACACACACAACCACACACACACAACCACACACACACAACCACACACACACACAACCACACACACACACAACCACACACACACACAACCACACACACACACAACCACACACACACACAACCACACACACACACAACCACACGCACAACCACACGCACAACCACACGCACAACCACACGCACGCACAACCACACACACGCACAACCACACACACGCACAACCACACACGCACAACCACACGCACAACCACACGCACAACCACACACGCACAACCACACACGCACAACCACACACGCACAACCACACACGCACAACCACACACGCACAACCACACACGCACAACCACACACGCACAACCACACACACAACCACACACACAACCACACACACAACCACACACACAACCACACACACAACCACACACACAACCACACACACAACCACACACACAACCACACACACAACCACACACACAACCACACACAACCACACACACACACAACCACACACACACACAACCACACACACACACAACCACACACACACACACACACACAACCACACACACAACCACACACACAACCACACACACAACCACACACACAACCACACACACAACCACACACACAACCACACACACAACCACACACACAACCACACACACACACAACCACACACACAACCACACACACAACCACACACACAACCACACACACACAACCACACACACCACACACACACAACCACACACACACAACCCCACACACACGACCCCACACACGACACACACAACCACACACACACACACACAACCACACACACACACACAACCACACACACA
This sequence comes from Lissotriton helveticus, assembly GCF_964261635.1. Classification (NCBI taxonomy): domain Eukaryota; kingdom Metazoa; phylum Chordata; class Amphibia; order Caudata; family Salamandridae; genus Lissotriton; species Lissotriton helveticus. The sequence goes on from NC_136057.1 coordinate 921,085,132, forward strand.
CACACAACCACACACACAACCACACACACACACACACAACCACACACACACACACACACACACAACCACACACACACACACACACACAACCACACACACAACCACACACAACCACACACACAACCACACACACAACCACACACACAACCACACACACAACCACACACACAACCACACACACAACCACACACACAACCACACACACACCCACACACACAACCACACACACAACCACACACACAACCACACACACAACCACACACACAACCACACACACAACCACACACACAACCACACACACAACCACACACACAACCACACACACACACAACCACACACAACCACACACAACCACACACACACACACAACCACACACAACCACACACAACCACACACACAACCACACACACACACAACCACACGCACACACACACAACCACGCGCGCACACACAACCACGCGCGCACACACAACCACGCGCGCACACACAACCACGCGCGCACACACAACCACGCGCGCACACACAACCACGCGCGCGCACACAACCACGCGCGCGCACACAACCACACGCACAACCACACACACACACAACCACACACACACACAACCACACACACACACAACCACACACACACACAACCACACACACACACAACCACACACACACACAACCACACACACACACAACCACACACACACACACACAACCACACACACACACAACCACACACACACACAACCACACACACACACAACCACACACACACAACCACACACACACACAACCACACACACACACAACCACACACAACCACACACACACACACAACCACACACACAAAACCACACACAACCACACACACACACAACCACACACACACAACCACACACACACACAACCACACACACACAACCACACACACACAACCACACACACACACAACCACACACACAACCACACACACACAACCACACACACACAACCACACACACACAACCACGCACACACACAACCACACACACACACACAACCACACACACACACAACCACACACACACACACAACCACACACACACACAACCACACACACACACACAACCACACACACACACAACCACACACACACACAACCACACACACACACACAACCACACACACACAACCACACACACACACACAACCACACACACAAAACCACACACAACCACACACACACACAACCACACACACACACACACAACCACGCGCGCACACACAACCACGCGCGCACACACAACCACGCGCGCACACACAACCACGCGCGCACACACAACCACGCGCGCACACACAACCACGCGCGCGCACACAACCACGCGCGCGCACACAACCACACGCACAACCACACACACACACAACCACACACACACACAACCACACACACACACAACCACACACACACACAACCACACACACACACAACCACACACACAACCACACACACACACAACCACACACACACACAACCACACACAACCACACACACACACAACCACACACACACACACAACCACACACACACACACAACCACACACACACACAGCCACACACACAGCCACACACACAGCCACACACACAGCCACACACATCTATCACGCTTACTCTATCTGTTGCCCTCACTCTATCTATCTGTTGCCCTCACTCTATCGCCCTCACTCTATCTATCGCCCTCACTCTATCTATCTATCTATCTTTTGCCCTCACTCTATTTATCTATCAATCGTCCTCGCTTTTATCTATTAATCGTCCTCACTCTATTTATCTATCTATCTTTAGCCCTCCCTCTAACTATCTATTGCCCTCAGTCTATCTATCGCACCACCATAGCATCACTTAGGGGCACCACAACATCACTATGTGCTACTACAGCATCACTGAACGCCACAGCATCACTCGTCGCCACCACTGCATCACTCGTCGCCACCACTGCATCACTCGTCGCCACCACTGCATCACTCGTCGCCACCACTGCATCACTCGTCGCCACCACTGCATCACTCGTCGCCACCACTGCATCACTCGTCGCCACCACTGCATCACTCGTCGCCACCACTGCATCACTCGTCGCCACCACTGCATCACTCGTCGCCACCACTGCATCACTCGTCGCCACCACTGCATCACTCGTCGCCACCACTGCATCACTCGTCGCCACCACTGCATCACTCGTCGCCACCACTGCATCAATCTGTGCAACTATACAACAACAACTGGTTCAAATATGTTCTCTCAATGTTTCAAGCTTTATTACAAATGTCACAAAAAGATGTTAATATTTCACTTCTGTTCTTGGATTTTAGTCACAATAAAATACACTGAACCTAATCTTCACAAAAGTTATTTACTAAAGTTTAAGCTATTGCCATTATAAATGACAACAACTTTTATTTAAGTATTAATTATTTAAAAAAATTAAAAGCCATTGTTATTTGTAATATCAATACATCTAAGTCACATAAATACAAAACATGTTGCATTACAAATGCTCTAGCTGTGACATTTGCAAAAGTTAAAAGTATTGGCATTGCAAATGACAAAGCTATTAATTTCGCTATTTTCAAAACCAACACATAAATAAAAAATGTGTCATTTACAAGACCAATAGATCAAACTTTCCTAATGCGAGACCTATTGCATTGAAAATGCTTGTTTTATACTGGAACCACACTTCGCAATGCAAGCTGAGTTAACAGTTCAACAAGGTTCCTTAGTTAAAGACTTCTGTATTAATGAATCGTACATGTACAAGTTTGAACAAATTTAGACCTATGAAACCTCATCTTGTCTTTGTGGTAGTCAGTCATTTTTCACTGATCCATACTGTAGTACTATAAGGTTTTGTGCTGCAGTAGGGTGGGCCTACTTGACCAGTGAACAGTAAACCTGTTATCCTTCACACCAAAGAATATATCGCAGGTGTAACACCCTGACAGTATTTTTTCTACTGAGTACAACACATTACATATCACAGAATCTATTTTACTCTGGACATAGTTAATAAAAGGTGCCCTGGTGCTTACACACAAGACAAAATAAACAAACTATTGCTCCTTAGATATCACTTGTAGGCAATAACAACGGCTTGTTTCTGCAGTCTGTTCCTTGAAGGTAAGTTAATGAGTGTTTGATAAAACTTTATTATAAGAGTGATGAGACCAAAGCTGCTAGTTTCTCAACACATATGTATATCCCCCAGGGTGATCACCAAATGCCTAGCAGTAGTAGCAGCAGCTCATCTACGCAGACAAAAAATGTGTCTTCCTCTATCTGGATGACTAGCTCATCAAAAGCACAAAGCATCAGAGCTGTTTTCAACACACTCAAACTGCCATAAACTTACTTCGACTAGGTTTCACAGTCCATGTAGTCTAGTCCCACCTACAACCTCTTTAAATACCTTACCTCGGAGCCATCCTCCACTCAAACAGGATTAGCTTACCCAAATGCAGCATGGATTCAGTCCTTCCAAACACTAATTCCACAATTTCAGGCTCATCAGTTGATTAGTCATGCATCTGCTCGTCATCATGCATAACCATAGTACCTCATGCCAATATGTGCCCGTTGAGGGAATGCCTAGTACATCAATGGACTCAAGTGAAGGCTCAACAGGAAGCTCTAGTGTTGCCCAGCTGTCATGCTTGCCACTCTGCAGTGGTGGAATACCAACAATCTTCTAAAAGACAGCCTTTCCTAGACCCATTTCCGCAGACAACCAGACCGACAGGCACATCACTCATAGGTTGAGGGGGGTGCATTCAAAGGAGTGGACTATACAGTGTCCCCGGACTCCCAGTGAAACCCATCTCCATATCAATCAGCAGAGCTCCTAGTGAGTAAAGATGTTTTTCCTCACCTCATTGGCAAGGTAGTCTCATCAAAACAGAGAAAGTGACTAACATGTACTATCTGCAAAAGCGGTGTGGGGGGGGGGGCACCATGTCACTTCAACTATCTCATGAAGCCCAGACCATTTGGAAATGGCCTCTTCCACACACCATTCACCTATTAGCGGAGTACATACCAGGAGTGGACAACAACTTTGCAGATCTCCTCAGCGGGAGGTGTCCACAAGTCCATGAATGGGAACCCAACCCACAATTACTCCTCACATCCTTCAAACAATGAGGTCACCCAGACATAGGCCTCTTTGCCACAGCAGAAAATGCTAAATGCCCTGTTTTCGCATCCAAGTACCCACTCCCACAGTCCAAGGGCAATGCACTATGGATTAGCTGGTTAGGGATACTTGCTTATGCTTTTCCACTTCTCCCACTGCTTCCATTTGTAATTCACAAACTTTGGCAGACATCTCTAGCCCTCATCCTAGTAGCTTCCTCATGGGCAAGGCAGCCATGGTTCACACTGCTGGAACTCTCAGTAGTCCCACACCAAGTACTTCCCAACTGGCAAACTCGTATCACTAAACACCAGGGTGCAGTAAAGCATACCAACCCGAGATACCTTAATCTTGCTATCTGGCTCCTGAGGTCTTAGAATTTGGTCACTTAAAGCTACCTCAACAGTGTATGGATATTCTTAAAGAAGCAAGAACTCCCACTACTAGGGCCTGCTATGTGGCACAGTGGAAATGTTTTGTTCATTATTGCCATTCAAAATAAATGTATCTCTGTACAGCAAAACCTCAAGACATTGCCTGCTATTTACTTCACTTGCATCCCTCTAGATTAGCAGCAGTAACCGCATATCTGCAAAATAGAGAACACTCCTCTATATTTACAATTCTGTAATGAAAGCATTTTTGGAGGGTCTCTACGGAATCATTCCACCTAGGGTACCCCAACCCCTGCCTGGAATATCAACTTTATGTTAACGAGGCTAATGGGTCCCCCATTGGACCCTTTACACTCATGCCCTCTCCAGTTCTGTTTCTATCCCATAAAGGTACATATCTCATTGCATACACTGCACACTGATGTGCTAGTGAGCTTCAGGTATTGACTCTAGAAGAACCTTTGTTTCCAGCTTTATAAGGGCAAAGTGGTACTACATACGGACCCAAAATTCCCATGTGGTTTTTCAGATCCACTTAAATCAGAGTTACCAGTGTTCTTTCCCCAACCTGACTCAGTTGCACAAAGAGCTTTACAAAAGCTTGATTAAAAAATAGCTCTTGTATGCTATATTGACAGAACACAATCATTTAGAGAAAAAAAAACTCTTTGTTGCGTTCTGCAAAACCATACAAAGGAAAAGCCATTTAAAAATCGGGTAGTTCACGTTGGATTGTAAAATATATCCAAACTTGTTATGCTAAAGCCAAACAAAATCTACCTTTCCCTACAAAAGCTCACTCCACTCGCAAAAAGGGACCTTCTGTGGCTTTTCTTAGGGAATATACCAATGGCTGACGTGTGTGACAGTTACATGGGCCACACTGTATACATTTACAAAACATTACTGTGTGGAGTTAAATCGGGTCTAGCAGTGCTAAGAACTTTATTTGAAACAACTGCTACCCACACAGGTTAGCCACCGCATATGGATGAGAACTGCTTCAGTGTATGCTAAGCATATGTATCTACAACCACGTGTCTGAAACAGAAAATGTTACTTACCCAGTGAGCATCTGTTTATGGCATGTAGTGCTGTAGATTCACATGCACGCATCCTCCTCCCCGGATAGCTGTGTAGACTGGAATAGCAAATATATATGCATTGCATTATCATGCATGGTCATTTCACTAGGATTCATGATCCTCACGCTCCATCCTGACCCACTGTGTGGAAAACCATGAAGTTGAGGACCATGCACATTGTAAGCAACAGGAGTCACCATACCGCGTGACTCTAAAGACCTCTTCATAGAAAAACAACTTGCTCACTTCTGAGCCCAACACTAGATGGAGTACTTATGCTAAGCATGTAAATCTACAGCACTACATGCAATAAACAGATGCGTACTGGGTGAGTAATATTTTTCTTACCTTGAAGAAATAACTGATTAAGATGGTAGTGGTACACCATCCATTTACATGCAGAAACATGCTTTTTGCCTTGTATGCAAATACAGCATATTTACGCACCTCAACTAGACTGGGAACGTGTCTATATTCCCCATCGCATGCCAAAACTTAATTTTTACTTTGGTTAAGGTAGCAATGATAAACCTTCTCCAATACAAGTAGGGCAAAATTGAATTGGCAAGCTGGACCACCTCGGAAAAAACAGGGTACAATTTGACAATGTATTCAAGTGCCTATTGCACATTAGCAATATGTATCACATCAATATTAAATGTATGTACCTAATACTTAAAGAACATTTTCTGTTATAACATTTTCCTAAAATAGTTGAAGACCAAAACAAATTGCTGTTCTACATTGTGTTAGCATGTAACAAGAGAACAAGAAACTTATTTTTTATTCATTGGATTTTTTTTCCTGACTGTAACTGAATGCTTGCGTAATGTATTAGCCTTTGGTCAGATATATATATATATTTTTTTTTCCCTCCTAGTCTTGGACCTTTGGTAAGTAAGGTGAAGGAGTACCAAGTAGAGACAATAGTGGATACTCTGTGTACGAACATGCTCTCCGATAAAGAACAGCTGCGAGATATTTCAAGCATCGGCCTCAAAACAGTGATCGGAGAACTCCCTCCAGCTTCCAGTGGTAAGTAATATTGATAAGGTTGTGCTCTTTATTTGAAGTGTTCTTATTATTTACGTAACCTAAATTAAAAACCACATCTGGGGAATAAAGTGCACACTTTTCTTGGTGTACAGCAGTTAACTGTTCATTCATATGGAGTAACAGTTTCTAATTTGACCTAATGTTGAAGAAAACCTGTAGCTCACATTTTGCTTGAAGAGGGCATCTGAATAAATGTCTTTTAATAAACCCTTAGCGAACTATGCTATGCTACTTTCAATGGCGGGCATAATGTAGTGGGTCAGGGAAAGACCCACTAATCAAAAGTTGAATTGCTTGTTTAATTTGTTGCTCATTATGTGAGGGTCATTTCCTTGTTAGCAGCTACACCCAATCGACTCTCTAGGCAGGTAGTACTGCCAAACAGCAGAGACAACAATTTGTGCCATGAGTTTCACACCCCAGTTTGGCTGCTATGACTCTACTACTGTGATTTCGTTGCACAGTTTGCTTTATTGCTTCATAGGGATATCCTTAAAAATATGTGCTCATCTCATACCAGTTGATCAACTCTGCCAAAGACTCATTGGAACTTTCCATACACAGTTAATGCCAAGTGATAGTCTCACGGGGGGTTTTGTAGGACTACATGTTGTATGTATGCTTCAATGACATTCTGTATCTTTATAGCCTTTTACACCAGACTGAACATTAGAACTCTGGAGGAGTAGCTCAGGATTAGTTTTCAGCGAAAATGGGAGACTAAGAGCAGATTGACTCTCGAGCAGCTTGATAGTTTATTTGCGTTTTGGTGCCACAGGAGGATCTTGCTGATGACAACCCTTCCAGTAGTACCGTCCTCGGCCAGTTTAGATGGCCACTTCTTAGCATGTTCGGACTGCTCACACAAAGTGATATATATATATGCTGGAAGTGGGAGTAGTCCATTTAGCTCTCAAATCTTTGTGTCCAGCTTCCTGAAGACCCTGTTTAAGATAAAGTCCACTTTTGTCAACTTGTCAAGATTATATCTATGGGCCATATAAATCAAACATTTTTTTAGTTCACAAACTGGCGATTCTCAGAATCGGACAATTTGCGAATGCAAAAAATGCTTTCCACATATAACAATCCCTATTTTGCTATTCGGTAACCTGTTACCGAATCCCAAAACGGGTTTGCGATTTGACATTTGGAAGGGGTGTGTTTAGGGCATCCCTTCCAAATACTGAATCTTAACTGTATATATGAATGTTTTGTGACCGTGAATGCTATTGCAAAACATTCACATTTACCACTAACTTCAAGTTGGTGGTAACCCATTTGCAAATGGCACGGGGTCGCCAAGGGACCCCTTCTCCTTTGGGAATAGTGGAGAAAACTTTTTTTAAGAGCAGGCAGTGTTCCCAAGGACCGCTGCCAGTTCTTTAAAAATGGAAAGAAAACTTTTCATTTTTGTTTTTTAAATCAACCCGTTTTCTTTTAAGGAAAACGGGCCGCATTCGGAAAAAAAAACCTTGCTTTAATTACAAGCAATTACGGACATGGTGGTCTGCTGACCCCAGCAGGCCACCATCCCCGTGATTCTAGCGATTCCTAGGGGGTCGCAAATTGCAACGTACCTCATTAATATTAATGAGGTAGGTCGATTTGTGAACCCCTACGAATAGCTAAATTAAACTTGAGTTTCATACATTTGGAATAGTAATTACCCAATTGTGATTTGCTGAAAATCACAATTAATTGCTTTTCCAAATCTTGATACTTGTGGAGCTATATGCTTTTGACACCAATTCCTCTTCTCTGAAAGATTATCTTCATCCCTGCTTATAAACCATGCCAATGGCAGTATCGATACCTTTAACTCTTATTCTGAGACCTTGCAGATCCTTCTTGTAGACATGGTCTTGCAGTGCAGCCTTGAACCTTTGAGTGTGATCCTTTAGCTCTTCAGTACCTCCAACAAGAACATCTAAATCTTTGTGGACTGAACAAACATTCTAAAGAGTAAAATGCCATTTCACAAAAACATTGCACACCTGAACTGGAAGTGGTTTTGCTTTTGGTGTCTTTGGAAGAGAAGATCTGTGCAACAAATTTTGGGGCATTTTATTTCTTTAATCCAGAATTTCTTTTGGATGGCCTTAGTGAGGACATTCTTCCTGTAAGGGAATCTTGATCATCCCTTGTGTCTCCCAAACCTTAAAATAAAATATTGTATTGTTGAAACTGAGGATTTCTAGCCCTGTGGTTGACGCTTTTTGAAAGTCTGACCTGCAGCGTATATCATGGAAGGTAGCTTTTTTAGAAACTACCCCATCAGCCAAAAGAAAGAGTAAGATTGTCTTAGTGTAACCTAGAGCTGTACACAGTATTCTCTCCCACAATACACTTTCCTTGGGAATTCAGAAATCCTTCTTCCAAACACAATAACAAATGTGAATAAGACTGTATTGTTGCTCTCCTTTGCCCCGATTCCTTCCACTACAGCAGAAAGATATCTTCATACCTTAGATTTCAAGAGCCCTAATATATTATTTTGATAAAACAAAATGTATACTTCATTGGTTTCCATTTCCAACTGGCAAATGACAAATGTGTTAATCTTAAGTTTGCAGGGAATCAGTCTGAAAACAATGTCAATGTTTTCTCTACATCTAACTGTATTGACATGGTCTCCAAAACTGGTACCATAGTGGGTCTGTGTAACTTGTTTGTTTGCTTGCTCGTATGCTCCCTCAACATTTGTGTAGTCAACCTGCCTCCCGGGCGGAAGGAAGCCCTGGTACTGGTACTTTTTGGTAACTTCATTAGAGCTTTTCCATCTCTTCCTTCAACTAAATCTGCTGGGGCTTGAATTCAGAAAAAATATAACCATATGGAGCACAAGCCTCTTTTTCTCTTGTCTTATCCAACCAAGACTGTCATTATAGCCACTGAGAAAAAATATGCATCTGAAAGAGACAAGTTAGTGATAGATTCCTTACCTTAGAATATCCCCAGGCATCGGGCTGGATCCGGAAAGTTTTCTGCTTAGCAGTACCCCTGCGTGTCAGTAGGTGGCGTCCTGCGGCTCCGGGTCCGTCACTGGCGTCGTAGGCGCCGAGATGGCGTCACGGAGAGTACTTAGATGCCACCCATGCGCGCTGACGTCAGTTCTTTCTTTCTTCCGCGCAGATCTGGATTGAGCACGTACCTCAGTCATTTTTTTGCTACTTTTTGAGACTTTTTGTCTCCTCCTCTTGTCTCCTGGTGCACGTAGGGATGCCCGGATTTAAGTCTTGTGTGTCGTGCCGCTGTAACATGTCGGTGGCAGACCCCCACAATGTGTACCTCTATTGCCTGGAGACCGACCATGACTTCCCGGACTGTCGAGCCTTGCGGGAGCGGCGCTGGAAGTTGCTGGAGGTCCGGCACTCCTCTCAACGCCGCTCCGGGTCTAGGGGCCGTACACGAGACCGCTCGTGGGACCGGATCCATCCTTCCTCGGGCTCCAAGTCTTCATCTTCGGATTCCGGTAAGCGACGCCATAAAAAGAAGTAGAAGAAACATGTTAGCTCTCAGACGTCCCCCCGTCGCTCCCCGGAGGCAGACGCAGGGGACAGGAGCTCCACCTCTGCGGTTCCTCTGGGGCCGTGTTAGTCCCACGGCCTACCCGCTATACCTGGGTCAGTCGGCGACTCCCGTACAGATGCAAGAGTTTCTTGGTGCCATGGATCGCCTCTTTAGGCCCCGGGCTCCCGTCGGCGCGCTTTCGGGCCCGCGGTCCCGTGTTTAGATCCTGTTGGCCCGGCGGCCCCGCCACCGGGTCCAGCCCCCGCACCACAGGATCCTGCCTGCGGGCTCCGGCACCACAAGGTGCAGCGCCCGCTGCCTCTGGCGCCTCCCTTGCCTCCGGCCTCAGTGCGCCCCTGGCTCCGCCACAGGCGATGCACTGGGTGCCGTTTATCCCACCACTGCCCCGGTTCTTGGACCATTTCTTTCCAGCCTGAGTTCCGCATTGGGGTGCGGTTCCGGCTCGGCCCTGACCAGTGCCGTTTTCGGCACCATTCCGGATGCCGCTTGCCCCCTGCCGCCGCAGCTGGCTCACTCTACGCCGGACTGGGACGGCTCCGAGGACCCCCTTGCCCGGCAGTGTGACTCCGAGCAGGAATGGGTGGACGACCTTCAAGATGCGGGCGAGCTTGATGTGTCTACTGACCCGGGGTTTGCCTCTCCTCCACCTACTATGGAGGAAGGCTCTTCCTACACCGTGGTGCTGCGTTGGGCTGCGGAGGCTCTTCATCTTGACCTCCCTACGGTGGCCCATAAGACCAACCTCCTTACGGAGGTGCTCCAGACGGCGTCTAAGTCGTCGGAGCCGCTGCTCCCTTTCAATGAGTCTCTCACCGAAGTCCTCTTGGGCACTTGGTTGCGACCGGCCTCAGGGGCACCAGTGGATAAAAACGTTGCTAGGCGTCACCGCCCGGCTCCTGGTGGTCCTGCCTTCTTGACCAGTCACCCCACGCCTGAGAGCCTGGTCATTCAGCCTCGATGTCGCAGAGTGCCTTTCCCACGGCTCCGCCGGATAAGGAATCTTAGAGGCTAGACCAATCCAGCAAGAGGTTGTTCTCCTCAGTCAGCTTGGGGTTGGGGTCGGGTAACACTGCCTGCTTATTGGGCATTGTGGGATTCGGTAGCCGAGGTCTTGCCTCAGTGTTCTGAGGAGGTCCAGGCTGTCCTTTCCCAAGGGCTTGCGGAAGGCAAGGAAGCGGCGAAGTTTGCCATCAGGTGTGGTCTGGACACTGCTGATTCGTTGGGCAGGGCAATTTCCACGACTGTGGCGTTGCGGCGCCACACCTGGTTGCGTTCCACTACGTTCTGTAGTAGGGGGATCTCTGTGTATAGTCATAATCTAGTGAATAGTCCCGCCCATGTGCGTGGACCCCGGAGCAATCAAAAATAATCTCTTAAAACTGTCTTCCTTGCAGTCCTGCGTAGACACTTAAGAGAAAATTAAGACAAATAATGCAGTCTAACATATACAAGGCTACAAAGGCCACCCCTTCATCTAAACAGTGAAAAGGATAGCCCACCATGTCCGGTTTAACACTATTTTACCAAGTTTTCCTCACAGGGAAAACTCCCCTTCACCAAAATCCTTGAAATGATAGAGAGGAAGGGTTGGACAGACAAGCCCCCATAGGCTGCCATTATGTGTCTTGAAAAGGGATACTGTGCCTTTAAGGAACTCTCCAGAGACCCTCGGTATCCCAGAATGCACAGCCAAAGTCCTTTTACTTTCAGTTCTTTTTTTCTGGCTCCTGCTAGCAGGACCCTGGAGCATTGAGCTCTCCCTTTTTCGGTGTTTTTCAATTTTTTGGCACTTTTCAAGTCTTTGGAGTGTTTCACTCGACGTCTGACTGCTTCTTCTTCCTTTTGCTGGGGTTTTTGGCCAGTTTTGGCCACTCTCCTGTTGAATATGCCTGCCTTATTCAACAAGTGCCCTGAGTGTTCCAGGAAGAAGGCTAAATCGGACGCTCACAGAGTGTGTATCCTCTGTCTACCATCCTCTCATGTCCCTGAAGACTGTGAGATTTGCAGATCCTTCTCCAAGAGGACCCTGAGGGACAGAGAAGATCCGTCTCCAAGGCCTGGAGGTAAGGAGACATCAGGACCATGGTGGGTCTGGGAATGGAGGGACTTCGTCCTCTGCCCGTGCTTCGGCCTCTGGGGGGCTTCCCAGTCAAGATAAGGCCAGGAAAAAGAACAGATCTCCGTCGACGTCGATCGCCTCAACGTCGGCGTCGAGGGGGATGACTACCATATGCTCCCCGTCGTCCCTGGGCTCTGGGGCGGAGCGTCGTTGTCGTTCGACGTCGAGGGGGCCGACATCGAGACCTCGGTCGTCGTCGAGGACTGCATTGTCGTCGAGATACCGTCGACGTCGAGAGGGATCCAAGAGGCATCGGCGCTCGCCGTCGAGGAGACGAGAAGCAACGTCGAGGGATGTATCGATGTCGAAGAAGAGGTAGTCGTCACGGAGGGACAGATCGACGTCTAGGAGGCGGTAGAGGGCCAGGACTGTGCCCTCTGCCTCAGTGGTCGGCCTGTCCTCGGCATCCAAGAGCCCACAGTCTCAGCGGCGCCGGCGCTCGGCTGCTAGAAGGTCGTCCACGAGGACTTCATCATGAAGGCCTGCGCAGAAGAAAAAGAGGAGAGTGGTGAGGTTTTCGGACTCTTAATATTCGCAGACCTATTCTCCTTCTAGGTCGAGGACGCCTACGCCTCCTCCATTGCCTAAGGTTACTCCTCCTCGTCCTCCTCCGGTTCCCCCTCATCAACCTCCTCCTGCTCCGCGGTCTCTATCTCTACCGCGCCTCCCGTCACCACCCACGAGGCCTCCACCACCTATGGTTCCGGTTCTGCTTCCGCCTCCTGTACGGCCAGTGGATCTCCCGAGGCCCAGGAGATCGAGGTCACGGTCCAGATGAGGGACAGCGGTCAAGGAGTGACCGTCGGTCTTCCACACGGTCCAGGCACCGCCACCGGAGGGACAGGTCAAGGACCCGGCATACGGATTCTTCCAGTGCCAGGGATTACTCGCCCACCCTATCGGATTCCCCCCGTACGAGGGTGTCACTGGTCGATGACATCGTGTCTTTTTAAGAGGTGTTATTGCGAGGGGCAGCGAAGCTGGGAATTACGGTAACGGTTCCCACACCTTCGACATTGGTGAGTTTTGAGACCCTTCACAAGCGGCAATTGTCTCGACCCTTGTTGCCCTTGGTGCTAGGACTGGAGGAACCGGCGATGGAGCTATTCTTGACCCCGGCATCAACGAAATCCGCTCCTTCCCGGCTGCAGAAAAAATACAGGGCCCCAGACTTCGACCCGGCGTTCCTTAGATTGGACCCAGTGCCGGATTCGGTGATCGCCACTGCGGCTAGGAAGCAGCACGCTACTGCCCTGTCCTCTACGGTGCCTCCGGATATGGAGAGCCGTGAGATGGACTCAGCGTGGAGAAAAGTCTGCGGTACGGCTTCTACGTCCATGAAAGCCGCTAGTGCCACGGCTCTCTTGGGTCGGTATGACCGGTCTTTGTGGGAGTCCCTGCAGCAGTTTCTGGAGCACCTTCCGAGGGACAGGAGGGAGGATTTCCAGGAAATCATCATTGAGGGCATCCAATCAGGTGATCAGCTCGGCTGCAGATTCCTCTCTCTTGGCGGCCCATGGATACTGCCATGGGATTAATCTGAGACGCCATGCCTGGTTGCGTTTGATATCACTGAAACCAGAGGCGCAGCAGCGAGTCGCCAACTTGCCTTTCTCTGGGGCGATGCTCTTTGGAAAACATGCGGGTGAGGAGATGGCCCGCATGAAGGCTGAAGCAGAAACCCTGACGGCTGTCTGGCTAGAGAAGCCAAAAGAGCAGAAGAAGACCTTCCGTCCCTTCCAGAGACGTTTCGTTGCCCAGGGATGAGGGCAAGGGCGTCCAGCTGGTCAGCAGCACCAACAGCAGCAGCAGTACCAGCGGCGGCCATTCCAGAAGCGCCAGAGGCGGCCAACGGTCCTCCTCAACGCCCAAAGGCCCGGCCGGGTCTAGGCCCTGAGGTGCTGCTTCCCCCTCGTCCGTTACCCGCTCCGGTGGGGGGAAGCATCCAACATTACTTGGCAGAGTGGAGAAAAATTACTCGGGACAAGTGGGTGCTGAATATTGTTTGCAATGGATACAGTCTTCGTTTCGTCAGCCCGCCTCCAGCGATTCCACCTGTTTGCTCGCAGTTCCGACTTCACGAGCTTCAGGTGGAGGCGGATACCCTGTTAAGAAAGAGGGCGATAGAAGACGTCCCTTTGTCTCAAAGGGGACAGGGTCTTTACTCTCGGTTCTTCCTCGTGCGCAAGAAGGACAAGAACAAGTTCCTGCCCATTCTGGATTTGCGACAAGGAAACAAATGGATTCGCAGGGAAAAGTTTTGCATGCTGTCTTTGCACCAGATTTATCCTCAGCTGCAAAGGGGAGACTGGCTTTGCGCAATAGATCTGCAAGATGCGTACTTCTATGTGCCCATTGCACGGAAACACCGGAAGTTCCTGCAATTTCTAGTCGGCACCAATCACTATCAGTACACCGTACTACCGTTTGGACTGAAGTCTGCACCCAGAACGTTTTCAAAATGCATGGCAGTGGTGGCAGCGCCCCTGAGAAAGAACAAGTTGTTTGTCTACCCGTACCTGGATGACTGGTTGATCAAATCCTCCACCTTCCAGGAAGCACAACTGCATTTCAACAGGACGGCCGTTCTGTTGAACCAGCTGGGGTTGCACATAAACATGTCCAAGTCTGTTCAGACGCCTGTCCAGTGCCTACAGTACTTGGGAGCCTCCATCGATACTCTGTCAGCAAGCGTGTCTCCTTCGGAGGAGAGACGCTTATCGATCCTTCGGAAGGCTCAGGCTCTCATAGCTGTTCCATCTACAACAGTGAGGACTGTGTCTTCTCTACTGGGGTCGATGGCCTCTTGCATCTTCCTCACGCCACACGCACACCTGCACATGAGGCCGTTGCATGAATGTCTGGAGGATCAGTGGGACCAGAAGCGGGGGAGCTGGGACGACAGGATCAAGCTGTCCCTCCACGCTCAACAGTCCCTGAGATGGAGGTGCTCCGCAGAGAATCTCCTCAAGGGGCTTCCATTCCACAAGGACATTCCTATTCAGACTGTCGTCACGGATGCTTCTCTCCACGGCTGGGGAGCGCATTCAGACCATCTACAGATCCAGGGAACGTGGTCCCCGGCGGAATCCACGTATCGCATCAATTTCCTGGAACTCAGAGCTGTGCACTTGGCACTGAAGGCCTTTCATCCGTCCTTCCAGACCAACTGCTTGCTTGTGCAGACGGACAAGACGACCACAATGTATTACCTGAACAAGCAGGGGGGCTCGAGATCGCACACACTGTCGCAGGAAGCTCAGGCGATCTGGCACTGGCTACTAGCCAGAGGACTGACGATAACGGCTACCCATCTGCCGGGTGTGCAGAATGCTCAGACGGACGCACTCAGCAGGCTGGTGCAGGAAAACCACGAGTGGGTTCTAAATGACGAAGTGCTAGGAGACATCTACGACATGTGGGGCACTCCGGACGTAGATCTGTTCGCCACCGCCGAAAACAGAAAATGCCAAGACTTCGCCACCAGGTATTACCAACCGGGGACCCTGGGGGACGCGCTATGGATCAGCTGGTCGAACAGCTTTCAGTACGCTTTTCCACCCATTCCCCTGATTCCGGCGGTGCTCATCAAGCTGTCTCAATCCAGAGCACGGATGATCCTCATTGCTCCGGAGTGGCCCCGACTGTGGTGGTTCACGGACCTGCTTCACCGGTCTCTCCAAGCCCACATGCGGCTGCCGTGTCGGCCGGACCTTCTCACAAAGTTCGGGGGGCAGATGGTGAGATGGTGCGCCCCAACCTCTCGTCGTTGAGTTTGGCAGCATGGCTCCTGAGAGAGTGCAATATGAACGATTAAATCTCTCTGAAGATTGCATGACTATAATTAAGGAAGCTAAGAGACCCTCCACTAGGACTTCCTATGCCTACAAGTGGAAGAGGTTCTGCATCTGGTGCACTTCCAAGCATTATGATCCGACCACCTGCAAGGAAGATGTCATCCTTCCATATCTTTTGCATTTGGCTCAGTCTGGCCTTAATTTTCATTCTATTAAGGTTCACCTCGCAGCTTTGACTGCGTATAGGAAATGTCCTTCACAGACATCCTTTTTCCAGATCCCTGTGATTAAAGATTTTTTGGAAGGATTGAAGAAAGTGTTTCCTCCTGTTCGGCGTCCTTTGCCAGCATGGGAGCTGAATGTGGTGCTGTCCAGGTTGAAGAAGGAGCCTTTTGAACCCATCCATAAGGCTTCACTGCAGCACTTGTTATGGAAGGCGGCCTTCCTTGTGGCCATTACATCGGCACGCAGGGTGAGTGAAATTCAGGCATTGTGTTGCCAAGAACCTTATACTGTATTTCATGCTGCTAAGGTTGTGATGCGTACTCACCCTAAGTTCCTTCCTAAGGTGATTTCTGATTTCCATGTCAATCAGACCATAACTTTACCTACGTTTTTCCAGAATCCTTCCACTCCAGCGGAGAGGTCTCTCCATTCCCTGGATGTCAGAAGGGTGTTAAAATTATACTTGCATAAGACCAAGGACATTCGTAGGTCAGACCAATTGTTTGTCAATTATGGGTCGGTCAGGACTGGTCTTGCCACCTCAAAACAGTCTATTTCTAGGTGGATTGTGTCCTGTATTCAGTTATGTTACCAGAAGGCTAACAATACCTTAGGGGTTAAGCCTAAGGCTCATTCTACCAGAGGCAAAGCAGCTGCAACAGCTTTGCTTCGTAATGTTCCCATTGCAGAGATCTGCAGGGCTGCCACTTGGAAGTCGGTCCATACCTTTGCTAAGCATTACTGTCTGGACTCTGATGCCAGAGCGGATGCTCAGGTTGGGCAGGCTTCGTTGAGAAATCTGTTTGCACAGTAGTGGTGTTGTCTTTTTCCTCCACCGCTGGATTGGTTGTTGGGATGGGCTTGCCATTCTATTCACTAGATTATGACTATACACACAGATCCCCTACTACAGAAGGAGTAGTTTCTTACCTGTAACTCCAGTTCTGTAGTAGGGATATCTCTGTTATAGTCATAAATGCCCGCCCTCCTCCCCGGTGGAGAAAATGGTACTGTACTGTATGCTACAGGCCTTGCTTTATACACCTTCAAAAAGAACTGAAAGTAAAAGGACTTTGGCTGTGCATTCTGGGATACCGAGGGTCTCTGGAGAGTTCCTTAAAGTCACGGTATCCCTTTTCAAGACACATGGGGACTTGTTTGTCCAACCCTTCCTCTATCATTTAAAGGATTTTGGTGAAGGGGAGTTTTCCCTGTGAGGAAAACTTGGTAAAATAGTGTTAAGCCGGACATGGTGGGCTATCCTTTTCACTGTTTATTTATTTATTTATTCAGAGTTTTATATAGCGCAAACAAGATCTTTACAGATATCAGAGCGCTTCACAGAAACAAGGGGTGAGGATAGCATGAGGGGGACGCAACATAATATTGGGTGCAATATAAAATTCAGTAGCATGATCGGATAGCAATCGTGCTAATAAAATATCAATATACAATCAAATAAGCGATAATATAAGACGATACTGAGTCTTTCATACAACTACGATAAAAAACAGGAGAACTTAGGCTAAAGGGATGGCTTATGACAGTATCTAAAAGTTACAGGGAGCAAGGGGAAGGGGCATCGAGATTCAGTAGGCTAACGTGAATAGTCTAATAGGTAGTGAGTGAGTAGCATAGAAGGATCGACTAACCATCATAGAATTATGGCAAACAAGAAGACTAAACGAATCTAAATCAAGAATAATATGACAATATTTGACATTAGATAAACATGTAGCCAATGATACCAAAGCGGTGTGAAGTCTCTGAGCAACAAACATTAAGGTTCAGGTGAACTTAGCCTTGAGGATGGCTTTCACCTCTTTCTTAAAGAAGGCCGTGGAGGAGATAAGCTTGGTTTTGGGAGGGAGTGTGTTCCAGATCCTCGGTGCCATTCCTGAGAAGGAGCGTTTGTATGTTTTTTCTTTCCGGAATCTGTGAGGTTTCAAGAGTAAATTTTTTGTACTTCTATTGGATCTCGAACCTCCTGAAATAGTCAGCTTTTGAGTGAGGTAGTTAGGTGCCTTGTGGTGTACGGCCGCGTGTGTCATAACAGCAATTTTCAGTTGTATTCTGGCTTCAAAGGGCAGCCATTTCAGGGATTTCAAGTCAGGGGTTATATGAGAGTATTTTCTTGAGCCAGTAATGAGTCTCGCGGCAGCGTTCAAGGAGGCTCTTAGGGGTGCAGTTGTTGCTAGAGGGAGACCACTGAGGGTCACAATACCATAGTCTATGCGGGGGATGACGAGGGCTTGTACTGCATTTTGGAAGTCTTTGGCTGGGAGGAAGGGTTTCAGCTTCCTCAAAGTGTTGATTTGGAAATTAGCTCCTTTCGTTGCTTTGCTAATGTGCTGTTGCATGTTGAGCTTTGCGTCAAGTGTGATACCTAAGGATTTCGCGGAATCCACGATGGTGGGCCGGACATTGAGTGCTGTTAGGTGGGTGAGCCAAAGTTGGGTGGTGGTAGATTTCGCAGGGGGTGATATCAAAAGGAACTCAGTTTTCAGAGCATTTAGTTTGAGGTGGTTGTCGGCCAACCACGATTGGGTCTTTATAAGAGTGTAATTCAGGAGTTTGATATCATCCGGGGATTGTACCTTTAGGTAGAGTTGAGTGTCATTGGCATACATATGGAAGTGAACATTGGATGCTTGGAGCAAGGTGGCAAGTGGTTCCATGATGAGGTTGAACAGTGTGGGTGAAAGGGAGGATCCTTGTGGAACGCCTAAGTCTACTGGCACAGGCGAAGACAACACATTGTTGATCTTGAACTTCTGAGACCGGTTATGTAGGAAGGAAGTGAACCATTTGAGAACAGTCCCGGATAAACCCATTCTAGTGTTTAGCAGCTCAAGGAGGTTCTCGTGTTTGACCGTGTCAAAAGCTGATGAAAGGTCGAGAAGGATGAGGAGGCATGAATCATTGCGATCAAGGATTTGGAGGGCGTCATCAATTATGTGAGTCATGGCCGTTTCCGTACTGTGTTTCGCTCGGAAGCCTGATTGATGAGTGTTGAGGAGATCAAACTTGTCAATGTGTTTTGTTAGTTGGAGTTGTACACATTTTTCCAGCAGTTTGGCCAAGGTGGGGATGTTTGTGATGGGACGGTAATTGTTTAGGTCAGACGGGTCAGCTGTAGGTTTCTTGAGTATGGGCGTGACTTGCCCCACCTTGAGTGAGTCAGGGATGAGACCTTGTTGAAGGGAACTGTTAATGATTTTAGTCCAGAGTGGGAGGAGCATGGTGGTGAAGTCTTTTACAGCGTTAGCAGGCAGGGGGTCTGTGAGGTGATAAGAGGGCTTCAAGGTACCGAGCAGTCTGTGTATTGCTTCTTCAGAGTAGATGTCGAAGGAAGCCCATGATGCACTGTTTTTAGGCTGAGTGTTAGACATTCTGATGTGAACAGGGTGTTGTCTTACATCATTGAGGAGATCAGCTCTTATGTTGTTGATCTTTAGCTTGAAGAAGGCGGAAAAGTCTTCACAGTGTGGGATATCGCTTGTTGGGTTGTTTGATTGTAAGTGTTGCGGCTTTGTTTGACTTTTGACTAGTTCGAACAATTTTCTTGGTCGGTTTTTCGCTTGGTCAAGCTGGAGGCTAAAGAAGTCAGATTTCGCACGCTTGATTTTCCTAAAATAGGCATTTCTCTTGTTCTTAAGCTTTTTGCGATGTAGTGTTGAGGGGTCAGCTCTCCAAGTGCGCTCTGCCGATCGCATAGCACGCCTGTCTTCGTTGAGTCTGCCGTCATACCAAGGGTTCGAGCTCTTGGTGGAGACTCTCTTTAGTTGCAGTGGGGCGGCTTCGTTGATTATAGAGGTCATAGAGTCGAGGTAAAGGTCGGTCAGTGATTGAACATCAGAGACGCCAGCAGGGGGGAGGAGGAGCCTGTAGGTGTGGGGAGGTAGGGAGTTAGGGTTAAGATTCTTCATGTCCCTTTTCCAGATCTTGCATTTGGTGGGTTGAGCCGGGGAGGGTTTGATTTTTTC
Organism: Lissotriton helveticus; assembly: GCF_964261635.1. Lineage (NCBI taxonomy): Eukaryota > Metazoa > Chordata > Amphibia > Caudata > Salamandridae > Lissotriton > Lissotriton helveticus. The sequence goes on from NC_136057.1 coordinate 921,105,487, forward strand.
ATTGATAAAGAAGGTGATGATGTGGTGATCTGACCAATGACAGGGTTGGATTGACCCCAGTTGGGTAGAGTCCCCTTTGGCGATGATGAGATCGAGTATCGAACCTTTATCATGTGTTGGGCTGTTGCATATTTGGGTGAGGTCAAGCGCATTAAGGAAAGTTTTGAGACTATTCACCACTGCGTCCTTCTGATCGTTCCAGTGGAGATTAAAGTCACCCAGGTAGATTTGAGTGATCTGTCGACCGGCGTTGGAAGTGATAGTGTCCATGAGTTGTTGAGAGAAGATGAGGTTGTCCCCCGGCGGGAGATGAAGTGGTGGCCTTTGTAGCCTTGTATATGTTAGGCTGCATTATTTGTCTTAATTCTCTCTTAAGTGTCTATGCAGGACTGCAAGGAAGACAGCTTAAGAGATTATTTTTGATTGCTCCGGGGTCCACGCACATGGGCGGGACTATTCACTAGATTATGACTATAGCAGAGATACCCCTACTACACAACTGGAGTTACAGTTAAACTACTCCTTCTCACCCGATGTATAGAGCTCGCTAATGCCCTTTGATGGCTCCTGCCTTTTTGGCGATAAGGCCGACAATGTCCTGGAGCGTTTTAAAGACTCTCGGGCCACCGCCAAGTCTTTTGGTCTTTCCACAAAGAACCCTGCCACGCCTGGATTTCGTTCCTTTCGTGGCCAGGACAAGGGCACCCAAGTACGCTCCTCCAACAAGCCTGTGCAGAACCAGCCTCAGCGTGGCCATGGATTCCACAGGAGTGGGTCGGGTCAGGTCAGTATACCTCCACCCCCGCTGCTACCCCCCTCTAAGCCTTCCTAATCAGAGCTTCAGGGAGCACCCCATGCCGGCGGGTGGCAGGGTCCAGCACCACCTCCACCACTGGTGCGAAAATACATCAGACAAGTGGGTGCTGCAGATAATCTGCCAAGGTTACTTGCTCCCCTTTCGGTCCTCCCCTCCAGCCATGCCACCTCTGTACCACCGCATGTCATGGGATCATTTGGCTCTTCTCCGTCAGGAAGTCACGGCCCTCATGGCTAAGGGGGCCATCGAGTGCGTCCCCGGTCAGGAAGTAGGGAGTGGTTGTTATTCCCACTACCTTCTGGTTCCCAAGGAGGACAAGGGGGGGGCCTGCTTCCCATCTTGGACCTCCGGGACATCAATCGCTTCCTTCGGAAGGAGAAGTTCAAGAAGCTGACTTTGGCTCAGGTCCTGGCTGCTCTGGAGAATGGATGGTAGCGCTGGACTTGCAGGATGCTTATTTTCACATCCCCGTCCTGCCGGCCCATCGGCGCTACCTGCGGTTCACGGTAAGCCAGGAGCATTTTCAGTTTGCAGTGCCCCTCGGGTGTTCACGAAGGTGATGGTGGTGGTCGCGGCTCATCTGCGCAGGTCAGGGTTGTCAGTCTTCCCCAACCTCGACGACTGGCTTTTGAAGGCGGGCTCGGCCAAGGCAGTCGACAAACCACCTCCAGACTACAGCCGACCTTCTTCATTTGCTGGGGTTCTCCCTCAACGTGCCGAAGTCGCACCTGAGTCCCTCTCAGAAGCTCCCCTTCATCGGAGTTGTTCTGGATTTGACGCTTTTTTGGGTTTATCCTCCCGAGCAGCGAGTCCAGGATATTCAGGCAATGATTCTGCTCTTTCAGCCTCTATCCCGGGTGTCAGTCAGGATGACCCTCCGGTTTCTGGGCCTGATGGCCTCATGCATCCTGCTGGTGACACATGCCAGATGGCATATGCGGGCTGTGCAGTGGGACCTGAAGTTCCTGTGGGCTCAACACCAGGTCAACCTGTCCGATCATGTCCAGATCTCGGAGGGCGCTGTACGACCGTTGCAGAGGTGGCTCACGAATCGGGATTAGGCCAGTGGCAGATCCCTCTCCCTTCCCCAACCGGACACACAGTAGTGATGGATGCGTCCCTCCTGGGATGGGGCGATCCGACTTGCACCGAAGGCATTCCTATCCTCTGTTTGGGGAATTGTAGTGCAGGTGTTGACGGACAACACCACCGCCATGTGGTATTGCAACAAACAGGGCGGGGTGGGGTCCTGGACCCTATGTGAAGAGGCTCTGCGCCTCTGGACATGGCTGGAACATCAAGACATTACCTTGGTGGTTCAACACCTGGCAGGTTCTCTGAACGCCAGGGCGGACGAACTCAGCCGCTGGTGCATGATGGATCACGAATGGCATCTGCACTCGGACGTGGCGCAAGGTCTCTTTCTGCAGTGGGGGGACCCTTGGTTAGATCTTTTCGCCGCCGAAGAGAACGCGCAATGTCATCAGTTCTGCGCGTTGGAATTTCAAAGGCGGCACTCCCTCGGAGACGCTTTTTGTCACGAGGTGAGTTGCGGTCTGTTGTACGCCTTTCTGCCTATACCTCTTCTGCCCAGAGTGCTGAAGATAATCGTGCGCGACCCGGCCCAAGTCATTCTTGTGGCCCCGGACTGGGCTTGAAGAGTGTGGTATCCCGAGCTACTCAGTATGGGCAACGATCCCCGATTCGTCTGCCTCTTCTGGAGTATCTTCTGTTGCAGAGGCAGGGGACGCTCCTCCACCTGAACCTGTCCAGTCTTCACCTCCATGCGTGGAGATTGAGCGGCGACAGTTGACATCTTTTGATCTCCCTCCCGAAATCTGTGATGTCTCCACTAAAACGGTATACGCCTGCTAGTGGAATAAATTTGTGACATGGTGCACAGCAAAGGTGGTGGATCCCCTTTCTGCCCCTCTTTCTGAGGTTCTTCTGTTCCTTCTCTGTGCAGGGCTCTGCTCTGGGCACTATCAAAGGTTATCTTTCTGCCATCTCCGCCTTTTTGTGGCTTTCAGATCAACCTTCTCTTTTTAAGGTTGTTAACCGTTTCCTTAAAGGCATTACACACACTTTTCCACCCGTGCCCTTCATAATGCCTCAGTGGGACTTGAATCTTGTCTTGACTTTTCTGATGTGCGCTCCCTTTGAGCCCCTTCATAATTGTCCCTTACGTCTTCTCACTCTAAAGATGGCTTTCCTGGTTGCTATCACCTCTACCAGAAGAGTGAGTGAGTGAGCTCCAGGCCCTTTCTTCCAAACCTCCTTTCCTTTCTGTTTATCCGGACTAGGTGGTTTTAAGGACCCGTCCTTCTTTCTTGCCAAAGGTTGTCACGCCCTTCCACATCGGGCAGACCATCACTTTGCCCACCTTCTTTCCGCCTCCACATCCTTCGAGGGAAGAGGAGGGGCTCCACTGTCTGGACCCAAAGCGTGCGCTCGCATTTTATCTGCAGCGTACACAACAATTCCGGGTGGATGATTAGCTTTATGTTGGCTATGTGGGCGCCAAAAAAGATCGAGCTGGGCACAAACAAACCATTTCCCGGTCGGTCGTTCTGTGCATCAAAGCATGTTGCTCCTTGGCCAAGAAGGAGCCTTCTGTGGGACAGTGTGCCCATTCCACCAGGACTACTGTAGCCACTACTGCCTTGGGATGAGGAGTTCCCTGGCAGGACATTTGTCAGGCAGCTACGTGGGCCTCGCTGTACACGTTTACCAAACACTAGTGCCTTGAGAGTCCTGTCCGGAGAGATGGCTTCTTTGGCCGTTCAATGCTCCGGCACTTTTTGGTGTAATCTCGTTCGCAGACCCACCACCGGAGATAACTGGTATTGCTGGGGTATCCATTCTAAGGTAATAAATCTATCACTAACGTGTCTCTTTCAGATGCACAAGTTACTACTTGTGTAACGATATATCTGTAAGAGACATTAGTTAGTGATAGATTCCTTACCGCCCCACCCATCCTCCCCGTTCTGCGGACTGATTACTAGGGTTAAGGTCATCCCTTTTAGGGCCCCAGTTTTATGCACCAATGGTCAGTATCTTGCATGGCTCTGCGTTTCGGCACGGAATAGTTGTGTACAGAACTGTTGTCCGCACGCATGGGTGGCGCCCAAGTACTCTCCGTGACGTCATCTTGGCGCCTACGACGCCATCTACTGACGCGCAGGGGTACTGCTAAGCAGAAAACTTTCCGGATCCAGCCTGACGCATGGGGATATTCTAAGGTACGGAATCTATCACTAACTGTCTCTTACAGCTATATCGTTACACAAGTAGTAACTTGTGCTACAGCTCCTGCCAAACCTGAGGAGAGGAAACCAGTTGGCTGAATTGGTGCAAGCTGTTTGTGGAACGCTGGCTGCTGCAATGAATGCTGCCAGTTTTACTGCTTTACTAGGGCAATATGGGAAGTCCTTAACTGACTATGCAGACTTTCAGTGAAAACATTCACAATTAAAACCATATATTTTAATTCAATCTTGCATGAAGGAATGATTGTTTACAGCCATGTTATTAGCAGCACTGCAGACTCTTCAGAACTTGCTGCTCCTGGATGTTGTCATGGTAGTTCAGGTCACCTCTTGACCTAGTCTTGCGGCCGCAAGCATAAAGCACAATGGAGGATTTTAACTCTTCCATTTTCGGATAACACTTTTTGGCCCAGTTGCAGAAAACGAAATTCAGAGCAAGAAATCCATGTTGGAAACCATCCAACCTCTAATTAAGAAGTACAAGAAACCTCAGAACTGACCTTATGGGCTCCTCAGAACAGAGGCCCCTTTATTCTCTTCTGTTATCAAAATGCTGCAGATATTTATTTGGTAGGTTCTTGTACAAGGGGTAAGGTAGCTCATGCCTTACCAAGAAAAATATTTATTGCAGAAATCTGTAAAAGGGTCATGTGGAGAACTGTTCATTTGTTTACAAGGCTCTTGATTCGGACTCCAAAGCTGGTGCCTAAGTGGGGCAGGCTTCCTAGCAGAACCAAGTGGACAAAGTGGTCTATTCCTCTTCCTTTGCATTTCAAGGGATAGGCTTGCCATGTGCATACGACTATTCATGAATAAGCGTAAGAACTGTTATGACTAATAAAGAAGATCCCTTACAGGAGTAGGAAAAGACCCTTGCCTTATATCCAAGTTCTCCTCCTTATTGCTCCTCATAAGCAACTCTTACAACTTTGTGAAGAAAAGAGTGAGCAATTATTTGTTACGCTCAGGATCTTTGATTCCTGTAAAAAGAGAAGTGGGCTAATTGTCATTGATATGCTTTGATAGGATACCGATGCAGTGGCATTCCTTAAAGAAACAGTTTGGGATTTCCAGCTTCTCTGGTCTTTAGTCTGACTACATTGCCCTGTACACATTTTAAAACCTAACTTGCTTGTTAACAAAAATAGAGCAAACTAAAATTGTCTGAGCGAGCCTGGAGATAGATCAGGTTTGTTGGTATTAGTTTTTTTAAGTTCTCTTTTAAAGAAATGTTTATATTTTGGATCCTGCACATGGTATAGTGTATAGTGGTATAGTGTAGGACTGTATAGTGCTTATGATTTTAATGATGAATTCTCTGAAGGAGAATTAGGGCTGTTAGACGGAGACCTGGAGGGTCGGCCGAGCACAGTGATCGCACAGACAGGTAACTTCCCCCCCACAGATGGACACCACACAAAGATCAGGGTAACACCTTTTATAGGCAATTCTGGTAGTAGAGTGGTGCGATACAAGGCGATCAGGACACGATGATCCTCTCAATTATAGTCTCTAGTAAGGGAAGGGGGTAGCGGGACAGTCTTGGTACCTACGGGTACTGAGGTGTAACGGTGATAGCTCACAATCCTCGAGCTCGGTGTTCGGATGGGTCGGACCGTGGCAGCGCCGGCAGGTCCCGAAGAGGTCGTAGGTGGCAACGGGCCGCGGCAGCGCCAGCAGGTCCCAACGAGGATGAAGGTTACAACGGGCCGCGGCAGCGCCAGCAGGTCCCAGGAGAAGGCAGGTTGCAACGGGCCGCGGCAGCGCCAGCAGGTCCCACGAGGATGGAGGTTACTACGGGCCGCGGCAGCGCCAGCAGGTCCCAACGAGGATGAAGGTTGCAGAGGGCCGCGGCAGCGCCAGCAGGTCCCACGAGGATGAAGGTTGCAGAGCCGCGGCAGCGCCAGCAGGCAGGACAATAGTTCACAAGGCAGGGCTGCGGCAGCGCCAACAGTCCGTCAAGGATGAGTTCTTCTCGGTGTCTCTCGACTCCAGGATACAACTGCCTTCCTGTCCTGGGGCTGCCTCAGTTATAGGTCTGGCGCCCTTTGATGTCCGGACCCTCGCTCTCGGAGGTCGGGAGGTCTGGGATGAGGGAGTCCAGACACCCAGCAGGGGGGTGGAGCCAGCGCCCGAGGAGTCTGGGGGTGCTCGGCACCTGGCGGGGGAGAGCCATCGACACTTCGTACTCCCATTGACCTGCCAAGTGGTCCGTTCACCTCCTGGGTGGAGGGTGGTGCCGGGATGTCGGGGCCTGGCCAGGCCCGGGGTTGGGGTCGGGCTGAGGCCGCGCGGCCGCGTGGTGCCGTGTCCAAGATGGCGGCTGGGCCGGGCAATGGTGCTGACGGTGGCCCGGGCCCTGTCCTGCGGGGAGGGAGCGAGCCCTTCATGTGGCCTGTCCAACATGCGTCCCCCCCAGCTGAAGGCGGGGAGAGTCACCCATCTTCTTGGGGACTTTCCTCGTCGAGGCGGAAAAAGCGGGACAGGCCGTCCGCGTTGGCGTGGTCTTGACCAGGGCGATGCTCCACAGTGAAGTCCATCCCCTGCAGGGAGATGGACCATCGCAATAGTTTGGGGTTCTCCCCCCGCATCTGCATGAGCCATTGCAGGGGCCGATGGTCCGTCTGTACCCGGAAATGGGTTCCGAAGAGGTACGGCCGGAGCTTCTTGAGGGCCCATACCACAGCGAAGGCCTCTCGCTCAATGGTGCTCCAGCGCTGTTCTCGGGGCAGTAGGCGTCTGCTGATGAAGGCCACTGGTTGGTCCACCCCTTCGGTGTTCAGTTGGGAGAGGACGGCCCCAACACCATGGTCGGAGGCATCGGTCTGCACGATGAACTCGCGGCTGTAGTCGGGGGCCTGGAGTACAGGAGCGGTGCACATGGCGGCCTTCAGCGTCTCGAAGGCTGCTTGACAGTCGGGCGTCCAGTTGACTCTCTTTGGGCTGTTCTTGGACGTGAGTTCCGTGAGGGGCCCCACAATGCTGCCATAGTCCCTCACAAACCGCCGGTAGTATCCGGTGAGCCCCAGGAAGGCTCGGACCTCTGTTTGTGTCTCGGGGGGTTGCCAGGACTGGATGGCAGCTACCTTGAGTTGGAGGGGAGCCACCAGACCGCTCCCCACTTGGTGTCCGAGGTAGGTTACGGACCCCTGGCCGATTTGGCACTTGCTGGCTTTTATGGTGAGGCCGGCCTGTTGGAGGGCCTGCAGGACCTCTCGGAGGTGGTGGAGGTGGTCTGCCCAGTGGCGGCTGTATACCGCGATGTCGTCCAGGTAGGCGGCGCTGAATTCTTCGAGGCCCGCCAATACCTGGTTCACCAGTCTTTGAAAGGTGGCTGGAGCGTTCTTCATGCCGAAGGGCATCACTCTGAAGTGGTAGTGTCCGTCCGGGGTGGAGAAAGCGGAACGTTCTTGGGCCCCGGGGGTGAGGCCGATCTGCCAGTAGCCCGCTGTCAGGTCAAAGATGCTTAGGTAGCGGGCTGCCCCCAGGCGGTCGACCAGTTCATCTGCGCGGGGGATAGGGTGAGCGTCGGTTCGGGTGACCGCGTTCAGCCCCCGATAGTCGATGCAGAATCGGAGCTCAGGTGTGGTGCCCGGTGCCGCGGCCTTGGGGACCAGGACGACCGGGCTGGCCCAGGGACTGTCCGAAGGCTCGATGACCCCGAGGGCGAGCATCTTGGAGACTTCTTCTTGGATGCATGTACGTACCCGATCCGGTACTCGGTACGCCCGGTGTCGGACAGGAGGACTGTCCCCCGTGTCCACGTCGTGCAGGCACCAGGAGGTGACTCCGGGTGCGAGGGAGAACAGGTTTGCGAACGGCAGCAGGAGGGCCCGGCAATCTTGACGCTGCTCTGGGGTCAGGGCCTCGGAGAGTCGGACCCCGTCCACCGAGCCATCCCTTTCCCGAGTCCTCAGTAGGTCAGGGAGGGGCTCGGAGTCTCCTTCCGTACCACTGTCGGTAGCCATCAGCAGGCTGAGTTCCGAGCGCATGAAGTGGGGTTTGAGCCTGTTGGCATGGAGGACCCGGAGGGGGTTCCGGGGGGACTCCAGGTCGATGAGATAGGTGACGGGACTCTTGCGCTCGATCACCTTGAAGGGCCCCGTCCATTTGTCTTGCAAGGCACACGGTTCGATGGGGGACATCACCCATACCTGCTGACCCGGTTCAAACTCGAGGGAGGAGGCATGTTGGTCGTACCACTTCTTCATGTCCTCTTGACTGGCCTCTAGATTGGCTTTAGCGATTTCCCTGAATTTCCGGGTCTGATTGCGGAGGGTCAGGAGGTATTTGTAGACGTCCGGGGGGGTCTTTAGGGGGGCCATCTCCCATTCCTCCTTCACTAGGCTGAGAGGCCCGCGAACGGGGTGTCCGTACAGGAGTTCGAAGGGGCTGAAGCCGAGGGACTTCTGGGGGACTTCTCGGTAGGCGAAGAGGAGGCACGGTAGTAGCACGTCCCACTGGCGGCGTAGGGGTTCTTCCAGCCCCATGATCATCCCCTTGAGGGTGCGGTTGAACCGCTCGACTAGTCCGTTCCCCTGGGGGTGATAGGGGGTGGTGAAGCGGTAAGTGACTCCGCACTGTTGCCAGAGGGATTTCATATACTTTGAAATAAAGTTCGTACCCCTGTCGCTGACGACTTCCCGGGGGAAGCCCACTCGAGAGAAGATCCCCATCAAGGCTCGACCCACTACTGGGGCTGTTATAGTACGAAGGGGGACCGCCTCAGGATAGCGGGTAGCGTGGTCCACCAGGACCAGGATGAAGCGATGCCCCTGTGCTGTTCGGGGGTCTAGGGGCCCCACAATGTCTATTCCCACCCTTTCGAACGGGGTGGTCACCACGGGGAATGGTTGTAAGGGTGCCTTGAGTTTGCGGCCGCTCTTCCCGCTGGCCTGGCAGGTCGGACAGGACCGGCAATGGTTGGATACGTCATTTCTCATTTTGGGCCAAAAAAAGTGAGTCACCAGGCGGTGGTAGGTCTTGTCTTGGCCCAGGTGCCCGGCCAGGGGGACATCATGGGCTAGGTTCAACAGGAAGTCTCTGAGGTGGAGGGGCACCACCAGCACTCGCCCGGCCCCCAGTTCTGCGATTTTCTGTTCGCTGTACAAGAGGTCATTGTCCCAATAAACCCAGTGGGCCCCGGTGGTGTCTCCTTGGCTCTGGGCGAGCGCTTGCTGTCGCAATCCCTCGAGGGAGGGGCAGGTCTTTTGCTCCTGCCGGAATTGTTCCTGGGTGGGCCCCCCTTCTTGGCGCCACTGAGCCAGGTCGGGAAGCTCGGGGGGCTGTGTGGACCCCTCTGGGGTGGGGTCCGGGTGGTCGGTCTGGAGGAAGTCTTCTTCTGAAGTGATCGAGGGCGGAGGTGCTGCCCATTCTGGTTCTTCTGGTCTAGGGATGGTGCGGGTGGCCATGGACCGGGTGGTTACGCACGCCCAGTCCGGGAGACCCAACATCCCCAGATGCTCTCTTCTTTCCACAGCGGCCCACGGGGAGCTCTCGAGATCGTTCCCCAGGAGGCAGTCTACGGGGGCATCGTCACGGACAGTTACTTTCAGCATGCCGGACACTCCTCCCCATTCGAAGGGGACGCAGGCCATCCGACACAGGCTCTCCGAGTTATCTGCCGATCGGACGGGGCAAAGTACGTTTGGTAGGATTTGTTCTGGGGTCACCAGGTGACAGCGGACGGCCGTCACACTGGCCCCGGTGTCACGCAGGGCCTCGGCCTTGCGCCCATTGATGCTCACCCATTGGCTGTACTTCCGAGTGTTGGCGGGCAGGGGAGTCCGCGGGACCATGTCTCTTCCTCCTAGGCATGCCAGGGTCATGGCGGCGGGTTCCCACTCGAACTGCTCCGACTCATAGGTTTCCGTGTCTTCGGAGACTTGTTCTTCTCCCAGGGCGGCGGCTGCCATCTGGCGGGGCCCGGGGGCCTGGTTCTTCGGGCAGGTCGGGTCACTGGCATAGTGGCCGACTCGCTGGCATCGATGACACGTCACGTTAGCTCGGAACCCCGGGCGCATCGGGGGGTTTCCCCGGCCTGCTGGGGCCGGGGTGGCGTTAGTGGGTGCGGCCGGGACGGCGTCTCTGCCCCGGCCCGGGCCTCCTCCTCCTCCTCGGGGACGATGATGACCTTGGTTGGTTCTGTTCTGCTCATTCGGCCCACTCCGGGCCACTCGGGTGCTCTCCCACCGGTCAGCCTCGGTGGCGAGCTGCCGGGGTTCAGTCAATTTACTGTCGAGGAGGTGCTGCCTGAGCTCGACGAAGCAGTTGTTGGAGAGGTGTTCCCACACAATGATATTGAAGAGTTGTTCGTAAGTGGTTACGTTGTTACCCTTGATCCACCCCTCGAAGGCTCGGCTGAAATAGTTCACGTATTCCAACCACGTCGTACCTGGGATCCGGGTGCAGTTGCGGAACCTCTGGCGGTACATTTCGGGTGTAAGCCCATATCGACTGAGGAGGGCGGCCTTCATGTGGTCATAGGACGTCATTTGATGGTCCGGAAGCTGCAGCAGGGCATCACGACCCTCGTTGACGAATCTCCCCCATAGACCGGCTCCCCAGTCACTTCGAGCGACCCGGTGGGCGGTCATGGCAATCTCATAGGCCTTGAACCACTGCTGTATGTCGTCATTCCGGTGATATTCTCGGACCACATCCTTGGGGATGTGGACCTTCTGCTCGGTAGGACCCGGGGAGTGCGGTTGCTCGGGCACCCCTAGGTTTTTGTTCAGTTTGCGTATTTCTATCTCCGCTAGTTTGCACTCGTGCTCGTATGCCAGTCTTTTTTCTTCGAGGTCTCTCTGTCTCTGTTTTTCCTCTCGCTCTTCTCTGAGCCGTAAGTGTTCTAAGTTTATTTTTTGTTCCACCAGTTTCAATTCTCCGTCTAATCTGAGTCGTGCCAAGTCTAACTCGTGTAATCTATTTTTTTCCCGCTCTTGGATCTCTTCACGGGAAGGGCCTGTTCTCCGTTCCTCCGTCCGGGTGGTGTTGACTTCCGGGGCTGCGGGGTCCCGGGGGGTTGCGGTATTTGTCTCTGCCCAGGCCTCTAGGGCGTTTTTGAAGTCTTCTTTTGTGCTTAGCCCGGTGGTAGCAATGCCTAAGTCCATGCAAAATTGTTTGAGCTCTCGGTGGTTGTATTCTTCCAGCTTTTCCATCTGGAACTTCTCCGCCGATCCGCTCTCTTTGGTCGTCATTGTGGTTTTAGTCGTAGGGTGAGTTACTGTCTGTATGGTACGCGTTGGTTCGGATCGCGCCGCTAGCCACCAATGTTAGACGGAGACCTGGAGGGTCGGCCGAGCACAGTGATCGCACAGACAGGTAACTTCCCCCCCACAGATGGACACCACACAAAGATCAGGGTAACACCTTTTATAGGCACTTCTGGTAGTAGAGTGGTGCGATACAAGGCGATCAGGACACGATGATCCTCTCAATTCTAGTCTCTAGTAAGGGAAGGGGGTAGCGGGACAGTCTTGGTACCTACGGGTACTGAGGTGTAACGGTGATAGCTCACAATCCTCGAGCTCGGTGTTCGGATGGGTCGGACCGTGGCAGCGCCGGCAGGTCCCGAAGAGGTCGTAGGTGGCAACGGGCCGCGGCAGCGCCAGCAGGTCCCAACGAGGATGAAGGTTACAACGGGCCGCGGCAGCGCCAGCAGGTCCCAGGAGAAGGCAGGTTGCAACGGGCCGCGGCAGCGCCAGCAGGGCCCACGAGGATGGAGGTTACTACGGGCCGCGGCAGCGCCAGCAGGTCCCAACGAGGATGAAGGTTGCAGAGGGCCGCGGCAGCGCCAGCAGGTCCCACGAGGATGAAGGTAGCAGAGCCGCGGCAGCGCCAGCAGGCAGGACAATAGTTCACAAGGCAGGGCTGCGGCAGCGCCAACAGTCCGTCAAGGATGAGTTCTTCTCGGTGTCTCTCGACTCCAGGATACAACTGCCTTCCTGTCCTGGGGCTGCCTCAGTTATAGGTCTGGCGCCCTTTGATGTCCGGACCCTCGCTCTCGGAGGTCGGGAGGTCTGGGATGAGGGAGTCCAGACACCCAGCAGGGGGGTGGAGCCAGCGCCCGAGGAGTCTGGGGGTGCTCGGCACCTGGCGGGGGAGAGCCATCGACACTTCGTACTCCCATTGACCTGCCAAGTGGTCCGTTCACCTCCTGGGTGGAGGGTGGTGCCGGGATGTCGGGGCCTGGCCAGGCCCGGGGTTGGGGTCGGGCTGAGGCCGCGCGGCCGCGTGGTGCCGTGTCCAAGATGGCGGCTGGGCCGGGCAATGGTGCTGACGGTGGCCCGGGCCCTGTCCTGCGGGGAGGGAGCGAGCCACCAGGACTACTGTAGCCACTACTGCCTTGGGATGAGGAGTTCCCTGGCAGGACATTTGTCAGGCAGCTACGTGGGCCTCGCTGTACACGTTTACCAAACACTAGTGCCTTGAGAGTCCTGTCCGGAGAGATGGCTTCTTTGGCCGTTCAATGCTCCGGCACTTTTTGGTGTAATCTCGTTCGCAGACCCACCACCGGAGATAACTGGTATTGCTGGGGTATCCATTCTAAGGTAATAAATCTATCACTAACGTGTCTCTTTCAGATGCACAAGTTACTACTTGTGTAACGATATATCTGTAAGAGACATTAGTTAGTGATAGATTCCTTACCGCCCCACCCATCCTCCCCGTTCTGCGGACTGATTACTAGGGTTAAGGTCATCCCTTTTAGGGCCCCAGTTTTATGCACCAATGGTCAGTATCTTGCATGGCTCTGCGTTTCGGCACGGAATAGTTGTGTACAGAACTGTTGTCCGCGCGCATGGGTGGCGCCCAAGTACTCTCCGTGACGTCATCTTGGCGCCTACGACGCCATCTACTGACGCGCAGGGGTACTGCTAAGCAGAAAACTTTCCGGATCCAGCCTGACGCATGGGGATATTCTAAGGTACGGAATCTATCACTAACTGTCTCTTACAGCTATATCGTTACACAAGTAGTAACTTGTGCTACAGCTCCTGCCAAACCTGAGGAGAGGAAACCAGTTGGCTGAATTGGTGCAAGCTGTTTGTGGAACGCTGGCTGCTGCAATGAATGCTGCCAGTTTTACTGCTTTACTAGGGCAATATGGGAAGTCCTTAACTGACTATGCAGACTTTCAGTGAAAACATTCACAATTAAAACCATATATTTTAATTCAATCTTGCATGAAGGAATGATTGTTTACAGCCATGTTATTAGCAGCACTGCAGACTCTTCAGAACTTGCTGCTCCTGGATGTTGTCATGGTAGTTCAGGTCACCTCTTGACCTAGTCTTGCGGCCGCAAGCATAAAGCACAATGGAGGATTTTAACTCTTCCATTTTCGGATAACACTTTTTGGCCCAGTTGCAGAAAACGAAATTCAGAGCAAGAAATCCATGTTGGAAACCATCCAACCTCTAATTAAGAAGTACAAGAAACCTCAGAACTGACCTTATGGGCTCCTCAGAACAGAGGCCCCTTTATTCTCTTCTGTTATCAAAATGCTGCAGATATTTATTTGGTAGGTTCTTGTACAAGGGGTAAGGTAGCTCATGCCTTACCAAGAAAAATATTTATTGCAGAAATCTGTAAAAGGGTCATGTGGAGAACTGTTCATTTGTTTACAAGGCTCTTGATTCGGACTCCAAAGCTGGTGCCTAAGTGGGGCAGGCTTCCTAGCAGAACCAAGTGGACAAAGTGGTCTATTCCTCTTCCTTTGCATTTCAAGGGATAGGCTTGCCATGTGCATACGACTATTCATGAATAAGCGTAAGAACTGTTATGACTAATAAAGAAGATCCCTTACAGGAGTAGGAAAAGACCCTTGCCTTATATCCAAGTTCTCCTCCTTATTGCTCCTCATAAGCAACTCTTACAACTTTGTGAAGAAAAGAGTGAGCAATTATTTGTTACGCTCAGGATCTTTGATTCCTGTAAAAAGAGAAGTGGGCTAATTGTCATTGATATGCTTTGATAGGATACCGATGCAGTGGCATTCCTTAAAGAAACAGTTTGGGATTTCCAGCTTCTCTGGTCTTTAGTCTGACTACATTGCCCTGTACACATTTTAAAACCTAACTTGCTTGTTAACAAAAATAGAGCAAACTAAAATTGTCTGAGCGAGCCTGGAGATAGATCAGGTTTGTTGGTATTAGTTTTTTTAAGTTCTCTTTTAAAGAAATGTTTATATTTTGGATCCTGCACATGGTATAGTGTATAGTGGTATAGTGTAGGACTGTATAGTGCTTATGATTTTAATGATGAATTCTCTGAAGGAGAATTAGGGCTATGTGTGAAACTTTTCCTTCCTTGCTATTGAATATTTGTTTGTTTACTTGATGTTTTCACTTTACTTACCTGACAGTGTTAAACTTTATTATTTTTTTAGGATGGATTCTGAGAACCTTTGTTTTGTCGTTCTGCCAGTAAAGGAGGTACTTATGCATACTTGTCTGTTGTAGGCTCTGCATTGGCTGCAAATGTTTGCAAGAAGATCACAGGACGTCTTACAAGTGCTATTGCCAAGCAGGAAGATGTGTCTGTTCAGCTTGAGGCTCTTGACATTATGGCTGATATGTTGTGCAGGTAAGATCATCCGGGATAAACAGCAGCTCTTTAATGCTGTATTTTCTAGCCTTGCCTCAGGTACATTTTGATGGGTGGGAGTCGAGAGGTGCATTTGGGAAGGACAGTTCTTTCTCAAGAATTTGCTTCAGATTCAAAATAGTGTTTAATTTGTAGCATCGGATTTCTTGTTAATGAATCAGTACCTCCTTTTTTTTATTTAACAAAAAAAGTTAATGTTTTTTTGGAATCATTCCCTTTTGAATTGTATCACATCTATCTAGTATGGACCGCCTTTAATCGATCAGCTTGTCTCAAAGCAGTCTGTCTATACATTGCCCCTGTGTAACTGCACAAAAACATTAAAATGGGAGGTTCTTGTGTATTTTAGATGTGAAAACTTTTGAAGGACCAATTTGATAATAAACTAATGCAGAAGTCCGCACCAGCTACTATTTCTGGCAACCTATTATTCACCCCTGGCTTGTACGTTTTTGCCAAGTAGGGCCTGTGACTGAAAATTTGCTTATCCGGTACTGGATAAACATCCCAATGCTTTCATAGTTATGTGGGATACAGTCTAAGCTAGTATGCACCAACTCTCCTTGCATAGTGTTTGAGGCTTGTCAGACTCCCATAAAGTCTTTTGGAACGAAGTGTCATTTGTCAAAAATATGTGTGAAGTCAAATTTGAAATGTTGAGGCCATTTGAATATGTAGAACGTATGCCTGGAGGCATCTTTGCGCTGCCAGTAACAGATGGTTTGCAAACCGAAATGGCCAATTGTGACCAAACAGCCAGGTCTTTCGCGCTTTCCTGAAACCTAGTAGGGAAGTGGCTGCTTTTAGCTCTTGAGGTAGACCATTCCAGTTTCAAGCAGTGCAAATGACAAAGCGCCTACCTCCCTAGGAGGACTTTTTACACAAGGGAACTACCTTGTTTTTGGCAGAGCTGGAGTGAAGGGCCCTACCAGGCTGATACTATTTGAACCTTTCTCTCAGTTAAGCAGAACCTAGACCATGAAGTGCCTTAAAGGCAATACAAAGGCCCTTAAAGACTGTGTGCTTTTTTACGGGTAACCAATGTAGTCTGCTATTAGCTTGTGCGCCCAAACTAAATCTAGGGACCAACAAAAGCATCCGGGCTGTTGAGTTTTGCAGGATTTGCAATTTGCTTATAGTTTTTTTTTTTTAGGGATAGTTTGGTACAGCCCATTACAATAGTTTTCTCTGATTAAGACTAATGCAATCCCAGTCCTTAGCAAATCAAATGGCATGAATTGAGCAATTTTCTTCACAATGCAAAGGAAGAAAACTGATGCAGAGATTACTTTATTGACATGCTCTTTAAACGTTAGTCTGTTCTCAACCCAGGCGCATAGCTTTTTAACTGTCTTAACCAGCGTCGGGAGGGAGGCTTACTGATCTGGCACCATAAAGGCATTTTTGCCAAACTGAATATCTTCTGTCTTAGAAGAAATCCATTTACGGCATTTTTTTGTCCATCCATTAGCTCGCTGCACTCATGCAGGTGTCCCTCATATTAGGACCCTTATTATAAAGTGAAACTATAATCTGTGTATATATCAATCAAAAGGTCATGATTGATTGTGTCAAATGCTGCAGATAGGTCGAGCAGGATAAGAGGAGCGCTACCACCCTTATTCACTGATGCCCTTAATTTCCTCTGTGACCTCAATTAGCATCGACTCGGTGCTGTGACCACCCCTGAAGCCAAATTGAGTCTCATCGAGCAAACTGCTATTTTCCAGAAATGTGGCTAGTTCTGTGTTTTAGGGAAGCCTAAAGATAGGCTGATAGCTGTTCGGGTCTTGTTCATTTAGGTTAATTTCTTCAGCAATGGAAGAACAGTAGCTGCCTTCCACTGTTTTGGAAACACACCTGAACTAAACATGACTTTGAAGATCTTTGCTAGGGAAGGAACCACTGAATCGGGAACAAAATGAAAAATCTTTGTTGGACAAGGGCTCGATGAAGATCCGGACTTTGGCTTGGAAATGGCCAGTTTGACTTGATCCTCCGAGTGGAGCAAATTCAGTAAACACTGTCCTATCAGAGATCACAGACCTAACGTCATTGCTGTTCTGGCAGTTGAAACCACTGGAGGTGGAATCTAATAAAGATTACCTTAATTTTCTCTTGAAAATGATAAGCCAGGGAATTGCAGAAGGCCTGACTGCTTGTTGCGGAGTTCGGATAGCTGGAGTGAAGGGTTTGGTGACCGCTTGAAACAATGCCTTAGTCAAATTACTGGCTGACTTAATTTTCTTAGTAAAGAAAGCAGATTTATCAGACCCACAGCAGGGCCCATAGTCTTAAATGAATACATGAGAATGGTTTATGTGGGACAGCACAGCCATCATCTCCTCTTTTCTTTCATTATTGGGCAATATACCTTCCCTCTCTGTTAAGTTATAAGCCAATTTCTTTGGACCTGAAGGGTACTGGAAATGATTGAAAATGGAGATACTCTTGTTTTATTTCCTGACTCCTTGATACCAACCTCAAATGACATGTAGCTTTCTCTTCTAGAAGGCCTAGATGTAGAGCTTAACCTTGAAATCTGAAGCTACAAAGGAGGCATTTTATCCAGTGGGTAGTTTACTATTAAGTATACCATCATAGGTAAGAGCAATTGAGATTTAAAGCAGGAAAAATACATTAATGTGTAATACAACTCTCACCATTGTTTACAAAACACAGTTGTTCATTTGTCACTCACCCTCTGTGTATACATTTTAATTTCTGTGATGCTGAAAAAACTATTGATTTTCCAACAAGAGTCTTTATTAAGTACAGAAAAAAAAATTGTTCCATGGAGCCCTTTCTTTAACTTGTTTATGTAGCCTGTGTCCTTACTATTTCAGGCCTTAGGCTTGAGGTCCACTCCTGGACCATTTTAAAATACCCAGAGGAGTGGCAGAAAGTAACAAAATACAATTAAATATTGGGTACTGCGAGGTGTCCCTTCATTTTAAGGTGCAATTCCAAAGACTTTTATCTTGGCAAAGTCACACAAGCAGTTAAACCACTTGAGCAAAAACAAGCATTGGAAATGCAATAGGTCTCGCAATAACGCGAGTCTGAACTATTAGCATTGTAAATGATAATGCCCTTTATTTTTGCGTTCTGGTTTTTGGAACATAAATAAAAGGCTTTGTCATTTACAAGGCCTATAGCTTAAATTTGCGTTAAAACGAGACCTATTGCATTGCAATGGTGGTGGTGCTGCTGAGTTTTCTCTGAATCTGCACTCTGAATCTGCACCCACAATCTGCACCCACAATCTGCACCCACAATCTGCACCCACAATCTGCACCCACAATCTGCACCCACAATCTGCACCCACAATCTGCACCCACAATCTGCACCCTGAATCTGCACCCACAATCTGCACCCACAATCTGCACCCACAATCTGCACTCTGAATCTGCACCCACAATCTGCACCCACAATCTGTGAGTGGCGTTGCGTGTGTGAGTGGCGTTGCGTGTGTGAGTGGCGTTGCGTGTGTGAGTGGCGTTGCGTGTGTGAGTGGCGTTGCGTGTGTGAGTGGCGTTGCGTGTGTGAGTGGCGTTGCGTGTGTGAGTGGCGTTGCGTGTGTGAGTGGCGTTGCGTGTGTGAGTGGCGTTGCGTGTGCAAGTGGCGTGTGCGAGTGGCGTTGCGTGTGCGAGTGGCGTTGCGTGTGCGAGTGGCGTTGCGTGTGCGAGTGGCGTTGCGTGTGCGAGTGGCGTTGCGTGGATGAGTGGCGTTGCGTGGATGAGTGGCGTTGCGTGGATGAGTGGCGTTGCGTGGATGAGTGGCGTTGCGTGGATGAGTGGCGTTGCGTGGATGAGTGGCGTTGCGTGGATGAGTGGCGTTGCGTGTGTGAGTGGTGTTGCGTGGGTGAGTGGCGTTGCGTGGGTGAGTGTGGTGTTGCGTGGATGATAGTGGGCTTGCGTGGGTGTGAGTGGCGTTGCGTGTCTGTAAGTGTTGCTGTGTGGGTGAAAGTGGCACAGAGCCTTTGATGTGGCCTGGCGCAGGAGAAATGCTGCTGCTGCTAATTAAATACAAGAGCGGCCGGGAAGCGGCCGGGAAACACAAGTACGGCCGGCCACATAATTAGGGGAGGAGAAGCCGCACAGCACACGCTGGGAGAAGCCCTTTGGTGTGCTGTGCGGCCGCGATGCGCGCTCTGTGCTGGGGGAGGGGGAGGGCCATTAGCCTGAACTCGCGGCTAGATCAAACGAAGGGTGGGAGGGACATTGAGGAACAGATGGCCATGAAAGTGTATGGGCCAAAAGTGCGTGCCTGTGGCCACGTGCACTCGAAGAAAACGCCACGAAAAAATGCGGTGGTTTGACAATCAGTTCGAGCACTTGAATTCTCGCCATTTCCCATTCCTTCGGAATGGTAAAGGACGAGACCTAACCAGGTCAAATGCCCCTGTGGGTGTTGGGGCAAAGACATATATTTATAGGGTGACAAAAGAGTGATTAAAGTTGGTGTTGGTACAGTTAGGTCAGGGAGACTAGATCTTTGCAATAGATCTTCAAGATGCATGCTCGCATTATGGGATTGCACATGAATTAGGAAAAGCCCTCTCCAGTACAACTACGGAAGATTTCGCATCTCACAGGTTTTGTAGATTCTTAGCTCTGTAAAAGTATATGCTTCAGAGCAGTGCCTATTTCAATTCAGAAAACAAATATGGTTTGTTGTTGAAAGCCTCTGTCGCTGATGCCACTAACCTGGCTCAAGGTTAAATCCACAGGAGCGACGAGGAGTTCCCCACACTCCCTAAAATAGTGCCTAGATGAAAATATCAATCCGTCTCATGCCAGGAAACTAGCCCAAGGAGATGTGGGGATTGGATGCCAAGGCGCAAAAACTTCACAATTCCCCAGCTAGTACCCCCCCCCCGGGTTGGGATCGGACATGAGAACAGGAAGGGAGGCAACCTACAGGAAGAGAATAAACACTATGAAAAGACACCCACCCCTCTGGTGATACACTAATAAAGAATGAACAATGTAGTGCCTGCTCAACAGAAACAAGGTTATCTCTTACCAGCTGGACATCTCTTGATGTCTTGTAGAAGGTCCACTGCTAATTATTTCTTTACTGGTACCAGCAGCAGAAGAACCAAAAAAAAGGGAGAGGCAGCAGAGGAACCTTATATAAAACTAGCTTACCCGTCGCGCGTTGCTGCGATCTCCAAAGAAAGGAAATTCAAGGAAACTGGTTATGATAACATTCAATTTACATTGTGTCATTTTTATTGAAATTTATTCATTTTAATATAGAAAACATTTCAAAGTGTCGTTTTAATTCTATTTCTTTATTAGAGTGCGTGTGGATACACAATTTTTTATTTTTCCGTTTGGTGCGTACATCAGTATTCGAAAGATTATGAGGGCCCTGGGGGCCGATATTTAAAAGAAAATGTATGTCAGAAACCTTCACGGGAATGTACTCAACAACTTCCCAAAGTGTCATGGCGATCGGATGAATGGTGTTTTAATTCTATTTATTTATTCGAGTGCTTGTGGATACACGATTTTTTGTTTTTCCGTCTGGTGCATACATCAGTATTCGAAAGATTGAGGGCCCTGGGAGGCCGATATTTAAAAAAATGTTATGCCAGAAACCTTCGCGGGAGTGTACTCAACAACTTCCCAAAGTTTCATGGCGATTTTGTTTGTTTTTCCGTTTTGTGCGTACATCAGTATTCAAAAGATTATGAGGGCCCTAGGGGGCCGATAGTTAAAAATATTTTATGCCAGAAACCTTTGCGGGAGTGTGCTCAACAACTTCCCAAAGTTTCATGGTGATCGGATGAATAGTGTAGTAATGCATAAAGGACAGACAGACAGACATACATTTGTTTTTATATACATAGATAATGCCGACAGCTCTCAATCCCAAGCTGTTTTCAGTAATATTGTCAAAATAAAAGGTGAGTCCCAATATATAGTCAAACGCGCATTGCGCGTGTCAAACAACAACAGAATAAACAGAATTGGCAAACGCGCACCCCGCGTATAATGGCTACAAAGTATACAAGGTATCCAAGGCGTTGAATTAATCAAAGGAAAGCGACCGCGTGTGGAAACACTGAAACGCGGTCGTGAAACAGGCTTCCCCAGAAAAGGCTTTAAGCAAACACGCACCGCGTGTATATGGGATACAGTGTATCCAGGCAGTAAAACTTCAAAGTAAAGCGGCTGCATATGGATCCACTTGAAACGCGGCCGCGCAACAACAAACCCAGGAGGGCTTAACACCGGGAGGGGCTGAACCAAGGCAAACGATAAGCTGGCGGGGAGTCGGAACGTGGCCGCAGGGTAATAATTAGCGAAAATGCGGCCGCGAGTCAAAGGGCGTCAGGAATCGGCCTCCTGGGGCACACCAAGGAAAGTGAATACGTCGTGAAAACTAGTGAAATGATCAGGACAGAAAACACAGTGTCGGTCAAGGACGGCGAGGCAACAGGAACTCAATAGAGGGAAGGGGCGTGGAATCGGGTCAGGAGCTGAAAGCCAAGCAACGGCTTTCTCAATTGGCAGGTATTTAAAGGAAAGGGAGCATGTAAAAACTCCTCCTCAGTCATAAGGCCAGGGATTAGCTGAAAAGAGATCCCTATTTCTGCAGTACAGGCACCTGAGTTTTACAAAGACCCCAACTGATAGTGCAAGACCGTGAGATCTAACAGCCTCTTGCAGTGGTCCACAACATTCTACCTCTGTTGCATCTTAAATTTCTGTACAATTGCAAGACTTTATACAAGGCTGCTGCAGGAGTCCGTGAAATTTGTGCTGAGGGAAATTGGTTAACTGGTTGACCTTGTCGATAATTGCTTGGTAATTCTTCCCTTATTCCCAAACTATATCAATAAGGACTTTCATGTTCTGATTGGTGCGCGTTTTAGTCAAGCTGCGTGGTCTTCAAAGAAAAGTTGTTCTCTGTAAATGTGTTGAAAGAGAAGGTATTTCCCTTGCATAAAAGTCTTTACTTTTTTCCCTAAGGAGAAGTCTACATTACTTCAGATTACTGAACAGCTATGTGCTACTGGAAAAGAGTTGCAACAACAAATGGACGGAATACTGAATGAATCAAACATTCACCCCAGTCAAGAGATCTGGGATAAATCCATCGTTCTTTTGCTCAGTATGCCACCCTAGTATGGACCAAGCCATATGCAAATCAGTCTTGCCAAGCCAGGTTCTCCCAGGGCCGGACACAAACATCCTAGTACCTGTTTCGGGGTAACCCCCCTCATCAGCCAGGCTAGCTTGAGTCCACAAAAAAAACAATGCATTGACATTGTTCAGCATTCTATACATTAATTGTTCTTTTTGCATTTGTCACCCAGAGTGGAACAGGTAGGCCCTGACATGGGTCCTGTGCTCTCTATGCCAAAGGAGTTGAGCTAGCCTGGCTGATGAAGGGTGTTACCCCGAAACCGGTACCAGAATGCTTGTTTCCGGTGCAGGGAAGACCTGGTCTGGCAGTTCGGGCTGGTCTGTTCTCAGGGGGAGCAGGGTCAAGACTGATTTGCATATCGCTGGGTTTAAACCTGACATGGGGAGCAAGAAAACAATGGATTTAGTCCCAGATCTCTGTACTGGGATGAATGTTTGACTTTGTTCAGCATTCTGTCCATCAATTGATTTTTTTGCACCAGGTAAGATCCAGTATTCTCTTAGTGAAAGCTCAAACTATGTTCCATTTGGCAATTGCTTAGGCTTTTGCAGGCCTCTTTCCATTTCCGAGGGGCACAATGTTGAAAGACGCTGACTGCAGATTTATTATGTACAGAAATGCATCAAAGGGAAAATAATAAAAGCAAGCATATGCAATGCAATAGGTGTCTCATTTTAGAAACTTTGACCTATTGGTATTGTGAATGACGATGCCATTTATTATTGCCGTGTTTTTTAAACACATAAATAAAAGGCATTGTCATTTACAATGCCAATAGCGAAAATTCTTGCAGTTGCGAGACATATTGCATACGTTTTTTTTTCTTTTAACTGAGGGGAATGGCTGTGTTTTTTACACACGACTTTATACCGCAATAATGCACCTTTGGTTTTATGTCATTGCATTTTTCCTCCTGAAACATGTTTACTGGTGACTGGAATTATTTTAGAAATAAAAAACTTTAAACAAACATTTTCATGTTTGCATCATGAAAATTAAACAAATGTGTGTGCAATGCAGAAAAATAGCCCTTAAAGATTTTGGAATAATTACAGAAAAATGTAAGTTCTTGCTGTCTCAAACTTGAATTCATGAAAACTATTCTATTTTTGGACTGTGTGTAATTTTTGTTATGGGAGGGTAATCTCGTGTAGAGCACGATCATTCAGCTAAAAATATCTTGCCAAATTTCTTGTTTTACTTGCTGGTTGCTTTTTCTCACGTTCGACTTGGTTGGAACAGGCATCTCTTGTGGGACTAGTGAAACTGGAAGTGCACGTTCTCTTACAGTGTGTGCCAGGCGCTTTTTTGGGTGTCTTGACGCTGGATGGACAAACCTTGTTGCTGATATCTCGCAAGCTTTTGTAAATAAATGTTTACCCTGCGTATCTTTATCTTATGACTGAATGGACCCTGGTTAGTAGCAAGAGAAACAGGAAATAATGTTTTACTTGTAAACAAATTGTAAAAATGGGGCTCCGACAATTTTCACACAAGTGCCCATCCTTGTGACCACCTATAAAACCTGTACTTTGACTATGCAAAGAAAAACTATGCAGCTTTGTCCACCCATAATATAAGGTAATAGAGGTCACGCCCCTTTCTTTAGACGAGCCTTTTCTAAAGAAAGGTCCCCAACTGCTATTAAAGTGAAAGCGTGGTATGCAGCGCTTTTACCCAAAAAAACATTTGTTTGTCAAGTTGACATGAAAGCGTACATGGCGTGCTGAATGTTGCACGAAAGCATGTAGTGTCTGCAGTAGGAGAAAAGCATTAAAGCAAATAGTACTTACGGACTAAAATAAGACATACCGCGTAACCACAGAAGTAAAAGGGCCAGTACTCATGGAAGGTTACAAGTGAAGACAAGGCGGTACTTAGGAGAGACTAAGGCGGTACTTGGGAGAGACTAACAAGCCTATAAATGAATCAGAAGCCAGATACCAAAACAGAATAATCTGGACTCCTGGATGTCAGGGAAATCGCACACACCTCTTTTCACTCATGGTGTGTTGTATTGTAATTGCATTGTTATAGTGCTTACTCCCCCAACAATGCACTGATTCATACTCGTGAAAAGGAAAATGCCTCCATAGACGTCAGTCAATATGGTCATGGTCATTGTCTTTTCTAACCCATACATCACCATCCAAACACTGCTCATTCTCCATGCATTTAATGGGCTCACCTTCTAAAACATCTTACTTCACCTTCATTGGACAGCCCACTGTCTGACTGGATACCGGACAGACACTGCCAGGAGTGTAAGACTGCACCACAGACCATTTCACAATTTAGCCAGAGAACAGGCATATTACATGCCAAATTTCCATCTATCCCCCCCAAAGGGGGTGGTTTTAGGAACATATAAAGCAACATTGTTCTGCAAAATCATACTGCTCATTGCAGAAGGAATAACTTGTCATTTGGAAGATATGTATATGAACACCACTGCGAGCCCTTGGATCCTCTAATACATTGGAACAAGGTTATGCTGTAACTAAGGATCTATACTTGCGGTGTGCCGCCGTCTCCACCAATGTCTGGGGACACTTTACATCGGACACAAAATGTTCAAATCTGCAAACACGGCCATGTTGCACAGTGCCATGCTTGCTCTTTAAGGTGATCTGCAGCTTCAAAAGCCACTTTGAACCAAGTGTCTTTCGTTCAAATTGCACATGCGCTATTGAAAGGGACTCCTCCGTGATTCCCAAAAGAAGACTAATAGTTTGTTGGTCATCTTGGGAAATGTTCTGTGTTGTAGACCTATATGAGACCAGAAAAATAAACAAACTTTTGTTAAAAAAAAAAATTTGCCCCACGTATCTTTGTCTTATGACTGAATGGACCCTGGCTAGTAGCAAGAGAAACGGGAAATAATTTTTACATGTAAGCAAATGGTAAAAATTACGCGCTGGAGATAAAAAACTATTTTGACAGTGCCAATTCTCACACAGGTGCCCATCCTCATGTACCAACGATAAAACCTGTAGTTTGACTATGCGAAGAAAAAACTACATAGCTTGGTACTCTCCTAATTTCACTTTAATAGAGCCCACACCCCTTTCTTTAGACGATCCGTGTCTACGGGAAGGTCAGCGGCCGCTATTAACCGCTTTGCCGCGGTGGAAATTTCGCTGCGGTGTGGCGGAATTTGATGCGTGTGCATAACGGACGGCCATACGCCCACCGCTGCGTCGGACGGCCAGGGGCAGTCCGCCGCATCGAAGAGGTTAAAGTGAAAGCGAGGTATGTGGCGTTATAGAACGCGAAACTTTCATTTGAACAGGACGGACTCCTTGATAAGACTCCAATGCAGTGCTGGTGCTATAATCCCCCACAGCTTTCCATGGTATGATCCAAAGGTGAAGAACAAAGGTTTCTGTTCGATGAGATGCTGGACGGGGCTTGAGCTCTTGTTTTCAAATGCACCCCACAGAGGATGAAAAACTCTATTCAAAAGACATTTTGCATATGTAAATTAAATATTCTTACATACAGTGGGGACTTTCCAGCTATCTAATTGCTGGCCACAGAAAGAAGAAAACGTATTAAACAGATACTCCTTTTTATGACTAAGCCTACCTGAAAGTGCAGCTGTCCGGTTTGCTAACGACATCTTGGGGACATTCGGAAAGATTCCCTGGGAATGCTTTCCCCCATTGCTTTGTGTTTTGTAACTTACATTTACTTGCTTTCTATTTTGCTGACTTTATTTGTTTTAGGATCTCCAGCATAAATTTGTGCCTTCCGTGTTTACGGTATCCATTCACCAGTGCTCGTTCTCAACAAAATTTGAATGTCTTTAAATGAACTGTACAGATATTTTAGAATTACGAAACCACAAATGAAGCAAATTTTTGGGTAACTCTGAAATGTGGTGGAAACAAATATTTTAATACAATCAAACTAATTAATACACTAGATTATGACATTTCCACACTATCATTTGTTCGTCTTATTGTTTTATCAGTAAAACTGTCTGTGTGCAAATGTAATGGTCATTTAATTTGCAGATGTATTGTCTGCTATGGCCCTGCCACTCTGTACTACTTTGCACTGCTGCACCGTCTGCCACTGCTCTCTGTGCAACTCTACTGTACTATGCTGTGCTGCAATCTATCCCACTGCTCTCTATCCCACTGCACTCTACTCTGTACCACTCACCGCCATTGCACTCTGTCAATCCCCTCTACTCCACTCTAGTCCACTCCGCTGTGTGCCACTCTCCACTCTGTGCACAACTCTGCTTTACTCTAACCACCCACGTTTACTCTTAATTACTCAGCTGTACGCAACTGCACTTTACTCTAGCCCCTCTACTTTACTCTAGCCCCTCTACTCTGCCACTCTACATCGTTGTACTCTACGTCACTGCATTCTATACCACTCTACACCATTGTACTCTATGTCCCTACATTATGACACTTTATTCTACACTGCACTACTGTACACTGTGCACCACTCTACTCTACAGCACTCTTCTTTGCAACACTGCGGTCTGCCACAAAACTCAACACCACTGCACTCTACGCCACTGCACTCTGCTCTGTGCCACTGCACTCTGCTCTGTGCCACTGCACTCTGCTCTGTGCCACTGCACTCTGCTCTGTGCCACTGCACTCTGCTCTGTGCCACTGCACTCTGCTCTGTGCCACTGCACTCTGCTCTGTGCCACTGCACTCTGCTCTGTGCCACTGCACTCCCTTTGCGCCACTCCCTTTGCGCCACTCTACTATATTCTATCACACACTACTCCACTTGGCGTCACGGAACTGACACTCTAGATTACGCCACCCTACACCACTTCAGAACACTCTACAACACTCTACTCCGCTCTGACGATCTACTCCACCTTATGCCACTCCACTCTTCCCAAATGCATGTATCTTCATAACTTAAAAACTGACCCTATTTGCAGAATGCAGACCATTTTGGCTGCTCTGATAAATTAACTTCAGTTTAAAAAATTTTTTTATATACCAAACCAATCGCTCTCACCTGCCAATAGCACTCGTAGGTGAGAACTATGGGCTTTGCCAGTGCTTGTTAGACACACAGCTTGTGCAGTCTTTTTGGTGCCTGGTGATGTATGCATTTCTATTAAGGACCTGTGTGTGCAGTATAATTGCTGCTCACGCAGCCTACTGGGATCGTTGGTCCTGGCTCCAATTGTATTTACTCTTTAGAATATTAATGTGATTGACCACCTTCTGGATTGTATTAAGAATCCTTAACTTTGGCAGGAGGGAAATAGGTACTCTATTCTTTGCAGATGATACCCTGGTTATTTCGAATTCCTTGATGGGGATTCAGTGTCTTAATATATTTTGGGGCTACTGTAATAAACTGGTTCTTAAGATAAATACAGCAAAAAATTTGTGGCCTTTCATTTTTACTGATCCTTCCCACATACTTCCCAGGGGTTAGGTGTTCATGTTTCTTACCTTTTATCAAGGTCTATAGAGTTCACGCACAGTCTGCTCTGCTGCCTTCATGGGTCTGATCTGTGAAGCGTTCCAAAACTTGAATAAACTGAGAGCAGCTTCAAGACATTATTAAAAATGCCACGCCGTACTTGTTCTATCCCTTATTTTGGGCCTTATTTTGATCAAATGCTGAGCTACAGTCCAACAGAGTTGCACTCCAAGAATGAATGAGCAATAAAAATGCATTTAAATCTTTCTAATTTGTCACATTTGCTCACAGAGGTCAAGTGCATTACAGTTAGGTCAAGTAGATTTTTGAAGTTACCAGACCTGCCGGTCTAGTAATAATTTTGGGATTTTTCGAGCCCTGTATTCTCCTATTCCCTTGGTTGTGTCCAAATGGGACCCTAACTTTGTTCTGACCTTTCTATTGGGAACTCCTTTCGAGCCCCTACACAGTTGGCCCTTATGGATGTTAACTTTGAAAAACGTGTTTTTGGGTGGCTATTGCATTGGCCAAGTGAGGTAACTAGTTTGCAGGCTTAGTTGTCCTTCTTTTTCACCTCTTTTTACCTGGATAAATTGGTGTTGCGAACCAAGTCTGCTTTCATGCCATAAACTGGTGACTCCTTTGCATCTATGTCAGTCCGTCACCCTTCCAACCTTTTATCCTCCACTCTATCCCACAAAGGAGGAGGAGCAGTTGCACAGGGTTTGTCTTAGGCGTATATTCAACTACTACTTGGGCTGCACCAAAGACGTACGACTAGATGACCAGCTTTCTGTGCGGGACTGTGGTGCCATAAAATTCAAAGCTATGCTCAAAAGAACCCTATCCAGTTAGATCATCTTCTGCATCAAAACCTGTTAAGCTTTGGCCAAAAAGGAACTTCATGAAGGGATCCGATCCTGCTCCACCAGGGCTAAATCTACTACTGCCCTTGCAAGAGGTGTTCCAATTGCAGAGATCTTTAAAACTGTATATGTGGTGTCACTGCACGTATTCGGCAAGCATTGGTGCCTGCATTTTGAAGTGGGCTGAGATGGAAACTTTGCCAGGACCATCTTTCAAGGCTCCGTAGTATAATTAGCAATTCGACCCTACTCCAGGCAGGAAATTGCTCTTGAATCCATTCTGCGGAAGTGGAAACTTCAGGTAGAATTACCCTGCAGAAAACAAAGCTACTAACCTGTGGTAACTATCTTTCTGGTGGGTACACTAATCACCTGCACATTCATCAATGACCCGCCTGCTTCCTTGCTTGAAGGAATACAATAGAGAAAGCTAGTAAGATGTAAAATTGGTTTTGGTACTGCACTACTCTGTGAATGTCGGTCCATACAGTCTGGAGGCTGGGAAAAAATGGATGGAAACTGATGTTCTGCCGGGCTAGGTGCTGTAAGGCTTTAATAACATCATTTGGTTCCACTTTCGGTGTGGATAAGAAAGCCAGTACTTTTGGCCACTTGAGCTTTGAAGTTCCCGATCCAAACTTGCACTTGAAATTTTCTGCAGATGAGGAATCTGCAGCTACATAGAGTATCGATTTATAAAGATTGTTACTGCAGGTAAGTAACTTTTTCCTTTTACCTTGGTTTACTCATCTGTAAACTCTTGCAGGAATAGACCTTTCCCAGTATTGGAATAATCGGGACTCAATCCCTTCTCCAGTATTGGGGCGTCTTTCTTAGATTCATATGCTTGAGTATTCCCCGTCGTCGAAGTGGGAGTCCCACGGTAAATAACATAGCAATGTAGCCAGAACACAAGCATATATACATTAAGAAAGCAAAAACTATAGAGTTTTCCCTAGATAGACAACCTATCACTTCTACGATATATCATAGTCATTATGTTTTGGTCCAAATTCCGGCCAATCGGGCGTCGGCACCCTCTTAGAATGTTCTCCTCAGAGGCTCAGGCCTTCAGATTTTGTACCACACGTTGTGTGAAGGGAGTATTCCTGAGCTCTGCTCAGTTTTCTTCTCATTTCTTCTCAGAAATCCAATTTTATGATGTCTACTACAAAGAAGTCCCTCTTCAGACCATGTGGAACCTGTGGAAAACAGACTTCATTCTGAAGATCCTCATAAAAAGTGCATATATTGCCTATATCCTGAACACCAAGTTACGGATTGTAAGATATGTAGAACCTTCTCTCAGAAGACCCTGAAAGACAGAGAAGGGCGTCTCCTTCTGTGGCTACCTAAAGTTGAAGACTTCAGAGAACCCTCTCTCAGATGTGGAGAGTGTCTTCCGTCAAGACTTCTTCATCTTTGAAGAGAACCAGTGACCATCAAAAGGTGTCTCCAAAACCTAAAGTGGTGAAGAAACATCATATGGATCAACCTTCAACTTCAAGAGGGGGGAGTTCTCCCCTCAGTCTTGCTGCACCTATTACGCCCTCGAGATCTGACTCTCAGGCGTCAAAGACTCCATCTACGCAGTTATTACCTCAGAAACTGCTCATCTCGTCGACGAGCTCGTCGTCGCTTCCCCCGTCGACGAGAGCTGCCGTTGTCGCGTCTACGTCGACGACTTCAACATCTTCATCTATGAAGCTGGCTATGATCCTGTTGTCGGCATCTTCACCGTCGACGTTAATATCTGTTAAGGTGAGGCCTATTTAGTCTACGGTGCCTTTGACCTCGTCGATGGTGTCAAGCAAGCAGAAAAAGAAGATTTTATCGACGCATTCTTGCTCGTCTGCGGTGGCTTTGACGACTTTAACAACGGCTTCCAAGGATTTAGTACCATTGAAATCTTCAAGTTCTCCACTTCAGCGGCGACACTCTTCTTTTGATACACTAATGCCGATTCAAACTCCATTCAACCTCCAGCTGAGTTATTTTCTTCAGATGATAAAGATTCTGAAGATGATGATCGATTCCGGGCTGCTCGCAGCCCCTCTGAACTTCTCATAAAATGTCAGGACTCTGATGAGGATGAAGACCTAGAGGAAGAAGAAGAAGATTCTTCTACTTGTGGCACGCTATCCGAGCCAGAACTTCTCATGGCACAGATGCCTTTAACACTCATTTCAAATCTACAATTCATGCTGGATGATTACTACCGCCGTTTTCCGAGTTCAGTACAGGCCTCTCCAGCACCTCAAACACCTATTCAGCCTCTTCCTACTAAAGACCCATTAATCACACCTTCTGCGTCGACGGCCTAGACTCTGCATCAAGTTACTCCTCCGGTCATAGAGGAGGACAAGGACTATGTTAATGATGATGACGATGACAGAGAAGAGGGTGAGCTGGGCGACAGATCCATTCTTTCTGAATGGAACAGCTACCGAATTCTAACGCCATCTCCTACTCCAGCTCCTCTGGATTCTCCACCAGTAGACATAGGTGGTTTTCATTTACTCATGGAAAGAGCGGCAAAAAGATTCCAACTTCCTATGACCACAACATAAGACGATTGTTTCTTATATGATTTTAAAGAACAGCCTTCTATTCCCATCATCGATTTTATTTGGCAATAAGGACTTAAACTCATGCAAAACCACAATTCAATCCTATCTATTCTGCCGAGGCTGGATAAAATATACAAGGCACCTACAAATACACCTGCTTGTCTAATTTCTCAAACAAATCCTGATTCCATTATTACTCAGGCAGCACAATGTCGGTCTAGAAATCCTTCATCTACGATATCTGCACCATCTGACCGAGAAGGTTGACGCCTTGATGCTATAGGAAAAAAGTTTTCTACTATGGCGGCAACTACAGTTCGTGTGGCTAATTCAATGGCTATCCTTGCTCGTTACGACCAGGAAATGTGGTCGGACATTTCCTCTTTAGTAGAATTAATACCAGAATCTTCTAAAGCAGAGGCATTGAAAATTATTCATGAAGGAGAGAAGATTTCTTCTGAAATGATTGATTGTTTTATAGATGTGTCTTCCACTGGAACTGGCTACAGTTCTCAGGAGACAGGGCTGGCTAAAGGCCACGTCTTTTCGTCAAGAGGTGCAGACAAAAATATTAGACATGCCTTACAATGGCGAATCTTTGTTTGGCCAACGTATCGACGATGCCCTTCAAATAATAAAGAAAGATCAGGTGCGTGCTCTTGGAACTCTCCAATTTAAAAGACAAACTTTTCGAGGTGCAAGAGGTCGTGGATCCTCATCTTCCTTTAGAGGAAATTCCAGTTAGTATAAACAAGGGCAACAACGTTACTCCTCCCAGGGTCAGCAATCGTACAGGCAACAGCACTCTTCGTCCTATAGACAATACATTACAGAGGAAAAGACTCTTCCAAAAAACAATGACTTTCACCACTCACCATCCCTAACTCCGCCTCATTGTTCAAGGGTTGGAGGTCGAATCTCCCACTTTTACTCAAAATGGTCACTGATTACTACAGATCATGGGGTTCTGGATATCATACTCAGGGGACATGCATTGGAGTTTCTAAAGATTCCTCCCAATTCTCCACCAAAAGGTCCACCTCCTGCCCACCTGAAAGAACTGTTAAAACAACTCACAATTCTACTAAGAAAAGGTGCGAGCGAAGTGGTACCAAAACTTCAAAGGGGCAGAGGTTTTTATTCGAGGTTTTTCCTCATACAGAAAAAGTCGGGATAATGACGCCCTATCCTGGACCTACGTGCCCTGAACAAATGCATCAAAAAGCAAATGTTTCGCATGTTGTCCCTTCAGGAGGTACTTCCATTACTATCTCAAGGAGAGTATATGACATCTTTGGATCTCCAAGATACTTATTTTCATCTTCCAATTCTGCAGAGACACAGAAGATTTCTCAGATTCAGAGTAGCCGGGAAGGACTTCCAATTCAAAGTTCTTCCATTCGGCCTTCGTTCCGCCCCAGTGTGTTCACCAAAGTCCTCGCACCGGTGGCAGCTTACCTTCGCCTGCAAGGAGTGCAAAGCTTCCCATACCTAGACAACTGCCTGCTGAAGGCACGGTCATTCGAACAGGCTTCAAAACACACTCAAATCTGCAGGTCCCTCTTTCAGTCCCCGGGCCTTACATTCAACATGGAAAAGTCTAATTTTCTACCTGCTCAAAACAGACTGTTCTTGGGAGCCATTCTAGACACCAAGCTAGCAAAAGCTTTTGTGTTGCACGAAAGACGTCTGCGTCTTCGCAACTTCGCAGCCTCCCTCTATTAAGAATCCGCGTCTATCCCACAGTTGAAATCTTTCCTAGGGATGTTGTCCTCTTCCATCTCTCTTGTCCCTCACTGCAGGCTAAAGATGAGAACTATTCAGGAGGAGTTGGACAAACAATGGGCTCAAGTTTCCTGAACCTTCAATGATATAGTCAGTCACATCTCAAATGAAAAAAAGATCTCTTGTGGTGGACTCTCAAAAAGAACGTCTCTTCAGGTCGTCCATTCCTAATGGACGGTCCAAGTTTCACTCTCACAACAGATACATCCCTAGAAGGCTGGGGTGCACATCTTCAGGGGCTAACTGTAAAGGGAAAGTGGAACATTCAGCTAAAGACCTGGCACATCAATCTACTAGAGTTGCTGGCCATTTTTCTAGCACTAAAAGCTTTCCGCTCCATCATACAGGGAGCATCCATGTTGGTTCGAACGGACAACACAACGTGCATGCACTACATAAATAAGGAGGCACAAGATCCATCCTACTGTCCTATCAGGCTCAGCAGATTTGGGATTGGGTGATTCAACAAAAGGTCGTCCTTTCAGCAGTGCACGTTCCGGGAGCGTCAAACAATCTTGCGGATTCACTGAGCAGGTCTTCCACAGCCAACCACGAGTGGGAATTACATCAACCCACACGATCACATTTTTCAAGTATGGGGTCGTCCGAATCTGGATCTGCTCGCAACACATCTGAACCGCAAATGTATGTTCTATGCAAGTTGGCTTTCCCAACCAGAGTCATGCGGAAATGTCTTTTTGATGAATTGGTCGAAAATATATGCCTATGCTTTTCCACCAATACCTCTAGTTCCCAGAGTTCTTCGGAAAATGAGGAAGGAACCCTGTTACATTAGTCTAGTGGCTCCCAGATCGCCTCAGCAAGTCTGGTTCACGGACCTCCTGCTTCTGTCACAGTGCGACCCGATCATTCTTCGCCCTCTTCCGAATCTTGTAACCATGGATCAGGGCCAAGTTTGTCATCCCGACCCAACATCTCTACGCTTAGCGGCTTGGAACCTGAGCACTATGAATTTCTGAATTTGGACATTCTTTCAGATTGTAGAGCGGTCCTGGCAAACGCGAGAGCAGCTTCAACTGTGAAGACATACAAACTCAAATGGAAAATATTCTGTCTATGGAGCAATAATGCCCAAGTACATCCTATACATTCCACGCCGGAGCAACTTTTGCCTTTCTTTTTACACTTGGCAAAGTCGGGCCTCTCGTTTGCTACCTTAAAAGTCTTTCTAGCAGCAATCTCACGGTTCCGTCAAGATGGCTCTAACTCTCTGTTCGAGGCAGATGAGCTGCGGATTACACACTATCCGGGCAATCCCCCAGTGCGCCGCAATGGTGGGGGCCAGTTTTGGGCCCTGTACTAAAATCAGCCGACAACCAGCCCTGGCAAAGAGCTCGGCGGCACCTCCACACCCACCCCCTCCTGAGTGGGGAGGGGAGGCCGGCTGAGCACTTTGCCAGGGCCGGTTATGGTTCCCAGTCCGGCCCTGCACACTATGCATAGATGGCCACCTAGTGTTGGGCCCGGATGTTTGCAGTTTGTTGTAGTTGTAGAAAAGTCTTTGGAAGTCACGGGATATGTGACTCCTCCTTTGGATGATACTGCTCATGGGCATCGGCTCCATCCCCAGATTGTTTTTTTCCGCCACCGGGCTCGGATGTGTTTCCAGCGCTCTGTGTTGGAACCGATTTCCTTCGGCGTGCAATCCTCACCAACTTACAGAAATTAAGTTTCGAACGCTTTTCCAGTGGACGCTACTCTTCAACACAGAAAACTTCGATTCCGGTCGTTGTCGACGGCCTTCGGGCCTAACTAGGCCTCGACTCCAGCTCATGGAAAGGACGTCATTTAAAAAGTGTCCTCAATGTGGGTGGAAGTTTCCCCACACCGACCTTCATGAAGTGTGTAACCTTTGCCTCTCCCTTGAGCACGAGGCCGAGAATGTTCTGCTTGTGCCTCTTTCCGCTCCAAGAAGACTATCCGGGACCGAAGAGCGAGGCGAACAATGGTTCGATCTTCAGCTTCCATTCCGGACGGCATCTTCGAGGAAGGCATCAACGTTCCAGAACAACACGACGTCGACAGCAATTCCGAGGCAGAAGACTCCGAAGTCGAGGACATCACTTCAGCACAGTGGGTTGTAAGTAAGACCGTCGACCCGACCCTTTCTCGACACACCCAAAGAAGGCCCCGGTCACAACCTTGGGCTCAGGTGCACACCAACAAACTGCTTCTACTGCCCCACCTTTCGACCCCCGGCTAAGAAGCTAATGAAGCCTACAGGCAACTCTGGCTCGAGTCTGCCTTCCCACGGTGTTGGCGCACACTTACCGGCACCGACCGACCTCCAAACCATCGGTGCCGAAACATACCACTAATCCTTCGGCACCGAAACCCAGGTGGGAATCAAGCAAACCCGCTTCAGAGTTCAAAAAATCCCTGGAACCGAAAAAACCATCAGATCCAAAAAACATACCCGAACCGAAAAAAGTTTCGGAGCCGAAAAAGACTCCTGCTTCTCCGGTTAAAGACATTGCCAAAAAGCCAAAACAAACCGCTTCGGTGCCAAAACCTTCCTCCGCACCAAAAGATCAGCCTCCTGCAGAGACTTACCTTATCCAGATCCTGCTCAAAAGACTCTAGCTAAAGATCCCATCACTGGACAGCTGATTTTGACTTAAAAAAAGCGACCACTGGACACACGAGCTCCGCATTCAAAGGAGGAGGACATGGCTACCTCTCCCTTAAGACTGCCTTCCCCTTCTCTTTCACCTATACCATCACCACATCCTCCCATACCACAACATTCCTCAGCATCTTCTATCATACCAGACGATGACAACAGGGATGATAGTTCTGATGGCATGGGGGGTAACATGCCTGATCCAGCTACTCCTACAGGATCACCTGACCCGTGGGATGATTATAACACCCCAGATGTCCCAAATGTCCCTCAGGATGACATATACCCCTCAAGGCCTTCCCCACCAGAAGACACTATAGGTTTCAATCAATTAATTCACAGGGCTGCGCAATATCATGGGGTAGACATGCATACAGACCCTGTAGATGAAGACTTCTTAATGGATACCTTTGATAGTGCACAAAGGTCCTCATCCATTTTACCAATGCTTAAAGGAGTGATTAAGCATGCTCCTGAAGTCTTCAAAGACCCAGTCAGAACTCTGGTCATTAAGCCTCGCATAGAGAAAACATATAAAGCTGCTCCCTCAGACCCAGCATATATTAAAGGTCCTGTACCACTAGACTCACTTGTAGTTTTCAATGCACGCAAGAGCAAACTCACAAACATCAGATGAAGCTCCACCACCAGATAAAGAGTCTAAGCTACTTGACGCATCAGGGAAAAGAACAGCGTCTCAAGCAGCAAACATGTGGCGTATCGCCAATACACAGGCATTATTAGCCAGTTATGACCGGGCACATTATGACGAATTAGAATCATTAATGAGGCACCTCCCTGATAAGTACAAAGATAGAGCAAATGAACTTATCCAAGAGGGGAAAAACATCACAAAACCCTCTATTCGGTGTGCACTGGATGCAGCAGATACTGCCTCCAGGGCAGTTAACACCAGCGTCCTATTACGTAGACATGCCTGGCTACGCATATCAGGGTTCAAACCTGAGGTACAAACTGCCATTCTTAATCAACCCTTTGATGAGCAACATCTATTCGGACCTAACGTAGATGTATCACTTGAAAAAATGAAAAAGAATACATATACCGCCAAATCTATGGGAGCCCTGCAGTCGCAGGCTCCCAGACGTTCATTTCTTCGATCATCCTATCGAGGTGCCACCAGGGGATACTCTTCGGACACATCTTCTACCTCGTACAAAGCCCCTACACAGTCCACTTACAGCAAGGGCTACCAAAGGGGTGGTTACAGGGGTAACAATATCAAAGGCAGAGGTAAAAATAACAACTCCCGCTCTGCCTCTACCCCTGCCCAATGACTCCCTTCCCCCGTCCCATTCCACTCATGTCGGGGGAAGACTTCAACAATACCTGTCAGCCTGGGAAAACATCACATCACATCAGACAGGTGGGTGCTCCAAATAATTCAGTCAGGTTACTGTCTAGAGCTAACATCCACCCCTCCAAATATACCACCCAAGCAACGTCCAATGTCACAAGAACATTTAACACTACTCAGACAGGGGGTAATATCCCTCCTGCAGAAAAATGCAATAGAAATAGTTCCAGAGCATCAGAAAAACAAAGGAGTATACTCGCTATATTTCCTAATACCAAAGAAGGACAGCTCTTTAA
The DNA here is from genome assembly GCF_964261635.1 of Lissotriton helveticus. NCBI lineage: Eukaryota > Metazoa > Chordata > Amphibia > Caudata > Salamandridae > Lissotriton > Lissotriton helveticus. The sequence continues at coordinate 921,142,251 of NC_136057.1, forward strand.
GATCCATCCTAGACCTCAGGCCTCTAAACATTTACATACAGTCTGACCATTTTCACATGGTCACACTCCCAACAAGTCCTTCCACTTCTGATACTAAACGACTTCCTGGTCACCCTAGATCTCAAGGACTCCTACTTCCATATTCCCATCGACACAGCGCACAGAAAATATCTCAGATTTGTGCTAGACGGGCAGCATTATCAGTTCAAAGTGCTCCCATTCGGAGTCACAACAGCGCCAAGGGTGTTTACCAAATGCCTAGCAGTAGTAGCAGCACACTTAAGAAGACAACATATTCATGTCTTTCCATATCTAGACTACTGGCTCATAAAAGCCAGCTCATACAGCCAGTGTGTACAACACATTCACGCTACTGTTCAACTTCACGACTTGGGATTCACAGTAAATCACACCAAATCGCATCTGCAACCCTCGCACATACAACAGTATCTCGGCGCTACAATAAACACCCAACTAACACTAGCTTATCCCTCTCCAGCCAGGATAACAAGTGTACAAACTCTCCTAACAAAATTCAAACCACAACACTCGCTACCAGCTCGAGTGTTCATGCAACTCATAGGAATGATGGCATCTTGCATATTTGTAGTACCTCACGCAAGACTGCAAATGTGTCCACTTCAAGAGTGCCTAGCACGTCAATGAAACCAGGCTCAAGGTCAACTAACAGACCTAGTGTTGGTAGACGGTCGGACTCATCGTTCTCTGCAATGGTGGAACACCAAAAACTTTTCCAAAGGGCGACCGTTTCTAGAGCCAGTTCCGCAAATAGTCATTACAGCGGACGCATCGCTCTCCGGCTGGGGAGCTCACCTACTGCATCACACCATGCAAGGCAGGTGGACACTGCAACAGAAGTTACTCCACATCAATCATTTGGAGTTGCTAGCTGTGTTTCTAGCTCTAAAAGCATTTCAAATGCAAGTGTCAGCAAAAGCTGTCCTAGTCCGCACAGACAATATTACAGCGATGTACTACATAAACAAACAAGGGGGAACACACTCTCTGCAGCTCTCTGTTAGCACAGTAGATATGGAGATGGGCTATACCGCTAAAGATCTTCCTGTTAGCCCAACACGTCCCAGGAGTACAAAACACTATGGCAGATCTGCTAAGTCGACAAACACAGCAGATCCATGAGTGGGAACTTCATCCGCAAGTTCTTCATCCATTCTTTCAAATGTGGGGACAACCTCAGATAGACCTCTTTGCCACCCACGAAAACGCAAAATGCCCAAGCTTTGCCGCCAGTTACCTACACCCATTGTCCAAAGGCAATGCGATATGGATGAACTGGTCAAAACTATTTACGTACGCTTTCCCTCCTCTCCCACTACTTCCGTTAGTGGTACACAAACTACAACAACATTCCCTAATGCTCATTCTAGTCGCTCCAACTTGGGCCAGACAACCGTGGTACACCATGCTGTTGCAGATGTCTGTAGTACCAAACCAAAAACTAAACCTATCTCCACGCCTATTAACACAGAACCATGCAGAGATCAGAGACCCGGACCCAGCTCAGCTCAACCTAGCGATCTGGCTCCTGAGGTCATAGTTTGGTTACCTCAACCTTCCTCCAGAGTGCATGAACATTATTAAAAAAGCTAGATGTCCCACTACTAGAGCATGTTATACTGCTAAGTGGAAACGCTTTGTCATATACTGCCAAAACAACACAGATAAATCCTTTAGACGTGTCTATTCAACACATCATAGGATATCTATTACACCTTCAAAAGTGTAATTTAGCCTATACCTGTATCGGACTACACCTTGCTGCCATTGCAGCATACTTACAAAATAGACAACATCTATCTCTTTTTAGAGTACCAGCTATAAAAGCTTTCATGGAAGGTCTCAAAAGAATAATTCCTTCCAGAACGCCACCGGCACCAGTGTGTAACTTGAACATTGTTGTTACAAGATTAATGGGTCCTCCCTTTGAACCATTACATAAATGTGAATTGCAATTCCTAACCTGGAAAGTAGCTTTCCTAGTAGCAATTACTTCTCTCAGAAGGGTTAGTGAACTACAAGCATTTACCATTCAAGAACCTTTTTTGCAAATGCATCATAACAAAGTGGTTCTTCGTACTAATCCTAAATTCCTTCCTAAAGTCGTTTCACCATTCCAACTGAATCAATCAGTTGAGCTGGCCGTATTTTTCTCCCAGTCTCAAACAGTCGCAGAAAGAGCTCTACACACCTTAGATGTCAAAAGAGCATTACTGTACTATATCGAAAGCACACAAACTTTTCGTAAAACAAAGCAACTTTGTGTCTTTTACCACCACATAAAGGCAACCCCATATCAAAATCAGGGATCGCCAGATGGATTCTCAAATGCATACAAATATGTTACCAGAAAGCCAAACTTACGTTAACAATTCCTCCAAAAGCCCATTCAACAAGAAAGATAGGGGCTTCAATGGCATTCTTGGGGAACATTCCCCTAGATGACATATGCAGAGCAGCTACATGGCTTACACCGCACACATTCACAAAGCATTACTGTGTAGATGTGCATACTAAACAACAAGCCACTGTGGGCCAGGCTGTACTAAAAACACTGTTTCAAACAACTGCAACAGATACTGGTAGTCGCCGCTAGGTGTGGGTACTGCTGTACAATCTATGCATAGTGTGTAATCTGCAGCTCATATGCCTTGAACGGAAAATGCTACTTACCAGTATGCATCTGTTCTTGGCATGTAGAGCTGCAGAGTTACACACGCACACCCGCCTCCCCGGCTACCTTTATCAGTATTATCTTAATTAGATACAAATCACATGGACATCACTACCTCTTGTACAGCTCCATCACTTCCCTAATGGCGAAAAACAATCTGGGGATGGAGCCGATGCCCATGCGCAGTATCATCCAAAGGAGGAGTCACCTATCCCGTGACTTCCAAAGACTTTTCTACAACAAAACAAACTGCAAACATCCGGGCCCAACACTAGGTGGCCATCTATGCATAGTGTGTAACTCTGCAGCTCTACATGCCAAGAACAGATGCATATTGGTAAGTAGCATTTTCCTTACTCTTCCAGAGTCATTCAACAGTTTTTTAAAGGTCTTTTTCGGATGTTTCCATCAATTCGTCGACGACCTCCTCCTTGGCATTTGAACATTGTATTGGCACAACTAATGAAACATCCGTTTGAGCCAATTCATAAGGTCGATCTTAAATACATTACTTGGAAGACTTCTCTACTTCTGACTCTCACTTCCTCTTGTCGAGTCAGTGACATACAGGTGTTTACTACTAAACCACCTTTTCTTCAGTTTACCAAGGACTTCTTGCTCCACACCGATCCAGCCTTTATCCCCAAAGTGCCATCGAACTTCCACCTCAATGAACCAGTTGTTTTAAGGTCATTTTTTCCTAATCCTCAAACACCAGCAGAAAGAGCACTTCATTCTTTAGATATTAAGAGGTGTCTAAAATTCTACCTTCAAAGGACGACTACTCTCCGTAAGTCTGACCAGCTTTTTGTACCCTACAGGCGGTTGCGATAAGGACATCCAGTCACCAAACAAACAATTGCACGCTGGATATCTACTGCGATTGCTTTTTGCCATCAGCAAGTGGGAAAACCACTTACTGCAGCTGTTCGAGCGCATTCTACTAGAAAGGTTTCCTCTTCTACAGCACTGTTTGTTGGTGTGCCTTTTCATCACATCTGCAGAGCTGCAACATGGTCCAGCAGGCACACCTTTACGAGACATTACTGTCTGGATGCTGCGGACAACGCTGACTCAGCCGTGGGACAGGCAGTCCTAACAAATCATTTTAAATAAGGTGAGCCTCTGTTGCTTCCCTCCTCCTGTATACAAGGTACTCGTTTTCTTTGATATATACTTGTCTTTTCGCACTGTGTATTATTATGATTATTATTATTATGTTGAATGATAAGTACCTTGTATTATTCTAACTCCACTGCTCACTATTATTATTCAAGCATTTGAATCTATGAAAGACACCCCAATACTGGAGAAGAACAAAAGTTACTTACCTGTAAACTGGGGCGTCCTTATTCCAGTGGGACCCTGCCAGCTGTCTCCCCCCGCCGCCGCAGCCTCTGACACCGTGCTGCGGCCTCCGAGCGGGGGAGACTACAATCCCCGGCGTGCTTTGCGGCAGTGTTGGAAATGGGATCCCCGGCTGGCCAGGGCTTTCGCCAAAGTCAGTCAGAGACCACCACACCCAAGTCAGGGCAAGGGAGTTACACGCCAAGATAACCCCTACTCACCCTCTAGGTAACGTGGCGCGAGCAGCAAGGCTAAACTTGGAGGCGATTTAAGTTAAGTATTTGCGCATGCACCCCAGCAACAACCCCCAGGGCCCACCACAAAGGAAACTCCACACAAGGTTATATAAAAATAGCCTTTGTATTACACCAAAACACATTAGATAAAACACACACTTTACAATGTGCCAGAGGCACGGGCAGAATTTACAAGGGATTATTTACAAGACAGGGCCACCTGGACCACTGTCAGGAATCAGAAGTAGCATTTTCAGAAATAGCACTTAGTACATAGAATATAGCACAAAATAGCACATAACCAGTAATCACTGGTAACCAGGACCTCACTAGCACCACCTGTACTAGGGAGAAAACAACCACCTATGTATTACAATACCTGTAGGGGTGTAAGAACATACACATGATGCAATGCATGACATTCATTCAGAGGTGTAAAGGCACATGACGCATAAACAATACATTCAGAGGTGCATAGAAAGTACAATTGCGCCAAACTCACGTAAGTCACCACCTGTGACTGTCCCTAGGCCCTCTGGCCTTGTTGGGGCTAGGACGCCCTGTGTCCAATGTCCAGGGTCCTAAACGTGGCAGCTGCCCACGAAGTGCTGGGCAGCTGTGTGGCAATTGATGGGGCCAACGTGGGAGCCTCTCTAGGCTCTGCCCCACTGACTGTCTCCTGAGCCTCTCTGGGCTCGTGAAATAAATGGCCCCTGAGCCTCTCTGGCTCGCAAACCAATCTGGCGCCTCGAGCCTTCTCTCCGGGCTCACAACAAGGTGGGGGCAAGGTGGGGCCTTCTGGGGCCACTCCCCCACAGACACCAAATGCCCTCTGAGCCTCTGGGGCTCGTGAATACAACTTGCCTCTGAGCCTCGCAGGCTCCAACAAACAGATGCCGCCTTTACGAGCCTCTCGGGGCTCTGAACCAATGGGGGCGCTGTAAGCGGGAGTCCCCCTCCCGGGGACTCCCAAGGCAATGGTGCGCCCTGAGCCTCTCGGGGCTCTTGAGGAGAGACAGAGGCCCCCGTGAGCCTCCTCTGGGCTCAACGCGCACAGCGCGAGGTCGCGCTACCGAGGGGGGCGGACACCGACAATGTGTCCCGGCGCCCCTCCCGTGTCTGGTGACTCACCGGCTTCCGGTGCAGGTCCGGGGCTCCTCTCCAGCTCGGGGAGCCTCGGGCGGCCCCCGCAGGCAGCGCCTTCCTTCACTCCACCAATCAGAGCACAGGTCACCCGGCGAGCCTCCTGCAGCCACAACCAATGGCAGCGCGGCTCCCGGGTGACGTCAGCAGCTGCTCCGTGGCTTCTCCTCGGCTCGGGGAAAGGCGGGGCTGCTTCCTCCGGGCTGCGGCGGTGCTTTTCACCCGGGGTAAAGGCGGTGTGGGCAGCCGCTCGAATGTTCCAAACCAGCGAGGTGGGCACTCGCTTTAAAAGGTCGATAAGGCGCTCCCAAGCGCCAGGGGGCAATCACAGCGCTCCCAAGCGCTACAATTCAAAATAAAGCGCTCTCAGCGCTGGGGTGAAGGCACAGCGCTCCCAAGCGCTACAAGCCAAATAAAGCGCTCTTAAGCGCTATCAGTAAAATAAAGCGCTCCCAGGTGCCCTCAGCAAGCAGGGCAGAGTCCCAGCAGTCCTTGGGCAGGCAGGGGGGGGCAAGGCTGGGCCCAGAGCCAGCACACTGGGTCTCCAGGCAGGGAGACACCCCAAGTGGCGGTCCTCTGGCCCAGCGACAGCAGCAACAGCCCCCTCAGGATCCTGGAAAAGAACAACTTCAGTGGGGACACAGCCCCATTTTTATACAGTGCATTCCTTTGTTCAAGGGTGCAGAGTGGGGGCGGAACCAGTCGCAGCTGGTTCTTCAGTACTCTGTTTACCTCAACCACCCTCTCTATTCACTGGCAGGGCTTGGGTCATTAGACACACCACAGGGGGGCGGAGCCAGCATTGTGTGGGGAAAACCCAGCCCATCCAGGACACAGGTACACTCCTCCCACACATTACTCATGCAGATCTCCCACTCACCACCGGGCAGACCCATCCAGACTTCCTGGAGCCTGGCATGCCAGCCAGCTCCAGCCAATCACACGCCAGCACCCTCACAGCACACGTACAGCCATGTCTAGAAATGGCGCTTCCCTACTAGACACATACATGCTGCATACACCGTTGCGCAGCATTCACTCACACGAGTTCACACATACCAGACTCAAGCCTGTACACCCCACGCATCAGGAACTACCAGGGACACATACATTCCCCATGCATTCCTATGGGCGGGCAGGCCTAGCTCAGCACATGCACTCAGAGTGCGCACGCACTTTCCACTGGGACACAGTGAAAGTGCGCAGAATCCCAAAAATCACCATTGCCAGGTCACCATTTCACGCAAAAAGTCTAGGGGTGAACCTGCCCTAAGGGCCCAAGTCCAACAGGCAGGAAGCCGCGAGAGCAAACTTCCGCGCCTGGAGGCGCTTCAAATTCCCTCACCAGTCTCGGGGGAGCGGGCGTCTTTTTGTAACCGGACCTGCCAAGCCTGGGGTGGCTAGCTTCGCCTCCTGATTCCAGTGGGACCCTGCCAGCTGTCTCCCGCCGCCGCAGCCTCTGACACCGTGCTGCGGCCGCCGAGCGGGGGAGACTACAATCCCCGGCGTGCTTTGCGGCAGGAAGCCGCGAGAGCAAACTTCCGCGCCTGGAGGCACTTCAAATTCCCTCACCAGACCCGTGTCGCGGGTGCGCGCGGGAGCGCCGGGCAAAGGGCGGGCCCTCAGAGGCCAGAAGAGGCCGGGACGGGCTACTCCACCTGACCTTTCCATTAGATGAGGTATTGAGACGCACTTCATGTTTTGACTTGCTCTGTACTGCTTATTGTCGGTTTTGCGGGGGATCGTATATTAAACATGTCCGTTTGGGAGGATCTCAACGCCCTGTGTGGCACCAAGTATGTCCCGGATGCATCACCCCCCCCCCCCCCCCCAAGTATTACAGTCGTGGGCAATAATTCTGACAATGTAAACGGTACTCCGCGGGACCTACCTCTACCCTTAAACAAAGACAAAAATGAGCCCATTGCTCTGTCTCGGGGTTTCAATATTAAAAGGAAGCAGGATGGGGGTAATGTCAATGAGAACACACTAAAAACTCAAAAGTTATGCACCAGCCCCACATCATCCCCCTCTAATCCAACCACACCTATGGCGGATATGGATGTGGACATAACAGATGGCCCTGTACCGACCACCCAACTGACTTTGCTGGCTCAGCTCGGGCAATTGTTCCTATCTGTTATACCACCTTTGGTTACAAAACTTAATGACTTGGGGGACAGGCTGACTAGCATTGAGAAACAAATTAAAAGGAATTCCTCACCAACCAAGAAGCTGGTAACACCCGCTTATCCTCCCACTACCCCTGTTAAGTTCAAGTCAACTACTCGTAAGAATGTCCAAACCAACATACTTCCTCCTAACTCACCTACCGCAACAGGTCCCAAAGTGGCATTGAAACCATTGTTAATCAACTACACAGTGGCCAGAGCCGATCCAGTAAGAATGCCACATATTAACCTACCTCCTGAAGCCGCCCCATACATGACTGTCCTCTCTGGGGTTCCCCCACTTAGCCAGGGAAAACACGAAACATACCAGTAACTGCTAAATAATGCTATTTTCTGGCTACAGAACAAAAGACTTTTGCCACCTGATCTAGACGGTGGAATCCTGAGCGTCAGGAGGGTGGGGTGGATAGGTACGTTGCCCAAAAACACCTTTGGGGCCCTGGTGTTAATTAAATTTAAGAATAAGAACACAGGAGATGGCCCCATTTGCATCTGTGACCTGCATGACTTTTACCCAAGTATCCCACACATTCTGTTACCCAGATTAATGACAAAGAAATACGACCCCTGGGGAAGGGGACCCTGTGCATCTAGTGCCACTAACCATCTAGTCTTTAACAGATTTGAACCACGGCTTAAAAATTGTATTTTCTGATAACCAAATTTTAAGAGGCCACTCAGGAGTACCAGCTCAATTGACACGGTTGTAAGCATTTAACAAGTAAAGTGCCGATATAGGTTTGCCCGACGTTCTTTCCCTAAACATTAGCTATTTTTTGGCACTGTATGCATGACCCTATTCGTTTCTTTTAGAGCTGTTATGAAATGTTCTATATTGATTAGCTGATCCGTCATATTCATTTAATCCTGTTTTAATAGTTGACATTAACTTTGTAATGAAATGTTAAGGTATTTATTTTTGTATTGTTGCTGCTTTTATGATTTTTAAACTAAAATCGAATAAAGCTAATCTGAATCTGAACCTGTAAACTGTGGTTCTCCAGTATTGGTGTCTTTCATAGATTCACAAGCCACCCACCCTCCTCCTTTCAGAGGCTCTCTCTTTATCGCTTGGCTCAATATTACTCTTGTGCTACGAAAATTTGAGGGCCTGAGCCTCTGAGGAGAAAATTCTAAGAGGGTGCTGACGTCTGATTGGCCGGAATTTGGACCAAAACATAATGACCATGATATATCATAGAAGTGATATGTTGTCTATCTAGGGAAAACTCTATGGTTTTTGCTTTCTTTATGTATATATGCTTGTGTTATGGCTACAGTGCTATGTTATGTACCGTGGGACTCCTACTTCGACGACTGGGAATATTCAAGCATGTGAATCTATGAAAGACACCAATACTGGAGAACAACATTATACAGGTAAGTAACTTTTGTTCTTCCTCTGTCTCTCCCTTAGTAAACAAGCATTGAAAATTCAATCTGTCTCGCATTTGTTTGAGTTAGAGCTATTGGCATTGTAAATGCCAATGTCTTTTACCTATGTGTTATGAAATGTATGTATGTGGTGTGTAGTGGAATTGTGTGTTGAATTGAATTAGTTGTGTAATTGTGTGGTGTGGATTGGATTTGTGTAGTGGTATTATGTGGATAGTAAATATGTGGATTTGAGTATTGGAATTATGTGTAGTGGAATTGTGGGTTATTGAATGTAATTATGTGTAATGGTATTTTGTGTTGTGTTGTGGAGTGGTATGTAGTGGAGTTTAGTTATATACTGTGCTGTTGAGTTTTGTGGCACGATGTGGAATTTTGTGGTGTAGATTAGATGTATATGGAGTGTTGTGTAATTGTGTTGAGTTGTATTATGTGGTGTGGATTGCAAATGTGTGGAGTTGAATTGTCTGGTGTGGAACTGTGGATAGCTTTACCTGTTTGGTGACGAAAAAGAAGAAATGGGTAGGAGCTAAGCTTCAGATCTGTATGTGTTAAAAAAAAAAAGCTATTGGTGTATATGTATCTTACTTGTTATGAATTAAAGTGTATTTATGTGATGTGTAATGGAATTATGTGGGTTGGAGTGGAATTTTTTATTTGTGCCATGGAATTGTGTGGTGTCAAGTGGATTTGTGACGTGGAATTATGTGACATGGTCTGCAGTTGAATTATGTGGATAGTAAATATGTGGTATTGAGTGTACAAAAATTATATGGAGTGGGATTGTATGTGATAGAGTGTAATTATGATTGATATTTTGTGTTGAGTGCTATGTAATGGAGTTTAATTACGTAGCGTGCTGTTGAATTTTGTGGTATGATGAATTGTGTTGTAAATTTGATATATGTGGTGGAATTGTGTTGTGGGGTGAAATGTTTTTTTTTATCATGTTGTGTGGAATAGATTTTTGTGGAGTTAAATAGTGTGGCATGGAACAGTGTGGTATAGAGTGAAATTGTGTTGAGTAGAATTAAGTGGCATGGTGTGGGGTGGTTTGTGGTATAGAGTGGATTTATGTGGAGTGTATTTCTGTGCAGTAAATTTCTGTGGGGTGTATTTCTGTGGTATTGAGTAGTGTGTATTTAGGTGTAGTTGATTTATGTGGTGTTTAGTGGTATTATGTGGATTGTAATGGTTGCGTGGTGTGGTTGTATGTATTGCAGTTGTATTGAGTGGTGTTGCATGGTGTGGAATTGCGTAGAGTAGAGTGGTGGGGCATTCAGTGGCGTAAAGTGGAGTGCATTTGTGTATCATTGTGTGTAGGGCAGTTGGTTGGAGTAGTGTTGTGTGGCAGAGGAGGCAGGTTGCGTGGAGTGGTGTAAAGTGGAGTGGCATAGCAACAAGTGGCATTGCTTGGGTGGCGCTGCATTGATGCTGCGTGGAGTGGAGTGGAGTGGCGTGGCAATGCGTGGAATGTAGTAGAGTGGCTTTGCATGGCGCGGCGTAATGCAGAGTGGCACGGAGTATAATTGTGTAGAGTGAATTTGCGTTGCGTGGAGTGGCTTTAGTAAAACAATTGCCTTAAAAGTCCAAATCGGATTCAGAACTACATTAAGAATTGTAATTTAACTGCAGGGTTTTTTTTTTGTCCCCTTCAGATAGGAGGACTGTGTAGTGGACCTAAAGTAGTATCACACACTGTCCACAGAAAATATGGCACTGGCTGTTGTATCTAAACCAATAATGAGAAGGAGATGGGTAAGGGGTTTGGTAGTCGAGTTCTGGGAGCTGCACCACAGTGGGAAATTGCTGATCCAACACTGTAGGCACTCTTGAAGCTTCCTAAAAGGAACCGGAGATGGAGATCGAAAACTACAAAGAAGCAAAGCTTGAAAGCCTGCACAAGTGTAAGGAGAGCTGGGAGATGTGGCTATATTCTGTTAACAGCTCTTCAAAATGGGTCAGACAAACCGGACCTCTCTGCTCTGGAGTGCACTTTCTCTAGGGGGAGACAGCCAGGTGAGAACCCGGATCAGGCCTTTTTCACAGACAGACACCCAGTAATTATAAAGATAAGAATGGCATACACTTGCACCATGGAGAATGGTATCCTAGGTAGGAGCAAATGAAATGAAAGAAGCATTTGTATAGAGTATGGCTACCTGGAAGCATCCCAGCGCTGGGCGAAACTAGAGAAAGGTAACAGAACTTTAAGGAAAGAGAATAGTCTTTAATTGTTAGCAAAAGTCAAGGTGATTAGATTCCCTATAAAGGAACAAAGGCAGTGAGTTCCAGAGTTTAGCAGCATTGAACGAAAACAGCCGACCTCTACCTCTGGCCTTCTTGGTCCTAGGGACCTCAACTAGGTGGAGCTCATCCGATCGCAGTTTCCTCTTGGCCTTGTATGGACGAATCATGGATGAAATTATTAGAGGCTCATTCCCTTGCAGGGATTAATGGACCACACAAAGGTCCTTAAAACTGATTCTTTCTTGCATCGGGAGCCAATGGAGGGAGTGAAGTGCAGGTTTTGCTGAATGGCAATTTGAAACTCCCAACAGCAGTCTAGCTGCACAACTATTTACCATTGGAAGTTTCGAGACTACTGCAATAGGGGCACCCAGAAATAGGGCGTTGCCGTAGCATATCCTGGACAGTGTAAGCGATTGGACTGATACATTTTTTGCTTGGAAAGGAAGGCAGGGAAGCACTTTGCGGGTCATTCTGAGCAGGCCATAACAGGTAGCCGCAGTCTTTCTGGCTTGTACCCTAAAATTTAAGTTCTCATCTAACCAGATGCCTAGGCTCTTTATCTCGGTCTTTGAGATCGGGGCCGGGGTCATGCATGCTGGCCATATAGTGCTGGATTTAAAATGTAATGGATTGCCCAGGATCATGAGTCCGGTTTTCTCACCGTTGAGCTTGAGATGGGACATGCCCATCCGATTAGAAACTTCTTTAAGACATAGAGGCCATTAGACCTTTGATCTGCATGATTCAGTGCTACAACCAGTTGAGTATTGTCAGTGTACATCACCATGTGGATCCCAAATGAGGCTACAGTGTCCGCCAACGGGGCCAGATAAACATTGAAAAGAGTTAGGCTCAACGATGAGCCCTGAGGGACTTCAGACTGTAATGGGAGGGGCTTTGAAACCATGTCATCCTCGAATACTTGAAAGAATCTCCCCTCCAGAAAGGAACGCAGCCATTGAAGCGCAGTACCAGTTACTCTGCTGCTCCTAAGACGGTTAACCAAGAAACGGTGGTTCACTGTGTCACTAAGGTCGAGGAGTATGATGGCTGAGGACCCACCAGAATCTAGAATCTTTCTGCATTCTTCCACCACAGCTAACAGAGCAGTTGTCAGTGCTCTGTTGCGGGCGGAATCCTGTTTGGGAGGAATGGAGCAAGTCGTGTGATTCAAGAAAACCAGACAAAGTGTGGTTTATGTATTTCTCAGTAATTTTGCTGATCCCTGGCAGGAGAGAAATGTTGCGATAATTGCCCAGATCTGTGGGATCAAGGTTGGGTTTCTTTAATAGCGTTTTCACCATAGCCCTTCTCCAATTGGTGGGGACTATTCCTGTAGAAAGTGAGGCATTAATCAGGCCCGTGATAGTAGGGGCAATTATAGGTTCTACCAGTTTCAAGATCTTCGGTGGTGCCGGGTCCCTGGTGACCCACTTTTGAATGAGGACAACAAAATGAGAACTGATTCCTGAAGTAGAGAAGGAAAGGCCTGCAATGAATGTTTTAATTACATGCAGACCCAGATCCGTGAACATGCTAATAGAATCGCGCTCATTGTCAGTCTGGGGAATGCATTTAAGAATATTCTGTACTTTGGCAGTAAAGTACTCTACCTGATCATTGCAGCGCTGACCCGAGGTGTCTGGTGTAACAGGAGGGGTGGGGGCTTTGAGCAGTGTTTTTTTTATAATGAGAAAGGTTTCTCTAGGGGAGTTGGCAGCTAACAGGATTTTTTTCCTCGTAATAGGAGGCTTGGGCTTTTTTTATTTCTGCCTTATAAATGCCGATGGCCACCCTATATTCCGACTTCTTGTAGGGTGAGAGATCTTTACTCTAATTTCTTTCCAATACTTTACAATGCTGTTTTAAAATGCATAGTTCGGGGGAAAACCAAGGGGACTAATGGGATCCACCAGTCTTTTTTTTTTTTTATTGATATTTTAGGCAATGCTACATTCAGTGAATCCTCTATCCAATTACAAAAATTGTCATTGGCTGTGACGGGGCTAGTATCAGGCTTCGGTTTGGTCCTTTCTAATTCATGGGCCCACTTGTCCATTGGAAGCTTTGGCCAGGGATGGATTAAGGTACGTATGGGCTCGGTTTGAGGTTTGGTGAGCAGAGGGGACCAGTAGAAAGGGATAAGGAAATGATCGGACCATGGGAGAGGACCTTTTAGGTCCTCTAGGTTAGAAAACAACGGGTGAAGGAGGTGCCCTTTAACATGAGTTGCTTGCATGATCTTCAGTGATAATTGAAGGGCTGTAAGGTCTTGTGCTAATTCTTGAGCAATTAATGTGCCTGGATCGTCAAAATGCAGATCAAAATCTCCAAGGAGAGAAAAATTGTCCGCAGAGCTGGCCTGATTAACAACTGCTTCTAGCAGAGATTTACAAAATGTACCTGGAGCTCCAGGGGGGCAATAAGTAAGAATGCCTGTGAAAGAAAGGGAGGGTGTAAATTCTATCGAAAGGTAGACATTCTCACAATCCGAGAGATGGCTTCCAAGCAGGCGACAGGTTAGGTTTTCTTTGCATATAATAGCAATGCCACCGCAATCCTGTCGTACTATCAACCCTCTGCATCAGATACCCCTGGGGGAGTGTTTAAACAATATCTGATACTGAGCTAGGGGTAAGCCATGTTTCAATAAGAAACAAGACTTGTGGGTCCGAGTCTTTTAGGAGTATCGAGATCTCAGTTGTGTGCTTAGGCATAGATCTACAATTCAACAGGAGTAGTTTATAAGAATCCTTGAACAAAGTAGGCGCAGTGATGAGAGAGGGAAATTCAAGCTTACAATGAGGGCACCTTTCAGGAAACTTTTCGGGCAGGACAGAATGGGTGCATATTGCTCTCAAAGTGCTATTAAGCAGTTTGAGCTGTAAGCTGGAGTAACAGTAGGTGTCGGGGGGAAAAGATGCAGGGGTTCTGGCCCCTGGGCCCGGTCGGGTGCGGATGGGCGCAGACTGGTTTGCCTTAGGCGCGCCCGCTGCACGGTCGTGTCATCGGCACCTTTATGCGTAGGGGTCCGGTGTCAGGATCAGCAGCTAGAGCGCTGATCCGGCGGCCAAAGTGCAAGTGCGGAATGAACAAAAAAACCCGCTATAACATTGAACAAAGCTCAGTAGGATTCAGCGGTAACAGGTAAAACAATTTAAAATTAGTAAAACAGTGACAAAAAGCAGCAATATGTTTAAAAACAATGTGACCGGTAGAACCACTCCCTATCAACGAGTGTTCTGCCTCGAGTCTCTAATGGCCCAGCACGGTTGCGTCATTGGCGCCTTTATGCGTAGGGGTCCGACGTCTGGATCAGCAGCTAGAGCGCTGACTCAGCGTCCAAAGTGCAAGTGCGGAATGAACAAAATACCCCTCTACCTCCTAGAGCATTGAACACAGCTCTGTAGGATTCAGCGGTAACAGGTAAGAACAATTTAAAATTAGTAAGCAGAGAGGGTAATGTGGATTTTGCCTGGTCACATATATTGGTTTCCTGACTTTTGTTTTGCGTATTGCAAACTACACGTCTCCAGTGGAATCTGTGCTCACTTAGACTGCATGTTAGGCAAAATGACTGGAGAGACCTCAGTCCAATGGTAACACACTTAGTGCACTGGACTGTTTACTAGACAAGAGACACAAAGATTTTGAATGTCAGCTCTACATAATTTTGGTGACTCGACTCACATTTCTTAAAGCAGGAGTGTTGTGTGATAAGGTACATGAGCTGAAGAAAGAGGAGAAAACAGGGAAACAGCAGGAAAAAGATGAAAAATCAAAAAGTCATTGGGAGCTCTTCTTAAAACATTGATGAGACCGTTCCAAACCACACAATTCATATAAAAAAAGGGAACTTGTGAGGTCACCCACAGATGCAGAGAAAGAGGGGGTGCATATTTCACATGAACGTGTAGTACTGGCTTACTCAGCTTCTGGTTCCTACACTAAGTGACAGTGAAGTTGAGAACTGGTAAAAACCAAGAAGGAAAAGGGCATGCATAACCATAGATAGCAAATGCTACACCACACATGTTGGTGGTTCAACTCGTATAACCCAATCGCAGTTTACGGATTCCAGGCAGTCATAACTTTGAATTCTGAGATGGTGCCACAATTCCAAAAGGGCATTAATATGAGCAATAGCCGCCATCTAAAGTAGGTTGACGGGGCTTCGGCTCACAAAGCCAAACACACATACCAGGCCACGTCGACACTGATGATTACATTACATATAAACATTGATTTCTAACTCATCATATATCAACATGCACAGAAACTAGAGCTCAAATCAGTCTTCAGAGAGCAGCATCTGAAAAGGGATACAGTATAAAAAAGGCATGTATACCCATCTATAGGACCACTTCGCTTTCTTCAAAAGGTTACAATACTGTTTACTGTAAGCAAAAATAAAGAAAAATATTGTAGCACAAGTTTTCCTTAATTGTCTCGCTCTTGAAATGTTATGGTTAGGGCAGGTGTTTTGAGGGACACACAGGACTAACTTTGAGGTTGAGCCATCTCGGGGTCTAGGGTGGCAATGAGGAGGGTGAGTCTAAAAGACTTAAGGCAAATCGGGGAGATAGAGCAGAGAGTGTGGTGGAGGAGTGGCAGGGGGGCCGAGGGCATGAGAGTGAAAGCAAACCAGCGCAGCAAGAAAGAGCTCATTCATACCTGCAGTTCTCTGCAGAGACTAGAGCCAGTACATGGCCAGTGCAGCTGCGAGGAGTTGGGCAAGCACAGACAGCAGTGCCCTCTGGCCTGAGGAAGGCTGCAGCACATCGCTCCCTCTCGTCCCCCTGGATCCGCTGCTCTGCTGAGAGGCAGGCCAGGCTCTATCCCCGTGAGCGATTGCGATTGGGAGGGGGAAGAGGAAGGAGAGCACAGAAAGTGGGATGAAGAAGCAGGGAAATAGACAACAATGAAAGCGAAACCAGAGCAGCGCTCGTGAAACGAGCATCGTGTTGATTATGTATGCTCACAATTATTGAAAAACAAGCAGGGTGGGGTAAGGGAGGGAAGTGAAAGGAACAGAACAGGTGCCCTTTAAACTCCTATGATGATGAGCAGAAAACAAATGAAAGAGTACCTGCAACAGCAGGTAGGAGAAACTCATTTAAGAAAGTAGTCCTCACAGACTGTAAATGAAACATCCTTAGTAACAGCACAAGTAAAAGGGCCAGTCCTTGTGGGAGGTTACAAAAGCAGACAAGACTGTACTAAGGAAAGATTACCAAGCCTATTCACAAATTAAAAGCAACCATTTAGAATGGACAGTAACAGGAGCCAATTGAAAAGATGGTGTCAAATGGGTGGAGCTTCACGTCCATTCCTGAACACAGCATGTCTTGAGGAGACAGCGCAAGCGCTGCCTAGGCGAGACCTAAAGGACTGGGTCCCTAGAGCTCATGGAGGGGTACTGGAGCCCCCGCAAGACTCCACAAAATATGCAGTCTTCTATCATGTATATGTGTCTTCCCGATTCTTTCAAAAGAGCTCATTAAATGGATCTGTGACCGATTGAACCATCTTGGAGATTTAAGTGTCTTAGGGGGTAACCATTTACAGCTGACATAAAGGTTTGTTAAGTTTATATAAGCTGCTGACAAAGCCTTGAACCTTATTGTCACAAAAAAGTATTGCAGCTGCTTACCCAAGCTGTTGGTAAATGATTGCATTTGGCAATTAATTTAATCATAATACTTGGTATGTAATTTTACTTTATGTGAAGCGTGATTATCTGGTTTCTTGACTTTTGTCTAATGGGGCTGGAGTCCCAAAGATAATACGATTTTATTCTTGCATCCTCACTTATCAAACCTGAATACATCTAATTTCTTATTTTTAGGTCTCGCCTGAGCCAGCGCATGCGCTGCTCTGGCGAGACATTTAGTGAGTGGGCTTTAAAAAACCGACCACAGATTTTTGTGTGGCCTAGAGCGTGCACTTACGCGCACAGTAACGCGCATTCATCGCATCGCTTAATCATGCGCCATCTGGCTTTCCTCTCGCTTGGTCTCCCAAGTGCGTGTTTCAACGCTCCTCCCCCACCACAGAGCGCGTCTCACGGCCACGCGTCTTGCTTGTTTTTCTTGTTTACATTTGCATTGAATCGACTCCCTACATGTAGTGGCCATCGCCATCGGAAAAGTTTAATTTTTGTGTTACAAATATAAGGGCAGGCTTATCGTACAACACAGGTGCTTCACGGCTGCCGTTTTAGTTTGCACTGGTAGCGCACCTTGGAGCTTTAAAGTTGGCTGCTCTCATGCTAAGCTGTCCCGATTTCGCTTTTATGCCCAACTCCACCTTCCAAGTGCAAATGAAGCATTTCTCTCCCCTCACCCTTTCCCTGTGCATCGAGTGAGACACCATCCACATAGTTTGTTTACATTTGCATTGAATCGACTCACTACATGTAGTGACCACCTCCCTGTTGAATCGACTCACTACATGTATTGACCATATCCATTGAAAAAGTTTCATTTCTGTGTTACAAACATAAGAGCAGGCTTCTCTTACAACACAAGTGCTTCACAGCTGCTGTTTAATTTTTGTTTGCACTCGTAGCGCACCTTGGAGCTTTGAAGTCTTCTGCTCTCATGCTATGCCGTCCCGATTTGCTTTCATCCCTCCCCCACCTTCTGAGTGCAAATGAAGCATTTCTCTCCTCACCCTTTCCCTGTGCATCAAGTGAGACACCATCCACATCGTTATCTGGAGGGGGAACATTTAGGCCCTTTTCTACAGGTCACTGGCCTGCTGTTGAAGAACATCATGGGATCGCAGAGTTAAGACTGGGGGCGAGAAAAAGACACAAATGGGATAGGAGCCGTTATTATTGACAATTTTAAAGGTAGGATTCCAGTCTTCATTTGCTATTCGCTGCTCTTTCCTGTTTTGTCGCAAGGAAAACCTTGCGAGCAATATTAAAAAAAAAAAAATGTTTTACTAAATGTTTTCATTGGCTAACACCACTTTGCACTTGCAAGATCTTGAGTAATTGCCTAGCCATCAGAAAATGTGGAAATCCTAATGCCTTCCACCCAACTATAACTTAACCACACCAGTATTTACTGACTGTAGAAAGTTAAGCTGTGTACTTTATCCGTCCCGTTAAACTTTCGGGTGAATTAATGCCAAGGGCTCTGAATGCTACCCCACAGTAGTACCAGTTCTTTTCCTTCTCCCTTTTTTCTGTCTTAAGATACTCGCTATCCTCTCTGACTCTCCTTAACTGCTCTTGCATGGCTAGCCAGCTCGCTTCTCCTTTCTCTGATGCCCCATTGCTGTCACAGCAACTGCACTGTGCTCCTGTGTCGGTCGTCAATATGCTAATACAAACATACACCAGTTGTTTACAAACTGCATATGCAGAAACCCCAGTGCCAATAAACATAACACCAATACATTGTTTTTACATTGCATTAATCCAGTGTAAACCAATTAAAGCAGTTCATTTTTAGTATCCTTCATTTTCTGTGTACATCAGCTTTCCCTTTACTGTATATGTGATAGGTGATAAACAGTAATTTTGTAAATTTTTGGACAACGGGTTTCAAAACAAGCATGGCATAGCCAATAGGTCTCGCCTTTGGGACCTTAGAAGTGTTTAGTTACCCAGCCCAATATCCTTGGTGCAACAACATCAAGTGTTGCATGGCTAAACATTTATAAGGTCCCAACGGCGAGACCTATTGGCTATTCCAATGCTTGTTTATATAATGCTTTTTTGCATTGGTTTTACAATACTATACAAATAAACATTATATTCAGGGCCCCACAACTTTGAAATGTATAGCATGCTTAGAAATGTATTTGGAGAACATTCAACTTAATAAAACGAGGTAATTTAGAATCAACGTTTACTTGTCAGCAGCGCTTATATATTTGTGCCTTGAATGTGGCTTTTCATACATCTAAATTGGATAAACAGGGCCTTATAAACTGTGCAATGTCTCATTTTATAAGGCTGTGATGGATAGTCAGAGTTGGACCTTTATCGTTTGCCCTTGATATTACAAAGATACTAGGAATATGAGATGGTTTTTGAAAACCCACCAAAATCTGTCAATTGATTGAGATAATCATATTGCACCTTATCACACATTTTATTAATTATTGAATCCTATTTCATGCTGCAGAGCTTTGTGTGTTTTTAAATCAGTTTTAAATTTTTTAATTTAAATGTAAAAATTTATTAATGGATATAATTTGAAGTCTGTACGTTTCAAGCATTTTAGTGGGTTGGCAAAAGACTAGTAAAGCTCCTTCCACAGAAACCTAGCACCTAATCGGCAAAGATGTATGTGGCTGCAACTCTTATCCGTTGAAATGTCTGTTTGCATATCACATACCTAGACATCTTTTAATACATTTGTAATGTATGCTTGCTTATAGTCGGACTCAAGAACGATGGGCCACACAAGCGAGATTTTTTTCTTGACACCTTTTTGGTTAAATGAGTCAATTTTTCCTGCCTACTTTTATAGACCAATTTTTGGGGGAATATGCCCTCTACCGGTCTGTTTGGGTAGATTGCTATTTTGTTCAGTAGTCGTGAATATCAGTAAAAGTTCTGATTATAAAGAATGCAAAGTTATTTACTTGTAGTGCATCTTCCCTAGTTCTCTATCGTGGACATATTCATTGAATTCGAAAGCAACCCATCTTCCCAGCAGTCCCTTAAAATTTGCTAATTAAGTTTAGTTTAAGATGTTTCCTGCGGAGTGTACTTCAATATATACCTGGCCAGATGTATTGAACCCATTCTGTGTCTGTAGGAAAATGTGTTCATAGATCTGGGCCACCATCTTTTGACTGCCTCTTCAGGTCCGGCTGTGTAACCGCAAAGTCCCCGCTGGTCACATTGCGCCACATGTCTGTTTGACTTAATTTCATTTTGATAACTTTTCATCCAGAAATTAAAACATTTTAAGGCTATGGCCTCTTTGTTTATTCTTTGCATACAATAAACTTGTGTTTCCTTGAAGTAAAGGGTAGGCATTTTCCAAACAGACTACCTCTGGCATGAAGAGTGAGATTCAGTGTTTATGAATTCAATGAAGATTCCCATATTGAAGAATCTGCTTTTATTTTGATCATGTAACTGTTGGTTTTAAAAATAACCCCTGAGCATTAAATTCATCACAGTGAAACTCTGCCTGCTATTGTGAAACCATTAACCTGCTGAATTGTTTTAAAACCAATGGGCTGTTAAATTGTTTTTGTCCACCAAATGGTAACATTCCCTGGTTCATTATGTGTTTTGCTGTTTTATAGACAAGGAGGACTGCTTGTCAATTTTCATCCATCAATACTGGCCTGCCTACTTCCACAGCTGACCAGCCCAAGACTTGCTGTGAGGAAAAGAACCATCATTGCTCTCGGTCATTTGGTCATGAGCTGCGGCAACATAGTGTTTGTAGACCTCATTGAGCATTTATTGACTGAGCTGTCAAAAAACGATTCCATGTCGACCACTAGGACCTACATACAGAGCATTGCTGCAATTAGTAGGCAAGCAGGTCATAGAATAGGTAAGTTGTTGTATGGAATAACTAGGAAGAACTACTTAAAATATATATATATATTTTTGTCCTGATTTGGAGATTGTCTTATTGCTGGTTTATTGCAATTTATTGCAAATTACATTATTCTCAATATTGATTGATGTAGCTGTACATTTCTTTCTTCTTTTGCAGGTGAATATCTGGAGAAAATAATACCATTGGTGGTTAAATTCTGTAACATAGATGATGATGAGCTAAGGGAATACTGCATTCAGGCCTTTGAGTCATTTGTTAGGAGGTAAATTACATTGTCCTCTATAAATTCAGTAGTGTTTTTTGTTTTATACCTGATGTGGCCACATATATATATATTTAAAAAAAAACATATTTTATTAAGTTTTTGACATACGCCTCACATCATTACATTGCATATTCCATATAGTATACATGTGTCGTATAATATTATCCGAAAATTGCAGTGCCAACCAAGTGGCACTGTGCCCACGGGCACTCCTATGAGACGTAGTCTCTGCGTTTATCAGCAATGTAATCCGTTTTTATTTAGTGTAAAAATTCCCAACCACTCGTAGATCAATGCAGTAACTTCTTTAATCCAATTTTACGTTTAAATCATTTCTTTGTGATGTTCAAAGTTATCACATTGTAGATCAGTATCATCAATTTTCAATAACATATGACAATCGCTCCTTCATTTGATTCCATCTCAAATTGCGATGTGTATATCCCTATGCATTTCGGGACCCATGCCCTTCATCAGGGGATTGGTATACAATCTGAAATTAAAAAGTCTTAGTTTGAGAATACTGTTCGTGAGTACTGACTCTTCTTACAAAAAGCTCAAGGGTAGGGTGAACATGCTGGTGAAAATGCTAGAAGTACACGATAGGTGAATGGAAGAAACGCGGTGACAAATGTTCTTGAAGTTAACTGTGCTAATACTAAGAGACTCGCAAATTGCCAAGTGAAACGAAAGACTGACAAATGTTCTAACAGTTGACTGTGCTTGTGCTAAGAAACTCACATGCTACCAAGGAAAACGAACAGCTGTGAGGTTAACGAAACTTGAAAACGGGGGTGAAACGTAACCGATGGGTGCTCTGTGAATGATGAAAAAATAATGTTGTGAACGAAAAGCGAGTGCTCAGGTAGATAAAATATGTGGAGTTTAGTCAACGTGGATATGACAGTAGACGAGGGTCATAAGCACGTCAATGCCACTCGGATGATGTAGATAAACAGGGTGCTACGAGTCTTACCGCATGTGTTGACGTGACAGCGTGTCAGTGTTTCCTCGCATGAATGCTTTCGGTAACGCGGAACTCCGCTTAGGTTACATCAGTGCAACCATGGGTGAAGATGTAGAAAGGAAATTCGAAGATGGACTAATACGTGGCGGCCATCTTAAAGTGGTAACGGTACAGTGGTGAAACTGGACGAGGGACACCGCCGTGTGTGAGCCCTGCACTAAAACTCGAAGATGGACTAAAACCTGGCGGCCATCTTGAACCATTAACATGGGGAACACGTCAGTGTTGTTGTAAACAAAAGCATTACTAAACCTCAATAGCGAATCACAACAAGTAGTGATCAAATAATTGAAGTGCCATTTATGTGACCCACGGTATAAATGTGGGAATAACTATTGTAAGTGAAGATGGCAATGTGATCTGTATGGGCTGATCTCGCATAGTTTAGTCCATGTGTCTGAAGTGTGAATATGTGATGAAACTTAGTATGAAGACGTGTCAACATGCAAAAGAACAAGGTGTATGAAAGTTGAACTGGACATAAACTCAGTCTGAATGAAAAACATTAGATGTACAAGCATGAGTAGATCAAAGGAAATATACAAAATGGAAAATTAAAACCATGAATGTCAACCAATGAAAAATAAGGAAAAGATGATTTCTAGAAGTGTAGTTCATCCATCGTGTAGTTCGCGGTTGGTGTTGCATTTAATGCAACACCAACCGCGAACTACACGATGGATAAATGACTCGACACTTCTAGAAATTATCTTTTCCTTATTTTTCATTGGTTGACATTCATGGTCTTAATTTTCCATTTTGTATATTTCCTTTGATCTACTCTAATGTTTTTCATTCAGACTGAGTTTGTCCAGTTTAACTTTCAGACACCTTGTTCTTTTGCATGTTGACACGTCTTCATACTAAGTTTCATCACATATTCACACTTCAGACACATGGACTAAACTCTGCGAGATCAGCCCATACAGATCACATTGCCATCTTCACTTACAATAGTTATTCCCACATTTATACCGTGGGTCACATAAATGGCACTTCAATTATTTGATCACTACTTGTGATTCGCTCTTGAGGTTTAGTAATGCTTTTGTTTATACAACACTGACGTGTTCCCCATGTTAATGGTTCAAGATGGCCGCCAGGTATTAGTACATCTTCGAGTTTTAGTGCAGGGCTCACACACACGGCGGTGTCCCTCGTCGAGTTTCATCACTGTACCGTTACCACTTTAAGATGGCCGCCACGTATTAGTCCATCTTCGAATTTCCTTTCTACATCTTCACCCATGGTTGCACTGATGTAACCTAACCGGAGTTCCGCGTTACCGAAAGCATTCATGCGAGGAAACACTGACATGCCGTCACGTCAACACAGGCGGTAAGACCCGTAGCACCCCGTTTATCTACATCATCCGAGTGGCATTGACGTGCTTATGACCCTCGTCTACTGTCATATCCACGTCGACTAAACTCCACATGTTTTATCTACCTGAGCACTCGCTTTTCGTTAACGACAGTATTTTTTCATCATTCACAGAGCACCCATCGGTTACGTTTCACCCCCGTTTTCAAGTTTCGTTAACCTCACAGCTGTTCGTTTTCCTTGGTAACGTGAGTTTCTTAGCACAAGCACAGTCAACTGTCAGAACATTTGTCACAGTCTTTCGTTTCACTTGGCAATTTGCGAGTCTCTTAGTACTAGCACAGTTAACTTCAAGAACATTTGTCACCGCGTTTCTTCCATTCACCTATCGTGTACTTCTAGCATTTTCACCAGCATGTTCACCCTACCCTTGAGCTTTTTGTAAGAAGAGTCAGTACTCACGAACAGTATACTCAAACTAAGACTTTTTAATTTCAGATTGTATACCAATCCCCTGATGAAGGGCATGGGTCCCGAAATGCATAGGGATATACACATCGCAATTTGAGATGGAATCAAATGAAGGAGCGATTGTCATATGTTATTGAAAATTGATGATACTGATCGACAACGTGATAACTTTGAACATCACAAAGAAATGATTTAAATGTGAAATTGGATTAAAGAAGTTACTGCATTGATCTACAAAGAGTGGTTGGGAATTTTTACACTAAAAAAAACGGATTACATTGCTGATAAAGGCAGAGACTATGTCTCATAGGAGTGCCTGTGGGCACAGTGCCATTTGGTTGGCACTGCAATTTTCGTGTGTTTACAATCCAATATCCCCCAGGGTCAGAGGGGATAATACCCGGAGGCACCCGTAAACAGCCAATCAGAGTTTATTCTGTACATGCCCAATTTACATTTTGGTGTGCCGCACATCAAACATAATTTCCAGTTGTATAATATTATGCCATCAACAGATTTTTGTGCATCAGTACTTTCACGTTAATACTATCGGTTTACAATGGTGACATTTTTGTGTCTGACTGTACATTTCATTTGTGTTTGGACAGTATATGGAATATTAAGATTTCTTAAATTTAAAACTATCCCCAACAGTTCCCCCCCACCCCGGTACTCCCCGGTCACAGTTCCTTGTCTATAGTGTATTTTGAACCACCTATATATTCACACAATCCAGCACTGTGCGTATTTAAACTTACAACTTTCACTTAGTACATAATGTGTCGCCGCATGGGCACCACACAGTAAGTGCTACGCAAACTATTTAGTCATCTTGATCTATCTCAGTTAGTTTCATCTCCTCCAACATAGATTCACATTCTAGGGATATTGGTCTCTTTCACAGACCCCTTACTTCTTACCTGTGCAGTGCTGCACCCTCCGCACAGCTCCAGCGTAGCATTTCCGCCCACCAGCTCGACACAGCGGGGGGTTTCTTCGACTTCCAGCGCATAGTAATGGTTCTAATAGCCAATATTAACGCTAGGTCTATGAATCGGTATTATATTTTGTGTTTGGACAAATGTTTGTGTAGACCCAAAATGCACTCCTCCACAGTGTCTTGAATCTCGTGATGTGCTGCCGTCCCAATTATTCTTCTAATAGTGTCCCAGTATCTCCTTATTAACGGGCACGTCCACAGCATGTATATCAAGTCCGCTCCCTCTGTCCTAAACCTCGGGCATGAGTGCTGCGCTTGCGGGAACATTTTATCTAATCTGCCCGGGGTCAAATAAGCCCGATGCAATACCATTGTTTGGATACATTTGAATTTTGAATTTCTCGACACTTGTCTGGGATGCTCAATTACTGCCGTCCATTCTTTATCCGTCACATCTCTACCTATATCCCCCGCCCATATAACCCTCAGTGCATCTAAAGAGACCCTTGTGTGGGCTCTGATACCAGTGAATAACCGTCGAATCAAATGTCTACCTCTACCCATGTAGTCTACCATCTTCACCATCTCGTTGTTGGGGGTTCTCTCCTCTGTGGTGCCCAGTACTTTTTAGGTTTCGCCTGAACCAATGCGCTTGCGCATTGCTCCGGCGAGATTATAGTAAGGGGAAAAGAACAGTCTACCAAAACGGCGGATTAGACACAGTTCATGTGATCTATGCGCGTGCACAGCGCCAGCCACGTCACACACCACCATTTGTCTGTGCCTCGCATCAGACTTCAAAGGCTGCCGCTCCCCAATCCAATCAGACTTCAAAGGCTGCCTCTCCCCCGAACCCCCGCATCAGACTTCAAAGGAATGCGCTCCCGCTCCCCCACCACAGCAATGCCGAGAGCTTGTTTTGCTTGCTACTCCTTGCCCTGCTCTCCCGTGTGCTTGCATCTTCCTTCCTTGGTCCTGGGTGTTTTCCGTGTTCTCCCATTCAGTGCCTTCTCGACCCGTACGTGATTGCTGTCCAAGCCCCAGCCCTCGCTGCCTCTATCATTATACACTCTCCCTGTGTTTTCCTGTTTCCCCTTGCTTTTTCCCGGCTCCTTCATTCTGTGCTTTGATAAACTGAACGCGCTTTGTAGCACTCAACCCTGCGTGTTCTTAGCTTCAGTCTCTGTGCTGCTGCACCACATCACTCAGGGACACCACCACATCACTCGGGGGCACCACCACATCACTCGGGGGCACCACCACATCACTCGGGGGCACCACCACATCACTCGGGGGCACCACCACATCACTCGGGGGCACCACCACATCACTCGGGGGCACCACCACATCACTCGGGGGCACCACCACATCACTCGGGGGCACCACCACATCACTCGGGGGCACCACCACATCACTCGGGGGCACCACCACATCACTCGGGGGCACCACCACATCACTCGGGGGCACCGCCACATCACTCGGGGGCACCGCCACATCACTCGGGGGCACCGCCACATCACTCGGGGGCACCGCCACATCACTCGGGGGCACCGCCACATCACTCGGGGACACCGCCACATCACTCGGGGACACCGCCACATCACTCGGGGACACGCCACATCACTCGGGGACTCGGGGACACGCCACATCACTTGGGGACACCGCCACATCACTCGGGGACACCGCCACATCACTCGGGGACACCGCCACATCACTCGGGGACACCGCCACATCACTCGGGGACACCGCCACATCACTCAAGACACCACCCAGGGGCACCACCACACCACTCGGGGACACCGCCACATCACTCTGGGACACCGCCACATCACTCTGGGACACCGCCACATCACTCTGGGACACCGCCACATCACTCGGGGACACCGCCACATCACTCGGGCCACATCTCTCGGGGACACCGCCACATCACTCGGGGACACCGCCACATCACTCGGGGACACCGCCACATCACTCGGGGGCACCGCCACATCACTCGGGGGCACCGCCACATCACTCGGGGGCACCGCCACATCACTCGGGGGCACCGCCACATCACTCGGGGGCCCCGCCACATCACTCGGGGGCACCGCCACATCACTCAAGACACCACCCAGGGGCACCACCACACCACTCGGGACACCACCCAGGGGCGCCACCACACCACTCGGGGACACCACCACACCACTCGGGACACCACCACACCACTCGGGGACACCACCACACCACTCTGGGGCACCACCACATCACTCTGGGGCACCACCACATCACTCTGGGGGCACCACCACATCACTCTGGGGGCACCACCACATCACTCTGGGGGCACCACCACATCACTCTGGGGGCACCACCACATCACTCTGGGGGCACCACCACATCACTCTGGGGGCACCACCACATCACTCTGGGGGCACCACCACATCACTCTGGGGGCACCACCACATCACTCTGGGGGCACCACCACATCACTCTGGGGGCACCACCACATCACTCTGGGGGCACCACCACATCACTCGGGGGCACCACCACATCACTCGGGGGCACCACCACATCACTCGGGGGCACCACCACATCACTCGGGGGCTCCACCACATCACTCGGGGGCACCACCACATCACTCAGGGGCACCACTCGGGGCACCACCACATCACTCAGGGCACCACTCGGGGACACCACCACATCACTCAGCCCAACCACATCATCACTCAGCACCACAACAGCACGGTCCTTGCTTGCTACCAATAAGCATTGCCATAGCCAATAGGACTCGCATTAGGAAAGTGTAAGCTATTGGCTTTGTGAATAACAATGCTATTAATTTATATATTTTCAAAGCCAACACGTATTTAAAAAATTTGTCCTTTACAATACCAATAGCTCACACTTTTCTAATGCGAGACCTATTGCATTGCAAATGCTTGTTAATGCATTGTAATAGGGCAGCATGCGTTAGGTACAGGTGAGCTGGGGCTTCCGTCTCATTAACAAAGGTGTCATGGTCAAGCAGCGTCTCATTACCAAATAGATCAGCTACCATGTTGATGCCTGCTTCAGACCAGGATTCTATCTGTATAATCTTCTGAGTCCGTATGTCCCCTCCCGCCAACTAAGATCTAGTGGGATGGGACAGGTTACTGTCCCTAGAGTCAGGACGGAAAGGATGGGCGGGCGCTTTTTTAGGTTTGTGGCAGCTCAGCAGTGGAATAAACTCCCGTGGGGGCTTAGGATGGAGACATCGGAGGTGACCTTCCGTAAAAAGCTGAAAACATTCCTTTTTCCAAATGAGTACCTTCTGATGTTGCTCTCCGTTCGGGGGTGACCTAAGAATGATGTTTGTGCTTTGTGCCGCAGCGTGGGGACACACTAGTAAAGTGTAACCAAGCGCTTTATAAATGTCATCATCATCACTTGCGATGTGTGAATTTGTCACTTGTTAATGGGATACCTAAAAGTGGAATGTTATCTGCGTATGCAGGGGGTGCATTTGTGCATCGTAGTGCTGCTTTCCAACACTTAAGCGCAGTATCCAGCAAGGGGGGTAGGTCTCTCTGAGGTGTATGTCCTGGCAATAGCATGGCATGTAGTGCACCACTATCGATGTCCGCTTCAGTGTTCCCTATTACCTGTAGGTTACGTCCCGCCGTCCAGTATGATAACCATTGTAATTGGCAGGCGTAGTAATAGGCTCGGAGGTCTGGTACTCCCAGCCCCCACATACGAGTACTCACTTGCAATTTCTTCAAACTTATACGTCTTCTTCCCTTACCCCATATGAGATCTATTAACAGAGTATTTAGTAATTTGAAGGTGGATTGCGGCACTATTATTGGTAGATTTGTGAAATAATACAATAATCGCGGTAGGACAACCATTTTTGCAATGGCTGCTCTCCCCATGACTGACAATGGCAGCGCAGTCCAAAAGGCAGTGCTGTATCGTAGAGCTCTAATTGTTCTATTGAGATTGCCATCTAGCATATCTGCATTTGTCCTGTATATCTGGATGCCCAGATATTTCAACGTAGTCGGTGCTATCTGGATCTTAGTATCCCCAAAGTCAGCTTCCGTGTCGTCGGCGTGGTCCGTGAAGAAAAATGCATGTGATTTTGTAGTGTTTAATGCCAGACCCGACATTCCTTCAAAGAGTTTATACATGTCAGATATTGGGTCCAGGGGCAATCGGAGATCACGTATGTATACAATGATATCGTCAGCGTAGGCCGAGAATAGATGTTGTGTTCCCTATCGGGATACCCAATCCCAGGAAATCCTGTCTCATTTATATTGCTAACTGTTCCAATGCCAAAATAAATATAAGAGGCGATAACGGACAACCTTGTCTGGTCCCTTTATGTATCGTATATTCTTCCGATATGTGTCTTGACCCGCGCAGTCGGGGCCTTGAAAATTAGATGTAGCCATGCTATGTACCCTTCCTGTATCCCAAATTTCAGTAATACTTGAAACATGTATTCCCAATTTATTGAATCAAACGCCTGTCTGAGGTCTAAAGATATACAGCCCGCATGGGGGAACCGTTTAGGTGCTTCTGTCATCAAATAATGTAGTTTTCTAATATTTAATGAGGTGCTCCGCGCCGGCAGGACTGATGTGGCCACATATTGAATTGAAACCTATGCTTAGTAAATTGATTGAGACACAGATTCTCTTCTGCGCCATTTTGCAGTTTATTTTTCTGTTTTTATGTGTGACTGGAATGCTGATGGAACACTAGGAGGCAGTCTGTGGAGTTTGGTGAATTTCTTCAAGTTCCATGCACGCATTTAACGGAGTATGTAGATTGGTCTCATTTATCCAAGTATATTTTATGTAACAAACCTCACTTGATCGATGTTATTTAACATATCATAAAATAATGACATCTGACATTTGTTTGTCATGAACATAACACGTTCTCCTAGATGCAAGGGGAAGTAACCCCAAACCTTAATCTAGTTTATAGGGGCCACTGAAGAATTTTCTACAGATTTCTAAACTGTAGTGCTAGAAATGTTGTTATTACAATTCTGAAGTCCCCATAAAATGTGAAGAAGGTAGCAACCCCTCACAGTAATCCATTGACCAGCCCTAATGCAGTTTTGCACAAAGAACAAGCAAAAAGGATTATCTCACTTCCAGAAACATGTATTTTCTTTTTTTTTTTTTTTTTTAGTATTCCTCCTAAGTCAGCAGAAGAGTGTACATAATGTTGCAAATGGCGATTGTAAATGTTCAGAAATTGCCAGTCACTCCCAGATTTTTACCTAACACTTATTTACATTGGATATTCCTGTCCTGCCTTCTTTTTTTAATGATTTGTGTAGTGCCGCTTTAGCGTAACCTCTAGGAAAATGTTGCATTTGTATCGCAAGAAATAATGCATAAAGCAGTTAGCAGCAACTTCAGATCTCCTTACTTTGAGTGCTTAAGTGTCCCTTCAGCATAAGGTATGCATATAGGTATCATCTTTATACAATTGAATGTTTCATTGTCTTGGAACCAAAGCTTTTTGTATTGCCAGACACAAATTGTGAAACTCCTGTGTTATGAAGGAGTAAATTATGTATGTCGAATGTCTCGATTGTGCTTCAAGCAAAGGCAAATTATGTGTCACTTTTATTTAAATAACTGGTGGTTTTAACACACAATAATACTGTTGAGGCAAAACATTTACCTCATTGGTACAAGCTAAACACATGTAATACAGCAGCGAGGAACTGATACACCAGTTAGATTATGTGATGGCTGCCATTGCTGTGTGTTTTTAATAGTAACTGTCGACCCTTATGGGCTACTGACAAATTTTCAGTGAAATTGTGCTGCATCTGCTGCATTATGTAAAATTGTATGGTAAGCCCATAATTATACAGTAAAACTCCACTGATGCAAAATTAGAAAAATCCCTGTGGCTTTCCATATGGTATGCAAGTTTGGAAAAAAATGGTACTCTTTAAGTGTATGACAGGAGCGTGTACTAGTTAAATTCCTTACTAGTAGTTTTTTGTTTTCCAAAATACCTTTGTTACACATGTTATGTTAATATTTTTCAGGTGCCCTAAGGAGGTGTATCCCCATGTGTCTACAATTATCAATATTTGTCTCAAGTACTTAACCTATGATCCCAATTACAACTATGATGATGAAGATGAGGATGAAAATGCGATGGATGCCGATGGTGCGGATGACGATGATCAAGGTAAATTTCGTCTTTATTTTGGTGTCTGTAAATTTGTGAATACTGTTTAGCCACACATAGGCACTTAATTAATTTGCAGCAGTTTCGTTTATTCCTCCCTTTAATTACAAAGCTACCTTTCCTGATCTTTCTAACTTGCTACTCACCAGAAATCAAATTCTATTTAATGACCTATTTTTGTTCTCTGTGCTGCTCTTTTCAGTACTAGTAGCAATGCTAACAGTTTGTCAAAAGCTAGATCCAAGCTTTACTTCACTCAAAATGTTTTCTCTTAAATCCACTAATATTTGGTCCTTATTGTTACAGGGAGTGATGATGAATATAGTGACGATGATGATATGAGCTGGAAAGTTAGACGTGCTGCTGCTAAGTGCCTGGATGCTGTTGTTGGCACCCGACATGAAATGCTGCCTGAGTTTTACAAGACAGTCTCTCCTGCCTTAATTGGTAGATTCAAAGAACGTGAGGAGAATGTGAAAGCTGATGTTTTCCATGCATACCTTTCCCTTTTGAAGCAGACCCGACCTGTACAAAGCTGGTTGTGTGACCCTGATGCAATGGAACAGGGAGAGACTCCATTGACCATGCTTCAAAGTCAGGTCAGTTGGCTCATCATCCTGCTTCTTTCAATGTGTAACAGTCTTGGTTTGTATTTAATCATGTATAAAGTAGTCTTTGCATTTGCAAATTCTCCGCTGTGGTTTATTTTTATGCTACTCTTTTTGTTAAAATCTTAGAACACATTATTTTCTCAAGTATCAATTCAAACCTTTTCATCCTGTCTCTCTTGAAATACAAAGCTTCATTCTTAATGGTCATGCAGCATTTGCACATTTCTTTGGATCATTTTATCCTCTCTGTTGTCACTGTAATGCATCTAACAGCAGCATCTGTTAGAGCCTTCTAGTTGCAGATTCCTTACCTTAATTATCCCCAAGCGTCAGACTGGATCCAGAACGTTTTTGTGAGCAATACCCCTGTGCTCCAGTAGGAGATGTTGTTAGACTCCGAATGGCATCGTCTGCGCTGGAAATGAAGTTCGCGGTGCCTATATAGGCGCCACCCCAGCGTGCTGACGTCAGTTTCTTTACATGCCAGTCAGTACAGATCCTGAGGAAGTTACCTCAAACCCTTTTTAGACTTCTTTTTTTGACTTTTTGTCAAAGTTTTTTATACTGGTCTCCTGCTGTGGCAGGGATGTCGATGAGGAAGGCAGGATTCAAGCCTTGCAGCGCCTGTCACAGGCAACTGCCAGTTATGGACCCACACCTCATCCGTCTCTGGTGTCTAAAGTGTGATCACGACTCCAAGACCTGTGTCGATTTATCATGCCATGCACCCCAAGGCCTTGAGGGAGCTATCCTAAAGCTCTTTGGCTGTTGGCGTGCGATGCTGCAATGGTCTCGAACCCGGTCGAGCGGATGGTCCTGGGATCGATCATGGAGTCATCGATCTTCGTGTAAGTCGTCCCACTCTGGTAAGTCCCACAAGAAGGAGAAGTGTAAGAAGTTGTAGAAGTCTTTAACTTCACCCTATCCATCAAAGTCATCCGATGAGGGAGCGTAGTCACTTGAGTCCTGGTTCCACGGGTGAGCCTGCGCCTGGGCTGTCTGTGCCTCCATGAGTTTCTGGGAGCTGTAGCAATCCCCGCCCAATTCCAAGAATTTTATGAGGCAGTGCGACTCCTATTTGGGTGGCCGGTCCCTGCTGGAGTGCCTTCGAGCCCAGAGGGTTTGTGGAGGCCCCCTCCTGTTTCCCTGTCGGAGCGCCCCCCCCCCCCCCCTGGTGCCAATCGAACCCCTTGGATCTGCAGATGGATCTGGACCAGTACCAGTTGAGCCACCTTGCCCTTCCACGGTGCTGTTCCTGTTTCCTACGCTCACAGTGCCATCCCTATTTTCAGCCCGACTCAGACATGGAGCAGGAGGGGTTTTGCCCGACTCGGGTTCTGCCGCTGACTGGAGCCATTCCCCCCAGGCTGGAGCCCTATTCGTTTGGGCAAGGACTTGGGATAGATTGGGACAGGCCACTGGACCATGAAGAATACCAACCCCTAGACTCTAATATGGACTGGTGTGAGGATTTGACCTCAATGATGAAATACCATGGCATTCCCTGAATAGATAGAGCCTGATGGACTTGCACTTGGACATCATATAGAGGTAACTACAAGCCCTGCTCACCGCACATCTACATTGCACCATTTGGAATCTATACATCGGAGATTAGG
Source organism: Lissotriton helveticus (assembly GCF_964261635.1). Taxonomy (NCBI): domain Eukaryota; kingdom Metazoa; phylum Chordata; class Amphibia; order Caudata; family Salamandridae; genus Lissotriton; species Lissotriton helveticus. The sequence goes on from NC_136057.1 coordinate 921,175,526, forward strand.
TAATATCCTTGAAATCTCAATAACAGAGATTTGATGATATCCTTGTTGACGGGAACTGGAGCTTTGAACATCACACCTACGGGTAACTCTCCTCTGCATAGATTGCCACAAATATACTGTTTATACTACAGGACCGTTTATGCATTCCTCTCCTCCCTAAAAATTCACATCTGTGGTATAACACATACTCCTATAACTTATCAGACTCCCCTGGGTGTGTTCTCGGGACAAAGTGAATTCCCCCATACAGGTGCATCACAACGCACTTCTTCGTTCAATAAGTCTGCTCCTTTGACAATTTGTTTGTCCCCATGACAACGGGGAGGTGTGCTGCTAGGAACGAGCCGGCTCTGGGGTCTGCCGACCCACGTGGCTGCGCGTCTGTTGTTGACACACACTCTATGTATCCGGAAGTATTTCGTGAATATTTAATCACTTGTTTCTTTATAAACAACTCCACTCCCTGCCTCCTCACACTTCTACTTGGCGGGAGGAGTCGAGCACTGACGAAAAGGAGGAGCACCACCCTTGGAGTAGTAAGAATGAGAGAGGGGTGCTGGGGGCATATGCTCAAGCCATGAGCTGCAATTTGGTAATGAGGTCATCTTGTTACTTACGGGGCATCTCTTTTCCGGCGCTCAATGTGCCTATCGCCAATTAGAGGGGCTCTAGGCTCTTATTCTTATATAACAACTGGCAATATATCACAGCCACCATGAATATGGCAGATTTATATGCATGATAGAATCACTAACTAGACAGAGCATGTCGAGGGAAGTACACAGCCTAACTCTCGGACTGTATATCTTTCTATCTTCCACAGTAAAACCCAAGGAATCTCTTGCGTGGGAAATTCCTCAGAGTATGGACCAGGGTCTGAAACACCTACTACCTCAAATGGAAGATTGAGTGTAAATATACTTCTGTAGTAGGGGATCTCTGTGTATAGTCATAATCTGGTGAAAAGTCCCACCCATGTGCGTGGACCCTGGAGCAATCAAAATAATCTCTTAAATTGTCAAAAAATGCAGACCTGCACAGACACTTAAGAGAGAATTTAAAGACAGATAATGCAGCCTATATCCACAGGCTACACTGTCCAGTACTTCAACTAGAAATTCCACCAAAAATCCACAAACAGCACAGCCTGTCCAGATTTCTCCACATTGAAAAACTTGCTTTTACCAGCAAAACCCTCTGGAATGATAGAGAGGAAGGAGTGGACAGACAAGCCCCATAGGTTGCCATTATGTGGCTCAGAACAGTATACTGTGCCTTTAAGAAAACTTTACAGAACTCTCTCAGTATCCCAGAATGCACAGCAGGTCCCTTTTACTTTCAGTTCTTTTTTCCGGCTCCTGCCAGCAGGACCCTGGAGCATTGAGCTCTCCCTTTTCAAGCGTTTATTTGGTGATTTTTCACTTTTTCAAGGATTTGAAGTGCTTTAATTAAAGACTTTGGTGTTTTCTGCCTTGTGTGTGTTTGGTGCACTCTTTATTTGTCAAAATGCCTGCTCTGTTTGACAAATGCCCGGAGTGTCCGAGGAAGAAGGCCAAGTCGGACCCACATGAGGTGTGCATCGTCTGCCTTCCCTCTTCTCATGTCCCAGAGGAGTGTGGCATCTGCCAGACATTATCCACCAGGACCCTGAGAGAGAGGATGAAGATCAGGCTCCAAGGCCTGGAAGATAGAAGACTGCAGATACAATGTGGGTCTCGGCATGCTTCATCTGCCCATGCTGAGGCCTCTGGGGAGCTCCCCAGAGGCAGGAAGACCAGTAAACGTCCTGTTTCTCCGCCGACGTCGATAGCATCGACGACGGCGTCGAGAGGGATGACAGCAGTCTGTTCCCCGTCTCCCCAGGGCTCTGGGTTGAAGCGGCGTCGACGTTCGATGTCAAAGGGACTGACGAGGCCGCCGTCGAGATCGCCGTTGATGGTATCGTCGTCGTCGAGTCATCGACTTCGAAGGAGTTCGGCCCGGCGTCGGAATTTGCTGTCGAGGCGACACCACCGCTCACCGTTGGCGAAGAGGAGGAGGTCGTCGTCGAGGGGATCCTAGACGTCGAGGAGGATGTCGAAGACTCGCAGGCGTTCGCCGTCGAGGAGACGTTCGACGTCGAGATGGCGGTCACCGTCGAGAAGACGTTCGACGTCGCGAAGGCGCTCGGCGTTGAGACGTCGACGATCGCCGTCGAGGAAGAGACGTTCGTCGTCCAGACGTGACTCAACGTTGAGACGAGGGCGCCGGTCGACGTTGAGACGACGTTCTTCGACGCCAAAGAAGCGCAGAAGGAGTTCTGGTGCCAGGATTCCCTCTGGGTCCGCTGGGGCGCCTCGGTGATGGTCCCCAATAGGAGACACTACATCGCCTCCGCCTAAGAAGGGAAGAAGAGGGATTCACAGGGCTCTGTGTACTCCGAGGAGTATACACCTCCCAAGCCAAGATCGGCTACTCCTCCTCCTCCCTTGCCCAAGGAACCTCCGCCACGGAATCCCACTCCGCCTCCGCTTCCACCTCTGGTTCCACCTCATGGTCAGCCTCTGATACCTCCTCAAGGACTGCCACCGGTTCCGCCGAGCTCGGTTTCGCTGCCACGGTACCCGACACCTCCTAAGGGGACTCCTCAGCCGAGGGTCCCGGTCAGGCCGCGGTCTCCGGCTCCTGTGAGACCTGCGGAGCGTCCGAAGCCGAGGAAATCGCGCTCTCGTTCCGGACGGAGGGAGAGATCGCGGAGTCGTCGCCGGTCGTCGACAAGATCAAGGTGACGCCACAGGAGGCGCAGATCAAGATCCCACACTGGCTCTTCTGGGACCAGGGACTACTCACCGACGTTGTCGGAATCCCCAGGGTGTCGCCAGTGGACGACATCGTCTCATTTCAAAATGTTCTGCTGAGGGGTGCAGCGAAGTTGGGCATCACGTTGACGGTGCCCACACCCACGACGTCCGTGATTTTCGAGACGCTACATAAACCTGTCTCGGCCGTTGCTACCCCTAGTACCAGGATTGGTAGAGCCCGCTCAGGAGTTGTTTCTCACTCCGGCGGTGACGAAGGCGGCTCCCTCCAGGCTCCTCAAGAAGTACCGGGCTCCGGATTCTGACCCGGCCTTTCTCAGGATAGATCCGCCACCGGACTCGGTCATAGTGACGGCTGCTAGGAAGCAGCATGCCACCACCCCGTCGTCCACGGTACCTCCTGATAAGGAGATCCGCTGGTTAGACTCGGCTGGCAGGAAGGTCTGTGGGACGGCGTCTACTGCAATGAAGGCTGCAAGTGCCGCGGCTTTACTAGGGCGATATGATCGAGCCCTGTGGGAATCCCTCCAGCAATTCGCTGAGCTCCTTCCTCGAGAGAAGAAAGAGGACTTCCAAGAGATTCTCAATGAGGGACTATTGGTGTCGAACCAAGTCATCAGCGCGGCAGCTGATGCGTCCCTTCTGGCGGCGCATGGATATTGCCATGGTGTCAACCAACGGCGCCACGCTTGGCTTCGCCTTACATCCCTCAAGCCAGAGGCCCAACAATGGGTTGCCAACCTGCCGTTCTCGGGGGAAACCCTGTTTGGCAAGCATGCGAAATGGCCTGCATGAAAGCGGAGGCCGAGACCCCGACGGCTGTCTGGTTGGAGAAGCCCAAGGAGAAGACCTACCGCCCGTTCCAGAGACGGTTCGGGGGGCAAGGCAGAGGGCGAGGGCAGGCTTCGGGACAGCAACAGCAACAACAGCAGCAGTAGTTCCGGAGGCCCTTCCAGAAGCGCCAGAAGGGCAGAGGCCAGCAGTCCGCAACGGCGAACAAGGGCCCGGTTGGGTCTAGGCCCTGAGCGGTTACTTCCCCTACATCCGTTTCCCACTCCGGTGGGGGGAAGCGTTCAATTTTTTCTGGCAGAGTGGAGAAAAATTACTCAAGACAAGTGGGTGCTGAATATTGTTTGCAATGGATACAGTCTTCGGTTCACCGGCCCGCCTCCAGCAATTCCACCGGTCAGCTCGCAGTTTCAGCTGCGCGAGCTCCAGGCGGAGGCCGATACCCTGTTAAGGAAAAGGGTGATAGAAGACGTACCTCTGTCTCAAAGGGGAAGAGGTCTGTACTCCCGGTTCTTTCTTGTTCGCAAGAAGGACAAGAACGAGTTCAGGCCCATTCTGGATTTGCGACACGCAAACCAGTGGATTCGCTGAGAGAAATTTCGCATGCTTTCGTTGCATCAGATTTATCCTCAGCTGCAACAGGGAGACTGCCTATCTGCTATAGACCTACAGGATGCGTACTTCCATTTGCCTATTGCACACAAACACAGGAAGTTCCTGCGATTCCAAGTCGGCGCCAATCATTATCAGTACACAGTACTGCCATTCGGGCTGAAGTCTGCGCCCAGGACATTCTCGAAGTGCATGGCAGCGGTAGCTGCACACCTGAGGAAGAACAAGGTGTTTGTCTACCCGTACCTGGACGATTGGTTGATCAAGGCCTCCTCCTTCTCGGAAGCTCAAGCGCACTTCCAGAAGACGTGCGTTCTCTTGAACAAGCTGGGGTTGCACATCAACATGTCCAAGTCTGTCCCCACTCCGGTCCAGGGCATACAGTACTTGGGGGGCCTCCATCAATACGCGGTCGGCAAGTGTCTCCTTCGGAGGAGAGACGATTATCACTCCTTCGGAAGGCTCAGGCTCTTATGACCGCTCCATCTACAACAGTGAGGATGGTGTCTTCTCTACTGGGGTCGATGGCCTCTTGTATCTTCCTCACGCCACACGCACGGCTGCACATGAGACCATTGCAGGAGTGCTTGGAGGATCAGTGGGATCAGAGGAAAGGATCTTGGGACGTCAAGATACATCTGTCTCGGCATGCTCTTCAGTCTCTGAAGTGGTGGTGTTCAGCGGAGAATCTCCTCAGAGGGGTTCCCTTCCAGAATGACATTCCCACACAGACTATTGTGATAGATGCGTCTCTCCACGGCTGGGGGGCGCACTCCGGAGGCTTACAGGGACATGGCCCGTGGTCCCAGACGGAGTCCACGTATCACATCAATTTCCTGAAACTCAGAGCTGTTCACTTGGCACTGAAGGCCTTTCATCCGTCCTTCCAGACCAACTCTCTGCTTGTACAGACGGACAATACGACCACAATGTATTACCTCAACAAGCAGGGGGGCTCGAGATCGCGCACTGTCGCAGGATGCGCAGGCGATCTGGCGTTGGCTTCTAGCCAGATTACTGATGATAACGGCTACCCATCTACCAGGTGTGCAGAATGTTCAGGCCGATGCACTGAGCCGACTGATTCAGGAAAACCACAAATGGGTCATAAACGACAAAGTACTAGGAGAAGTCTTCGCAAGGTGGGGGACTCCAGACATAGATCTGTTTGCCACCGCCGAAAACAGCAAATGCCGAGACTTCGCCTCCAGGTACTACCAGCAGGGGACGCTGGGGAATGCGTTATGGATCGACTGGTCGAACAGCTTTCTGTACGCTTTTCCACCCATTCCCCAGATTCCGGCGGTGCTCATCAACCTGTCCCAGTCTAGGGCGCGGATGATCCTGATTGCCCCGGAATGGCCCAGGCAGTGGTGGTTCACGGACATACTTCACCGGTCTCTCCTTCCTCACATACAGCTGCTGTGCCGGCCGGACCTACTTACGAAGTTCGGGGGACAGATGGTGCACCCCAACCTCTCGTCTTTGAGTTTGGCGGCATGGCTCCTGTGATAGTGCATAATGGCCATTTGAATCTGCCAGAAGATTGTATAGACATACTGAAGGAGGCTAAGCGACCTTCCACTAGGACTTCCTATGCTTACACGTGGAAGAGATTTTGCATCTGGTGCAAGTCCAAGAACTATGACCCGACGACGTGTAAGGAAGATGTCTTCCTTCCTTATCTTCTACATTTGGCACAGTCTGGCCTTAATGTCCATTCCATTAAGGTTCATCTCGCTGCGCTGACTGCCTACAGGAAATGCCCTTCACAGACTTCCTTCTTCCAGATCCCTGTGATCAAGCCTTCCAAAAAATCTTTGAAGAAAGTGTTCCCTCCTGTCTGGCTTCCTTCGCCTTCATGGGAATTGAAATTGGTGCTGTCCAGATTGATGAAGGAGCCTTTTGAACCTATTCATAAGGCTTCGTTGCAGCACCTGTCCTGGAAGGCGGCGTTCCTCATGGCCATTACATCGGCGCGCAGGGTGAGTGAAATTCAGGCGTTGTGTTGCCAAGAACCTTATACTGTATTTCATGCTGCTAAGGTTGTTATGCGTACTCACCCTAAATTTCTTCCAAAGGTTATATCTGATTTCCATGTTAACCAGACCATAACTTTACCTACGTTTTTTCAGAATCCTTCATCACCAGCGGAAAGGTCTCTGCATTCCCTGGATGTCAGAAGGGTGTTGAAATTTTATCTGGGTAAAACCAAAGATATTCGTAGGTCAGACCAATTGTTTATCTATTATGGATCAGTCAGGACCGGTCTTGCTACCTCAAAACAGTCCATCTCGAGGTGGATTGTGTCCTGTATACAATTGTGTTACCAGAAGGCTAATAAGACCTTAGGGGGTAAACCTAAGGCTCATTCCACCATGGGCAAAGCTGCCACGACTGCTTTGCTCCGTAATGTTCCAAATGCAGAAATCTGCAAGGCGGCCACATGGAAGTCGGTGCATACCTTTGCTAAGCGTTACTGTCTGGACACTGATGCCAGGACAGACGCTCAGGTTGGGCAGGCTTCGCTGCGAAATCTGTTGGCACAGTAGTGGTGTTGTATTTTTTCTCTCCACCGCCGCTTTGGTGTGGGGATGGGCTTGCCATAATATTCACTACATTATGACTATACACCGAGATCCCCTACTACAGAAGGAGTAGTTTCTGTCCTGTAATTACAGTTCTGTAGTAGGGGTATCTCTGTTATAGTCATAAGCGCCCGCCCTCCTCCCCGGTGGAGAGAGATATTCATGTAAGGAATGCTACAGGTCTGGCGTGTTAAGCTTTCAAAAAGAACAAAGTAAAAGGGACCTGCTGTGCATTCTGGGATACTGAGAAAGTTCTGGAAAGTTTTCTTAAAGGCACAGTATCCTGTTCTGAGCCACATAATGGCAGCCTATGGGGCTTGTCTGTCCACTCCTTCCTCTCTATCATTCCAGAGGGTTTTGCTGGTAAAAGCAAGGTTTTCAATGTGGAGAAATCTGGACAGGCTGTGCTGTTTGTGGATTTTTGGTGGAATTTCTAGTTGAAGTACTGGACAGTGTAGCCTGTGGATATAGGCTGCATTATCTGTCTTTAAATTCTCTCTTAAGTGTCTGTGCAGGTCTGCATTTTTTGACAATTTAAGAGATAATTTTGATTGCTCCGGGGTCCACGCACATGGGCGGGACTATTCACTAGATTATGACTATAACAGAGATACCCCTACTACAGAACTGGAGTTACAAGACAGAAACTACTCCGTACTGGGACTAGAGAGTCCTGAAGAAGGCTGACCTGACCCCTACATTGGGCACATTCAGACAGCCGAAACATGTTGACCACCGGGCAGTAAGGAGGGGTGTGAGGAGCACAATATATCTTCCTAGCACCACCATCCTTCACTTTTTTTGGTCTCGCGTCAGCGAAAGACCTAATGTTGCCGGCTTGCCAGGAATGTTGGACAGGGGATGGGCACGCGCAGGGCCGTCGGCGATTTCATCGCGTGTGCGCGCACGTACAGCCCTGCGCCGTGCACATCTCCTATCCCACATTCCCAGCAAGGGAATAACACATACACACAGCAACACTCACGCATGCACGCGCACACACACGAACGCGAGCAACAGCCACACTCATGCATGCACACACAAACACGCAGGCACACACGCGCAGGGTGGAGTCTGAGTCTAGGGAGTCCACTCCTGCACGGGCCCCTGCAAGGCCTCCCTCTCACCTGCTTCTGATAGCCGCTGCTCACCATCTTATTTATTTTATTTTATTTTGAAAGTTTTATATAGCGCGAACAAGATCTTTGCAGATATCAGAGCGCTTTACAAGGGAATGGGGGTAAAAAATACAAAGTAATAAAGCGTATATACAGAGTAATATATGAGGTAGTTAGGTACAAGGTGCTAGTTACATAGGTGGGATAAAGGACATGAGGTAGATAACAGGTGAGGTAGTGTCGGTACACAGTGTATAGACAGACAATTGCGTCAATAGTATAAAGTGCAATAATAAGGAGCATATACCTGCTTAAACGTGTTTAGAATATTTAGAGTTTAAAGGAGGGTACAGTTGAGGTAGGTGTGAGCAGGGTGTATAGTCCCACAGGTGCGAGAGTAGTAAGGAACGTTGAGATGGAGAGGGTAAAGTGTGCAAAGTCAACCAGGTGCGTCAATAATATAACAATATAACAGTATACATAATCAACCAGGTGCATCAAACATTATAACAAAATACAAAGAGTGAGCGTATACAGTTAGGTTGAGGTAGGTGTGAGCAGGGTGTATAGACCCACAGGTGCGAGAGTAGTAAGGAACGTTGAGATGGGGAGGGTAAAGTGTGCCAAGTCAACCAGGTGCGTCAATAATATAACAATATAACAATATACATAATCAACCATGTGCATCAAACATTATAACAAAATACAAAGAATGAGCGTATACCGTTAAGTAATTCGAAAACACGGGTGGCACAGTAGAGGACTTGCAAGGCAGATGCATGAGTGATACGGAGCAATAGATCATGTGTATTTTGCCATGAGGATCGCTTTAACTTCCCTCTTAAAGATTGTTTCGGAGGAGATGAGCCTTGTTTCCGGAGGGAGTGAGTTCCAGATCCTGGGTGCCATTCCTGAAAAGGAGCGTTTATAAGTTTTTTCCTTCCGAAATCTTCGAGGTTTCAGCAAAAGATTGTTTGTGCCTCTAGTAGTTCGGGAGCCACCCGAAATTGTCAGCTTTTGAGTGAGATAGGCGGGTGAATTCCGGTGCACAGCCTTGTGTGTCATGCAAGCGATTTTCAGTTGTATTCTGGCTTCAAAAGGTAGCCATTTCAGTGATTTAAAGTCCGGGGAGATGTGAGAGTGTTTTTTTGAGCCAGTGACGAGTCTCGCTGCGGCGTTAAGGGATGCTCTTAGGGGTGCCGTTGTAGTTAGGGGGAGCCCGCAGAGGGCGGTGCTACCGTAATCTATGTGCGGGATGACTATAGATTGTACTGCAGTTTGGAAGTCTTTGGCAGGAAGGAAGGGTTTGAGTTTCCTCAGGGTATTGATTTGAAAGTTCGCTCCTTTGGTTGCCTTGCTGATGTACTGCTGCATGTTGAGATTGGTGTCCAGTGTTATGCCTAAAGATTTTGCGGAGTCAACTACGATGGGTTGTACATTTAGAGCCGTTAAATGCTTAAGCCATGTTTGAGCCGTGGATATTTTAGCGGGAGGTGAGATCAGGAGGAACTCGGTCTTCAGAGCATTGAGTTTGAGGTGGTTCTCAGAAAGCCAGGATTGGGTGTTTCTGATTGTGGTGTTCAGAAGCATGATGTCCTTGGGAGATTGTATTTTGAGATAAAGTTGGGTGTCGTCGGCATACATGTGAAAGTGCACATTAGATGCCTGTAGCAACGTAGTGAGAGGTTCCATAACTAGGTTGAACAGTGTTGGGGAGAGGGAGGATCCTTGAGGGACGCCTAGCGATACAGTTACCGAAGAGGACAGCAGGTTGTTGCTTTTGAATCTTTGTGTCCGGTTGTGTAGGAATGAGGTGAACCACCATCATATCTGGAGCGCTGGGTCCTCGGTGGGTGGGTGGGTGGGCGGGCAGGGGTGGCGCGGCCAGGGACAGGCTAACATCTTCCAGCCTGCTAACTTTCTACTACGGGAGCGGCGGCTGCGGTGCACGGGCGGGGCAGCACGGCGGCTGCTCAGGATTCGTAGCCCCTGCCCTTCGGCCGCCTCTGGGGCTCCACCCTGCTAGTTTCTTTCTCGACCCACGCACGCTTTCAGTTTCACTGTAGCGGCCGTCTGCCTGCTTGTAGTTTACTGGCTGCCCAGCTCTGTGTCTGCTTTCCTTGTTTTAGCTGCCATTCGACTCCGTGGACGACTACCTTGCTGGTTGAATGAGAACAACGATATATACACGTCTGGTCCGAGAATAATTTGGGTGTCGGCTGCACTAATTTATTTAACTATATGTAGCTGAGTTGGCATTTTAAAACTGACCCTATCTACAATATCTTCTACGTGTTTTCTGATTTGGTTCAGCAATATTCTCAAAAAAAACTCCCATTTCCTTTCGCTTTCTTCTGATATGTCGATGCTTTACTTACACTTTGTAGATCGATACTTTTGGTTGTTGATATTGTTTATGTAGCCAGTTACGGGCATGCTCTGAACAAGTCAACTTTTTTTGTCATGCACTTTTTAATTTGTATTGTCATTTACACTACCTAAGTATTATTGTGCACTGTAGGCGCACTTTATCGTACCACGAAAGGACTCTTCACCTCGCCTCCGATGCCTTATCCGAGCGTGTAAATTCCCATTTAAATGCAGTTTACTTTCTTGCTGCATACTGTCTTTGAATTCTAGTCATGAGATTTAACTAATAGAATTGATAAAATAGTGCCAGAAAGCCATTTTTGGGAAATCTTTTTGAAATGTGCAGTTAGTTCAGTGTTCATTCTTGCTTGAGTATTGTTTAATACAGTAGTTATATTATTACATCTCTAATATTGCGTTAGTCGGTATGTATGTATTAAAAAAAAAAAGAACAAATGCCATTGCTTTGTCAGAGTTTTATGTTGGAGTAGCGGGGAGACTATGAAAACTGAAATTTATGGTCCTGTATGTTCTGTTGCACATATCTAACACACTGAACACCGCTATAGCCAAAGATTCTAAAAAAATCCTTTGTCCTAGGTGTCATCTGTCGCTAATCGTTTCAGAAAACGAGGAGTCTGTAACATTACCTTAGATTACGGTCTGTGGTTTTGCAGAAATTTCATTGCTTCACCCACTGACAACTTTTTAGCACTACTTTTATTCTTTTTCATCTGTGCAGGTTTGTTTGTCCTCTTATTCTGCTTAATTTAAGCGTACTCGCTTTCCTGAAATAAATAGTTGCATATTTTATTTTATATTGATAAAAACGCCTCAAGTTAAGCAAGTGCCCCTATCTGACAATATTTTTTACTAAACTTCTTTTACCAAAACAAAAGCCGCTAGATCATTGCGCTTTAGTAACAGAGCTGACCATGACTCCTGTAGCCTTTTTTGTCTTTAACCTTCAAACCCAGCTTGGTGTCTACTGCATCATTTGTCTTAAGCCGTTTGCAAAAACTGAAATCAAATGTTTTCCTGTTTTTCTTAACCAAGCATGTGCTGGTTCCTGTATTCATTTAGCAGTGCCTGATGTTTTGCCTTGCTGTGCTCAGCGAAAGGTAATCCGAATACAAAGTTGCACTTAACCACTATAAATCCTCACTCCTAAAACGTTACTTTCCCGTAATTAAATCTGCTTACAGAACTCAAACAAGTTCTCAAAATATTGCATGAGCTGACATCCTGTGATCATCTCTCTACATCATTTTGGTATCAGTTTGGACTCGTACATTGTAGCTAAAATCTCATTTGTTGTTCTCACTCTCTGTATTTGTAATTTCTACTGTTACCGTTGTCTGATATTTCTTGTTATATAGTGCTTTGTACCTCACAACGTTTCGTTTCTATGAACTGCAAGAAACACATGCTGGCCTACTAGCTGGGACTGACACTGAGTCCTCCAAGGGAGAGAAGCTTTCTGAGCAGAGGCATAACGCAAAATGATGGGGCCCCCCTGCAGGATCTGTTGAGGGCCCCCAAGTCTAATATATCTCACTAATATTAATTAACCCTGGCCTGGATGGGTGTCTCCTGAAGGGTTGGGGGGCTTCCGATCCCCCCTCCCCCCTCGCTCCCCACCCTCCCTTCCTGCGCCACAGGTGCCTCTTTCTGATTGCTGCTGGCTACTCAGCCTCGAGGAATCGAAAGTACACCAAATCAGTGCTGGAGTTTCAACCAAAATCTGGTTCATGCAATTTCACATGTTCCAGATGTAACTATGGGCCCTCAACATTTAGCGTATGGAGTGCAGCTGGCAAAAAACAAAAAAGAAGAAATCATCTCATTCATGGAACTAGTGGTTGTAATTCACAGTATCGAGGTCAGTAATATCACCTTTCATATTTATTGACTTAACAGCATTGACTACCATCATATGGAACTATACATTCACCATTCTGATCTTAAGATCTCCGGTCCAGCATGCTTCAATGGTTCCGCACATCATTAGCCAGCAGTAAGTGGAGAGTCCTGCCTTCCAGCGCTTAATTTGTAAAATTACTGAATAAACACATGCTGGGGCCCAGGCCTTTTCTTAGGATAGACGCACCATTGCTAACAAGTGCCTGAGATTCGAACACCATGCAGCCTTGCCTCACCTTATGCCTCTTTCTTTCACTACTTCAGATGGCGGATCTGCTCAGCAGACACAGCCACCAGATGCACGAGTGGGAGATACATCCCTCAGTGCTACAACCGTACTTCCAGCAGTGGGGTCACCCAGAGAAAGACCTGTTCGCCACAAGGGAAAACGCAAAATGCCAAAGCTTCGCTGCCAGGTTTCCACACCCGCAGTCTCAGGGCAATGCGATATGGATGAACTGGTCAGGCATATTTGCGTACGCTTTTCAACCAGCCCCGCTCATACCACTAGTGGCACGCAAACTACGACAACACTCAATGACCCTCATACTAGTTGCTCCAACGTGGGCGAGGCAACCATGGTACACTACGTTCCTAGAACTTTCCTTGGTGCCTCATCAAAGGCTGCAATTAACACCCAGTCTTTTAACGCAGAGCCATGGAGACGTTCAGCACCCAGATCTGCAACAGTTAGACCTTGCGATCTGGCTTCTGAAGTCATAGAGTTTGGTTACCTGAACTTGCCTCCTGATTGCATGAATATTATCAAGGAAGCAAGAAGACCTACAACCAGAGCATGCTATGCGGCAAAGTGGAAACGATTTGTCATCTATTGTAACAATAATGACGTAAATCCGCTAGATGCATCAACTCAAAACATCATATGTTATCTGTTACATTTACACAGATGCAATCTAGCCTACAGTTCCATACGTATACATTTAGCTGCGGTGGCAGCTTATCTTCAAAACAGGCAGCACCTTTCACTCTTCAGAGTACCTGCTATTAAAGCTTTCATGGAGGGGCTCAAACGAGTGATTCCTCCAAGACACCCACCTTCACCTGTCTGGAACCTGAACATGGTTCTAATCAGACTGATGGGACCACCTTTTGAACCTCTACACTCGTGTGAAATACAATTCCTAACATGGAAAGTGGCTTTTTTAGTGGCGATTACATCACTTAGAAGAGTTAGTGAGCTGCAAGCCCTAACTATTCAGGAGCCATTCATCCAAATTCACGCAAATAGGGTAGTGCTACGTACAAACCCTAAATGTATGCCAAAGGTGGTATCCCAGTTTCACATCAATCAAACAATAGAACTGCCAGTGTTCTTCCCAAATCCAGATTCAGTGGCAGAAAGAGCTCTACATACACTAGACGTTAAGAGAGCTCTCCTGTACTATGTAGACAGGATGAAACATTTCTGGAAAACTAAGCAACTGTTTGTTGCCTTTTCACCACAGCAAAAAGGCAACCCCATTTCCAAATCCGGTGTAGCCAGATGGACTGTTAAGTGCATACAGATTTGTTATCAGAAAGCTAAACGCACATTAACAGTTGCCCCAAGAGCGCATTCAACACGCAAGTTAGGGGCATCCATGGCTTTCCTGGGAAACATTCCTCTAGAAGAAATATGTAGAGCAGCCACATGGTCTACCATACATACATTTACCAAACACTACTGTGTAGATGTACACTCCAAGCAGCTGTAGGACAAGCTGTTCTCAAGACTCTTTTTCAGACTGCTGCAGCTGGCACAGGCAACCACCGCTAAGGGAGAGACTGCTATCCATTCTATGCACAGATACGAATTCAGCAGCCCACATGCCTCGAACGGAATATGCTACTTACCAGTATGCATCTGTTCTTGGCATGTAGGGCTGCTGATATTCATACCTCCTTCCCCTCAGTTTCTGGTATTTCACCTGCACATTCATCACCACATACACCTGACAACCAGGATGATGGGGATGATGATTAGGCACTACAAGACCCATGGGATGATTACAACACGAATTCTCCAACAGGCAATGATCCCGACTTGTACTCTAACAAGCTATCTCCACCAATTGACCGTGTAGGATACATTGAATTACTAGGTAGAGCTGCCAACTACCATGGGGGTGCAGCTACATAAAGAATCCTTAGAAGAGGATTTCCCCTTTGAAGCCCTCAGTACCACGCAGAAGTCATCACACACACTACCCATGCTCAAAGGGATAATCCTGTATGTGGATGATATCTTTAATGACCCGGTTAGACCTCGTATTCTTACCCCTAGCATAAACGAGTAGTACAAGCCAACACCATCGGACCCAGTATATATATAAGGGGATAGTTACCACTAGACTCCCTGGTTGTATTCAATGCAAGGAAAAGGGCCAACTCCCAAACAGGAGACGCTCCACCCCCGGATAAATAATCCAAACTTATTGATGCTTAAGGGGCAAAGGGTGGCCTCTCAGGCAGCGAACTTCTGGCGTGTCTCCAACACTCAATCATTTCTAGCACGATACGGCCGCACACACTGGGACGAGATGGAGCAATTGATCCAATATTTGCCCCAGGAACACAGATCTAAAGCACAAGATCTGGTCCGTGAAGGACAACTTGCCCCAGTATTGGAACTTTCATAGATTCCCATGCTTTGTATCATTCCCCGTCGTCGGAATGGGAGCCTCGGTAGTATAAAAACCATAGAGACAAAAGAGAAACCCAGGCCTAGGCCTCATCTCATTTTGTATCCTATCACCCTCTTTTTGTAAAAAGAGACCAAATTTTTGCCAGAACCAATCAGAGCAGCCTCACCCTCTGGAACCTTCCTGAGAGAGCTCAGAGCCTCAGATTTTTCTACCGCACGTTGTGCTAGGGAGTCTCCTCTGAGCTCTGCTCAGTTTTTCTCAACTTTCTGGTTGATTCTTCTACATTTTTCTTCAAATTCGAGATGTCTGACAAGGAGAAGAAGGCCTTGTTTAAGGCCTGTGCCTCTTGTGGGAAAAAACGTCTGTTTGTGGAGGACAAGCATGAGAACTGTATTTACTGCTTGTATCCGGACCACAAGGCCCCAGACTGCAAGATCTGCAGGACCTTCTCCACCAAGACTCTTCGTGACAGAGAGGGTCGTCTGTTAACCTGGCTGCAGAAAATGAAGACTCGCAAGGAGGTGATCTCTTCAGATGAGGAGGATTCCACATCTTTTGCTTCCTCCCATCGATCAAGAAAGAGGGGTAGGTCTCCTACTGCAGCTTCTACATCGGAGGCCCCTCTTCATGCCTCTCACAAGATCTCTGATAGGTCTGAGAAGGCTGGTCCCCTTCAATCTTCTCACGGAAGTGAAAAGGAGAGGCAGGGACAGGCTGCTGGTGGTGTTACAGCCTTGAAGGACAAAAAGGAAGCTGTTCTTCCTTCTCCTCCGTCCAAGAAGAGTAAATCCAGTGACAAGCACCTTGCTGTCTCTTCTGGCTCTGCTCAGGACAAAAAACAGCGTCCGTCGACGACGAAAACACCAGGTACGTCGACGACAGTTCCATCAGTGAAAGTTCCCGCTCTTTCTGTTCCTCCGTCGACGGGATCGTCGACGGCAGGGGGGTCTACGACGACATCGTCGACGTTCAAGATCCCAAGTTCGTCGACGACGACCACCACTTCCACACCGACGAGGATGGTGATGACGACGAGTTAGTCTACGAGACCGTCGACGACATCGTCGACGGTGAAGATTGTGCCGACGAAGTCTGTAATCCCGTTGACGATTCCGCCGACGACCGGGGCTCCGGTGACGACGGCACCGTCGACGAGCCCGTTGACGGGCCAAAGAGTGGTGTTAAGTATTCGGAAGATGAAAATTACACCGGAGATGACTTCTCCACGACGAGTGTCTCACCATGTGCCAACAATGCTGTTGGATGATGATTCTGAGGAGGATGAGATAGAGGAAGATGACACTTATGGCCCTGCAAATAGTCCATCAGAATTGCATGTCAAGATGCAGGACACGGACACGGAGGAGTATGTTGAGCGGGCGGATGCCCAGCTTATCCACCCATATGGTCAGGAGGAACGACGCACGCCGGTCTTGGGACAAGGCATGGTGGCCATGCCCTCTTCACTTATTTCTGATTTGCAGATGATGCTTCAAGATTATCGCCAGAGGTTCCCGTCTGAGCAGCCGGGACACTCTGCATCTACTGCTCCTCCCGTCCTACCTCAGGTACAACCGACTACTAGTCTTCCAGTGAGGTCCTCTTCACCACCGCCGAGGCCAGCGTTGGTGCGTGTCCGTACTACGGATCCCTTACCAGTTCAGCCGGTCCCTCAGGATACATCTTCGGATGAGGAGGTGATACAGGTGGACACTGGGGATGACCCGTTGCTGGACCCTGACTTGGATCAGGGGGACAGTGCACCGCATGATCCGGACGCCTCTAGTCGTGACACGTCCGTCTCCCCTCCGGTGGATATAGGGGGTTTTCATCATCTGATGGAGCGGGCAGCTAAGAGGTTTGGTTTACCTATATCAAAAGAGGAATCTGAATGTTTCCTTTATGACTTTAAAGAACAATATCAAAGATCCGTCAAGTCTATTCCCATTATCGAACATGTATGGGAGGAGGGCATGAAGATCATGCAGAGTCCAGCCACGGTGATTCCAGTACTCCCCAGGCTGGAAAAGAAATATAAAGCTCCGGAAGGCAGTCCAGCTTGCCTCCTTGGTCAACAAAAGCCTGACTCAGTGATCTCTCAGGCGGCACAGAGCAAGTCAAAGAATCCGTCCACTCCGTTGACCACACCTCCGGACAAAGACGGCAGACGTCTTGATAATGTTGGAAAGCGTTTTTCCTCTATGGCCAGTTTACTAGTTCGGGCGGCAAATGCACTTGCCATCTTGGGCCGTTACGACCGCCAGATGTGGTGCGACATGGAACCCTTCGTGGAACTGTTACCTGAGCCCACTAAGGAGGAAGCCAGGAAGGTACTGGCAGAAGGAGAAAAATCTTCTGCAGAAGTAATTGACTGCGCAATGGACATTGCTTCCACGGCGTTTCGAGCCTTGGCCGGCTCCGCTGTGTTACGGCTTCAGGGTTGGCTGAAGGCCACCTGGTTTCGGCAGGAGGTCCAGAACAGAATCCTAGATCTCCCATTTGATGGGGAGATGCTGTTCGGGAAACATGTGGACGATACCCTGCAGAATATAAAGAAGGACACAGACACGGCAAAGTCCTTGGGCTCGCTCACCTATCGCAAGGTCCCCTTTAGGGGCGCACGAGGTAGAGGATTTGCGTCTTACAGAGGAAACCAACAACGATATTCCTCGCAGTCTTCTCAGTCCTACAAACCACAATACTCGAATCAGCGACAAGGACAGTCAGCATCTTTCTCTCGCAACCATCCGCGAGGCCGGCAACAGCGACAAGGTCGCGATAACACCAAAAGACAATAGCGGCCTCCCGGCTCTACTTATTGTTCCTCCCCTCCCGATCACATCAGTGGGGGGGCAGGATATCACTTTGTCTGGACAGTTGGAAGTCAATAACATCGGACCAGTGGGTCCTCAACATCGTAGAGAGTGGACATACGTTGGAGTTTCACAACTTCCCTCCAACGCGAGCTCCGGACGCCATCCGCACAGGACATCTGGGATTACTCCACCTAGAAGCCCATCAATTGTTCCTCAAAGGAGCGATAGAACGGGTCCCACTCTCTCAGAGGGGCCTGGGGTTCTATTCAAGATTCTTCCTGGTGCGGAAGACGAAAGACACTTGGCGTCCCATCCTAGATCTTCGGGAGCTCAACACCTATCTCGGGAAACTCTCCTTCAGGATGGTCACTCTCCAGGAAATTCTTCCTCTCTTGAATCCGGGCGACTTCTTGGCGTCGCTGGATTTAGAAGACGCATATTTCCATATTCCAATACACCCAGCTCACAAACAATTCCTTCGCTTTACAGTGGGCAAGAGCCATTTCCAGTTCAAAGTGCTTCCATTCGGCCTTCGGTCGGCACCGAGAGTGTTCACCAAGGTATTGGCACCGGTGGCGGCTTTTCTTCGAAGGCAATCTCTCGAGGTCTTCCCTTACTTGGACGACTGGCTCGTCAAAGCACCATCGTTCCAGGAAGCTTCACAAGCAGTGTCTACTTGCCTCCATCTGTTCCGCTGCCTGGGCCTTCAGTTGAACGAACGCAAGTCAGTCCTACTGCCTTACAGGACTGCCAGGTTCCTGGGGTCCGTGTTGGACACCACGCAATGTACAGCTCGTCCATCAGAGGAACGACAACAAAAGTTAATGGTTTCAGCTCATCTACTCTGCAGCAGAAAATTCCTGTCGGTCCGCCAATACAAATCCCTTCTCGGATCGATGTCATCCTGCATACCATTAATACCGCATTGCAGGTTACGAATGCGTCCTCTGCAGGAGGAGCTAGACAAGCAATGGCGCCAGGCAGAGGGGTCATTCAACGACAGAGTGGTCGTGACATCAGCTATGAGGACGGCGAGCGAATGGTGGCTTCAGAAAGCCAATCTCACCCAAGGCCTGACGTTCAGGATCTCGCCTTCGCCCATGGTGGTGACCACAGATGCGTCGTTGGAGGGCTGGGGCGCAGTTCTCCGAGAGCTTCAGGTCAGTGGCCGCTGGAGTCTAAGTCAGCGCCAGTGCCATATCAATTTCCTCGAGCTGACAGCCATTCGGTTGGCCTTGCAAGCTTTTCTGCCCAGAGTGGGCAACCGTTCAGTGCTGGTCCGGACGGACAATACGACGGCCATGCACTATGTCAACAAACAAGGAGGTACCAAATCTCAGACTCTGTCCGCGGAAGCTCAACGGATTTGGGATTTCGCGATTCTCAACAACATCGCTCTGAGAGCCGAGCACCTGGCGGGAACTCTCAATGTCCAGGCGGACGCCTTGAGTCGCCAGACGGAAGTAACTCACGAGTGGGAGTTGAATCAATCCATTCTAGATGGAGTGTTCTCAGTTTGGGGGACGCCTGCCATCGACCTCTTTGCTTCGCCGGAGAACGCCAAATGCCGGTTCTACGCAAGCAAGGTTCACCATCAGTGGTCCCTAGGGAACGCTCTTTCGATGGCCTGGTACAGCGCGTTCTTTTACGCTTTTCCTCCCATTCCCCTCATTCCTCGAGTTCTCAAGAAAATGAAGGCGGAACCCTGCAGGATGATTCTAATTGCTCCAGCATGGCCCAGACAATTCTGGTACACAGAACTACTGCGGCTCTCCCAAGCTCCTCCAATTCAGTTGAAGCCCATTCCGTCTCTCTTGTCCAGGACTCAGGGGCAAGTTTTCCACCCGGATCCGAGATCCCTCCACTTGACGGCGTGGCTCCTGAACACAGAGAATTCAGTCATCTAACACTGTCTCAGGAATGCAGAGAGGTCTTGGCTCAGGCCCGAGCACCAAGTACCAATAAAACTTACAAGGCAAAATGGAAGAGATTCTGCTTGTGGTGTCAACGGGAGGGTCTCCATCCTTACACTTCCCACCCTCATCAGTTGTTGCCGTATTTGCCATCTCTGGCTAAGTCTGGCTTGGCAAATTCATCGATCAAGGTGCATCTGGCAGCCATATCAAGGGATCGGTGCAGTTCCTCAGGTCCTTCCTTATGGTCCTCTAGGGTTGTGAAACAATTCTTGAAAGGATTATTCCGGATGTATCCGCCAGTCCGACCTCCTCCTCCAGTGTGGCAACTCAACCTGGTATTGGCGCAACTCATGAAAGCTCCGTTTGAGCCTGTGCACAAAGCAGACTTGAAGTTCTTATCTTGGAAGCTGGCCCTCCTTCTGGCCCTCACATCAGCGAGGCGGGTGGGTGAGCTTCAGGCGCTTTCCATAGTACATCCATTCCTGCAATTTACACGACAAGGTCTGGTTCTTCGGACCAATCCCAAATTCATCCCGAAAGTACCATCTGAGTTCCACTTGAATGAACCGGTGATCCTGAAAACCTTCTTTCCACACCCTTCTACACCGGCAGAGCGGACGCTCCATTCTTTGGACGTTCAACGATGCTTAAAGTTTTACTTGGAGCGCACACGTCCCTTTCGGAAGTCAACTCAGATGTTTGTGTCCTACAGCGCACCTCGCAAGGGGTTGCCTTGGACAAAGAGTGGCATTTCTCGCTGGATCTCCAGTGCGATTCAGTTCTGTCATCAGGAGGCCGGCAAGCCACTGGACGGAAGAGTCCGTGCACATTCCACAAGGTTGATGGCTTCCTCTGTGGCTCTCTTTTCAGGAGTGGCCTTTAAGGACATCTGCAGGGCAGCTACGTGGAGCATTACGCATACCTTCACGAAACACTACTGCCTGGAGTCTGCAGGACGAGATGATGCGGCTGTTGGTCAGGCAGTCCTGCGGAATCTGTTTCATTGAGAGGTGAGCTTTCCCTAAGATCCCTCCATCCTGGTGAGCACATTTTGTTTGTTTTTACTATGTTTTCTATATTGCTTCTATGGTTATGTGATGCCATGTATTTACAAAATGTGTTCTTGGTAATTTACTGCTAGCTATTCTGATACAAAGCATGGGAATCTATGAAAGTTCCAATACTGGGGCAAGAAAACAAGTTACTTACCTGTAACTTTGGTTCCCCAGTATTGGTAACTTTCATAGATTCCCATGCGCCCACCCGCCTCCCCGGGGAAAGCTCAGCCTTGTTACAGAGTTAGTGGCGGTTTGCACAACGGCTACGAAAATCTGAGGCTCTGAGCTCTCTTAGGAAGGTTCCAGAGGGTGAGGCTGCTCTGATTGGTTCTGGCAAAAATGTGGTCTCTTTTTACAAAAAGAGGGTGATAGGATACAAAATGAGATGAGGCCTAGGCCTGGGTTTCTCTTTTGTCTCTATGGTTTTTATACTACCGAGGCTCCCATTCCGACGACGGGGAATGATACAAAGCATGGGAATCTATGAAAGTTACCAATACTGGGGAACCAAAGTTACAGGTAAGTAACTTGTTTTCTTATTTCCTACAACGCAATAAGCTGTTCCTGGATGCTGCAGACTCTGCTGCTAGAGCTATAAACACCATTGTCCTCTTAAGGAGGCATGCCTGGATTCGCATATCTGGGTTCAAACCTCCATATTAAATACACCCTTTGATAAGAAACATCTATTTGGCCCAGTGGTAGATTCTTCACTAGAGAACTTGAAGGAGGACACTGAAGTGGCCACATCCATGGGAGCCCTTCAGTCAACACAAAGCTGTGGTTTCTTTCTGCGCTCTTTTTACCGCAGAAGTTCTAAAAATACCTCATCGGAGAACACCTCCGCCTAGGCAATAACCAACCCTCTCCATCTAGTGATTACTTCAGAGGGGGTTACAGAGGTAACAACTGCAAAGGTAGGGGAATGGGTTCAAACACACACACCTCCCCTGCCAATACAAAGCAGTGACTTGCCTGCACTTTCCCCTGACCTCTTAACACCTGTCAGAGGAAGATTCAGATTGCCTATCAATCTGGCAGTCAATAACAGACAATTGGGTGCTACAAGTTATCTGTACTATTTACTGCCTGGAGTTGATCAACGCTCCTCCAAACATTCCACCAAAGTCATACAAACCTTCGCCAGATCACCTACACCTCCTCAAACAAGATGTTCAGTCTGTACTATTAAAAGTGGCTATAGAGCCCGTACCACCCCATCATCACGAGTCTGGCGTGTACTCCTTTTACTTCCTAATACCTAAAAAGATGGTTCTCTCAGATCAATATTAGATCTCAGAGAACTCAATCTTTACATTCAGTCAGATCATTTCCACATGGTAACACTTCAACAAGTTCTTCATCTGCTGCAGAAAGGCGACTTCTGTCTACTCTAGATTTAAAAGACACTTATTTTCATATTCCAATCCACCCCGCTCATCGCAAATTGCTCAGGTTTGTAGTAGTGGGTCATCACTTCCAGTTCAAGGTACCCCCATTCGGACTCACCACGGCTTCCAGAGTTTTCACAAAGTGTCTGGCGGTAGTAGCTGCTCAACTAAGAAGACAAAGCATCCATGTCTTCCCATACTTGGACTACTGGCTCATCAAAGCCAGCATGTACCAGCAATGTCTTCAGCACACTTTCAGAATGATTCAGTTACTACATCAACTAGGGTTCACAATCAATGTGACAAAATCACATCTCCTACCAACCAATACTCAGGACTACCTAGGAGCCACACTAGATACTCAAAAAGCTCTGGCCTTCCCTAGCGCAGCCAGAATTCGAAATATTCAGGCTTTAGTTCTCGAGTTTTAACCCAATCATTGGATTTCAATTCTGGGTTATATGCATCTGCTAGGAATTATGGCATCTTGCATCATAATCGTCCCCATGCCAGGCTGCCCATGCGTCCACTCCAAGAATGCTTAGCCATTCAGTGGAACCAGTCACAGGGTCTATTGACTGATCTAGTGTTGGTAAGCCGCCGTACTACTTGCTCTCTGCAGTGGTGGAACACACAAAATGTGTCAAAAGGACGGCCATTCATAGACCGGGTTCCACAGGTAGTACTGACAGTGTCTGATTTATCCATGTCTCTGAGTGAGGAGACTGGAGGTTAAATGCAGCTTTTGATGCGGAACCATAGATAGCTCCAACAGGGCTGTGAACCAAGGTTGACGTGCCCATGCGAGAGCTACTAGGATTAGTGTGAGAGAGGTTTGCCTGAGCTTGTGAACCCCTAATGGAATGAGTGGGAGAGGCAGAAAAGTGAAGGCAAATATCCCTGACCAGTTCATCCGTAGTACATTGCCCTTGGATTGCGGGTGTGGGTACCTGGAGGCGAAGCTTTGGCATTTTGCGTTTTGGTATGTGGCGAACAGGTCTATGTGAGGGACTTCCCAACTTTGTAAGTATTGGAGGAGAACCTGAGGGTGGAATTCCCATTGCCTGCCTCTGCCTGCTGAGGGGATCTGCAATCTGGTTGTTCACTCCTGGGAGGTGTTCCGGTAGCAGGTAAAGTTTGTGGTGAATGGCCCCACCTCCAGATGTCTTGGGCTAAGTGGAACAGTTACCCAAGGTAGTTTCTGCATTTCATAGAAATCCCTCAACCTGATTCAGTGGCAGAACAAGCTTTACACACGTTAGATGTTAGAAGAGCACTCCTGTACTACAATGAAAGGACAAAATCTTTTTGTAAAACAAAACAACTTTTTGTTGCCTTTGCGCCACCTCACAAGGGCAATCCTATTTCCAAATCCGGTATTGCAAGGTGGATTGTTAAGTGCATTCAAACCTGCTTTGCAAAAGCAAAAAGAACCCTAACTGTACCCCCTAGTGCACATTCCACTCCCAAGCTAGGGGCCACTATGGCTTTTTTGGGAAACCTTCCCTTAGTTGACATTTGTAAAGCTGCAACGTGGTCTACACCACACACATTCACTAAACACTATTGTGTAAATGTGCTAGCGAGACAACAAGCCAATGTGGGTCAAGCAATACTTTAGGCACTATTTCAGACAACTCCAACAGCTACAGGTTAGCCACCGCTTTGGAAGGAAACTGCTATATTGTCTGTGCACAGCATGTGATATACAGCTCACATGCCTCAAACAGATAGGGTTACTTACTCAGTAAACATCTGTTCTTGGCATGTAGAGAGAATTTAAGGGGCTGGGCCACCCTGAAGCAGGAGCTGGATTGACAAGTAACATCAGGTGAGGGCCCCACTGGGGGGGGGGGAGCGGACCCCGCCAGGTTCTGGTGCAGCTTGCGGGCTGGGGGGGTGGTGGGAGCGGGGGGTAGGGCTCCTCCCAACCCACAACACTAACCGCAGAGCGGCTGTCTCTTTGGGCCATCTGAGGCCTGTTGTCTGGCTGGGCATCCCTGTGATTGGCGGTGCGCGGGCCCCTGACAGCCTACTCCACACCATTTCCTGGACTGACAGTTGCCGTTGGCTCAAACTGCAGTGGATCTGGGGGCTCGGCTGTGCCGCTATTGGGGACCCCCGGTTAGCTAACTAAGGCCAGAGATAAACCCCCGGGGCCTACAACCAAGCAAGGCACGATGCGCTGTTTCACAGGGGCTGGGGCAGCAAAAGCAGAGGCCAGTGGTACTCCGGGTGCCTCCCCCGACAAAGCAGCGCTGTTGGTCGCGGTTCTCATCCAGGGGATACTCATCAATAGTCATAATCTATGAATAATCCCCGCCCATGTGCGGGATCCCGGAGCATATAGAAAATATATATATATATATATATATATATATATATATATATATATATATATATATATATATATATATATATATATATATATATATATATATATATATATATGTATATATATATATGTGAAAAAATATACATGCAGCCTAAAATATTTCCAAAATGGCAAAGATGCTGAAATTACATAGGTTTGCATAGTAGCAGCTATACTCGCCCAACCCCTAAGGAAGAAAGAGAGCAGTAAACATTTGTCATACAACAATGCTTTATTGCCATAGAAAAACCTGTAATTGCAGGCATTTGCCAGTAGGCTGCAGCAGAGTATAAAGAAACAAAGAAAACGGACTCCTTGCCTTTAAGGCATTAGAGTAGGGGTACCATGCCTTTAAGACCTGTAGGTGACCCCCTGCTCCCATGATGCACCACAGGTGGCAGTTAGGTCGGTTATTTTTTCCGGATCCCTCTGAGAGGATCCTGGAGCTTGAGCTCTTCATTGTTTTGACAAACTGTTTTTTGAAGAGAATTTTTCAGAAAATTCAACGTTTTCTGGTTACTAAAGGCTTCTGCTACTGTTTCTGTGGACTTCCACTCATTTGTTTTCCAGTCAGAATGCCATCTTTATTCAGGAAGTGTCCTTCTTGTGACAAGAAAATGGCACTGGCAGATCCACACTCTGTGTGTATTGTGTGCCTTCCATCCACACACAATCCTGAACAGTGCCACCATTGTCAGAAGTTCTCCAGGCGAACCTTGCGCGACCGAGAACTGATAAAACTCCATGCTATGCTGGAAAAGGACAAGAGTCATCAGGTGGGTGGCCATGGAGGCCCCAGGACATCGTCTTCCCGCAAGCAAGGCCAAAAACGGCGACGTTCCACTTCTCCTGACCCCAGGAAGGTTGAGAAGAAATTCACTGTCTAAGTCGCCGTTGAAGAAGCCCAGACGCTCTTCAGGAACACCATTGCGATGTCGAGAGCCTCCGCCGCATCCAAGTAAGTTGACTTCGAGGCACCACACTTCGGGCTCGAAGTCTGTGGCTGCTGATATGACCAAGTCTCCGTCGACGACGAGACACTCTCTGCCGCCCTCGAGGGGGTCCGCGTCGAGAGTACTGACGGCTGATACATCGCCGCCGGCAGGCGTGCCGCCGTCGAGAGGATCGGCGAGACCCCACCACTCGACGTCTAGGAGATCGACGTCGATCCGGCACCATGGATCGCCGTCGCGTCATGGCAAATCGCCGTCGACTCTGCGTCCTAGCAGATCGACGTCGAGATCATCAACTCAACGCTGAAGGTCTCCGTCGAGATCACCTCATCGTCGTGGACGATTGACGTCAAGACCATCGAGACCTCACTCAACGCCGATGGTCGCTCAGACATAAACGTCGAAGCACTCTGAGTCGAGAGAAGAGGTCACAGGTATTGCGGAGTCCCAGAGGCAGTCCGATCCTGGGTCCAGAGCATCGTCAGGGGACCGGTCATCGTCTCCTGGACTGCATATTGTGAGATCTCTCCAGAAGTATCCCCCAAATCTGCGGTGGGGAAATCCAGCAGTTTGTCTCCTCGCCGTCCGCAAGGTGCTGTATCTGGTGGCCGCAGTAGTCCGGACTCTGATTACTCCCACACGTACTCACCATCTGGTCCAAGGACAAACACTCCGGCCAGACCTTCGAAGTCTCCCCCTAGGAGGCCAAGATCTCCTGCCAGGCCAAGATCACCCCCCAGGCCAAGATCACCCCCCAGGCCAAGATCACCCCCCAGGCCAAGATCACCCCCCAGGCCAAGATCACCCCCCAGGCCAAGATCACCCCCCAGGCCAAAATCATCCCCCAGGCCAAGATCGCCTTCCAGACATCAGTCTGGGTCCAAGGGTCGGCACAGCCGCCATCGCGACAGACCCATAAGAGAATGCGCACAAGATCTCCTACATGGTCTTTGTCTACAAGATCTATGGTCCGGGACTACTCTCCGACCTCCTCCTCCACACCGCCTTCACGGGTGTCACCCATAGATGACATCTCTACATTTATAGATGTTCTGGGTAGGGGCGCAAAGAAACTTAACGTCTCTTTGCATACCCCGGTGGTTCCCACGTCGATCATCTTTGATACCCTGCATCACCGGGCAGCTCCCAGACCGCTGCTACTCCCATGGAGACTATTCTTGACGCTCGGCTTGGCTGCACCTCACAGGCCTAAAGCCTGATGCTCAGAAGAATATACTAAACCTCCCTTTCAATGGCTCATCTCTGTTTGGAGCTCACGCTGACGACGAGATGACCAAGTTGAAGGATGAGTTGGACACTGTTATGGCTGTGTGTCTGGAGAAACGCAAGGAGTTTAAGAAGCGGTTGACAGCGGTTTTAGGTTCGATAACCTTTCTTAGTTCGACACGTTCTTTGGTTTTAGAGTCTTTCTTTGGTTTGGCGGCCTTTCTAGGCTCGGCGACTGGTTTTGGATCGACCGGGGCTTTTGGTACGTTTTTTGTCCGAAGCCTGGTGTTTCTTTGGGTCGATTGTCTTTTTTGTGTGTTCGGCAGCCTTTTCTGATTCGTCTGTATCAGTTGGATCGACGACCTTATTCAGTTGGACGATTTTCTTCGGTTCCGATGTCTTCGGTTCCGATGGCTTTTTGGGCTCGACGATTGTATTTGGTGCAGAGTTTTTTAGCGCCGTGACACTCTTCGGTGCCGAGGGTTTCGGTGATGATGGTTTTTCGGCGTTGACAGCTTTCTTAGGCTGTACACCCTTTAGATCGAAGACCTTACTTTTTGGGTCGATGATCTTCGGTCGGACCACCTCTTTTGGTTGTGCGCCCTTCAGGTCTACCAGTTTTTTCGGTTCGATGACCTTTGGCTGGAGAACTCTTTTTGGCTCGATGACTCTCTTCGGGCCTGGGCTACCTGAAGGCGTTTGTTTGTGCTTCGGAGCCGAGCCGAGAGGTGGGGTCACCGAAGGAATGTTTCGATCTTGGCTAAGGCCTTTCGGCTATGCTTCGACCGGAGCCTTCTTTGTTGGGCTGAGTGGAGTTGGGGGCTGGGTACTCACAGTTTTTTGCCCCGGTGTGATCTGGTCATCGGAGTCCGATTGGTCCTCAACGGTGACGATCTCGAGATCGGAGTCGGGGGCTTCGGGAAGCTCTTGGTCGTCCTCGAAGATATTCTCCGGTTCCGGTGCCAACTTCTGCATCTCTTGCCTGGCAGCCCGTCTATTCCGGATAGTTTTCTTGGATCGAAATTGGGCACACGCCGGGCAATCCTCTTCTTTGAGTTCAGGTGACAAACACTTGTTGCATACTGTGTGTTTGTCAGTATGTGGGAACTTTGAGTGGCATTGTGGGCACCTTTTAAATGGACTCCTTTCTATCGATGGAGGTCGCACGTGGCGTCGATCAGGCCCAGCGGCCCACGTCGACGACCGGATCAAGATGAAAAGCTGGATGGAGTCGAGGGGTACCGAGCGAAATCAATACTGTCGAGTTTGAAGGCCTTTTGGCCTTAGAGAGTAGTTAGTTTCGATTCCGAGCTGGAGTGTAGGAAAATAACATCCGAACCCAATGGCGGAAAAAAACAATCTAAGGATGGAGTGGATGCCCATGCGCACTGTAGTCCAAGGGAGGAGTCACCTATCTCGTCATACTTCGAAGACTCTTCCAAGACAACAAAGTGCAATCATCCGGACCCAACACTAGGCGGTGATCTATGCAAAGATATGAATGTCAGCAGCCCTACATGCCAAGAACAGATGCATACTGGTAAGTGGCATTTTCCCTTCCGTCAGGGCGACAAGCGGTCTTGCCAACAGAGGGTTCAAACCCCTCAGTGGTCCTCCCAGACTCAGCAAAGATCTCAGTTCCAGCAGACACCCTGGTAGAGGCAGAGGCAATAACAACAAACAGGCCACCTCCAAGCTGCCTCTCCCAAACCTTGAGTCGTTGCTTCCTCCTCAACCGTTCGCCACTCCGTTGGGAGGGAGTGTGGCGTGTCACCTGGAAGAGTGGAAAACCATAACAAAGGACAAATGGGTGCTGAGTATTGTGCAGCATGGTTACTTGCTGAGGTTCTAGTCTCCTCCTCCGCAAGTGTCCCCTCAACTCAAGCGCCTTCCTCAACTTCAAAGCCAGCTGTTGAAGGACGAAGTTTCTATCCTTCTTATGAAAAAGGCCGTAGAGGAGGTCCCTCCCATGCGAAGAAATCAAGGAGTATACTACTGCTACTTCCTAGTCCAAAAACGAAGAGTAGCCAAAGAGTACAGACCTATCCTCGACCTGTGTCTGCTGAACAGGTTTATCAGAAAATAAAGATTTTGTGTGCTAGCCCTGCACCAGATCTTTCCCACCTTCATCGGGGAGACTGGATGTGTGCCATCGACCTGCAGGATGCTTACTTTCATATACCTGTCTCAGTAAAGCATTGGAAATTTCTCAGCTTTCAGATAGACCGTCATCACTACCAGTATCGAGTGCTACCGTTCGGCCTCAAATCCGCCCCACGGACATTCTGCAAGTGCATGGCGGTGGTGGCTGCCTTCCTCCGCAGGTGGAAGATCTTTGTCTATCCCTACCTAGACGACTGGCTCCTGAAAAGCTCCACACCTGTTCTGCTTCAGAGCCATCTCTCTTACTGTCTCAACCTGATACAGTCCTTGGGGTTGCAGGTCAACTACAAAAAGTCAGTACTCAATCCCACCCAACGAATACACTATCTGGGCGCCTCCCTGGACTCTGCAGAGGCAAGCCTGTGTCCTTTGGAGGAGAGGTTGTCATCAGTGCTTCTGAAGTGCCGCACCCTGCTAGACACCCAAAGTCCCATAGCCAGGCAAGTGTTGTCACGACTGGGATAGATGGCCTTGTGCATCTACATTGTGCCCAATGCACGCATTCACATGCGGCCTCTGCAGCAGGCACTGGAGGACCAATGGTCTCAGAGGTCAGGCCACTAGGAAGATCGTGTTTCTCTCCACCAAGTTGCCAGAGACTCCATCAGATGGTGGATGAAACGTTCTCATCTTCTGCAGGGAGTCCCATTTCATCAGTCGCCTCCATCGCAGACAGTGGTCACAGATGCCTCAATGCACGGACACCTCCTCATCAGGAAGTAGCAGCGAGGGAGATAACTCAGATACGCGAATCAACAACAGAGGAAGGGGAGCGTTTCGACCAAACCAACAGGGGACTAATTTTTTAGCGAGAGGTCAGACAAAACCCAGAGGAAAAGTAAGATACAATCAGCCATGGGAAATGTCAACCCGACGCCAGAATTACAAAAATTGACACCTTCTCTAATATTTAACCTTTCCAACAAAACACTTACAGAGGAAGAAAAAAGTGTCCTTCAAAAAGGGCTCTCATTTGTGCCAACCAAAAGAACGGACTTTATCAAATTAAAAACGGAAACAATTGAATTCTGCAGAAAAATTCGCCTCAAAACCTTCTTTTCAGAAAACCCAATAGGAGAAAGCACGGAAACGACAGGCTTTCGGAATAAATTCACATTTTGCCCCCCGAATTACAAAACACCAAAAGAAGTGATCACTTTCGAACGAACCATCCTGTCTGCTATTTCAGAAATGAAAAAATGGATAAAACACAACATAACAAAATCTGAGTCCATGGCATTAACCACCTTGAAAAAAGACACATCGGTAATTATCAAACAGGCTGATAAAGGTGGATCAATAGTAGTCTGGGATTGTGGACTTTACATTGAGGAAGTAAAAAATCAATTGAGCGATGTCACCTGCTACCGGAAGATCAATAAAGATCCAACATTGGAGTTAAAAAACGAATTGCACCTAATCATAGATGAAGCGTTCCAACAGGGTTTTCTCGGCAAAAAGGAATCCGAATACTTAAAGATCAAATACCCGCGAATTCCTGTATTTTACATCTTGCCCAAAGTACATAAAAATCAAACCAAACCCCCTGGACGCCCTATCGTTTCAGGATGTGAGTCTCTTATGGAACCGATATCTAAATTTGTAGATTTCTTTTTGAAACCATTCATGCCCACTGTAAAGTCATACATTAGGGATACCACTGACTTTATCAACAAATTAAGTGAGATTGAATTTGAGAGTAACAACCATTGGATGGTAACAATGGATATAACATCATTGTACACCCAAATACCACAGGATGAGGGTCTACAAGTTCTACGAGAAATATCGGATACAAGAGAAAGACCACAAAAGGTGCCAACTGAGTTCATTGTCTCATTGGCAGAGTTCGCCCTGAAACGGAATTATTTTAATTTCGATGGAGATTTTTACTTTCAGGTTGGAGGAGTAGCCATGGGCTGCCCTTTTGCTCCTGAATTGGCAGTCCTATTTATGTCAAAATATGAGGACCATTTCGTCTATGACAATAACCCCTATGGACTTTGGATCAAAAATTGGACTCGCTACATAGACGACGTCTTCTTTGTTTGGACGGGCCCAGAAGACGAATTAAACAACTTCCATGGATGGCTAAATAATAGAACACGCGAGATCAAATTTAGCCTCAATCACTCTAGGAGCAGTATACCTTTCCTTGATGTTGAGATTTATCCATCAGAAGAAGGAGGTTTGATAACAACTCTGTTTAAGAAGGAAACAGATCGGAATAGGGCACTTCACTTTACTAGTAATCACCCTCGGAGCCTGAAGGAAAACCTTCCATATGGGCAATACCTCCGGATCCGTAGGAACTGCCACCAAAAAACAGAATATAGGAAACATTCGGAGAAGCTAACTGCAAATTTGATTGACCGGGGATACCCGAAAAAACTACTCAGAAGATGCATGAAACGCGCATGGTGGACACCACGTGAATGCCTCCTGGAAAAAAAGACAAAACAAAAAATGGAAAGAATGGTGTTGGTAACAACATACTGTCCCAACTCTAACTTGTTAAAAAAGGTAGTCAATAGTAATTGGCATCTGATAAAAAATCTAAATGAGGAGTTTTCAAAGCCACCGCTGTTTGCTTTTCGAAAAGAATCGAGTATAGCAAATAAACTCGTGAGAGCGGCAATGCCCGCCAGAGAACAAGTTAATTTAAGAAGTATGATTGGATTACCACCCATTAAAGGGCATCACAAATGTGGTGTTTGCAACTGTTGTGCCTCAACTGAAGAAGGTGCTGTGTTTAAACATAAAGAAAACTTCTGGAAACACGAATCCTTTACTAATTGCAAATCACGGTATGTGATATACGGGGTCAAATGCCCGTGTGATCTATTATATGTTGGAAAGACCAATCAAGAGATCAGGACAAGAATTCAGCAACATAAATCTAGAATCAAACGGAAGGTCCCAAATGCCCCCCTGGTCAATCATTGGCAGAAAAAAGAACACACAGAGAATGATTTGCGATGGACGGTCATCGCCAAAATTGAACAGGATTCACGAGGTGGAGATTTGGAGGCAAAATTGGCAAGACAAGAGGCTATGATGATAGTCAAATTTAATACTGCGACAGAAGGTTTGAACGAATGATCTGAAATGTATAGGCTATCTTAAAAATTCCACCAAACACATGGAGTGTATAACATCGATGATTAAAATCAATAAAGATTATACACATAGAGTGTATGATACAACTATCAGTTGCACACTACAAGATGGCGCCCAAAATGTGACCTAGCAAAAACTTGGAACAAGCTGATCGCCGCCAAAAAGGAGCAGCGGACATAATATATTCAAATAATATTCCACATACACATTAAGATTCGCCATAATCGATAGGCGAGCTCGCCCAAGCAATCAAATTACGACTTGACGAAGTTTGCCCAATTTAAGATGGCGCGACCCGGAAGTACCGCCAGTAAGCGAGACACACCGCAATACGGAGAGCTGAAGGCGCCCTCGTCGAACTAACCGAGGACATCTGATGACCGCCCGACAACCGGGTAAGCCTGACTCCGGTACGCATTAGGCAATAGAAGGGAATAGGATCCGTGTCTCCAAATAGTTACACAAAATTATTTTCTGTGTATTTTGCAGGGACGACAAACTTTAAAAACATCACCCCTACCTACACGAGCAAACAACTTAACCAATAGGTAAGAAAGACTCTGTGGTTTACTTTGTGTAGCAAACATAAAAAAGTCCGCCACACTGATAGTGATTCTAATTCCCTTACAGGGTAGAGCACTCACATACCACGTGATAACTGTGAGTAGTGTGTATTTATGTATTTATGTATTTTTGGTGGCACTGTGTGGAAGTACCTTGAGTAGGTAGCTCGGCTGAGCACTTTCATTTTACTTTATCCCTTTTAGGTGGTTCCGCGCCGTCTTGTTCAGAGTATAGCACAATTTAGTTGGAAAACTTGGAGGTAGGTGCATGGAGGTGGTGGTTGAGCCAACTAGCAGTTTTCAATGTGGATAAGAGCATACACCTAATACAGGTCTCCCTTCTCCATTCACAGTGTGTGGTCCTGATGAGAACTCCGAAATAGGAAGAGTTCGAAACGCGTAGACCTTGACCTTGAGTCTCAAAAGCCATAAGAAACCAAACAAAAATTTGAGTTTGAAGGATTTCTGACTAATGTGTACAGTGTAATCTATGGCTATTTAAAAATATTTGCTTTTTGAGAAATATGTTATTGTTGTAAATAAGAATGGTTTGATTGCGAGTTTGTTTGGGAAAGCGTGATAGTGATTTTTGGTATGATAATGAGTGTGAATGTTGTTTGAAGGGTGAAGTTTTTTTGTACAGAATATTGTGTATATATATTGTGTGTCATAATTGTTTTGTAATGTAAAAAATTCATGTGAACTAAAAATTGAATATTTTCCAATGAAGTGAATTAAAATAAAACAAAAAGATTAATTCAAGAAACTAAGGTCCCCTCACTCCATGTTTGACTCTAAGGTGAGATGAAAAATTGATAGTAATTTGAGATAGGCAGCATTGGCATCTCTTTTGTTTATACTATATGAGGCTGTGGCTTGGCCTTGCTGCTTGGGAGCCCGTACCCAGTGGTGTTTATTAGTTTCAATGCACGGCTGGCAGCTTCAGGTACAAGGTCTATGGTCCGAAGTAGAAAGAATCTACCACATCAACTTCTTGGAGCTCCGGGCTGTCTATCTGGCACTCAAATTCCTCTACCCGTCTCTGCGCACCAACCACATTCAAGTTCAGACAGACAACACAACAACAATGTTCTATCTGAACAAACAGGGAGGCACAAGGTCACGAGTTCTGTCTCTGGAAGCTCAATCCATTTGGCGCTGGCTTCTGGCGAGAGGTCTCTCCATCGTGGCAGTTCACCTCCCAGGCATCCTGAATGTTCAGGCGGACGGCCTAAGCAGAGACTTCGTAGAAGCGCACGACTGGGTGCTCAAACGAAGAGGTCGCGCAGGAGTTGTTTCGACAATGGGGCGTACCAGACATAGATCTATTCGCAGACGTGGTAAGTGCAAAATGCCCCGTCTTCGCGTCCAGATTCCCCCAGCAGGGATTACGGGGGAATGCACTTTTGATCAGCTGGTAGCAGACATTGCTGTACGCTTTTCCTCCCCTGCCTCTGATCCCGGCGGTGATACAGAAATTCTACAGGACCAACACCAGGATGATCCTGATAGCACCGGAGTGGCCACGCCAGTGGTGGTACCCAGAACTCCTCCAGCTGTCGGAGGTTCCTCACCGGAGACTGCTCTGCTGCCCAGACTTGCTGACCAAGGACGCGGGGAGGGTGTTTTACCCCAACCTTCCTTCCCTACGATTGACGGCATGGCTCCTGAGGTCATCCAATATGGTCACCTAGACCTTTCAGCTGACTGCATGAACATTCTTAAAGAGGCCCTCCACTAGAAAGTCTTATGCTTTCAAGTGGAAGAGATTTTACATTTGGTGTATGGACAATTCTCTTGATCCAAGGTCAGGAGCAGGTGATTCTCCCCTACATATTGCATTTGGCAAGGTCAGGCCTGAAGTACCCCTCCATCAGGGTTCACTTAGCGGCAATAACAGCCTATAGGAAGTCTCCTTCTTAGACCTGATTCTTCCTCATGCCTGTGATCAAAGATTTCTTAGAGGGGCTTAAGAAAGTGTTTCCACCAGTGAGGTCCCCCTCTCCTCCCTGGGAGCTTAACATCGTACTTACCAAATTGACGGGTGCTCCCTTCGAGCCTATCCATAAGCCCTCTTTGCAGCACTTGACCTGGAAAGCTGCTTTTCTGGTAGCCAACACCTCCGCCGGTAGGGTGAGCGAGATCCAGGCCCTGTGTTGCAAGGAACCTTACACAGGGTTTCATGCCAATAGGGTGGTCCTGAGAACACATCCAGGCTTCCTGCCCAAGGTGGCCTCGGATTTCCATATCAATCAGACCATCACTCTGCCTACTTTCTTTCCTCAACCAACCACTTCCCCGGAGAGGTCTTTACACTCTCTAGATCTCCGGAGGGTTTTGAAATTTTACCTGGCTATAACTCTTCGACTTAGGAAGTTGAACCGGCTCTTTGTTAATTATGGGTCAACTAATACCTCTGTCTGTCAGCTTCAAAAAGATCTATTTCAAGATGGATCGTCTCCTGTATAGCTCTGTCTTACCAATTAGCTAACAAAGCTTTACAGGGCAAACCTCATGCGCACTCTACCAGAGGGAAAGCTTCTACTACAGCTCTTCTTCGCTACATTCCAATATCTGAGATTTGTAAGGCGGCTACATGGCGTTCAGTACATACCTTTACCCGCCATTATTGCCTAGATTCAGATGCACAGGCCAATGCCCAAGTGGGACAGGCCTCTTTAAGGATTTTGTTTGCATAACTGCATTATAAATGTGATGATGATTTATGTTTTTGCTGTATATTTGATTGCTCGTCCGCAAGACTTTGGGTATGGGCTTGCTAATCTATTCATAGATCATGACTATTGATGAGTATCCCCTGGATGAGAAGGATTAGTTACTCATCAAAGTCATAAGCGACCCACCCACCCACCTACCTCCCCGGACGAGCATTACTGCAAAGTTATGGTATGTTACTTACGGATTTACTCAGGTGTTTATGCACCTCCTAAAATAACTGACCTAACTGCCACCTGTGGTGCATCATGGGAGCAGGGGGTCGCCTACAGGTCTTAAAGGCACGGTACCCCTACTCTAATGCCTTAAAGGCACAGTACTCTGCTGCAGCCTACTGGCAAATGCCTGCAATTACAGGTTTTTCAATGGCAATAAAGCATTGTTATATGACAAATGTTTACTGCTCTCTTTCTTCCTTAGGGGTTGGGCGAGTATAGCTGCTACTATGCAAACCTATGTAATTTCAGCATCTTTGCCATTTTGGAAATATTTTAGGCTGCATGTATATGTTTCCATACATGTGTATATATAATATATATATATATATATATATATATATATATATATATATATATATATATATATGTGTGTGTGTGTGTATATATGTATATATATATCTATATCTATATATATGTGTTTGTGTGTGTGTGTATATATATATATATACATACACACACACAGGTTCCTCAGGCAGCAAGCAGCACACAGATTCGATTTCCCACTGCTACCGCCAAGAAACTGGAGACCCAGGTTGTTCTGTGAGTAATTTTATTCTGCAACTGACAGCATAACGTTTCGGCCTACACGAGGCCTTGGTCACATGGCGCCATTGAGGGCGGATGCAGATTTCAAGTGCAAGTGAATACATCATTTTCATTGGATACCAAAAAGAATGCACTATAGACATAGTGAAAATACTAAGTCATTGAAATGAAGACAAAATAATGGGATAAATCCATGAGCGATGCTGAAAATCCATTCCGGACATATTGTCCTACATCACATTGCCAAATGTATTGTTAGGCATATGTCACGATTAGATTTTGTTTAAACATGACTATATGTGAAGAGATATATGTGTCTAGGAATTAATCAACCAATATATAAAAAAAATATATAAATATATATAAATAATGTTTCTAACTGTCATAGTACCATCCATATATAATACATAGAAGGTACTAATACGCATGACATTTCCTACTCTTTCACATGCACAATACATAAAATTAGGTAATCGTTGTTGGAACAATCTATTTACTACACTGGCTGGCACTCCGTGATTTGTCTTCAACATCATTATGTATGTATCCAGTGTTAAAATATTGCATTCTATTCAAAATGATACCCAATAAAATATATGAAAAAGTTTAAACTGCCCAAGATGTCTAAGTGATATGGAAATTAAAAGGTAACGTAAGTGATCAGCGATTTGTATCATCATTTGAGAAACTTAATCCACACTGATTAGACTTCTTTACGTTTAGGGGGAAGTATTGCCTTTGTCATGTTTGAGACCATGAAAAAACATTAATTTTGCACCAACCCCACCTTTTTTTTCCCTGATTTAACATTTTTATAAATATTTATTCGTTTTCTAAAAAATTGATGTCAAAAAAGTACACCAATGGGTGTTTGGAGATGGAATATAGATCAGACTGATCCCAGTCTGATCACCAAAACATCAGGGCCTTAGCGATAACTATTCAAGTTAACCTTATGATATTTTTACAAAAATGATAGTGCGTTTAGCGGAACCGCCAGATTACGAATTATCCAATGAATGTCAACATTGCTAAAGCAGCATACATACAGAAACATGCAAACCCACTGAGTATCATGAAAATAGTCCCTCAAAGACAGGTATCAAAATCTTCCGAGGCATTTAATCCATGAGGTACTTTGCTTTCCAACTCTGATATATCTTGTTTCTAGAGCTCTGAGTGTAGCATCCCTATCGCCTCCTCTTCTGAGAGGACCCACTGAGTCTATGGCATAGTACTTCAGGAAAACACTGTTGTTGTTGTGATACTCCTTGAAGTGCCTAGCCACAGGATATGCGGAGTCATTGTTATTAATAGCCCTCAAGTGTTGGAGCACCCGTTTGTGGACTTGCAGTTTGGAACTGCCCACATATCTTAGCCCACATGGGCACTCCAACACATAGACTGCAAATTCACTTTTGCAAGTTAACTTTTTGGTGATTTTGCAAGGGATATCAGAAAAGGGGTAAGGTATTCGGTGGTGTTGACCCCGTGCGTGCACGCTTTACATGTAGAGCACTTCCTGAAACCTCTACTGTTTGCCAACCAATCTTTAGATGGTATAATTTCTGGGCTAGAGTTGACCAATGCATCCTGTAAGGAGTGTGCCCTTCTATAGGTGATTGCTGGCTTCCTTGGCATGTATTCACCAATAACGCGATCACATTTTACCAAATCCCAATGCTTGTTCATTATTTTTCTGAGTGGCCCATGTTGACTATTAAATGACCATATCAGTCTAATGGGTTGCTGCATAGGCAAGGGAGTTGGGCACTGGGATTTCTTAGGCAAAAGTGCTGTTGCACGGGGGAGGGCATTAGCTTTGTGTATGGCAGCCGCCACTATCTTCTCACTATACCCTCTGGCAAGAAATCTTTGTTTACTTGCCTGCTGTGCTATATCGCACTGTACATCTGTACTGCAAACTCTTCTGATCCTGAGCATCTCCCCATAGGGGATGCTCCTGATCAGATGAGGAG
Source organism: Lissotriton helveticus (assembly GCF_964261635.1). Taxonomy (NCBI): domain Eukaryota; kingdom Metazoa; phylum Chordata; class Amphibia; order Caudata; family Salamandridae; genus Lissotriton; species Lissotriton helveticus. Next base: position 921,213,429 of record NC_136057.1, read on the forward strand.
GATGGTGGCTCCCTGCGTGCAGTACAGTATTGCCTGCAGTTGGTTTTCTGAACAGTGAAGTCTCTAAGCAGCCATTAATGATCTCAATTGAAACATCCAGAAAGGTTGCCTTGCATGCACTGACATTAGAAGTGAAAGCCAGATTGTAGTTATTTGAGTTCAACTTGTCAATGAAATGCTCTGCCTGTGTCTGTGTGCCATGCCAAATCAGGAATACATCATCGATGTATCTGTACCATCGAATGATATGATCTTTACACATTATTGAGTGTTCACCAAAGAGGACCTGCCTCTCCCAGTATCCCATATGAATACAGGCATAACTGGGAGAAAAGCAGGCCCCCATGGCTACTCCCCTGACCTGTTGGTAAAACTGTTTGTTAAACATGAAAAAGTTGTTATTAAGGCAGAAACTCATCATTGACAGTAGCATCTTATTATGTTCAACAAATTCAATCGGACGTTGTCCTAGGTAGTATGCGGTAGCCCTCAAACCATCAGCATGCACAATACTCGTATATAACGATGTAACATCAAGAGTAATGAGCAAAAACTCAGGATCCCACTTTAATTCATTGATTTTCCTTAAAAAATCACTAGAATCCTGGATGTAAGAGGGAAGCCCACACACAAATTCCTGCAAAAAGGAGTCCACATAAACAGAAGTCTTTTCCAGGAGCCCTCCACATACAGAGATGATGGGTCTGCCGGGCGGCTTGCTTGGGTTCTTGTGGACCTTTGGAATCAGATATAGGACAGGTGTAACCGGGTGCTCATTCCTGAGGAATTATAATTCATCCATGCTGATGAGACCTGATGATCTCCACCCCATCAGCAATGAATAGAAAGTTGTTTGAGACTTTCTAACAGAGCCCACATCACAATGTCTATAACAAGTGACATCATTTAGTTGGGTTGATGCTTCCTCCAGATAAAGGTCTCTTGCCCATAGCACGATGTTGCCACCTTTGTCCGATTGGCGAACAATGACATTCCCGCTTTTCTTTATTTTGGCCGCCAAATCTGCATATCTGCGGTTCTGCCTGTATTTGTATTTGTTTTGCTTGAGTGTTTTTTCATAAAGGACCTTGATATCCTTGACTGCTGCTTCGTGGAATATATCTATATTGTCATGTACCATGTGCGGTGTATATGTGGAACGTTTTTTGAAACTTGTAAGACCTCCAGTATGTTGTACAGGTTGACTGTCTCCAACCTGAGACAAAGAACATTCTGATCTCAAACCCTGCAAGTCTTGTAGAAGTGGCATATCATTAGCTACCAGGGCTAGGCCAGTCGTACACATATCGGTTCTCCCTAACCCCTTGGGTGATTTATCATGCGCAAAATGTTTCCTTAGTTTTAACTTGCGCGTAAATTTAAACAAGTCAATGCGGGTGTCCGCATAATTGAAATTCCTGGGGGGACAAAAAGATAATCCTAGTGAAAGAGTCTTTAATTTTGTAACCGATAATGTCATGGCTGTGAGATTGATTACTGAGAGGTTCAAGTCATTCTGAGCATTCATTGCTGTTGCTTTTTGTTCCACTTTTTGTAATTTCTGCGCTTTGGTTTGGCGCCTTGCGTTGGTTTTACGCCGCTCTCTGCGTTTTGTGTTGGGGCTTTTGTAACCGATTGCAGTTTCACCCTGGGCCGCAGTGTGTCGCGCCTGTCCAGGCGTACACATTCCAGCTCTTGTGCCAGGGTGAACCTGGTAAACCCCAACCCAGATCTGAGTCTATCAGAACCCGATTCAGACCCGCTGTCCATATTTGAGCTGAGGTCAGCATTCGAAGAGCTGGCAGGAGACGTTGATCTTAGAACCCCGCTCGCGGGGGGCTCATTACGTATGCTTGGAGGCTGAGCCGACTTCATTGCATCATACTTTCGTGCAAATGTAAAGATGCGACCTTCCAGATAATCGTTTTTGTCGCGCTGAAATTTAAATTGTTTTCTCTTGATAATAGTTTCTTCCTCTTTTTGCACCCGGGCCATCATTTCCTCCCGTAATTTTATACATTCAGGAGCAAAGTCTGCGCCCATTTTCTCTATTTCAGCGTTAAGCTCCACAATCTGATCTTGCAGTTTCTTCCGATCGGATTCAGCATACCGCACCAACACTTCAACCAACCTCTTGGAGTGACCTAGATTTAATTCGGCCCACTCCCCAAGCATCTCCGGGTCTGGCTGTTCATAATTGGGAGCAAGCATAACTCTGAGCCCCCTAGGGATTCGGTCGACCTCAAGATATCTGCTGAGGGAGCGATGCTCCCACCACTTGGATTGCTCACGTTTGGTTAGTTTTTCCAGCAATTTAAATTTCCCACGAAGATCAGGGCCATCTTCCGATGTTTGTCCCAAAACACCCGCCACTTGCGACCCCCCAGCCGGGGAGTCATCAAAGACATCGAGGGCGACCACCTCCCTCTTTTTCCTTGCGCCAGCTGCCATGTTGCTTATGAACATATATATATATATATATATATATATGTGTGTATATATATATATATAATATATATAAATTTTCTATATGCTCCGGGATCCCGCACATAGGCTGGGATTATTCATAGTTTATGACTTTGATGAGTATACCCCTGGATGAGAACTAGGATTACAGGTAAGTAACTAATCCTTACACGCCATTACACGGTCCAGAGACATGCTGGAGGCCAAGATGGGTGCTGTGGGGTCGGATGTGGCACTCCTGCGGCAGAACCTTCGGAGTGCCGTGGAGCTCATCACAGAGGCTGAGACCCGTCTCAAGACGCCGAAGGGTAGGCATGAAGAAATAACCTTCGCTTTGTGGACTTCCCAAAGGGCTGCGAGGGTTGAGGACATGGGTAAATTTCCCGCCCACTGGATATCTAAATTGGTCCTGCCAGATACCCTTTCCTCCTGCTTTATCATCGACAGGCCCACAGAGCCCTGGTGAAGAAGCCCCCGTCGGGCGCCCAGGCCAGTCAACGCCAGGATCCTTAATTTCCATGATCGGAACACCACCCTCCAACTAGCAAGATCTCAGGAAAACCGGTTATATGAATCCCAAAGGATCATGATCTTTCCAGACTATACCAAGTTAGTTCAGCGGCAAAAGCCTGTCTTGAGGTCTCAAGATCTCCTCCAAGCTCCTGTTCCTAGCCTGCCTGCAAGTGTTATATAACTCATGTTCCTTGTTTTTTGACAACCCAGAGGAGTTCTTCGCTTGGACTGAAGAGACTGTTTCGGTGAGGCCCCACACCAACGCAAGGCACCAGTTATCACAGGTGGAAGCCCAAATCCAAGAGCTGGAGAGGCGGAGTAGGGGGGCGGGGCAGGCGCGACAGAAGTTGAGCTTTGCTCAATTACAATATCAGGGGGTGCTGTTAGAAGAAGCCAGTTACGCTTGGCTCTCCTCACAGAGTAGGATCTATCAGTGTGGGAGACAAGTCGGGGAGATTACTGCTTTGACTGTGTCAGAATACTCGGACTCCAGCCCATATCACCGCCAAGACAAGTAGGGCGCAGTGCTCACTAAACCAGACACTATTGCTAATAGCTTTGCCAGCTGGTATAGGGCCCTGTTGCTAATAGGGACCTCTTGACCGCTGCACAGCTCACAAAGTTCCTTTCCCATCAAAGCCTTTGTTGAATGAGGCTCCCTTCACGGCCCAAGAATTAGCTGTGGCCCTATCGGACCTTCGTTTGGGAACGAAGTGGATTTCCGAGCGAATTTTTCAGGGAGTATTGGCCGCAGCTGGGCAACTGGTATATAGGTATACTTCAGGATACGTTGGGGGAGACTTGTATTCCTTCGGACTTGTGACACGCTGAGATTGTGGTTCCCCAAGCCTGGTAGTCACCCAGAGCTCCACTCCTCATACCGCCCAATCTTACTTTTGAATATTGAGGCTAAGCTGCTGGCTAAAGCCCTGGCTTAAAGATTGATACCTCACATAGCGGACCTGGTGCAGCAGGACCAGGCTGCCTTCATGCCACAATATTTGTCGGGCTCACAATGCCATCACGTCTGTAGATTGCTTGGGGCACCCAGCAGTCCTACTTCTGGCAGATATTGACAAGGCGTTCAATTCTGTTGGACTTTTTTATTCTCCAGTATTGGATCTTTCATACATTCACATGCTAGAATCATCCCCGTCGTCGTAGTGGGAGTCCCACGGTATACATATAAAAACAGTAGATAATACTATAATATGCTACCATGCAAGGAACAGTCATTGCAATAGCCTATCCATTTTCTTTTGTAAAAAAGAACCAAGCTTAATGAGCAGCTGAAGGCAACAATGTTCCGCCCTGAGGTGCTAAGATAAATTTTGGACATGCCATTTGAAGGCGAAACAATTTTCGGCAAACATATTGATGAAGCTTTGCAGCCATCAAAACGGACACAGCTAAGGCCTTGGGAACGCGTATATATATATCTATACATATAGATATATAAATAGATAGATATAGCTTGATAGAGAGATATAGAGAGAGAGAGATATATGGAGAGAGAGATATATGGAGAGAGAGATGTATGGAGAGAGAGATGTATGGAGAGAGAGATGTATGGAGAGAGAGATGTATGGAGAGAGAGATGTATAGTGAGAGAGATGTATAGTGAGAGAGATGTATAGAGAGAGAGATGTATAGAGAGAGAGATGTATAGAGAGAGAGAGATGTATATAGAGAGAGAGATGTATATAGAGAGAGAGATGTATAGAGAGAGAGAGATGTATAGAGAGAGAGATGTATAGAGAGAGAGATGTATAGAGAGAGATATTCTTTTCGAGGAGGTTATCAGATACCAGCCTCAGACTTGTACAACCTCGACTGAAGCAACAAGTTCAACCCAGGGATTCAATCAGAAAGCAGTGCCGCCGCCTGTCGCTCTTCCCTTGTCTACTTCACTAAAGAAAATTCAATTTTCTCATTGCCTACATCAATGGCAGAGAGTAACAGACAAATGGGTCCTGGATATAATAAAATATGGCCATAGCCTAGAGTTTACCTTAACGCCACCTCCTCATCCGCCTCAAAAATCAATACCACCCCATCTTTAATTGCTAAAGAAAGAGGCTTTGCTAATTCTTCAAAGGATAGCAATAGAATTTGTACCACGCTCTCAGAGGAAAAGGCATCTACTCCCGTTTTTTCATGATAAAGAAGAAAAAGTCGGGAGAATGGTGTCCTATTCTAGACCTCAGAAAACTCAACAAATACTTGCAGAAGAAATCCTTTTACATGGTAAACCTCCAGGAGATATTACAGCTTCTGAACCATTCGGATTTCCTAGGAAGCCTGAACTTAAAAGACGCATATTTCCATATCCCTATCCATCCCAAGCATCTAAAATTTCTACATTTCTCTGTGGCAAGCGAGCATTATCAATGCAAGGTGCTTTACTTCGGCGTTTGTTCAACTCCTCGGGTTTTCACCAAAAGTTTCTAGGAGCAACATTGGATACTCTCCAAAACAAAGTGTTCTTCTCAACACAACGCCATTCTATCTCTGGCTCGCAATCTCTACAAAAGAGTTCGCTTCTCTCGGTCTCCACAAATCCTTTCTCGGAATGATGTCTTCTGCCATTCTCATGGTACCTCATGCTCGCCTAAGGATGAAACCTTTTTCAGGAGCAGTTGGATATACAATGGCTCTAAAGTAACAGGATCATTTAACGACATCATTCGGATAACACAGATCATGAAAGATGCACTTCTTTGGTGGCAGTCTGCCAGCAACCTATCTATGGGACTGTCATTCCTTTCTCCTCTTCCAGAGTTTGTTCTGACCACAGATGCATCTTTGGGAGGCTGGGGAGCGCATCTGCAAGACCTACAAATAAGCGGCAAATGGAGTCTCTCTCCAGTCATTTCTTCCAAGAATAAGTGCATCCTCAGTCCTCATCCATACAGACAATACCATCTGCATGCATTATCTAAACAAGAAGGGAAGAATAAGATCTCCAATCCTGTCCTTAGAAGCTCAAAGGGTCTGGGAATGGACACTGCAACATCACATAGTGATCAAGGCGGAGCATCTCCCTGGAGTAAAAAACAACCTGGCAGACACCTTGCAGTCTACTTCAGTTAGCCCACCTTAGGGGTGGGACTAGCCTGGGGGTGGGCGCACCTACCTAACTGACTAATGTTCCCGCCTGTGCCAAAGGGCTCTGGACAATGGGGGTTGGCTTCCTCTCATGTGAGAGGAGCCAGATTCGCATTTCAAAGGCAGTGACTTCTTTAAAGCTCCCCTGCCTTGGAATGCTGATCAACATATCATCCTTAAGGAGAGGGTGTGACCACCCTCTTCGCGGGCAGGCTTTGTTTCTGACCTCCTGAGAGCAGACACCCTGGCCCTGGGAGCTCAGAAGTCTGCCTCGGGTGGCAGGTTGACAGAAACCAGTCCGTCAACACACCAGACACTGGTAAGTTTTTAGGGGACACCTCTAAGTTGCTCTCTGTGTGCATGTATTCACGAATCCACAACTGGAATCGGAGTGGGTTTGTGAATACGAGATGTTTGATACTAAATATACCTATTTTCAGGGAAGCCATCATGTAGCTGTGGAATTCGTTTTCACCAGTTTCCAGCACGTGGGTTAAAATGGCTTCCCTGATCACTTGTACTGGCAGCAATGGATCTGATCAGGCACAGAGGCTTATCTGCTCATGCAGATTTGTCATCACGTGTAATTTAAAGGCACCCAGCCACAGGGCTGTATGGCCTAATGTAGGGGTGATTTACAAATATTACGTGCAGTGTTAGGGAACATAGCACACAGGGAGGTGTCCTGTTGTGTTTTCACTTTCGACTTCACCAAACTATGCAGCCTGCTATGGTAAGGGGTACGTTAGGGTGGCACAATTTGTGCCGCAGCCCTTGGGGACACTCTTTAATACCTCAGACCTAAGGCACCAGGAAAACCATTTGCTAGGGATTTACAGAGTGCTAAAAGTGTTGCCAATTGGGGACACAATTGTACAGTTTTGGGGAAGAGATCTGGCACTAGGGACCTGGTTAGCAGGAATCCAGTGCACTTCCAGACAAAATCCCATCATGTACCAGGCAAAAAGTGGGGGTCACAACGTCAAAAGGGGTCACTTTCCTACATGCATCATCCCTGTCTTCTCTCCACTCCCGAGGTCATCTCTTGATGAATGAGTACACACCTTGCTGACAAGCTCCAGATTCACTGTATTAGTTTGAAACCCAACCAGTACCGACCTTGAATTGTTATTATGGTGATAGACAGCCTTGACAGAAAAGCAGGCATAATTAGTACTAGGGTTGAAACAAGTGTTTGTTTTTCTTTGCAAAAATCATGAAGGATGTTTGATAGTAACTCACCCTTGTAACATATCTGAAGTTGCTGCATGTATTATCGTACAAGATGCACTATGAAGATTGCACCCAGAAAAGTCTGTAAAACATAAAATAAATAATTATTTAACAATATCAATTTTTCCTAACTGTGCTTACATATATATGCTTTGATTTATTTGCATATACCGGAATGCACAACAGAATGTCTACATTCTTTCTAATTCATATTTTCTGTATACTTCCTCTTAACTTGTATGGTTTTACGCTGCAGGTGTTACATGAAGAAATTTGGCAGACGATAGTGATATAGGGCCATTGCAAGCTTACTTTTGGTATTTATTGCATGTTGATCCGGGATCCACCACACTCTGATGTTGACATTGAGGTTCTCATTTTCCATACCATAGTGAAACGCCTTCATTTGTGTGAAGTCTTTGTCCAATGGAATTTGGCAATACAATGAGTGCTTAATCATTTGACTGAAATGGTTTCTCCATCTGGTTTTAAGCCCTATTTTGACATTTTGAACAGCTCGTGGTTAAGCCTTAAAATAATATCCAGGCTTAATATGTGCACACTTGTTGGGAATTGTAGAAAAACAAAAGTGAAAAAACAAAGTGATGGAAGAATTCTTAAATTAATGTTAGACACTGGCAGTTGTTCTCATGCATTCTAGTCCGTTGTTATTCAGTCGTTATGCTATTCCAGACAAATACATATGCATCTTGGTCCTGCTCCAATAGGAAAAGTCCAGCCCACACTGCCAGGAGTTATATACAAAAACAAGCGCAACTGATATATCCATGAGAACTGGGTATTAGGTATCAACCAATAACAAGTGTTTACATGGAACTGGTTTCAAAAACAATTTTGTTACCACGGTTTTATTCAGTGTTGATTCAATCAAAAAAAGATGATGATGGAACAGAAAATATCTGCCCAAAAATTAATTTAAACACAAATTAAATCAAGTAGCCCGATCATTGCCTTACTTTCAACTTCATTTATCCAAACTGAGTCATTCATTAAGTATAAAGCAAAAAGAAATTGTTCAGCAAGATTTTTAATATTACTCTAAACAAATAATTTTGTTGATGCATTATAGTACGAGAGTGGTGGTTTAAGACAAGTAGTGCTAGAAAGAAGGAAAGAACCCCAAGTAAAATAACCATAACCAGACCTAAAGAAGTAAGTGACAATTCAGTGACTTAAAACAGGGTTATTGGTATGGACAAGGATGTCTTAATATTTATTTCTTGATACAAAAAAAGAACAGCCAAATTGTTCTCTGGCGCTTTTGCTGTTAGACTATCCTTTGGTGGTGTTGACGGGGTTTCTACCCTACTTGCAGCGTGATGGTCTCATCAGGACTGAAGTGACCTTGGGACCATGAATGAACCGTGCTCTTCTTAATATGCACAAAACAGGACTTCTTTATATCGCAGAAGATCTTGGGTTAGTGATCTTCCTTCATGGGGGTAGATGATATTGTGGGGAAGGAGTCAAAGGTTCTCATGTGCATTCTTTGCACTGGAGCGATGAGGATAATCCCGTTATAGCCACGGAAAAGCCAGCGATTAAGGTCTTCCGTCTGGATTGCTGATGCCGTGGGTATGCAGTAGTTTAGTTTCGTTATCAGTTGGCCCACAAAATTACTCTGTGGTTCCCCACATCTGATGCTGAAGAGAATAGTCAGTTCATTATGTAAGCTCCTGATCGGAGATGCACTTGTGTTCCGCCCCTGTTCCTCATTCTGCCTCCTAGGAGGGGGGCACATGATCAAGGGTATGTTGCTCTAATGCCAGCCACCTCTCTGCAAATATAGTTTTGACACCTTCCTAGTGTCAAGTGGGCTTCCTGACTCTCCGAGTAGGAAGATGGGGGCCTGGGCTGGCCATTTCCATCCCACTCCCTTTAGTTAATTTTTTCCTAGTGTCTTGTGTGTGGTGTGCCCCCCTGTTGCAGGCAGGTTGACAGTAAACTCCTCAATCTGCTTCTCCTAAGGAGGCAGAAAGACTGTGTGGTCCCCGAGGAAAGATGGGTGTGGTCCGATTTCAGGCCAGTCCCACACTTCATACATAATTTAAAAATATATATTTCTTGGACTCTGGTGGTACTTTCTGCCCCCTAGGTGGGCATATTGGAGGTATACTCCCCAATCTGCATCGAGTGGAGCAGAAAGACTGAGTCTAGAGGGTGGGGATTTCTAGTATAATTATGATACTAGAAGGGCATTTCCCACAATAGTTTTCTTTTTTGTACAATTGTTTTCTGTAGAGTAGTATTATTTTCCATTTTTGTACTTTTCTTTGTAAGATTACTGTAATGTGTTGATTTTTAGTTAACGTCTATTTCACTCTGTAGAAGGGATTTTAGCCATACAGTTAACATGAAATGTTAAAATATTTTAATATTACTATAACATGGGGGTATATCTAATTCTACTCCTCAACAGTTATATTAGGAAAATAATTTTTTGAACTCGAGGCTAACTTTGTCATATTATTATAGGTTCCAAATATTGTTAAAGCGCTGCATAAGCAAATGAAAGAAAAGAGCGTGAAGACTCGTCAGTGTTGTTTTAACATGCTCACAGAACTTGTTAACGTTTTACCGGGGGCATTAACGCAACACATTCCAGTGCTAATACCAGGTATGACATGCATTACCTTTTAAAACGTATAGGCTACATATAGTGTCTTGCTTTAGTTTTGAGTGATGTTTTGAGTGTTAACAATTTTTAAAATGTATAACATATATAAAAATTATAACAGATGTTTAAACTTGATAAACAAGCACAGTACATTCTAATCCACAAAGATTTGTACATCTTAATTTCTCTTTTTAAAAGAATGTTTATTAATTTTCAAACAGATGTTAAAGTCAATCCTCTTCCCACATTTCCCCCTCAGTAAGAACTCACTTGTCCATCTGATAACATTACATCTTGGGTCACTACGATCCGATTTCACATTTTGGGTGATATATAACCTCTGCTATATCAGTTTTTTGTATTTCAGTATAGATCTATTATGTCAGATTTAGAACACTAACATCCGTTAAGTCTTGATCCTCCTCTTCTTAAACAATGCTGCCTGTTCACTCGAATTATTCCCCTTCTAGAATATCCCCCTGCTGTCCAGAGCTGCATTGTAACTTTTTCCATACCCTTCATTACGCTGTTCCTTTCTTTCTTCCATTGTTGGAACCAGATGTATAATTCACTTTAGTGCAATACATATTTTCATTACCATGAGCCCCAATTCCACTATTTTCGACATTATCTTAATATTTCTACTCCTTGGGACAACCCCTGCAAACTCAATAGTACTGTTGGCTGCTGTGTCGTTTTCAGTGATTGACATTTCCCAACTACTGCCATACAAAAACTCAGAGGCCCCCCATAGATTGGAATTTCATTTTTTCATCCTGCTCTTTCACAAATCTCAGATGATGTGAACAGTTGACCGTATACCATGTTACCAATTGCTGCATGCACATCTGTCTGTAATTGCGTGTTAACCGCCTCATTCCATACTTTAATAATGGTTTGTGAATGCATTGGCAGTCATATGAGCAACCTCTGAGACAACAGGTGATCGACTGTGTAGGTTGTGCCACCTAGTTCAGTATTTTACATACTCGATATGGTTCGGAATCTTACATCTATGAAACCACGTATTATAGTTATGTTGCTTAGTAATATGTCCTAAAGTTAGGTACCATCATACCCCCTTTTTCCCATAGGAGCCTAATATCTACGCTATTTTTGCCAAGCCTCTTCCCTAGCATAACAATTTCAATATTTCATTGATCTTGAGGATAACGGGTTCCCTTATGTACATGGGCATATGTTGAAATACATACAGTGCTCTTGGTAGCACTATTGTTTTACTTAAAGCAATGTCGCCCATTGGTGACATCGGAAATTGTAAACGTGTGTTTACACTTTTTTCCATTGCCATGAGTAACACATCCACATTAATTTAATAGACTTATTCTAAGTCTCTACTGAAAAAAATGACCAAATAACTGAATTGAGTTTGTATCGGCAATGGTATGCTCCCCACAACACCTAGTTCCGCATCATTCATTGGGTATAGGATTGCCTTGTGTAAGTTTGAAATCTGGCAGATGACTGACTTCATTTTGTTTTCTATTTTATCCCATTGTAAGGAAATGCCTCTTTTTGTTTGGTCACCCCCAAGGTTTTCAACTGATTCTGCCGTTTTTTAGACTCAGAGTACACTGAGGCCTGCTAACCAAACCTCTGTGCCCTGACCCTAAAGTGTATGTCTAGTTGGCTATACACAATTAGAAATGGGTAGCATACCCGTTAGTCCCTAATAAATGGTACCCTGGTACCAAGTGCATGTAAGTTAAAGTTTTATTCCAGGGCTTGCAGTACCGGTTGTGCCATCCTGGTGGTTCCCCCCAGGAAAACAAGACCCCCAGTCCACTACTGCAGAGTGGTAAAGCAGCCCTCACTGCTAGCCCAACTTTTCTATTGAAAGTCGTGGCAAAGACACCATTTCCCCTAGCACACCTACACAGTCTTACGGGCAGGGTGCAACATATGAGACAGTCAGGACATCTACTTTATATGTCCTGGCAGTAAAACATGCAAAACCACAGTTTTACTGTGAAAAGACTTGGTTGCCAAATTGGCCAATACAGGGTTGCACACTGACCCCTCAATTGTGCGAACTCCTGAACGGCGTGACCAAAGTGGGCACTCCAAAGTATCAAACAACTCGTTGCATTAAGCCCGACTTGTATCTCAGGTCAAGACTAATGTAACTTGTTGCTGTGTGCAGCTTTAGCAAAGCTGCCACTTTGTTGCCCTTCAAACTCCTGTGCCTTCCCAGACACACGTGGAGTCTGCTCCACGAGACCGCTTTCTGCTCTCTTGGAGAGATGTGCCAACGACTCTCAGGAAGAAAAATAGTGAGGAAATGCAGGCTATTGAGTTGTTGAGCTGCAAGAAGCTACTTGAGTGTTAGCCCCAGAAGGCATGCATCAAAGTTGAAGTTGCCTTTGAAGGTTAGATGTTTAGCACGGGGGGCTGCCCCATTGCTGAGGTAGACAGGCTGGCATGGGAGGCAGAGAGGGTAAACCAGTCGCCTAACTGGTTTCCCCAGGGGAGTGTATAGCCCTGAGGTAGCTACACCCCGGGAGTGGACTATGGAGGTCTGAACACCATGGAGGGGGGGGGGGGTAGGGGTATTCACCATTTTGGGAGTGGGAAGTACTGCCTTTCTACCTGCACTGATAGACCAGCAAAGGAAGGCTGCACCAATAAGAACTGCACTTGTTGCACCTTGTGGCTAGCAAAGTGAGGGACTGTGCCTGCCGCGTTCTGCTCAGACTGGAATTTGGCCAGACCGGAGAGTACTTCACGCGCCGTCTACCCTGCTACTATGATCCCCCTCGTTCTCTTCGTGGACTGATGAATCCCTACAAGAAGACCTGCGCGACTGACCGCGTGTAGGAAGCTGGCTCTGTATATACTATACCAGTGTAAGGTATAGTGTGCACAGATTCCAGTGGAACCCCAAAGGTAGGCAGAGGTAAAACTAGATAATACCTTACTCTCTATTTATGGTAGTGTGGATGAGCAGTAATGCTTTATCATAGGGTAGTGTTAAGCATTTATTGTACACACTCAGGCAAGAAATTATGTCACACACTCAAATACTGAACTCTGACCAATTTGTTGGTATAAAAATATTATTTAGTTTTATTTTATTTTCTAGAACCAAGCCAGGCCTGGTTCAGGTAAGTGTAATATTACTTTGCAAGGTTAATTCAGTTAAATACAGTTTGAATGCAGTTGAATGCAATTGGTGCAGGTAAGCCACTTGTTCATAAAACAGTTGCAATTACTTTTCAGTTACTTCTGAGATTAATTTGCACTTTACTTTTCATATTACTTTTTAAGTTACTTTTTCTACTCACTGTGATATGCCTAGATATCACACTGGGTCATTTCCTAGATAAAAGGGAAGTAAATAAGTTTATGTACATATGCAGTTTCTTAAGGTTTCATACAAACCAACTCCACACTTAAAAAAAAAAAAATACTTTATTGGTATTCTTCAGCATGACAATACCACCATTACAAGGTGTAGTATACATTACAGTACTAGTCCATAATTACAGCATTACAGTGCATTGCGAGAATATACCCACATAGTGTCCAGTATAAAACATTGTTCATTGGTGTGAATAATATGCTAATCGTTACAACAATCGCAGCCATGGTCGACCTACTGGGCTTGGGTCTCATCATTCTCAGTGCGGTGTGTAGTTTGTGGTGGTGTGTCCTCAACTGTCGTGTCTGTTGCAATTACTCTAAGTAAATACCTAGTGAGCGGGTCCCATGTGTCTCGGGGGCATGAACAGCGGGGGGGGGGGTGCAATTCAGTGTATATATTGTTTTGCTCCTGGCAATAAGTGAGATCCCTCAACCAGTCCTTGAATTTGGGGGCCCTGCCCCTCCCCCATCTGCAGGCAATCCTATGCTTAGCCATGAGGAAGCCCAACGCCAGGAACCTTTTAACATTACCCTGGTGTCCTGGGAGGTATCCCAATATACTCATTTCTAATTCTCCCAAAGCGTTCCCAACCTGGGTCCAATACTGTGTTATGGGCCCACATTCCCACGCCAGGTGTAGGAAACCTGCTCCCTCTTGTCTACAGCGGTCACATCAGTCGCATTCCCGAATTTGAAGCCTGTGTAGCCTGACAGGGGTATGGTACATTCTATGGAGGAATTTAAAGTGACTAATGCGAAACCTGCTGCTAGCAATGATTCGTTCGGTTTGTTGGCAGTGGTAATCCAGGCCTCCTCTGATTGGACGTCCCAGTTCCATCTTCCATCCCTGTTTTGCTTTCATCGTATTGTGTGTCCCTGCCCCTTTGGATGTCATATAAATACGGGACACGGCATGTGACGCCCTTGCACATAGCGAGTGATGTAGTGGGAGCAATGTAGGGGGGGTTGGCCGCCCTGACAGCCTGTCTCAACCAAATGCATAAGAAACGGTCTAGAAAATGATGGTCCCAGTAAACAATACTATGAACAAAGAAATACGTTACACAAATATTCACAATACATAAAAAGGAAATGCATACAATCAATGGCTGAGAGATGTTATTAAATCACACCCTCGTATTTGCGAATGTATGAAAAATACATTAGGATTGTATTGACATTGTGCCCAGAAGTAAGGAAAGGGGATATTGGGGAAAATGAGTGAATTTTTGTGAAGGATGGAGTGTTGTGGACAGATAAGAGAATTAGCGCAATCAACTGTTTCACATTCGACGTCCAATAGGCTTGTTATTTCGCCACACAAAATATTACAGTTGTTACTAGCCAAGCCTATATAATGAAACACAGTAAAAATTGTCTGTTTGTAGGCTGGTTTAAATAGTAATGTCGATGTTTCGACCCCAGAAAACCGTAGGTTAATGCCCACCTTACATGGGGATCTTCCTCAGGACTGTGAAGGGGGGAAGGGGCACCTAGGGTACAGTGAAATAGTATTAAAATTGGGAAGGTTGTCTCAAGGGAGACATTAAAACATATGCTATAGGCCAAAGCTCTCAAAATTACCGAATAAGGCCCTACACGGAGGACTGAAACATGAAAAAGTTGGGCACGTGGTCTCCGATGGACAGAGAGCGTGGTAACTGCACCTGCAAAAGTAAGGTGTAGTTTATATGTACAACTGTCCATAAATGGCACACCAGTGTTCCCCAAATGGCTGCCCTTGAAGTTATCCGGCACGTTCTAGACCTACGTCCAGCACCCATGGCGGTACCAACCAATTTCATTATTGACCTACTCTCAATCGTAATGATGAAGTGTTTCTTCTTCTTTCAAAGGAGTTTCTACCTACAGACCAAGGGAGTCGCGATGGGGGCAGCTTTCGCCCCAGACCTAGCCATCATTTTCATGGATGACTTTGAACGTAGATGTGGTCTAAATGCGACTAACCCATATCACAACCAGGTCACGATGTGGAGAAGATACATCGACAACGTGTTGATGTTGTGGCCATGCACCAAAGGGCAACTGTGCGCCTTCCATAACTGGCTCAACCAGCAAAGTCAGGATATTCAATTTACGATGCAGTCTGACAACAACCGGATTGATTCCCTTGACATTACTGTCTTTAATGAAGAGAACGGACTATCTATTATCTTCTACCGCAAACCAGCAGAGCGGAACTCACTCTTACAGTATAATAGCCATCACCCCCGTGGGTTAAGAGACAACTTGCCAGTGGGCCTATTCCTGCGTATCCGCAGGAATTGTATGAAAAAAGAATACATGATCGAGTCTGAGGATTTGAGTACAAGACTTACTGGAGAGAGGCTATCCCAAACGATTGATTAAGAGATCTCAGAAGAGGGCTTGGTACAGTCCTCGTGAAGTCCTACTCACTGTGAAGGATAGGAGCGACAAGAGCCTCCAAAGGATGATCTGTGTGACAACATATTCGATATGCGACAACAACGACCGCAACACCACCACCCTGCTTGACAACCTCGCCAACCTCGGACTTAAGCAGCTGGTGACCACCCCCACCCACCTCGCCGGACACACACTCGACGCTGTCTTCTCATCCAGCAAGGACATCATCTTCAGCCACGCCACCGGACTCCACTGGACGGACCACAGCTGCGTCCACTTCAGCTTCAGAAGGACCACGATCCACCACCACCAGCAACAGGTTGCTCGAAGAAACTGGAACAAGATCACGGCAGACCAGCTCGCCGTTTCCCTGAGCCAGCACCCTCCCGCCAGCTCAGCGAACCCCAGCCAGGCCGCCGACAACCTCACGAAGTGGATCAGCAACTGCGCAGACGACCTCGCCCCACTGAGGACCCCGCCTAGCAGACCCGGCAGCAAGAAGGCCCCATGGTTCACCGACGAACTCAAGAGCTCCAAGAAGAACTGCCGAGCCCTCGAGAAAGCCTGGAGAAGGGAGCCAACACCGGACAACATGACCACCCTCAAGCTCGCCACCCGGAAGCACCATCAACTGATCCACGCCACCAAGAAAACAGCATTCAAGGACCGACTGGACAACAACGCACACAACTGCAAGGAACTCTTCAACATCGTGAAAGAGCTCTCCAACCCCAACGGCGGAAACAACGACATCACCCCTTCGCAAGACCTCTGCAACTCCCTCGCCTCCTACTTCCACAACAAGATCGCTGACATACACAACAGCTTCAGCCCACAAACAACGCTCCCCACGACCGCACCCCACCACCACCCTCAGCGCCTGGACCCAGATCAACACAGAAGACACCATCTGCACGATGAACTCTATCCACTCCGGATCTCCGACCGACCCCTGCCCCCACCACGTCTTCAACAAGGCCGACGCTGTCATCGCACCCCACCTGCGGGACATCATCAACACCTCCTTCGACACAGCCACCTTCCCTGAGAGCTGGAAGCACGCCGAACTCAGCGCTCTACTAAAGAAACCAACAGCGGACCCCACCGAACTCAAGAATTACCGCCCCATCTCGCTCCTCCCGTTCCCAGCCAAAGTCATTGAGAAGACCGTCAACAAGCAGCTGGCCGCCTTCCTCCAGACGAATGGATCCCTCGACCCCTCACAGTCTGGCTTCCGAGCCAACCACAGCACCGAGACCGCCCTCATCGCTGCCACCGATGACATCCGAGCCCTGCTGGACAACGGTGAAACAGCGGCCCTCTCCGGACACCTGAGAGACCTGCACTGGCTCCCCGTCAACAAGAGAATCACCTTCCGTCTCCTCACCCACGCACACAAAGCCCTACACGACCAAGGCCCGAGCTACCTCAACAACCGCCTCAACTTCTACGCTCCCAAACGCCACCTCTGTTCGACCAACCACGCCCTCGCCGCCGTCCCCCGCATCCGAAGAGCGACAACAGGAGGAAGGTCCTTCTCCTACCTGGCCGCCAAGACCTGGAACACCCTCCCTACCGACCTCCGCCTGACCCAAGCTCACCTCTCCTTCAGGAAGAAGCTCAAGACCTGGCTGTTCGAGCAGTAGCGGCATCCCACCCCCCCCCCCAAGCGCCTTGAGACCCTCTGGGTGAGTAGTGCGCTCTATAAATGCCTTGATTGATTGATTGAACATATTCTACCCAGAGCAATGCCATCAGGAAGATAATAAACAGACATTGGGGTCTGATATCTGACGATATTGAACAACCTGAGGAAAACCCCCATGTAAGATGGACATTAACCTACGGTTTTCTGGGGTCGAAATGTCGACATTTCTATTTAAACCAGCCTACAAACAACGGACAATTTTTACTTTCATTATATAGGCTTGGCTAGTAACAACTGTAACATTTTGTGTGGCGAAATAACAAGCCTATTGGACGCCGAGTGTGAAACGGCTGATTGTACTAATTCTCTTATCTGTCCTCAATACTCCATCCTTCACAAAATTAACTCACTTACCCCAATACCCCCTTTCCTTCCTTTCCCCAATACCCCCTTTCCTTTCCTTGGCACAATGTCAATACAATCCTAATGTATTTTTCATATATTTGCAAATACGAGGGTGTGAATAACATCTCTCAGCCATTGATTGTATGCATTTCCTTTTTATATATTGTGAATACTTGTGTAGCGTATTTTTTTGTTCATAGTATTGTTTACTGGGACCATCTTTTCTGTATTGCTGAATACCCAGGTCCTAGTACCCCCCCCCCCCCCCCCAAGGAATCCCGACAGAGACAATGGCACCATGAGCTCCTGTTCTACTGCCAGATGTCATGAAGGGCGGAGGGGGGAACCAATATGCAGCAAAGTGTGCTTGAGCGCTAAAATATTAGCGTTCCGGATCAGCCGCTTCAAACCCTCCCTGGGTGAATGGCAGTGTTCGCGTATGCCATTTGATACGTGGTTGCTTCCCTCCCCATGCAAGACGGAGGAGTTGGCTTTTTAGCCGAGTGAAGAAGGGGCGTCCCGGGGGATAAGGAATGTTTGTGAATAAGTATAAAAATGTTGGCATGATGACCATCTTCATTAAGGCTATTCGGCCCGCCATTGAAATTGGGAGTGCAATCCATCTAGTGAGACGGTCCTCTACCTTAGCCAGTGCCACTCCGTAGTTGGCTCGCACCAGTTCATCTGTCACTGGTGACGGTTATCTCCAAGTATCGAACCTCGTCATCACTCCACAAAAGCGGATAGTCCATGGGGAACCGGTTAGTACAGGTCGTTAGCGTCATGATTTGGGATTTACCCCAGTTGATAGTGATGCCCGAATAGGCCTCAAATTTTTATTATTTCGCGTATCATGGGAATTAATCCATTCGCACGGTTACGCACATATAACGTGAATTCCGCATAGAGCGATATTAACACAGGCCTTGTGGAATAGTCTAATGCATATGGTTTATGGTGTTGATGTAGCATGGTGGCTAATGGTTTCATAGCTATCGCAAATAGCAGGGGGGGAAAGTGGGCACCCCTGCCGCATACCTCTTGTGATGTTAAATGGTGGAGAACGGGCTCCATTCAGTAGCGGAGAAGCGCATGGTTGGTTATATAGCAATTTAATCCACAGAAGGAATCCCGGAGGAAATCCCATATGTGTTAAGACTGCAAGTAGGTATCCCCATTCCAGGGAGTCGAATGCTTTGCGGGCGTCTAAAAAGACCGCCACAGCCTGTTCGTCTTGGTCAATACCATGCAGTATGGAGAAAAGTGTCCGCAAGTTATGTGAGATTGATCTGCTGGGTATGAACCCAGCTTGGTTGGGTCAAATTGGCCTATCCATTAAGAGAGTAGGCTTTTGGCCAGCACTTTTGCCAGAATTTTGACATCGCAATTGATCAATGAAAGTGGCCTGTACGAGTCTGTGGAGTCAGGGTGCTTTCCGGGCTTCAACATCGCCTCCCGCTTGGTGGGTGGGAGTTTCCCCGTTTGAGCCGCCTCTTCATAGAAGGCCTTCAGGAAACGAACCAATGTATCTATATAGGTTTTGTAGAAATGTATACCAAAGCCGTCTGGTCCCTGTGCTTTGCCGTTATTGATTTTGCTTCCCAAATTTCGTCTTAATTCCAAGTCAGCTACTAAGACGTCCCTCTCCCCATTACTGAGCCAGGCCAGTTCCACCTGCTGCAAATATTGCTGAGTCTCGTCCTGTCGCCTTGCGCAAGAGGTGTATAACGCGCGGTAGTGTGTGATAAAGACTTCCCTTATAGCCTTCTTGTCCCTGTATGTCCTGCTCTCAATATCACGGATGACCAGGATATGATTAGCAGTTCTAGGCGATTGTATGGTTTCGGCGAGCGCCTTGCCAGAGTGCTCTCCTTCTCCGTACCTCGTCGCCTTGTTGTATTTCCCCCGTAATAGACATTCCCTTTCCGCTTCTGCTTGATATTGTGTTAGGGTCTCCCATATCCGGGAGTGCGTGGGGCCAGCATGTATTCCTTGTGCATCCGTCTCTAGCCTTTTGATCTGACGTTCTAGGCTTGTGATTGTGGTGCGGATATCTCTGCGGATTCCCCCTGCCTGTAACCTTCAGCGTCTCCCAATCCGTGGCTAGGGACTCAACCAAGCCCACACTGAGTTTGAGGAATTCGTCCAGGGCTTCGCCCAATTCAGATTGAAACACTGCATCGAGGAGCGACGCCTGCGAGAGGCGCCATTGCCGAGCTTGAGGTGAGTACCCCGGGGACGTTATGGTCATGAGTACAGGGGAGTGGTCCGAATATGTGCAGGTCAAATGGCAGGAGTGGATGGCTTGTACCGCAATATCTTGCAATACTAGCCACAGGTCCAGTCTGGACCAGGTGTTGTGTACAGCTGAGTGAAATGTTCCCTTGCATTGGGTTGGGTGTCGCCAGACGTCTACCAGTAAATTGTCAGTGACTATATGACGTAACTGGTGTTAGACTCTCGAGTAGTGATGCAGCAGCGGGTTTGAGCGATCCATCGCCGGATCTACTATCTGATGGACACTACTAGCCTCAGATTCCTTCAGGTAGAATTATCCCCATGCGTGAGACTAGATCCAGAAAAGGTTTTGCCCAGCATCCCTGCACGCCGGATGCGATGGCATCACGTGACTCTGCCCAGTCGTTGTCCGCCTACGTGACGTCAGCGATGTCCCATAATTCCCACCCCGGCGTGCCTATGTCCGATCTTTCCTTTTCCGCGTGCAACGCGGATCCGAATCGTGCTTTCCCTTTCGCTATTGCGTGTGTGTGGGAACAGTGTGCGAATGCCTTCGGGCTTTAAGACGTGCTTGTCTTGTGGACGCCTAATGTCGGCGACGGATCCTCACCCCAGCTGCATGTGGTGTTTGGGGGATGACCACGACTCCACTGATTGTGAGGCGTGCCAGCAGATGAAACTGAAGTCCCGGCGGGAGCGCTGGATGAAACTTCTCTGCTCGCATGTCCAGGTCGGCAGCGTCCTCTCGCCTGGCCCCTGCAGAGGGTTCTCGAACCCGCTGCCTCCCTTGTCGATATTGTCCTTCTCCCAGGTCGCAAGAGCGTCGTTCGCCTGTCGGTAATTGTCGCAGTTTGTCCTCTAAGGTCGGTTTCCGGCCTGTCGGGAGCATGGGCTCTCCGCGTGTAGTGCAGCCCTGCGTGTCGTCCCCTTATCCACCGTTTCCCTGTGTGGGGACGACTAGAGCCCAGATGGAGACATATGCGGTGGCTTTGCAGGCCTCGCTGGCTTCTCCCCCTCCTCCTTCCCCTCCTGGGACATCAGCGGATCCCTTGCAGTGTGCGGGGCCTAGGCTTTTGCCTAGGTAGTGCTTTGATACACTAGATTTGATGTTTATGAATAGAAAACTTGCAAACACTTTTAGCATTCAACCTAACTATAGCACTTTTTACCTCCTGTCTTAGTTTCCTGCTCCATAAAAAGAAAAACGTTCTTATATTTGTGGTAGATTTGCATCCCACGAATCCCGCTCAATTAGTGTTGAGTATTGTTTCAGCTGCTTGTGCTAACATTTCCCCCAATGTCTTGGCATCTTCATTAGTCATGGGGAGTGGTCTATAAGTCTCAATCCATTGGTTTTACACAGGCTTGGGCTAAACCGCTGTTTGAGCATCTCTTAACAATTCTGAAAGTGCTGCTTTCACTAATGCTTTATTGAACCTATTTAACAGTGAGTGGCCAGTATCGCACCATATTCTTGATAGAAATCAGACAGTCAGCCATAATAATTTCAAAGCGTTTTCCCCGTTCCGATGTCCTTAATTGCTAATTTAATACCTTCCACATCAATTATCCTATTAATATTCTCCCTCATCACTTCTGTTAATGTGGGTAGCTGGGCTTCCTTTAACAAAGCGACAGCCCCCTCCTTATCCTCCACCTCATGCGAGGCATAAAGCTCAGCCTAAAATTTCGTAAATCTGTAAGGATAAAGACCTGATTTGTGAATATGTACCACTGTTTGTCCTTAATAACTGTTACTGTTTTATTCTCCCGCCCTTTCTCTATTTACCAGACATGGCAATAAGCGGCCTGCTGTGTCCCATTGCTCATGTTGTAACTCTGTGTACATTTTATATTCATATATTCGCTCTCACACCATTTCCAGGTTTTAGATTGTCTGCTTCTCCTCCCAGTCCTCTGGTTCCATTACCTTTGTATATGTACATAGCCCGCCCTTCCAACCTGGCAACTGTATCTAAAAGAAACTTCATCGCTCCATAGGTTTCTTTCATGAATTTCCCCCCCCCCCCCCCCCTTTTAGTCACTTTAAATACCATTCAGAGCATCCCTGCTGATTCTATGGTATCAGTGTTGATAGTACAGAATTCCTTTTTTGTTCCAAATATTTTATTCATTTTTAAAGAATAAAGACAACAGTAGGCATTAAAACCTTTTGTACATAATGGAGGCACAACATGGTACAAGTACGACCAGTAAAGTATCTGTTATTGTCGACATATGTCTGGACATATGGGAGAGGAAGAATCAAGAACCCCCATAGAGCGTTTGTAGGTAAACATATCTTTATAAACTTATTACAACATAGTATTGTAGCGCTACATTATATAATTGTGCGTAACAGTGGGCATAGTGCATAATGCTAATAGCTAATATGATCAGCACTAAGACAGTGTGAAAGCCACATGTAGAAGCCTTCTCAGTAAGAACTGCGGGGAAGGTCTATTGGGCCAAAATGGTGAGATGTGCGAAACAGTAGGAGAGGAGAGATGGGAAAGAGTTGAGTATAGATAGTACATAATTCCTGAATGGATTCTCTCATCTCTTCCATTTGGAGGCAGTCTTGTAGTGCTCACACCTATTATACCCACTGAGATATCGGTATCACACATGTCCTACCTATGAATTCCACAAAATGGGCAGCGTGATCCAAAATAGTACTAACCAGGTGTTCCAACTACCCAACCTTCACTATATGCTCAAGATGACCTTGAGCAAAAATGTATTATGTGGAGGGTGAATAAAAAGAGCACAACCGCTTGTCCCTCTTGACCGCATTCTGAACCCCTTTGACTTTCCAAGATCCAGGTGTAACCTTGTAGGAAGCTGGCTCTGTATATACTATAGAAAAGTAAGATATAGTGTGCAAAGTCCATTAGATCCCCAGAGGTATTGCAGAGGTAATACCATACTGCCTTTAAACACAATGATACTTTTCAAGATGCAGTGTGCACTGGTTTTGTAGGAACATACAAATGACTTTGCAGTCACGAAAATGGGTTCTAAGCTCTTCAGAGTAATGCTAATTACTTTAAGATTACTTACTAGTTCTCTTCCAGGGGATCCTCATCAATAGTCATAAGCATTAGAATATTCCCACCCATGCGCGGGACCCTGGAATATTCCCGCCCATGCGTGGGACCCCGGAAACACTATATTATATGTGCCCCACATATATATATAACTATATATATATATATATATATATATATATATTTCCTCCTGGGTCTCTGTTCTTGGAAGGAGTTTTTGTGCATCAATGGCAGCGTCACCCAGAGACGCTTCTCAGAGACCCCCGCCTCGCTTTGGGCACCGGCTTCACTGGGACCTGAACTTTCATAGTTCGTCTTATTTTACCAGTGTTTGTTGGACAGGCTGGGAGCCCGCCACTAACACCGGGGAGAAAGCAAGCAGTTTTGGGATTATTAATCCCATGCCGGGTAGAGTACATTGTGGTTCAGCCCCTGTTTCACAGACTCTCTGGACGACGTGGCTGAGGTGGTATTGGGGGACGGGAGGAGGCACTCGGCAGTTTGTACACCAAAGCAGGAGTTTCCATCTCAGTGTTCTATGGGGCGCATGCTGTTCCCTACCCCCCCGCAATGACATTTTCACAATTTGTGTCTCGCTCCTGCACCGCAGCTCCCAGACTTCATTACGTTGTTCATTACGTTGTTCTCTGGGATATGTAGTCCTGCGCTACATTCGGGACTTCACACAGGTGCGTGGAGTTTACTGCAGGGCGTGGAGCTGGCTTGCATCAGCAAGCGTTTAAGAGGAGGGACTTACCTGCAGCATGTGACACCTCTCGCAGGACGCTTGGGCGCTGAAGAAGGCAGAAGGCTGCCGAAATACATTCGCAACTGTGCAAATAAAAGAGGGCTTCCTACCGTTTCCTCCTGGGTCTCTGTCTCATTTCTCGGAAGGAGTTTTTGTGCATATATATATATATCTATATCTATATCTATATATATATATATATATATATATATATATATATATATATATATATATATATATATAATAGCAGCCTACTAAACATCAGAGCTGAATCATGCTGTAAAGAATTCCCACCATACATGAAAAAACATGCATTAGAAACATGAGAAACAATAACGTTTGTTTTAGAACTGTTTTAATGCTCAGAAAACAGTAGAAATTCTTATAAAACACTGAAAGCATAGGAAGCTCCCAGGCTTCATTGCACATTCCCAGGCTAAAAAGACTGAAAAGCTAACCTGCAGCTGAATGCAATAAACTGACACCATGCCTTTAAGGCACCCATGACCCCCAGCTTCCCATCATGCCTCAGGGGTGACAGTTAGGTCAGCTGTTCTTTCCGGCTCCTTCAGGAAGGATCCTGGCAACACAGCTCCACTCATTTATGTTTTTTTCTGACAGAAATTTTCTTCACTTTTCAGTTTTTTTACTTACTTTGACATTTTACATCTTGTCAAGTAAGAATGTCTTTTATTGGTGGATATTTTCTACTTTGAAATGCCTTCCCTTTTTGACAACTGCCCTTCTTGTGGCAACAAGAAGGCCAAGACAGACAGCCATGAAGTCTGTATTCTTTGTCTACCTGAAAATCATGACCCAATAGCCTGTCCTCACTGCAAGACCCTGTCAGGAAGAACTCTAAAGGACAGGGAGAGGATTTGCATCTATGGCCTAGCCCAAAGGTCATCCAGAGGAAGGTCTCCGGTAAGGAAGGGCTCCAAAAGGGCTCGAACACCTTCAAAGGATAAGTCTTCATACCCTTTAGCGTCTGGCTCGGCGGTGAGGAGAGAACTACCGGTGGGTCATTCATCTAAAAAACGACCTTCGACGGCGGGCTCGCCGTCGAAGAGGGGATTCAGGTACGTCGTCTTCTAGAATTAATCGTCAACTCGGCGACGGTCAGCGTCGAGGACAAAGACCCCTCCGCCGTCGTCAACCCGGCGACGATCAGCGTCTAGGACAAAGACACCTCCGCCGTCGTCAACCCGGAGACGATCGGTGTCGAGGACCATCACACCTCCGCCGTCATCAACCAGGCGACGAACGGCGTAGAGGTGTAACCCCTCTGCCGTCGTCAACCGGGCGACGATCGGCGTCGAGGACCAGACGTCCGCCGTAGTCGTCGTCACGACGTTCGGCGTCGAAGAGAGGCTCATCTCTGTCGTTGCAGAAAGCCCAAGATCCTCCGTCGTCGACAACCAGACGTCAATCGGCGTCGAGATGGCGGTCGCCGTCGAGAAGACCTTCGACGTCGCGAAGGCGCTCGACGATCGCCGTCGAGGAAGAGACGTTCGTCGTCCAGACGTGACTCAACGTCGAGACGAGGGCGCCGGTCGACGTCGAGACGGCGTTCCTCGACGTCGAGACGATATTCTTCGATGCCAAAGAAGCACAGAAGGAGTTCTGGCGCCAGGAGTCCCTCTGGGGCGCCTCGGCGACGGTCCCCAATAGGAGACACTACATCTCCTCCGCTTAAGAAGAAGAGGGAGTCACAGGGCTCTGTGTACTCCGAGGTATATACACCTCCCAAGCCAAGATCGGTTACTCCTCCTCCTCCCTTGCCCAAGGAACCTCCGCCACGGAATCACACTCCGCCTCCGCTTCCACCTCTGGTTCCACCTCATGGTCAGCCTCTGATACCTCCAAGGACTGCCACCGGTTCCGCCGAGGTCGGTTTCGCTGCCACGGTACCCGACGCCTCTTAAGGGGACTCCTCAGCCGAAGGTCCCGGTCAGGCCGCGGTCTCTGGCTCCTGTGAGACCTACGGAGCGTCCGAAGCCGAGGAAATCGCGCTCTCGTTCCAGATGGAGGGAGTGATCGCGGAGTCGTCGCCGGTCATCGACAAGATCAAGGCGACGCCTCAGGAGGTGCAGATCAAGATCCCACACGGGCTCTTTTGGGACCAGGGATTACTCACCGACGTTGTCGGAACCCCCGGGGACGAGGGTGTCGCCAGTGGACGACATAGTCTCATTTCAAGATGTTCTGCTGAGGGGTGCAGCGAAGTTGGGCATCACGTTGACGGTGCCCACACCCACGACGTCCGTGATTTTCGATACGCTACATAAAAAGCACCTGTCTCTGCCGTTGCTACCCCTAGTACCAGGATTGGTAGAGCCCGCTCAGGAGTTGTTTCTCACTCCGGCGGTGACGAAGGCGGCTCCCTCCAGGCTCCTCAAGAAGTACCGGGCTCCGGATTCTGACCCGGCCTTTCTCAGGGTGGATCCGCCACCGGACTCGGTCATAGTGACGGCTGCTAGAAAGCAGCATGCCACCACCCCGTCGTCCACGGTACCTCCTGATAAGGAGAGCCACTGGTTAGACTCGGCTGTCAGGAAGGTCTGTGGGACGGCATCTACTGCAATGAAGGCTGCAAGTACCACGGCTTTACTAGGGCGATATGATCGAGAATCCCTCCAGCAATTCGCTGAGCTCCTTCCTCGAGAGAAGAAAGAGGACTTCCAAGAGATTCTCAATGAGGGACTATTGGTGTCGAACCAAGTCATCAGCGCGACGGCTGATGTGTCCCTTCTGACGGCGCATGGATATTGCCATGGTGTCAACCAACGGCGCCACGCTTGGCTTCGCCTTACATCCCTCAAGCCAGAGGCCCAACAATGGGCTGCCAACCTGCCGTTCTCGGGGGAAACCCTGTTTGGCAAGCATGCGGACGACAAAATGGCCCGCTTGAAAGCGAAGGCTGAGACCCTGACTGCTGTCTGGTTGGAGAAGCCCAAGGAAAAGAAGACCTACCGCCCGTTCCAGAGACGGTTCGGGGCGCAAGGCAGAGGGCGAGGGCAGGCTTCGGGACAGCAACAGCAACAACAGCAGCAGCAGTTCCGGAGGCCCTTCCAGAAGCGCCAGAAGGGCAGAGGCCAGCAGTCCGCAGCGGCGAACAAGGGCCCGGCTGGGTCTAGGCCCTGAGCGGTTACTTCCCCTACATCCCTTACCCACTCCAGTGGGGGGAAGCGTTCAATTTTTTCTGGCAGAGTGGAGAAAAATTACTCCGGACAAGTGGGTGCTGAATATTGTTTGCAATGGTTACAGTCTTTGGTTCGCCGGCCTGCCTCCAGCAATTCCACCGGTCAGCTCGCAGTTTCAGCTGCGCGAGCTCCAGGCGGAGGCCGATATCCTGTTACGGAAAAGGGCGATAGAAGACGTGCCTCTGTCTCAAAGGGGAAGAGGTCTGTACTCCCGGTTCTTACTGGTTCGCAAGAAGGACAAGAACGAGTTCAGGCCCATTCTGGATTTGCGACACGCAAACAAGTGGATTCGCAGAGAGAAATTTCGCATGCTGTTGTTGCATCAGATTTATCCTCAGCTGCAACAGGGAGACTGGCTATGTGCTATAGACCTACAGGATGCGTACTTCCATGTGCCCATTGCACACCAACACAGGAAGTTCCAGATTCCAAGTCGGCGCCAATCATTATCAGTACACAATACTGCCATTCGGGCTGAAGTCTGCGCCCAGGACATTCTCGAAGTGCATGGCAGTAGTAGCTGCACACCTGAGGAAGAACAAGGTGTTTGTCTACCCGTACCTGGACGATTGGTTGATCAAGGCCTCCTCCTTCTCGGAAGCTCAAGGGCACTTCCAGAAGACGTGCATTCTCTTGAACAAGCTGGGGTTGCACATCAACATGTCCAAGTCTGTCCCGACTCCGGTCCAGTGCATACAGTACTTGGGGGGGCCTCCATCAATACGCGGTCGTCAAGCGTGTCTCCTTCGGAGGAGAGACGATTATCACTCCTTCGGAAGGCTCAGGCTCTTATGACCGCTCCATCTACAACAGTGAGGACGGTGTCTTCTCTACTGGGGTCGATGGCCTCTTGTATTTTCCTCACGCCACACGCACGGCTGCACATGAGACCATTGCAGGAGTGCTTGGAGGATCAGTGGGATCAGAGGAAAGGATCTTTGGACGACAAGATAAGACTGTCTCTGCATGCTCTTCAGTCTCTGAAGTGGTGGTGTTCAGCGGAGAATCTCCTCAGAGGGGTTCCCTTCCACAAGGAGATTCCCACACAGACTATCGTGACGGATGCGTCTCTCCACGGCTGGGGGGCGCACTCCGGAGGCTTACAGATACATGGCACGTGGTCCCAGACGGAGTCCACGTATCACATCAATTTCCTGGAACTCAGAGCTGTTCACTTGGCACTGAAGGCCTTTCATCCGTCCTTCAAGACCAACTCTCTGCTTGTAAAGACGGACAATACGACCACGATGTATTACCTCAACAAGCAGGGGGGCTTGAGATCGCGCACTCTGTTGCAGGAGGCTCAGGCGATCTGGCGTTGGCTTCTAGCCAGAGGACTGACGATAACGGCTACCCATCTACCAGGTGTGCAGAATGTTCAGGCCGACGCACTGAGCAGACTGATTCAGGAAAACCACGAATGGGTCATAAACGACGAAGTACTAGGAGAAGTCTTCGCATGGTGGGGGACTCCAGACGTAGATCTGTTCGCCACCTCCGAAAACAGCAAATGCGAGACTTCGCCTCCAGGGACTACCAGCAGGGGACGCTGGAGAATGCGTTATGGATCGACTGGTCGAACAGCTTTCTGTACGCTTTTCCACCCATTCCCCAAGGTGGGGGACTCCAGACGTAGATCTGTTCGCCACCTCCGAAAACAGCAAATGCGAGACTTCGCCTCCAGGTACTACCAGCAGGGGACGCTGGGGAATGCGTTATGGATCGACTGGTCGAACAGCTTTCTGTACGCTTTTCCACCCATTCCCCTGATTCCAGCGGTGCTCATCAAGCTGTCCCAGTCCAGGGCGCGGATGATCCTGATTGCCCCGGAATGGCCCAGGCAGTGGGGGTTCACGGACTTGCTTCACCTGTCTCTCCTTCCTCACATACGGCTGCCGTGCCGGCCGGACCTTCTCACGAAGTTCGGGGGGGCATATGGTGCACCACAACCTCTCGTCTTTGAGTTTGGCGGCATGGCTCCTGAGATAGTGCAATATGGCCATTTGAATCTACCAGAAGATTGTATGGACATACTGAAGGAGGATAAGCGACCTTCCACTAGGACTTCCTATGCTTACAAGTGGAAGAGATTTTGCATCTGGTGCAAGTCCAAGAACTAGGACCCGACGACGTGTAAGGAAGATGTCATCCTTCCGTATCTTCTACATTTGGCGGAGTCTGGCCTTAATGTCCATTCCATTAAGGTTCATCTCGCTGCACTGACGGCCTACAGGAAATGCCCTTCACAGACGTCCTTCTTCCAGATCCCTGTGATCAAAAAAATTTTGGAAGGCTTGAAGAAAGTGTTCCCTCTTGTCCGGCTTCCTTCGCCTTCATGGGAATTGAACGACGTGCTGTCTAGATTGATGAAGGAGCCTTTTGAACCTATTCATAAGGCTTCGTTGCAGCACCTGTCCTGGAAGGCGGCGTTCCTCGTGGCCATTACATCGGCCCGCAGGGTGAGTGAAATTCAGGCGTTGTGTTGCTAAGACCTTATACTGTATTTTATGCTGCTAAGATTATGCGTACTCACCCTAAATTTCTTCCAAAGGTTATATCTGATTTCTATGTTAACCAGACCATAACTTTACCTACGTTTTTTCAGAATCCTTCATCTCCAGCGGAAAGGTCTCTGCATTCCCTGGATGTCAGAAGGGTGTTGAAATGTTATCTGGATTAAACCAAAGATATTCGTAGGTCAGACCAATTGTTTATCAATTATGGATCAGTCAGGACCGGTCTTGCTACCTCAAAACAGTCCATCTCGAGGTGGATTGTGTCCTGTATACAATTGTGTTACCAGAAGGCTAATACGACCTTAGGGGGTAAACCTAAGGCTCATTCCACCAGGGGCAAAGCTGCCACGACTGCTTTGCTCCGTAATGTTCCATAAGCGGAAATCTGCAAGGCGGCCACTTGGAAGTCGGTCCATACCTTTGCTAAGCATTACTGTCTGGACACTGATGCCAGGACAGGCGCTCAGGTTGGGCAGGCTTCGCTGCGAAATCTGTTCGCACAGTAGTGGTGTTGTATTTTTTCTCTCCACCGCCGCTTTGGTGTGGGGATGGGCTTGCCATTCTATTTACTAGATTATGACTATACACAGAGATCCCCTACTACAGAAGGAGTAGTTTCTGTCCTGTAACTCCAGTACTGTAGTAGGGGTATCTCTGTTATAGTCATAAGCGCCTGCCCTCCTCCCCGGTGGAGAGACCTATTCATGTAAGGAATGCTACAGGTCTGGCGTGTTAAGCCTTCAAAAAGAACAAAGTAAAAGGGACCTGCTGTGCATTCTGGGATACTGAGAAAGTTCTGGAAAGTTTTCTTAAAGGCACAGTATCCTGTTCTGAGCCACATAATGGCAGCCTATGGGGCTTGTCTGTCCACTCCTTCCTCTCTATCATTCCAGAGGGTTTTGCTGGTAAAAGCAAGTTTTTCAATGTGGAGAAATCTGGACAGGCTGTGCTGTTTGTGGATTTTTGGTGGAATTTCTAGTTGAAGTACTGGACAGTGTAGCCTGTGGATATAGGCTGCATTATCTGTCTTTAAATTCTCTTTTTTGGACTCAAGCGGATGAGATCCTGATTGTGCAAAACCCCTGTTCCCACTTGTTGAAGTACTAGTTTAAGAGGAAGAATCTGCTGGGTGGTATACCCCTTCATCCTGTGATTCCTTCACAAACTGTGGTTATAAGACTCCTCTTTAGGAGGATGGGGTGTTAATGTATGAAGTTCAATCACTCAAGGGCTGTGGTATTAAATGGAGAAGGAATACTCTCTTATTTCCAGGGAGATTATCAAATTCATATTCAGCAGCTTGACGCTAAAACTCATTGTTCTGGTTTGGCATAGCCATTGATGATACCCAGACCTGCTTCAGATGGCCATTTTGTCAAATGAGACTTCCAGCTAGGTTGGATCTGCTGTCCTGAATGTTAAGCAGAGTGTTTTCCCCCAACCTACCATCATTCCTGACGTCCTATAGTTTGGACATTTGAAGTAAAGTGAAGCTCCCTTCTATAGAAGGCTGTCATATGCATTGAAGTGGGGGATGCCCTGCTCAGCCAAGTGGATCGCAAAAGTATTGCCTTATTTTCTTTATCTTGAAAAGTTTGGGATGCATTTTTCTTCTGTTAGAGCGATCTTAGATGCTATCACTGCTTATTATATGTTGCCTCGGGCATATTTTTCATTATTACAGTGATTAGCAATTTCCTAGAAAGTCTTACTCTTTTACCAGCTACAAGACCTCCTCCTCCCTGGGATTTGAATGTAATTCTCTCCAAGTTGAGGGACCTTCACTTTGAGCAAATGCACAGGGCTGATTGGCAGTACCTTTAACCGAAGGGCGTTTTAGTGGCAAGAATGAGTGAGCACCCAGCTCTCTGTATTGGTGAACCATGCACATTTTTTCTTTGTAATAGTGTAGGGAAGTGCCCCTTTCTGACTTGATTACCTCCAATTTTTGCCTGATATTTGATGCAATTTTGACAGACCTGCACTAGGTTCCTGCTATCCAAATTCCCCGGGCCAGATCTCTTTCCCTAAAACTCTACAATTGCACCCCCCAATTGGCAATACCTTTAGCACCCCCTGTACGTCCCTAGTAAATGGTACCCTGGGTACCTAGCACAGGGATGCTAAAGAAGGTCCCTAAGAGCTGCAGCATGCATTCTGCCACCCTCAGGGAACCCCTCAGCACACTCATGCAAACGGCCATTGCAGGATGCGTTACATAGTGCAGAGAAAAGTGAAGTGACCGCATGCCCCTACAACAGGCCTTACAGCCCTGATCCAGGGTGCCTTATATTACATATGAGGACATATTTGCATGAACAGATATGCCTCTGTGATGTCCATGTCAATTCTTGGACATTGCCAGTAAACAGGAAAGCCATCTGAGTATATCTACTTGTTCCCCAACTAAATGATGGCTTCACTGATACTAAAGATGTTGGGCTTCAAACATCTCTTATTAATAAGCCCACACTGATTCCAGTGATGATTTATTGATACATGCACACCGAAGGCACCTTAGAGGTGCCCCCTGAAAACCTACTGACTACTAGTGTACTGGTGGACTGGAGTAGACCAGCCTGCCACCACAGACAGGTTCCTAGCCCCCTGCAGGTGAGAGCCGATGCTCTCTAAGGGCAGAAACAATGCCTGTTCGATTGCCACCTCATTCATTTCTGGCTGCGCATTAGCGTCACTTGACGCACTAACTTGCTGTGGGCATATGTATTGTGTTACACTATTTCAGTAGTATTATACGCATTTCTGACTGTTCTATATATATATAGCTTTATATCTATGTTTGCTGATCCCATCTCTTTTTTGACTATAATGCACCTAGTTGCTAACACATATATGTAGTTCTCTCACTAGTGCCTTTTCTGACCCATGTAACTTATGGCCTGCAGTTATCTCTTTCGACCCATGTATCATACTTTCTACGGTTCTTTATAACATTTTGTCTGCATCTATCTGCGATCCGGCACATCTCTTCTGCTCACTCTCCCACACCCACCTTACGCTTTCCTAACATGGATCACTGCGGCAAGCACACATATAAAATAATCTACCCACCCACACTCACAAAAAAAGCCGCTAAACGCTTCAAACACAACTTCCTGAGGTCCCACCCTGAAACACCCTTTGCCGATACCTACTTCTCTCCGGTAAATGGATCCCTGAACACTGATATTATCTTCCACACCGCACGCAGAGCTCAATGGAGAAAAGCTTTCCTTGCCGTACTCAACGTCTCTGTAGGAAGGTAGATCCCTGACTATGGTTGCCCCCAACTTTTTGCCTGGTGTTTTGCTGGTTTTCTGACTTAGTTGACCTGGGGCCCTGCTATTCAGGACCCCAGGCCTACTACTCTCTCTGTAAAATGGATTCCATGTACCCTAGGTACATATCTAATTGGATACTGAGTCACCTTATCAGTCCCTGTACAGTGTACCTTAGGTACCCAGGGCATAGGTGTAACCAGGGCCTACCAGGGGCTGCAGCATGTATTATGCCACCCCTGGCTGGCCATCCAGATCTGACACAACTGGCTGCACGACAGCTGGGGCACGATGGTGTAATCACCCTTTGCTTTAGATATAGTATACCTATATCTAACCCTAAAAATGGACACACAGATCTCCTATCAGTCACTCCTATGGCAGGCCTTAACAATCCTGAAGGCAGAGTGCTTGGAATCGTGTGAGATAGTGCTCTGGCATGAGCTGAGCCTGTCTGCGGCTTTCGGGATCCATCCCTTAGCCGTTTCCATGATATCGCATACCATATACTCTTAAGTGCATTATAATCCTCGCGGTTATATGCCAACTCTGGTATCGCTTTATCAAAACATGTCGAGTAAGGTGTCATACGAATTGGAATACTAACCCCTCGCCAATTCTGGCGACGGGGTTAGCATTCCACCCTTCTAGAGGGACACGACATGTATGTAACCTGTAACCCCGGTTAAAGTTAGACAGAGCCTTAGCTCCACAAAATGGATGCTGCCACCGAGACACAAGTCTGCCCTCCTGCTGCTGGGAGTCCTCCCAGCCCAGGAGGCAAGGACAAAGGGTTTCCTGCCAGGGGCGGTGCCAGCACCGTCCCAGACAGGATTTTGTGTATTCTAGGTAGGCAGGGCTTTAGAGGAAGGTGACTGCAAGTGGCACCCCGGTGCTCACTGTGCATAGGCCGGCTGGAACCAGTTCCAGGGGCACTCCAGCCCCTGGCCTGGGGAAAGCCCGCCAAAGGAGAG
Source organism: Lissotriton helveticus (assembly GCF_964261635.1). Taxonomy (NCBI): domain Eukaryota; kingdom Metazoa; phylum Chordata; class Amphibia; order Caudata; family Salamandridae; genus Lissotriton; species Lissotriton helveticus. Next base: position 921,247,219 of record NC_136057.1, read on the forward strand.
GGATGTAACCACCCCCCTCCTAGTCCCACCCATAGGGCAGGACTTAGTCGCGTGCCAGCCCCTTTTTGCAGGATAAAGGTAGGAACTGGCCCCCTTCCAGATCAGATCATCTTTGAATCCTGAAACTACTTTCCACGAAAGGAACTCAAGACTTCTTCCCAAGATTCTCCCTTGTAACTAAGGAGTAGTCACCCTGCAGCAGCAGGCACCAACCAAGCATCGCGGTTTGTTGCCAGTCTCTCCTTCGGATCAAGACTGCTCCAGCACGACGGGAACCGGCTTCCCTGGCACCTCTGATCTCAACCTACATGATCAGCCCAGCTGTGATCCGTGGGTGTGACGAGACCTCGAGGGACCGGCCATCTTCAGAACTGCACGACGCTTGTCCAGCACGACCACCGAGTGACCCTCGACCGAGTGCTTTGGGGTAAGAGAAGCCCCGACCCTGAGCAGCTCCAGCACCAAAGTTCAGCCCCCCTGCATCCACGAGATCTGCGTGGGGCCCTTCTGCTCTTTGCTGCCAACCGCGTTGTCCAGGTCGCTTGCCCGTTGGCTAGTGGCCCTCTCACGACGCTCCACGACGACAAACACTGCTGGTCTGGTTGCTCCAGACTAGCCCTTGCTCCCCTCCAAAAGAGGAGCACCCTGGACCCTCCTGGTCCACTCAAGACGCCATTTTAGGTCCACCGCATGGGCCTTGCATTTGCCAAGACTTGTTGCCCAATCCTGGGTCCAGCGACGTCGACAGCAAGAACCTTCGTGGGACAGCTCGCACCTCCATCCTGGTCGCCGACAACGCCTCCTGGTCCGAGAGACTGCAGAGCCCAGCAGCGCCCACTCACCTGGCTGAGGTGACTTCGTCCGGTGCCATCCTGGTGCCCACTCAAATCACTGGCTAGTGATTCAGAACTTGGTCCCCTCTGCTTACAGGTTTCTTCTTCCCTGATCCAGGCTTGGATCACTCCGAACTTTCTTCACTGGCCGCCTGCCAGCAACTCTTTCTTCAGGCTCCTGGATCTTCAACGAGGGTTTCCGACGCAACTTCAACCCTATGCAGCCGCAGCCCCTGGGCTAGGTAACCTGAGTACTTCGGTGCTCCAGCATAGTCCAACACCCTAAGTGTTCGGATCCACTCTTGTTTTCGACCCACCTAGTCGGGTTCGCCCGAGAACAGTAACTTTGCAACTGCTAGCCTCCATAGACTTTTTCCCGCCTTACGCGTGAGAGTTCCCACTCTGCACACGACGTCCACAGGCCTCCTGCATCTTATCCCAGTGTTTAGAATTGTAGGCCTAGCGATTCCTGAGTCTAGAAAAGTATTACTTACCTGCTAGCAAGTTCGCATTCCACTTACTGTGTATATGGTTTTTCGTGCCCCTAGGGCATTTGTGTAAATTGTGCGACTTAAAGTATTTTCGTAAGAGTTTTGTTATGTGCTTAGCTCCCTGACTCATAAAGAGTTCAGGGTAGTCTTGTTATAAATAAATATCTGTTTATTTTCATAACAACTTGTGTGGTGTCCTTTCACTTGGTGTTAAAGGGGTAATGTGATGGTAAAACAGCTGGCTTAACACGCCCTCTAGAGTCTTAGCCTTAGACTGCTCGTATCCATGCTACTAGGATAGCTGGTCTATAAGGTTGACTTACAACCAATCATCAATAAGGGTTGTTTGGACTGATACATAGTGATCACTAGAATAGTGAGCACTGCATATCAGGCCAACTTCTCACAGTCTCCACCACCAGGAAATCCGCTCATGGACTCTCACTTTCCATCGCACCATCCAAACTCTTCCCGGGCAGTACAGCCATTACTATTTACAACAACGGGACTATTCTAATTCAATCCACAGACAGGAACCTGGAATTACTCGACAACCTGTTCCCCACTTTCAAAGAGCACCTCTCCAATCGTCGGCCCTCCACACATACCACAATCCAACTGAACCAGAACTCCTCACCTCCAACTAACGTCCCAGAACGACACACCGCCGCTGAACCGCACAACCCGACGCTATGCCATCCCAAATACCCCCCAAATCTCTCCATCCCCACCACTCCCTACACTCCCGCCGCACCTAGCTCCCCCTCTAGCCATGACCTCTCCCCCCCCACTCCCTGCTCCCCACCCCCTCCTGGCCCCCACCCCTCCCTCAACATCTCCCCCCCTACTCTCTGCACTCATACAACTCCTGTCATACACTCCTCCCTCAACATATCCCCCCCCCACTCCCTGCTCTCCCGCCACTCCTAGTCTTCACTCCTCCCTCAACAGCGCTCCCCCCATTCTCGGCGTTCAACCCACTCCAGACCTACACCCCTCCCTCAACATCTCCCCCCCACCCCCACCCAAACAACTCCTGTCATACACCCCTTCCGCAACATCTCTCCCCCCCCCCCTCCCTGCACTCCCGCCACGCCTAGCCTTCACCCCTCCCTCAACAGCGCCCCCCCCTATTCTCGGCACTCAATCCTTTCCAGACCTACACCCCACCCTCAACATCGCCCCCCCCACCCCCTGCACCCCCGCTACTCCAAGACTCCACTCCTCCCTCAACAGTTCACTCCCCACCCTTAGCTCCCCCTCCACTCCTGGACCCCACTCCCCCCTCAACATCCCCCCCCCCCAACTCTCACTCCCCATTACTACACTTGCCCTCCTGCAACGACCAGTCTCCACTCGTCCCGCAGTTGTATCACTCCTCCTGTCACTGATTACCCTTCCAATGACCCTAACCCCATCCCCAACGGCACGCTGGACACAATCATGACCACCCTCCTCCAAGTGAAAGAAGAGCTCCACTCGCTCAAAGTGTTACTCCTCACGCACACCGACCACCCCCCCTCACCACCATGTCTCAACGAATTTTCAACTCCCCCCCACATCCTAGGCACCCCTTACATGGGACTTCTATCCCCTCTCGCAATACCTCCTACAGGCCTAAGCGCACTATCAAGACACATCCTAATCGCTCCTTACATTGGACCTCTATCCCCTCTCGCAATACCGCCAACCGCCCCCAGCGCGCAATCAAGACTCTCTCGGACCGCGACATACACACCCTACTCAGCACCTATGTCCCGGCAACAAAAGAGCTTAACCAACACGCACATGTCCATTTCTACGATTCTCCAACCCCAGTAGGCACCCCACGCATAGCAACAGAGGCTCTGTTCCCAACAACCTCACTAAAGTCCCTCTCACTACGGAACCCTCCACCTCCCCCTGCACCCCCAGTCTCAAATGCACACTTCTCAACTGTAGATCGGCCCAAAAACACTCAACGGAGGTCGCTGACCTCATCCTGTCTAGGAACCTTGACCTGGCCATACTAACTGAAACATGGTTAACTGAATCCTCCAATCCTATCATGGATATCCTAGTCCCCCCCAACTACTACATCACTAGACTTGACAGGTCCAACAAGACAGGTGGCGGAATCGCCTGCATTTACAAGAGCAACCTCTCTATTAATAAAGTCACCGCCCCTTCTCTTACCTCCTGTGAATACTTCTGCCTTGATGTCACCAGTGAGAACAAACCTGTATGCTCATTACACATCATGTACCACCCCCCGGGGGACAACCTCGTCTTCTCCCAACAACTCATGGACACAATATCAATCAACGCAGGACGGCTACACACACAAATTTACCTTGGTGACTACAATCTCCATTGGAATGATTGCAGTGACGCAGTAGTTAATAGCCTCAAAAGTTTCCTTACCGCTTCTGATCTCACTCAAATTTGCAACACCCCGACACACGACAAAGGCTCGATCCTCGACCTGGTCATTTCCAAAGAAGGCACCACTCAACTCGACTCAATACAACCTTGTGACTGGTCAGACCACCATATTATCACATTCCTCATCAAGGAAAAAGTAAAACTCATCCCGGTGCAATACGCCATGCCCAAAGTCTGGAAAAGAGACATGAGGAAACTCAATCCAAACTCTCTACCCCCCAACAGCTGCAATATCCTACTCCCCTCTACCGACACTTCGACGTTCAGGACCTAACTGACCACTATCTCAACTCCATGGCCACAATAATCAATGAGGCCGCTCCAATGCAATTGAAAAGAGTATCCACTAAGATATCCAACCCCTGGTACAACGGGAGTCTCAATGAAGAGAGACGGGCTATGCGATCGGCAGAGCGTACCTGGAGATCAGTTCCCTCGACATTGCATCTCAAAACTCTGAGGAAAAAGAGAAATGCATACTTCAGGAAAATAAAACGCTCAAAGTCAGAGTTCTTCAGAATCCAGCTAGACCAAGCAAAAAACCGTCCAAGTAAATTGTTCAAGCTAATCCGATCTCAATCTAAGGAACAACCCCCAGCTGTCGACATTATCAGCACTACCCCGTCTTGTGAAGATTTCGCAGCTTTCTTTAACAATAAAACTGACAATATAAGGAGCGACCTCCTCAATGACGCAAGCCTTTACTCAATACCCAACTGCATAACACCCATTAAACTAAAAAACAATGCGACATGGTCATCCTTTGACACCTACTCTGAAGAAGAAATTTGCAGAATACTCAGCACCCTAAAACCATCCAATCACCTCACTGACCCTCTTCCTGCTAACGCCGTAAAAGACTTCATCCCTCTGCTACTCCCACTCTGGACTAAAATTATCAATAGTTCACTACAACAAGGAACCATCCCGGACTCCCTCAAAGTTGGACAAGTTACACCTTTACTGAAGAAACCAACAGCCGACCCCACTGATCTAAACAACTACCGTCCGATTACCAACATTCCCACTCTCGCCAAGCTGCTAGAAAAATGCGTCCAACTACAAATGACAAAGCACATAGAACAGTTTGATCTCCTCAACCCACACCAATCAGGCTTCCGAGCAGGGCACAGTACTGAAACCGCTATGACTCACATAATTGACGACGCCATCCAAATCTTAGATCAAAACAATACCTGCCTCCTCATCCTTCTTGATCTCTCTTCAGCATTCGACACAGTGAAACATGAGAGCTTACTCGAACTCCTAAAATCAAGAATGGGCCTCTCTGGGACTGTGCTTCGTTGGTTCACTTCCTTTCTACACAACAGGTCTCAAAAAATCAAGAGCAAAAACCTAATGTCTTCCCCAGTACCGGTATCGTTAGGCGTCCCTCAAGGATCCTGCCTATCCCCTACTTTGTTCAACCTAGTTATGGAACCTCTCACCACCCTGCTACAAGCATCCAATGTACACTTTCACATGTACGCCGATGACACTCAAATATACCTCAAGTTACAATCCCCCAAAGACATCCTGAGTCTGAATTCAACGATCAGAAGCACCCAATCTTGGTTGGCAGACAACCACCTCAAACTCAATGCTATGAAGACTGAGTTCCTCCTAATCTCACCTCCCACGAAAATATCTTCCGCACAAACATGGATTAAGCACCTAACAGCACTCAATGTCCAACCGACCATCGTGGACTCAGCTAAATCCCTAGGCATAACACTAGACACCAACCTCAACATGCAGCAGCATATCAGCAAGGCTACTAAGGGGGCGAACTTCCAAATAAATACCTTGAGAAAACTGAAACCCTTCCTCCCAGCAAAAGACTTCCAAACAGCAGTACAAGCTCTAGTCATCCCTCGCATAGACTACGGCAGCGTGGCCCTCTGCGGCCTCCCCCTAACGACAACCGCACCCCTAAGAGCGTCACTAAATGCGGCTGCAAGACTCATCACTGGATCAAAAAAGCATTCACATATCTCCCCTGACTTCAAAGCCTTGAACTGGCTGCCTCTGGAAGCCAGAATACAGCTGAAAATTGCCTGCATGACGCACAAGGCTATACACCTGAAATCACCCAGCTACCTCACTCATAAGTTGACAATTTCTGGTGGGTCCAGAACTACCAGGAGCACGAACAATCTTCTGCTGAAACCGCGAAGATTCCGGAAGGAAAAAACCTACAAACGCTCCTTCTCTGGTATGGCACCCAGGATCTGGAACGCACTTCCTCCTGAAACGAGGCTCATCTCTTCCTCCCTTCTTTTTAAGAAAGAAGTCAAAAGTATCCTTATGGCTAAATACACTTGAACAATTCGTTTGATTTACATTATGAACAGTATTACCAGTATTGTGTTATGATATTGCCTATATATTCCTATACACGTGTCTTGACGTATTTTAGTCCTTCTTTATTTTTTACAGCGTTTTGATGGCCTTCGCTCCAACTATGCACTGCTACCTCATACCTGTACTATGCGTACTATACGTACTATTTTTTATAATATTACTCTGTTTTATTTACAGCGTGTTGATGGCCTACGCTCCAACTATGCCTGCTACCTCATACCTGTACTATACGTTATATTGGTGCTATGTTATATACTATATTGGTGCTATGTACATGACCTTGTTGATCTACCTCCCTACTATGCCCCCTTGTTCCCCTACCCTCCACCTGCCTCTGTAAAGCGCTCTGTTATCTGCAAAGATCTTGTTCGCGCTATATAAAACTCTCAAAATAAAAATAAATAAATAAGTCAGAGGTGTTGTCGCCTCCTCCAGGAAGGATGGCTAAGTAATCAGCATATCAAGGCTTCAAAGGTCTCTGCTGCCTTTGATATGCAACCCTGACTTCCCCAGACTGTGGAGATGCCACCCCTGCCCTGAAGCCCATTTGGCACTGAGACCAATGGGGAAATTAGTCAGGAGATGTGTTCCCTATATGGCTAGTACCACCCCCGAGATGGGCTACCTGTTGTGAACACGAAAACGAGAATTACACCCTCTTGGTTTATGGTGGAATTAGGCTCATTGGATCAGCGTAATCCCCATTTCCCACAGGAAGTGGTCCTATAGAGTATAGTTGCTCTAAAGATAAGTAGCTACTACCGGTCACTCGCTTAAACGCCCCTAAATTGAGTATTTAGAGGCACCCCTGATGCCAGAAATTCAGATTCGACGGATCCAGAAGAAGAGGCCAAAGAAGAGCATTGAGAAAGCGAGAACTAAAGACTGCTCTGGACTTTTGGCACCAAACCCTGCCTACCTCCACCGGTCGCGACATTCGTGACCGAGAGACTTGTCCTGCAGCTGAGCAACTACCAAGAACCCTGGTAGACTGCCAGCCCTTCGTAATTTGCCTGCAATCTCACTTGAAGTAGTGGAGCTTATCCCCTTCAGTCTGCAGGCCCCGCTGAAGCAGAGTCTGGTTCTCCGTGTTGCCTCTCACTTCAGCCTGAAGCAGCAGCCCCCCAGAAAGAGGTACTTGTGCACGTTAAGGTCAGATCTGTACCCCACAGAATGAGAGGACACCAGGAACGGCACAGCACTAATACCCTGGGTACTGACCCCTTGCAGCCACCAGGGCCTGTTTAAATTCAGTTGGCGCACTGTAGAAAGCTGGCTCTTTATATAGTATACCAAAAAGAGGTATACTGTGCAAAGGGTCCATGTACCCCTCATAAGTGGACATGGGCTTGTTCTAGCAATCCCTTTGTGCTCTGGTAGGGGGGTAGTGTGGTTGAGCAGCATTGAGCTTATCAGAGTGGAATGTTTGACGTCTGCAAAATACACACAGACAGTGAATGATGCACATGACTCAATAAGGAGATCCACACCAATTTATAAAAATAACACACATCTTCATATATGTATTTAGGCACCCGAATCAATACAATCGGGTACGTTTTGAGATAGAAATTTTTGTACGTTTTCAAAAGTTGACTGCATTTTTCAGCAGCTGCAATGTTATCCTATGGGAAGAAAAATAAATACGGCATACAGATAGAGTAAAGCGACTTACAAGACCAATCTCCTGGACTTAAGCGGAGTAAGGGGCATGGTCCAAGACAGCACCAGCAGGTCACCTCCAGTGGCACTAGGGCGGCCGTAAGCAGTGGTGCAATGCAGCGTTGGGTGCCCAATGTTAGTCTATGGGGATCGGTCTTCATGAAAAGAGGCCGCCGGTTTGGCCTGGGAGGCCAGTGGGGGTTGAACTAATAGCAGGTCCTCAGGCCTAATGATGCCCAGGGACACTTTTGGTACTCTTCTCCATGGGCCAGGAGTGACGGGTGCAGAGGTATCCTTAGTCGTTTTTTTTTTTTATTCTCACCGGTCGCGATAGAGGGAGCCTACAGACAGAGGCATCAGGGGTCTCGAAGTCCACAGTGGGGAAACCCAAGATGTGCTTTGAGTCTGGAGGATCTCGGGATCACATTGACACCGCCCACCCACTTCAGCTAGGGCTAGTCGGCATGGGTGCATTGGTGCTTTCCGACGTCAGTTTCTTGCGGTCTTGGAGCCCCACGAGCCTTTGGAGAAGTGCTGGCAGTCCTCCCGAGCTCTGGAGGATGAGCAGCCTGCAGGGTGAGACGACTTTGGTGCAATTGTCGAGAATAGGCGAACAGGCCGGCAGGACTGGTGCCAGGTTAGTTGCTTCTTCTGCAGTTCTTGTTTTCACGGCTCTTCAGTCCTTCTTTAGGTCTCGCCTACGCAGCGCGCATGCGATGCATAGGAGGTGACCTTTTGCAATCGATAAGCATTTTGGCCAAAAACCTTCACATTTTTGCATTGCTTTCTATTGCAAGGCGTGCACGTTTGGTGTTTCCCATGCGGAAGCGAGCATCTGCGCCATCTGTTTGTAATTATCTTGAAAACAGATGGTGCCCCTGCTCTCTCCCGCAAGGGAAACGCTGTGTGTGTGTCTGGTCCCTGTTACCATACAGAGACTGCTCTTTTACCTTGCCATTTCTGCTCTCCATTCAAACCCCTCCATATCCCACCTCTTCTTTTTCTTGTGCTGTCAACAATGTAAGATTTTATGCCTCCCCCCCCCAAAAAAAAACCACACACACTCTTTCTGTCCCCCGTCTTCAGTTTTTTTAATGTTACGGTTTTTGTAGCTCCAAGGCGCATTGTTTACAGCACTTTAATTCACAAGATGTAGTCCAGCGCTACAAAAAGATCAAGTTAACGCTTGTGTGCCCATTGTGACTTTTCGTTTCCTACTCCCTTTGTTTTATCTAGTCCTGCTTTATCTCCTTTACTTGTTCTATTTTACCCATTTATCCAACAGTACCTTGTCTGTCCCGTTATCTGATTGGACCAACAGCACGTGACGCCTGGTCTTCTTCGTTCTCATTTATTCTCACCATCTAAACCCCTTCAACATCAGATGTTACGGTGCGTCTCAAGTAACATGGCCAATGTGTTGTTATGGGCCCTAGTGAAAGGAAGGAAATGCCTCCCAGCTAATGGTTCAATAATAAAATAAAGCAATCATTTAATGCCCCAGTGCCACTGCACCATCAATGGAAGCTACGCACTTGCATCTCATTTGCTTCTACATCTCTTCCGTTGTCTCTACATTTGATCGGCTCTTTTCAACTTTGTTCCACCTGTTCCTTCCATTTTATTCCCCCTTTTCCCATTTCACCGTCTTTAATACACGATTCCGATCTAAGCTCCGGGAAGGTTGTTGTTCATTCCTAGACTGCGCGAGAGCGCTCGATAGGTTAATAGCACGAGCGCGAGGTGCTGAGAATCGCAAGCAGGTGGAAGGGGTAGACCTGTGGGCAAAGTTTCAGGTTAAAGCTCCTGTTTCGAAGATGTGTGCAGCTTTCAAGCTGGATTCAGACGAATGTTGGTTATTCACCCGCAGGAAATATAACAATAGGTTTATATAGCGCTTGTATATCACTGCAGCAGTTTCTAAGCACTACAGAAAACTGATGCTACTATCACCGAATTTAATGGGGGTGAATTTACTGACCTAGGAAAGATGGTGGGCAGGGTGTGCTTTAGGATTCAAACGCGGACCTGTAGACCACAGATTCCAGCAGAGAACATTAACTAGCTGAGATGTGTAGCGTGTTCCAATCCTAGTAATGTAACGTCGAGATTAAATGCATCAATTTCCCATTTTTAAGCTGAACTGGTTAGATTTTACCTATAGGGGCTTAGTAGGATAACCCGCCTGCTGCATTCAGCATTCTGTAACCACAAGACTAATTCTAAGGCACTCGTATTGGTATTTCCCATTGCCAACCCAAGATTATATTCCACACCATCCAATACATTTCATATTCATTGGAATGGTAAGGCTGGTGGCCGTCTCTGGCGTTAGACCGGACAGGCTGCGGCAGTCGAAGGCCCTGCCTGATTTACCTGCCCCTCATCCTACCGAGTGCTTTGCTGGCCCTGTTCTTGTGAGGAGGGGAGACGACAGCTTGGCTGTAGGTACGGGTCTGCTACAAACACTCCCTCAGTGGAATGAAGCAGCCGCGGCATGTGCTCGATAGACATAGAAGTCGCCTCCAAGAAGGCCTGAGACCACTTGTGGGGATTAAGAAACATAGGAGTCATTTTCACGGACATGGCACACCAGGCTGCAACTGAGAAATGTGGGTCATTTATATAGTCACGGCTACTGGAATTATACGGCAGAGGAGGACCAAGTTACGCGGCAGGTGTAATTAAATTAAGTGGGAAGAAAAGGCAAATTATTGGGCACATTTTTTTTAATAGTGTTACCTCATAATTTTGTGATTTTAACATGTTAACACTATATAGGGGAGCCCCTGCCACCAGTTAATCAGATCCTGCCAACCAAGAACACAAGCATTGGCATAGCCAATAGGTCTCGCCTCTGGGACCTTACAAGTATTTAGTTATGCAGCTCAATATCCTTGGTGCAACAACATCAACGGTTGCATGGATAAACACTTATAAGGTCTAAAAGGCGAAACCTATTGGCTATGCCAATGCTTGTCTTCTTGGTTGGCAGGATCTGATTAACTGGTGGCAGGGGCTCCCCTATATACTGAGTTTAAATAGGGCGTATGGGGAGTGTAGGGTAGAAGCCAAAGGCTACCTAACATTGGGGTCAGTACCCCTCCCCCCCCTCCCCTCCTGACGATTTCTGTGGGAAGTGGATTAACCTAGTCCCAGAGTTCCTAAATGTGGTATCACAAAGATGGCAGACTGTGAGAAAGTGACTCTATGTATACTGGACCAAAGTAAGGTACAGTGTGTATAGAGTCCACAATTCCCAGAGGTATAACAGAGGTTAAAGTCAGGTCTGACCTTACTCTCTAAAGTGGTATCTTGGTCGAGCAGTAAGGCAGTACCGGAGGACAGTGTAGATCATTTGTTGTACACACTGTCAGCAAAGTGTTTCACACACTCAAGGACTGAACTCCAGGCCAATTGTTTTTATATCAAAAGATATAGTTGTTTTATTTTTAGAACCAACAGGTATCAAAATATACTTTTCTCGATATGGGTACTCTCATGTAATTACTTTGCAAAGAGACAATAAACTTTGTAAACACAATAGGTACAATGGTTGCACTAGGCAACACAATTCTAAACACTTTTTAACATTGAGCTCAATGGGTTTTTCCACATAAATGCAGCTGATTACTTTATCGATTACTTTTGTAACTCCAGAATTGGATCCTAGATTCAGTCCTGGGCTCTAAGCTGAAAACAGTTTACTAAAAACGTTTTAGTTATTGCAATGATTTTTAAAGAATAAAAAGGTATTTTAAAAGTTCACACTAAGAAACTTTTCAGTGAAACTCTAGCCATGTTATCCAATGGGAGAAAATTCAGGTTACAGGTACAGTACATTTGCGTTACTTTTGTAATCCAGGACTGGGCTCCTAGGTCCAGCACTGGGGTCTCTACTTAAAACAGGTAAGCAATTACGTTTCAGGAGTAGGTACGATTTTTAAGAAATATTTCAAGTTTCCAAAAGTAGACACTTAAAAGAAATTTCATAGAAAAGCAGGTAATGGATTCCTATGGAGAAAATTCAGATTACTAGTTAACCCGTTTAGGATTACTTTTGCGGTTCAGTACTGGGCTACAAGCTACAGTACTGGCTCCTCTCCTGAACACAGGTGAGTCCCTCGGAATTCGGTATTCGGCTGATTTTAGATGAATATTTAAAAGTTTCAAAACTTCACACTTTGAAGATTTTTCAAGTCAAACCAGTCAATGTTATCCTATGGCAGGAAAGCGAGTCATCGGTTTTCAGGTGAGTACTTGACTGGTGAAGTTAAGGTTCTGGGCATAGACTCAGGGGTCCCCCAGGGTCAGGTATGTATAGTTGGTACACCCTCAGCGGCACAGGGGTAGCCGGGTGCAGAGGTAGTTAGGCCCAATGTTATCCAATGAGAGGCAGGGGGCCTTCAGCTGGTGGCTGCTGGCAAGCAGACCACGCGGCTGTGGGAGCTGGGCTCCTGGTCACTTGCTCAGGGCAAATGGGGAAGTAGGATAGGGTACACGTTGCACTGCCTGGGGCACTCGGGCGACTGGGTGCAGGGTGCTTTTGAGCCGTCAGGCGCTCAATGTTATTCAATGAGGATCTTGAAAAGGGAACAAAGGCTGCAGAGTCTGGGAAGGAGGATCTTTTGGAGCGACCAACACTTCGAGGGGTAAGTTGGAATCTTGGAGGATAGGTAGGCACCCAGGAGTTGGGCACAGGGGGCTGTGGGGCGCCGGGTGCAGGGGTGTCTTTTTAGGTCGGGAAATCTTACCCCCTCGCGGTCGGAGGGGTCCTTTGTCCAGAGGTTGCAGGCATCGTCTGAGTCGTTGAGGAGGGTCCTTGGGCACTGGATTCCTGGTCGTCAGAATCGCCAGGGGGACGTCCTCAGGGTCTTGATTCACTCCAGCACAGGCCAGGCTTGGCGTGTGCAGGGTTCGCAGTTCCGGGCTGATGCCAGGGCTTGTTACTTGCTTTGAGCAGTACCACTGCTCGTGGGAGACCCAGGTAGTCAGTCACAAGGCAGTCTGGTCCTCCGGGGTTTTTGAGGTTGCTGACCACTAGAGATGCCGGGGTTTAACAGGAGCAGGTTCGAGGGTCGACAGGCCGGTAGAGGTGGGGCCAAATCAGTTGGTGTCTTCCTCTTTATAGCAGCTGCACAGCAGGTCTTCGTGTTCCTTGATCTTCTTTCGTGTTTCGTAATCTGGATCTGTGGAAAAGGGTTCAGGTTGCCCCAAAAAGCTAAATTTAGGGGCGTCACAGGTAAGGCAAGGACCAATGGGTCCTTGTCCTGGGGTTGGGCAGGGCTCCCTATCTTCAAGATGGCTGGAGCCTGGGGTCGTGCATCACCTCTCCTCTCCCACCTGAGGGGTGGAGTTGGCACAGGCTGGCACCCCCCCCCCCCCTTTCTGACGTAGGTTTTCCCGCCAGTCTTCCCGCCAGAGTGGGGGTCAGAACTGGTGGGTGCCAGTTGCTGAGTACAGCAAGTGGTCTGGAGAAGCTCACAAAGGCAGATGCCTTTGAAGCTTCCCCTGCCCATTTTGGGGAAGGAGGCTTGGCCCTCGTCCCAGGATGTGCATTGTTGCAGGCCCAGGAGAGCGGGGAGCTCTCCACCCAGGGGTCCAGCAACATGTCTGCTGTGTGGCAGCCTAGGCAGGCTCTCAGACAAGATATGGATTGTAGGTTAGGTTTCAGGGGGCATCTCTAAGATGCCCTCTATATTTGCTGAGAAGTTTGATATCAAACTTGTCAGTGTTCAGTGTAGCCATTATGGTGCTGTGGAGTTCGTAATGACAACCTTCCAGTACCATATACTCTTAATGGCATCAGTGCACTTAAAGTGCCCAGGAATGGCTCTGGGTACTGTAGGGGCACAGGGCTCATGCACCTGTGCCCACACCACTGGAATAGAGCACCCAGCTAGAGGGGTGGCTGATGTATGCCAGAGCAGTGGGTTTGTGGGCATGACACACAGAGATGTGTGCCATGTCGACTCCTTGCTAAGTTCTGCACATAGACACTCAGCCTGAAAAGGTAGTGTGTGGGTGTCAAGGTACAGGGGCCCCTAAGGGTGGCACAATAAGTGCTGCAGCCCTTAGGGCTCTTCTCTGCTCACAATGCCCTGGGTACCTAGGGTACCATTTGCTAGGGACTGACATGTGGCCAGAGATGCCAATTGGGTTTAGGCTTTAGTATAGTTTTTAGGGAAGGAACACAGGCCCTGGGTACCTAATTGGCAGGGACCCAGGCACACCAAGGAAAATCAGGTATCAGTCAAAAAGTGGGGGGGTTACTGCAACAGAAACTCACTGTTCGAGGCATATGAGCTGCAGATTGCACACTATGCATAGATTGCCACCTAGTGTTGGGCCTGGATGTTTGCAGTTGGTTTTGTTGTAGAAAAGTCTTTGGAAGTCACCGTATAGGTGACTCCTCCTTTGGATGATACTGCGCATGGGCATCGGCTCCATCCCCCGATTTTGTTTTTTTCCGCCACCGGGCTCGGATGTGTTTCCAGCGCTCCGTGTTGAAATCGATTTCCTTCGGCGCGCAATCCTCACCAACTCACAGGAAATAAGTTTCGAACGCTTTTCCGGTCGACGCTACTCTTCAACATCGAATACTTCGATTCCGGTCGTCGTCGGCCTTCGGGCCTAGCTAGGCCTAAACTCCAGCTCATGGAAAGGACGCCATTTAAAAAGTGTCCTCAATGTGGGTCGAAGTTTCCCCACACCGACCTTCATGAAATGTGTAACCTGTGCCTCTCCCCGGACCACGAGGCCAAAGAGTGTTTCGCTTGTGCCTCTTTCCGCTCCAAAAAGACTATCCGGGACCGAAGAGCAAGAAGAACAATGGCTCGATCTTCAACTTCCATTCTGGACGACATCTTCGAGGAAGGCGTCAACGTCCCAGAACAACACGACGTCGACAGCGGTTCCGAAGAAGAAGTAGATTCCGAAGTCGAGGACATCACTCCAACGCAGCGGATCGTAAGTAAGACCGTCGACCCCAACCCGTCCTCGACACACCCAAAGAAGGCCCCGGTCACACCCTCGGGCTCGGGTGCACACCGACACTCTGCTTCTACTGCCCCACTTTCGGGCCCGGCTAAGAAGCCAATTAAGCCTTCAGGCGACTCAAGCTCGAGTCAGCCTTCGCATTGTGCCGGCGCCAACTTATCGACACCCAAAAAGGCAACGACACCAGCTACGCCGACATCCAAACAATCGGCGCCGAAACCCACTACTCCTTCGGCACCGTAACCCAGTCCGGAACCAAGCAAAGCTGCTTTGGATTCCAAAAAAACACCGGAACTGAAAAAACAACCGGAACCAAAGAAACCGTCTGATCCAAAAACAATACCGGAACCGAAAAAACCATCGGAACCGGAAAAAAAACATCGGAACCGAAAAAACCTTCGGAGCCGAAAAAGACTCCTGCTTCCCCGACAAAGGACATTGTCAAAAAAACAAAACAAGCCGCTTCGGTGCCGAAACCTTCACCCACACCAAAAGATCGGACTCCAGCAGAAGACTTATCTTACCTAGACCCGCCTCAAAAGACTCTGGCTAGAGACCCAATCACTGGACAGTTAATTTTGGCCTCAAAGAAGCGACCACTGGAAAAACCAGCTCCAGCTCCACATGCAAAGAGGAAGGACATGGCTACCTCGCCTTTAAGACTGCCTCCCACTTCTCCTCCACCTATGCCATCACCACATGCTCCCATACCACAGCATTCCCCAGCATCCTCTATAGCACAAGATGATGACAACAGGGATGATAGCTCTGATGATATGGAGGGTAACATACCTGATCCAGCCACGCCTACAGGATCACCTGACCCATGGGATGATTATACCACCCCAGATGTCCCAAATGTCCCTCAGGATGACTTGTACACCTCAAGGCCTTCCCCTCCAGAAGACACTATAGGGTTTAACATTTAATACACAGGGCTGCACAATATCATGGTGTAGACATACATATAGACCCTGAAGAGGAAGACTTCTTAATGGATACCTTTGATAATGCACAAAGGTCCACATCCATTTTACCAATGCTTAAGGGAGTGATTAAACACGCTTCTGAAGTCTTCAAAGACCCAGTCAGAACTCGGGTCATTAACCCTCGTATAGAGAAAAAATATAAAGCTGCCCCTTCAGACCCGGCATACATTAAAGGGCCAGTACCACTAGACTAACTTGTAGTTTCCAACGCACGTAAGAGAGCAAACTCGCAAACATCGGGTGATGCCGCACCACCAGATAAAGAGTCTAAGTTACTTGATGCATCAGGGAAAAGAACTGCGTCTCAGGCAGCAAACATGTGGCATATTGCCAATACACAGGCACTGTTAGCCAGATATGATAGGGCACATTATGACGAGTTAGAGTCACTAATGAGACACCTCCCTGACAAATACAAGGATCGAGCTAACTAACTCATCCAAGAGGGTAAAAACATTACAAACACCTCCATTAGGTGTGCCCTGGATGCAGCAGATACTGCATCTAGGGCTGTTAACACCAGTGTTTTACTACGCAGACATGCCTGGCTACGTACATCAGGTTTCAAACCTGAGGTACAAACTGCCATTCTTAATCAACCCTTTGATGAGCAACACCTATTCGGACCCAATGTCGATGTATCTCTAGAAAAAAATGAAGAAAGATACAGACACCGCCAAATCTATGGGAGCCCTGCAGTCGTAGGCTCCCAGTCGTTCATTTAGTCACTCATCCTATAGAGGTGCCACTAGAGGATATTCCTCACACAGCTTCCACCTCATACAAAGCCCCCACACAATCCACTTACGGCAAGGGCTACCATAGGGGTGGTTACAGGGGTAACAATTACAAGGGTAGAGGTAAAAATAACAACTCCCACTCTGCCTCTACTGCTGCCCAATGACTCCCTTCCCCTGTCCAATTCCACTCCTGTCGGGGGAAGACTCCAATAGTACCTGCCAGCATGGGAAAACATCACATCAGACAGATGGGTGTTGCAAATAATGCAATCAGGTTACTGTCTGGAACTAAAGTCTACCCCCCCCCCAAACATACCACCCAGGCAGCGTCCAATGTCACAGGAACATTTAACATTTCTCAGGCAAGAGGTAACATCCCACCTGCAGAAAAATGCAATTGAAATAATAGTTCCAGAGCATCAGAAAAACAAAGGAGTATACTCGCTATATTTCCTAATACCAAAAAAGGACAGATCTCTAAGACCCATCCTAGACCTCAGACCTCTAAACATTTACATACAGTAGGACCATTTCCATATGGTCACACTCCAACAGGTCCTTCCTTGTCACTCTAGATCTCAAGGACGCCTACTTTCATATTCCCATTCACGCAGCGCACAGAAAATATCTCAGATTTGTGCTAGACGGGCAGCACTACCAGTTCATCTCAATTTCGTGGAAGGGTTCTTTTTTTCATCAAGCGCTGGGAGGGCCGTTTGGGTATCCATGTGCTATGCAAATGCAATTAACTTGTATTAATAAATCCAGCCCTGAAATCAGTGTGGTATTGTTAATGTGAGATATTCGATACCAAATATCTCTATTTTCAATGAAGACATCATGTAGATGGGGAACTTGTTTTCACCAGTGTCTAGTACATGAACTTAAAATGGCTTCCCCAATCACTTATACTGGCAGCCATTAAACTGACCAGCACAGGAGCATAGCGTCTTATGCAGTAATGCCCATACATGTGGTATAGTACATCCTGTCTGAGGGCAGTAAGGCTTGCACGTAGTGGTGACTTATATATACTGCGTGCATCATCTGCAGGCATGGCACACAGGGATGTGTTTGTTAAAATGATGGAATGCACACCAACAAATCAGTAGTCGATTCTTTGGTAATGCTCGTTTGGCTCAGTTGTTGCGTGCTGGCATGTTTATGCTCTGCCCCAACAGCACATAGATAATTTCAAATCAAAGTGGAGCGTTAATGCGTTCCATCCACATGTCACACAGCAAAGAAAGTCCAGAGAAACCCTTTATTCCTCAAATATTCCATTTTATGTTACAGGGTTAGGCTTGCAAATAGCAGGACAGCAGAATATGAGGGACAGATACGTGGGGGTAGTATTGAGCATGGTGGGATAGAAGAGTATTGATTGGATAGCTGTTGCAGAATATAAGTGACACTGATGTTTATTTTTTAACTTTGCAGCTACCCCTGAGGAATGGCTGTTTGCGAGCCCAAAATGCTTTGGGTATATTTGAATAAGGCTGCTTGGGGCTGCGGAACCCCACATGTTTGTGATTAAGGCCTGGATTGGCATGTCACCAGCATTATAAAACAAGCATTTGCAATGCGCTCTGTTTCACCTTTGGGACCTTATATGTATTTACCTATGCAGCACATTAGCTTGGGTGCGGAAACATCTACTGTTCTTTAACATGGAGGGGAAGTAAGCACCAAACAGCGTGACACACCAGGTATGGGAATACATGGAGAGAAATATTGGCTTTCAGTGGGAAATGGTATAGTCAAAAGTTGTTTGTAATATAAAATCAGGGCCGTTGGTAGTCATATCACTGAAAATACAAGATTTGAAAAAAATATTATTGTCTACAAGTGCTTGTGGAAGACCATTTCTATGGCCTTCAATCTAGAGAATGCTAAGTGATTCTGGTATTTTACTGACCTCTGCTGGTCGTTTTCTCTCAAGAAAGTTAAAGAGAGGCAGTTGCCAGAAAAGAACATAAAATAAAAGAAAGTCCCTAGCACAAAGCAATTCTGGTATTTTAATGACCTCTACTGGTTGCTTTCTATCAAGACAGTTAAATAGAGGCAGTTGAACAAGCAGAAAGCAATTCTGGTATTTTACTGACCTCTACTGGTCGTTTTCTACCAAGACAGTTAAATAGAGGCAGTTGAACAGAAAATAAGTCCCTAAGCGGAAGCAGACCAGTCCTGGGACTGATCTCCAGAGCCCACAAAGTACATACACATGTAAGTATATACTAAAGTTTACACAAGAGGTCTCGAATGCTCGACCTAAAAATGGGATTCATGTCATCTTAATTTGAAGAATGAAAATGTTTTGACAAGCTTATGGAATACGATTTGGACAAACAAAGGGATAAAATGGAATATTCGAGGAATAAAGGATTTCTATGCACTTTCTTTGCTGTGCGACATGTGGCATTCAGGCTCTACTTTTTGATTTGAAAACAGAGATGTGTGTCATGTCGTGTTTTCATTTTCGTCTGCACCATGGCACAGCCTGCGATAGCCGTCTGCATGGCTTAGGTGAGTTGTCCCTTACGGTGGCACAATATGTGCTACAGTCCTTGGGGCCGTTCTTTAGTACCTCAGGTCCTCTGTACCAGTGGTACCATTCACTATTGACTTAGAGGGTGCTAAAAGTATTGCCAACTAGGGTACCATTGCCCTTTTTTGGGAAAGCGGTCTGGCACTGGGGACCTGATTAGCAGAAACCCAGTGCACTTCTAGTCAAAACCACATCAAATACCAGGCAAAAGGTGAGGGTGAACGCGTCAAAAAGGGGCACTTTCCTACAGAATCTAACAGCACGGAGACCAAGCAGCCGTCTAAGGACATCGACACCGCATAGACCCGCTTCCAGAGTGGCCCAGCTGTCCTACTTTTGCATCTTTAACTGACAAATAACCTATCTTCTCTGCACACAAGCGCCCCAGCCGGGTACTGACAAACAAGCTGTTCCCAGCCCCTGCCCCCTTGCTCCCAAGACCCCTTGCTCCTAAGACCCTTGTGATCCAAGGCCACCGTTTGGAGCTCCCCTTCTGCAGCCTGTTTCAGGTGACTCCCCCCTTCTTTCAAACGACATAGCGTGCAAAGCTGATAATCCAACCAGCACCTCTGCACCCTGGCACCAAGGCAGGTAATGAGTAACTGCTGGGGAGCCTTTGGGCCTCGGCCCCCTACGACCTGAAGTCCTGAAGGAGATCCCCCAGAAACCGACCGTAAATAACTGTATGCGAAATATTCCTTTTTTCCAATAGGAAAGCATTGCTGCGTAAAGATGCATTTAACTGAACATTTTGCTTACCTTTAAAATTCAATATTTAAAAAAAAGTTCTTGGTATCATAATTTATTTAAAAAATGCAACTTATTTTTGTAAATTATTGTCCGATTTGTTCTTGAGTGTAAGTCTCATCTATTGCCTCTGTGAGTACAAGTGCTTAGGACTACCCACTGATAATCCTAAACTGCTAGCTCCCACTACCTTAAAAGAGCATTTAATGTCATTAATGTTACCTCTGTGAACTGTAAGAGAGTGGGGTCTGCAATCCCATGGCCACCCCAGATTTTTGCTTTTTGCTTCACTGGTTTACGACTTTCCCTGGCTGTGGGCCTGCTAATCAGAACCACAGCCTAGCTGTTCTCTCTCTAAATTACAACCATGTACCTTAGGTGCATTTTACCAATTGGTACTGGGCCACCTTATCAGTCCCTGTACAGCATACCTTAGGTATCCAGGGCATAGGTGTACCCAGGGCCTACCAGGGGCTGAAGCATGTATTATGCCACCCCTGGCTGGCCACCCAAACAGACACAACTGGCTGCACGACAGCTGGGGCAAGGTGGTGTAAACACCCTTTGCTTTAGATATAGTATTCCTATATCTAACCCTAAAATGGACACATATATTCCTATCAGTCACTCCTATGGCAGGCCTTATCAATCCTGAAGGCAGAGTGCTTGGAATTATGTGAGATGGTGCTCTGGCATGAGCTGAGCCCGTTTGCAGCTTGCGGAACCAAGTCCAAATAGCTGTTCCATGATAACGCTATACCATATACTCTTAAGTGCATTATAATCCTCGCGGTTAAATGCTAACTTTGGTATAGCATTATCAAAACATGTCGAGTAAGGTGTCATACGAATTGGAATACTAACCCCTCGCCCATTCTGGCGACGGGGTTAGCATTCCACCCTTCTAGAGGGACACGACATGTATGTAACTGTGAACCCCGGTTAAAGTCAGACACAGCCTCAGCTCCACAAAATGGATGCGGTCACCGAGACACAAGTCTGCCCTCCTGCTGCTGGGAGTCCTTCCAGCAACGGAGGCCTGGACAAAGGGTTTCCTGTCAGGGGCGGTGCTAGCACCATCCCAGACAGGATTTTGTGTATCCCAGGTAGGCAGGGCTGAAAGGAAGGTGACTGCAAGTGGCACCCCGGTGCTCACTGTGCATATGCCGGCTCAAACCAGTTCCTGGGGCACCCCAGCCCCTGAGCTGGGGAGAGACCGGACAAAGGAGAGGGTGTAACCACCCCCCTCCTGGTCCCACCCATAGGGCAGGACCTAGTCGCGTGCTAGCCCCTTTTCTTTGGATAAAGGTAGGAGCAGGCCCCCTTCCCAAATTAGATTAATCTTGACAACCTTCCACGAAGAAACTCTTGACCTTCGACCTCCTGATCCATCAGAAGACTGAAGAATCTCCCCTATGGTCAGGGAGTGACCATCCTGCTTCGCAGGCACCATCAAGCTTCTGTGCGGTTTGCTGCAAAGTCCTTCCTTCCAGGAATCCGACGACCCAGCTCGACAAGACCCGGACCTCCAGACCTCTCTGACCTCTACCCACCTCCCCAGCACAGCTGAGACCCGTGGGTGCGACGAGCAACGTGGAGACGGCCATCTTGAAGAAACCTGCACAGCGCTTCAAGCACGACCCTCGAGTGACCCTCTTGTAAGTGCATCAGGGTTTGAGAAGCCCTACACCGACGCAGCTCCTGCACCAAAGACCAGCCCCCAGCATCCCCGTGATCTGCGTGGGGCCCTTTTGCTTGGTTGCTGCCCTTCCTGTTGTCTGGTCACTTGCCGGCTGGCTTGTGCCCTCTGAGACGACGACCCGAAGAATTCGACTCTGCTAGTCTGGTCCCCCAGACTGGCCCTTGCTTCCTTGTAAAAGAGGAGCACCCCGGACCCTCCTGGTCCACTCAAGACGCCATCTTTGTTTCACCGCGTGGCTTGCATTAGCCAAGGCCTGTTGTCCAGATCAACGATCCGACACCGCCAACAGCAGCAGACTACGTGGGACAGCTCGTGCCTCCAGCCTGGTCGTGAAGAACAGCTCCTGGTCCGCGCAGCTACAGAGAGAAGCGACCCTTCCTTCACCTGAACGCGGCGACAGCATCTGGTTCCCTCCTGGTTCCAGCACCATCACTGGCTAGTGACCAAGACTCTGTCCCCTTCCTTTTCAGGACTTCCATCTTCCTAGTTCCATCCTTGGAACCACCGGACTCCTCCATCTGGCTGCCTGCCAGCAACTTCTTGTGTCAGGCATCACCGGGATCAACAGCAAACCCGACGCAACTTCAACCCTATGCACCCGCAGCCTGTGGGTTAGGTAACTAAAGCTTCTAGGTGCTGAAGTCTGGGTCCACTATCCTAGTGTCCAGGTCCACTGTTTTCCCCCCATCCAGCCGGGTTCGTCCGGAATCCGTAACTTTCTAAACTGTAAGATCCATAGACGTTGTTACGCACCCCGCGTGAGATTTCCCACTCTGCACGTGAGTCCCGTGGGCCTCCTGCTCCTTACTTACCTAGTTTGTAGCGTAGTCCCAGCGATCCTCCAGCCTCTGGATCTCCTTACAGTATTTTCTTTCCTCGCATTCCATTGTTTTGAGTATATGGTTTGTCGTGCCCCTAAGGCACTTGTGTAAATATTGTGCGAACTCGTATTTTCTTTTTAGTATTGTCATGTGCTTACCCCTCTGATCTCATAAAGAGTTCAGAGGTGTTGTTATTAATAAATAGACTGTTTATTTTCATAACAACCTGTGTGGTGTCCTTTCATTTGATATTCAAGGGGTTATACTATGGTAAAACAGCTGGCTTCACATGCCAAAAGAGATTAGCCTAAAAGACTGCTTTTGTCCACGCTACTAGGATAGCTGGTCTATACGGTTGACTTTACAACCAATCACCATAAGGGTTGTTTGGACTGATACAAGGTGATCACTAGAACTAGTGAACATCATATATCAGGCCAACTTCTCACATGAACCAATAAGGGTTGCCTGGACTCTACACAGTGTACCTTGTTTTGGTCCACTATATAAAGAGCTAGCTTCTTACAAATTGCATGTCCTAAGACCAGAACCTTAGTTTCTTTCAAACGTTGTTTCAGGTTTTTACGTAAATCAGTCTATTTCTTTGCCTTCATTTTCTGACATCCAACTTACTCGGCAGGGAGATTTGCGCATGCTCTTGATGTAAAAATGGCATTGCAATGATATTTGGACAAGATTATAGAGATTCGGATGGTCACACAGCTTTGTCAGTTTTGGGTCTGTTGAGACTAGTTTATAGGATTTTTTTTAGATGGACCATAGCCAAGTGGATAGCTTTTTACATTGATGCCCATAATGCAAAAGCTTAAAAATACTTAGCCTTGTGTGATAAGCCCAGGGTACTGTAGTAGTAGAAAGGCTTCTTCTATGTCTCCGGTGTGACATGTCTTAATTTCTACCATCTGTAAGGTGGAGATCTGGCCATACGTTTGCTAAAAATTTACTGGATTTTGATTGAGGATAAATACTTTGATGGGTCAAGCTTCTCTACGTAATTGGTTTGCGTAAAGGTTGAATTCTGGGGCCCTGACAACTTTCTGAAGGTTTTGTTAGCTTTCTATTTTGTTCTAGTGTTTATGAATCCCACGATGAAGAAAGAAAAGTTGATTGTAATCCTAGTTTCTTGCCATGAGTACTCCCTCCGAATTTATAAAAGTTCCACTATATCCCTGCTTCGGAGGTGGTTGATATTATATAGGTTAATGTAAATAATGTTCTTGCCATTGCCTCCAGAATGAACTGCCTGATACCTTACTATGCATGATGGGATAGTGCAGTCTTCCAGGGTTCTAAGAGGGGCAGGGTCGGATTTTTACTATGCCCATTGACTTATATAGGCGCACCAGTTCCCATTTGTTTAATGTAGTTTACACTATTTTTAGTGGTGTATTTCATCAGATGTACTGCCAAATTAACATTTTGGTTAATTGGAAAAAATAATAAATGTTGCTTCTTGTAATTCTTCCCCTGTCTTACAGTGCACTGGTGTGAGAAAGTGCCCTCTTTCTGCATGGTTGCCCCCAATTTTTGTGCTGAATTTCTGATGTACTTTGACTGAGTGTGCCCTGGGCTCCTGCTAATCAGGTACCCAGGGTCTATGTTCATTCCCTAAAACTGCATTGAAGCCTAAACCCAATTGGCATCTCTGGCCACAGGTTGGCCCCTGGTAAATGGTACCACAGGTACCCAGGGCACTGTGACCAAAGAAGGCCTCTAAGGGCTGCAGCACTTATTGTGCCACCCTTTGTGGTCCTGGACCCTGACACACGCACTGCCTTTGCAGGCTGTGTGTCTTGGTGCAGAACAAAGTGAAGAGTCAACATGGCACACATCCCTGTGTGCCACGCCTACAACCCACTGCCCTAGCATAGACCAGTCACCCCTCCAGCTGGGTGAATTATACCACTGGTGAGGGTACAGGTGCATGAGCCCTGTACCCGTACAGTGTCTAAGCCAATTCTTAGACAATGTAAGTGCAGTGCTGCCATTAGGAGTATATGGTGCTGGGAATTTGTCATTACGAACTCCACAGCACCATAATAGCTACACTGAAAACTGAGAAGTTTGACAAAAAACGTATCCGCACATTAAACCCACACTGAGGCCAGTGTGGGGATTTAATGAAAAATGCACACAGAGGGCATCTTAGAGATGCCCCCTGAAAACGAACCTACCACTAGTGTCCAGGCTGAGTGGCTGCTTTCAGCTGCCACCATCAGACATGTTTCTGCACCCCTAGGTCGAGAGCCTGCTGCTTTCTGGGGCCTGAAACAATGCACATCCTGGGATGGGGTGCCAAGCCTCATCCCCCAGAATTGTCCGGTTTCACGAAGGGGAAGCTTCAAAGGCTTGCCACCTTTTGTGAGCTTCCCCAAGACAATTGCTGCTTTCAGCAACTGGTCTCCACTGGTTCTGACCCCCACTTTGGGCGGGAGAACTGGCGGGAAAAACAAGTGAGGCAGAGAGGTGTGCCCACCTCTGCCAACTCCACCCCTCAGGTGGCGGAGGCGAGGTGAAGCACAACTCTCAGCCCACACCATCTTGAAGATGGGGGGATTCAGACAACCAGGGACAGGCTCATGGCCCCCTCCCACTGGAGGGTGACATAATAGGGGGTGTACCCACCCCAGGGAAGGGACCCATTGGCCCCTGCCTTTTACCTACCTGTAGCGCCCCTAAATCTTGTATGTAGGGGCATCCCTAAAATTTGCTTCCTCAGACAAGAACCTACCGGCCTGTCTCCACCACGAACCTGCTCCTGCGAAATCCCGGTGTGTCCTGCAGCCAGCAACCTCGAATAACCCTGGAGAACCTGCCTGCCTTCAACCGACCTTAAAGACTTTGTCTCCCGTGAACACCGGATTTGTTCATCTGAAACCGTGAATCCGCACCACTTTGCACCCGCCGTCCACGGCCCGACCTCGAGTTGGCAAACCCCACGAGGAGGTCACCCTGGCGATCCTGACCCGAGATCTGGCGACCCCTGACCTGCCTCAAGCCTCCAGCAGACGCCTGCAGTCTAAATCCTGAAGGCCCCCCCCTCCCAAACCACGATCAGGAGCTTATAAGATCGGATCCCAAAAGGTACACCTGCACCCGATGCCCCACAGGCTTGTGTGCCCAAACAGACAGTGCCTAACCAACTCCCAACTTACCTCTCGAAGTGGTGGTCGCACCCAGAAGACCTTTGTTTCCCTGCCTGCAGTGCTTTTGCAAACTGGAGGTTCTCCATTGAAAAGAACAGGGCGTCCGACCTCGAAACAGCACCCTGGACCCAGCCGCCCTAGTGCTGCTGAGGGTGCACCTGTGGTGCTAAGTTTTTTTCCCTATTTGCCCTGAGCTAAAGTCCAGGAGCTTTGGTCCCACAACCCAGTGACCTGCTTGGCAGCAGCCACCAACCGGAGGTCCCCTATCCCCCTGTGGATAACATTGGGCCTAAGCACTCTGCACCCGGGCTGCCCTAGAGCCGCTGAGGGTGTAACACGCCGTTGTTGCATCACCATGCGCTTTATAAAACTCCCTAAATAGAAAAATAGAAACAAGAGTGCATCTTTGACCCTGGGGGACCCCTAAGTCTACTCCCAGAAGCTCAACTCCCACTACCAAATACTTACCTCAAAACCGATAACACTATTTTCCTTCACAGGATAACATTGGCTTGCTAGGTTCTAGAAAATAAAATAACTAAAAGCATATTTTTCATATAAAAACAATTGGTCTGAAGTTCGGTCTTTGAGTGTGTGAATTTATTTGCTCACTGAGTGTGTACAACAAATGCTTAACACTGCCTTTGATTCTGCCTTACTTGCAATCATTAACGTGGAGGAACCCTTTGTTTAGGTACATAAAGGTTGAGTGGTTTTTACAGACTAACACCAAATGTCTACCAAAAGCTGTTTCTCCTTTGCAAGTTACCTAGTCTATTGAGTTGCCCATTTTCTTACCTCTTCCAGTTTGGCAGAAAGAGCATTACACACAGATGTCAAAAGACCATTAATGTATTACTTAAATAGAATTAAATATTTCTTCAAGACCAAGCCATTATTTGTTGCTTTTTGCAAAACGCCATTTAGTAAACCTCATTTCCAAAGCTATTATTGCTAGTTGGACTGTTAAATTCATGCTGAATGTCTTGCCAAACCTAGGCGTGTGCTGCTTATACAGTCTGATGCACATTCCACTCGTAAGAAGGGACTTACTGTTGCCTTTTTAAGAAACCTTCTTATAGGCAGACATCTGTGAAGCTACCCCGTGGTCAACACCCCCAATGTTTATTAAGCATTATTGGGTGGATATATTCATGTTTGTCATGAGGCTTTGGCTGTCCAAAGGGTGTTGAGAACCTTGCTTCACACATCTGCGTCATCAGCTCACTAGTTGTGGCATATAGGAGGCACTGCTTTGCAGTATATATACATCATGTGTATCTACAGCAACACATGCTAGAAATAGAATATCTTACTTGATGCTTAGCCATTTTATGTTTACCATATAATGATATAGATTCAAATGTGCCCTCCCATCATCCTGAAAGAAAGTGATGATTCAGGTATTTACTTTGGTTAGTCACAATACTCACTGCATATGTTATGTCTTACTTCACTATACTCCACTAATTCTACTTACCCGGTGGGGAAAGTATTTCGATGTAGTATTTAGTCTGGTCCATTGTTGGATAAGGGAGGGATCAGGAGATATTTCGATCCTTAAGACCATTCAAACAAAAACAACTTGCAACACCTGTCCCCAACACTAGGTGGTAGGAGTGCATAAAGTATTGGAATCTACAGCACTGCACAATTTAAACCGATCGTTATAGGGTGAGTAACATTTTCCTTTCCTTCCTAAGCAAAAATGTACTATCTACGGACTGCATTTAGGAGATTTTTTTAATGTTAAATGTAAAATCGTATTTGAGCTGCATTTGTTTCATACGCCATTTTACCTCTTCATTTTGTTTTCAGGTATCATCTTCTCTTTAAATGACAAGTCCAGCTCATCCAATTTGAAGATAGACGCCTTATCTTGTCTGTATGTGATCCTCTGTAACCATTCACCACATGTTTTCCACCCTCATGTTCAAGCGTTGGTGCCCCCCGTTGTGGCCTGTGTTGGAGATCCATTTTACAAGATCACCTCTGAAGCCCTCTTGGTTACACAGCAAGTTGTTAAAGTCATTCGTCCTTTAGACCAAACCTCTCTTTTTGACTCTACTCCGTACATCAAAGATCTCTTTACTTGCACTATCAAGCGCCTGAAAGCTGCAGACATTGATCAGGAAGTGAAAGAGCGGGCCATCTCCTGCATGGGTCAAATTATTTGCAGTCTTGGAGACAATTTGGGAAGTGACTTGCCTAGCACACTGCAGATCTTCTTAGAAAGACTCAAGAATGAGATAACACGGTTAACCACTGTGAAAGCACTGACATTAATTGCTGGATCTCCTTTGAAGATCGATCTGAGACCAATTCTTGGAGAAGCAGTTCCTATTCTTGCATCTTTTCTACGTAAGAACCAGCGTGCTTTAAAGCTCAGTACACTCTCAGCTCTGGACATATTAATTCAAAATTACAGTGATTGCCTAACTGCTTCGATGATAGATGCTGTACTGGATGAGCTTCCACCTCTTATCAGTGAAAGTGATATGCATGTCTCCCAGATGGCCATCAGCTTTCTCACAACGTTGGCAACTGTATATCCGTCTTCTCTTTCCAAGATTAGTGGTTCCATCCTGACTGAGCTAATTGGGCTAGTAAGATCACCTCTGCTTCAAGGAGGTGCCCTTAGTGCTATGTTAGAATTTTTTCAAGCCCTAGTTGTAACTGGAACTGCTAATTTGGGATATATGGATTTATTACGAATGTTGACAGGCCCAGTATACGCACAGACCACATCCCTTACCCACAAGCAGTCCTATTATTCCATTGCCAAATGTGTAGCAGCACTTACCCGAGCATGCCCAAAAGAAGGACCAGCTGTTGTTGGCCAGTTCATTCAAGATGTAAAGAATTCTAGGTCCACTGATTCTATTCGTCTTTTGGCTTTACTTTCACTAGGAGAGGTTGGACATCATATTGACCTTAGTGGGCAAATTGAGCTCAAGGCTGTAATATTAGATGCTTTTTCGTCGTCAAGTGAAGAAGTTAAGTCTGCAGCATCCTATGCACTAGGTAGTATCAGTGTTGGGAATCTTCCAGAGTATCTGCCCTTCGTCTTACAAGAAATCACTGGCCAACCGAAGAGGCAGTATCTTTTACTCCACTCTCTCAAAGAAATTATTGGCTCTGCATCAGTATCTGGTCTCAAACCATATGTTGAAAGTATTTGGACCTTACTGCTTACACACTGTGAATGTGCGGAAGAGGGGACCAGAAATGTTGTCGCTGAGTGCTTGGGTAAGCTTACTTTAATCGATCCAGAGACTCTGCTGCCACGACTTAAAGGATACTTGGCTTCTGGTGAGTAATAGACTACTTTGTTCTTTTAATTACATTTCATGCTATTGTGAAATGTTATTGAGTTTGTAAATTATGTTCTGCACTAAGTTTGTGTCTTGAGGTTGTGGCTGCTCATTTGCAAGTAGCACAAATTATTTGTTTGATTTGCAAATCATTGTCTGGTTGCAGCAAAATAGAACATTTATTTGTAAATAGTTAACTACCATTGGGCATGAATGGCAATACTGCAGTAAATGATTGAACCCTCTGTCAGATACTAATGTTATTTAGTAGGGGATTTATATTGTGTGTTTAAAGGTTGTAATCTGTGTATTCCTACATGAACCTTAATTCTTCAATGAGTCTAAATTTTGGATTTGAAACAAGCTCTAACTTGCTATTTCCTCCTGTATTCAGTTTTCAAAATAGAGGGTTTGAAACAATCACAAATGAATGTGAAAAGATATGCGTGGGTATTAAAATTTTCAAGCGTATTTCATAAATATGAGTGTTCAAGTGTTTGACAGCAAAAATAAAGATCTGGTTTGCTTGCTCTTCAAGAGAATTACTCTTTGCTGTGTGCTGGATTACACTGGTGAGCCACCATCTTTCAACGAGGAGTAAGCCTTCAGCACTGGGTGCCGAACCATGCCACTTTCTTGGCCTGAGTCACCACAAAGCCCCTTTCAGCACTGAAAAATCTCTCGACCCTCAGTTCTGAGTCTAGAGAAGGACAACTAATGCTTCAGCTCTGACATCCTGGACTCCGCGCAAATAAGCATGTACATTCTCCCTTCAACAGGGAAGATCTGTACAAGGCCTCCTTCACAAATTCTTCAGGATTCCAGCAAAAAGGGGTCTTGCCTTAAAGTCTTCCTTTGAACCACTCACCCCTCCCATTCCAATGAGGGCTAGTGACAGAGCCACCAGCCCACTGTGAGTGCCCCATACCCTTTACAGTTTTGCAGCGTGAATCTTTTTCTGGATTCACACTGCACTATTACGCCTAATGGTTGGGGCCGGAATTGCCTTTGTTTTTTTCCCCTCGTTTTGGTCGCTGTCGACCACCATTTGGTGGCAGGTGCGTCCTCAGTGTGACGTCAGGCGATATCCTGGAGGTCGACATGCATGCGAGATAGTCTTCTTCAGGTTCTTTTTTCCGTCATTAGGCCTGGAAGCAAGACTGGAAGTGCCGTAGAAAATTCTATTTTTTCCCCAAAAACTTGAAAAAATAAGATTGTCGAAGAAATATCATCAAACATTGACGTCGGACGGGAAAAGGACAACTTTGGTCTTCAAATGGTGAGGTAGGGGTCATGGAGACTACCCCCTTCAAATTGCCCTACCCCTTAAAGTTGTACTCCATCCCCGCCACCCTCACCACACCAAAGCCGTTGCACATCTCCCCAACCTCACTTTCCACATTACCTATCTCAGTCACTCTGTACTGACTTCTTATAGAGCCTCTACAAAAAGGAGGACTCGATGCAGTATCTGCCTATGTTTAAGGGCATGCTAAAATCTTCCAAGAACATCTTTAAGTAACCAGTGTAGAATAGGATAGTTGCACCATGACTGTTAAATAAAAAGAATTCAAGGCAGCCCCTGATGATCTCGTGTACATATGAGGCCAGTACCTCCCGACTTCCGTAGTCCATACAGCAAGGAAGGAAGGCACATCACAAGCAGCTTGAGATTCCTCCATATGACCCGACACCACGTCAGCTCCCCCACCCGCCCGCATGAAAAAAGGAGACCAAAAGGGTTTACACAGCAGGAAAGTGTGTAGTCATCTTTGGCACTATACACTGATTAACCGCCATGGGGTGAGGAATTTATTAAAATATCTACTTGTCCATGGGGCAGGTTGCTTCATAAATCTACTTGTCCTGTAACAAAATCCACTTCTCCCTTTGGTGCCATGTTGTGCGGCGACAAATTATGGCAGCATTCTCATTATAAAAGAGCTCTTATATAGAGTCTCTGATTATGCCAGGGCTCATACCATAGTAGTGTTTGAATTCTAGCAATCCCTTTATGTTGCTACATTACCGCAGATCTACATACTGGGACTGAAGGTAGAGGTAAACAATAGTTCCGGGGTTGGAATGTCCTTTTGAGTCTTTGCAAACCTAATAACTTGCATGTTTTAAGGGTTTTCAACAACTCTTCTCTAATCTTTTCCAATACTGATAAATGTTGGAAAATTACTCCTGACAATGACAGATGTAAACCTTCTTCCAGAGTTGAGAAAAAAGTTGTTGGAGGGAAAATAAACTTGCAAACACTCAGGTGTTCGTATGAGCAAATCGACACATGCATATTTGCTTACGCTAAAATGCAGTTCACACATTTTCTAGGAGTACTATTTCTTGCCCTACTGCTGTAAATTCTTGTGAATTCACGAAAGCCATATAGCTGCCCTTAATGCAAGGATATATACCAAGGGTGCACTTTTGAGACTTTCTTTAATAATTGGGCACCTAATTTGGTCAGGAGTTACCCATGAGCTTTTGTGTTTATTAAAATGCTCTCTCTGTATCGGCTGGCTTCACGGTAAGTGACAGCATTCAGCTCTTTCACAAGGAGCATATCGGCACACAAAGTAGTTTTGTTCAGTGTGTGCTTTGTTTAGACCAAAAACTCTTTTTGCTTTTACCAATGTTTGTTATATTGGTGTGGGTCTGTCAGCTCTCACATCAATAAGGGTTTACAAAAACCATGCCAAAACAAGTCACGCATTGCCAAAACTAAAAGCTGACTACCATTTCAGACCTACTGACTTTGCCAATGCTTGTTTATTTTTGTTTCCCAAAATCTTATTAAAACTGGTTACACTGATTTTCAAATATAAATATTTTGAATAAATACTACCATGCATCAACACATTTTACAAAATGATGCTGAAAAGAAATGGTGACTGAAATTTTACAGTAGTTTAGCAAAAACTTTTTTTCCTACTTTCATTTTTTAGGAACATTTTGTATTGAAAGCAAAGAATCATTAATCTTGCTTTCAAACTAATGCAAATTTTTGCATCTAATCAGAGAGCATTCTGGGAGCATTACGCATAGCCTCATATTGCTAAACTTTGAAACCGTGTGTCCACATTTTTATACTGGAACCACTGTCCGTAGTGTAGTCAGAACTTACATTTACTGAGAGCGCTCAGCCTAATAATAAAGGCTCTCAATTAATGAACCATGAATACAAGTTTGAACAGCATTAACATATGCACACAAATATTAACTTAACTGCAGGCAGTGCCCTTCCCTGAGCCTTAATGTGGTACTGCAAACTGGCAGTCAAAGGGTTTACGCAGCAGGGGGTTGGGTCTGCTTGTCTCAAGGACAAAATGCACATTAAAACTTGTTTCCCTTGACCCCAAAAAATATGTCCTGGGCGTCGGGCTATAGGAATTCCACATCCCTGACCGCCAACTCCGTCTGCTTGCTCTGCCGTTATGATTGACACCTTTCAGAGCAAATAGAAGAGTGCATTAAACACTTCTTGAGCCAAACAGGAAAAAAGGGCCAGGAACTAGTGGCAGATGGTGGCGACCCTCGTCCCTGCTCTCAGGCCAGGTCGCTCCCCACGCCACACGGCTCCTCCTGTGCGCTCGTGACTCCCACGTGCTGCCCTCCGCTGCCGTGAGTTCGCTGCTGGTGTACTCTTCCCCTGACTCTGTTCTGTTTTTCGGCCTAATTTCTCGTTTTTCTTCTCTGCCCATAACTGTATCTCCTGTTTTCCCCCAAGCGCCCCCTTTCTTCTGTACCCCACCGCTCTATTCCCGTCCACGCTTCCCGCCGCTGCTCCCCTGCGGCCCCACCCCTTTTTCCTTCTGCGAGCCGTTCCCGCCGCCCATTCGCCGCCCCGCCTCCCAGCTGGTCCTCCCTCCCACTTCGCCTTCTATGGAGGACGCCGCGCGGAAGCACCGCTAGCGTGCCGAAGGCACACCAAAGTCAAGCCCGTCTGCGCCCGTCTGCCACCGTCTGCCGCCGGGATCGCGCCCAGTGCCAGAACCCCTGGACCCCGAAGCTGCCACACCACCAGCAGTACTACGACTCGGGCACCCTCCACTCACTCAACCCTGGACGAGATCACTCCTGCCAACGGGCCACCCCGAGGCGCTCCCAAGGATCCTTCACCTGCCGGAACTGCAGCTTCACCAGCCTCCGGCCCGCCAAACCATCAACCAGAGAACCCAACCACCTACGATGCATCCTCCTCAACACCCGCTCCTCTCGCAAGCACGCCATCGAACTCTGAGACCTCCTAGACTCAACCACCCCCGACGTCGCCTTCCTGACGGAGACCTGGCTGAACATCACCTCAACACCAGACATCGCCATAGCCATCCCAGAAGGCTACAAGATCTCCCGCAGAGACCGCCCCAACGGAGTGGGAGGGGGAATCGCCATCATCCACAAGGACACCCTCAGAGTCTCAACCAACACCGACGACACCCTCACCACCACCGAGCACATGCACTTCCAGATCCACACTGACCCCAACACCACCCTCAGAGGAACACTCGTCTACAAACCACCCGGACCCCGACCGCAGTTCAGCGACTCCTTGCCGACCTCATCAGCACCCACGCCCTCACCTCCACAGACTACATCCTCCTCGGGGACCTGAACTTCCACCCCGAGAACAACGACGACGCCAACTCCACCGCCCTGATCGACAACCTTGCCATCCTCGGACTCAAACAGCTGGTGACGACACCCACCCATGCCGCTGAACACACACTGGACCCCATCT
This sequence comes from Lissotriton helveticus, assembly GCF_964261635.1. Taxonomy (NCBI): domain Eukaryota; kingdom Metazoa; phylum Chordata; class Amphibia; order Caudata; family Salamandridae; genus Lissotriton; species Lissotriton helveticus. The sequence continues at coordinate 921,280,764 of NC_136057.1, forward strand.
TCTCCGCAAGTCCCCACACCACCGAACCCCACTGGACAGACCACAGATGCGTCCACTTCACCTTCAGGAAACCCACCACCGCACCCAACAGATGCCACGCCGCTGCTGGAGAAAGGTCACCGAGGACCAACTGACCACCACCCTCGCCCTGGGACCACCCACCGACACAGACCCCGCCGCCATCAACCTCAAAAAGTGGATCAACGACTGCGCCGACACCCTCGCCCCACTCAAGACCTCCGCCACTAATCACACCAACAACAAAGCCGCATGGTTCACCGAAGACCTCCGGACCTCCAAGCGCACCTGTCGGAAGCTGGAAAAGAGCTTTCTCAGCGACCGAACACCAGACAGCTACACAGCCCACAAGAACGCCACCCGCAGACACCACCAACTCATGAGGACCGCCTTCAAGGACCGCCTAGACAGCAACGCACACAACAGAAAAGAACTCTTCAACATCGCGAAAGAACTCTCCAACCCCAGCTCCAACACCAACGACATCCCACCATCACAAGACCTGTGCAACTCACTGGCCACCTTCTTTCACCACAAGATCACCGACATCCACGACGGCTTCAACACCGCCACCCCCACATCCACCGCCGAGACCACCTAGGAGAGGCCGTTAGACTGGCCTCTCCTAGGTATAATCTTAAAACCAAAGGGGGCAGAGCTTTCTCAGTCCTCCTTCCACAGATCTGGAATGATCTGCCGGAGTATCTGCGAAAGGAATCATTAGTATTGGCGTAGTGCCGTCCCGCTGCATTTAAGCCCGGTGACGCCAATGAGCTGTGCCTTTTCTGCAAAGCGCTTAGAGACCAGTGGTGATTTTCGCTATATAAAAATAAAATAACATAACACCACCCCTGCGACCACCACCCGCACGAGTCGCCTGACCGCCTGGTCCAACGTCAGCGACAAAGACACCATCAAGACCATGAACTCCATCCACTCCCGGTCCCCATCCGACCCTTGCCCTCACCACGTTTTCAACAAAGCCAGCACCGCCCTCGCACCCCATCTCCGGAAAACAATCAGCATCTCCTTCGAGACAGCAACCTTCCCAGAGAGCTGGAAGCACGCCGAGATCAACGCCCTACTGAAGGAACCCAAGGCGGACCCCAACGACCTCAAGAACTTCCGGCCCATCCCCCTGCTCCCTTTCTCGGCGAAAGTAACGGAGAAGATCGTCAACAGACAGCTGACCCGCAACCTCGAAGACAACAACATCCTGGACCCATCCCAGTCCGGCTTTCGCAGCAACCACAGCACCGAGACCGCCCTCATCGCCGCTACCGACGACATCAGGATCCTCATGGACAAAGGAGAAACAGCCGCCCTCATCCTCCTGGACCTATTGGCAGCCTTCGACACGGTCTGCCACCGCACCCTAACAGCACGCATCCATGACGCCGGAATCCATGAGAAGGCCCTTGCCTGGACCACATCCTTGCACTCCGACAGAACCCAGAGCGTCCGTCCCCCACCCTTCCGCTCCAAGACCACCAAGATCATCTGCGGCGTTCCACAGGGATCATCCCTCAGCCCAACGCTGTTCAATATCTACATGGCACCACTCGCCCACGTCGCACGACAACGCAACCTCAACATCATCTTCTACGCCAACGACACCCAGCTGATCAGATCCCTCACCGAAGACCCCAATACCACCAAAGCCAACCTCCACAGAGGAATGAAAGCCATCGCCGACTGGATCAAGGACAGCAGACTGAAGCTGAATTCAGACAAAACGGAGGTCCTCACCCTCGGACCCACCCCATCAGCCTGGGACGACTCCTGGTGGCCCACATCGCTAGGCACACCCCCCAGAACCCACCGACCACGCACGCAACCTGGGCTTCATTCTCAACTCCTCCCTCTCTATGACCAAGCAAGTCAACGCCGTCTCCGCGTCCTACTTCAACACCCTCCGAATGCTCTGCAGGATTTTCAAGTGGATCCCTCCCGACACGAGAAAAACCGTCACCCAGGCCCTCATCACCAACAGACTCGACTACGGAAAAGCCCTCTACTCAGGAACAACAGCCAAGCTCCTGAGACGGCTACAACGAATCCAGAACCCCTCAGCACGACTGATCCTCGACGTCACCCGACGCAGCCACATCGCACCCCACCTGAGAGGCCTGCACTGGCTACGAGTCGTCAAGAGGATCACCTTCAAACTCCTCATCCACGCTACACAACACCGGACCATCATACCTCAACAACCGACTCAGCTTCCACACCCCCACCCGCAACCTCCGCTCTGCCACCCTTGCCCTCGCCACAGTTACCCGTATCTGGAAAACCACCGCCGGCGGCAGATCCTTCTCCTACCTCGCCGCCAAGACCTGGAACGATCTCCCGGCCAGCCTACGACAGACCCAGGACCTGCTGGCCTTCAGAAGACTTCTCAAGACCTGGCTCTTCGATCAGTAGCAGCCCCCCCCTCCTGACCCCCCAACGCCTTGAGACCCTTACGGGTATGTAGCACGCTTTATAAATGCTTGATTGATTGATTGAGAGTGGACAATAAATATAAGGCCTCGCCTACAGACCCCATTTTTATTAAGGGACGAGTGCCATCAGATTCCCTAGTCGTATCCAATGCTCGTAAGAGAGCAAATGATCAAACATCAGCACAATGCTCCTCCGCCAGATAGAGAGTCCAAACTAATTGATGCTTCTGGCAAGCGCATAGTCGCTCAGGCAGCAAATCAATGGCGCATTACAAATAACCAATGCCTTTTAGTTCGATATGACAGCACATTGGACGAAATAGAGCAATTGCTTCAATATCTCCCTGACGAGCATAAGGCTAAGGCACAAGACTTAGTGAATAAGGGTAAGCTTATTTCGAATTACTCTGTTCGTTGTGCTCTAGATGCTGCAGACACCGCTGCTAGAGAGGTTAACACCAGCATCCTACTCAGGAGACACGCTTGTTTAAGGATTTCAGGTTTTAAACCGGAGGTCAAAAAATCCCTCCTTACCACACAATTTGATAAGGAACACTTATTCGGCCCCAGTGTTGACCAGTCATTAGAGAAAATGAAAAAGGACACCGAAGTTACTAAATCTATGGGAGCACTTCAGACTGCATCCAGCAGAGGTTCCTTTAGTCGCTCCTCTTACAGAGGTGGGTCAAAAACCACACCCCCAGATCAAAATACCTCAGCTTACAAAGTTAACAACCAGTCCTCTCCCTCCAGAGGTTTTTTCCGAGGAGGTTATAGAGGCAACAACTTCAAAGGTATGGGTAAGTGTAACACACCCCGTAACTCTCCTTCCCCCAACAAACAGTGACTTGCTCATGCTTCCCCCCGATTATACCACACGTGTCGGGGGAAGACTTCAACAATTCCTCCCCATTTGGCAGTCTAAAACATCAGGCAAATGGGTGCTTGGAATTATACAACATGGTTATTGCCTGGAGCTTAGCAGCAATCCCCAAACATTCGCCCTCGTTATCACAAGTTATCTACAGAACACTTACAGTTGCTAAAAAAAGAGGGTCAGTCTCTCTTACTAAAAGGAGCAATAGCGCCAGTTCTAATACAGTACCAGGGCTCAGGGGTTTACTCTCTCTACTTTCTCATCCCCAAAAAGGACAGTTCCCTGAGACCTAGTTTAGATCAGAGAGAGCTAAACCATTACATACTGTCAGAGCATTTTCACATGGTGACACTTCAACATGTACTCACACTTTTACAAACATCAGACTTTGTCTAATCTAGATTTAAAGGACGCATCTTTTCATGGTCCAGTTCATCCAGCTCATCGCAAATACCTCAGATTTGTGATAGCATGCAAGCACTTCCAGTTCAAGGTGCTTCTCTTCGGAATGACTACAGCCCTCAGAGTTTTTACCAAATGCCTGGCAGTAGTCGATGCTCATGTCAGAAGACAACAAATTCATGTCTTCCCCTACTTGGACGACTGGCTCATCAAAGCCAGCGCTCACCAGAACTGTCTGCAACACACACAGATCACAATAGATCTACTTCATTGACTGGGCTTTACTATCCATGCACAAAAATCTCACTTGTCGCCTTCACAGATAGTCTTACCTAGGAGCCACTCAAAGCTTTTCAGATTCATCTTGTATACAAAACTGTCCTAGTCCGGATGGACAACATGACCACAATGTATTATGTGCAGAAGCAAGGAGGGGACACACTCTCTCCAACTGTCAACACTCGCTAAAGCCATTTAAAATTGGGCGATCCATCACAACATTTATCTCCTGGCAGAACATCTGCCAGGAGTAAACAACCAGATTGCCGATCTCCTCAGCAGAAGAAGGCAACAAATTCACGAGTGGGAACTTCACCCCCAGGTTCTCCTTCCGTACTTCCATCAGTGGGGATTTCCACAAATAGACCTATTTGCCTCGGCCGAAAACGCGAAATACCCAAACTTCGGCTCCAGGTACCCGCACCCGCAATCAAAGCGCAATGCCCTATGGATCAACTGGTCAGGGATATTTTCCTACGCTTTTCCACCTCTCCCGCTCATTCCATGGGTGGTGTGGAAGATCAGGCAAACATCCCTCACACTAAATCTAGTAGCTCCCACATGGGCTCATCAACCATGGTACACCACCCTGTTGGACTGTCACTAGTTCCACATTAAAAACTACGCCTGAACTCCAGTCTTCTCACACAGAGCCGTGGAGAAATCAGACATCCAAATCCCAAAGAACTAAATTTAGCAATCTGGCTCCTGAAGTCATAGTTTGGGTACTTAAATTTACCACCAGACTGTATGAATATTCTAAAAGAAGTAAGAAAGCCTACCACCAGACCTTGCTATGCTGCAAAATGGAAAAGATTTGCGGTATATTGCAACAACAACAAAATCAATCCTTTAGACACTTCGAAAACATTATTTGTTACATTTACAACGAACAGGCCTGGCTTACACGTCTATTTGTTTGCACCTTGCAGCTGTATCTACGTACTTACAAAATAGGCAACATCTGTCACTATTCAGAGTTCCAGTAATCAAGCCTTTTATAGAAGGTTTAAAAAGGGTAATACCACCAAGGATTCCTCCTGCCCCAGTCTGGAATCTCAACATTGTCCTCACAAGGCCCATGAGCCCACCTTTTGAACCATTGCACAAATGCCCTTTGCAGTTTCTCTCATGGACGGTTGTTTTCCTCATTGCCATCGCATCCCTGAGGAGAGTTGGTGAGCTACAGGCATTAATTCTAGAAACACCTATCTTTCAGCTACACAAAGACAGGATAGTTCTCCGTAACAATCCCAAATTCCTTCCCATAGTAGATTCTGCTTTCATATAAATCAATCGGTTGAGTTACCAGTTTTCTTTCCTCAACGTGATTCTGTAGCAGAACACGCTCTTCATACGCTTGATGTTAAAAGAGCTTTATTGTATTACTTAGATAGAACAAAGGACTTACGCAAAACAACTATTTGTAGCATTTGCTCCACCTCATAAAGGCAATCCTATCTCTAAATCTGGTATTGCGAGATGGATTGTTAAATGCCAAGGACATTGACTATACCCTCTAGAGCGCATTCCACTTGCAAAATAGGGACTTCTGTAGCCTTTTTAGATAACATCCCTCTAGCTGACATATGTAAAGCAGCTACATGATCTACACCACACACATTTATCCAACACTTGTGTAGATGTTTTAGCACAACAAGCTAGTGTAGACCACGCAGTACTTAAAACACTATTCCAAACAACTGCAACATATATAGGTTAGCCACCGCTTTGGGAGTATACTGTTTTTTAGTCTCTGCAAAGCATGTGTATCTACAGCACACACGCCTCGAACTTCCCCAGTAAGCGCATGTTATTGGCTTGTAGAGCTGTAGATTCACATGCGTCCACCCGCCTGTAGTTGTTGAAGTACTCATTATACATCTATACGCATGGACATCTCTATACTGCACTTACTTACTCCATTCTCACCCTCTTGCGGGAAAACAATCTAACAATGGAGTCTATGACCACGCGCACTATTACCGAAAGGAGGAGTCACCTTACCTAGTGAGTAAGAAAGACGACTTCGAAGAAAAGCAACTTGCAAACATCCGGACCCAACACTAGAGAGCAGGGGTATGCAAAGCATGTGAATCTACTGCTCTACATACCAAGAATAGATGCTTAATGGGTAAGTAACATTATCCTTTTAGAGGCTTGTTTAGCTTTACAATTGCTCTACATGTGAAAATGTATTCAAGAAATGTTTTGATTGCATGCATTCAGAGTTTCTCCGCCTTTGAATTCATTTAACATTAACTGACAGTGTACAGTTAAACGCTTTATGATTAAATATGATGCAAGTAGGCTTAAAGAAATGTATAGCAGTGCTGTCTGTGCCCCTGTGCAAGGAATCAAACTTTGCTGATGAATTGACGGATAATTTGCTGGTGAAACGAAATTCTTTCTGATATGCCTCCGATTCATTATCTGATTAAAAACATCACATTTCAGACCTATTCAGATAGAAACATTTGTATGTGCAACCCTGTATCATCGAATGACGTTTAAACACGTCGGAGGCGATCAGGGAGTGTCTTGACGGGGCGGTAGGGCGGCCCTGATTTTACTCGACCTCTCTGCCGCTTTCGATACGGTGCCCCACCAGCGGCTTTTGGCTCGGCTCTCTGCCGTTGGTATCTCTGACCTTGCCTGGGAGTGGGTCAAGTATTTTTTGGACCACCGCACGCAGCAGGTCTGTATGGCCTCCTGTTCTTCCTCGGTTAGGAACCTGGCTACGGGGGTTCCGCAGGGCTCCACTCTGAGCCCCCTTTTATTTAATATCTACCTAACCCCTCCGGTCTATCTGGCGGAGAAGTTTGGTGCTAAAGTGTTAGCATATGCTGATGATACTCAGCTGCTGTTCACTTGGAAGGGCCCGGATTTGGACACCACCATCGCGCAGTCGTGCCTAGCTTCTGTATTCTGCTGGTTAGCCCAGGCTTCTTTGAAGTGTAAGGAGGATAAGTATGAGGTTCTTTTGTACGGCCAGTTTTCCCCGGACTTCAGACAATCTCTCTGGCCGTCTCAATTTCCTTGTCCGCGCTTTGATGACGGACCTGTAAAAATTTGGGGGTGTGGTTCAGCAAGGACCTGCGGTTTATTGACCATGTTAAAAAACTGACCGGGGTCTGTTTTGGAACCCTCAAAATACTTAGAAGGATCTTCCCTCTGCTTCCGAGAGTAGCCAAGGAGGCAGTTGCTCGTGCTCTTATCCTCTCGCGGCTCGACTATTCAAATGCTCTGTTCATTGGCTTACCTGGCTACCTGTTGCAACAGCTTCAAACGATACAGAATGCCACGGCTAGACTCTTGCACAATGCCCCAAGTCGAACCATTGCTAGGCAATATTTACGGGAGTTACACTGGCTGCCCGTGATGCAGCGTGTCCAGTTTAAGGCTATTACCCTGGTCCATCGGGCCCTGTATGGACTCGGTCCTACCTATTTTAGGAAGCGCTTTGCCTTCTATGTACATAACCGTCCTCTGCGATCTACCTCCCTTCGCTGGGTGATTGTCCCACACTTCCACAGAGTCCGTTTGGGAGGCCAGTCACTGTCTGTTAAAGCCGCAGCAGCCTGGAACTCGCTCCCTACTGATCTTCAGTCAACTCAAGAGTTTCATCTCTTTAAAAAAACGCCTTAAAACGCATCTGTTTAGCCAGACCACCTAACTGACCTCCCTTCTGCTCTAGCTCACCCGCGCCAGGACACTCTCGAGTATTAGTGCGCGTTATAAAACTTTTATATCATATCATATCAACACCATGTAGACACTATTAAGGCAGAAGCACAGTCAGTAACCTACGGATTTAAACTACTAAAGCAGTAACCGAGTTGTCCATTGTTTAGCCATCTGCTCTCCGTAATGTCAGCTTGGTTAGTGCCAACAGTGTCCTATGGCGCAGAAATTATGCGAGGATCCAAAGCAGTTACTCTTAATAAAATTCAAACAAAAGTTTATAAATCTGTGTTTCACATTCGAAAATCGCCTCACCAGCACAAATACGCCTAGAGTTTGGTTTGAAAAATCAAGTATTTCAACGCAAGAGTGCTTACATTAAACTATGCTGGAGTTTGCGTGCTTCTGAAATGAGCTCTATTAACAACTTATGCTGGCAGGAAATCGTGACCCAACAACTTGGCAACCTAAAAGACTCATTGGGCAACCCTCTAACCCAGACCATTAAGGATCTTGGCATGCAAGAAGCCTCAGGCAGCGAGCATAGGAAAAGCTGCATTCAGTCGTGCAATCAATGCATCAACTCTGATCTTGACTTATATAACAGACAAAAATACAATTGTACAATTACGACACGCTTGGACAGTGATAAACTCAAATAATAAACTTCGACCTCGGGAGTATTTACCAGCCCACTATTCTCACGTTTTAAAGCATCATTTTATGCTATTTCATTTTGATACCATGGGGACTAAAGACCTTGTACCCTCCTGGAAACAAAAGTCGCAAAATCGAACCTGTCAACTTTGTGGGTACAACGCAGAGTCACTAGCCCATGTTTTCTGTGCATGTCTGGGCCCTTAGAACAAAGGAAAGAACTCCTGAAACCAATTCTTTGAAACCTGAAAATCCGCTCTGGCAGAAAAGCGGTAATTACCTGGTTAAGTGGCAACTCTATTCCCCTAGCCTGCAATGGGGTAAAAATTTTTACAACTGCTTTTTAAAGAATTGTCCAAAAAGAACGAGCAGGGTTTGATGTAAGACCGGAGTACATTCCAACAACAACATTTTAAGGCCAGGCATCGTCAGGAGCCCTGAAATCTGACTAGTTGTCGATCCTTAAGATCATGATTTGCATAATAAATTAAAACATTGTAGGAGGCTGGCTTAGTATATGGTGCACACTTATTTACGTGAAGCACCATGCACTAATCCAGACAACCCTTATGGTGATTTTAGTGGTCTTAGACAACTATAGAGAGCTCTCCAAGTCGTTGCTATGGGGAACAGCCTTCAGGCTTATCCAGAAGGAGTGTTAAGCAGCTAGTTTTACCAGATCTAATCATGTAGTGTGGGGTAAACGAAAAAGATAAAAATCTCTGTTTATTACACAACAATCACTAACATATTGGTATAGCTTCTACCCGAAGATATCAACACACGTACACAACAATACTTCAATTGCAAATAGGTAAGTAAGCACAATACACCGTGGTCTCCAGGGGGAGACCAAACCATATACTAAAAAAGTGGAATGCGAACTGCGACCGAAGTTGGGACTTGGTCTAGGAGACTCAGAAGAGCTGGGGACACAAGGAACCACCCATTATATGTACCCAGGAACCCCACTGAGGCTGTGTGCAGAGTGGAAATACAGCTGCGTACTCAATAAAAAGTCAGCGGGAAAATCGCGGTTGTAGTTTTGAACAAGGACCCTTCCCAGTGGTCCATGAAGAAATCCAGTGGAAGACAGAAGGTTGGAGAGTCACCCCACCCGTGGATACCCCAGTAGCCAGAATATCTACACCAGGGAAACTAGGTGCGAAGTGACATCGGAAACTACCGTAGACCACAATGGAGGATTTCTGTAAAGATGGCGCTGGTGAAGACTGCAAGAGTCTGGTAGACTCCAAGGGTGGATTCTTGAAGAGAAGAACCTACAAGCATAGGGGACAGTCTATGACCAGGAGGCACAGAATAGCAATGCCCACCGATGTCTGAAGATGCAGGAGTGATGACTGTGACCTTGTCACTGCAGCTGGGGTGTGTTCCTCCCAGAAGGCAGGGCTGGACAGAGGTGAAGGATACTTCCATGTCCTTTGTCCAGTTTTGTGCCAGAGCAGGAGCCATAGGATCCCTGAACTGGCTCAAACCGAAATATGCTAAGAGGGCACCAATTTTTTATTTTTTTATCGGGAACTTGACCCGAATCGGGTATCAGAGCGCTTTACATAGCACCAGTTACGTTACATGAGGGTACACATTAATTGTTGTTAGGCACAGGGAGATTAAGTGATTTGCCCAGAATGACAGGATGTTTAGCATCATTATAGAGACTCAAACCCAGGTCCACGGTCGACCGCCCTAGCCGTTAGGCCAAATCCTCTCCCCAATATGCTCTTCAAAGCAGCCTGATGGTGCTGGAAAGTGCCACCAGCCTAATATACTAAGTCATGCCTGGGAGGTGGTCATGCCTGTGACAGGAAACCTATTGTTCTACCTTCCCCTGCTCAAGTTCAGCTCAGCAGCAGGAGGGCAGAATTATGCCTGAGGTCGGCTTAAGCACTAAGTTGCTGGCAGACCATGGAAGGCTGTTACTGGTGGTACTGGGGACTGAAGAGCCCCTCAGTGCATGGAATCATACCTCCAACACCAGTAATGGTCTTGGGGTATGATTCCAACATGTTAGATACCAAACATGCCCAGGTTCGGCACAGCCACTATATAGTTAGCCGTCGCGTAATGACGGATGGCCACTATATGTATCAAAATGGCTGGCCGCACTTACAAAGCCTGAAGAATCGGCTCCAGGGTTTGTAGGGGTGACCTGCTCATGCAGGGGCACCCATACAAATATAATCCAGCACCCTGCCTTCAGGATTGAAAGACCTGCCTTAGGGGTGACTTGTAGGTTTTAAGTGTAGTGACCTCAAATATAAGAAAACTTATATCTGCGGTAATTGGTGCTAGCACCAGCTTACACTGGCTGCAATGGCAGTCCTGTAGTTAGTTTGAGGGGTCTCTCATGGGTGCCAGAATACATGCTGCAGCCCATGGAAGACCCCTGGGTACCTCAGTACCATACACTAGGGATTTATAGGGTTACACCAGTAGCCAATTGTGGAGGTACAGAAGTACTTAGCAAGTCAAACTAAGAGAAGAAGCACAGTGACTGGGGTCCAGATTAGCAGGATCCTAGTCAGACTAGTCAAAAAAACATAGTGACACCAGCAAAATGTGGGTAACAATGAAAGCCGATCTTAATTTCCTAAAAACATTTTGTATGTTTGTGAGCAGACTGTAGCTTTGTCTGGCCAGCAAATCACTTGGACAGCCGCCTATTTTGCAGGTTTTAATTTTTTTATTTAAAATCATTCATATTCTGTTTTTTGCTTCTATGGTTTAATCAAAGCAAGAAGGATGGCCACGTCTGAAATCATTGATCTGTACGGTCTAGTCATGAACTCTGCAAGACTCTTAATCCACAGACGATTCAAGTATTCAGGTTACACAATGCACCAGCACTTTAATTCGGTAGTTGTCTAAGGATCTGTGCCATTGTCCTGTTGACAGGGGGGAGGGGGGAATTGAATCAGTAAGGTCTGATGATGGCAAGACCATACCTCCATGCAAGGCACTTTCACTTTCTTTTAAGCAGTTTAATGATAGGCGCAACATAGGTTTTAATGAAAGATTTGCACACTTGCCTACTCATCTAATAGATTTGTATTCATAAGTGGTTTAATTGCACAATATTTTGCACAATTTGTTAACAGTTTCTGATTGTCAGGAAAGTAAAAGGTTTTTTAAAGTTGTTAGAGCGCACTTCACTTTTCAAATGTATTTGTAATGGTTTTATTGGTATGCAATGGTTTTAATTAACTACATAAAAATAATTATGTGTAACCTTCAACTCATTCTGTATCAAAGGTGTCAGTTTAGGGGGAAGTTTTGGATGACTTAGTCATGCATTTGCAGTGTCATAGTGGCTCTGTGCCTCATGATCCCAGTCATGGGGAAGTTTGGTAGCTATAGTGTTGGCTATTGGAAAAAGAATGGAGAACTTGGCAATATGTCAAATCCAACAACGTCCTTCTGTTCAGTGACCTCAACTTTCATCTTAAAGATTTTACTAACCCCTGCTCCACTTCCATCCTCGAGAGCCTCAGCCAAATCGTCAAAGGCCCTACTCTCAACGCAGGATACACCCTCGACCCCATCTTCGCTGCCAGCAACTGCATCTTTCAGCTACCCCAACTGGCTCACCTTGACTGACCCCTCTATCGTACACTTGCACATCAGCAGACACCACCCCAGTACACCAACTACCTCAGACGCAGATGGAGCAAGACGGTGAAAGAAGGCTGGAGCCTCCGATCCAGCTAGCCCTATCCCACTGGCAACCTACACACTGACGAGGCTTCCGCAACTGGATCTCTGACTGCTCGGAGGCCCTAGCTCCCGCCCCCCACACACAATGTTAGACAAGCACGAACATAAAGTCAAGTTCACTTGTACACAGAGAACATGAGAAACTCCACTGTAAATCGCTAGAGAGAAAATGGAGAACCAGCTGTGACAACACCACCAGGGACACCTGGATGAAAGAACTGCCTGAAATTCAGCATACACAAGAAACCAATTCTGATATAGCACGACTCCTGGTGGCCAACCGAAATAGGACCCATACCTACAGACCACTCAAGAAACCTTGGAATTATCATAGACCACAAACTCGAAATGACCAAGCAGGTGAAGGTAGTGTCCTTAACCTGTTTTGCCGCATATACGTCTTCTAGATTCACATACTGTGCATATTCTGCCATCTAGTGGTTGAAGTCGTAAAGTACCTTATTTTTTTCCCCTTTCTTCTGGCTGGTTGTGAAACCCGATCCTCCTGGTGAGGCTACAACCCCCTTTGTGTGTGTGTGTGTGTGTGTGTGTGTGTGTGCGCAAGCTCTTCGACTATATTTTCCGCCATGGAGATCGGAGGTGCACTGAAGACGTCTGAGAAACTACGGTAGCAGATGCAGGCAAGAGAGAAAGCCCCCCAGAAACTCAGACGAGAGAGGTGGTACGCACCAAGAACGTTACATGAGTGGGAAATCTTTGTGCAAAGCAGTTTACCGCTGCTCACTTTCTTCCTCATGCACCAGGCAAGTACATTGTTCGCTGGCAGAGCACGGTCTCCTGGTATTTGGGGGAAAGTTTTTTCAGGGAGCTGATGCTTCATCCTGAAATAAGAAAATCAGTTGCTCTTTAATATATAATATAGGAGCAAGAGCACAGGTGAATTGCTCCACGGACTACCGTAAAATTTTAAATAACGCAGCACAGACGTTTTATTTTTATTTTTACCAAGTTAGAAAATAGAAGCGCGTCTACCATGCTGCGCTTACAGAGTGTCAATGTGCTGTTTACACACTTTGTATGCGGTGTTTACATTATTAAAACATACTTTCATAGTTTTAGTATTATATTGGCAACACACATAAGGTGCCTCTTCCATATACCACAGGGTTTCTGGAGAAAGAAATGTTCCACAGTCTTCCTCTTGGTTCCCAACATAGCTAAGGACTCAGATAGGCCCGCTATGCCCACATAGGTTTACCAAAAATAGGGATTTTTTTGGCTTAAAAGGAGATTCTAGGGATCTCTTAAACAATATGCAGACCTACGGGAGGTTCTACTTCCCAAATATTTAGCATAGCCAGGGAAAATACATCACTAAGCCATTAAAGAACGTTATGGCTGGCTGTAAAACAAAGCCACCTTTCCTTCCCAGGCATTATGTTAGAAAGGCGACCCCGGGGGAGGCAGAAGATATCGGACTGACCACCCCTAGGTCCACCTCTCCGTCAAGAAGTAGCCGAACGTTACGGAGAGGCCTCCTGGGTGAGGGCCCTCTCCTAGGATCGCACAGCAGAGTAACCACACACTACAAATGGACACCACACCAGAGGTCGAGTTCGTAAGCTTTATCAGGAAATACAGGCTGCTGGATCCCAGCGATATGTACAAGTAGACCGAGGGGTCTGTAAAGTCTCGTAAAAGGGGGTCAGGGTAGCGGGACAGTCTCGGTTGGGGTGTAGGAAGGGATACCCTGCGCACAGCTCTCAATCCTCGAGCCGGGGGTTCCGAGAGGTTGAGCCGCGGCAGCGCCAGCCGGCTCTCAAGATGGTTCGGCAAAGGTGGGCCGCCGCAGCGCCAGCAGGCTCTCAAGATGGTTCAGCAAAGGTGGGCCGCGGCAGCGCCAGCAGGCTCTCAAGATGGTTCGGCAAAGGTGGGCCGCGGCAGCAGGCTCTCAAGATGGTTTGGCAAAGGTGGGCCGCGGCAGCGCCAGCAGGCTCTCAAGATGGTTCAGCAAAGGTGGGCCGCGGCAGCGCCAGCAGGCTCTCAAGGTGGTTCAGCAAAGGTGGGCCGCGGCAGCGCCAGCAGGCTCTCAAGATGGTTCAGCAAAGGTGGGCCGCGGCAGCGCCAGCAGGCTCTCAAGATGGTTCGGCAAAGGTGGGCCGCGGCAGCGCCAGCAGGCTCTCCGGTTCTCCTCAGGTTACAGGAAATGAGTTCTTCTGGTGTCGGCCGTGACAGCGTCAGTAGGGCTTTCCAATCCAGGATACAACTGCCGTCCTACTCCGGGGCTGGCCCAGATATAGGACTGGAGTCCTTTGATGTCTGGACCCTCGCGCCTGGGGGTCAGAGGGGCCGGGAAGATGGTGTCCAGACACCCAGCAGGGGGGTGGAGCCAGCACCCAGGGATGCCGGGGCGATCGATACCAGGCGTCCGGGGATGGTTGGAGGGCCATCGAAACTCCCTTCCTCCGGGATCTGTCGAGTGGCCACTCGACCACCTGGGTAGATCTTGGCGCCTCGATGTCTGGGCTTCGCTGGGCCGGGGCCGGGGCCGGAGCCACGTGGTCGTGACGTGGTGGGCCCAAGATGGAGTTGGGCGCGGCCTCGTGCTTAGGTCGTGAGGGGCCCACGATGGAGCCAGGCCGGTAGGGGGGGTCCGGGATGGTGACCGGACCAGCAATGTTGGGGCGTGCAGTGTCTGGCAAAAGGGCTGCCCGATGCTGGGTGGAGGGCCGATGTTGGCCTGGGCCCTCCATGCGGGAGGGGTAGGACCACGCCATGTGGCCGGGTCCAACACGCTTCCCCCCCAGCTGAAGGCAGGGGAGAGTCACCCATCTTCTTGGGGAGTCTCCTCGCCGAGGCGGAAGAATCTGGAGAGGCCGTCAGCATTGGCGTGGTCGTTGCCGGGGCGATGCTCCACAGTGAAGTCCATCCCTTGCAGGGAGATGGACCATCGCAACAGTTTCGGGTTTTCTCCCCGCATCTGCATCAACCACCGCAGGGGCCGGTGGTCGGTCTGGACCCGGAAGTGGGTGCCGAAGAGGTAGGGCCGGAGCTTCTTTAGGGCCCACACGACGGCGAAGGCTTCCCTCTCGATGGTGCTCCAGCGCTGTTCTCTGGCTAGCAGCCGCCGGCTGATGAAGGCAACGGGAAGGTCGATTCCCTCAGGGTTTACTTGTGAGAGGACCGCCCCAATGCCGTGCTCCGAGGCGTCTGTTTGGACCACAAACTCTCGGCTGTAGTCGGGGGCCTGGAGCACAGGGGCAGTGCACATGGCAGTCTTTAGAGTCTCGAAGGCTGCTTGGCACTCTGGGGTCCAGCACACCTTCTGGGGTAGCTTCTTGGAGGTCAGTTCTGTGAGGGGCCCCACAATGCTTCCATAGTCTTTTATGAAGCGCCGATGGTATCCTGTGAGCCCCACGAAGGCTCGGCCGGCTGTTTGGGTGATTGGTGGCTCCCAGGCCCGGATGGCGTCAATCTTTGGCTGGAGGGGAGCCACCAGGCCGCTCCCCACCTGGTGTCCCAGATACGTCACGGACCCTTGGCCGATCTGGCACTTGCTGGCCTTTATTGTTAGTCCGGCCCGTCGGAGGGCCGACAGGACCTCCCGGAGGTGGGTCAGGTGTGCATCCCAGCGGAGGCTGTACACCGCAATGTCGTCTAGGTAGGCGGCGCTGAACTCTTCTAGCCCGGCCAGCACTCTATTCACGAGTCTCTGGAAGGTGGCCGGGGCGTTTTTCATGCCGAAGGGCATCACCTTGAAATGGTAGTGGCCATCAGGGGTCGAGAAGGCTGATCGCTCTTGCGCTCCAGGGGTGAGGCCGATCTGCCAATACCCGGCCGTGAGATCGAAGGTGCTGAGATACTTTGCAGCCCCCAGGCGATCGATCAGTTCATCCGCCCGGGGGATGGGATGGGCGTCGGTCCTGGTGACGGCATTCAGCCCCCGGTAGTCAACACAGAACCAGAGCTCCGGGGGCGGCGGCTTTAGGGACCAGGACAACTGGGCTGGCCCACGGACTGTCGGAGGGTTCGACTACCCCCAGCGCTAGCATCTTGGCCACCTCGGACTGGATGCAGGCCCGCACTCGGTCGGGCACTCGGAAAGCTCGGTGTCTTACAGGCAGGCTATCTCCGGTGTCTACATCGTGGACACACCACCGGGTGACTCCAGGGGTGAGGGAAAACAGATCTGCAAACTGCCCCAGCAGCTGCCGGCAGTCATGGTGCTACTCCGGGGTCAGGGTGGAGGAGAGCATGACCCCTTCGATGGAGCCGTCCTTCTCAGTGGTGCTCATGAGATCTGGCAACGGTTCGGAGTCGTCTTCAGCTCCGTCATCGGTCGCTAACAGCAGACTTAGTTCGGTGCGGGCAAAGCGGCTTGAGCTGGTTAGCGTGTAGAACACGGAGGGGGTTCCTGGGGGACTCCATGTCCACCAGATAGGTGACGGGGCTCTTGCGCTCCACCACTTTGAAGGGCCCCGTCCACTTGTCCTGGAGGGCACAAGGTTCAACCGGGGACATGACCCAGACCTGCTGGCCCGGTTCGAATTCGATGGACGAGGCGTTCTGGTCATACCAGCATTTCATCTCCTCCTGACTGGCTTCAAGGTTGGCTTCGGCAAGTTCCCGGAACTTCCGAGTCTGGTTGCGGAGGGTCAGGAGATATACTGGTAGACATCTGGTGGAGCACCTCGGACAGCCGTCTCCCAGCCTTCTTTGACCAGGCTGAAGGGGCCTCGGACCGGGTGCCCATACAATAGTTCGAAGGGGCTGAA
The DNA here is from genome assembly GCF_964261635.1 of Lissotriton helveticus. NCBI lineage: Eukaryota > Metazoa > Chordata > Amphibia > Caudata > Salamandridae > Lissotriton > Lissotriton helveticus. Next base: position 921,297,596 of record NC_136057.1, read on the forward strand.
CCCCAGGGACTTCTGGGGTACTTCGCGATACGCAAACAGGAGGCAAGGCAGCAGAACATCCCATTTGCGTCGTAGTGGCTCCTCTAGGCCCTTGATCATTCCCTTCAGTGTTCGGTTAAACCGCTCCACAAGTCCATTCCCTTGGGGGTGATACGGGGTGGTGAACTTATGTGACCCCGCACTGTTGCCACAGGGATCGCATATACTTGGAGATAAAGTTTGTGCCCCGATCACTCACGACTTCTCGGGGGAAGCCGACTCTGGAGAAGATCCCCATTAGGGCTCGGCCTACTACTGGGGCCGTGATGGTTCGGAGGGGGATGGCTTCCGGATAGCGGGTGGCATGGTCCACCAGAACGAGGATGAAGCGGTGCCCTTGAGAGGTGCGGGGGTCCAGGGGCCCCACGATGTCTATCCCCACTCGCTGGAAGGGGGTGGTGACCACGGGAAACGGTTGGAGCGGGGCTTTGACTTTCCCCCCGCTCTTCCCGCTGGCTTGACAGGTCGGGCAGGATCTGCAGTGATTGTGCACATCGTTGCGCATTTTCGGCCAGTAGAAATGAGTCACCAGGCGGCTGTAAGTTTTGTCCTGCCCCAGGTGCCCGGCGAGGGGCACATCATGTGCTAAGTTCAAGAGGAAGTCTCTAAATCGGAGGGGAACGACCAGCACCCGGCTGGCCCCTAGTTCGGCAATCTTCTGCTCACTGTAGAGAAGGTCGTTGTCCCAATAGACCCAGTGAGACCCCGCAAGGTCTCCAGCGGCTTGAGTGGCGGCTTGTCGTCGAATTCCCTCGAGGGAGGGACAGGTGCTCTGTTCTTGTCGGAATTGTTTGCGGGTGGGGCCACCTTCTTGGCGCCACTGAGCTAGTTCTGGAAGGTGGCCGAGCTCGGTGATTTCCTCATGGCTGGGCCCCTGGGGGCCCAGTTCAGGGTCGGTGTCCTCGGGGACGGCGGGCGGTGGAGGTGCGGGCCACTCCGGCTCCTCGATCGGGGTTTCCTCCGTTGGGGTGGAGGCCCGGGCGGACATGGAGCGGGTGGTCGCACAAACCCACTCTGGAAGGCCTAGCATCCCCAGATGCTCTCTCCGCTCTACGCCGGCCCAGAGGGAACTTTCCAGGTCGTTCCCGAGGAGGCAGTCCACGGGGGCATCGTCTCGGACAGTCACTTTCAGCATGCCCGACACCCCTCCCCACTCGAAGGGGATGTGGGCCATCTGGCACAAACTTTCAGAGTTGTCCGCCGACCGCACTGGGCACAAGACGTTGGGAAGAACTTGTTCGGGGGTCACCAAGTGGCAGCGGACCGCCGTCACGCTGGCTCCAGTATCCCGGAGGGCTTCGGCCCGGCGTCCATTGATGGTGACCCATTGGCGGTATTTCTGGGTGTTACCTGGGATCGGGTCTCGGGGGATCATGTCTCGATCACCCAGGCATGCTAAGATCATGGCTGCGGGCTCCCACTCGGCCTGCTCGGTGTCGTCGCCCTCTTCTTCGCCTCCCTCTGCACTCAGGGCGGCGGCCGCGATCTGGCGGCTCAGGGGACCGGTGGTGCCGGGTCGCTGGTTCATCGGGCAGAGAGGGTCGTTCGCATAATGGCCCTGTCGCTTGCATCTGTGGCACGTAACATTCGGGCGGGGCCCGGGTCTTGCTGGGGGGCCTCCCCTCCAACCCAGGGATGGCGACGGGGAGGTAGGGGATGACCCCGCGGGGGTGTCTCGGCCCCTGCTCTGGCCTCCGCCGCCGCCTCGTGGTCGGTGGTTCCCCGGGGATCCCCGGCCATAGTCTCCCATTGGACTCCGGGGAACTCGGTTGCTCACCCATCTATCCGCCTCGACAGCGAGTTTTCGTGGCTCTGTCAATTTGCTGTCGAGGAGGTGCTGCCGGAGTTCGACGAAGCAATTATTGGAAAGATGCTCCCATAGGATGAGGTCGACCAACTGCTGGTAGGTGGTGACCTGGCAGCCTCTGATCCACCCTTCGAAGGCTCGGCTGTAAAAGTTCACGTACTCCACCCATGTGGTACCGGGGATTTTTTTACAGTCTCGAAATCGCTGCCGGTCATTTCGGGGGTGAGTCCCTAGCGAGTTAGGAGGGCGGTCTTCATGTGTTCGTACGAGGTCATCTCGGCGTCGGGGAGCTCTAGTAGGGCATCTCTCCCCTCGTTGATGAACTTTCCCCATAAGCCGGCGCCCCAGTCTTTGAGGGGTACTCGATGGGCGGTCATGGCGACCTCGTAGGCTTTGAACCACTGTTGGATGTCGTCGTTCTTATAGTATTCTTTGACGACCTCCTTGGGTATGTGCACCTTCGTGTCCACCGGCGGGGGTGAGGTCTTACCCCCGGCGGTGCCGGTTTCTGTTGTCTTGGCCTTGATTTCCAGTTCTTTAAGGCCGCGCTCATGCTCGAGCATGAGTTTCTTTTCTTCGAGGTCTCGTTGTCTTCGCCTTTCCTCTAGGTCCCCTTCTAGCCGTAGTTGCTCGAGGGCTAATTTCCTTTCTGCCAGCTGTATCTCTCCTTCTTGTCGGAGTCGGGCGAGCTCCAACTCGTGGAGCCGGTTCCTCTCTTGTTCTCGGGCGTCTCCGTGGGGGAGGCCCGTGTCCAGGTTTGCGGGTCTTTCCCCTGCTTGGTTCGCGTCGGTCTCTGGGCGCCCGTTCGGGCCTGGGTTATCTTCATTCTGGGGTGGCGCGTTATCGGCGTCCGCCCAGGCTTGCAGGGCTGATTTAAAGTCCTCTTTGGTGTTGAGGCCCGTGGTAGCGATGCCTAGGTCCTTGCAGAATTGTTTTAATTCCTTGTGGCTGTAATCTTCCATCTTTTCTTTCTGGAATTCCGCAGTCAGTCTGGTTTCCTGAGTAGTCATGGTCGCGGTGTGTTTTTCTCGGTAGTGAGCGAATTACTCTCTGTACGATCTGCGTCGGCTCGGATCCCACCGCTGCCACCAATGTTAGAAAGGCGACCCCGGGGGAGGCAGAAGATATCTGACTGACCACCCCTAGGTCCACCTCTCCGTCAAGAAGTAGCCGAACGTTACGGAGAGGCCTCCTGGGTGAGGGCCCTCTCCTAGGATCACACAGCAGAGTAACCACACACTACAAATGGACACCACACCAGAGGTCGAGTTCGTAAGCTTTATCAGGAAATACAGGCTGCTGGATCCCAGCGATATGTACAAGTAGACCGAGGGGTCTGTAAAGTCTTGTAAAAGGGGGTCAGGGTAGCGGGACAGTCTCGGTTGGGGTGTAGGAAGGGATACCCTGCGCACAGCTCTCAATACTCGAGCCGGGGGTTCCGAGAGGTTGAGCCGCGGCAGCGCCAGCCGGCTCTCAAGATGGTTCGGCAAAGGTGGGCCGCGGCAGCGCCAGCAGGCTCTCAAGATGGTTCAGCAAAGGTGGACCGTGGCAGCGCCAGCAGGCTCTCAAGATGGTTCGGCAAAGGTGGGCCGCGGCAGCGCCAGCAGGCTCTCAAGATGGTTCAGCAAAGGTGGGCCGCGGCAGTGCCAGCAGGCCCTCAAGGTGGTTCAACAAAGGTGGGCCGCGGCAGCGCCAGCAGGCTCTCAAGATGGTTCGGCAAAGGTGGGCCGCGGCAGCGCCAGCAGGCTCTCAAGATGGTTTGGCAAAGGTGGGCCGCGGCAGCGCCAGCAGGCTCTCAAGATGGTTCAGCAAAGGTGGGCCGCGGCAGTGCCAGCAGGCCCTCAAGGTGGTTCAACAAAGGTGGGCCGCGGCAGCGCCAGCATGCTCTCAAGATGGTTCAGTGAAGGTGGGCCGCGGCAGCGCCAGCAGGCTCTCAAGAAGGGTCGGCAAAGGTGGGCCGCGGCAGCGCCAGCAGGCTCTCAGGTTCTCCTCAGGTTACAGGAAATGAGTTCTTCTGGTGTCGGCCGTGACAGCGTCAGTAGGGCTTTCCAGTCCAGGATACAACTGCCGTCCTACTCCGGGGCTGGCCCAGATATAGGACTCGAGTCCTTTGATGTCCGGACCCTCGCGCCTGTGGGTCAGAGGGGCCGGGAAGATGGTGTCCAGACACCCAGCAGGGGGGTGGAGCCAGCACCCAGGGATGCCGGGGGCGATCGATACCAGGCGTCCGGGGATGGTTGGAGGGCCATCGAAACTCCCCTCCTCCGGGATCTGTCGAGTGGCCACTCGACCACCTGGGTAGATCTTGGAGCCTCGATGTCTGGGCTTCGCTGGGCCTGGGCCGGAGCCACGTGGTCGTGACGTGGTGGGCCCAAGATGGAGTCGGGCGCGGCCTCGTGCTTAGGTCGTGAGGGGCCCACGATGGAGCCAGGCCGGTAGGGGGGGTCCGGGATGGTGACCGGACCAGCAATGTTGGGGCGTGCAGTGTCGGGCAAAAGGGCTGCCCGATGCTGGGTGGAGGGCCGATGTTGGCCTGGGCCCTCCATGCGGGAGGGGTAGGACCACGCCATGAGGCCGGGTCCAACACATTAAATGCAGGGCTCGAAAAATCCACTCGCTGCTTGCATTTGCGAGCCAGATTTAATTAGGGCAAGCTTTTTTTTGGTCCTACTCGCCTTTTCTGGCGAGTAGGAAGACAGACTGACTTTTGACCCCTGTCTTTGAAAGCAGAACAAATCTGACAAGATAGCAAGATTTAAAAGCATCTTTATTGCTCTTAAAGTGAATTAGCAATATAAATGCCTTTAAATCTTGCTAATTTGTCACATTTGCTCAAAGAGGTCAAGTCCATTACAGTTAGGCCGAGTAGATTTTTGCAGTTACTAGATCTGCAGGTCTAGTAAGACTTTTGGGATTTTTCGAGCCCTGAAATGGCTAGGCACAACACTTCTAACGTGTCACCAAATGCAGCTCACATCTACAAAGTTCCTGCCAAGTGGACATGTCATGAACCCCCCTCCCCGCGCCCAGCTCCCTTCCAGGACGGACACAAGACTGTAAGATCATAAAACACAAAGACCCTATAAATATGGTGCTTATCTCCAACAAGCGCATTCCTTAGCTACCCTTTGCGTGCGCATGACGGAACCACGCCATCATGAGCCAGAGGCGGCGTGTGCTCATGACGGCGGGGTCCCGTCATGCGGCTGCCGTCCCACGGGCGAATTAATGAGCGGGCGGGGCCGTGACGGAACCACGCCATCATGAGCACACGCCGCCCGTGACTCATGACGGTGTGGTTCCGTCATGAGCATAGCAGCGCCGCGCTCACCCCCACACCCCGCCGAAGGGGCTAAGAAGACACAGAAAGGCAGGTTTATGGTTCCCAGCACATAAGAGAACAGAACGTTGCCCTGCAAAATCCAGGAAAAGAAATTGAGTTTATCTTCTCTAAGCACACAATTAGTTTTGTTGCCAATTCCCAAGGCTATGCTATATAATATATAGCATCCACAACCCATGTGCCTAAAAATCGCACTAACAGTGATAAAAATTGCAACAAGTTAAAATTACTATAATTGCCCCATAAAATAATGAAATGCTAGGCCCTTTAGCTTTTACAAAGCAGCAGTGCACAACTATCTTATATATGTGCATAAAAAAGGGAAAAAAAATGTGTGCAAGTGCAGCAGTTAGCACAGTTACTGGGTAGCATAATCGCCTGACAATCGTTTTGTATATGCAATAAATAAACAGGGTTTTCATAATACTAATAAAACGTCCACACATGCGACTGTTTCAAGGAGCCACAGCAAATTTATAAACAAATTATGCTAAAAACTATCTTTTGCTGCATAGCATTTGCAACATGCAATAGGATAACAACATCAAACTACAAGTACTAATACGAACACAAGTGCAGTGTTACCTACTAAGACACTACAAATTATAAGTTTGCAATGGTAGGTTGTTTTTTGAAGATTAATCCTCTCATGCTAAAAAACCCACTATACACTATGTCAAAAGACAAATGCAGTTTATCGCACACCCATGAATACAGGGGCTAGGCTTATCTTTACACAAGTACATAGGGCCATGTGCATAGCATATCCCTTTCAAAATTACCCCTCAATAAGCAGCGTAATACTACATAAGGGTTTATATCTAGTCTACGCCCACCAAGCAAATATGTAGCTATTACAGGCCAAATATTGGGATATATCCCCAAATATAAACACACAATAAAGCAAGAATATCAAGGGATAGTTATATAATATATATATATATATATATATATATATATATATATATATATATATCATAGCTCCGTTGGATGCTCTTTCTCCTGGACACCCGTTCCTACGCTGGCACACGTCAAACAATCACCAATTGGAATGCCGACTTCCGGGTCAGTTTTGCAAAAATTACAGGTTTATTTAAGACTTCAACATTATACAATAAAACAGTCCTTTGCTATGCAAATCCGGACCAACGCGTTTCGGCGAGTTGCCTTCTACTGGGTCACTGTGGGTTTGACATTACGCACATTATAATACATGTCCTTCTTCCATGTCCATAACCCCTCATTGCAACTGTAGCAACATTTTCCTTAGCTTTCCTATGATTAAAGGTCCCCTCCATTGATGATTTACTTCATCACATTCTAAAAGGAAATCTTGTAACATTTATATTATCATATTATTTTGAAACCATTTACAATGTTTTTTTTTCTCCTTCCCTTTCTTTTTATTCCTCCTTATTCCACTTTGTGATGAATTCTTATTTTTACCAATGACACACATATATTTTTTAAACCTACATTCTGTCAGCATACACAGGCTTAAATAAATAAACATTAGATAACTAATCAATTATTGCACAGTTCAACCATGTTTCTCCCTATTGCACTTGACATTGATTAAAATGTAACCCCAATGTCTGATCTTGCACAAGATTTAATAGGAGTATAAATATATGAATAAATAATTCCTAAAAGTACAAATTCCTAAAAAAAGCACAAAAAGGCACAAAAGAATGTATATTTTAAAGTGCCAGATGTTTCTCAGTGATGATCCCCCTACTACCAGGGGTTCTCAGAAAAAAGTGTCACGTGGAATTAATTCACTCCACTCCGGGATTCCCTTAAAGTGTTGTGCTCAATTGAGTGCTCTCATGAGTGCAAAAAATGCTGTTCTTTAACCCCTCTTTATTGATGGTTATATTGTTTGTCTTCTAGGATATGATTTTCCCATATGGTATATGTAAAGTAAACTCAGCCTCTCTTTGAGTTGTATTTGAGAGTCACATCTCATTTGGTTATCTTAAAGTGCAAAGTGTTTGAATAAAGTGCTAGTGCAATATTCTCTTTAACAAGAGAATATTATTCCCACAGAGAATATTATCTAGAATGTAAACAAGCATTTACAATGCAATGGTTTCGCCTTTGGAAAAGTTAGAGCTATTGGCATTGTAAATGACAAAATTTGTGTTTATGTATTAGTTTTGAAAACAGATAAATAAATGGCAATGTCAATTACATTGCCATTAGCTTAATCTCTCGCAAATGTGAGACCTATTGTACCCTACGGACGAGCTCAGCAGACAGCAATTACTACCACACACACACACACCCAGAGCCACACACACACACACACACACACAGAGCCACAGACACACACCCCCCAGAGCCACACCCCCCCCAGAGCCACACACGCACACCCCCCCAGAGCCACACCCCCCCCAGAGCCACACACACACCCCCCCAGAGCCACACACACACCCAGAGCCACACACACACACCCAGAGACACACACACCCAGAGCCACACACACACACACCCAGAGCCACACACACACACCCAGAGCCACACACACCCACCCACAAATACTGTGTTTTCGTCATGAAAGCAATGTATAGCACAAACAATACAATAAAATTACTTGTAAGTGGAAGACTGTGTGCAGCTTGTTACATATAGTGCTGGGCAGGAGGTCTCCTGCTAGTTGGAGAGGGACATTTTTGGGGAGGCACAGTTTTGTAAATGTAATTTTCTGTTTAAAAAGACTGAAATATATCTTTTTTACAACACAACTAAGTGTATTGCGCAGCAAAATGAACATAAAAATAAAAATGTTAGAGGAAAAAAGCGAAGAACCTGGTGTGGGGGGGCTTGTGGAGAGATACTTTATAGGGAAGTAAAGTTTGGGAGATTTTTTAGCAATTTACAGAGCAATGTATGAAAACATGGATGTATAGCAGAACATTAATTAAGGAACTGCTTACACCTGTTCAAAAGATGCGCCTCAGCTCTTAAACAGAAATAAATGCTGCTTTGTGTTTGAGGAAGTTTGAGTGGAATTGTTTTAAGTAAAGCCAGATGCGATATCGTGTTTTAGAGGAATATTTAGGTTATTGGAAGATGGTATAATGGGAACTATGAAGCTTACCAGGTAACAGTAATTGGGGATTTAGGGAAGCAGCAAACTATAACATACATACTGTGATTCCGATGAGCTGTGTGCATTAAAATCACTACAAGTCCTGGTACAGAGAAAAATGTGACAGTGTGTGGTCCGATTCCAGTGCACACACTATACAATGCGGAAGCGATGGATTGCAAGGGATCCCACCCTTTCGCATCAGCAACTCAGGGACGTGATAGCCAGAAGTGCTTCTGTTCCGGGGGATCTGAACCTCTAACACGCCTTCTGTGGAAAAACATTAGCAAGGGGTATAAGCTAGTATGGAAGGTGGCATCGAGAACCACAACTTCGGCAGCTACGAGGGCGGTGGGTGGGGGCGGTCGTCCAGGCCCGGTGGCCAAGGCTGGGTTAGGCTAAAACTCTAGTTTTAGGGCCACCCTTAGTCTGCAGGCAGTAGCTCGTACATATAATTTCATAGGAATGCCATGTTCAAGCTAAAAGGTTGGGGTCAGGGCAGGCAAAGGAACTGAGTACGGTGATGTTGACAGGGAAAGAAAAAAACTATTGCAATTGGAAAAAGAGGAGAGAGAGTGAGGGAGAGACAGAAATAAAATAAAAGGTAAGAAAGGGAGGAAAAGATCGGAGAAAACAGGAAAAGGTCGAACGGGGAAGGAAGAAATGGAGCTGGTGGAGAAGAAAGAAGGAAAAACAATTAACCAAGGGAAACAAAACTAGGAGTGTAGGGGAAATGAGAAGACCCACCCAATATTCTAGGAAGGGGCGCCCTTGGCAGCAGGCAGTACTTTCCGTTTATTTATTTTCTTGAGTGCCCCCTCAGAAATGCCTAAAAAACATTTTGCTGGGTTTTTGAGCATTACTATAATTTTCATTGCAAAGCGAGCTCATTCCCCCCCCCTAATTTCGAACCCAACTGAGGTGAAATCCATGCATCTTTTTGCTGCGAGATTTTTCACTAGTTTCTTTATAGAAGAATACAAACTGTTCGGAATGCTGAAATAATTTAGCAATGTTAAATACGGATATGTGCAACACACATCGGAAAAGTCACAACTTTCACTCAAATGTGGCAAAAAAATAACTTTTCCATTGAGTTTTCCAAATGGCGATGAACAAAAAATAAGAAGCCCCTCTGACTAGTTACGGCTTAGAAAAGAAATACAGTTCTAAGAAGAGACCTTCAGTAACAAAGCAAGTTTTAGAGATGGCGAAAAGAGGAGTGATAAAAACTAATTTGGAAGAGTCGGACGAATAAATTATTAAAGATTCATTAAAAGTTTTGAAAATAAAACCTAGAGGACTGTTGGCTTGGTCAGGGCTTGTTTGGCCAGCGGGGATGTTGCTGCTAAACCTCCTCCCTCCCCAGGCACGGACAGCGGGAGGGAGGGCAGGAAAGGCACGGACAGCGGGAGGGGGGGCGGGAAAGGCACGGACAGCGGAAGGGGGGGCGGGAAAGGCACGGACAGCGGGAGGGGGGGCGGGAAAGGCACGGACAGCGGGAGGGGGCGGGAAAAACACGGACAGCGGGAGGGGGAGCTCACCTGGACCTGGACTTCCTCAGGCGGCGGTCGGCCGTGGAATGACCAAAAGAAACATGGATGACCAAAAAAATAAACCCCGCCCACCGCCGCACTGACGTCCTAAAAGGGGCTGGATGAGTAAAAATTGCGGGAACTCCCACGAATCTGCTCCGGCAATGACGGACAGATCGCTCTTCCAATGGCTAGCCTCCTTTTATGGAGCTAGCCAATGGAAGAGAAGGCGGGACCAAAGCAGTACTGTTCTAACATTAGATTTCGCCTGCGCGAACGCTGCTGCGCAGCGGACGCCAGGCGAAACCTAAAAAGTCGCTCTTGTAAGTTCCATTTTCTCTATTTCAGTTCAAAACGCAAGTAAAACATTATTTTGTGTCTCTTCATTATTTCTCTCTCCTTAATTTTTAAAACCGTTCAATATGTCAATAACTGTACACATAGTGAAAAATGATCCTGAATATTAGAACTCTCACAGTCTACTATCGCTTCATCATCACATAGTTCATATGTCCATAGTTCTTTATAAGTGCACAAATAGTTCTGCATCCTTGTTGTGGCCCGAAGGTGCCTCGGTACCCATCAACAATATCAATCGGGATTCCTGTTTCCGGAGCTCACTTTCACGATTTCCCCCTCTCGGATGGGCTTTGATGTGCTTAATACCCCAATAAGAGAAAGTAGATCGAGATCGATTGTGCACCTGATCGAAGTGGCAGCCTACTGGGTAAGTCTTGTCCCCATTTCGAATCGCTCTCATATGCTGTAATATCCTTAATTACAGCTTATTCGTTGTACTGCCTACATATAGTTTGTTACAGCCACATTTTAATACCTAAATCACAAAATCCATATTTTAGGTTATTCTTTCTCTTATTGCTATAGTGCGACCATCCATCGTGCGGTAGTTCTTACTGTTTGTTCCATACTCGCAAGCCTTACAAGAGGTGCACTTCACAAAGCCTTCCTGATTCTTTGACAACCATGTACCCATTTCTTGCTGTTTCTTTCTTTCCTGGGAATGAAGTGACTCGAGGTTAGGATATCACCAAGGGAGCGTACCTTTTTTGATGTTATTTGTGGACCATGTTCAAAGATTTTTGTTAAATGTTTATCATTTCTCAACACACACCAGTGTGTTTTGAGGGTTGACGCAATGGTAGATTGTGACAGATTATATTCAAGAAAGATACTTTTAGTGTCACTACTCTCTTCTCCTAGGATAAAGGGACTCCTTTCTTGACTTTTCCTGAGATCTACGTCTTGCATTTTCAAGAAAATTTTATTTATTATTTATTTGAGTTTTATATAGCGCTGGCTAGACCCAGAGGTATCAGAGCGCTTTACATAAGGTTCCACAAAGTTACAAAATTACATCAGTTACCAGTTACATCATGTACTAGAAAAACATTTCAAGAGCGTAAAGATGAGATAAAAGGAGCTTAGAAGGGAGAGGGGGTAGGGAGGGAAATAGGATGGAGACAGTCTGCCGTATGTGACGGCAGAGGGGGAAGTCCACAGCCCATCTCCTCTAAAGCCATCAGGTAGATCCACCGGGCATCGGCCAAATAGCTAGGTCTCAAGGGAAGAACATTAAGAAGGGGGCGAGAAAATTGAGCATAGAGGAGGTAGGGTAAAGGGGTGGGAGGGAGAATGCGAAGGCGAGACGAAGGAAAGTGTGCCCAAAGTCTGGCTGGATAGGTGACGGCCAAGGGGGCCATCTCCTCTATAGCTATCTGGTAGCTCCACCGGGCATCGGCCAAAAAACTAGGTGTAGTGCCAACATAAGGAAACATCGTGTTACAAGTTACAAAAATAATCACATTAATTACAGAGAGGTTGCACATATAATACAGGAGTTATTAGCGACCATGAAAAACCAGATCCGCAGAAGAATAAAAAATACATTCTTGGATAACCCCTCTGTTTAAACATTTCAGACAGCCTATCCAACTCTTCATTGTATAACGCGTTAGTGGAGCAGATTCTTCTTGCTCTCAACATCTGACTGTACGGGATGCTCCATTTCAATGTACCAGGGTGGCCACTATTAGCGTGCAAAATTGAGTTGGTTGCAGTTGGATTTCTATGGATCCTGGTGGTTAAGATCTCCTCTTTGACCTCCAATTGTATATCCAGGAAGGTACAGTGCTGTCGGCTCCAAGTGCAGGTGAACTGTAGGTTGCACTGATTGATATTCAATTTGTTCATAAAGAGCTCCAGATCTTACTCCAGTATTGGAACTTTCATAGATTCCCATAGCTTGTATCATTCCCCGTCGTTGGAATGGGAGTCTCAGTAAACAAAATAACATAACAGTAGGTACAAAAGAGAAAGAAAAAGGCCTAGGCCTCATTCCCTTTTGTAGCATATCCACATCTCTTTGCAAGAGAGACCAAAGTAAAGCAACAACCAATCAGATTAGCCTCACCCTATAGAACCCTCCTGAGAGAACCCGAGAACCTCAGATTTTCTACCGCACGTTGTGCTAAGGGAGTCTCCTTTGAGCTCTGCTCACTTCAACTCTAGTTGACTACTCTTTCAGCATTTTTTCTTCAGAATTGTTTAGCATTTAATCCTGAAATGTCTGACATGGAGAAGAAAGCCCTTTTCAAGGGTTGTTCCACCCGTGGCAAGAAGAGGCTGTATGTGGAGGACAGGTATAAGGACTGCATTTATTGCCTGTACCCTGATCATAAGGCAGCGACCTGTAAGATCTGCCGCACCTTCTCAACAAAGACTCTCCGGGACCGTGAGGGTTGCTTCCTCACTTGGCTCCAGAAGCTGAAGTCCAGGAAGGAAACTCTGTCAGGTGACAGTGAGGATTCATCATCATCTGCCACCTCATCTAGAAGGTCAGTGAAAAGGGGTAGGCCTTCCCCTTCACCATCCTCAGAACGTCCTGTAAAGGCCTCAAAAAGACCCCCGTGAGACGGAGAGCCGGAGTCCTAGCAAATCTCCTCACCATGGTGCAAAGGAGAGGGAAGGACTATCTTCAGCTACAGCAGTGGTGGAGTCTGCTAAAGCTTTTAAAAAGCCCTCTTCTCTAACATCTGGGAAGTCAGAAAAGATTCCAGATTGTCAACGACGCTGCAGAAGACTCAGTCGACGAAGAATTCCAAATCTCAGGTGAAAAAAGTTGCACCGTCGACGGGCTCGTCCACAGTACCTTCTACTCTCCACATACCGACGTCCGTGTCGACGGGAGTGCCTACGCCCAGAGTGTCGCCAAGAGTGTCGACGTCGGTAGCGGCAACGACGGTGTCGTCAATGAGAGCAACGACGATGAAGGCAGGAGTGTCGACTGTTTCGTCGACTGCAGTGTCGACGACGCCCGTCTCTTCATCCGCGATTCAACCGGCGACGGTGGATCTTCCGTCTACCTCGTCGACGATGGTTTCTCTTACAACCCCATCGCCGATGGTACCGTCGACAACATATTCGTCGACTGAGAGGATCACTATTTCCATAAAGAGGATAACGCCAGATATGGCGTCTCCAAGGAGGGTTACCCCCTAGCCGCCCGCACTGTTGCTTGAAGAATAAGAGGAATCTGACGGAGAGGACCAGGATTCTTTTGACTATGCACATAGACCTTCTCAATTGTTGGTAAATTGCAAGGACACTGATTCTGAGGGCGGATACCTTCATGAGTGCTCATACCAGCAATCCTTTCGTCGTCAGGAAGGCGCAGGCCAGGAGATGGTTTCAGTCCCTTCTTCCCTCCTGTCAGATCTTCAGGGAATGTTACAGGATTATAGGAAGAGATTTTCTTCTCCTTCCTTTTCCGCAGTATATGTTGTATCTGCACCATCAGCTTCTGCAGTGGTTTCTCCAGGAGAACCATCCCAGATGGTTTCACAGCTGCAGGTATCCAGCCCTGGTATACCTCCAGTGGTTCAAGAAGTACAAGACGATTCCTTGGACGAGGATCAGGGCGATGGCAACAGATCAAACCAATGTGTAGAGTGGGATGATTATGTGATCCTGGATCCAGCTTCACCTACTCCGGATCCAGTATATTCTCCCCCGGCAGACATTGGGGGGTTTCACAAACTGATGGAATGAGCCTCCAGTAGATTTAAACTTCCTATGCCTTCGGTTCAGATGGAATGCTTCCTTTATGATTTTAAGGAGCCCTACAGGAAATTGGTCCATTCCATTTCTTATTATTAGCCATGTCTGGGATGAGGGGTTGAAGGCAATGAAAAACCCGGCTACTGTCATTCCAGTTTTGCCACGCCTGGAGAAGAAGTACAAGGCCCCTGAAGATAGTCCAGCGTCCTTGATAGGTCAGCCGAAACAGGATTCGGTAATATCGCAGGCGCCGTTCTTCGTCGCCAAGGCTGGCTCAGGGTGACATGGTTCCGAACGGAGGTCCAGAACAAGATCCTGGACCTTCCGTTTGATGGTAAGGCATTATTTGGCAAACATAACGACGATGCCCTCCAGGACATAAAGGACACGGAGACGGCAAAATCTCTAGGAACTCTCAGGATCGGAAGGTTCCTTTCCGTGGTGCCAGAGGAAAGAGTACCACTTCCTACAGAGGTTTGTACCAACAGCAACGGTACTCTTCTTATGGTTCAACGCCTCAGTCTGTCCGACCATCATACCAATAGAGACAAGGCCAGACCTCTTCTTTCTCTTGATCCAACACAAGAGAAAAACAATCTCCAGGGACGTGACACCTCCAAACGGCAATAGCGGCGTTCTGGCTCTGCCTGCTGTTCCCACCTCCCTTTCAACATGGGAGGCAGGGTATCTCAATACTTCCACAACTGGAAATGGGTAACATCAGACCGTTGGGTGCTCAACATCATTCAAGATGGCCATACGCTGGAGTTTATTCATATGCCACCTTCCAAGCCCCCTGCCGCCGTGCCTTCAAAACATCAGTGTCTTTTGCGGTTCTTCAGATGCTCCTCAAGGAAACGGTGGAGCCGGTTCCCCTATCTCAAAAAGGGGAAGTTTTCTATTCCAGGTTTTTCCTGGTCAAGAAGACGCTGGAGAAATGGCACCCCATTTTAGATCTCGGGGAGCTAAACACCTATCTCATAAGTCAATCCTTTTGGATGGTCTCTCTCCAGGATATCTTACGTCTCCTCAACCCGGGAGACTTCATGGCCACTCTCGATCTCAAGGATGCGTATTTTCACATACCCAATCATCCAGCCCACAGGAGGTTTCTACGGTTCACAGTAGCCAAGAGCCACTTCCAATTTAAAGTTTTATCCTTTGGACTTCGCTCTGCCCCGAGAATCTTTACCAAGGTGCTGGCACCGGTGGCAGCTTTTCTAAGAAAACAACATTTTCAAGTCTTCCCCTACCTGGACGACTGGTTGCTGAAGGCTCCGTCCAGGCGGTCAGCGAAGGAGACAGTTGATGCATGTACGACTCTGTTCAGCAATCTGGGCCTGACTCTCAAAAAGGAAGTCTTTTCTCTACCCGTCCAAGAAAGCACGATTCCTAGGGGCTATCCTGAATACATCTCTCAGCAAGGCTTCTCCATCCTTCGAAAAGCAAGAGAAACTGAGGTCCAAGGCTCATCTGTTGAGAAGAAGAAAGTGTCTTTCAGTACGCCGTTACATATCCCTTCTATGAGTGATTTCTTCATGCATTCCTCCGATACCCTACGGCAGGTTGCGGATGCATACTCTTCAGGAGCAGCTAGACATGACTGGACTGTTCCCATGGGGCACAGGGTCAGCGCTGATTTGCATATCGCCATTGTCTAACCCAGGGTGGTGTGGAGTGGAAAAACGATGGATTTGGGCCCAGATCTTTGGACTGGGGTGAATGTGTGACATTGATCCACATTCTGTCCATCATTGTTGTGTTTGCAGTTTCAGACATGAAATGGCAGCAAGTGCACAGCTCCTTCGACGACAAGATAGTGATTACTGCGGCAATGAAAAAAGCAGCCTTGTGGTGGACAAAGGAAGAGAATTCATCCCAAGGTCTATCCTTCGTAAGCAATCAAGCTCCTCAAGTGGTAACTACAAATGCCTCGCTGGAAGGCTGGGTTGCGGTGCTTTAAGACTTGCATGTAAGCGGGCATTGGTTGCTTCAGCACTGCCTCCTTCACATCAACCTACTCGAACTCAGAACGATTCGTCTGGCACTGCAAGCATTTCTTCCATGATTGCTGGGTTCAACGGTTCTCGTCCACACGGACAACACCACGGCCATGCACTACATAAACAAGGAAGGGGGTCCCAGATCTCTTCCGTTGTCGCAGGAGGCCCAGAAGATTTGGGAGTGGGCGATCCTACACGGAATATCACTACAGGCAGAACATCTTCCAGGAGTGCTAAACGAAAAGGCGGACAGGCTCAGCAGGCTTTTGTCAGTCAGCCACAAATGGGAACGAAACCAGACCGTCTTGGAGGAGATTTTCCACCAATGGGGCAAACCCTCAATAGATCTCTTTGCCACCCCGGTGAACAGAAAATGCCAGTTTTTCGCAAGGAAATACACCATCGCGGATCACTGGGTAATGCACTTTCAGGATCCCCATTCCGTTAATACCGAGGGTACTCAGGAAGATCAAAACGGAGCCTTGCAAGATGATCCTAATAGCTCCAGCGTGGCCGAGGCAGTTTTTGTTCATGGAGCTTCACCTCCTTTGTTTGGCGCCTCCACGTCCTCTACGGGCAATCCAGGAACTTCTCACGATGTCCCAGGGTCAGATCTGGCACCCGGATCCTCGTTCCTTACATCTGTCAGCATGGCTCCTGAGCTGCGGGAGTTCCTAGATCTTCATCTCTCGGAGGAAATAAGAGATGTTCTCTCTCATGCTAGAGCTCCTTCTACTAACAAGACTTACCGTTTGAAATGGAAACGATTTTGTATCTGGTGCCAGCAGAAAGGGATTGACCCTTTCTCGTCTCAACCTCACCATGTTCTTCCTTATTTCCTGTTCTTGGCTAAGGCAGGGCTGGTTTATTCATCCATAAAAGTTCACTTGGCTGCAGTTTTCCGATAGACGCACTGCATGTGGCGCTTCTCTGGTCATCCAGAATTGTCAAAGAATTTCTCAAAGGCCTATTTAGAGTCTTTCCTCAAGTGAGGCCTCCGCCTCCCATATGGCATTTGAACTTGGTTCTCACCCAGCTGATGAAGCATCCCTTTGAACCGGTTCATCAAGCAGATATGAAATTCCTCTCATGGAAATTGGCGCTCCTTCTTGCTCTCACTTCCGCAAGAGGTATTGGAGAATTACAAGCTCTCACAATCCAGGAACCTTTCCTCCAATTCAAAAGAAATAGTGATTCTAGGGACTAATCCAAAGTTCATACCAAAGGTGCCTTCGGACTTTCATTTAAACGAGCCAGTGATTCTCAAGGCTTTCTTTCCTCAGCCTTCTACGCCGGCGGAAAGAACACTTCATTCGCTGGATGTGCAGCGGTGCTTGAAATTTTATCCGGACCGCACTAAAGAATTTCGGAAATTTCTCATCGCATTTAGTGCTCCCCGCGAAGGTTTACCCCTGTCCAAACAGGGTATCGCTCGATGGATCTCCAGTGCTATACAGTTCTGTCATTCTGCTGCGGGCAAGCCTCTAGAGGGCAGAGTTAGAGCACACTCAACAAGGTCCATGGCTTCCTCTACGGCTCTCTTTGCGGGAGTCCAGATTAAAGATATCTGCAGAGCTGCAACTTGGAGTAGCACGCACACCTTGACAAGACATTACTGCTTGGAGACCTCGTCACAAGAAGACACGGTTGTAGGCCAGGCAGTCCTGAGGAACCTCTTCCATTGAGTGGTGAGCTTTCCTTTCTTCCCTTCTTCCTTTTCTTATCGTTACTTGCACATTTTGCTATGTGTTCTTTATGCACTGTTGGTTAAGGTTTTACTATAAAAAAAAAAAATAAGTAATAGAGGAAGAGATTTCAATGAGGGAGCATATGCTTTCTGCCTGCCAGCTACTCTGATACAAGCTATGGGAATCTATGAAAGTTCCAATACTGGAGTAAGAAAACAAGGTACTTACCTGTAACTTTGGTTCTCCAGTATTGGTAACTTTATTAGATTCCCATGTGCCCACCCTCCTCCCCTCGGAAAGCTCAGCCCTCAGCCTGTTTTGGTTATACTGTTACACAATGGCTACGAAAACCTGAGGCTCAGAGGTTCTCTCAGGAGGGTTCTATGGGGTGAGGCTAATCTGATTGGTTGTTGCTTTACTTTGGTCTCTTTTGCAAAAAGAGGTGGATATGCTACAAAAGGGAATGAGGCCTAGGCCTTTTTCTTTCTCTTATGTACCTACTGCTATGTTATTTTGTTTACCGAGAATTCCATTCCGACGACGGGGAATGATACAAGCTGTGGGAATCTATGAAAGAACGACATCCATTGTTACCATGATATACTCCTTTTTCCAAGGGATGTCGCTTAATCTTTTCAAAAAGTCAGTGCTGTCCTTTATGTAAGAGGGGAGCTTGATTACATGTTCCTGTGCGAATAGTCAAGAAATCTGGAGCTGTTCTCTAATAAGGATCCAATGGAACTTACTATTGGCCTTCCGGGTGGATTCACTGTATTTTTATGTATTTTTGCATTCTCTCTGCAAAGATATTTCAATTCACCCCAGTCCAGTAAGTTTCTCTAAAACTAATCCTTCAATTTCTGAAGGTATTCTACTTCCAATTTAATTGTAGGATTTGTTTCTAAACAGGTGTAGTGCTGTAGATTGGTCAGTTGTCTTTGTGCTTCCTTTACATATGTGATTTGGTCCATAAGGACGATGTTTCCCCCCTTTATCAGAGGGCTTGATAATGAGTGCAGGATTATTTTTTATCTCATTGATGTCTTTCCAATCTTTTGGTGAAAAATTGCCCTTTGTGTGGTCCATCTTCCAATCTTTTTGAAAATTATTCAAATCGTTGACCACAAGTTCATGAAAGAGATCCAAGCGGTTTCCTGGTGGAAGCTGTGGGCAGAATTTGCTTCCAGGTCTCAGTCCACTACTTACATGTTTGTTTTTCGTGAAGCCCATGTGCTTAAGTTTCTCAATTGATTAGTTATATTGGATTCCCCTACTGGTAAATCCTCCATGTTATTGGTCTGATCCAACTCTTTAATATATTTAATAAATGGGGACATCTGAAATTTGGAACGAAGAGCGTCTACTGATTCCCGTTTCTCGCATTCTTGTTTTATGCCTCATTTGATGGAATTTATGTAATTTTAATTTCCTTACATATTTATAAATTTCTATTCTTGTATCTACGAAGTCTGGACGGAGATATTGGTCAGAATGTTAAGCCTAGATTGAGCAGACGCCTTTGATTGTTATTCAATGTTACCGATGAGATATTCCTTACAAGAGGTTTCAAGTTCACATCTGTTGTTTTTCCATTCATTTCCGATTCTGGTTCTTTCCTCTGCCTCTTCCTCCTTCTTGTTCTACGTCCTCTGTTAGTTGTCCCTGCTGTGCCTGGCCCTTCCTCCTTGTCGCGTTGTCATGCAGAGTAGATTTAGTTCCTTGTGAAAATACAGTTTATCCCTTGGTGTTTCATCCGCACTGGATCAAGCGCCTGAGCTTACTTCGCTTTCACTTTGTGCTGGTCGTATAATTGGAGCAGATCTATGTTTCGCTCTCAAGCTATCAAACTTTTTGGAAAATGTGTAGACTTGGCCATACTGGTAATCCAGCCTGTCTTTTCTTTCCATTATTCCCTCATATTTCTGTAAGGACTTCTCCATCCTACTAAGTTGATCTTTTAGGGTGCCATCCTCCTTGTATTTCTACAATTCTTTATTAGTTGTCTCGATTTTCTCTGACTGTAACTTAATTTTTCTTCTTGCATGCTCAGTGAGTGCCTTTGTCAATCTCACTGAGCATTCCTCTGTATTTTCGCACCATTCATTGACTAAATCCTTGTCCATATCCTCATAGGTTGGCAATAACATTATTCTGAGACCACCTTGGTATTCTTTTGCATTCCAAATATTTAGATAGAGATGTAATTTCCCACCATTGTTAGGCTTCTGCGCGTCACAAGTTGAATTGCTGTTCTATTCCTTCCATTTTCAGCATTTTCTTAGCCCCCAGGGCTCATGTCATCCTGGAAGGTACGTTCTGCCGCTAGTTTCCATGTTGCTTGTCTCTCCTCCATCTTTTTGTACTGGGCGTTTTTGCTCTTTATAACGATACTCAATTATTTAATAGGACTGTTTTTAAATACTGCCCTCTTCAGTCACAATATATACTTAAACATTCTTATAAATCTTCCCAATGAGGCGCAATGTCACACAATTGTAACCTTTTATTTGCGTTGGACTTCGGTGAGATATTGATTCTCACAAGCCATTCCTTTATTCCATACTGTATTTTGTCAGTTCCATTATGCTTCTTTCTTCATTGAAAGTTGGCCGTGTTTGAGCTACAGTGGAGTTCCCAGCGGTGATATTATATCCCGTTTCATGCAGCTGAAACCCGGCTATGATCTTTAAGCGCGTTACACTGTTGCACACATTTACGTATCGACTGGTTGTGACCCCCCCCCCCCCCCGAGCACCCTCTGCTTCCCGTGTCAGTCACACCCTTACCTTCATGCATTGTGGCAAACACTGTGTCTCCAACGCTTCTGCTGCTCTCTTCCGTTTTGCGGATATATATAAGTCCTTTACCAGTGACACGCATCACTTTATGCCTCTTGTAAATGCAGGAGCCGATCACCGTTCAATCCTAAAGAGCACATAGATGGTCTCTTTATGAAGCAAATCACACAAGATATGGAATGTACACCAACTCTCTCCCCCATTCATCACTAATAAGCTTCACAACCCTGTGGGTACCCGGCAAAATTGCGCTGCCCCTTCTTTTTCTGAAAGAAAGGGGGCTGCATGTAAAACACTATCTACAATTTTACACACACTCAGTACACTTCTAATAAGGAAATGTCTCCACAGGAAGACTTATAAACCTCAAAATACAAGTACATATCTTCATACGATATACAGCATCTTTTTCACCAACACTGCCTGTACTTGCATCACAACATTGTGTTTGCCACAACGACAAAGGCGATTCAGCTTCAGTCACAAGGAACTGATTGCCCCTACCTAGTTGAGCACAGCACAACCAACCAAAAATAACAAAAAATATATATATATTCTTTGAGACCGCTTCACCGAAAAGACTGATCTCACACACATTATGGGCGTGGTGACCCCTGAGAGGCAGCTCCTACAATGGAGACTGATCTGCACACCATAAGGGGGCCGGTAACTCTTCAAAGGGAGTTGACAGCAACTCCAAATCTAGCACATAAGTCCAACAGGGGTTGACCACAACCTTTCTGAATACCATTAGGGAGCCGGCAACTCTTCTATAGGAGTTGACCACGTCTTCCAAAGTTATCCCATATGGCCGGCAACTGGGGTTGACCGTGACTATTAAATTCACCAAATTAAGTGGGGGATTAACACCCTACCATCACATAAAACTCCTAAACACAGTAAAATTTAAATCAGCACCTTAATTTATTTATTTATTTTTTAAGTTTTATATAGCGCGGACAAGATCTTTGCAGATATCGGAGCGCTTTACAGAAACAGGAGGTAGGGTAGACAAACTCTTGAAAACAGTATAATATTTGGTAGTGAGAGAGTTACAATGTAGGGTAGCAATCGCATAAGAGAATACACAATAATAACAATCAGGAAACCAATAATAAAGAGGCCGTGCAATGTCTTTGCTCCAGTAGCGATCGAATAAGATTATAGCCCCCCAGAGGGTGAGTAAACACACTGTTGAAAACAGTATAGTAGTCAGTAGTAAGTGGATTGCAAGTTAGTAGAGCAATCAAATCATAGTGTAAACCCTAATAGACAGTCTGGAAACCAGTAATATAGAATCCGTGCAATGACTTTGATCCAGTAGCAATCAAACAAGAGTATAACACGGATAAACACTCAGGTAGCCGATAATATAGTAGCCGTGTAATGTCATTGTTCCGGTAACAGTAGGGTTCAGGTGAACTTAGCCATAAGAATGCCTTTTACCTCTTTCTTGAAGAGTACAGTGGAGGGGATAAGCCTAGTTTCTGGCGGGAGTGCATTCCAGATCCTAGGTGCCATTCCTGAGAAGGAGCGTTTGTATGTCTTTTCCTTCCGGAATCTGCGAGGTTTCAGGAGGAGGTTTTTTGTGCTTCTGTTGGATCTTGAGCCTCCTGATATAGTCAGCTTGTGAGTGAGGTAGTTGGGTGACTTGTGGTGTACGACCGAGTGTGTCATACAGGCAATTTTCAGCTGAATTCTGGCTTCAAAAGGCAGCCAATTCAGGGCTTTTAAGTCAGGGGATATATGAGAGTGTTTTCTTGAGCCAGTGATGAGTCTCGCGGCCGCATTCAGAGAGGCTCTTAGTGGTGCTGTTGTTGTTAGGGGGAGCCCGCTGAGGGCCACAATTCCGTAATCTATGCGAGGAATGACAAGGGCTTGTACAACAATATGGAAGTCCTTGGGTGGTAGGAAGGGTTTAAGTTTTCTCAGAGTGTTGATTTGGAAGTTGGCTCCTTTAGTTACTTTGCTAATATGCTGCTGCATGTTGAGATTGGAGTCAAGTTTGATGCCAAGGGATTTCGCAGAGTCCACAATGGTGGGCTGGACATTGAGTGCGGTTAGATGATTGAGCCAGGTTTGGGTGATGGCCTTTTTCGCAGGAGGTGAGATCAGAAGGAACTCAGTTTTCAGAGCATTTAGTTTGAGGTGATTATCGGCCAGCCATGCTTGGGTGTTTCTTAGTGTGGCGTCCAGAACTTTGATGTCTTCCGGGGATTGTAACTTGAGGTAGAGTTGAGTGTCATCGGCGTACATATGGAAGTGTACATTTGATGCTTGAAGCAAGGTAGTGAGTGGTTCCATGACGAGGTTGAACAATGTGGGGGATAGGGAGGAACCTTGCGGGACGCCTAGTGTTACGGGCACAGGTGAGGACAATGCGTTGTTGATCTTGAACTTCTGAGATCGGTTGTGTAGAAAGGACGTGAACCATTTGAGAACAGTCCCGGATATGCCCATTCTGGTATTTAACAGCTCCAGTAGATTCTCGTGTTTGACCATATCAAATGCTGAGGAGAGATCAAGAAGGATGAGGAGGCAGGACTCATTGTGATCAAGGATTTGGAGGGCGTCATCAATTATGTGTGTCATAGCCGTTTCCGTGCTATGTTTTGCTCTGAATCCTGATTGGTGAGGGTTGAGGAGGTCAAACTGATCAATGTGTTTTGTCAATTGGAGTTGTACGCATTTTTCTAGCAATTTGGCCAGAGTGGGGATATTGGTGATAGGGCGGTAATTGTTTAGGTCGACCGGGTCCGCTGTGGATTTCTTGAGTATAGGCGTGACTTGCCCTATCTTGAGGGAGTCTGGGATGAGTCCTTGTTGAAGGGAGCCGTTGATAATTTTAGTCCAGAGTGGGAGGAGCAGGGGGGTGAGGGCTTTGACAGCATTGGCAGGCAGGGGGTCTGTGAGGTGATTAGCGGGCTTCAAGGTGCCTAGCAGTTTGTGAATTGATTCTTCAGAATAGGTGTCGAAGGACGTCCATGCAGCGTTGTTTTTAAGTTGAGTGTTAGTTATGGAGATGGAGCAGGAGTATCGACTTACATCCTTGAGGAGATCACTTCTTATATTGTCGGTCTTTTGCTTGAAGAAAGCAGAGAAGTCTTCACAGCTTGGAATATCATTTGTTGAGCTGTTAGGTTGTAGAGGTTGCGTCTTGGTTTGGGAATTGACTAACTCGAACAGTTTTCTTGGTCGGTTTTTTGCTTGGTCCAGCTGTTGGCTAAAGAAGACTGATTTCGAGCGCTTGATTTTTCTGAAGTAGGCGTTTCTCTTATTCTTAAGCGTTTTAAGGTGCAGTGCTGAGGGGTCAGATCTCCACGTGCGCTCTGCCATGCGCATCGCACGTCTGTCTTCGTTGAGTCTACCATCATACCATGGGTTCGAGTTCTTGGTGGAGACTCTTCAGTTGCAGGGGTGCGGCTTCATTGATTATTGAGGTCATAGTGTCTAGGTAGAGGTCGGTTAGAGAATGAACATCAGAGACGTCCGTCGGGGGAAGTAGGAGACTGCCTGTGTGGGCAGGCAAGGAGTTTGGGTTAAGATTCTTCATGTCCCTCTTCCAGATCTTTGTTTTGGTAGGTTGAGCCGGGTTAAGTTTGACCTTTTCGTTGATGAAGAAGGTGATAATGTGGTGGTCTGACCAGTCACAGGGTTGGATTGCCTCCAGCTGGGTAGAGTCTTCTTTGGCGTTGATAAGGTCGAGGATGGAGCCTTTATCATGTGTCGGACGGTTGCAGATTTGGGTGAGGTCATGCGCGTTGAGGAAAGTTTTAAGGCTATTCACCACAGCGTCTTTCTGGTCGTTCCAGTGGAGGTTGAAGTCTCCCAAGTAGATTTGAGTGATCTGTCGACCGGCGTTGGTGGTTATCGTGTCCATGAGTTGTTGGGAGAAGGTGAGGTTGTCCCCAGGTGGGTGGTAGATGACATGTAGGGAGCATACAGGTTTGCCCTCGCTAGTAATATCGAGGCAGATGAGTTCGCAGGAGGTGAGGGAGGGGGATGGACCTTTGGTAACAGCGAGGTTGCTCCTATAGATGCATGCGATTCCCCCGCCCGTCTTGCCATTTCTGTCGAGTCTAATAATGTGGTAATTGGGGGGGGACTAGTATGTCCATTATAGGTGTGGAGGCTTCAGTTAGCCACGTTTCAGTCAGAATGGCTAGATCGAGATCCATAGATAAGATGAGATCCGCGATGCCGGAGGAGTGTCTCGGGGCCGATCTGCAATTGAGCAGGATACACTTTAGTCTGGGGGTGAGGAGAGTGGACGATTGTTCTAGGGAGAGGGGACGATTGTTCTAGGGAGAGGGGGACTTTCCTGAGATTACTGGGGACAGAGGTTCTGTTGCTCAGTGTGGGGGGCCGGAGGGGATTTGTGAGAATCGTGGGTATGGGAAGGTGTGTGGTGGGTGGGTGTTTTGTGGGACCTGGGCCATATGAACGGAGTAGAGTGTGTAAGTCTCGATCAGAAAGGGGGTTTAGGGTGCGACGGGGGCGGCCGGTGGCCTTGCAATCCGGGATAGAGGGCCAGCGTGGGGAGTGATGAGTGAAATGGTTTGAGGGGCGGGTAGTGTACTTGTTGGGCGCGGAAGTGGTGGGTAGGGGGTGTCTGGGGTGTGCGAAAAGAAGTTCTTTGATGGAGTGAAGATCTTCTTTGACTTGTAGGAGGGTGGATATGATCATGTCCAGGGTTGGATTGGGGATGGTATTGGGACTGAGAGCAGTAGGTGAGTGATGGAGTGGGGCAATGGGGTGGGCAATGGATCGATTGGGGCGGGATGTGCACGCGACGGTGCAGGGCTCTGCGGCCGTAGTGGGTGGGGTGGCATTCGATGGATGAGAGCTTGTGAGTAAGGGGCGTGGATGAGGAAGGGGGGAGGTTGGTAGCGTAGGTGATGGTGCTGGTGGTAGGCGGCGCAGGTGAGTTGAGGGATGAGTGTAGGCTGGGGACGGTGGGAGTGACAGTAGGATAATGGGGGCTAGGAATGGGGGGGGGCTAGATGATAAGGGGTTAGGATAATGGAGGTGGTGTGTTCCGAGAGTCTGGGGTAGTGGGGAGTGAGAATGGGGGGGGGATAGGGTGAGATTTGGTCATGTCGCGGGGCGTGGGAGATATGCTCAGTGCGGTGGAGGTGTGTTCTGTGAGACTAGTTGGGAGAGTGGGGTAATGGGGAGTAAGGGTGGGGGGGGATAGGGTGGGAGATGGACCTGTCGCAGGGCAGGGGAGAGAAGAGGGCAGTGGTGGGTTCTGCGTGATTTGTGGGAGGTGAGAGGTGGGGGGTAGGGAGGGTTGGGGTATGGGGGTGTATGACGGGGAGTGATCTTCCTCAGCGAGTGAGTGGGAGATGGTCCTGGCACGGGACGGGGGAGATAGGATCAGGGGGGAGGTAGGTTCTGCGGGACTCGAAGGAGGTGTGAGCTGTGGGCTAGGGAGGGTGGGGGTGTGGAGGGTGTAGGAGTGAACTTCGCCAGTGAGTGAGGGGCGAGGGGAAGTTACCTCGAGTGGGTGACTGACTGCAGCGCTGAGAGGAGAGGAGAGGTGTGTGTCGTTCAGGTGTTGTGATCTGTTAGATTGATGATTGGAAGTAGAGGGTGTTGGGTAGTCTGAGGTGTTAGGAAAGGGGGTCCGTAGGTTGGAGATATGTTCAATGAAGGTGGGGAACAGGTTGTCGAGTAGGACAAGGTTCCTATCTGTGGATTGGAGTAGGATGATCCCGTTGTTGTAGATGGTGATGGTGGCCTTGCCTTACATATACATCCTATATAGGAATGCAGGTTAACTGGGACACGGTTAAGGCCCTTAACTTACATCTGGTCCACTACATAGGGCATCCTACGCAACAGAATGTATTCCTAACAATGCAAAAAGAACACAACCCCTTACCAGGTTGTTTCCTGTTACAACAGCTATTAACCTGCATAAAGACAGAATTAAAATAATACAAGGTGCCTTTTTTTCCCAGGCTTCCTTACTAAGGTATAAAGGGTGCCCAAAGTCTGCACACAGCACACTCAAATGTTACTGTATCTCTCCCTGGCACTTCATCACAGGGGTGCTCAATACCACTAAGGGCAGGCATTAGCCTACTAAAAGATGGGAGCCCATTCACAAATAGTCGGCCAAAGGCCCACTGTGCACAGTACACATTAAGGGCCGTAATCCAGATTCAAAAGCCATGGGCCACTAATGTGCCATGGATACAGAAAGAGCACACCCTTCATCCACAACCCAGGTCAATCCTCCTATCATCAAAACACCTCCAAACCCACTGAAGGAATAAGGGAGGTGACCCCAAAGCAAGAATACACTTATGCAAACATGCCCACATACATATGTACAATCCTATACATGTATAAGTTAACATATTTGGTATACAAGGTGGGTTAAGTACTTTCCATGAGAGAGAGAGAGAGAGAGAGAGAGAGAGAGAGAGAAAGAGAGAGAAAGAGAAAGAGAGAGAGAGAGAGAGAGAGAGAGAGAGAGAAAGAGAGAGAGAAAGAGAGAGAGAGAGAGAGAGAGAGAGAGAGAGAGAGAGAGAGAGGGAGAGAAAAAAACACACACTATTGCAAAAAAATGTAGACCTACAATAATTGGCAGGCCCCTCCACTGATTTGGTAACTGATGACAGCTCAGTGATTAGCGAAACTAGCTCTGATTCTAGCTACAGAGGTATAAACGACGAGATGAGGGAAATAAGAAGATTGGATTTGGGAGGAGAAATTGATTTTTTTAGTGGAGGACTGGCGAAACACCCTGAGGCCGCGGAAGCAAACACAGCCTCCCACAAACAAAAAAATGCAAAAAGAGACCCGCAAAAAAAGCTAATTCCAAGCCAAAAAGAAAACTTTGGCGCAAATAACAACCAACATCAAAAATGATAAAACCATTATAAACCTCTCCTCAATGGAAGTAGCAGAGAGGGAAAACCAAATACTCCTGTTAGGCCTTTCATTTTGTCCACCCTACGATTTTAATTATGCTCAGACCCGTATCGATATTTTTAGCTTTATTCGGAAACTTAAACTAATAGTTTTTCACAATAAAGCAAGGATTGGAAAGTAATCGAGTTGAACATGCTACAAAACAAAAAAGTGGGCTCCAGGCCTCAGATGTCCCGACCTATCTTGCAGCACAGTCCATCATGCTGGAGTCAAGTGGAGAAATGGACAATCCAGATCACTCCACGCAACAACTAGTACAAGCGGACATCCTACAAAAGGGAGCAGGGAACAGCCCCTTCAAAAAGAAATCTACATTTGTACTACAAATGCCAAAAGATTCAATCGATATCTTCCATGAAAGGATTACAGAGGACATACAACTGTACTATCGAGCCAATCGCAACAAAAAACAAATTGAATGCCCTAAATTGAGTGAAAAACTGAGCAAAAATCATGATACGGTAATAAAACAATCGGACAAAGGAGGCAATATTGTTCTCTGGCCCCAACAAGACTACATCAAAAAGCATAGTGATAATTGGCAGACCAAATCTGCTACAAACAGACCACAATGACCGAATATACTGGCCAAAGAGATGTTGGTCAAACTGCACCAATTCAAACATGACGGAACCATATCCTTGGAAGAATTCAAATTCCTTTGGGTAGAACATCCAATAATTCCATCAATATATTTTGTACCCAAGATGCACAAAAATGTGAGCCCCATTCCCGGACGTCCTATTATTTCTGCGATCAACAGTATGGGAGAACACGTATCACAGTATGTAGATTATTTCCTGCAAGATCTAGTGAAAACTCTTCCATCCTATATCAAAGACAGCGGTGACTTTCTCACAAAAATCAAGGATGTCAATTGGGGTACAAACATGCAATTTATTACTCTAGACCTAGTCATTGTACACCTGCATTGACCACAACATGGGACTCCAAGCAATAGAACATTTTTTGGGGACCAGACGAATACTATGAACACAACAAAGCATTAATCAAATGTATTGGCTGGTGCCTAAATAACTATTTTATCTTAGGGTCACAAATGTATAAGCAATTTAGAGGTGTGGCGATGGGATCTTGCTTCTCCCCCAGCTATGCCTGTTTGATGGTAGGTTGGTGGGAGGAGCGGTTCCTAAAGCCAACACATCTCAATAAATATGCTAGACAAGTCAAATGTTGGTTCCGTTACATCGATGATGTTTTTGTGGTATGGCAGAGCAGCAAAGAAAGTGCCAGTCCATTCGTACAAGATATTAATGACAATTCATCCAATCTAAAGTTCACCTCACACATCAGTGAACAAGTGTTTTTTTTAGATGTTAAGGTCTATGTACATGAAGGAAACATACATACTACCCTACACAGAAAAACAACTGCAGGGAATTCAACGCTCCATGCTTCTAGTGCAAACCCACAACATCTAGTACAAAGCATCCCATATGGAGAGCTTTTAAGAATTAAAAGAATCTGCAGTACTAGAGAAGAGCAAGAAAGATGTACTAGGGCTGCACTTCAAAGATTTCGTGAAAGAGGGTATAAAACATCTACCCTTCATCAAGCAGTAGCGAAAGTCAGCAATAGAACTAGATTCCCTGCTAGAACCGCCTAAAATCTGAGCTGAACAAACAAAAGAAGAAGAAGAAATGAATACACTCAAGACTCATCCTGACCTTTACCCAACAAGAGCGTCAAATTAGAGCCTTCATAAAACGCAATTGGCCAATTATTCTGACTGATGCAGTCTTGGCACCAGACTTACCTAACTGCCCTACCATCACTTTCAGAAAAGGCATTTCCATGAGGACACAAATAGTGAAAAAAGCCCAGAAACCATTATCAAAAAATCTACTTGGCTACAACCAAGACAATGTTTTTATAAATGCTCCTCATGCCGAGAATGCAGATTTAGCATAAACACCACAAAATACATAACCCCCTTTAGCCCCAATGAGTATAGGATCAAAGGCAGTTACAACTGCAAAACCGAGTATGCCTTGTATGTCCTGACATGCACCTGTGGCCTAAGATACGAGGGCAGCACAAAACTACAGGTGCATGTCAGGATTCTACAACACCTACGTGCAATTGTTAACAACGACACAGCATACCCGGTAGCCAGGCACTATAAAGCAGTGCATGGCAACAATCTCAAATGTCTCAGCTACTTTGTTATCGCAGCTATCCTCATTTCCCTACGAGGGGGCAATTGGGAACGATCGTTGAGACAACTTGAATCTAAGATGATCCTAAAATTAGACAGTAAACACCCTAGGGACCTTAACAACACAGAAGATCTCCACAACTTTCTGTAATGCTCATACAATATTTTTTATACGCACTGAATTACAAGTTTACTCTTCCCCAGCTGAAATATACCCTTACCGTTCTTTTAAAACTTGAAACACAAAAACCCATTGGTGAGGGATAAATAACATTTTGCACTTTTTCACATAGATACAGCACTTTATAACCAGCACATTGCACATCATAGCTTGATACACCTAGAAAAATAGGATGCTACTTAATTGTTTACACTTTGCTGAATTTGCACATGTCCACTGGTTCTTGAACATGATTTTTCTATGTTTGGCAGTGAATGTTATGAATTTATTCAGTAACACCAAAGATATGGCCAGAGTGGGACTTTTTGCTTTTTTTGCACATGCAAATATCAATGAATGGTTCTTAATGAAACTCTATTTATTGTTTTAAGCATAATATATTTATTAGATTTTTATCCATTTTATATTATGTCCTGTATTTGTCTAAATATTTATTAGAACAATACACCCCATGTGACATCTTCAAGCCATATCAATGTAGGAAGCCATTCATTCTTCATCTTGCATTTAAGCAGTTCTATTAATCATGTTTGAATATATATGTTTTTAACATACTATCTTGTTAATTATCAGTTTATTATACCAGTCTGCATACCGGTATAGTTTTATACGAAAAATGTATACCTGTGCACAAAACAATACTGTTAAACAAAGATAAGGCAACGCGCTTTTTAAGTATGCCTTCCATGTCTTATCTACACCATGTGACATGGGAGGACCATAGAGACTGCACTTTTCACAAGCACTGTGGGTATTAAAACTAAAACAGTAAGCGGACTGCGTTTCTGCATGTGAGCAAGGTTACTTTGTTAACCGAAACGCGTCATAGCTGTTGGAAAATAAAGACCTGGCATTCCACGAAAATTTGATTTCCGTAACTGTCCTTCTCACAACCGGCTGGCAGCGAAAGGAGTGGAATCAATTGTGTGTATATATATATATATATATCTCCAAACGAGGTTGACGCTGGCGCTCTTTTACACGCGGTACCTTTCCTTTCGGCAGGGGTCCGGACGATAATTATTTGCACAACTCTCCAATCCTTTGATTGGAAAAAATAGGAAGGCACACATTCAAGTGTTTTTAGGAATTACAGCGACTTTATTGACGCTTGTCTTTGCCCAACGCGTTTCAATTTCTCACAAGGCTTGTTCACAACAAGCCTTGTGAGAAGGTGAAACGCGTTGAGAGGCAAAATAAAGAGATCACTGCCTCTCAGACACAACATCAGTGTGAGGCAGAGTAAAATAATTCTCTAGGAGCGGAGGAAGATAATGTCAGACAAACTGATCCTAAACGTAATTCAGTATGGATATTGTATAGAACTGGAAAAGATGCCTCTAAGAAGGGACCAAAAAGGAGGTCCATTCAAAGGGAGAAACTTCTTGAGTACTCAAGGAGGTTGAGAATTTTCTGGAAAAGAGCACAATAGAAAGTGTTCCAAGAGAACAGTACAACAAAGGAAATTATTCAACATATTTCCTGACGCCAAAGGTAGACACGTCTCTCCGGCCAGTTTTAGTCCATAGATTCATAAACCAATTTATAAAAACGCAAAGATTAAAAATGACAACCTTACAGAAAATCATCCCACAATTTCCAAAAGTGGATTACATGGCAACAATAGACCTAAAGAACGCATACTTGTACATCCCAATGAATATAAAACACACAAAAATACCTCAGTTTTGTGGTAGACAAAACTCACTACCAGTTCAGAGAACTGGTTTCTAGATAAAATCATCACTAAGAGTCTTTACAAAGTGTCTAGCGGCAGTGGCAGCTCACTTAAGAAGACAAGGCATACATGTCTATCCTTACCTGGACGGCTGGTTAGTAAGATCAAACTCTCACAACAAGTGCAAGGAGAATATATGCTGCAGGTAATGAGAACTTTATTCAAGTTGGGATTTTCATTAAACATAGAGAAGTCCTCACCAACACCATAGTAAGAACAAATGTTTCTAGGAGTAAGTATCAACTCAGTAAAGGGAAAAGTATATCCCAGCGAAAAGAGAATACAGTCATTATTACTGGAAAATCACCCTTACCAGAAGGGGCAAGCTCTGACTGGGAGGTCAGTGGGCAAACGTAGGGAAAGTGGCTTCATATATCCTTTTCATTCCATATGCAAGACTACTTATGAGACCAATTCAAGAATGGCTCTAAAACCAATGATGACAAGCAACAGGGAGTTGGGAAGATCTAGTGGTTGTCATGCAAAAATTGCAGGCGGAGATGGCCTGGTAGAACAGATCACATATAATGCAAGGGAGGAACGTTGCTCTGCCAACTCTAACAGTGATAATTGCAAAAGATGCCTCACACATGGTTTGGGGAGCTCATATGAACTCATTCAAGAAGGAACAAGATGCAGTTTGACATATGAACATATTGGAACCAAAAACAGTATATCTAGCCTTAAAAGCCTTTCAGAAAGAGCTCTTGGGAAAGACTATATTGATCGAGACAGACAACACAACAACATTTTAAATCAACACACAAGGGGGAACACAGTCACTGTCATTTTCAAGACTAGCCCAAGAACTCGAAGTGGGCAATACAGAGAAGGATGAAAATAGCAGCAGTTCATCTACCAGGCAAGGACAATATAAAGGCATACAGGCTAAGTAGGCCAGCTTCATTCTCCAACGAATGGGAATTAAACCAAGGAGTACTCAAGAAGATCTTTTGGAGTTGGGGAACACCAACAACAGATCTATTCACAACACCACTGAACGCAAAATGACAAATCTTTGTCTCCAGACATCCATACCACCAATCCCTAGGGGATGCACTGTCACTAGTCTTGTCAGGGATATCCCCCTCAACCCGCAACCGATACTCTTATTACATAGTGATTAGCAAATGCAAGAGAAGCAAAATTACTCTAATACTCATTGCCCCGCAATAGGGGTGGCAGACATCGTTTTCGGAGCTAATGAAAGTAGCTCAAGGGAACATTCTGAAATTACCAATGCAACAATACCTATCATCAGTGGAAGAAGGAAGGGTAATACACCCAGAACCAGAGTCTTTGAGCCTGACTCTTAGGATGTGGTCATTTAAAGCTACCTGAAAACACAATGGCTGTTGTAAGAGAAGCAAGGAAGGAAGCCAACAACAAGAAAGTGCTACATGGCAAAATGGAAGAGATACCCTCTCTGGTGTCTTAGTAAAGCACTATTAAAGAAAAACACAAAGGACGCTGCAGTGTTAAGATACTTAACACACCTGATAGACTGCAAGTGAAAGATCCACAAAAAATCAAGAGATGTTGTGAAGGTTGAAATAAATGGAATTTATTAAGAGTTAGAAAATCCCATCCATCAGCACTGAGTAGTCAAATGCAACTGGCTTCTCATCATCCCAGAATTCTATCACCAAGGTGAAGCTCCATGGAGCTTCTCAAAAGAATACAGCAAGACTAGGAAAGAGCCCTACATCTATATACAGTCTTAACACATATGTACAAATTAAAAAGTGGTAAAACATTATTACAGCAAGTTAACATACACCTCTTTAACCCCTTGCATGCTGATGACGGCCCCCAGCCATCACGCACTACGGTGCTCGTGTGCTGATGACGGCTGGGGGCGGTCATGACCGCACCCGCGATCAGAATGTGCCGCACAGGGGCAGAATCGCGGCAGCATGCAAGGGGTTAAAGGTTCACTTGCTGGCAATAGTGGCTTACACAAGAGGTCACACAGGAGGTATCTTCACAACTCCAGTAATAGAGGTTTCTAGAAGGGGCAAAAAGAATTGCACCACCAAGGAAAGTAGCTGCACCCACATGGAATCTAAATGTGGTACTCACACAATTAATGAAGGCTCTGTTTGAACAAATGCACAAGGCCTCATTAAAGATGCTCACCTTAAACACACAAATCGGGTGGCCATCATTCCTCTGCAGAGGCTAAGTGAGGTACAAGCTCTCACACTTCAAGAACCAAACTTTCAGGTGTACAAGGATAGGATCGTCATGAGGACAGACCCATAATTCTTACCCACAGTGGTGGCACAATTTTGAATTAACCAAACAATACAAATTCCAAGTTTTTTTCCCCCAAAACCGAAGATGCATACAAAAAGGGCACTACATACGCTGGACGCAAGAAGTGCAATAATGTACTACATTGAACAGACCAAGTCAAGCAGGAGGACAAAACAACTATTTGGCTCCTTTGCAGATAATAATATAGGGAAATCCGGAACTAAGGCCCCTAATGCTGAATGGATCTCAGACTATCCAGCTGTGTCACACAATTGTACCTTATGTGGAATCTCTCTGTTGTACCCTGCCTAAGACAGGTTTCTTGTCTGTAATGATTATTTTTCAACTTAATATCTGTTGTAGACTTGCATGTGAAACAGTTGCTCACTCTGAGAGAGAGAGAGAGAGAGAGAGAGAGAGAGAGAGAGAGACAGACAGACAGAGATATAGATTTGTGGTGGTGTATAGTCCAACTATTGTTTGGATGGACTTTTTAGAAATTACCTGACAAGGGTTGTATGATGTGGTGTCTTAAGGCTTTTGAGTTGATGTCATGGAGGGTCTAATTTCAGGCACATCCTCAAAGATACCTCCCATCTCTTTCTTTAGAAACAAATACGAACAATTCAGTCCCAAGTCTAAATGACAGGAGAATGCTATGCTACATGGATAACTGCTATTTAGCTGCAGATGAAACATTTTTGCACAGTTCTTAAAATTGAGTTGCAAATCTTAATAGTTTCCACTAGGAAGACACGGACTGCATTGAAGGAAGTAGTAAGAGTACCATATTGATGTGTTTTGCAGCTTAAACCTATTGATTAATGTGTGAGCTAAATGGTCACAAACTGTGTATAAGGGCAGGGGGGGCAACTTTTTAGGAAAAAATAATTTTCAGTGCAGTATTGCTGATAACATGCAGTAACAAAGCCATGAGAGAGCTGCCATTTTGCAACTTGACCCATTATGAACTGCAAAAGTTGTGAGAATCTAAATCCTACTTTTGAAAATGATTGGTCCATATTTAATGTTGCCAAAAAGAAATTCTACATTCATGTCAATATGTCAAGGAGGGCATATGGCAATGTTCCAACAAGGAAAGCGCGGAATGACCGTTTGGCAGCCGTCGCTACGTTGAACCGATACAAACATCGAACTGGACTTACACTTTGACCAGATTTGAAACTTACATGGAGAAAGGCATTGTCTATTTCCCTGATGAAGGGCATGACCCCATAATGCCCGAAATGCATTGGATACGATAAAATCGAATGCCATTGCCTGTACTTTAAAAGTGTCAAAAAGTAAAATGAGCATGGAAAATTAACAAAATATGTGAACAATCAATAAAAAATATTTTTGCTGAACAACAACAAACAAAAGAATGGAAATCTTTTCTGTTTAGAAAGATAATGGCACAGTGTGCCCAACAAGGGATGACCCTAGAGCATCTCTAGGTTCACACTCTAGAATGTTCCATGTGTAACATTTCCTTAGCTTCTTCAACAGTGTGTTGACTCATGTGTTTTGTAAAGTAGAAGACCCTGTTTGAAATCTGTCACCTTTCATATCTAACTTGTGATTTTTCACTATAGGATCATCTTATGCACGAAGTTCTGTGGTAACTGCTGTGAAATTCACCATATCAGATCATCCACAACCTATAGACCCATTGCTAAAGAACTGCATAGGTAAGTTTCCACATACGTTTACAAAAGTTTGTATTTTTTTAATTCATAGATTTAAAAAACTAGCAAAAGTCACCTTTCAGTGCATTCTATTTTTCAAAGCAATGAATACTTTGTTTCATAAAGTAATAGCAAATTGCATCAATCAAAATTAATATAGTTCCAGTGTTAAAGTTCTCCATCTCCTGAAGATAGGAAATCACCAGTATAATAAAAAAAAAAAAAATCTGTAACTGGGATTCTGTAATATTCCCTTATTTCATTTAACTTGCAAACATCAGCCCCCTTTTTTTCTTTTTTATCTTTTGCCACCGACAAGAAATATTTTCCTTCATGCTGTGCTCCAAGGCAGAAATGTAGTCAATTTTTCAACAGGGACCACATTTTACTTTTGTCTCTTGATCGATTTTATGACTGCAGGGACACGCTCAGTTATTCCCTTGTTTTCATTTTTGCATTGTCTGTATTATTTCTGTCCTATCAGGAAACTATTGCCCCTTTCTTAAAATGCTGCATTTAGAGTTGAATGTAAGATGGCAGATGTGAATGACCCATCTCAATGTATTTTCTGCCTGCTTCAAATTTAGTTTGACACCTAAGATTAAAACTATTGAGCTCAAGAAGGACAATGGTACTGACCATACTTCAGTAGCATGTTACAAGCTCTGAGAATCCTAGTAGCAGAAGCAGAGGGGATTTGCGGCTAATAGGCATTCTTCACCTCTAAATAAAATAAAAAAAATCCCTTCTCTTCTACTATGATGATTGCAGTATCTTTTTCGCAGGTTGTTTTTAATCCTGTCATGTTCACCTTGTGATACTTAGGGCAGTTTACACTGCAGCTTTGCTGAGGAAACATTCAAAGTTCCCCTTAATCTGAATATCAAGATTGTTGAACTGCCGAAGTTGGCCTTAATTGTGCACTTTTCAACAAGAAACACAGGCGTTACATCTGCTCACCTATTTTCTGTGAGACCAATAGCTAATGAGGACATTGAATTTATTGAGATACAACACCTGTGGATCCCGATAACATGTATTTTATGTGCACAGATGTTTGTTAATTGTTTTAAAAATCTTGTTATCAACATTTCAATTAAAAACAGAGTCTACTAGAAACAAGTAATAAACCTAATTTCCATTGTCTTTCGATTATAACATAAATAAAGGGCCTCTCAGCGGCAGCAATTCTTTTTTCTCGAGTCAGAAAATTCCTCAGTGATTCCATGGTTGCAAAAAATTCCCCCCCACTTTTGGGGGGGGTGTCCCTTTCCCTCATATTGGCCTTTCAGCTTTATCAGTCCATGTCTTCCTTCCTGCTGCCTAGCTCAGGAGGCAGGTTTACTTCCCACATTCCAGCAACATTTATTGTTCCCACAATTAGGCCTAAGTTTCCTCATATTTTGACAGGCCTTTATCTTCTCATATGTTCATCAGAAATAAGTTAGTTACTCACTCTACTTGCAAGCCAATGCCTCGCCCCAGACATTCTCATACTCCCACATCCATTCCTCAGGACAAAACCACTGTATATGTTGATGTGCCCTATTCATTGCATCCTCTTGTGCATCTAACGGTATAAATCTTCTCCACTTTCATTAATAATTCTCTTGAATAGTTTGACCTATGCAGGTTCCTCAGCTGCTTGTGTCTGAACCCTGGTCTGATTGCCACCTCCCATGGGGCTCTACGGACTTCCTCCCAATCTTCATCTTCTAGTGCGCCATTTCCCTTTCACTATCAGTTATCAAGTACTCTTAAAGGAGTTGTGCAGTTTTTTACCTTTTTTGTAAATTGTGACAATCTCATTTTTAAAGAGGGGGTTCTGTGGACTCTATCCTCCAGCTAGGAGTGGTCCTCTGTGGATGATCCCGTAGTTATGCGAGATGCTAGCGGGTGCCTGATTTCAGTGTACCAGTATGTTCTGTGTCTTAGATAGAATTCTTGGAGTATTGCTTCTCCTCCTAGCTTACTCACCTAGCTTATTGATTCCTGTATGAAGTCTTTAAAATGTCCCCACCCCTTTTAGCATGTCATTATACCAGAATGGTGCTCCTCTGGTTAAGACTCTCTCCGTCCTAGGTACTTATTCCTTTCCCTCCAGGATTTTAGCAAGGATCTTGTGTGTATGGGCATCTTCTTACAACTTGTTATGTTCTATAGATAGACCACATTGCATGCTTATCAATCCTTGGGGCTTGCTCCTTCAGTAGAAGGAACACCCATTCATTATCTACCAGCAGAGGGGGTGCCCAGTAATATTTTTGTACATCTGGGAGAAACCCTCCCTCATAGACCCCTCTTGTCAATTTATTGATCGCAGTGCATGGAGGCTTTAGTTTCCGGAGTAGTTTTCTAACCTCTGCATCCAGCCTTCCGAATAACTCCAGAGGAACCTAGCAGGGAGTGTTTTGAAGGATGCAGAGGAACTTCGAAAAGGGCCACCATTTTGAACAAGCGATCAACTGAGCAGCAACCACATCATTTCTAAATTAGTCTACTAAGTCGTATAGGATGTGGTGAAGGAATTCCTCCAGGTCTCAGTTTATGTATACTTCCAGGGCATTCATGGGTCTTTGCAGGGAACCATCCAGTCAGGGTACACATTAGTCAGGGGAAGCATCCAGTCAGGGGAAACAGGAGCAGTTTCTCCTGTATCCTGAATATATGCCAAATATCGTGAAAACCTTTGAGTATCAATTTTCATCTTGGCCGCCCTATTGGTCTCGATGTAAAACAGTGGTGACAATCATTCCTATTTACGTCGCCAATACTTTTGCCAGAAATGCGATCTCCGCTTTGCACTGGAAGATGGGCCTGTATGAGGCACAATCACCTGCCAGCTTGCATTCCCCAGTATTAGGGGTTACTTTCATAGATTCACATGCTTGAATAATTCCCCGTCGTCGAAGTGGGAGTCCCACATAAAATAGTAGTAAGACATATATACATAAAGTACATACATACTGACTACGTACAAACCCTAAGTTTATACCAAAGGTCCCTTCAGACTTTCACCTTAACGAACCTGTACTACTCAAAACTTTTTTCCCTAACCCTCAGTCTCCCGCTGAGCGTAGTCTTCATTCCCTGGACCTGAAATGATGCCTCAAATACTATATCCAACGCACTGCTGCCTTTCGAAAATCAGACCAGCTCTTTGTAGCCTATGGACGGCTGCGCAAAGGACATCCTGTTACTAAACAAACCATTGCTCGATGGATTTCTTCTGCCATCTCCTACTGCCATCAACGGGCTGGCAAGCCTCTTTCCGCTCCGGTGCGAGCACACTCTACAAGGGCGGTGGCTTCCTCTACGGCCCTATTTGTTGGAGTGCCTCTGCATCAGATATGCAGGGCGGCAACGTGGTCCAGCAGGCACACATTCACGAGGCACTACTGTTCGAGGCATGTGGGCTGCTGAATTCATATCTATAGCATAGATTACCGCCTAGTGTTGGGTCTGGATGATTGCACATTGTTGTCCTGGAAGAGTCTTCGAAGTATCACGAGATAGGTGGCTCCTCCCCTGGACTACAGTGCGCATGGGCATCGACTCCATCCCCAGATTGTTTTTTTCCGCCATTGGGTTCGGATGCTTATTTGATCACTCCAGTTCGAATTCGATAAAAACTTTCTTTTCGGCCCGCAGGCCTTTCCTATATCGTCGGTATTGTTATTGCGTTCGATGCCCAGCTCTGTTCCGGCTCAGTTCCCGAGTCGGACATCCAGAGGAGTCGCGTGGCTCTTCGGTGCTCAAGGCCCAGTCAACGCAACAAGACTTATTCGACAACACATCATGGAACGGAGCCCGTTCAAGAGGTGCCCCGTGTGCAACTCCAAGTATCCCCACATCAACGTCCACCCGGTGTGCAACAAGTGCCTGTCGCCGGACCACGATGAAGCCAACTGTATGGCTTGTTCTCGTTTTCGCTCCAAGAAGACGATTCGACTTCGGCGCGTGGCGCGCCTGGAGGCCCAGCAGACGGCACCTGACCCGGTGAACATTTTCGATACCGAGGGAGAAGAAGCAGACGAGCAGGAAGTTCAGGAGCCAATTTCCATTCCAGCGGCGGAGATCGACTCCAACTACGACGCAGACGTCGACATGCTCGATACAGAAGACGTCGTCGACGAGGTAGGAGACGACGATGGGGCCTATGGGGCCACGGAAGATAGCTCAGGCGAAGAGCTATGCCCCGTTCGGACATTGACTAAGGCTCAGGTCGAGGGATCGCCACATGGCCTTACCCAAGATCTTACCCCTAAATCCACGGTCTCGCCTCCGGGCCCGACTACGGACACTTCTGCGGAGCCGCCATTGGTCAAATCGAAACCGAAAGGGAAAGCCTCGGTCTCCACAGACACTTCTACGGAGCCGCCATTACTAAAATCTAAACCGAAAGAGAAAGCTTCGGTCTCGACAAAAACGAAAGTGATAGAGGAGCCATCGACACAGAAAATACCTGTCGCCTTGGTCGGCTCCACGTCTTCGGACATGTCGGTGCAGATGAAGCCGAAGAAGGTTGTCGAATCGGTGAAGTCGCTTAAGGGCGTCGAGCCGAAGACTGGGGCACCAAAAACGCTTGTCAAAGCCGCCGACCCAAAACCGTCAGCGCCAAAGGCCGCCGACACAGTCAAGGGACTCGGAGCTCCGAAAGCTGTCGATCCAACCCGTCGGACCGACAAGGCCAAGAGTACCACTACCCTCGAGTCACCACGTGGTGGTGGCTCGAAGGCGCCTGTTGAGTCGACGAAGCCGTCCGCATCCTTCACGAAGCAGGTGTCGGACTCGTTGCAGCGTATTAAAGACAAGGCTTCCGCAGTGGGATCCGAAGGATGCTTCCACACCGAAGCCAGCCTCCAAACCACACAAGTCAACGGCGCCGATTCGGTTCACGC
Source organism: Lissotriton helveticus (assembly GCF_964261635.1). Classification (NCBI taxonomy): domain Eukaryota; kingdom Metazoa; phylum Chordata; class Amphibia; order Caudata; family Salamandridae; genus Lissotriton; species Lissotriton helveticus. The sequence goes on from NC_136057.1 coordinate 921,337,871, forward strand.
TGCCGCCGAAAGTGGCGCCGAAGGAGTTCGCGCCCAAGCAGGTCATCGAGCAGTCCATACCGGTCTCCACCGGGCCGAAGCCTACCCCTGCTGTTGTAGGCACGAAGCATCGGCAACCCCTACTCTAGGACCAGTCGGAACAGTTTATCGACGCCAACACCGGTAAACTGTCCATTTACAAGCGCAAGATCACGCCGGCACAGCCCATGGAGTCCTACACAATTCCTTTGAAAAAGAAAAAGGATTCCATGGATTCCCCAGTTCTTGTAGACTTGATTAATCCACGTGCTCAGGACACTGCTCCAATCTCGCCCACTTACTCAGATGTGGAGGCTGGGGAAGGTGACTACGACGAGTACAACTACCCTGCTGACACTGATCCTGAAGATCACCATGACACATGGACAGATGCTGCAGACCCAGGGGATCCACAAACTGCCCAGGACACTCAAGTATATGCTGTCAAAACCTCCCCCACTGAGGATTCGGCAGCATTTAATGCACTAATTGAGAGGGCAGCAAAAAATCACGACGTCCAGCTGCATGCTGACCCTATTGAAGTGGACTTTCTGTTTGATACCTTTTCCACCTCTGAAAAGACTGTCAAGACTCTGCCAATGCTAAAGGGTGTCTTGAAACATGCTGCAGACATTTTTAAAGAACCCACACGTGCCAGGGTTATAAACCCCAGAATTGAAAAAAGTACAAGCCGGCACCTGGCGACCCTACCTACATCAGGGGCCAGTTGCCGTTGGACTCCCTGGTTGTTTCTAATGCCTGGAAGAGGGCAAATTCACAGACTACTGGTGATGCTCCTCCCCCTGACAAGGAGTCTAAAGTGCTCGAAGCATCAGGGAAGAGGGTGGCGGCTCAAGCGGCCAATATCTGGCGTATTTCTAACACGCAGGCACTCTTGGCCAGATATGACAGGGCACACTATGATACCCTTGAAACACTCTTACAACACTTGCCAGATGAGTATAAGGAGGCAGCCGAGATGCTCATTCAAGAAGGGAAGCTCATCTCAAATGCTTCAATTAAGCGTGCGCTAGACGCAGCGGACACCGCGGCCAGGGCCATTAACACCAGTGTAATGTTGCGGCGTCAGGCCTGGCTCAGAATCTCCGGGTTCAAGCCGGAGATACAAACCACCATCCTCAATCAACCTGTCAACCCTGACCACTTATTTGGCCCGGAGGTGGACACCACCCTGGAAAAAATCAAAAAAGACACCGAGACTGCAAAGTCTATGGGGGCTCTTCAGTCCCAGCAGTTCAGGGGTAGTACTTTTCGTCGCTCAAGCAATAGAGGTGTTTCCAGAGGCCAGATGTCCCAGCAAACACAGTACACTAAAGGTGGTGCACAAACCTCTTACAACAAGCAGAGTAGAGGCGGATATCGCGGCAACAGCACCAAGGGCAGAGGTCGTGGAAATAACAACTCCCGATCCTCCGCAGCCAACAAACAGTGACGCCTTGTCACTGCCCCCCGACCATATGACACCTGTCGGGGGGAGACTCCAACAGTTCCTGCCAGTCTGGAAATCCATCACCACAGACAGGTGCATCAGAAAACTTATCCAGTACGGTTATTGTCTGGAGTTAACACCCACTCCACCCAACCTCCCCCCAAGGCACCGTCCTATCTCAACAGAGCATTTGCACTTATTGCAGCAAGAGGTGCTCGTCATGCTGCAAAAAGGGGCAATCGAGCTCGTGCCACTGGAACAAAGAGGCTCGGGAGTGTACTCCCTGTACTTCTTGATCCCAAAAAAGGACGGGTCCTTGCGACCCATACTGGACCTCAGACCCCTAAACCAGTACATTCTATCAGAACACTTTCACATGCTAACTCTGCAGCAGGTTCTTCCGATGCTCAGTCAAGGGGATTTCCTCGCAACATTAGATCTAAAAGATGCATATTTTCACATTCCACTACATCCCTCACTCAGAAAATACCTCAGATTCACCATTCAGAATCAGCATTACCAATTCAAGGTCCTCCCTTTCGGAGTGACCACAGCGCCCAGAGTGTTCACAAAGTGCCTAGCTACAGTGGCGGCGCACCTCAGGAGACAAAACGTTCACGTCTACCCTTATCTGGACGACTGGCTTGTACAAGCAAAGTCGGCCCAGCAGTGCGCTGCCAACATGTCCCACACCATTCACCTACTTTACGATCTGGGATTCTCACTGAATTACCCAAAGTCACACCTTCAGCCCGCCCATGTACGGCAGTATCTGGGCGTGACAAACACTCTGGCAGCCACAGCACAGCCAAATTCAGTGAGGATCGACAGCATTCAATTGCTGATACAAAAATTCAGACCGCAACACTCGCTTCCAGCACGAGTGTTCATGCAGTTGATAGGCATGATGGCCTCTTGCATCTTCATAGTCCCGCACGCGAGACTACATATGCGTCCGCTTCAGGAGTGCTTAGCACGTCAGTGGAATCAGGCTCACGGACAGTTGAAAGACCTAGTGTTGGTGACCGGTCGGGCATACAACTCTCTGCATTGGTGGAATCCACACAACCTTTGCAAGGGCCGACCGTTCCAGGAGCCTGTGCCACAGATCATCCTAACGACGGACGCATCACTCCAGGGTTGGGGAGCTCATGTACTCCACTACACAGTGCAGGGACTATGGACAACGCAGCAAAAGAAGGTGCACATCAACCACCTAGAGTTGATGGGGGATCTTCATGGCACTGAAGGCATTCCAGATACATCTGTGCAACAAAGTCGTGTTGATCCGGACGGACAACATGACCGCCATGTACTACATTCAGAAGCAGGGAGGTACACACTCTCCACAGTTGTCTCATCTGGCTCAAAGCATGTGGAAGTGGGCCATTCAGAGGAACATCTTCCTCATGGCGGAACACCTCCCAGGCCAGGACAAACAGATGGCGGATCTGCTCAGCAGGTACAGCCACCAACTGCACGAGTGGGAGATACATCCATCAGTGCTCCACCCGTACTTCCAGCAATGGGGTCATCCAGAGATAGACCTGTTCGCCACAAGGGAAAACGCCAAATGCCAAAGCTTTGCCGCCAGGTTCCCGCACCCACAGTCGCAGGGCAATGCGATATGGATGAACTGGTCAGGCAAATATGCGTACGCTTTTCCCCCAGCACCTCTAATACCGCTGGTGGCACGATAGCTAAAGCAACACTCGATGACGCTCATCCTGGTTGCTCCAACGTGGGCCCGCCAACCATGGTACACCACGTTTCTAGAACTTTCCGTGGTACCGCATCAAAGGCTGCACCTCACACCCAGACTTTTGACGCAGAGCCATGGCGACATTCAGCACCCAGATCCGCAACAGCTCAACCTGGCGATCTGGCTCCTGAGGTCTTAGAGTTTGGCTACCTCAACTTACCTCCTGCCTGCATGGATATCATACGGGAGGCAAGAAAGCCCACCACCAGAGCATGCTACGCAGCCAAATGGAAGCGGTTTGTCATTTATTGCGTGGACCACCACATTGACCCACTTGACGCGTCCACGCACAACATCATTTGTTATCTGTTGCATCTTTACAAATGCAATCTGGCATATGCTTCCATTCGGATACATTTATCCGCCATGCGGCTTATCTCCAAAACAGGCAGCATCTCTCTCTTTTCCGAGTGCCTGCCATTAAAGCTTTTCTAGAGGGGCTCAAACGAGTCATTCCTCCCAGGACCCCATGTGCTCCTGAATGGAATCTTAATGTGGTACTCACCCGACTGATGGGTCCACCTTTTGAGCCTCTGCATTCATGCGAGATCCAGTTTTTAACATGGAAAGTGGCTTTCCTAATAGCCATTATGTCACTGCGACGTGTTAGTGAGCTCCAAGCGCTCACTGTACAAGAGCCATTCATACAAATTCACTCCAACCGGGTGGTGCTGCGCACCAACCCTAAATTTCTTCCAAAGGTGGTTTCACAGTTCCATGTCAATCAAACTATTGAACTGCCTGTGTTCTTCCAAAATCCAGAGACAGTAGCTGAAAGAATGCTCCACACTCTTGACGTCAAACGAGCTTTGATGTACTACATTGATAGGACCAAAGATTTTAGGAAGACAAAACAACTCTTTGTTGCCTTTTCAGCACAACACAAGGGCAATCCCATTTCCAAAGCAGGTATAGCCAGGTGGATCGTTAAGTGTATTCAAATCTGCTATCAAAAGGCTAAGCGCACTTTAACGATTCCCCCCCAAGAGCCCACTCCACCCGTAAGTTGGGGGCCTCCATGGCTTTCCTTGGGAATATACCTTTGGAAGACATTTGTAGAGCAGCCACATGGTCTACCCCACACACATTTACAAAACACTACTGTGTAGATGTGCACTCCAAGCAGCTGTAGGGCAGGCTGTTCTAAAGACACTTTTTCAAACGTCTGCAGCTGGCACTGGCGGCGGCCGCTAATGGAGGGACTGCTATATATTCTATGCTGTAGATATGAATTCAGCAGCCCACATGCCTCGAACTGAATATGCTACTTACCAGTATGCATCTGTTCTTGGCATGTAGGGCTGCTGACATTCATATCGCCCACCCTCCTCCCCGGCGCCTGTAGCGGCTGCAGACTTTACACTTACTCTCAGCATGGTCATCGCTCACACTGTTACACTCCATCTTCGCCACAATGGCTAAAAACAATCTGGGGATGGAGTCGATGCCCATGCGCACTGTAGTCCAGGGGAGGAGCCACCTATCTCGTGATACTTCGAAGACTCTTCCAGGACAACAATGTGCAATCATCCGGACCCAACACTAGGCGGCAATCTATGCTATAGATATGAATGTCAGCAGCCCTACATGCCAAGAACAGATGCATACTGGTAAGTAGCATATTCAGTCTGGAGACAGCTGACGCTGCAGCGGTGCTGCGAAATCTCTTCAAATAAAGGTGAGCCTCTGTTGCTTCCCGCCTCCTGTCATAAAAGGTTTTTCTTGTGCATTATTTTAAATGTTGCAAATGTGTATTTATATCATTACCTTTTCTTTATTACCTTTTATGACTTTGAGTATTATGCCGTACTGCTTTCTATTCTTATTCAAGCATGTGAATCTATGAAAGACGCCCCTAATGCTAGAGAAGAACAAAAGTTACTTGCCTGTAAACTGTGGTTCTCCAGTATTGGTGTCTTTCATAGATTCACATGCGACCCACCCTTTCTCCCCTCAGAGGCTCTCTTCTCCTCATGCACTTTTAGTCACTCTTGTGCTACAAAAATCTGAGGGATTGAGCTTCTGAGGAGAAGGTTCTAGAGGGTGCTACAGCCTGATTGGCTGGATTGTGCACTATTATAATGACATGGATATGCTACTTAAGTGAACTGTCTCTATGCTTTCTATGGGCCAATGTTGTTCTATGGTACTCTAAGGTTTTATTTCTTTTAGATATATTTTGATATCTATATATATATATATCTATATATATATAGATATATATATATATATATATGTGTGTATATATATGTATGTATGTATGTATGTACTTTATGTATATATGTTTCTTACTACTATTTTATGTACCGTGGGACTCCCACTTCGACGACTGGGAATTATTCAAGCATGTGAATCTATGAAAGACACCAATACTGGAGAACCACAGTTTACAGGTAAGTAACTTTTGTTCTTCCTTGAGTATTGCCACAAAAGTGGCCAGGCGCTGATCGTATGGCAGCAAACACTTTTTCAGAGGCCTCCGTAAACATTCATAGAATAAGGTATGTCTTCTATAATTTCACAGGCAGACCATTGGGTCTGGCACTTTAACAGATTGTAAATCTCTGTTCACCTCAGCATTTCTCCCTACCTCCAGTAAGTGAATGTGAGAGTGGGTATTTAAGGGCTAGGTAGGGGATTAAGGTATTCTCTATTGTTTACCTGAAGGGAGAGAGGGCACCTCTGATTCCTTGTTCCGCTCTCCACCTGTAGCATTCCAGTTTTCTAGTTGCCTCCGATCTCCACATCTATCACAGGCTGCATGTCTCATTTCTCCAACCTTCCTTCTGCCACCACTTTTACTTCTGCTTCCCTTATTTAATCACTCTGTTCCCTCTGGTAGTGTCCCATCTGTGGCTGTGCTTTGAAGACTAATCTTGAGCCAAGGCCAGGGGGAGACCCAACACACCTTCTGCCTTTATTCTTTTGATTCATGCACACTCCTCCACTCTGCTCTAGTGCCCTCGAACCTTTCCATCTATCTGAGGCACAGTGCTGCAGCGCCTGATTCCCGGCCCTGCAGCCTCAGTCAAATTCCCAAAGGGCTTCTTGAGCAAGCGCATTACCTTTTCCAGCAACCTCATTCCAGCACCCGTCACCACTGCTTCACGGATGCTACATGCACTCTAAGCCTCCGATTCTCCTACTGTTGTGACAGTGCCTCTTGGGCTTGTTTCTCACCTTACACACCACAGCTGAAGACTTAGCTCTAGGCCCGCACCGCCTATCTCATGTGATCTACCTATCATTTAATCGCCATGCCATGGCTGTTAGTCGTTCTTTTCGGCCTTCCAGGGTCCACAGGAGCCTCCACCTTGTTGGTACACTTTTCTTGCCAGTGTAGTACAGTTTATAGAACGAATGAGTGTACGATTTTGTTGTCTGGTTCGGGAGCTGTGTATCAGTGCAGCCATTTGGCCTTCGTCTGGCCATCTACCCCCTGATGTACATTTGTGACTTGACTCCATTTCCTCATTTTCCAGAAAGTGGGTACAGAATTTACTATTAATCTGCAACAAATTCTGGTGTTTAATGGTAGTGAAGATAAATGTAACATTTTGAAAGTGCAAATTGCCAGTCACTAACCAGCGTCACCTTCTTAGTCATTAGGGCTAATGGCATCTTTCATATTTGGCTTTCTGTTTGTGCACGGAGAAACTGGGGGAGATGTGCCTGAAGAAATGCATTTCAATAATATAATGAAAATTTCGTAAAAACACTATTGTAAGGAAATTGGTTTTTTGCAGGTTTACTCCTCCACATTTGCCCCCATTTTGACTAATAGACACTGGTGTAATGGCTCTGAAATGCCCTGAGCCCAGCTAAGCAGGACTCTGTGCATGTCCTCTGTCCCTTAAAATGGTCTACATTTAATTGGATCAACCCAAATTCGCATAACCGACTTACTTGTAATGGCACAGCGGGCCTGAAGGTTGAGATCTTTTATGCACTGCAGCAGCAGTTGTTTCCCTACCAGTATAAGGTAAGCTTGGCTCTATTTGCCACTGCAGACTGAAAGGGCAGTTTAAAACTGCAAACTCAACTTTGCCATTTAAAGTAATGGCAAAGCCCAAGCCTCCTTTTTAGGTCTCGCCTGAGCCCGCACGCATGCTTTGCTCTGCAAGGCTTATTGTAAGGACTTCCAACTCCCAGAGCTTTTCCTCTTGTTTTTTTTTTTTACTGCCACGCATTTGTTTGGCCATGACGTAATGCTTCCACAAAAGAAAGCACGCAAATAGCCAAAGGTTCGGGTGTGTTCCGCCTTCTCTTTAAATGTCCCTTCCCATAACCTGTGTGTCTCGGGAGCGAGCAGCGGCACCATCTGTTTCCAATTATCGTGCCCGCGCTTGTTTACATTTGCCTGTCTCACAGTCGCGTTAATTTGAAACAGTGGCAGTTTACTTTTGCGGTCACACGTTTCTTTTTTTCTTTTAACTTTGATGCCTATTCCCCCCTCCCACCCGCTCTTCAGCAAAGTACTTGTTCTTAAAGTGCTCGATGTCACGCTTTAACTTTAAAAAATGTTTTTAGGGCTCGGCCTACGTCACCACTTCATCAGAAGTGGGGCGGAGCTCCGAGCCGTATTGTTACGGGGCTCAGAATAGTGAAGTAAAAATTCCTCACTGCGCGTGATTTTTCCGTAGTTTATTTTGGCATCTGCATGCTAATTGGTCCTCGCAGTGCTGTGTTTCTAGTAGCCTTCACGCAATAGGCCATATGGATTTTAGTTTGTGCACTTCCTGCATATTCTGTGCGGTTATGCGCAGGGGAGTGCAATAAATTGTCAATTACGAGCTGTCAGGGTGCCACGGTAATTGAACCCAGATGTTCCGGGCGCGTTCACCAGTCTGCAGTGAGTTTGGTGGGCGCGCGTTCGTCTGCATCCTTTTATGTGTAAGTGTTGGCCTTTGAAGAGCTGTTTTTTTTTTTTAAGTAAACTGTGAAAGCGATCGCTTCTTATGAAATTTTCAAAACAACGTGGTATAAGTGTGCATTTCCCTTTTTGTCATCTGTGTTGACACAGAGGGGCGCTGGGCTGGGGCAGGGTCAGTCTGCTTGTAGGAGCTGTTAAACCTATTCGCGTTGCATGTACAGAGGGGCGCTGGGCTGGGGCACGGTCAGTGTGCTCGCAAGGCTTGGTACAGAGGGGCGCTGGGCTTGGGTAGTGTCAGTGTGCTTGCAGAGCATGGTTCTGGCGTCACAGACATATGCTGTACGCTCGTGCACCACTCTCCAGTTTCTTTATTTTGTAGGTCCCTGTCCGCGTCAATTGCGCTTTTCGGCATTTGTGTTCACACAGAGGGTCGCTGGGCTGGAGAAGGGTCAGTGTGCTTGCAGAGCATAGTTTCTGCGTCACAGAGGGGTGCTGGGCTGGGGCAGGGTCAGTCTGCTCCTAACCACATTTTCAGTATTAAAAACGCTTATTTTCTTAATGTTTGTTGTTAGTGCGGAAACAGAGGGGGCAGTGTCAGTGTGCTCGCAAGGCTTGGTACAGAGGGGCGCTGGGCTGGGGCAGGGTCATTCTGCTTCTAGGAGTTGTTAAACTAGGAATAGTCACGTCCAACTTGGCAACTTCTCAGGGTGAACATTGCATGAGTGTGTTGGGTGAGCAGTGTGTGTGTGTGTGTGTGTGTGAGTGTGTAGGGTGAGCAGTGTGTAAGTGTGTATGATTAGCAGTGTGTGAGTGTATATGATTAGCAGTGTGTGAGTGTATTGGGTTAGTAGTGTGTGAGTGTGCAGGGTTAGCAGTGTGTGAATGTACAGGGCTAGCAGTGTGAATGTATATGGTGTGTAGTGTGGGAATGTGCACAGTGAGCAATGTGTGTGTGTGATCAGGGTGAGCAGTGTGTGAGTGTGCAGGGTGAGCAGTGTGAGACTGTGTAGGGTGAGCAGTGTGTGACTATGTAGGGTGAGCAGTGTGTGAGTGTGCAGGGTGAGCAGTGTGTGTATGCAGGGTGAGCAGTGTGCAAGTGTGCAGGGTGAGCTGTGTGCGAGTGTGCAGAATGAGCAGTGTGTGAGTGTGCAGGGTGATCAATATGTGGGTGTCCAGGGCCAGCAGTGTGTGTGTGCAAGGTCAGTAGATTAGAGCTGTGCCTTGAGATGAACAGATCATCGCCAGTGGGGCTCCCTTATGGCATTTACAGCAGGTATTTACTGGATCCATTACTTGCCTGCATCCTCATTGGAATATCTGTCTGCAACTTTCATTCTCTACTGAGATTTCAGTTTTGAAAACTCCCTGCTGACCTCTGAGTACCTTTATTTTTGTCCTCAAATGCCCTGGTGTGAGTGAGTGTAGATTGAGTGTAGATTGAGTGTAGATTGAGTGTAGATTGAGTGTAGAATGAGTGTAGAGTATGAGTGAGTGCTGCAGAGTGTGAGTGTTGCAGATTTTGAGTGAGTGCAGTGTGTGTGCTGAGTGAAAGTGAGTACTGCAGAATGAGAGTGAGTGCTGCAGAGTGAAAATGAGTCCCGCATTGTGAGAGTGGGTGCTGCAGAGTGTGAGTGAGTGCAGAGTGTGAGTGAGTGCAGAGTGTGAGCAGAGTGCAGAGCGTGAGCAGAGTGCAGAGCGTGAGCAGAGTGCAGAGCGTGAGCAGAGTGCAGAGCGTGAGCAGAGTGCAGAGCGTGAGCAGAGTGCAGAGCGTGAGCAGAGTGCAGAGCGTGAGCAGAGTGCAGAGCGTGAGCAGAGTGCAGAGCGTGAGCAGAGTGCAGAGCGTGAGCAGAGTGCAGAGCGTGAGCAGAGTGCAGAGCGTGAGCAGAGTGCAGAGCGTGAGCAGAGTGCAGAGCGTGAGCAGAGTGCAGAGCGTGAGCAGAGTGCAGAGCGTGAGCAGAGTGCAGAGCGTGAGCAGAGTGCAGAGCGTGAGCAGAGTGCAGAGCGTGAGCAGAGTGCAGAGCGTGAGCAGAGTGCAGAGCGTGAGCAGAGTGCAGAGCGTGAGCAGAGTGCAGAGCGTGAGCAGAGTGCAGAGCGTGAGCAGAGTGCAGAGCGTGAGCAGAGTGCAGAGCGTGAGCAGAGTGCAGAGCGTGAGCAGAGTGCAGAGCGTGAGCAGAGTGCAGAGCGTGAGCAGAGTGCAGAGCGTGAGCAGAGTGCAGAGCGTGAGCAGAGTGCAGAGCGTGAGCAGAGTGCAGAGCGTGAGCAGAGTGCAGAGCGTGAGCAGAGTGCAGAGCGTGAGCAGAGTGCAGAGCGTGAGCAGAGTGCAGAGCGTGAGCAGAGTGCAGAGCGTGAGCAGAGTGCAGAGCGTGAGCAGAGTGCAGAGCGTGAGCAGAGTGCAGAGCGTGAGCAGAGTGCAGAGCGTGAGCAGAGTGCAGAGCGTGAGCAGAGTGCAGAGCGTGAGCAGAGTGCAGAGCGTGAGCAGAGTGCAGAGCGTGAGCAGAGTGCAGAGCGTGAGCAGAGTGCAGAGCGTGAGCAGAGTGCAGAGCGTGAGCAGAGTGCAGAGCGTGAGCAGAGTGCAGAGCGTGAGCAGAGTGCAGAGCGTGAGCAGAGTGCAGAGCGTGAGCAGAGTGCAGAGCGTGAGCAGAGTGCAGAGCGTGAGCAGAGTGCAGAGCGTGAGCAGAGTGCAGAGCGTGAGCAGAGTGCAGAGCGTGAGCAGAGTGCAGAGCGTGAGCAGAGTGCAGAGCGTGAGCAGAGTGCAGAGCGTGAGCAGAGTGCAGAGCGTGAGCAGAGTGCAGAGCGTGAGCAGAGTGCAGAGCGTGAGCAGAGTGCAGAGCGTGAGCAGAGTGCAGAGCGTGAGCAGAGTGCAGAGCGTGAGCAGAGTGCAGAGCGTGAGCAGAGTGCAGAGCGTGAGCAGAGTGCAGAGCGTGAGCAGAGTGCAGAGCGTGAGCAGAGTGCAGAGCGTGAGCAGAGTGCAGAGCGTGAGCAGAGTGCAGAGCGTGAGCAGAGTGCAGAGCGTGAGCAGAGTGCAGAGCGTGAGCAGAGTGCAGAGCGTGAGCAGAGTGCAGAGCGTGAGCAGAGTGCAGAGCGTGAGCAGAGTGCAGAGCGTGAGCAGAGTGCAGAGCGTGAGCAGAGTGCAGAGCGTGAGCAGAGTGCAGAGCGTGAGCAGAGTGCAGAGCGTGAGCAGAGTGCAGAGCGTGAGCAGAGTGCAGAGCGTGAGCAGAGTGCAGAGCGTGAGCAGAGTGCAGAGCGTGAGCAGAGTGCAGAGCGTGAGCAGAGTGCAGAGCGTGAGCAGAGTGCAGAGCGTGAGCAGAGTGCAGAGCGTGAGCAGAGTGCAGAGCGTGAGCAGAGTGCAGAGCGTGAGCAGAGTGCAGAGCGTGAGCAGAGTGCAGAGCGTGAGCAGAGTGCAGAGCGTGAGCAGAGTGCAGAGCGTGAGCAGAGTGCAGAGCGTGAGCAGAGTGCAGAGCGTGAGCAGAGTGCAGAGCGTGAGCAGAGTGCAGAGCGTGAGCAGAGTGCAGAGCGTGAGCAGAGTGCAGAGCGTGAGCAGAGTGCAGAGCGTGAGCAGAGTGCAGAGCGTGAGCAGAGTGCAGAGCGTGAGCAGAGTGCAGAGCGTGAGCAGAGTGCAGAGCGTGAGCAGAGTGCAGAGCGTGAGCAGAGTGCAGAGCGTGAGCAGAGTGCAGAGCGTGAGCAGAGTGCAGAGCGTGAGCAGAGTGCAGAGCGTGAGCAGAGTGCAGAGCGTGAGCAGAGTGCAGAGCGTGAGCAGAGTGCAGAGCGTGAGCAGAGTGCAGAGCGTGAGCAGAGTGCAGAGCGTGAGCAGAGTGCAGAGCGTGAGCAGAGTGCAGAGCGTGAGCAGAGTGCAGAGCGTGAGCAGAGTGCAGAGCGTGAGCAGAGTGCAGAGCGTGAGCAGAGTGCAGAGCGTGAGCAGAGTGCAGAGCGTGAGCAGAGTGCAGAGCGTGAGCAGAGTGCAGAGCGTGAGCAGAGTGCAGAGCGTGAGCAGAGTGCAGAGCGTGAGCAGAGTGCAGAGCGTGAGCAGAGTGCAGAGCGTGAGCAGAGTGCAGAGCGTGAGCAGAGTGCAGAGCGTGAGCAGAGTGCAGAGCGTGAGCAGAGTGCAGAGCGTGAGCAGAGTGCAGAGCGTGAGCAGAGTGCAGAGCGTGAGCAGAGTGCAGAGCGTGAGCAGAGTGCAGAGCGTGAGCAGAGTGCAGAGCGTGAGCAGAGTGCAGAGCGTGAGCAGAGTGCAGAGCGTGAGCAGAGTGCAGAGCGTGAGCAGAGTGCAGAGCGTGAGCAGAGTGCAGAGCGTGAGCAGAGTGCAGAGCGTGAGCAGAGTGCAGAGCGTGAGCAGAGTGCAGAGCGTGAGCAGAGTGCAGAGCGTGAGCAGAGTGCAGAGCGTGAGCAGAGTGCAGAGCGTGAGCAGAGTGCAGAGCGTGAGCAGAGTGCAGAGCGTGAGCAGAGTGCAGAGCGTGAGCAGAGTGCAGAGCGTGAGCAGAGTGCAGAGCGTGAGCAGAGTGCAGAGCGTGAGCAGAGTGCAGAGCGTGAGCAGAGTGCAGAGCGTGAGCAGAGTGCAGAGCGTGAGCAGAGTGCAGAGCGTGAGCAGAGTGCAGAGCGTGAGCAGAGTGCAGAGCGTGAGCAGAGTGCAGAGCGTGAGCAGAGTGCAGAGCGTGAGCAGAGTGCAGAGCGTGAGCAGAGTGCAGAGCGTGAGCAGAGTGCAGAGCGTGAGCAGAGTGCAGAGCGTGAGCAGAGTGCAGAGCGTGAGCAGAGTGCAGAGCGTGAGCAGAGTGCAGAGCGTGAGCAGAGTGCAGAGCGTGAGCAGAGTGCAGAGCGTGAGCAGAGTGCAGAGCGTGAGCAGAGTGCAGAGCGTGAGCAGAGTGCAGAGCGTGAGCAGAGTGCAGAGCGTGAGCAGAGTGCAGAGCGTGAGCAGAGTGCAGAGCGTGAGCAGAGTGCAGAGCGTGAGCAGAGTGCAGAGCGTGAGCAGAGTGCAGAGCGTGAGCAGAGTGCAGAGCGTGAGCAGAGTGCAGAGCGTGAGCAGAGTGCAGAGCGTGAGCAGAGTGCAGAGCGTGAGCAGAGTGCAGAGCGTGAGCAGAGTGCAGAGCGTGAGCAGAGTGCAGAGCGTGAGCAGAGTGCAGAGCGTGAGCAGAGTGCAGAGCGTGAGCAGAGTGCAGAGCGTGAGCAGAGTGCAGAGCGTGAGCAGAGTGCAGAGCGTGAGCAGAGTGCAGAGCGTGAGCAGAGTGCAGAGCGTGAGCAGAGTGCAGAGCGTGAGCAGAGTGCAGAGCGTGAGCAGAGTGCAGAGCGTGAGCAGAGTGCAGAGCGTGAGCAGAGTGCAGAGCGTGAGCAGAGTGCAGAGCGTGAGCAGAGTGCAGAGCGTGAGCAGAGTGCAGAGCGTGAGCAGAGTGCAGAGCGTGAGCAGAGTGCAGAGCGTGAGCAGAGTGCAGAGCGTGAGCAGAGTGCAGAGCGTGAGCAGAGTGCAGAGCGTGAGCAGAGTGCAGAGCGTGAGCAGAGTGCAGAGCGTGAGCAGAGTGCAGAGCGTGAGCAGAGTGCAGAGCGTGAGCAGAGTGCAGAGCGTGAGCAGAGTGCAGAGCGTGAGCAGAGTGCAGAGCGTGAGCAGAGTGCAGAGCGTGAGCAGAGTGCAGAGCGTGAGCAGAGTGCAGAGCGTGAGCAGAGTGCAGAGCGTGAGCAGAGTGCAGAGCGTGAGCAGAGTGCAGAGCGTGAGCAGAGTGCAGAGCGTGAGCAGAGTGCAGAGCGTGAGCAGAGTGCAGAGCGTGAGCAGAGTGCAGAGCGTGAGCAGAGTGCAGAGCGTGAGCAGAGTGCAGAGCGTGAGCAGAGTGCAGAGCGTGAGCAGAGTGCAGAGCGTGAGCAGAGTGCAGAGCGTGAGCAGAGTGCAGAGCGTGAGCAGAGTGCAGAGCGTGAGCAGAGTGCAGAGCGTGAGCAGAGTGCAGAGCGTGAGCAGAGTGCAGAGCGTGAGCAGAGTGCAGAGCGTGAGCAGAGTGCAGAGCGTGAGCAGAGTGCAGAGCGTGAGCAGAGTGCAGCGCGTGAGCGCGTGAGCGCGTGTGAGCAGAGTGCGTGAGCGCGTGTGTGTGTGAGCAGAGTGCGTGAGCGCGTGTGAGCAGAGTGCGTGAGCGCGTGTGCGCGTGAGCAGAGTGCGTGAGCGCGTGTGCGCGTGAGCAGAGTGCGTGAGCGCGTGAGCAGTGTGTGTGTGAGCAGAGTGCGTGAGCGCGTGAGCGCGTGAGCAGAGTGCGTGAGCGCGTGAGCGCGTGAGCAGAGTGCGTGAGCGCGTGAGCGCGTGAGCAGAGTGCGTGAGCGCGTGAGCAGTGTGTGTGTGAGCAGAGTGCGTGAGCGCGTGTGTGTGTGAGCAGAGTGCGTGAGCGCGTGTGTGTGTGAGCAGAGTGCGTGAGCGCGTGTGTGTGTGAGCAGAGTGCGTGAGCGCGTGAGCAGAGTGCGTGAGTGCGTGAGCGCGTGAGCGCGTGAGCGCGTGAGCAGAGTGCGTGAGTGCGTGAGCGCGTGTGCGTGTGAGCGTGTGTGCGTGTGTGCGTGTGAGCGTGTGTGCGTGTGTGCGTGTGTGCGTGTGAGCGTGTGTGCGTGAGCGTGTGTGCGTGTGTGTGTGAGCGTGTGTGCGTGTGTGTGAGCGTGCGTGTGTGTGTGAGCGTGTGTGCGCAGAATAAGACCACACAGCGCTTGGCTCTGTAGGCGCTTCTAGCAATTTTAAAATACCCGTTTTTTCTTAATTATTTTAATTGTGTTCGAAAATTATTCCCTGATTTTAAACTCACCCGCCGTATTCCTGCACCTTAATAGTGCCCTGCACGCTGCTTTGGCGGACTGTCCAGCGCGCCTTCCTCGAGCTTGAGCGCCATCTTGGGTGGTTTCAGGGACGCTGACGCCTTTCATTGAGCGCTCTAGCAGTCCGGTTGACTGGCTAGAGGCAACTCGGCGCACATATTTAAAAGCCGTAAAGAGGTAGGGTCTGCCTGAAAGGCATCGCATTTCTGCGCGCAGCGCTTGGCTCTGTAGACGCTTCTAGCAATTTTAAAATACCTGTTTTTTCTTATTTATTTTAATTATGTTCGAAAATTATTCCCTGATTTTAAACTCACCTGCCGCATTCCTGCACCTTAATAGTGCCCTGCACCGCTGCTTTGGCGGACTGTCCAGCGCGCCTTCCTCGAGCTTGAGCGCCATCTTGGGGGGTTTCAGGGACGCTGACGCATTTCATTGAGCGCTCTAGCAGTCAGGTTGACTAGCTAGAGCCCTATATATCTCCAGTATTAATGCGCGCAGCGTGTGCGCGCTGCGTGGGTGCCGGAGCGCCGCCGGAGTCACGCCGGAGTCACGCCGGAGTCACGCCGGAGTCACGCCGGAGTCACGCCGTAGTCACGCCAGAGTCCAGCCCGTCTGCGCCGTCCGCGCTGAGTACGGGCTGGACGGCTGGTCGGCTGGATATGCTGATCGTGATACCACAGGCTTCATGTACTCTAAACACGACCTGCTAAAGTTAAAGCCATCTGGCCTTCCATGCCATTATAGTTCTACTCCCGAGGATCTTTTAAATTTCCCCCGTTGTGGCTGCTTTCAGGAGGGCCATGGGGTTTCGGGCTTTCCCTCGGCTCTGTCAGTCGGGACAGAGCCGTAACAGGGGAGGTAGTGTCTTGAGGGAAAATGGCTTCCTTATCAATGCTCGTTCTTTAATTAAGCACAATGTTGCTTTTAAGGATCTTGTTCTGGATAGGAAACCCACCTGGGTAATCGTTACAGAAACCTGGGCTAAAGACTCCTCGGGTCCAGACCTAATGGAAGCAGTTCCAGAAGGCTACTGCTTTGCTAGGCTGGATAGAGCAGGACGTACAGGAGGAGGTTTGGGCATCCTATATAGGGATAGTCTTCTATGTCACATTTCATCTCTATCTGACCCTCATGATGCGTTTCAGGCCCTACACTTTTCTTTAAAAGGCTCCTTTGAGATTCCATTCACTGGTGTCCTAATTTATCGCCCCCCTGGGTCCAGAACTGAGTTTGGACAAACTATGTTAAATATCCTAGAACCATATTTCGGCTGTGAGCATATTACGGTCTTGGGAGATCTGAACTATCATCTAGAGAATATGGAGTCCAGTGACACCATCTCCCTGCTCGATTCTCTGTCTGCCTGTGGGCTGAACCAGCTTGTGAGGGGTGCCACCCATCAAGCGGGCCATACGCTTGATGGAGTTTTCTCAAACAATGGAAGGTTGACAGTCAATGATCCTTTCCCTCTCTTATGGTCCGACCACTATGCTGTTCCAATAGAAATGTCCTGTACTACTATGGACAGCGAGGTAAGGGGTTCAAGTAAGATGGTACCGCGGCGAAACCTCAAGAACATCTCTAATAGTACCCTTGCCCCTAGGATTCCCAGTATGATAATTTCTCAGGAGGAAGACGTATGTCTTGCGGTCTCCCAGCTAGAAAAGGCCGTCACTACGGCGCTTGATGAACTTGCCCCCATCCGCATGTGCTACTCTGCCAGGAATAAGCCGTCGGCCCCTGGGTTCTCAGAGCCATTAAGACTCCTTAGGCAGGAAGTCAGGAGGCAGGAACGTCTCTGGCTGGCCAGATGGGATTTGAAGGAAAAAGAGGCCCACAAACTCTTATTGAGGGACTACAAGGCGGAGGTAATAAGAGCTAAGCAACAGTACTTTACTGATTGTACCACTTCACTCTCCTCCCCGAAAGAGCTCTTCAAGATTGTTGATTCCCTGACTTCCCTTCAGATTCCTGATCCCGTTATCGGCTCCCAGCAGCTGTGTAATAACATCGCCTCTTTCTTTCAGGCAAAGATTGCTGATATCCATTCGGCCTTAGAGCTTCAGAAGGCCTCAATCTCTGATTCCTCTGGTTCCTCTGATTTTGCCTTAACTTTGGCGGAGGTTATTCCTTTGGGACGCCTGGCCTCTTTTCCCCCGCTCGTACCTCAGGAACTAGAGAACCTTCTAACTAAGACCAGATCAGGCTCCCCCCTAGATCCCTGTCCTCTTAAGCTCCTCAAGCAGTGTAAGGAGACTCTTCTGCCCCCCTTTTTAGATATCATGAATAGGGCAATGAGGGTTGGTACCTTTCCTCAGCAATGGAAGAGGGCAGTGGTAAAGCCACTACTAAAGAAGCCAACACTGGACCCTGGGGTACTTAAAAACGTTCGCCCCATTTCGTTGCTCCCTGCTGCTGCGAAGATGCTGGAAACACATCTCAATACGCATCTCGCGGCCTTCCTGGAAAACTCTGGTCATCTGGATCATTCGCAGCACGGATTCAGGAGGGAACATAGCACCGAGTCGGCCCTTACCATAGTGCTGGACAACATCCGCACCCGAGTTGATAAGGGCCAGACCACCCTCCTCATCCTGCTAGACCTTACGGCTGCGTTTGACACCCTTTCTCCCTCGGTTTTAACATCTCGCCTGAGGGAGATTGGGGTGGAGGGGTCCGCTCTCAGCTTGCTAACCTCTTTTCTTGACCAGAGGGAACAGAGAGTGAAGATGGGGGAGTTTCTATCTCCATCCCTGTCTGTGCATTGTGGGGTCCCTCAGAGGTCGGCATCAAGTCCGACCCTTTTCAACATCTATGTGACCCCACTCGCCAGACTGATCAGATCTTTTGGGATGGAGGTAGTCTCCTCTGCCGACGACACCCAGATCCTTGTCTCCCTCTCCCAGTCTATCAGCGCGGCTGCCTCCAATTTTAGATCCTGTATGGAGGCAGTCGCTCAATGGATGATTTACAATTCATTGAAACTCAATGGTGAGAAGACGGAGATCTTGGTGTTTGGAGGAAAGGAGGATATTTGGTCGGCAAATTGGTGGCCTGCTTCACTGGGACGATTCAGAAAAGGGGGTGGTGATGAACAGAGTGTCTGAATTAAGCAGACCACTCTTACCCAGTCCAAAGATCAGGGCTGTTAGACGGGGACCTGGAGGGTCGGCCGAGCACAAGGGGAGAGGCCTCCGGTGAGGGCCGTCCCCAGCGATCGTACAGACAAGTAACTTCCCCCCCACAGATGGACACCACACGAAGATCAGATTAACACCTTTTATAGGCAGTTCTTGAAGTAAGGTAGTACGATACAATGAGATCAGGACACGATGATCCTCTCAATTCTAGTCTCTATTAGGGAAGGGGGTAGCGGGACAGTCTTGGTACCCGTAGGTACGGCGGTGGAACGGTGATAGCTCACAATCCTCGAGCTCGGTGTTCGGACGGGTCAGACCGCGGCAGCGCCAGCAGGTCCCGAAGAGGTCGTAGGTGGCAATGGGCCGCGGCAGCGCCAGCAGGTCCCAACGAGGATGAAGGTTTACAACGGGCCGCGGCAGCGCCAGCAGGTCCCACGAGGATGAAGGTTGCAACGGGCCGCGGCAGCGCCAGCAGGTCCCACGAGGATGAAGGTGACAACGGGCCGCGGCAGCGCCAGCAGGTCCCACGAGGATGAAGGTGACAACGGGCCGCGGCAGCGCCAGCAGGTCCCACGAGGATGAAGGTTGCAGAAGGCCGCGGCAGCGCCAGCAGGCAGGACAATAGTTCACAAGGCAGGGCTGTGGCAGCGCCAGCAGTCCGTCAAGGATGAGTTCGTCGCGGTGTCTCTCGACTCCAGGATACAACTGCCTTCCTGTTCTGGGGCTGCCTCAGTTATAGGTCTGGCGCTCTTTGATGTCCGGACCCTCGCTCTTGGAGGTCGGGAGGTCCGGGATGAGGGAGTCCAGACACCCAGCAGGGGGGTGGAGCCAGCGCCCGGGGAGGCTGGGGGTGATCGGCACCTGGCGGGAGAGAGCCATCGACACTTCTTACTCCCATTGACCTGCCAAGTGGTCCGTTCACCTCCTGGGTGGATGGTGGTGCCGGGATGTCGGGACCTGGCCAGGCCCGGGGTTGGGGTCGAGCTGAGGCCACGCGGCCTCGTGGCGCAGTGTCTAAGATGGCGGTTGGTCCGGGCAAGGGTGCTGACGGTGGCCCAGGCCAGGGGCACAGGGATTCCCGGGAGCAGACGTCCCATGGGGGACTGTTGGAAAGGCGACCCCAGGGGAGACAGAGGGTGTCTGACTGTCTGCCCGGGTCCCACCTCTCTCTCTATGGAATAGGCCGAGCGCCGTAGGGAGGCCTCCTTGGCGAGGCTCCGCTCCTACAATCGTACCAGCAGAGTAATCCCACTACTTACAGATAGACACCACACAGGAAGGATATTCACAAGAATCTTTATATAAGTAATCAACGCAAGTTCTTGGCAGGGTAGCAGCAAGGATCGAGGGATCCGTAATGTCGTGGTCTCGGGGAAAGGGGGTAGCGGGACAGTCTTGGCACCCAATGGTGCGTGGATAGTTCAAGGGTGTGGGCCGCGACCGCGTCAGCAGGGCCTCGGAGATAGTTCAGCCTGGTCAGGCCGCGACAGCGTCAGCAGGGCCTTGAAGGTGGTTCAGCTTGGTCAGGCCGCGACAGCGTCAGCAGGGCCTCGAAGATGGTTCAGCTGGATCAGGCCGCGACAGCGTCAGCAGGGCCTCGAAGATGGTTCAGCTTGGTCAGGCCGCGACAGCGTCAGCAGGGCCTCGAAGATGGTTCAGCTTGGTCAGGCCGCGACAGCGTCAGCAGGGCCTCGAAGATAGTTCCAGGTGCAAGAGTTCGGATCAGGATCAGCCGCGACGAGGTCAGCAGGGCTTCGTCTCCAGGATACAACTGCCGCCCTAATCCAGGGCTGGCCCAGATATAGGCCTGGAGGGCTTTGATGTCCGGACCCTCGCGCCTGGGGGTCAGAGGGGCCGGGATGAAGGGGTCCAGACACCCAGCAGGGGGCGGAGCCAGCGCCCAGGGAGCCGGGAGAGCAATCGATACCAGGCGTCCGGGGGCGGTGGGAGGCCCATCGAGATTCTCCTCCTCCGGGATCTGGTCGAGTGGCCACTTTACCACCTAGGAGGATCCTGGTGCCTCAATGTCTGGGCTTCGTTGGGGCCGGGCCCGGGATGGCTGTGGCCACGTGTTCGGGGCGTGAGGGTCCCAAGATGGAGTCGGCCCGGAAAGGGTGGCCTGGTCAGGGTGCCAGGCTGGCAGCGTTGGCGAGCAGGTTCGGCCGGGGTACCCGGGAGGGGGAGAGCTGTAGGTGGCCGGGGAGGCTGCTCGCGCCGAGGGTTCGTGCATGTGTGTGTCAGGGGGGTCGATAGTAGGTAAATGGAGGGCCGATGTCGTCCGGGGCCCTCCAGGCGGACGGGGTCGGACCACGCCACGAGGCCGTGTCCAACACACGTCCCCTCCAGCTGAAGGCGGGGAGAGTCACCCATCTTCCTGGGGGCTCTCTTCGTCGAGGCGGAAAAACCGGGACAGGCCGTCCGCGTTGGCGTGGTCACTGCCAGGGCGATGCTCCACAGTGAAATCCATGCCTTGGAGGGAGATGGACCATCGCAGCAGTTTGGGATTTTCGCCACGCATGTGCATCAGCCATCTGAGGGGCCGGTGGTCAGTCTGCACCCGGAAGTGGGTGCCGAAGAGGTAGGGCCTGAGTTTCTTGAGGGCCCACGCGACAGCGAACGCTTCTCTCTCGATGGTGCTCCATCGCTGTTCTCGGGCCAGCAGCCGCCGGCTGATGAAGGCCACAGGATGGTCAGTTCCCGCGGAGTCCAATTGCGATAGGACCGCCCCGATGCCGTGTTCTGAGGCGTCGGTCTGGACCACAAACTCTCGGCTGTAGTCGGGGGCCTGGAGCACAGGGGCGGTACACATGGCTGCTTTCAAGGTCTCGAAGGCCACCTGACACGAGGGTGTCCACTGCACTTTCTGTGGCCGGTTCTTTGAGGTCAGTTCCGTGAGGGGCCCCACAATGCTCCCATAGTCCTTGATAAAACGCCGATAGTACCCCGTGAGCCCCAGGAAGGCTCGGACGGCGGTCTGGTTGACAGGAGGTTCCCAGGCTAGGATGGCGTCGATCTTGGGTTGGAGGGGAGCCACTTGGCCGCTCCCCACTTGGTGTCCCAGATAGGTCACGGACCCTTGGCCTATCTGGCATTTGCTGGCCTTCACAGTTAGCCCGGCCCGGCGGAGGGCTGTCAGGACTTCCCAGAGGTGTTTCAGGTGCTCAGCCCAGTGGAGGCTGCAGACCGCAATGTCGTCTAGGTAGGCGGCACTGAACTCTTCTAGCCCCGCCAGTACTTTGTTTACTAGTCTCTGGAAGGTGGCCGGGGCGTTTTTCATGCCGAAGGGCATCACTTTGAACTGGAAGTGGCCGCCGGGCGTGGAGAAGGCTGAGCGCTCCTGGGCGCCAGGGGTGAGGCCGATCTGCCAATACCCGGCGGTGAGGTCGAAGGTACTGAGGTACTTGGCGGCCCCCAGGCGGTCGATCAGTTCATCGGCCCGGGGGATGGGATGTGCGTCGGTTCTCGTAACAGCATTCAGCCCCCGGTAGTCGACGCAAAACCGGAGTTCTGGCGGGGTGCCAGGCGCGGCGGCCTTGGGGACCAGGACCACGGGGCTGGCCCAGGGACTGTCGGAGGGTTCGACTACCCCCAGGGCCAGCATCTTAGTGACTTCCGTCTGGATGCAGGCCCGAACTCGGTCGGGGACCTGGTAGGCCCGGTGTCGTACTGGCTGACTGTCCCCGGTGTCGACATCGTGGACACACCATTGGGTGACCCCGGGGGTGAGGGAGAACAGATCTGTGAATTGTCCCAACAGTTCTTGACAGTCTCGGCGCTGGGCGAGGGTCAGGTCGGGGGAGAGCGAGATCCCTTCGACAGAGCCGTCCTTCTCAGTGCACTTTAGGAGGTCGGGCAAGGGCTCGGAGTCGTCTTCGGTCCCATCGTCGGTAGCGAGTAGCAGGCTCAGTTCGGTGCGGGCAAAATGAGGTTTGAGCCGGTTGGCGTGCAGAACCCGGAGGGGGTTCCGGGAGACTCCATATCCACGAGGTAAGTGACGGGGCTCTTGCGCTCGATCACCTTGAAGGGCCCCGACCATTTGTCCTGGAGGGCACATGGTTCGACCGGGGACATGACCCAGACCCGCTGGCCCGGCTCGAACTCGATGGAGGAGGAGTGCTGGTCGTACCAGCGTTTCATGTCCTCCTGACTGGCCTCCAGGTTGGCCTCTGCAAGGGCCCGGAACTTCCGAGTCTGGTTTCGGAGGGTCAGGAGGTACCGGTAGACATCCGGTGGTGCGCCTTGGACGGTCGTTTCCCAGCCTTCTTTGACTAGGCTGAGCGGACCTCGGACAGGGTGTCCGTACAAGAGTTCAAAGGGGCTGAACCCCAGGGATTTCTGTGGTACCTCCCGATAGGCAAACAGGAGGCAGGGCAGCAGGACATCCCATTTGCGTCGTAGTGGCTCTTCTAGACCCTGGATCATCCCCTTGAGTGTCCGGTTGAACCGCTCCACAAGTCCATTCCCTTGGGGATGATACGGGGTGGTGAACTTGTATGTGACCCCGCACTGTTGCCACAGGGACCGCATATACTTAGATATAAAGTTCGTGCCCCGATCACTCACGACCTCCCGGGGGAATCCTACTCGGGAGAAGATCCCCATCAAGGCTCGCCCCACCACGGGAGCGGTTATGGTTCTGAGGGGGATGGCCTCAGGATAGCGGGTGGCGTGGTCCACCAGGACAAGTATGAAGCGAGGCCCTTGCGAGGTTTGAGGGTCCAGGGGCCCCACAATGTCTATTCCCACTCGCTCGAAGGGGGTGGTCACTACGGGAAAAGGTTGGAGCGGGGCCTTCACCTTCCCCCCGCTCTTTCCGCTGGCTTGGCATGTCGGGCAGGTGCGGCAGTGGTTATGCACATCGTTGCGCATTTTCGGCCAGTAGAAATGGGTCACCAGGCGGCTGTAAGTTTTGTCCTGCCCCAGGTGCCCGGCGAGGGGCACATCGTGCGCCAGGTTCAAAAGGAAGTCTCTGAATCGCAGGGGAACCACTAACACTCGGCTGGCCCCCAGCTCGGCAATTTTCTGTTCACTATATAGGAGGTCGTGGTCCCAGTAGACCCAGTGGGACCCTGAGGTATCCCCGGTAGCTTGGGCAGCGGCTTGTTGGCGGGTCCCCTCGAGGGAAGGGCAGGTCTTCTGTTCCTGCCGAAACTGTTCTCGGGTGGGACCACCCTCTTGGCGCCATTGGGCGAGTTCGGGGATGTCGCTGAGCTCGTGGTGGTTTCCGGGCTCCGAGGGCCTGGTCTCGGAGTCGCATTCTTCAGGGATGGCAGAGGGTGGTGGCTCGGGCCACTCCGGTTCTTCGGTCGGGGCGGCCTCGGTCGCTGCCGGGGCTCGGGCCGCCATAGATCGGGTCGTTGCACAGACCCACTCTGGTAATCCCATCATTCCCAGGTGCTCTCTCCGCTCGACTTGGGCCCAGGGAGAGCTCTCGAGGTCGTTCCCAAGGAGGCAGTCCACGGGGGCGTCGTCCCGGACGGTTACCTTGAGGGTGCCCGACACTCCCCCCCCCCCCCATTCGAAGGGAATTCGGGCCATCTGGCATAGAGTTTCGGAGTTGTCGGCGGCCCTCACGGGGCAGCGTATGTTCGGGATGATCTGTTCGGGGGTCACCAAGTGGCAGCGGACGGCCGTCACACTGGCTCCCGTGTCCCGGAGGGCCTCGGTCCGTCGTCCATTGATGTGGACCCACTGACGGTATTTACGAGTGTTGCTCGGTAGCGGGGCCTGGGGGACCAGGTCTCTACTGCCCAGGCAGGCTAGGGCCATGGCGGCCGGTTCATACTCGGTTTGATCTTCTTCGTAGATCCCTACGTCTTCTTCTCCCTCTTCTCCCAGAGCTGCAGCAGCGAACTGGCGGGTCGGAGGCCCAGTGGTGCCGGGACGCTGGTTCATGGGGCAGAGGGGGTCACTGGCATAGTGACCGGTCCGCTGGCACCTGTGGCAAGTAATGTTCGGGTGGGGCCCCGGCCGGGCCGGGGGGTCCCTCTTCAGGGACGGCAACGTGTTACTCGGGGGGGACCCGGGAAGGGGGCCCCGGCTCGAGGCCGGCGGGAAGCTTCGGCTCTGGTTCTGTCCTCCTCCGCCTCCCCGCTGGCGGGGGTGCCCCCGGCCGCCCGGACCGGTTTCTCCTATCGGTGTTCGGGGGACCCGGGTGTTCACCCATCGATCCGCCTCGACGGCGAGTTTCCGGGGCTCGGTTAGCTTGCTGTCGAGTAGATGCTGTCTGAGCTCGACAAAGCAGTTGTTGGAGAGGTGTTCCCAAACGATGAGGTCGAACAGCTGCTCGTAGGTGGACACTTTGCTGCCCTTTATCCATCCTTCCAGGGCCCTGCTATAAAAGTTCACGTACTCGACCCACGTGGTACCGGGGATTTTCTTGCAATCTCTGAATCTCTGCCGGTACATCTCGGGGGTGAGGCCATACCGGACAAGCAGGGCGTCCTTCATGTGGTCATAGGAGGACATTACGTCGTCGGCCAGCTCCAGCAGGGTGTCTCTTCCTTCGCTGACGAATCTCCCCCATAAGCCGGCACCCCAGTCCCTTCGCGGAATGCGGTGCGCGGTCATGGCAACCTCGTACGCCTTGAACCATTGCTGGATATCGTCATTCTTGTAGTACTCCTTGACGATATCCTTCGGGATGTGGACCTTTGTGTCGGCAGGAGGTGGGGGGTTCCGGGCTACCGTGGCGCCAGCCTCTTCGAGTTTGGCTTTGATTTCGAGTTCTTTGAGGCCACGCTCGTGTTCGTATGCGAGTTTTTTTTCTTCTAACTCTCTTTGCCGCCGCCTCTCTTCCAGATCTCCCTCTAATCGCAGTTGTTCGAGGGCCATTTTCTTTTCGGCTAATTGGAGTTCTCCGTCCAGCCGGAGTCGGGCGAGCTCTAGTTCATGGAGCCGACTCCTCTCCCGCTCCCGGGCGTCTTCGTGGGAGAGGCCCGGGTCCCCGTTGGTGGTTCTTTCTTCTATGGGGGCTATGACGGTACTCACGGGTACTTCTCGGACAATGTCATCGTCCGTTTGGGGTGGGGTCTCTCTGGTCTCCACCCAGGTTTGCAGCGCTTCTTTGAAATCGTCCTTTGTGCTTAGTCCGGTGGTAGCGATACCCAAGTCTTTGCAAAATTGTTCAAGTTCTTTATGGGTATACTCCTCTAACAGGTTTTTCTGGAATTCTGCGGTCGTTCCGGCTTCCTTAGTAGTCATCGTGGCTGTGGGTCTCTGTCAGTAGTGACGTGTTACTTGCTGTACGATTTGCGTGGGCTCGGATCCCGTCGCTTGCCACCAATGTTGGAAAGGCGACCCCAGGGGAGACAGAGGGTGTCTGACTGTCTGCCCGGGTCCCACCTCTCTCTCTATGGAATAGGCCGAGCGCCGTAGGGAGGCCTCCTTGGCGAGGCTCCGCTCCTACAATCGTACCAGCAGAGTAATCCCACTACTTACAGATAGACACCACACAGGAAGGATATTCACAAGAATCTTTATATAAGTAATCAACGCAAGTTCTTGGCAGGGTAGCAGCAAGGATCGAGGGATCCGTAATGTCGTGGTCTCGGGGAAAGGGGGTAGCGGGACAGTCTTGGCACCCACTGGTGCGTGGATAGTTCAAGGGTGTGGGCCGCGACCGCGTCAGCAGGGCCTCGGAGATAGTTCAGCTTGGTCAGGCCGCGACAGCGTCAGCAGGGCCTTGAAGGTGATTCAGCTTGGTCAGGCCGCGACAGCGTCAGCAGGGCCTCGAAGATGGTTCAGCTGGGTCAGGCCGCGACAGCGTCAGCAGGGCCTCGAAGATGGTTCAGCTTGGTCAGGCCGCGACAGCGTCAGCTGGGCCTCGAAGATGGTTCAGCTTGGTCAGGCCGCGACAGCGTCAGCAGGGCCTCGAAGATAGTTCCAGGTGCAAGAGTTCGGATCAGGATCAGCCGCGACGAGGTCAGCAGGGCTTCGTCTCCAGGATACAACTGCCGCCCTAATCCAGGGCTGGCCCAGATATAGGCCTGGAGGGCTTTGATGTCCGGACCCTCGCGCCTGGGGGTCAGAGGGGCCGGGATGAAGGGGTCCAGACACCCAGCAGGGGGGTGGAGCCAGCGCCCAGGGAGCCGGGAGAGCGATCGATACCAGGCGTCCGGGGGCGGTGGGAGGCCCATCGAGATTCTCCTCCGGGATCTGGTCGAGTGGCCACTTTACCACCTAGGAGGATCCTGGTGCCTCAATGTCTGGGCTTCGTTGGGGCCGGGCCCGGGATGGCTGTGGCCACGTGTTCGGGGCGTGAGGGTCCCAAGATGGAGTCGGCCCGGAAAGGGTGGCCTGGTCAGGGTGCCAGGCTGGCAGCGTTGGCGAGCAGGTTCGGCCGGGGTACCCGGGAGGGGGAGAGCTGTAGGTGGCCGGGGAGGCTGCTCGCGCCGAGGGTTCGTGCATGTGTGTGTCAGGGGGGTCGATAGTAGGTAAATGGAGGGCCGATGTTGTCCGGGGCCCTCCAGGCGGACGGGGTCGGACCACGCCACGAGGCCGTGTCCAACAGGGACGGGTTGGGGGTTGCTTCTGCGGGTAGTACCTGGAAGGCCGGTACCAGGGCCCTGTCATGCGGGGAGGGAGCGAGCCCTTCATGGGGCCTGTCCAACATGCGTCCCCCCCCAGCTGAAGGCGGGGAGAGTCACCCATCCTCTTGGGGACTTTCCTCGTCGAGGCGGAAAAAGCGGGACAGGCCGTCCGCGATGGCGTGGTCTTGACCAGGGCGATGCTCTACAGTGAAGTCCATCCCCTGCAGGGAGATGGACCATCGCAATAGTTTGGGGTTCTCCCCCCGCATTTGCATGAGCCATTGCAGGGGCCGATGATCTGTTTGCACCCGGAAGTGGGTTCCGAAGAGGTAAGGCCGGAGCTTCTTGAGGGCCCATACTACTGCGAAGGCCTCTCGCTCAATGGTGCTCCAGCGCTGTTCTCGGGGCAGTAGGCGTCTGCTGATGAAGGCCACTGGTTGGTCGACTCCTTCGGGGTTCAGTTGGGAGAGGACGGCCCCAATACCATGGTCGGAGGCATCGGTCTGAACGATGAACTCGCGGCTGTAGTCGGGGGCCTGGAGCACAGGGGCGGTGCACATGGCGGCCTTCAGCTTCTCGAAGGCCGCTTGACAGTCGGGAGTCCAGTTGACTCTTTTTGGGTGGTTCTTAGACGTGAGTTCCGTGAGGGGCCCCACAATGCTGCCATAGTCCTTCACGAACCGCCGATAGTATCCGGTGAGCCCCAGGAAGGCTCGGACCTCGGTTTGTGTTTCGGGGGGTTGCCAGGACTGAATGGCAGCTACCTTGAGTTGGAGGGGGGCCACCAGACCGCTCCCCACTTGGTGTCCGAGGTAGGTCACGGACCCCTGGCCGATTTGGCACTTGCTGGCCTTTATGCTGAGGCCGGCCTGTTGGAGGGCCTGCAGGACCTCTCGGAGGTGGTCTGTCCAGTGGCGGCTGTATACCGCGATGTCGTCCAGGTAGGCGGCGCTGAATTCTTCGAGGCCCGCCAATACCTGGTTCACCAGTCTTTGAAAAGTGGCTGGAGCGTTCTTCATGCCGAATGGCATCACTCTGAAATGGTAGTGCCCATCAGGGGTGGAGAAAGCGGAACGTTCTTGGGCCCTGGGGGTGAGGCCGATCTGCCAGTAGCCCGCTGTCAGGTCGAAGATGCTTAGGTAGCGGGCTGCCCCCATGCGGTCGACTAGTTCATCTGCTCGGGGGATAGGGTGAGCGTCGGTTCGGGTGACCGCGTTCAGCCCCCGATAGTCGATGCAGAATCGGAGCTCAGGTGTGGTGCCCGGGGCCGCGGCCTTGGGGACCAGGACGACCGGGCTGGCCCAGGGACTGTCCGAAGGTTCGATGACCCCGAGGGCGAGCATCTTGGAGACTTCTTCTTGGATGCATGTACGTACCCGATCCGGTACTCGGTACGCCCGGTTTCGGACAGGAGGACTGTCCCCAGTGTCCACGTCGTGCAGGCACCAGGAGGTGACTCCGGGTGCGAGGGAGAACAGGTTTGCGAACGGCAGCAGGAGGGCCCGACAATCTTGACGCTGCTCTGGGGTCAGGGCCTCGGAGAGTCGGACCCCGTCCACCGAACCATCTCTTTCACGGGTCCTCAGTAGGTCAGGGAGGGGCTCGGAGTCTCCTTCTGCGCCACTGTCGGTAGCCATCAGCAGGCTGAGCTCTGAGCGCACGAAGTGGGGTTTGAGTCTGTTGGCGTGGAGAACCCGGAGGGGGTTCCGGGGGGACTCCAGGTCGATGAGATAGGTGACGGGACCCTTGCGCTCGATCACCTTGAAGGGCCCGGTCCATTTGTCCTGCAAGGCACACGGTTCGATGGGGGACATCACCCATACCTGCTGACCCGGTTCAAACTCGATGGAGGAGGCCTGTTGATCGTACCACTTCTTCATGTCCTCTTGACTGGCTTCAAGATTGGCTTTGGCGAACTCCCTGAATTTCCGGGTCTGATTGCGGAGGGTCAGGAGGTACTTGTAGACGTCTGGAGGGGTTTTTAGGGGGGCCATTTCCCATTCCTCCTTCACTAGGCTGAGAGGCCCGCGAACGGGGTGTCCGTACAGGAGTTCGAAGGGGCTGAAGCCGAGGGACTTCTGGGGGACTTCTCGGTAGGCGAAGAGGAGGCACGGTAGTAGCACGTCCCACTGGCGGCGTAGGGGTTCTTCTAGCCCCATGATCATCCCCTTGAGAGTGCGGTTGAACCGCTCGACCAGTCCGTTTCCCTGGGGGTGATAGGGGGTTGTGAATCGGTAAGTGACCCCGCACTGCTGCCAGAGGGATTTCATATACTTTGAAATAAAGTTTGTACCCCTGTCGCTGACGACTTCCCGGGGGAAGCCCACTCGAGAAAAGATCCCCATTAAGGCTCGACCCACTACTGGGGCTGTTATAGTACGAAGGGGGACCGCTTCAGGATAGCGGGTGGCGTGGTCCACCAGGACCAGGATGAAGCGATGCCCTTGGGCTGTTCGGGGGTCCAGGGGCCCCACAATGTCTATTCCCACCCTTTCGAACGGGGTGATCACCACGGGGAATGGTTGTAGGGGTGCCTTGAGTTTGCGGCCGCTCTTCCCGCTGGCCTGGCAGGTCGGGCAGGACCGGCAGTGGTTGGAGACGTCATTTCTCATTTTGGGCCAAAAAAAGTGAGTCACCAGGCGGTGGTAGGTTTTGTCTTGCCCCAGGTGCCCAGCCAGGGGGACATCATGGGCCAAGTTCAACAGGAAGTCTCTGAAGTGGAGGGGCACCACCAGCACTCGACCGGCCCCCAGCTCTGCGATTCTCTGCTCGCTGTACAAGAGATCATTGTCCCAATAAACCCAGTGGGCCCCGGTGGTGTCCCCTTGGCCCTGGGCGAGCGCTTGCTGTCGCAGTCCCTCGAGGGAGGGACAGGTCTTTTGCTCCTGCCGGAATTGTTCTTGGGTGGGCCCCCCTTCATGACGCCACTGAGCCAGGTCGGGAAGTTCGGGGGGCTGTGCGGACCCCTCTGGGGTTGGTTCCGGGTGGTCGGTATGGATGGAGTCGTCTTCGGGAGCGATCGGGGGAGGAGGTGCTGACCATTCGGGTTCTTCCGGTCTAGGGATGGTGCGGGTGGCCATGGACCGGGTGGTCACGCACGCCCAGTCCGGGAGACCCAACATCCCCAGATGCTCTCTTCTTTCAACAGCTGCCCACGGGGAGCTCTCGAGATCGTTCCCCAGGAGGCAGTCCACGGGGGCATCGTCGCGGACAGTTACTTTTAGCATGCCGGACACTCCTCCCCATTCGAAGGGGACGCAGGCCATCCGACACAGGCTCTCCGAATTGTCTGCCGATCGGACGGGGCAAAGAACGTTTGGCAGGATTTGTTCTGGGGTCACCAGGTGACAGCGGACGGCCGTCACACTGGCCCCGGTGTCACGCAGGGCTTCGGCCTTGCGCCCATTTATGCTCACCCATTGGCTGTACTTCCGAGTGTTGGCTGGCAGGGGAGTCCGCGGGACCATGTCTCTTCCCCCTAGGCAGGCCAGGGTCATGGCGGCAGGTTCCCACTCGAACTGCTCCGACTCGTATGCTTCAGTGTCTTCGGAGACTTGTTCTTCTCCTAGGACGGCGGCCGCCACCTGGCGGGGCCCGGGAGCCGGGTTCTTCGGGCAGGTCGGGTCACTGGCGTAGTGGCCGACTCGCTGGCATCGGTGACACGTAACGTTGGCTCGGAACCCCGGGCGCATCGGGGGGTTTCCCCGGCCGGCTGGGGGCGGGGTGGTGTTAGCGGGAGTGACCGGGACAGCGTCTCTGCCCCGGCCCGGTCCTCCTCCTCCTCCTCGGGGACGATGATGACCTTGGTTGGATCTGTTCTGCTCATTCGGCCCACTCCGGGCCACTCGGGTGCTCTCCCACCGGTCCGCCTCGGTGGCGAGCTGCCGTGGTTCAGTCAATTTACTGTCGAGGAGGTGCTGCCTGAGCTCGACGAAACAGTTGTTGGAGAGGTGCTCCCACACAATGAGATTGAAGAGTTGTTCGTAGGTGGTTACGTTGTTACCCTTGATCCACCCCTCGAAGGCTCGGCTGAAATAGTTTACGTACTCCAACCAAGTTGTACCTGGGATCCGGGTGCAGTTGCGGAACCTCTGGCGGTACATTTCGGGCGTAAGCCCATATCGGCTGAGGAGGGCGGCCTTCATGTGGTCATAGGACGTCATTTGATGGTCCGGAAGCTGCAGCAGGGCATCACGGCCCTCATTGACGAATCTTCCCCATAGCCCAGCTCCCCAGTCACTTCGAGCGATCCGGTGGGCCGTCATGGCGATCTCGTAGGCCTTGAACCACTGCTGTATGTCGTCGTTCCGGTGGTATTCTCGGACCACATCCTTGGGGATGTGGACCTTCTGTTCGGTAGTACCCGGGGAGCGCGGTGGCTCGGGCACCCCTAGGTTTGTGTTCAGTTTGCGTATTTCTATCTCTGCTAGTTTGCACTCGTGTTCGTATGCCAGTCTTTTTTCTTCGAGATCCCTCTGTCTCTGTTTTTCCTCTCGCTCTTCTCTGAGCCGTAAGTGTTCTAAGTTTATTTTCTGTTCCGCCAGCTTCAATTCTCCGTCTAATTTGAGCCGTGCCAAGTCTAGCTCGTGTAGTCTATTTTTTTCCCGCTCCTGGATCTCTTCTCGGGAGGGACCTGTTCTCCGTTCTTCCGTCAGGGTGGTGTTGACTTCCGGGGTGTGGCGGTATTCGTCTCTGTCCAGGCCTCTAGGGCGTTCTTGAAGTCTTCTTTTGTGCTTAGCCCGGTGGTAGCAATGCCTAAGTCCATGCAAAATTGTTTTAGCTCTCGGTGGCTGTATTCCTCCAGCTTTTCCATCTGGAACTTCTCTGCCGATCCGCTCTCTTTGGTCGTCATTGTGGTTTAGTCGTAGGGTGAGTTACTATCTGTACGGTACGCGTTGGTTCGGATCGCGCCGCTGGCCACCAATGTTAGACGGGGACCTGGAGGGTCGGCCGAGCACAAGGGGAGAGGCCTCCGGTGAGGGCCGTCCCCAGCGATCGTACAGACAAGTAACTTCCCCCCCACAGATGGACACCACACGAAGATCAGATTAACACCTTTTATAGGCAGTTCTTGAAGTAAGGTAGTACGATACAATGAGATCAGGACACGATGATCCTCTCAATTCTAGTCTCTATTAGGGAAGGGGGTAGCGGGACAGTCTTGGTACCCGTAGGTACGGCGGTGGAACGGTGATAGCTCACAATCCTCGAGCTCGGTGTTCGGACGGGTCAGACCGCGGCAGCGCCAGCAGGTCCCGAAGAGGTCGTAGGTGGCAACGGGCCGCGGCAGCGCCAGCAGGTCCCAACGAGGATGAAGGTTTACAACGGGCCGCGGCAGCGCCAGCAGGTCCCACGAGGATGAAGGTTGCAACGGGCCGCGGCAGCGCCCGCAGGTCCCACGAGGATGAAGGTGACAACGGGCCGCGGCAGCGCCAGCAGGTCCCACGAGGATGAAGGTGACAACGGGCTGCGGCAGCGCCAGCAGGTCCCACGAGGATGAAGGTTGCAGAAGGCCGCGGCAGCGCCAGCAGGCAGGACAATAGTTCACAAGGCAGGGCTGTGGCAGCGCCAGCAGTCCGTCAAGGATGAGTTCGTCGCGGTGTCTCTCGACTCCAGGATACAACTGCCTTCCTGTTCTGGGGCTGCCTCAGTTATAGGTCTGGCGCTCTTTGATGTCCGGACCCTCGCTCTTGGAGGTCGGGAGGTCCGGGATGAGGGAGTCCAGACACCCAGCAGGGGGGTGGAGCCAGCGCCCGGGGAGGCTGGGGGTGATCGGCACCTGGCGGGAGAGAGCCATCGACACTTCTTACTCCCATTGACCTGCCAAGTGGTCCGTTCACCTCCTGGGTGGATGGTGGTGCCGGGATGTCGGGACCTGGCCAGGCCCGGGGTTGGGGTCGAGCTGAGGCCACGCGGCCTCGTGGCGCAGTGTCTAAGATGGCGGCTGGTCCGGGCAAGGGTGCTGACGGTGGCCCAGGCCAGGGGCACAGGGATTCCCGGGAGCAGACGTCCCATGGGGGACGGGTTGGGGGTTGCTTCTGCGGGTAGTACCTGGAAGGCCGGTACCAGGGCCCTGTCATGCGGGGAGGGAGCGAGCCCTTCATGGGGCCTGTCCAACAAGGGCTTGATCCATCACCGTTATTTAGCTCACTGCCCCATCCCAGCTCAGAACCTGGCTATATGCAAATTAGTCTGTCCCTGGCCCAGTGCATCATGGGAACAGGGCAGACCAAACTACCAAGCCAATTCTTCACCAGAAAGGAGACAAGCTACCGGGGACCGGTTTCTGGCATTTCAGCCTCGTCGGCCCGGCTTGCTTGAATCCTGATGGAGCAGTGAGCAAGGGACTCATGTCTGAGTATACCCTGCCACACCTATAGTGGCCAAAAACGATTCAGAAAAGGGGGTGGTGATGAACAGAGTGTCTGAATTAAGCAGACCACTCTTACCCAGTCCAAAGATCAGGGCTTGATCCATCACCGTTATTTAGCTCACTGCCCCATCCCAGCTCAGAACCTGGTTATATGCAAATTAGTCTGTACCTGGCCCAGTGCATCATGGGAACAGGGCAGACCAAACTACCAAGCCAAGCTTGTTTCCTTCCCAGTGTAAGAATTGGCTTGGTAGTTTGGTTTGCCCTGTTCCCATCATGCACTGGGACAGGAACAGACTAATTTGCATATAGCCAGGTTCTGAACTGGGATGGTGCAGTGAGCTAAAAAACGGTTTTGGATCTAGCCCTGATCTCTTGACTGGGTGAGAGTATTCTGCTTAATTCAGAAACTCTGTCCATCACCACCCCTTGTTGTTAAATATTTTGTCCACCCTAAGCGTGGAAGGGTATACTCAGATGTGAGTCCCTTGCTCATTGCACCATCAAGATTCAAGCAAGCCGGGCCGACAAAGGCTGAAATGCCAGAAACCGGTCCCCGGAAGCTTGTTTCCTTCCCAGTGTAAGAATTGGCTTGGTAGTTTGGTTTGCCCTGTTCCCATCATGCACTGGGACAGGAACAGACTAATTTGCATATAGCCAGGTTCTGAACTGGGATGGTGCAGTGAGCTAAAAAACGGTGTTGGATCTAGCCCTGATCTCTTGACTGGGTGAGAGTATTCTGCTTAATTCAGAAACTCTGTTCATCACCACCCCTTGTTGTTAAATACTGCTTCACTGGGAGCCTGTCCGGTACCTGCCGCTCTGGCTAAAAACCTAGGAGTCCTGATCGACCCTTCCCTCAGTATGCGTCAACAGGTGAATAGAACAGTCTCCACCTGTTGGGGCATAATCCACATCCTGAGGAAGATTAAATACTATCTATCCCAGCAGACTAGAAAGCAAGTTGTGGTTGCACTCATAGGCTCTCGTCTCGATTACTGTAATGCGCTGTATGCAGGACTCAACAGGGGGCTGCTGCAGCGTCTACAAATGGTCCAGAAGGCGGCGGCCAAGTTTGTGTTGGATCTACCCAAACGTGCGTCAGCCACGTCCGCAAGGAAATCGTTACACTGGCTCCCCATTGAGGACAGGATTTCCTTTAAAATCATGTGCCTGACCTATGGCGCTTAAGCGAGGAATAGGTCAGCAGGGATTGGTGCTCTCCTGGCCCCCTACAGCCCCTCTAGAAATGTGCGTTCCGCCAACAAGTCTCTGCTATCAGTACCACGCATTCGCGGAGTTAAATGGGGTGGCAGAGCTTTCTCTACCATAGCACCAAAAATGTGGAACGCTCTTCCTGTGGAAACTAAGGTTCTTCCTACTATGCAGTCCTTTAGAAAGGCCCTGAAGACACGGCTATTTGCTAAAGCATACCTGTAGTTCTGTTTTGCCTTTTTTGTGATTTATTTTGATAGGCGCCTTGATGCCTTCGGGTTTTAGCTGCGCATTACAAATTTTCTTTCATTCATTCATTCATTCATTCACACACATAAGACCACACACATAAGACCACACACATAAGACCACACACATAAGACCACACACATAAGACCACACACATAAGACCACACACATAAGACCACACACATACCACTCTCACCACCACACTCACCACCACATACGCAACCACACACACACCACCAGCCGTCACTGCACACTTTCACCGGGCACAAATACCACCAGCCATCAGTGCACAATTTTGTACAGGCACACACACCACCAGCCATCAGTGCACACATCAGTTGTTAACGCATCCACAATTAACTATCGTAGCAATCGCAGTATGGTGCACTTTATTTTTAAACATATTCATCTAAAGCACAGCATGCCACCATTGCTACAATTCCAATCCAACTCACATAATTTCAGTACACACCACATGCATACACTCCATAACACATGGCTAAAAGACATTGCCATTTACAATTCCATTTGCTCTAACTCAAATAAATCCGAGACCTATTGCATTTCTAATGCTTGTTCTTCAATTGGTGCTCTTCTGCACTAGGTTGCTCTGGAGTTCTGGACTGAGCCTCGAAGCCGCGCCCCAGTTCCCCACTGTGGCGTTGCCGGCCCCGCTCCACTGAGTGCTTGTTTTTCAGTAGCTGATGGAAAGAAAGCAAATGGAACCCTTTATGCTTCCTTCCAAGGCCGATCCTTGCCTAGCAATGGGGTCTTACATCTGTAATCACCAGCTCTACAGCTTTCAGAGAACTGAAAGTTTCCAGATTCTGTGTTTTGTTAATGCGAGTGATATCAAATTGCAGTTCAGAATGAAATATGGCAATGGAGCACACATTTACTTAGCATTGCCATTCAAACAGTTGACTTTAAATGCCCCAGGCATTTTACACACACTCTTTAGGGAAACATTGTGTTAAGCCTGCAAGCGGTCACCTTGCCGGTGTTCCGTCGTTCCCAGCTCCCCGTCGGTATGCGCTCGCCCCACGTTTCTGTGCATGCACATCATCCTACGCAACCGCAATATGCTCTTTCTCTTAAATACATGTGTATTTTTAAGCTCCCCAGTGTTCTGCCATTTTAGTGCGCATGCACACTGCGCAATTTGTCATTTACTTCGAAGCTCCCGTGGCAATCTCATAAGTTCCCAAATGGCTATGCCAATGCTTTTTTAATGTATGTAAGCCACCAGGGTGCTGTATGTTAAAAGTGACGCATGTACTTTTACATGTTCCAACAGTAAAAACCCTGAATTGTCATTTTTACTGTGAAAGGGCTAGTAGCTCCATTGACAAGTAAAGAGTACCAGCCCTGCTAATTTCTGAATGTGGTTACTAAGAATGGCACTGTTTGGTATCAAAAGAATCAGTGCATTAAATCTGATTTAACAGTTTAATCGAATTGAACTTTATAAGTTTCCATTTTAGTTGCCCACGGTTTCCAGTGCCCGTTTACTGATCTACATGAGGCTTGTCGTGCAGACAGCTTTCTTCGCTCCTGGGGAGATGTGCTAACTACTCCCAGGAAAGGACACAATAGGGGCTTGCATGGGGTAAATTGTAGCCTCCCTCTTGGTGTTAACCCAAAAGGTGAGCTTCAATGAAAAAGCCGCCTTTGAAGAGCAAATGGGAAATACTTTGGAGAGGGATTGCTATATTGTTGAGGCAGACAGGCTGGGACTGGGGACGGGAGAAGTCAGTTGTCAAACCGTTTTTTACAGGGGAATGTAGCCCCAGCCGATCAATCGATCTGTTGTGGAAAATGCAAGCGCAAAATGCTGCGTTTTCAGATCCAGGTTTCCCGAACCAGGATCCAAAGGAAATGCTCCTTTGATAAACTGGTCAGAGATCTTACTGTACGCTTTTCACCCCATACCTCTCACCCATGATCTACAAATTTTACAGAGCCAAAACCAAGATTATACTGATTGCTCTTGA
Organism: Lissotriton helveticus; assembly: GCF_964261635.1. NCBI lineage: Eukaryota > Metazoa > Chordata > Amphibia > Caudata > Salamandridae > Lissotriton > Lissotriton helveticus. The sequence continues at coordinate 921,374,241 of NC_136057.1, forward strand.
GTGACCTAGTCTGTGGCGGCATAGGGACCTTCTTCATCTGTCTGAAAGGCCCCACAGGAGGTTGCCTTGCTGGCCAGATCTCCTCTACAAGCTAAGACGGAAAATCTTTCACCCCAACTTTCCCTCTCTGAGCTTGACGGCATGACTCCTGAATTCATGCAACATTGACACTTAGGCCTTTCACAAGACTGTATGGACATCTTAAATGTCTAGAAGGCCATCTAGCAAGAAATGTTATGCTTTCAAAGGGAATCATTTCTATTTATGGTATTATGGTATGTCCACAAGGGGCATCATTGGATACTAGTTCAAGAACAGTTGATCCTACCTAACATGTTACACCTACTCAAGTCTGGTCTGCAGTTTACATCCATAAAGGTACATCTTGCGGAGATTACTACCAACAGAAAGTCTTGTTTCCATTTTCCAAATGCCTGTAGTCAAAGCCTTTTGGAGGGTTTAAAAAAGGTTTGCCCACCTGTAAGGTCACCCTCTCCTTCATGGGAGCTTAATGTTGTTCTCTCAAAATGAATCTGTAAGACCGCTTTCCTAGTGGCTATCACTTCAGCGCACAGAGTCGACGAAATCCAGGCTGTTTGCACAAAAGAACCTTATCTGATTTTTCATTCAAACAGGGTGATCATGAGTACCAGCTGCGGTCCGTGCAGGTAACAGCTGTGGAACAGTGGGGCCCGGTAAGGGGGGTGATTTCAAGGGACAATGCCGAGGGAAAATTAAATAAATAAAAAAAATTTCCTCGGCATTGTCCCTCTAAATACCCCCTTACTGGGCCCCACCGCTGTTACCTGCATGGACTGTGACTTATGAGAACACATCCCAGTCTTTTTTTGGTACGGTCATTCCTGATTTTCATATCATCCAGACCATTACTCTCCCAAAGTTGTTTCCTAACCCTTCCACACCACCAGAAAGGGCTTTGCACTCCTTAGATTTGAAAAGGGTTCTTAAGTTTTATCTTGACAAAACTAAGGAGATCAGATGTTCTGACCACTTGTTTATTAACTATGGTCCAGCTACTGGTTTGTCTTCCTAAAAGCAATCTATCTCTAGGTGTGTAGTCTCTTGCATATCTCTCGCTTATCAGTTAGCCACCAAAAGGCTCCCTTGTTGACCTAGAGCCCACTTTAGGAATGGGTACGGCAGTCACTGCTTCTCTGCTCAGAAATGGGGAAAGGATGTAGCCAAACAGCTAGAGTGGTCGATCTCAAATCTGAGGAAACTGATACGAGTCTCGGCAATGAAGCTTAACATCCTGCGATTGTGAACAAATCACTTAATCTACCCGTGACTAACAAAAACGAATGTGTCCCTGTGGAACGCAACTGGGGCTAACGCAACTGGGGCTCATGTAAAGTGCTCTGATAACTTTGGGTCAAGTTTACGCTATATAAAACTACGGGGAAAAAAACAAATGTTAACCATTGCAGAGATCTGCAAGGCTGGAACATGGCGATCGGTGCATACCTTTGCTTGCCATTTTTTCCTGGACTCACTCATGCAGATGCCCACATAGGGCAGGCTTCACTTAGAAATCTGTTTGGTTGATGTATTATTAGCTGCGAGAAACTGTCTTGTTTTCGTCCGCAGAATTATGGGATAGGCTGTTCAATGCTTACGACTATTGATGAGTATCCCCTGGAAGAGAAGAATAAGTTACTTACCTGTAATCCTAGTTCTCTTCCTGGGGAATACTAATCAAAGTCATACGCAACCCTTCCTCCTCCCCTGATGAATACATTTTTGCAACAGCTAGGATATGGTTTATCCTCTGAATGTTTTTTTCTTGTCACCGTAAAAAAAAGTCCTGACCTAACTGTCTCCTGTGGAGCATGATTGGATGCAGGAGGTCCTGGAGGTCCTAATGTTATGTTATATGTTTTATAACGCGCACAGCTGCCCCAGGTAAGGGGTGTCCCGGAGCTCAAACTGTTAAAGGGACTGTGGGATAGGCACCAGAGACCCATTAAGCAGGAAAGAGATGTGTTTTAATGGCTCTGCAGAATTGAGCATGGTTTTTAATGCTTCTGCTGCTCACAGGAACAGCGTTCCAGAGCTTCGAAGCGAGGACGCAAAAGGACCATCCTCCTTCTCAAGCTTTCCTCACCCAAGGGATGATGGCCAGGGGTTGGCCCATTGAGCGTAACTAGCGGGTGGGTGTGTAAGGCGAGAGGAGATTCACCAAGATATCCGGGGCATGAAGGTTCAGAATTCTGTGGGCGATACAGAGAGTTTTAAACTCGAAACGTTTTGCCACCGGCAGCCAGTGCAGTCGGCGGATGGCGTTGGTTGTAGGACAAGTTCTCGGCTTGCCGAGTAGTGTCTGGGCAGCAGCATTTTATGCCCTTTGAAGGCAAAGAATCTCGCCTTTATTGGCCCCAAGTAAAGTGAGCTGGCATAGTCCAGCCTAATTAGAATGGTGGCCTGGACGATCTGACGGAGGGTGGGTTAAAAAAAAAATCCAGTGGCTTGAGCCCACGTAAAAGTCTGAAACAGGTCCCAGGTTTGATTTGGGTCTGAAAGTTAAGGGCGGAGTCGACCCATACTCCTAGATTTTTGACCGGTTGTTTAGGGACTGGCAGACAACCCAGAATGGATGGCCACCAATGCTCACTCCACAGTTCAGTGTCTCTCCCCACCAGCCAGATCTCAGATTTGCTCGCATTCAGTTGGAGGCAGTTGGCGGTCATCCAATCTGCTATAGCTGTTAACTCATCCCTATATTTGAGCGCATCCTGCGCAGAGTCGTCCGATAGTGCCACCACTACCTGAGTATCATCTGCATAAGATACCACAGTTAATTCTCTGCTCCTGGCTACTGCAGCTAACGTTTGAATGTAAATGTTGAATAGGGTTGGGCTCAGAGCCAAATCCAGTGGGACCCTTTGGTGGATAGCATGTACCTGGAGCTGAAGGGAGGGACCAACACTTGAAAGGTTCTCTCAGATAGAAAAGAGACGAACCAGTCCAGGGCCCTCCAATGCTAGCCTCCTCCAGGCGCTGCAGCAGGATCTGGTGGGACACTGTATTGAACGCCGCACTTAGATCCAATATAATCAGAGCTGGCGTGCGCCCTGCATCCAATGCGCCCCTTAGATGTTCAGTTACAGCCAGGAGGGCAGACTCCGTGCTGTGGCAGTGGCGGAAACCATTCTGGGAAGAGTCAAGCAGATCATTATTTTCTATGAACCTCATAAGGATGGAGTTTTGATATAGGCTTTGCCGATCTTAGATACCCAAGGCAGGAGAGAAATGGGGCGGAGGTTCTCTGGCTTAGAGGCATCCAGTGTGAGTTTTTCTTTAGTAAAGGGACCACCTTGGCCAGTTTCCAGGCCCTGGGGACTACTGCAGTGGACAGGGATATATTGATCAGCTTGCAGAAGGAGGAAAGGAGCAGAGACAGTGATTTAAGGAATTGATCCGGTTTGAGAGGGTTTGCAGGGGATCCTGATTTAATTTTCTTGCAGATCGTGGGCATCTCCTCTTCTGGGAGTGCCGAAAAAACAGTGTGGGGCCCCTGTGCAGAGCCTGTCCTGAGCTGGATGTGAGAGAAAGTCCTGTAGATGTTCTCAACCTCCTTGATGAAGAAGGAGGCAAGGACTTCACAATGCTGATTTGAGGACACAGGGGGAGCTTTAGGTTGCCCCAATGATTTGAGAGCTTTAAGTATGGAGAAGATGCATTTGGCAGGGTTGCTGCTGTTTCTAATCTCGTCCGCATAGTAGTCTGCCCTTTCCTTCTGGATGGCCCTGTGATAGTTTTTGATAGCTGCACAATATAGCCTTTTCAAAACTGGATCGTAGTCCCGTCTCCATGCTCGTTCCATACTTTTGCAGGCTTTCCGGGCCGAGGCCAAGTTGCTATTATACCATGGGCCTGAATGTCTGTTACGACTCTGTGACCCCCTAGCGGGAATGAGAGTATCAAGGGAGTGTGAGATCCAGTTGGATAGGGTACTTTCAGCCACATCCGGGTCGCCCTGCAGGTTGGGTGTGGAGCAGGGCATGGAACTGTTCGGTGTCAAGTTTGTGCCACATGCGTTTTAAGACCGATTTCCGAGTTACACCCTGAGGGTGCCCTACTCCCTGAAGATCCATAGGTACCTAGTAGTGATCCGACCCACTCATCAGAATGGGTGTGTTAACCGTGAGGGTGGATAGATAGGAGAAAACCGGATCTAGTAGGTGTTTAGCAGAGTGGGTGCAGCCTAGGACACTGTGTAAGCTGGAGGGAGGCAAGATCTGCTAGAAAGTTGGCTATCTCATAGTCTTGATTGGTGTCTAGATGTAGATTCAGGTCACCAATGATGCTAAAATTGGCCGATATAATGGCCAATGTGCCTGCTGCAGCCATCAGCGCTTCCCTGAACTCTTTAGAACGGCCAGGCAGGCGATAGATCAGGAGCCCAGACAGCATTGGCATTGAAGGCAATCTTGAAGCGAGCGCACTAACAACCCGCCAGGGCCTTTTTAATAAGAATGCACGTGTAACCAGCTTTAGAGATGATCGTAATTCCACCACCCCGCTCCCCCCTAGTAAGAGTCTCGATGCTGAAACCCTGGGGCAGGGCCAGACCAGGCTCTGCCTCCCTCTTGGCCGTGAGCCATGTCTCAGTGAGGAAGAGGATGTCTGGTGACTCATCCTGGAATAAATCATATATTTCAGCGAAATGCTTTACTAGAGAGCGACAGCTTAAGCTGAGAACTTTAACAGCGTGCGAGGAGGGGGGTGGAAGGGATGCGGCGACCCAGGAATTAAACCCACAACACCTACAGCAAAAATGGCCCTCAAGAATTTCCCAGGCGTCAGACTGGATCCAGAACTTTTGCATGAGCAGTTGGGTACCTCCATTTGGCTCTGTGTGATGTCAACAGCATCGGTTATCATGACGTGGTCACCTATATAGGCACCCCCCAGACGCGCAGATGTCCGTTCTATTCTTTCCGTGCCAGTTAAGCGCCGATCCGGGAAGAGCTTACCCCTCTGTCGCTTTTTGACACTCCTTTTTCGATTTTGTCAACTTCTGATTTTTTTTTTCAACAGTGTGCGAGGGATGTCTTCGAGGGAGACATGGTTCTAACCGTGTGGTGCTTCTCACCGCACCATGTCGCTTACCTATCCCCACCTCGTCTGCCTTTGGTGTCTCGAGCTTGACCACAACTCGAAGTCGTGCTCGGACTGTCTGGCCATGGCTCCGAAAGCGTTAAAGGAGTGAGCTTTGAAGCTTCTCGAGGCCCAGCATTCGACACCAGCCAGCGAGACTCCGCAGAGATCCCGGTCCCGATCGAGGAAGATGTTGTGGGACCACTCCCAGAGCCCCTGGTCCTCTTCATCCCACTCAAGGTCCTCTGGGAATTCGGCGAAGAGGCACAATAAGAAGTCAAAGTGGACTTCATCTTCACCTAGTTTGTCCTCCATCGACGAAAGAGGTAAGACGTACCAATGCTCTAGACTCGGTTCTGCAGAGCCAGGGTCGACTTTGTGCCTCCCTCCTTTTCCGGGAGCTGGGGGGAATTGGAGTTCTACGAGGCAGTGGGCTGCATATTTGAGCAGGCCGACCCCTCTGGTGTGCCTTCGAACCATTGTCGGTGGGGCCTCCGGGGATCGGGCACGTGCTGGTCGTGCCTACACGACCTTCCCCAGCGTCACACCTCCAGTCAGTGACTTTGGAGCTGGCGCACCCCCCGGCGGTTCCAGCCCCATCTTCATCCCCGACGACACTAAGTTGGAATGGCATTGTATGGCGTAGATTCTGGCACTGATAGAACCCAGGGGTTCTATGTTGTCGCCTGGTCATTTTCATGACGTTTCAGGCACGGGAGAGGATTGGGAAGGGTCTATGAAACCTTTGGAACATCAGGATCTGTCTGCAGAGAAGATGGACTGGTATGAGGAACTTGGGAAAGCCAGTGGACTGCTCATTCCCATATACGGGCATGCTCTCTCCGCCAACTGTGGCTACGGAAGAGGGGGCGTCTTATACCATGGTGGTAAGGAGGGTAGCTGAGGTCCTTGAACTGGAGTTGCCCTCTGTAAAGGTCAGGACTAATCTCCTGACTGAAGTGCTTCAGCCTGGGGCTTCCACCTCTGAACCCCTACTGCCCTTAAATGAAGCACTGACGGATGTCCCAGTAGGCACGTGGTCTAAGCCTAGCACGGGGAGCGCCTGTGAATAGGACAGTGGCTCGCTCCCATTGCCGTGCTCCGTGCGACCCAAAGTTCCTTAGCCAACACTCCACCCCTGAAAGCTTAGTGGAGCACGCTTCAACTTCACAAGGTAGGTTCCAGTCTACCCTACCCTCCCCTCCTTCCCATCCCCCCTCCATCCCCCTCTCTCCCCCCTCCCTCCATCCCCCCCACCACTGACAGGGTAACCAAGAGGTGGGAATCACTTGGCAAGATGTTTTCTTTCCCCAGCTTGGCATTGCGGACGGTGAATACTGCATGCTTACTGGGCTGTTTCTCCCATTCCCTCAGGGAGACGGTTGTGCAAGTGCTGCCACAAGTCCCAGAGGAAGCCCAGGACGATAAGGACGGGAGAGATGCAGGAAAATTGACCATCAGGTGTAGACTTGATACAACCAGTTTGCTGGGCAAAGTGATTTCATCCACTGTGGCCCTATTGTGCCATGCCTGGCTTAGAATGTCTGGTTTTTCGGATGATGTCCAGGCTAATTTGATGAACATGCCCTTTGATGGATCCTATCTGTTTGAAGAGAAGTCCGACTCGTCCCTAGAGCGGTTCAAGGACTCATCCTACAGCCAGAACCTTGGGCATCTCTTCATACCAAGGGGAGGTCTCTCTATCTGTCAGATCTACCTTGAGCCACAGAGCACATTACAGGGGGGGGGGTGTCAGCCGCCTCCATTCACGGCAGTACTGTCCGATAATCCCAGCCTGTTGTACACACACCAAAAGTTACAAACCTATAACCACGGTTTCCTCCCATGACCAGCCACATGTTGGACGACAGAACCCGATGTATAACCCGCCGGATACTGTTGTTGTCTGTAGACTAAACCAATTAGGTGAGTTAGCCGCCCTATCACCCATGTTTTTGCTGTTGCATTTGTGATTTTTAACTAAGAGCTTTTAATTCCAGTTTTCCACAGGAGCATGCCCACAATGATGCTCACTGAGGAATTGCACGAACACCAGTTCATTGGTTTTTAACTCACATGCTAGCTGCACCTGTTCTAGCATGACACAAGGAATGTACAGAGTCACCCGATGTTTTATTTCCAACCTGTTGTGATTTGCTCCTTTTCTCCCAATCCAGGTAGATGCAGCTCCACACAGGTATAATACAGGAAACACATTTTTTTCTGTAAGCTAATCCACTTGAATATATACTTAACATTAGATACTAATGAGTTCACACTGACGTAGACAGTTGCAACCTTAGATATATTCTTTATTTTGTCGGTCCCGAAGAATCGCTAGTCACTGCACACGAGCGAGAAACAGGTCGACTGATTAGAGCACAAACTGAATCGTGATTCGTAATTGGAAGCATAATATTCCAGCAAGTACCGGTCAGTCTTATTTTTAATTAGAGCAGGGGACCCCCAGAATAAATTTGTTCCTGGTACTCCTAGCTTTATTTTAACCCACACTAACACGTCTATGCTATTCTGGGGGGGCGTGGCCGAACAGCCGCGATGGCGGTCGGCTCTCACTAGAGCTCTGCGCCCGGCCGGGGGAAATCTCTGACGGAGGCAGAGCTGCGGGAGTCACCGTAGCTGGAAAACTCCTCCGATTGACAACCGAATCTACCTGGAGGTGTTGGGACGCAGGACCTGCTGGATGGCCGCGTCAGGGCTCCGGGGGGCGGCCCGAGTGCTAGGGCGAAACTACAGTACAGCGGAGCGCCTAAACTGCACAGGCAGGAGGCCTGGTTAATGAACATTTGCATTGCCGGGTGCTGGTGAACCCGTGACTGGACAGACATGGTGCGCAAGGGCCCGAAGACTGCGGACGGCCGGGGGAGCCGGCCGGGCCCGGACTACAGGCGGGAACTGGCGCAGGTGGAGGCGGCCTGGGAACGGCTGACCAGCCCACATTAGGGGCACAGCCACCGGACAAGCTGGACCGTATACTGCAGGAAATCAGAAACTCACGACTGGCGATGGAACAACAAATGGGGGCCCTCCCCACTAACCTATCTCTCCTGAAGGCGGATCACGGCAAATTGGCTGATAAGGTCAAGGACCAGGCACTGGCGCTTGCGGACCTCACGCCTACGGTCGCGAGCCAAACCACGTCGATCCAGGAACTTCAAGGACAGGTAGCCACCCTAATGGAAAGGGTGGAAGACGCGGAAGGGCGCAACCGCCGAAATAATGTGCGAGTAATTGGCCTGCCGGAAAAATATGAGGGGTCGCAAGCTGCGGACTATATGGAACAATGGTTCCGCGACTATGTTACAGAAGAAGGCCTCTGCCCACACTTCTGCGTGGAACGAGCGCACAGGATCCCGACAGGGCAGCCCAGGCCAGGCCGCCCACCGCGCCCTTTAATTTCCCACATACTGAACTACCGCGACAGGGATGTGCTGCTGTGGAAAGCTCGGGAAAAAGCCAACATTCAATTTGAGAACCACAGAGTTTCTCTATACCCGGACTACACAAATGTGGTGCAAAAACAGAGGGCCTCGTACGTAGAGGTTAAGAAGAAGCTCAGAAGCGCACACCTGCAATACGCGTTGCTTTTTCCAGCTCGCCTGAAGGTTATTCATGGACGAAAAACTCACTTTTTCGAATGTCCCTCAGATGCGGAAGACTGGCTGGAGGTGATGGGCATAGATGGCAGCCAGGAAGACCCCCAGATGGCGAAGACCGATGTTTCAGGGGAAGAATCTGGACTGGATCGACGTCATTCCCCTAAACCTGGAAGGGAGAGAAGCCAGCGCGGGCCATCTCGGGACAGACAAAAGAGAGAACAATCTGTGGCCCTTTCAATAGCTGGCACCTTCAGAGAGGAGACGAGGATAATTGCCACAGACTTTAAAGACGGCACGCTACAATCTGACTCGGAGAACAGTGTGGTTCTGTTCCCGTCAGTCACCCCTCGAACGGTGCATGAACTGATAAATAATTGAGTTACGGGTGGTTGACTTTTGACAAAATCTACCTTAATGACACTGTGCAGTATCCTTTCTATACACTTTCTGCGAACATGGTACCTGGGGGCTATCAGGGAGGCCTCAACTGTGGGAGGAGGTGTGATAAAGTCTGAAAGTATCAGAGCCTTTCCTGCATACCCACTCTGCCTCTAGGACGGAGCCACAGATGGTACCCTTGGAAGGTGCTGAGGTAGACCTAATAGTGATTCCGCAGCTGCTGTTTCATAATCTTCATAAGTATTTGCTTTGTGTGTTATATTCTCCGGCCGGGCCGTGGTTGAGCCGGTAGAGCCTGGAATCCACGACCTTTTGAACATGTGTGTGCTGGGCCACCCCCCCAAAGGCGAATGCACCGATTTTTGGACCTTTATGTTTTCTTGGTTTATGTTAGGCCCAGCGGCGTTGTATTGCTGTGCCAAGTTGGTTCTGATAGGGTTACATGTTTTAGGGAATGCATTCTCCTGGGTTTTACTCTTAGGTGCTCCTGGTCTGTGACTGCTGATGGGGTTTGATCTGACACGTGATGGTTATGGCTGAGCAGCATGGTTCATATACATTTGTCACATGGAATGTGCGGGGTCTCGGGGCAGTACACAAACGACACAGAGTCCACTCCTACCTCCTCAGACAGCGAACACACATAGCCTTTTTACATGAGTCGCACCTGAGGCACTTAAACTGCGAAAGAAATGGCGGGGCACAGTTTACACCACATCGTATTCTGCTTTTTCAAGGGGGGGCTACCATATGGGTCCGACACGGGACACCATTTGTAGAGCTGGAACGGAAAACGGATGATCAGGGTAGGTATATTCTAGTTAAGGGCACTCTGGATGGCAGACTGATAGTCCTGGGTAGCATTTATGCCCCAAATTATGATCAGGCTGCGTTCTTGCAGAGGGTGGGGGCTGGCATTGTCTGGGTGGGTTGGAATACCCTGGGTACTTGGGGGGGATTGGAACGCTGTTTTAGATTTGGACATGGACAGGTCACATCCCCCGCTCCTGGCTACTGGCGTTGCGAAACTGACTGATGTCTTCAACACATGGGTGGAGGGCTGGGGATTACACAGTGTTTGGCGACGGCTTCACCCCACTCATAAGGAATATTCCTTCTATTCCCCGGTGCATGATTTACATACGTGCATTGACAGATTCCTGTGCTCCCATACATTGACCGCGACGGCGGGCTCCCTGGAATATTTAGCCAAAACATTCTCAGACCATAGGCCTTTGTCACTCACACTATTTTGGGGCAGAGTACCAACCCCAGTACCTACATGGAGACTTAGCCCACAACATTTAGAGGACGGGCCATTCAGAGCACTCCTGTCTGAAACCCTGACACACTATTGGGGGACTAACTGGGATTCTGCTTCCTCTAATCTGGTGGTATGGGATGCGATGAAGGTAGTGATACGAGGGGCTGCAATAGGACAGTTGGTGGGGGCTAGACAAGAGATTCACCGGACACTATGCGACGTGGAAACCCGACTGACGGAGCTGGAGCGAGAGGCAGGTGGAGATCCCGGGAGGAAGGCTGCACTACAAGAACAACATATTTTCCATGCAGAGACACTAGAGTCACTGCGTACCATAGATTACAAGGCTTATATGCAGAGACAACACACCGAAGCGGATCGCTCAGGCGCCCTGCACGTTCGCCTAGTGCGGGAAAGACCAGACCCCCCCCCCCCCCGACAATTACCCAAATACGTAACCGAGAGGGCACCCTAGTGTGTACCCAATACGGCGTTAACCTAGCGTTCCACGATCATCTGCAGGCCTTGTATGCCCCGACGGAGGCGGACAATCCTGCACAGGTGGCCGATTTCATGCGGGACCTCCCGTTCCCGGTCTTAAAAGCGGACACACAAAAGGCAATTGAGGGGCCAATGACTCAGCATGAGATGCGTGCAGCGATTAAACGCCTAAATAGGAATAAGACGCCGGGCATGGATGGAATCCCTGTAGAGTTCTATTCGACCTACGCAGATACACTGGTGCCGTTCCTGGAAAAGATATATAGGACAGCGTTCGAGGAAGGTCATTTGCCTAGATCGACTATGCAGGCTCTTGTAACCTCCATACCTAAGCCGGGTAGGAATACCCTAGATTTGGTGAATTATAGGCCCCTGTCCATGTTGTCGACCGAATACAAAATACTGAGTAAGGCTATTGCCCTGCGAATACAGCCCCATTTGACTGCCCTAATACACCGGGACCAGTGTGGGTTCCTCCCTGGGCGAAACACTTCCCTGAACAGGAGACGCCTACATGCAATGATTGCGGCGACACCGAAAGACTTACCACGTGCGGGATGTATCGCTCTGGATCTGAGACAAGCGTTCGACTCTCTTTCCTGGCCTTTTATGTTTGAGGCTCTTCGTCGATTTGGCTTTCCTACTCCCTTATTGCGTTGGATTAAACAATTGTACACGGACCCCACTGCCCGGGCTAGAACGGGGAGGTATGTTTCAGCAGAGTACCCGGTACATCGAGGTACCAGGCAGGGTTGCCCCCTGTCCCCGATGCTGTTTGTGCTGGCGCTTGAACCGCTGGCCATCGCCCTTCGTACATACGCTGCGGAGATGGGCATTCCAATAACAGGATCCCATCACATACTCTCCGTCTACACGGATGATATGCTGTTGTATCTCCGAGACCTAGAAACTGACCATACGCTATTGGGTGAAGTATTCCGTAGGTTTGAAATGGTATCAGGTCTGGCCATCAATCCGGATAAATCAGTGGGTTTTTATTTCTGGGAGGCACCCCGCCCACCCTCGATCCCCTTTGGGGATTGTATGATCCCGGTGGAGCAGTCCACCTTTAAATACCTAGGAATCCGCATTTATAGAAAGACGGAGGACCAGGTGGATGGTAATATCTCCAGAGCGATTACTGGACTCCGTGGCAGCATTGGGTTCTGGACCTCCCTCCCTTTGTCTGTCATGGGGAGGATAGCGATAGCCAAGATGGTCAAGATTGGCTTCCCTACTGGCACCCCAGACTCAAAGACATCCTTTTAACAGGACATAATTTCTGAAACCAAACCTAGTGCATCCTTTTACAACACCTGCTCTAGCACGTCTTGTATGCTTTTGCACCTAATAACTGAGAGGAGAAGGGTGGTGTCTATGCATATTCAATGTTTAAGAAGTGCAGAACTGAATGCAGTTTTCTTTTTAGAAGACTATTAACTCGCATGCTTAACAGTTAGAGCCGCCTCCCACCCTTTCCATGATTTCACATCCTTTCCCCAGCAGCCTAAAACGGCATAGTAAAATCAGTTTTGGAAGAGGTGGTAAATAAATCCTCGCTCCTTGATTGGTCCCGTCATTGCCACATGACCAGTATTATCATCTGTATGCCACACATTGTGGTGCTGAACCTCCGCTCTGGCTCCCTCACCAGCTTGTTTTTGTTTGCAATTGTTTGTCGCAAATTGTGCTTAGCTCCATAAACTGCTGGTTGCGACATTTCTCACGAGAGAAAGTTGAGCTTCATATTGATCCTCCTAGGAACATACAGGGTGTTATCATTTGTACTAATACACTACTCCTAAAGCACTTTTGGTATCCTGGAGTGCTTACTACACTGAGGAACAACACTGGAGCGTAATTGGCTGGGGTTCCTTAGTGTCACCAGAAATTGTTTAATTTCTTCCCCAACTGACAGAAGCAGCAAGGGCATATTTTACACCCAGGCTGGCTTAATCACTACATTAAGGGTTTGTAGGAGAGCCGGTGTCTTATTACCTAGGTTAAACTTTCTGCTCTGTACTCTCCACTGCTTCTGAAGCTGAAGAGGGCTGACTGTTTTGTAAAAGACCATCTTGCGGCTCCAGTGATGATTAATTACATTTCTTTCCATTTGTTTCAAGGAAGATCTCACACACTCCTAAACTTTTAAAACCACCCTACCTAGCTACACTACTAAACTTTTAAAGACTCTCGACCTCGCTTCCTTATCTATATTAAAAGCCAGGTTCCCTCAGACTCCTTGATGGTCCACAATTCCAGTAAAAGGGTCTCCACTTATTCTACTGGCAAAGTTCTGCCACCTCATAAAGAGAGAAAGTTTATCAGTGCAGCAGGCAAAAGGGTAGCTGTAGGTTCAGCTGAAGATTGGTACATATCTAATTCTGTTGGGCTGCTCTGCAGATACGATAGGGCCCAGTTAGAGGAAATGTAGGAGTTGCCAAACACCTCCAAGAAGAGTGCGGGGAGAGAAAATAGAGTCTACGGGAAAAGCCATTGTGAACGCCATCACTCCTTGCGCACTAGATACCGCGGGCGCAGCCTCTAGAGGCATCAAAACCAGCATCTACTGGCATGCTTGGCTGTGCATTTCCAGGTTTAAACCTCTTTGGCCCCCAGGTTGATTAGATGCATGAGAAAATAAAAAATGGAATGGTGATTCCCATGTCTTTGTGCCAGCACACTCCACGCCTATAGATTCTTTTCAGAAGCAACAGTTTCCTTAACAGTGACCAACCGCAATCTTAACAAAGATAGCAACAAACCTTCCATCAGCAGGGTGGCAAGGGATTGACCGGAGATGGACATAGGAGTTACGCAAGCAAGGGCAGATGTTACTCTAGTAAAGGGTCTTCCCCCTCTAAACAGTGACCCCACACCGCCCATGACGGTGCTCGACCTCACGGATGCCTACTTTCACATACATAATTAACCCTCCTCATTGCCAGTACCATCGCTTTGTTGTAAGTGGACATCACAACCCATTCACAGTCCTTCCTTTCAGGTTCACCATGTCTCCAAGGGTGTACCCAAAGTGCCTTGCAGTGGTGGCCACACATCTGTGAAGGATAATGGATGTGGGGGAGGTTGTGGGGTTGGAGGGTTGCACTCTCACTTCCTTGGGATACTGCCGCTGCCGCTGGGTAAAAAGGACAGTTATCTTCACTCGAGCCCACCGCACCTGGGGTCCTGACGCTGTTGGTCTCCCCTGCCGTCGCCGCAAGTATCACCGCGCAGCAGCAGAGGGTTGAGACTACAGCTCCCAGGTTGCCTGCAACACCGCCCACTGCGTCTAATCTCGCGCCCGGAGGCGCTTCAAGAACGGAGACTCGTCGCGGGTCGCGTGCGGGCGGCGCCGGGCAAAGGGCGGGCCGTCTGTGGCCGGAGGAGGACGGGACGGGCCCCGTCCTTAACAATCGTCGAACTTCAGGTGACTGGGAACATCACTGGACAAACAGCTGGTTAGTACAAGGAGCAATCTTGTCTACTGAACTAACGGGTGATCCTATGAGTCACCACTGGGACTAGAGACGCTTGGGAGTGTTAGCGGGCGGATGTAACTGTTGGATATTTAGCAGTTCAGTGTTGGGAACCTGGGTTACCTTCTGTTGCCCCACTTGGTAAATTCGATTAGTAAAGTGAGATGGCAAGTGCGGTTCAAACTAGGTCCTCAAAGCTCCCTAAATGTACCTCCCCGGTTCCACCAAAAAGTAGTAAATTTAAAGGAATCCAGACATCGATCTGGGATAAACCTACTGCTATAGATAGAATGTTGCGTAAAGCATTAGGGGAAGTAGCAACTGAGATTGAGCGCACTGAGAGATGCCTCTCATCAACCCCCCACCCTGTTATACAAACTCCACAGCAGGATCTAGAAGTCCAATTATCTCCATCACTGGCTTCTCCGGACCTCGGGATATTTGATAACCCTTGTGCTCAAGAAGGGTCCTTACTGGTACAGGAGACATCACCAAGTGGGGGAAACACCACAAAAGGGCAAGACCAGGAAAATGAATGGAAAAAAAACCAGGCGAAAGAGGGTCACTTTGAAAAATGTCCCGTTAGACACCTCCACCATAGATGTAAGGTCGCCTGGAGGAGCGGAATTAAATACACAAGTGCCCCCAATGTGGGTAGCCCAAATATTATCTAACCTACAGAACCATCTTGAGCAACTTATTGCCAATCAAACCCAACTGATCCTCAGTAGGTTGGACATAGTAATAACCCTGGTTAAAACAAAGGGGTCGGTTGGTTGTTCCAATCCCCCCACCCCCTGGGTAACACCTTACTGGGGGATGGTACCAGCATCAGCTCAGATACACCACCCATACGCACCCCCCTAAATGAACAAAGTAACACTATCATACACCCCATGAACCCCTCGAACACACAACCAGTAGGCTTGATACAGGCCCCCCCCCCCCCCGAGGCTGTCCGCTACTAGTAGGGAAGTTCCTCAGGGAGCGCCAATAGGCATACACCGAGCCATGGTCCATAGACAAGCTTCGCCCTCCCCTGTGAATCAGTGTCAATCAGAGAATTCCGCTACTAAGGTGCATTCCAACACGTCAGTAACCCTTAATCTACCACCTGACGCAGCCCCCTTTGTAATTATTCTCACAGGAGTTCCAGTGCTGAGTCCAGATCAGTCGGAGTCCTATGGCAAGCTTAAAAATAAAACCATATTTTGGTTAAATAAATGTAGGCCCCTAGTAGGCAAGGAGCTGGGGGAAATACTAATGGTAAGAAGGGTAAACTGGGTGGGAACCAGGCCCAAGGATAACACCGGGGATTGTGTGGTGGTGAGCTTTAGAAATATGCAGGTTGTTGACCAGATATTAAGGTGGGGCCCATCCACAGTCTCGAGTAATATCAGGTCTATGCCCCTGAGCGTCTTCTATCCCAGGGGGGCCTCCAACTGGGGGCGCGCCATGGATGTTCAGAGATGGAGGGAGTGGAACCTGGTTGGGAATAGTCGTAGACCTCAATATGTAGCCATGAGGAACCAGGGAGGGATTGACCTCCAGAATAGATTTGACCCCTTGTCAACCTTAGGAGAACAGGACTGACTAGGGATAGATATAAACCCCTGGCATAACCAAGACAGGGATAAGAGCCCTGATCAGTATAAGGCTCCCCTGACTCAAACACCGCAGCGTGAGTTACTGCAGAGAGAGGAGGATAAGGGGGTAACTCTTGCAGAAAGCTCACAGGCAATCACTGAAGTCGAGACAGAGATATCGGGGCCGGGTAGCAGTGCTTCAGGCACCCAATTATTAAAATCATATATCTTAGCCGACCCAAATGAAACTCTGGTAACTGAGGATAATGTAACTACTCACCGCCTCATGACCAGGGCAAGAAGAACTAGCAGGCAGGATGGATTAAAAATAATATCCTGGAATGTAGCAGGACTCGCTGCCAAATATGAGGAGCAGGATTGGAGGCACTATATTACCGGTTTTAACGTTATGTCTTCAGGATACCTGGATAATTGATTGTAACCATTTCTCCCTGGAGGGGTTTAAGTGCTTCTCTGTCCCTGCCCAAAAGTCGGCTTCAGGGAGAGCCATGGGAGGATTGATCATATATGTGGATATTCTTATAGAAGGGGTCTGGTCTAACCTCAACTGGTCATCACATAGCATGCAGGCTTTGGGCTTTCGCTCAAAAGGTGTAAACATCACCCTGATTAACTGGTACAATGTGGTGGGAGCCAATGGGAAGGGCAATACAATAAAAGGATTGGACTCTCGCATAAATACCCAGGTGTCGGCAGCAGCATCGGCTGTAGTTCTAGTAGGAGTTTTCAATTGTCAACTGTGCGCGAATTTAAGACCACTTAATAGGGACTGGTCGTGTTGCACAGTGGAGAAAGGGCCACACTTCTTGCATTCACCTGAAGGGGTAGACTTAGATAGGGTGTTGAAAGGCCATAATTTGGTCCACACCATGGATCTGATAGCACTAGGTAGCGGCGAGGACCTTAATCCAACCTTTAAAGGCAGAGGTTGTCCATCTTACATTGATTATATCATGGTGTTGTCTATACTTAAAGCTAGGGTTAACAAGGCTGACATAGAATGGAGCATATTTAGCGACCATAATCCCCTGGTCTTAGTGCTAAAAGGTCCAACTATTAAAAGTGTAGTACGTGGGGTGGGTTCGGTAGAAAAATGATCAGACCAGAGGAGGAGACTGAGATGGTCCAAAATAGATGGGGATAGCTTTTATAAAACTTTAATAACTACAGAGGCAGATGCACTCAATATATGCCTCGATCCCAATATTGAGTTGGCTGCAGTAGTAACCGCATTTGAAGAGATGGCGCACCTCAATGAAGGACTATTAAAGACCACTAAGATATTAACTACCACCCTTAGATGGTTTGACAAAGAATGTTCAAAGGCACATAAAGAGCTTAAATCTAGCCTAAAATTGCTTCCTAGGGATCAGATATATATCGCCCAATGCAGGCTGACGTATAAGAAGGCAATACAAATCCGTAGAACTAGCCTCCAAATGCAAGCCTGGGAGGACCTAAGGGAGGCGGCGGACAGAAGAGATTTGATTGAGTTCTGGAAAATTATAAATACAGTGTTTCCAGGAATCAAATGCCCCACAGATTTTAAACACTATTTTGCCAGAGCACTGGTATTCTCATTTTAAAAACTTATATAATCATACGGGTGAAATTAATAAGGATGAAGGGCAGAGGTTAAAATTGATTGCAAGGCCAGACATCACCCTGGCAGAAGTAGAAGGGGCAATCCTGGGATTGACTAAAAATAAGGCGCCCAGCCCTGATGGCATACCTCCCGACCTATATCTTAGTAAAGTGGAGTTGTGGGCCCCCATTCTTACGAGGGTCTTGAACGCGGCAGTGGTGGCGGGTCTACCGCACTGTTGGTCCTCTGCAACAATAGTGCCGATATTTAAAAAAGGAAATCGGGATGACCCCCCAATGCTATCGCCCGATATCCCTGATTGATGTCACGGCGAAGGTGTTGGGTTGTTTTGTCTTAAATAGTTTGACTGAATGGGCAGATACCCACCAGCTAATAACGGATACACAATATGGGTTTAGGGAGGGAAGGTCAACTACGGACAAATGCCTGAACCTCTACCTGCTGGTCGCCAAGTACACCATAGCCAGTAAGGAGGCGGTCCACTTGAGGTTCATGGACCTCTATGCGGCTTTCGATCACGTGAACAGAGAAAAGCTATTGGCCCTGATGCTAGGCCTAGGGGTGGACCAGGATCTAGTTAACATCCTTAATGCCTTGTACTGGAATACCACTGCGTCCGTCCGTGGAAGTAGGACCTCATCATTTCCATGCACCAGTGGTGTGCGGCAAGGCTGCATTTTAGCCCCTTTTTTGTTTTCACTTTATATTAACAATTTAGATAGTGAATTAAGCAAACTTCGAGTAGACTCCCCTCAAGTAGGCACCCGCTCAGTCCCCGTCCTGCTTTACGTGGACGGCGCGGTGCTGCTAGCCCGGACACCGCTGGGGTTACAAAGGCTGATTGACGGATTTGTAAGCTTTATGACCACACTTGATTTATCAGCAAATCTGGACAAATCCTATGTCATGCTTGCGGGGGCCAGACCAGATAGGAAATGTTCCTATAAGATAGGTACTCACAAAATTGGACTGGTTCGGTCCTTCTCCTATCTGGGTGTATTATTTGATGGGCTTTTGAAGTTTAGACTCCTGGTGGATAAACACTGTTCAAAATTGGTGGCTTCAACTGGGGCAATAATGAGTTATGGGCGAAGGCTGGGAAGATGGACCCCCGAGCAAGTGATGAATTTGTATAGATCAATATGCTGTGCCAAGGCTGCCTACGGGTCTGAAGTTTGGGGTTTCGTAAATATACATCAGGTTCAGGCAGAGGAAAATACATTTTTTAGAAGGATACTGAAAGTCCCACATAGTACATCTGCCTATATTACACATGAAGAACTGGGAGAACCCTATATCGAAGATCGAATCAAGGCCAGGCCACTTTTGGCCTGGGTGAAGATCTGGTCTAACCCTGAGGCAGGCCTTAGTAGACAAATTATCACTGACTGTCTGAATAGAGACAAAGGGAGCTCTATCCCCTGGCTAAAATATGTCAAGTGTACACTAGAGGACATCGGTTGTAAGAACCTCTTCACTAAGCCTGAAACCATTACCCCTCAGGACAAAACAAGAGTCAAGAAAATGCACAAGGAATGGACAACTGTAAGCAGGGCGGCCACTGAAGAGTGTAAATCCACAGCTGTTGCTTATAGACTAGTGAAAATCGAAGTTGGAATGGAACCCTATCTCTCACTGACCCATAATGCACAGGACAGATATTATATGACCCGTTTTAGGTTTAACCTTTTGCATTATTTATTGTCTGATCCCCCCCGGTTGTTCCTTAACGGTTGAGCAGAAGGTTACCTGCGGCTGCGACAATAGGTCTCCGCAGGATACCCTTCATTTTGTTTTGTTATGCTCATTTTATACATTACCTAGGCGCAAGTTCCTTGTGGGAATCTTGAAAAGAGCTAAGTTTAAACACGCCAAGGTAGCTTTATTGTTTTTGCAAAAGGCCAATGACGCATATACTCTGTCCTGTATCACAAGTTTTATTAGGTTGGCGGTGAGGATAAGGAATTCGAGAGAGATGAGTTGATTGTAATGCCCTTTAACAGAGAGACTAGACAAATGAAATGAAATGTTATGAATTGAATTGTTTTTTAATGTGTTTGTAATTGGTTTTATGTACTTTTATGGTATTTTTTTCAAGTACCGAATAAAGAAAATATTTGATTTGATTTGACTGATCAAGAGTGGCTGCAGGCAACAATGCCTAGCCCACAAGTCGGCAGCAATTACCCTACTCCGCAGCCTGGGGTTTACCATAAATATCACCAAGTCCCACCTAGTTTTTCAATAGATCCAACCCTTCCTGTTATTCATGTTGAACGCACTTAGAGGGAATGCCTGCCCCAACCAGCAAATATGGTCATTTCAGCAGCTGTTGCCTTTTTCAGCCCAGTAGTCAAGCCGCAATCAGCATTATTATGCACTTTCTACGAACTGTGGATCTCATAGCTATTGCACCCCATGCCAGGCTCCACATGGGTCCCCCGCAACCGTGTCTTCTGGCACAGTTGTCACAGGAGAAGGGTAACTGGAAAGATCTAGTGTTGGTAAAGGCTACTACCCCCTCTTTCTGCATTGGTGGAACAGTAACAACTTGTTGGAGGTCAGGCCTTTCTTGGACCCCATATCGCCGGTGACCATAACCACCTCACAAGCTGGGGTGCACTTCTCCCTCCTCTTTCTAAACGAGAGCTGCCACATCAATTACTTGCCATACACCTAGCCCTCCATACCTTCAATCGCGATGCTTGAAGGAAGAGAGTAGTCATCAAAGCTGACAACATGACTCCAATTTCTTACATACAGAAACCGTGTGGCATGCATTCTCCACAGATCTCTGTACTAGCACCGGGGATCTGGCTTTAGGCAATCCGCTACATCATACAACTCTTTATGGTGCATCTTCCAGGAGTGGGCAACAATTTGCAGACTTGTTCAACTGGATTCATCAACAAATCAATGAGTGGGAACTCCACCCTCAAGTGCTTCACAGGTTCCTTCAACTTTGAGGCACCCTGCAAATAGACCTATTCACCACTCATGGAAACACAAAACGGCCGGACTTCGCCTTCAGGTGCACACAGTCCATGGGTAATGCACTATGGATGAATTGGTCAAGGATCTTTGCCTACACTTTTCCTCTTCTCCTGCTCTCCTCGCATACATGGTGAAGAAGATGCAACAGATCAGTATCTAGTTACGTTTGTTGACGGACATCTAGGCTAAATTTATAAGTCATTACTGCCTAATTCCTTCACTATAATTTTGTAATCATTTGTTTTTACTACACAAGTTTTATTGAACCAAATTGTTGCTTTGTGCATTAATATCCCTCCCTGTCTGTTTCTTGTTTTAGGTGATTTTCTAAAGACTTTGGAAGATCCTGACTTGAATGTGAGACGAGTAGCACTAGTAACTTTTAATTCTGCTGCCCACAATAAGCCCTCATTAATTAGGGACCTATTGGATTCTGTTCTTCCTCATCTGTACAATGAAACAAAAGTCCGAAAGGAACTCATAAGGGAGGTGAGTGACATAACTACTTTTCTAAAAGTGTACTTAGATTCTGTGAGTGTATCTGTAATGTTTCATTACCTGATCTTCCTTTATCATATTTAAACCAGGTTGAAATGGGACCTTTTAAGCACACAGTTGATGATGGTCTGGACATTCGGAAGGCTGCTTTTGAATGCATGTACACTCTACTTGATAGTTGCCTTGATAGACTAGACATCTTTGAATTTTTAAACCATGTGGAAGATGGTTTAAAGGATCATTACGACATCAAGGTAAAAAACTAATATTTTAGAATTTGCTGTTACAGAAAAGTTTATACATTTTTCACAACATTAGCAAATACATGATGGATGTTCTGTCATATTCATTTCATAGTGAATTGCGTTCAAGGGCTGGTGAGTACATGGCAACTCTGCAACGATTTGGAACTTAAGAACATGTTTGAAATTTTGGAC
Organism: Lissotriton helveticus; assembly: GCF_964261635.1. NCBI lineage: Eukaryota > Metazoa > Chordata > Amphibia > Caudata > Salamandridae > Lissotriton > Lissotriton helveticus. Next base: position 921,395,767 of record NC_136057.1, read on the forward strand.
TTCTGTTTTATTTGTGGAAGTTGACGAGGAGCTTGACGAGCAGAAGGTTGCCTTATTAGCAAGATATAAACTGTGTGCAATCAGCCTGATCATCCATTTTGTCCTGCATCCTTCTGTTTAGGCATGTTTGAGGTTTTCGAGGCGAGTGGATCCGGGTCAGACAGAAAAACACACCAGATGACTGAACTGTCATGAAGGAAGTCCTAACCATTGTTAGCCAGCAACTGGTGTGATAGCTCTGCAAATAGGACCTTTTAGTTTGAGGACAGTAATCATATGACTTGCGGCACTAAGCCCTCTAAGGTAGTTAGACTTTTGGAAAGTCGTGAGTAAATTGGTTCAGTGTAGTTAAGATGTGCAGTAACTGCTGAGTCTACTACTAGTCTCCTGAGGATTTAATACATTTGATATGATTTTCTACATTTTGTGAATTTTGATCTATACTTGCTTTATGCTATATTCAATATAGGGTGAGGTGCTGGGTCTTTATAAGTAACAAATCTCAAATTACTGGTAGTGTTGCTGTATGATTGAGGGGTCAAAAAGGAATGGAGTCAAAGCGGTGTGTGTATCTGAAAGCCCAAAGCATTTGAAAGAACAAAAAAGCTGACTACCATTTTGTGGGAGTTATGATGTGTCCGTTTCTCTCCACCCAGCATTTTATGTTGAGGAGACAGCTGTTAACTATTTTTGATTTGGAGAATTTGTTCTTGAGCAAGAAAGTCTCCCATCTGCATAATCTAATCTATTGTTACTTTGCTGATTAATTGTGATACCAGCTTGTTGTTGCTTTTTTTCTTTTTTGATCAAATATGATCAAGTTACTGCATTGTCACTGAGGTGGTTCACATTGTCTCAACAGATGCTGACATTCTTGATGTTGGTGCGACTCTCGACCCTTTGCCCAAGTGCGGTACTGCAGAGGTTGGATAGGCTCGTAGAACCCTTGCGCGCAACATGTACAACAAAGGTATTGTGATAATTAAATTGGAAATCTTGTAATACAGTACACTTAAAAATGTAATTCTTTTCACTATATTACTAAGTACTATGGCAGATGTATTCCCACACAGTAGATTTATTCAGAGGGAGGACCCATCACTAAGCTCACACAATACACCCATGAAGCTGTTTGCCCATATGCGTTGACGGCGATGAGAGAACTACACGTCTCATTTCTGGAGCAACCACCCCAATTGCAAGCCCTGCAAACACTAATAATTGCACCTAGCCACCGGAAATTGGTCACCCGTTTATACAACACCTCACAATCAGAGCAAGGAGGGCTCGTGAACAGATCGCTTAATAAATGGGAAAAGATGCTAGGGGACACTATAAGCGATCAAGATTGGGCATATAGTTGTATGCAGTTGCAACTAATGACGCCAAACTGTAATTTGCGCATAGTGCACTTTAAATGCTTACATCAATTTTATTATACCCCGACTCAATTACACACATTCAGCCTTCGACCAAATGATACGTTTTATAGGTGTGAGGCTCTACAGGCAGACTTCTTACATACGGCATAGGCCTGCCCACAGATACATAGATACTGGGAGGAAGTTACGGGAGCACTCACAATCCTGTTATCCAAAATGATACCAAATGCACCACTGGTATGCTTATTAGGTATATATAAGCTAACACCTGTGAAAAGAAGGACTTTTTTGGCTGTAGCACTTCTACTAGCAAAGCGCCGTGTTGCCATCAGATGGAGTAGTAAACGCCCTCCCAGATTCAATGACTGGCTCAAGGACATTTCATATTGTAGAGACACCTTGGAGGTCTATGCGCAAGAACTACCGCAAGCATCCAGGCCTAGAGACTACTGGGAACCCCTGATGCAATATCTCCAACATGCATAGGCAGACGAGTAAACATCATGGTAAATAGTGGGACAGTAGAATATATGACAACCCCTTCAGCTTCCTAGTAGGAGGGGACCAGAGGTAATTTTTATAAATGTGATCTAGAAATGTCCAAATAAAAAGTCAATTGTATGATAGTACGTTTAAGGAATCAAGAGATAAGACGGGTAACCTGAGTGGCGCTGATAGATATGTGATCCCCCAGATACACAAAAAAAAGAACCACACGACTATTAATGTATACTATGTGATGTACTCCTATATTATACATGATTGTGATATACTGTAATGGATGCTATGTTCGATGTTGACTGGAATCAAGAAACCAATTAAAAAAAAAAAAGTATTTTCACTATATTACATAAAAAATTAGACCTTTTACGACACCCAAAACTTGAAATTACCATTCAAATATCCCTCTTTAATAAAAAAGAAATATTAAAATACATTATTTTGTAGAATGTACTTAAGGAACTTTACTTTAAATGCATGCTTAGCTTTTGATATTATAGCTCTTGGGTGCAATTATTACATTTTATTTCCGTTATGTGAACTAATTTTGACAGGTTGGTCACACACAATCGCCACTTTTGATTATTTTTGAAAAGCTCTTGAAGTATCTTGATTAGATAAAAAAATATTATTTTTTCAATTTTTAGGTTCCCTCTGTATTGCTTTGTCTGCATAATGAGTGCTTGCAAGCACTGAAGTGGTAGGGCGATGGGGTAGGTTAGAGCAGGTCAATTAAGATTAAATGCGTGGATAAACAGAAGTGTTTCCTGGATGTGTTTATAGGAAGCACAAGTGTTACTGACGAGTACAGTGTAATGTTTATATTACATGCGATCAATTAAGTTTCCTGGCACTTTAAAAGCCTGATGGCATCAACAAGGTTACTTAGATATTGGCATGCAAACTAGGACGGAAAAAGTCAGACTTTGAACCAGTGGTGACTAGTAATTTGAGCAGGCAGGGGTGGGCTTGCCCCACACATGCTCAAACACACACGCTCACACTCATACATTCACAATCAAGCACACATACACCCACCATTCACAAGCAGATGCACTCATACACCCCCATTTACCGCACGCACTAATACACATAAATTCATAATGGGGGTTGGGAGCACACTGCCTCACAGTCCCAGCACAGTTCGCCCCTTTGCATCCTGGTAAATGCAGTACACAGTTCAAACTTACTTCAAAATTAGCTGGATTTTTTCACCAAAGTTGGTGCAGACATTTCTGTATATCGCTAAACATTTGTTTCTGGGTTGAGCCCTTCATCAGTAGAGAGCAGCAGTATTAGAGAGCAAAGAAAAATCATCTGGGGTTGCTGGAAATGCTGCCAAGTTCCTCTCAGGTCACAGTACCACTCACAGGCGCATCTCCAAAGCTCGTCAGCTTCCTGGCTCAAGAGAGCCTTTAAAACAGAATGGGGGTTGGGAGCACACTGCCTCACAGTCCCAGCACAGTTCGCCCCTTTGCATCCTGGTAAATGCAGTACATGGTTCAAACTTACTTCAAAATTAGCTGGAGTTTTTCACAAAAGTTGGTGCAGACATTGCTGTATATCCCTAGACACGTGTTTCTGGGTTGAGCCCTTCATCAGTAGAGAGCAGCAGTATTAGAGAGCAAAGAAAAATCATCTGGGGTTGCTGGAAATGCAAAAATACACATGAGGCATAACCATGTACCCTAAGCGGGGCACAACACCTAAAAGTGTCTCCAGGCCAACTTGGCCTCTCAGGGGCTCAAACGCCCTTTGTCCAGCATAGTCAGGGCAACAAGCTGCAAATGCAGCAATGCGCAGGGTCACCACCTAAACGTTGCAGCTGCCCACTAAGTGCTGGGCAGCTGGGGAAACTGAGCCTGGCACCAGCGTGCCTCCTGGCTCTCCTCTGGGCTCCTACAGAAACAACAGTGCCCCCAAAACAAAGTGGGAGCCTCGCAGGCTCTAATTTCCAAAATGCGCAATACATTGGAGCCTCGTGGGCTCTGAACACAACAATGCCCTTGGGTGTCTCGTGGGCTCCAAATACAACATATGCTCCCCACGTTGCAGTCCCGCTCTGGGACTCTAGCTTGAAATGCCCCAAAAGAAATGCTGCAGCTGCCCCCTGTCATGTGGGGCAGCTGGGAAGATCAGCGTGGGCACCACCGGCTGGTGAGCACCACTCGGGGGACTCTTAACACCAACAATGCCCCCAATAGAACCACGCAAGGCTCTATGACTATTGCCAACCGTGAGAGCGGCCCGCTGCTAGACGGGGCTGCTGTTGTCTGCAGGCGGGACACGGGGCCTCAATACGGCACCATGAACAGGCCCGGAGCTCCCCCCAGCCCGTGTACACTCACCGGGCTTCTCCTCGGCCCCGGTGCCGTCTCCTCCCTGCGGCGGGGCTGCAGGCGGGGTTTGGGAGAGCCTTCCGGATTCCGTCGGGGCTCTCCTGTCTCTCCGCCGCTGGTCCCACGGGGCTTTCCCTCACTCTTGGGAGCCCCGATGGGGGACGCCGGCTTCCTTTCTGTGGTGCAGGAGCGCGGGGTAGGCTCACGTCTGCTTCCTGCTTTGCTTCCGCCTCCACCAATCACAGCGCGGCACTGGTGATGACGTCGCGGGGGTGGGGGGGCGGCGGTGATTTCCTTTCAGATCTGGGCAAAGTCGTGGGGTAGGCACCCGCGCAAGTATAAAACTTCGAGAAGGCACTAGAGGGGTAGGCTCCCTCTAAAGACCACGTCCCTGGCAGGGTGGGCACCCGCTAGGAGTTTCAAAATCTGGCACAAGGTCCCTTGCGGGGTGGGCACCCGCTAGGGCATTTAAAAGGGCAGATATGCGGCAGGCAAGGCGGGGTGGCCTCCCGTGCCGCAAATAAGCAGAGGTGCGGGGGAATCTCCACGCTGGGGATTCCCTCACAAAAGCGATCGCAACTCCGGGCTCAGTTGAGTGTAGGCGCGCTGCTCCTTAGGAACATAAAGCGCTTTTCAGACAATAGCAAAAAGTCCAATATAAGTCCCTCAGAAGGTAGAGGGGGGCAAAGGCTGGACCCAGGGGCCAGCTCACAGGGCCCTCCAACAGAGAGGCAGCACCCAGTGGCGGTTTCTCCTGGCGCACAGCAGCAGCAACAGGCCCCCCTCAAGTTAGGATCCAGAGAACAACTTGCATGGGGTCACAGCCCCTTTTTGTTCACATATTTCCTTTGTCTGGAGGGTGCAGGGTAGGGGGGAAACCAGACGCAGCTGGTTCTGGAGCACTTTGTTGTGCTCAGCCCCTCTCCCTATTCACAGGACAGGCTAGGGACATCAGTCGCACCACAGGGGGCAGAGCCAGCATTGTGTAGGGAAGGCCCAGCCCTATTCAGGTAGATGCACTCCTCCCTCCCATGAACATGCAGATCTCTCCATTCACCATCGGGGCAGACCCATCCTGACTCCTGGAGCCAGGCACACCAGCCAGCTCCAGCCAATCACAAGCCAGACAGTCAATTCACATTTACTACACAGACATGCCAACTTCTAGAAGTGGCACTTCTACACTAGACACATTAAATCTGCACACACTGTCGCGCAGCATTTAATCTCACGAGTTCGCACATACCAAATTCGCCCCTGCCCTCCCCACACATCAGGAACTACCATGGACGCACACATTCCCCATGCATTCCTATGTGAGGGCAGGCCAATCTCACCACACGCACTCAGACTGCGCACGCACTTTACACTGGGACACATTGTTAAAGTGCGCAGAAGCCAAAAACAACTAGTATCAGGACACAATTAAAAGCAAAAAGTTTAGGGGTGAACCTGCCAAAAGGGCCAAGTCCAACAATATGGTACTGCAACAAGTAAGGCGGATTGGTGTCATAGACTCTGTGTCAAAATGCCTTTTGGTCTCTTAACATGGCTGGAGCGTCTGGACATTTTCCTGGTCGTACAACACCTGGTGGGCTCTTTGAACGGTCAGAGCGGACAAACTCCGCCATCTGTCTTGCCATTAATGAATGGCAACTCCATCTGTAGGTGGTGCAAGGTCCCTTCCGGGATTGGGGAGAATCTTGGATACATCTGTTCGCCACTGCTGAGATCACCCTAGGTCCACACTCTTACGCATTGGAGTTTCCAAGGCAGCTCTTGCTCAGACACGTTTTATCTCAAGTTGGGCTTGGCACTCCTGTACGCTTTCCTGCCATTAATAGTCGTGCCTCGAGTTCTGATGAAAATCAGGACAGACCAGGGCAAAGCCATCCTTGTGGCTCCAGATTGAAATCCCGAATTCTTGAGCATCAGCATCGGTCCTAGAGTCAGGATGCCCCTTCGGGAGCATCTTTTGTTGCAGCAACAGGGCATGGTCACTCTGCCTTCATGCGCAGAGATTGAGTGGTAGCGGTTGACCGTTTTTTATCTCTCCTCTGAAGTCTGTGAAGTTACAGCTTATTCACTCGATCTTCAGTCAGCACACTAAAAAACGTATACATAGAAGAAGATACTTCTAGTAGACCATGATAATTGCAGTCACATTTTCTTTTCTTGAATTTGGTATACACAAATCCATCTATGTAATTACCGCGTCGTTGGTACTCCTAGACAAAACGATCCTTCTTCCTGCAGATGCCTTAGCTGCCATGTACTTAGTCTAGTCAATGTACAAGTCACTGTGAGAAAAATAACTGTTCTCCAGCATTAGATTTTTTTCATAGATTCGCATGCTTGCATCATTCTTCTAGTTGAGTCTCACAGTGACTTTACAGTAACATTTTGAAAATATAGCCTGTCTGATGGGACTTAAACTATGTCACAGTAAAAGCACACACTGCTCATTTGAATGCGAAGCTTCAGCCAGTGCAGTCAGTGTACCATGAACCTCAACTGTCCTGGAAGCCACCTCTCAAGATTTTTGCTATACATTGTGTTGAAAGGGAGTCCCAGAGCTTTTCTTTCTCTTCAGACAGTCATTTTTTTTAACCTATTAAACCTCTATTTTAACCCTTCGGTAGGATGATTTAGTTTTTCCACCACTACTTTTAGATTTCAATAATATTTTGGACATGAAAAGGAACCTCTTCAAGACCTGTGAGGCATGTGGCTAAATCCGTCTTCACAGATGAGCCTCACAGAATGTTCTTATACTGTTTTTTCCAGATTATAAAGTAAAAGGCTGCAAAATGTAATGGAAAATTTGTGCCAGTAAACAGTTCTTTTTACCCTTATTGACCGTGAGGCTAGACTACTGAGGTGGCTTCAAAAAGTCTAGGGCTGATCTTCTAAAGACTGATCTGTTCCAAGCACCACTTCAGCACAGGAAGAGAAAGCTCCAAAAAAGGGTGTAGTCAACAGGTGAATTAGTTACCTCTTATGAGCCCCACCAAAATTCATAAAAAGAAAATATCGTACCGATCTTCCTCTCATTCGCTGATGTGAAAATGAGAAAGTTTCATCCTGATCTAGACTACCATGATTTAAAGGTTAAAAAGGCAAAGTCCACACAGACATTCCCACCTTTGACCCATTTCCCTCCGTCCACCCAGAAGCAACTATCCGGTCGGCGTGGGATACGGATGCAAAAAAGGGACAATTACTGTTGGGAATGACTCTTTTGCATGGTATTCCCACACATTTTTACCCGCACTGTTTTTGTTGGCCATAGAATTCTGTGTACTGTACCCCAGCTAACCAGGGGAAAGTGCTATGCTCCCCTTTTAAACATGATGAAATTGGCATATTACAATTACCCCTTCGTCTCTAGTAAAAGATGCCATGGTATACCCAGGGCCTCATAAGGTAAATATTACAAGTGGACTGTAGCATTCATTGTGCCATCCACTACAGTGACAATGTAAACATGACTGCAGGTCTGCCACCAGTAGCCTGGCTATGCAGGTTTTAACTACAAATTGGGCTGTCAAAATAACCCATTTTTGTCAGGCCTAAGCCTTTCTTATAAATATTAAGTCACCTCTAAGTAGGTCATATTGCCTTAAGCAGGGTGCATGATATTTAAAAGTAGGACATTTAAACGTTTAAGGTTAAAATGTACTTACAGTGACAAGCAACTCAAATCACTGTGGCAAGGCTGGCCGTTCCATAGAAAAACACTGAGATATAATCTTAACTACTAATGGTGTATCTCAGGAATGGGGCTAGATAGAAAAGAAACACTATTATTTTTGTAATCATCAGAAATCCAATTCAATGCTTAAGTTAATGTTACTTTTCTAAATATGGTGGAAAAGTAGCTATTAAAGTTACCTTTGCCCTGCCTGAACTCCCTGGAAACTAAATTTGCATTTTGCTCTCCCACTTCGGCCAGTCACTAATTAGCATTGAAAGAGGCTTGCATGAGGTGTGAATCTAAGGAGTAAAGAGTAGCTGATCTGAATGGGCAGAGGTGACCCATCTGAACCTGACAGAATATGTAGGTTGGGCTGGGAGGATCCTTTTTGACATTACAGTATCAAGCCTTGATGAATGTCACATCCAGCTTGACTTGTCTGCTGGGGTTTTCATATGAAAATTGGGTTGCACTGCAGAGACGCCTACCCTGTCACAGAAGAACGTTAGCGGACACTTGGACAGGACACTTCTTTAGTCACTGGCACCCAATTTGAGTGTGGCCAAAGACTTTGGCCATCTTGAAAATGCCCAAAATTGGAATATTCACAAGCTGGAGATTATCTAGCCCTGGGAACCTCTACCATATTGGTAAGGGCATCCCCGGGGGTCATTTCCACCCACTTGCACATGCCGGCATAACTGTGGCATCTCATGGCACCCACTTCAGAGCACTCCTGGGCCTTTGGAAGATAAGAAGGTAACCGAACCTGGTGTTTGAGACCTGAGAATACCCCAGAAGAGTGGACATACTCCCCCTCATGCACCCATGACAAAGAAGTGGGCTCCAAGAGTCATATGGCTGACCTTCAGTTAAAGCTACAGGGACACAAATATTCAAGAGGCCTTTTCCTGCAGCTGACCAGTGGCAACTGCACCCTCCTTTTGGCCTCTGCCGTGTTAGAAGTGTACTCCTGTGGTGGATTGGGGCTTAATGCACTAAAGACAGAAGGTAAAATCTTTGACCATGACAAACCTGATTAGTCTGTACGACCCGCACTCCATTGCCGTCAGTATCAAATTATGTCCAGGTCCTGTTCTACGGTGACCATTGACTATCATTGGCAGTTCGTGCTTCCTGGCACTATTTCCACTTAACCAGTTCGGCGCTCATGACGAGCTCAGCTCGTCATGAGTTGCGCCGCTCGCACGCTGATGCGAGCTGAGCTCGTCATGTAACGCGGCTTTTTGAAAAACGCAGCAGGAAAACCACTAGCGCGCATGCGGTTAAAACTTTAAAAATGAATATATCGGATTCCACTTATTGGATTTGTCATTTTGGTGTCATGTTTATTAAATTTCACTCTATTGTTCAAATGCATTTTGGGATTTTTATTATTTTGCTTTTCAGCTTTACCTTTTTAGTACTGCATAAATACTTTGCACAAGTTAAGCGGTCTGCTCTGAGCCATAGCTAACTAGGTGAGCTCAGGTTTATGCAGAGACTTTAGTGGTTCACCCTGGCAAGGATTTTGATTATTTGCTTGAGGTGAGTACTTACCCACCTCCGCTAATAAACCAATTTCTTAGATTTACCATCTGCAGTTTTGCCAGAACATCTCTCTAAGCAAAATATGGCCAACTGCCTACTAAGCTGCTGGAGACTGAGCCAGAAGAAGAGTAAATAAAACTCATGCTAATTTGAGATCAAATCCAGACAACAGTGCTGGGTTACTCGCCCCAATACAATATGGAACCTTCATCCACAGGAGTGTCATCAGAGTTATCTGCTGTATTGACCAGTGGAATAGCCAGATTATCCTCCTAAAATCAACACAGACTCTTATGAGGAGGACTATGAAAAATACCACATATCGCCCATGATGCAGGGGCCAGTGGGTCTGCTTAAAATCTCCAACACATATTGGCACATTGTTATTCTAGCTTTCCTACATAACCATCTTCCCAACCTTCACATTTGCCTCCGTCTGTCTCGTTGAATATCTCTTCTCTTCCTCAGTAGGTCCTTAGCCCTCTGCCAGAACCTCAGCGGCCAGTTGGCATGCCACCACCATTTCCTTCAACACAGATAATCTGCGAGTCATCCTTGCCAGTAAATCTGGCACCAGATTTGTCAAAAAAATATGGGTAATTCAGATGATGGATAAATCAGATGATGATTAGTGTTTGGTTCATGTTGAAGAATGGTGAACAATAGTAACTTCTTACACCACACGGAAGAGAATGGGGTGCTCCCATTTTCCCAGTGACTAGATTCCACCTTCTAATGGATACTTTTATCTGCAGATTCCTTCTCCTTCCCTCGCCTTGTGAATGTCCCCAGGTGCTGGACTGGATTGGAATTTTTTCTCAGCATAGTCCCCGCGTGCTGGTAGGTGATTATTGGCAGCTCCGCATAGACCTCTTTCTGTCCCAGAAGTGGCAGTCAGAGCTGTGTATTCGTGCCAGCCCTGTGCACTGACATCAGGTCCTTTTTTTTCATGCTTTCGTATGCAGAACCAAAGCTAGTTCTCAACTTTTATTCTCATCAGTGGACACGTTTTTTCTCAAAATTCCTATTTTCCAGTGTATAAAGGAACATATCCCCTTCAAAAAATATAGGGTTTAAACCTTGTAGACACTGTCACAAACAGATGTCTATAACCGATCCTCACAAGGTGTATCTCTGGTGTTTGGGCCATGACTCCAAGTTATGTGAAGAGTGTGCCACTATGAATTTGAAGCCGGTCCGGGAACGCAAAACTAAGTAGTGCGTCGCCAATCACTGAAAGAAATCTTGAAAGTCCTTCTCAAATTTGAGGGTGGGGCCAGTTCCCGCTGCGAACATAATTCTGGTCCAAGCCTTGGGCGAGGTAAAGAGGAAGCACAAGAAGGTCAAGCAGGAAAATTGTCACGGACTAGCCAATTTCTCCTTGAGGATGTTCAGGTTTCTCTTGGTCCCACTGTTGGTCCCCCCGCTGATAAGCTGATTCTGCTGATCCAGTGTATGACGAATTTTCCTGGGGGCCATTTGCTAGATCGCAGCAAATTGATTCTGCAGATTGTTTCTGCAGCTGATCCAAATACACTCTGAATTTCGGGGGGCCATTTGCAATGTTGCAGCAGATTGGATGCTTTCGTAAAAGCCATGTTCCGAATCTTTAGCACCCTTCCGGCTCCCTCTGGTGCACCTCTGGGTCCCATGGATCTGGCTCCAGTGTAGACTTTATATCTGCACCAAGATCCGCTCCAGTTCCAGCCATATTGATGCCAGTCTTGTCGATGCCAGCCCGGTTGCTGGATGAGAAAGCTGCCACTATTGTCTATTGAACCTAACTCATCTTGACCAAAGTCTCATCCCAGAATGGTTTGATGTGCTATTTTTTAGTTCACTCTGACAAAACTGTGCTTTTACCTTGCAGCCACCCTTCAGACTTTTCACTATTCGGATCAGATTCGACCAGAGTCAACCAACTTTCGAGGACGATGGCGATAACCGGGATGAATTACCCCCACATTATGACGACAATTTCTACTTGGACATACAAAAAAGCCATTGGGTTGGACACTTGCCATGTACAGGCTAAGGTTCCTGCCTCCCACTCATTCCCACCTCCTCAACAGACGAAACAGCATCATTTGCTTTGGTCATTAAATGTGCAGTCAAGTCCTAGGTTAATGTCATGTCCTTAAAGAAGTTTTGGAAGCAGGGCAACCCTTGTTGTCATTTGATGAAGCCCTGACTGACACTGTAATGGGTACCTTGGCTAAGCCCAAGCAGGGGAGCCTTAAGCCACAGGACCGGTTTAAGATGCTGTCCGGAAAGCAGCATCACCTGTAGCAGAGTGATTGGTAGTTCAGGCTACTACCACCTGAATTAATCTGAACACATTTCTTGCAAACTCATACCCCCACGCTCCCTCTCACCCCAAAATGAATTGAGACATTCAGGAGACAAGCGTTCTCTATGGCCAGCCTTACCCTTTGGTCAGGCGACCGCTGTTTGCTGGGTAAGTAATTCCATGCATGTATGGTACATGGTCCCAAAGATCATGCTTGCAGTCCTGGAGGAATTTTGTGACAATCTAGATCTATTTAGGATGACAAGGACGCAGCAAAATTTCATCTGATCCGAACCGGACACTAATGATTGTTTACGAGGTGCAGTCGGAACTATCGTAGTGCTCCAGAGCCACTCATGGATGAGTTCCACAGGTTTCTTTTGTGTTGTTGCGGTGTCACTCACGAATGTCTTTTGGTGGCTCTCACCTGTTTGGTGAGAAATCTGAAGCAGCATGGAGATATTCAAAGAAAGTAGACCCACAGCTTGCTTCTTGAACCGCTGTGTGCTGCCTGCCAGGCACTATCCCCAAAGTCTTCACCCTTTAAGACCTTGCCTGGGGCTTGGCATAGACCTGAGAGCTGGAAGTTAAGACTTCTACAAGCAGCGTTAAACCCAATGTATTTCCTGCAACCTCATAACCTATTTGAGGCAACTTCATACCCTTCTTTTTGAGGCCTTGCTAGGTGCTTGGCATACAGACCACGCCAAGGCCTACCGTCTCAGCAACCGGCATTCCAGTCCAGTCGGACCAGGGATCCATTAGACAACTCAAAGTCCCTCGAGGAAAGTGAACATCCAAGTCTCCTGCCCATATAACATTTGCCTCCAAGGCTAGTTTAGGTTGCCCTTAGTGAAAAAAACAACATGTAGAAGGCAGGAACAGTCATAACCTAATCTCAAACAGGTGGGTCTTGTATATCGTTCAATGGGGTTTTGCTCTGCCATTCCTTTCTGACTCTGTGTATCTTTTGCCCTCATCAGAGTGCTTTCAGAGAAGCACCTGACCATTTTGCTGGTGGAAATACAGGCTCTTTCAGTGAAAGGAACCATAGCAAGCGTAATGGCCTCGGAAATAGGGCCTGAATGTTACTCACATTATTTCCTAGTGCCGAAAAAGGACAGAGCCTTCCCCCTACTTTAGCATTTCACCGTCTCAGAACAAATTACTAATGCTCACGCTGGCCCAGGTTCTATCTGCCTTAGAGACAACTCTATCATCCGGTTTCAGTGTTCCCATCCTGCAGGCCCACAGACATTACTTGCAGTTCAAGGTGGGCAAGAAGCAGTTTGTTTGCTGTGCTCCCCTTTGGCCTCGCTTGTGCCCCTCAGATGTTCATAAAAGTGATAGCAGTGGGTGGCGCATATTTTCGGAGGTTGGGCATACCAGTCTTCTCCTGCAATACATTCACACACTTACTGATATCATTGGGGTTCACAATTGACATGCCTAAGTCACACCTGCCACCTTAAGTCACATGTTTATCAAAGCCATTCTGAATAGAGTATGTGTTCAGGCCTTCCCTCCAGATTGGCGATTACAAGACCTTTGGGCTATAATCTAGATGTTTCAGCCTCAGTCCTGAGTTGTAGAGTGGCTCTGAGACTTCTCAGCCAATTGGCTTCCTGCATTTTGCTGTTCAACCCATGCCAGATGCATATGCGAGCAATGCAGTGGATCTGAAGTCTGTGTGCCCAGCCCAAAGGCAACCTTTCAGATTCGATCCAGGTTTTGGAAGAGACTGCGAAAGATCCACACTGGTGATAATTGTATCAGTGGCATATCCCTCCCATACCCCACCCAGACTGAATGGTGTGACTCTCTTTTATGTCAGATAGTCCATTGCTCTTTCAATGTTCTTTGTTTCATTCACCTCACCCCTCAAAAGAGGAGACACCATATTTTTCACCCCAAAAGGGTGTTTAGTTTTTACATTGATCGCACCAGAGACCATGGAGTGGATGATTAGCTATTTGTGCGGTTTCTGGGGCAAAGAAAGGCAAGGTGGTGCTGAAAAGGACCTTATTGAGATTGATAGTCCTTTCTATTAAGATCTGCTGTGCATTGGCAAAGAAGCAGTCACCAGAAAGTCACCTGAAAGTCTTAGGGCTCCTTCCATGACGTCCAAGGCGGCCACCATTGCAGTGGCACACGGAGAACCCATTCTATATAGCTGTCAGCCCGCAATATGGGCATCTGTGCACGAAACACTACTGCTCCTCCAGGACTTTTTGATCTGAATCATTCCACAGGCCCACAACCTTGGGAGATACCACCTTGGTTTCACAAAAGTATCTAGCCGAAAAAAAAATTACATTCTGTGAAGCTCTCTCTGGCGGCTAGTAACTGCAGATTCCTAACTGCCCTCTTACCTCTCCAGTCTATAGAATGGTCTTTTTCTCTCTCTAAAAAGGTCCCAAACTAGAGATCTGCACACTGGCACAACCTGTTGGTTGCTGAGCTGTTGACAGTTGAGGTGGACAGTGTCAAGGAAAACTGAGAACAGTATCCAGTGGTGGTGCTTATATATGCCTCTGCCCATCACTTTCAGGGCGGCACAGGACCGACGCACAGCCGCAAGATGCCACCTACCAGTGCTCAGGTATGCTGTAAAAAATCTTTCAAGTCCTGTATGACACCAGGAGATCGTTCATGTGAGAAAGTAACTCTTTTAACATGATTAGCCCGCCACTTTTTGTCTGGAAAATTATGTGATTTTGATTGCAAGTGCACAGGGCACCTGTCAACCAGGGCCCCTGTGCCAGTGCTTCTCCCCTAAAACTGTACCACGATTGGCACAAATTCAGACCCCCATAAGTCCCTATTAAAAATATTTCTCCGGTACCTAGGGCATGGGGACTGAAGATGGTACCATAGGGATCCCTCACCAAGGCCATGCCACTAAAGCTTGCATGCACAGAAAAAGAACAAAGTCGACTTGGCACACTGCCTGTGTGCCATGTACAGCAGCACTGCCTAAGGTATACTTAAGTTCCCCCTCTAGCAGGCCTTTCAAGCCCTAAGGAGGGTGCATTGCATCTCAGGTGTGGGCATATCTGCTTGAGCAGATACACCCCTACAATATCTAAGTCTATTAAATATTGTAAGTGCCAGTGACGCCATAGAGCAGCAGATGCCCCCCACCCCCCACCCCCCCGGTTCAAACCCCCACTTTTGGCCAGAGAACTGGTGGGAAAACAAAGATAAAGTAGGAGGTGTGCCCCCCTTCGCCAACTCACCCCTCGGGTGTTGGAGGCTAAGTTATGCACATTTTTCGGTGCCCACCATCTTGAAGATGTTGAGACTTATCCAATCAGGGCTAGGGCTATACCCCCCTCCCACAGGAGGGTGATATAATAGTCGGTGTAGACACCCCAGGAGAGGAACCCATTGGTCCCTACCTGTTACTCCCCTGGAACACCCCTAAATCTAGCATTTAGGTTCCTCTACCAATACCCTGAAATTGGATTCCTGATGACTTAAGAAGAGCCGGACACTATAACGCCACAACAGCAGAGAAGTCTGCATACATCAACTGACTTAGTCCCAGCTCTTTCCGCCTGTCTGCTGCCTTCGACGATCCTGCAACTAAAAACAAACTGTCCTGCAGCCCAGCAATCACCAAAGCCTTAGGAGGCCTTACTGCCTTCGACAAATATCAAGATCTCCTAAGAACAGCAGATCTGTTCAAGAAGAAACCAACTTTAAAAGGAACCCAGAGGAACAGTGAAACTGCCTCCTGACCCACCTCTGCACCCGATGCCTATGACCCGAGTCCAAGTGGTCCACCGGTCCTGCACAGCTTCCCCAGCGATTCTGAGCCAGAGTCCACTGTGGGCTCCCCCTGACCTCGACCTGCCTGGTTAGCTGTTACCAACTCCAAAGGGCACCCCTTCCCCCAAAGCCACTGGGTGTTGGGGAGCTTGACCAACAGTGTCCCTATATCCTGGGGCATAACTACTTACCTGGGCAGCTGTGGGCTTTCTTCATCCGGCCTCCTGGCCGGAGTCTAGAGCCTTTCTTCAAAACCGATCTCCCCCCATTTATTTGCATTGGGCACCTGACGGTGTGTTGGCACTCTGAGCCTGCCCTTCTCTGTGCTGCTGAGGGTGTACGTTTGGTGCTGCCTTGTGGCCCCTTGCCCCCTCCCCCCCTCAAGCCCCACCCCCATGTGCTTACCTTAACCCCCCAGAGACTGGGTTACCAAACCGTGTTACTCACCTGTGAGCAGCATCTCATCAATTACTCCCTTTCTCCATTGGATAACATTGGCTTCCGATTCCCAATTTGAACCCTGCACCCATTCCCCCCGGTGCCGCTGGAGGTGCAGATTTACTACTTACCTGAACCTTGGCTGGTGCTGATTCTTCATCCTGAAAACCAAGACTGTAAGTTGTATACTTACCGGCAAAACCATGTTCTCATTTTTCTCCCATAGGTTAACTTTGCTGAACTGAAAAATTGCACTGTGTCCACTTTTTAAAGCGAAAAGTATTTCTTGTGAAAAACGTACTTGGAACTTCTATATCTCAGTCTTAAAATAAAACTGAAAAGAAGCTTATATTTCTAAAATTGGTGTGGGTCTCTTTTTGAATCATGTAATTTACTGTGCATAACAAATGTCTTGCAGTCCTCTGTCAAGCCTAAGGCCGCTCGACCACACTATCACAAACAGAGCACTTTGGGTTTACATTGAGCTCTGTACACCTCTGGGGGAATCTCTGGACCCTGCGTGATATAACGAACCACTTAGTGGTATATCATATAAAGAGCCAGCTTCCTACAGTTCATAAGGTGAGTCATCTGTGGATAAATAGAGTATCCACTAAAATGAACATTGTCTAAGGTAAGTAGCTTGTTCTTGTTGAAAAAGCATCCAGAAGATTTGAACTTTTGATAGCGAGCCAGGAGACAGGTTGCCTCTTACAGGAGTGGAGGGAGCCAGCAAGGAAGGTAAACAAAACAATACCAGTCCTAGATCATGATAGCTAAGGCTGTGGCAAACTTAAGCTAATAGAATTAGCAAGTGTGATCAGATAGAGTACCTTGAATTGATGTTTTGTCATAAAATAAAAAGTGGAAAGTGAAAGCACTTCTTTGAGGCAAGAAGTATCATCAATCATAGATTCTAATCTTGAATTATGCCAGCTTTCTTCAGCTGTGCTATTAAATAGACCGGGGTGGCTTTGAGCGACTTCATTTAGATGTTTGGTCCAAAATCCCACACTGGATATGCCCTTCAATGGGGAATCGTTATTTGGGAAACACATTGCCAGTGCCTTCCACAACATAAAGACCTACAAAGGTACTGCTAGGTCCCACAGAGTTCTACAGCAGGTGGGAGGATGTCTGCTTTCTGGCATGCATGGGTGTAAATGGCATTAGACAAAAAGTAGATATCATCCAGTTCGAGCATTCTTCTCAAACGCTACCACCCAACGTAGTTAATAATTATCTTCAGTTGTCAAAGAAGCAAATCTTGGTCAAGCTATGGAAAGGAGCTATTGAGCCGATGCCAAAATGTATCACAAAACAACTACACGGAAGCCAATACTGCAACTGCTATTTGAAGAGAAAATTGAATTACTGCGTACGAAGAATTAAACTAAGTGCGAGTTTGGACACTTTTGTCAGATTAAATCACATTTATTATTTTTGAAGGATTTCAAATTGTTCGTTGGTTTAAAGTTCACCATGTAATTCTGAACAATTAACAACACTGACAATACAAAATATAATTTTCATAAAAATGACATTTACATAAAAAGTGCACATTAATGGAAAAATAACATTCATACGTGATTGGTCAACATTCACATTCAAATCTCACTCTCACTCACATACCAAACATACACGATTCAATATCTACAATTTTAAATGTCACAAATTGAATTTGTACAAAAGACACCAAAGACACTTATTATATACAATTGCAATTATTTTGTCAAGTCAAGATAAGCTATTTCAAGAATAGCGTTCTTATGGTGTAGAAAAGCGGTCTACGCGTTTCGAACCCTTGATCAGTGGGAGGGTTCTCATCAGGACCTCATAACTGTGGGGAAGAGAAGGGAGATGAGTATCACTGAATGTGAGACATACTAGGGGGGGAGGAAACTCGCTGCCTTCCTAAAGCTGAGCCTCTTACCTTTGGTATGAGTGTGCACTACTGGGAAGCAAACCGGGTGAAGACACACTACAAAACAAATTAACAGGTACATCTAGTCACTAAACGTGTATGCACTCCAGAAAAAATTCTCAACATGCCTGTCAAAAGTACTCATCAGGTCACCATTCAAGCACTTACATGATTTAGATTCGGTGTGGTGATCAGAAATCTGAAATGGAAAAAGGGGGGAGCTCTGTGAGTGAACACATTGGTGGAGATTGCCTCGATGTAACATTGTGGAAAGGGGAAGGCTCGACATAGGCTTACTTGATCGATTCCGGATTGGCGGCGGAAAAGGAGATTTGGCGCGGTCTGGGATTAATCACGGGCCTGTGGGGAGAGGAAACGTGTTAAAACGTCTGCGCTCGGGTTCCCGGCTGGTCAGTTCTATAAGCTGGTCTATCGGGCGGCTGGGCTTACCTGTCGCCTACTGGCGTCTTGCCTCGGTGTAAAGTCCGATCTGTGTCTGCAAGTAGCTCAGGTGTTTGGCTGGCGTGCCGATAAGCGCCTATGAACGCTGTTGCACTTCCGGGTTGAGATGCCTCTGGGAAATGTAGTTTGAGGCTGGCTCCTTGCCATCAACATGTATTGAGGAACTACAAACCTCCGGGCAAATACACCAGTATGTTCGTGTATACTGCAATGTTAGGGTGAAAATTAGTTCAGTCTGTATAATTCAGACATTTCATTCAGGCCTTCCACCGCGGTATTAAATTTCAGAATCAGCATTGCTTCTCGCTGTAGCAGTTTTTTGTCCAGATCGCCACCTCTTTGATCCTTCTCAACCTTCAGTATCACTTTCCATTTCAATTCCGATTCTGTATGAGCCATACTTAACCAATGATTTACTAATGGCGCTGTGAGGGCCTTCATCCTTATTCGGGACTTGTGCTGTGTAATCCGTGTTCTATGAAACGCGCGTGGTGGACACCGCGGGAAAGTTTACTGGAAAGAAAAACAAAAAAGGAAACTGACAGGATAGTCTTCGTCTCAACGTATTGCCCTAACTCTAATCTGCTTAAAAAGGTGGTAGCCAGAAACTGGCATCTAATAAAAAATCTGCATACAACACTGAATGTAAAGCCATTATTTGCTTTCCGAAAAAATCGGACGATTGGTAATCATTTGGTCAGAGCCGCCGTGCCACAAAAAGAAGTGATGTCGGTTAGAACTTTCGCCGGCCTCCCGCCTGTTGTGGGACACAAGAAGTTTGGCATGTGCATATGTTGCGCCGCCACGGAAGAAGGGTCGGTCTTTCAACATAAAAACATTTACTGGAGACCTAATTCTTTTACCAACTGTAGATCACGCAATGTGATATATGGGATTAAGTGTCCATGTGGCCTATTGTATATAGGCAAAACCAACCAGGAAGTCAGAACACGCATTACACAGCACAAGTCTCGAATAGGCCTGAATGAAATGTCTGAATTATACAGACTGAACTAATTTTCACCCTAACATTGCAGTATACACGAACATACTGGTGTATTTGCCCGGAGGTTTGTAGTTCCTCAATACATGTTGATGGCAAGGAGCCAGCCTCGAACTACATTTCCCAGAGGCATCTCAACCCGGAAGTGCAACAGCCTTCATAGGCGCTTATCAGCACGCCAGCCAAACACCTGAGCTACTTGCAGACACAGATCGGACTTTACACCGAGGCAAGACGCCAGTAGGCGACAGGTAAGCCCAGCCGCCCGATAGACCAGCTTATACAACTGACCAGCCGGGAACCCGAGCGCAGACGTTTTAACACGTTTCCTCTCCCCACAGGCCCGTGATTAATCCCAGACCACGCTAAATCTCCTTTTCCGCCGCCAATCCGGAATCGATCAAGTAAGCCTATGTCGAGCCTTCCCCTTTCCACAATGTTACATCGAGGCAATCTCCACCAATGTGTTCACTCACAGAGCTCTCCCCTTTTTCCATTTCAGATTTCTGATCACCACACCGAATCTAAATCATGTAAGTGCTTGAATGGTGAAGTACTTTTGACAGGCATGTTGAGAATTTTTTCTGGAGTGCATACAGGTTTAGTGACTAGATGTACCTGTCAATTTGTTTTGTAGTGTGTCTTCGCCCGGTTTGTTTCCCAGTAGTGCACACTCATACCGAAGGTAAGAGGCTCAGCTTTAGGACGGCAGCTAGTTTCCTCCCCCCCCCAGTATGTCTCACATTCAGTGATACTCATCTCCCTTCTCTTCCCCACAGTTATGAGGTCCTGATGAGAACCCTCCCACTGATCAAGGGTTCGAAACGCGTAGACCGCTTTTCTACACCATAAGAACGCTATTCTTGAAATAGCTTGTCTTGACTTGACAAAATAATTGCAATTGTATATAATAAGTGTCTTTGGTGTCTTTTGTACAAATTCAATTTGTGACATTTAAAATTGTAGATATTGAATCGTGTATGTTTGGTATGAGTGAGATTTGAATGTGAATGTTGACCAATCACGTATGAATGTTATTTTTCCATTAATCTGCACTTTTTATGTAAATGTCATTTTAATGAAAATTATATTTTGTATTGTCCGTGTTGTTAATTGTTCAGAATTACATGGTGAACTTTAAACCAACGAACAATTTGAAATCCTTCAAAAATAATAAATGTGATTTAATATGACAAAAGTGTCCAAACACGCACTTAGTTTAATTCTTCGTACGCAGTAATTCAATTTTGTCTTCAAATAGCAGTTGCAGTATTGGCTTCCGTGTAGTTGTTTAGTGATATTGAGGCTTGGCCTTACTGTGGGGAGCCCACACCCAGTGTTGTTTTTTCAAAATGTATCACAATGCAGGCTTCTTAACGAGATTTTTTTCTTATTAATCCTCAAAAGGGAGAATGGCGACCCATCTTAGATTTGCATCAGCTCATTGCATTCTTGATTAAGCATTCGTTCTGCATGTTAGTGTTCAGACAGTGTTTCAGCCGTGGATGGGAAACCAATATCCTATCCTTAGTTCTCAGAAATGCCTGCATCCACACAGCAGTTCATTACAAGCATCAGAAGTTTCTAACATTCTAGGTGGCCAGTCAACCTCACTCCCTTTTGGCTTTAAATCACCTCTAGAAATATTCCTGAAATGTATGTCGTCATTAGTTAAGTATCTTTGGCAATTGTCATCTGGTATACTCAACCCTAGACACTTAGTTAGACATGGACATTTCTTTGTACGCCACAGGAAACTTGACAACAGCTTGTGCCCGTATATTTAAGACACAGGGGCTTATTCTTAACAAAGAGAAATCACTCACATCCTTTTCATATCCTGATTATCTTCCTGTACATCAAAGAAACTAGGGCATTCCCTTCACAAAAAAGACAAGGAAATCTGACTTCTAACTGGCCTGATCTTAAAACCGATAAAGGCAGGCAAAGGTGCAAAGTATAACGTCTGGGCATGATGTCTATATGTGTATATTTTGCTGGCTGAGAATGTGCCCAACACAGTAAGAAGTGGACTAACAATGGACACAAATATCAGGCTTCGTCGACAATCCAAAGTCAGGGCACAACAAGAATAAAAATGCTCTCCCATGGTAGACGCTTGCAAAACCACTGGTGTGAGCCTGTCATTATCTCCACCGCATGAATGAATGAATGAAAACAAATTTATAAAGCGCTACTAAGCCCAAAGGGCATCAAGGCGCCTAACCAAAAACTAGCTGGAACAAATATGCTCTATTACTGGTAGGCCTTGATGAAAAACCAAGTTTTTAGCGCTTTTTTAAAAAGGGACAGGGATGGTTGGGCTTTAATCTCCAATGGGAGTGAGTTCCACAATCTAGGGGCAACGATAGAGAATGCTCTGCTGCCCCAGCGTACCTTCCTAACCCGAGGAACCAGCAACAGATTCATCTCCGATGATCTGAGGGTTCTGCTGGGCACATGTCGGGTTAGCAGAGGGCCCAGGGGGCTTGGAGAATCAGCCGCGAGAGCTCTAAAGGCCAGGCACAAGATCTTAAAAGAAATCCTCTGTTGTATAGGAAGCCAATGCAGGCTCTTTCTGGCCAATGTAGCGGAGGATGCATTGGGTAGGGCTAGAACAAAACGCGCGGCCACGTTCTGAATAACCTGAAGGCACTGAATGAGTCCCTTGTTGGAGTCTGCATAAAGAGCATTGCAGTAATCCAACCTGGAACCCACTAATGCAACCACTGTCTGCTTACGTGCTTGGGGAGAGAGATAGTGCACTATTCTTTTAGGAATCTTAATAACTCCCCAGTAAGTGGCCACTGTTCGATTGACCTGTAGAGTCATGGACAGAGATGTGTCAAATATATCTCATCCAGACTGTTATGACTACAGATGCCTTCATGGAGTGTTGGGGAGCACATCTCCAAGAACTGCCTGCCAGAGGTCTATGGCCCGGTCAAGAAGCAATCCGTCACTTTAAAGTGCTGTAATTGAGGCAACCAGGAAAGGCCTAGAATCTCTTACTTGCCAGAGTGCTTTGCTGATCATTGATTAAAGCAATCGGGAGGGGGAAGATCCCAGATATGCTCTAACTACTTTCAGAGGAGGTTTAATGTCTGTACCACTGGGCAATATGGCACTAGATTTCTTTGCATGCCTTCTTGGAGCCAACAAAAGTTAAACAGATTACCTCAGCCATACAAATGCGGATTGCCATGAAAGGAGATGCAACTATCTGTTGAGGGGTTGACCGGTGGTAAAACCAAAAGCTGGATGCGTTATCACACGAATAAAGAATACATTAATACAGATATCCACAGGCAGGATTGTGGGAAAATACATTTTGGAACGTGTGGTGAGGGACACCTGCTTTTCCTCCTCTCCCATTAATTCCGAGGATCTTTTTGAAGCTGGAACAAGAACCAAGCTGGATGATCCTAATCCCTCCTAGGTGGCTCATGCAATTCTGTTTCAACTGGCAGAACTGCTGCCCATTCCACTGTACTTGGAAACCTCTTCTCCAGGTGACCATTGATAAGTCATGCTTCATGACCCAGTATCTTCGTAACTAGCCTGGATCCTAAATTCAATGAATTCTCCTACTTGGGCATCTCTGAAGACTATAGCTGCATTGTTGCTTACGTCACTGTTTACAAGACCAATACAGAATAATGGAAAAGGTGTTGCTTCCTGGACTGCATCCTATCACATCTTACGTTGACTATGTGGACTTGCTTGGTTCAGTCTTGCCTATTGCGAACGCTCTCCAGTGTTGGTATCTTTAATCGATTATCCTATTCCCTCCGCCCCCAATGTGTATGAAAATTGAAGAGTTGAAATTGCTGCTGTAAAGTTACTGCTGGACTCATCTGGATGAGTGGGAATGGTTCCATCTTGTGAATCTATGAAAGATACTAGCAGTGGAGAACTGCAGTTCCAGGTAAGTAACTTTTTTCATATGAGAAGATGCTTGTCAGCCTTGGGGAGGAGACCTGTATCAGCATCCAGACCTTTTTTCATGCGTTTCACAATGCTCTGATGCCTGTCCCTGCTGGGGTGGAAGTCTAGTGAGTCTTGAGACAGTAGGATTTATGGACTAGGAGCTCAATATTCACGATCAGTAGCTTGTATATACTATACACCCAAATTCAGAATTCAGGCACAACATTCTAGTTGACATTTGTTCCGATCTAAGTCCTTCACTATCAGTTGTGGTTACCATCTAGTTTGAAAGTGCCTTTTTTTAAAAAGAATTTTTAAACCTTGTTCCTAGTCCCTACTAATTGAAAGTGAGGGAGATATGTGCAATCAAGTGTAGTACCCTTACTGCATAGAAATTTGGAACATACAAAAGTATCTCTGGTATGAAAGCTTTGAAAGCGCTGTAAAGTCTTCATATTCTTAAGTATTTTAACCAATGTCCTCCAAAATAATGATGAATGTTTTCTATCTAAATTTCATGAGCATTATCTCAAAGCACTGGCTGGAAGAAATTATTTTACTATTGTATGTTCTCTTTATAGTGCTTCTGTCAATGGGCCTCTTTCTAAGATTGCATTTGTATATGCCACTCTTACTCCGTTCATACCAATAGTGGCATTCAGTGAATACATGGCTCCTTTTTAAAAACAGATTTATTTCATTTTTCAGGTTAAGGCGAACTCTGTGAAACAAGAATTTGAGAAGCAGGATGAACTGAAGCGATCTGCGATGAGGGCGGTTGCTGCACTTCTAACCATTCCAGAGGCTGAGAAAAGTCCACTTATGAGTGAATTCCAGTCGCAGATTAGCTCAAACCCTGAACTGGCAGCTATATTTGAAAGCATCCAGAAAGATTCGTCCTCTGCTAACCTGGAATCAATGGACACTACTTAAATGTTTAATCTGTACAGGGACCATAAAATCTAACTGAATCGGATAATGCACTGAAATGACAGGTTGAGTGAGGATAAGGAACGAAGAAAATAAAATACCTAGGCTTGACAGTGTTTCACTTTATGTACCTTACAGAGACAGTTTGGCTTTGTTCCATTGTTGCTTTCATAGCATTTATTCAATAATTGTTTCCATAACCAAAAGGTTGCAGGCCACTTCTGTTACTGTGGTTTCAGCCAGTTTTAAAATGGAAATAAGTGTTTGTATCGCACAGTGTATAGACACGGATTCCGGCATCTGTTTGCCTGCTAAGGTTGAGGATTAAACATGTTGCGTTTTTCTGGCCATGAACTTTCTTTTATAATTAAATGTGTCCTACTTGCTGTTCTCTAAAAAAAATTATTTTGAATAGCTTCAAATTTGAGCTACATAAATGGATTCTAACTACCAGATAAACCCATTGTAAGATGTATTATATTGCAGCGTATTTGACGCAGGTGGAGAAAATAGGCATAAATAAATGTCATTTTTAAAGGTGTGGGGATAGAAAATGTATGTGTTCATTTTTGCATGGCTAAGTTTACAAATCAATATTGTCTGTAAAATAGCATGTGCAAATCACTTGTAGTGCAACAATTGCTAACAGTGCAACTATATCTTTAACATCTTTTAGATTCATTGGTGATACTTTGGTTAGGGACCAGACAGAGTTGAGCTTTATATTTGTCTCAAACTGTAGCAATACAGCCGTTGGTCCATTTTCCCTAAGCAAACATTGTTGTGTATATTTTTTTAGTTTGGGTTGCTTAGAAACTGATTTTTAAAATTCCAGTTGGAGGCATTTTTGAAATCCGAGCTCTTCACTCCAAATGTTGGTGCGGTGAAGAATGCATGCATCTCCTTATAGCCTGTTTTATACAATAGTTTACACTATTTGAACAGCATTTTGCTTCGTGCTAGGTCTTTTTTTGTTTTTACTATTCTTGAAATCTCATGTGGGCCAAATTTTGGATCTAAAATAGGCTAAGCATTGTAAGCTGTATTAAAGTGTAAAATAATACAAAAGAACAGAAGCAATAGATATGGCATCTTTTATTTTGGTAGAACTGCTTTATGCTCTACATTTGTAGCCAAAACCTTGTGAGTTAATCAACGTCCCTGATCACCAAGTCCCCCAC
This sequence comes from Lissotriton helveticus, assembly GCF_964261635.1. NCBI lineage: Eukaryota > Metazoa > Chordata > Amphibia > Caudata > Salamandridae > Lissotriton > Lissotriton helveticus. The sequence goes on from NC_136057.1 coordinate 921,421,169, forward strand.
AACCCCAATTAGATCTTCATTTATGTATGTAGGTCTGGGTAAATTAGATAGATGCTAACTAATACAGTGAAGGGAAATGGCAATATTTGATTTGCTTTTTGAATATGTTTACTACTATTGGGGGTAGTTTGGGAGAGCAGATACATATATACACATTGTAGTCCTAGTAGGGCCCAGCATGAAGTTCAGTTTAGCCTTGGTTAAGGAAATCCTGCATAACTGTCATTGAAGTGTAACAGAGTCATCCTTTTTCTAATTAAAGCTGTAACCATATGCTCAGTAGTTTACATTTCTACAAAACAAATGCTGCGGGTATATTTTAAGTATCTTGGATACTTTGTTACACAATAATTTGCAACGCTGCAATCTGTACAACTGCGTTTACGACTGAAGTCGGTGACTGTACTTTGAGAGCATACATTAAATAGGTTCTGCACTTTGACTTCCTGTGTGCCTGCTGCTAGGTTTTGTTTTTTACGGAAAGCTCCTATGCCAGACCACCACTTGATGATAAAACAAGCAAAACATAAAAAACCAACAACAAAGCATGGTAGTGAACGGACATACAAGCACATTTTGAATATGTTCTACTGGTGGGAGAACTACATTTTTTTCGGGGTCATGTCCAGTACATTTTCTTCCTTGAGAGATGAGCGATTTCATAAAAGCGTCTGTTACCTTAACAAAGATGTCCTGGCACTATAAATCTGCTAAAAAAGGACTCACCTTCAAATTGCCATGTTTTCAAACCTGTGCGTAAATTTAAGTGGCTATTCTCCCCTCTTAAATTAGAGGAAAGTATAATGTTATGCTTCACAACGCAGTCACTTGCTTGATATAAAATTGTTCATGCTTCTTGTATACTAAGCAACAGTGTAATAAAAACTTTTTTTTTTTAAACGAAAGAGGGAAAAGCATGCCTCAAGCTAGGGGCTAAAGAAGGGAAGGATTTTACCTCCTTTTCAAATCCGGTTTATTCAGGACACTAAACAAAGTATTTGCAGACCGTAATGTTCAGCGAAAAATATTTCAGTTTCAGTTGTGATTTGCATATCCTGCATGTAATAGGCTTTCTGAGCGATGCAAGCAGTTTTATTCTTTATTATTTTGTCATCTGGCAACCAACGTAACTTTTCAATATAGGAGAGGCAGGCTCATTGCGTTTTAAATCTGAGCAGTCTTGCAGGCCAATTTTAAATTCTCTGCAAGCAAGTTAACGCCTTAGCCAATTGTCCCAGCCATAGTGCATTGCAGTAGTCAAGTCTTGATATAGTAGTCTACTGGGCTACCTTCTTATGACTCTATTTGGATGCTTGTTTAGATGCCAGGATGCTTGTTTCTGGTTGAGGGAAGACCTGGATTGGCAGTTTGGGCTGGACTGTTCCCATGAGGCATAGGGTCAAGAATGATTTGCATATAGCTGGGTCTGAACTGAGGTGGCGAACTGAGCTAAAGAACGATGATGGATTCAACCCAGATCTGTGACTGGGGGTGAGTGTCTGAAAAGTTTCAGCGCTCTGTCCATCATCTCCTTGTGTTTGCTTTGTTCCCACTAAGTTGGCCGGGTATGCCCCGACGTGGGTCCCTTGCTCACTTTGCTACTGGATTCAAGCTAGCCTGGCTGATGAGGGCTGTTATCCTGAAACCGGTCCCAACATGCTTGTTTCCAGTTCAGGGAAGACCTGGCTTGACCGTTCGGGCTGGACTGTTCCCATGAGGCACAGCGTCAAGACTGATGTGCATATAGCTGGGTCTGAAATGAGGTGGCAAAGTGAGCTAAAGAGTGGAAGACTGATTTGCATACAGCTTGGTCTGAATTAAGATGGCGAAGTGAGCTAAAGAATGGTGATGGATTCAACCCAGATCTGTGACTGGGGGTAAATGTCTGAAAAGTTTCAGCACTCCATCCATCATCTCCTTGTGTTTGATTTGTTCGCCCTAAGTTGGCAAGATATGCCCAGACGTGGGTCTCTTGCTCACTTTGCCACTGGATTCAAGCTAGCCTGACTGATGAAGGGTGTTACCCAGAAACCGGTCCCAGGATGCTTGTTTCTGGTTCAGGGAAGACCTGGCTCAGCAGTTCCGGCTGGACTGTTCCCATGAGGCACAGGGTCAAGACTGATTTGCATATAGCTAGGTCTGAACTGAGGTGGCAAAGTGAGCTAAACAATGGTGATGGATTCAACAAAGATTTGTGACTGGGGTGAGTGTCTGAAAAGTTTCATCGCTTCGTCCATCATCTCCTTGTGTTTGCTCTATTTGGTCAACATTAGCACTTTAAATAGCATCTTTAGGTATTAAAAACAGGATGCTAAACTCTTATTTATCTGTTTGTCTAAATTCAGATTATCAACCATTACTCCCAGATTCTTTTAACTTCTACTAGTGTAGTGGGATTAACCAAAACAGTAGGCTGCCATTTTAAAGTACTGGTGATTAATTAATGTCAAGAGCACAGTTTTATGTTTTTATCATTCGATTTTAATGCATTGGAACTCGTCCATTTGATCAGAGGACAAACAGTCGTGCAAGTTTGAGACCATTTTTTATTTCATCAATGGCAGAGACAATAATTTGATTATCGCCTGCATATGATATGAACATTTTAGGAAGTGGCCCGAGGGGCAGGGGCAGGGGCGTTGAAGTGGTATAAGTATATATATATATATATATATATATGTATGTATGTATGTGTGTATATATATGTTCGAGGCATATGAGCTGCAGATCTCACACTGTGCATTTGATCGCTACCTGGTGTTGGGCTCTGATGATTGCATGTTGTTGTCAAATTGGAAGAAGTCTTTGTAGTCACGAGTTAGGTGACTCCTCCCTTGGACGATAGTGCGCATGGGCATCGACTCCATCCTTAGATTGTTTTTTTCCGCCACTGGGTTCAGATGAAACTTTTCCGCTCCGGTTCAAAATCTACTTTTGAAGTACTTTGACGCGTAAAAATTTTCTTCAAACTTCACCAAACAACTTTCAATACCGATATACATCGACTCAACTTCATCAGCTCGATTCCGGTCGTCGACGCGGGCTGTTGGGCCTACCCAAGCCATGAGGTCTACTCCTCATGGAAAGGACGCCATTCAAAAGATGCCCCGAGTGTGGAGCAACATTTCCACACAGTGACCATCACGAGGTCTGTAACCTGTGCTTATAGCCAGAACACGACGAATCCAGCTGCACAGCCTGTGGATCCTTTAGATCGAAAAAGACCATTCGAGATCGGAGGGCCCGTCAACGCGATATGCAGAGATCTGAAAGAAACAGGTTAGTATTAGATTCCTTACCTTAGAATATCCCCAGGTGTCAGTCTGGATCCGGAAACTTTTGCGTAGCAGTACCCCTGCACGTCGGTAGGCGTCGTCTGCAGGCGTCCCCTGCGGCTCCGCGTCGTCGGCGTCGTGCGCCGTGATGACGTCGCTGGAGTATATAGACGCCGCCTCCGCGCGCTGACGTCAGTTCTTCTTTTTTCCGCGCCAGTTAGCGCAGATCCGAAGAGCAGTACTCCGGTCTTTTGACCAAGTGTTTGTTAACTTAAATCTTTCTACGGTGCCGGTAGGATGCCTGGGTTTAAGAGTTGCGACAAGTGCGACCGCCTGATGTCGGTCACCGACCACCATCGACTCTGCCTCCGGTGTCTGGGCGCGGACCACGACGTGGAGTCCTGCGTCGACTGTCGGGCCTTGACTGGTAAAGCTAGGCGGGAGCGGTCCCGCAAGCTTCTCGAGCTCCGAGTGTCGGCCCCGCGTCGAGAGCGGTCCCGGTCCGGTCGGAGGTCGAGGGAGCGGTCGAGGGAACGATCGCGGAGCCGCCATGAGCGCTCCGGGAGTCGCCACCATTCCTCCGGTTCGTCAGGTAAGCATCACAAGAAGTCGGGGCGTCGTCATCGCACCCCCGACTCCCCCCGACGCCCGCGTGATGCGGCCGGGGGCTCGGGTGGCTGCGGCACCGCGTGGGTCGCCGGCGCCGTCTACCCCATACCCGTCGGTCCCTGGGGAAGGCGCATCGCGCGAGGAGATTGAGGAGTTCCTCATGGCTATGAGGGCGAGGTCTCCTCCGGCGGGGCCTACGGCGCCTGCGGGCCCGTCGGTCCCGTCTGGGGGCCCGAGCGGTTCGGGTGCTCCTGCCTCGACGCCGCCGGTGGCTCCGGCCCCGGCGCCGCTGGGCCCCTCAGGTTCGTCGCCGGCTGGTCTACCGGCCTCTCCGGCGTCGGTTCCTTTGGGCCAACCCGTGGTACCGCCTCCGCGCGGCGCAGTGACTCCGCCGTCGGTTCCGGCCGGCGTCGGGTCCCCGGCGCCGCGCGGCGCCACCCCCATTCCCCCTCTGACTCCTGACGCGGAGTCGGACCGGCGTCGTCCGACGCCGGATCCGGCGCCGATGGGGCCCATTGACCCCGTAGTCTATATCGTCGACCCAGACTACGGCGATGAGGACGAGTATGGAGAGGGTTGGGAGGGGTCTGAGGACCCTTTATCCTGTGCCTGCCAGTATGATGTGGACTGGGTAGGTGACTTGGGTGATGCCAGTGGTCTGGACGAGTCGCCCAAAACTGGGTTTGTCTCGCCGACCCCTGTGGCGTCTGAGGCGGGGGCTGCCTATTCGGTGGTCCTGCTGAGGGCTGCCAAGACCTTGGGCCTTGAGCTCCCCGTCGCTAAGGTCAAACCAAACATTCTGACCGAAGTGTTTAAACCGCAGTCATGCCCTCAGGAGCCTCTGCTGCCGTTTAATGAGGCTCTGACGGATGTCCTTTTGGGCACCTGGTCTAGGCCCGCTTCCGGTGCACCGGTTGACCGGAACGTTGCCAGGTGTCACCGTCCGTGCTCGGACGACCCTGCCTTCCTCTCCACCCATCCCTCCCCGGAGAGTCTGGTGATCCAGGCCTCCACTTCGCAGTCTGATTTCCATCGGCCCCGCCCGATCGGGAATCAAAGCGGTATGACCAATTTGGGAAAAAGGTCTTTTCCTCTTTGAGCGCTGGACTGCGGTCTTGTAATACCGCATGCCTCTTGGGCCGCTACACCCACTCCCTGTGGGATACGGTCGCGGAGTGTTTGCCGCAATGCCCGCAGGAAGTGCGGGACAAGCTCAACCAGGCCTTGGTTGAGGGCCGGGATGCGGCGAGGTACTCGATCCGGTGTGGTCTTGACACGACCGACTCGCTGGGACGGGCTATGTCCACGACTGTGGCGATTCGGCGCCATGCTTGGCTGAGATCTGCCAACTTCTCACCGGACGTCCAGAATGCCCTCATGGACATGCCATTTGATGGCAGTCGCCTGTTTGGTGACAAGGCGGACCACGCGCTGGAGCGCTTCAAGGACTCCAGGGTCACGGCCAAGTCCTTGGGTCTTTCGACCCAGCGCCAGCAGACGGGTTCGTTTCGCCCCTTTCGTGGCCAAGGTAGGGGCGGTCCCACACGTGCTGCCAGCCACGCGCCGCAGAACGCTCCCCAGCGCGGTGGCGGCCGTGAATTCCGCCGTGGTGGCGGTAGAGGGCAGCGGCGAGGCCAGTCCACACCTTCCCCCCGCTGCAGCCTCCAAGTCTTCCTAGTCCGAGCTTTCGGGCTCACGTGACGCCAGTGGGTGGCAGGGTTCGCCATCACCACTCCCGCTGGCGCGCGATTACATCGGACAGGTGGGTGCTGCAGCTCGTCCGAAGGGGCTACTCCCTCCCCTTCGAGTCCACTCCTCCAGCCATGCCACCGCAGAACCACCGTGTGTCGGGGGACCACTTGACACTTCTGCAGGAGGAAGTTACGGCCCTCTTGGCCAAGGGGGGCATCGAGCGCGTTCCTGGGCCAGAAGTAGGGTGTGGTTGCTACTCCCACTACTTTCTGGTGCCCAAGAAGGACAAAGGAGGCCTGCGTCCTATCTTGGACCTACGGAACGTCAACGGCTTCCTCCGGAAGGAGAAGTTCAAGATGTTGACTTTGGCTCAGGTCTTGGCTGCTCTAGACCCACAAGACTGGATGGTAGCGTTGGACTTGCAGGATGCGTATTTTCACATCCCCGTCCTACCGGCCCACCGGCGTTACCTGCGGTTCACGGTAGGCCACGAGCACTTTCAGTTTATCGTGCTCCCATTCGGCCTTACCAGCGCCCCACGGGTGTTCACGAAAGTGATGGCGGTGGTCGCAGCTCATCTGCGCCGGTTAGGGGTTTCAGTCTTCCCCTACCTCGACGACTGGTTGTTGAAGGCGGGCTCGCCCCAGACAGTCGTCCACCACCTCCAGATGACGGCAGACCTCCTGCACGAGCTGGGGTTTTCCATCAACGTGCCGAAATCACACCTGTGTCCTTCTCAAAAGCTCCTTTTCATCGGAGCGGTTCTCGACTCGGCGCAGTTTCGGGTTTATCCTCCGGAACGGCGGGTCCGGGATATTCAGGCTCTGATTCCCATCTTTCAGCCGTTATCCCGGGTTTCGGTCAGGTTGACGCTGCGGCTTCTGGGGCTGATGGCCTCCTGCATCCTTCTGGTGCATCACGCCAGATGGCGGATGCGAGCTCTGCAGTGGGACCTGAAGTTTCAGTGGGCCCAGCATCAGGGCAACCTGTCCGACCATGTCCTGATCTCGGAGGGCACTGCGAGACAGTTGCAGTGGTGGCTTACGGACCGCGATTGGGTCAGAGGCAGATCCCTCTCCCTTCCCCAACCGGAGCACGTAGTTGTGACGGACGCGTCCCTCCAGGGCTGGGGAGGCCACTTGGGAGAGGCAGAGATCAGAGGCATCTGGTCTCCGGCGGAGTCCCGGCTCCATATCAACATGTTGGAGCTGCGGGCGATTCGCCTGGCACTGAAGGCATTCCTCCCCTTTGTCAACGGGAGTGTAGTGCAGGTGTTCACGGACAACACCACCGCCATGTGGTACTGCAACAAACAGGGCGGTGTGGGGTCGTGGACCCTTTGCCAGGAGGCTCTGCGTCTCTGGCTATGGCTGGAACGTCAGGGCGTGACTCTGACGGTTCAACACCTGGCAGGTTCTCTGAACGCCAGGGCGGACGAACTCAGCCGTCGGTGCTCGGTGGATCACGAATGGCGTCTGAACTCGGACGTGGCGAGAGGCCTCTTTCAGCAATGGGGAGAGCCTTGGTTAGATCTATTCGCCACAGAAGAGAACGCGCAATGTCATCAGTTCTGCGTGTTGGAGTTTCCAAGACGGCACTCGCTCGGCGACGCCTTTCGGCGCGAGTGGAGTTGCGGTCTGTTGTACGCCTTTCCGCCTATACCACTTCTGCCCAGAGTGCTGAAGAAGATCAGGCGCGACCGGGCCCAAGTTATCCTTGTGGCTCCGGACTGGGCTCGAAGATACTGGTATCCCGAGCTACTCAGCATGACAGTCGGTCCCTCGATCTGCCTACCCCTTCAGGAGGACCTTCTGTCGCAGCAGCAGGGGACGGTCCTCCACCCGAACCTGTCCAGTCTCCACCTCCATGCTTGGAGATTGAGCGGCGACAGTTGAGGCCATTTGACTTGCCTCCTGAAGTCTGTGATGTAATTCTGGCAGCCAGGCGTCCCTCCACAAAATCGGTATACGCCTGTCGGTGGAACAGATTTGTGGCATGGTGCACAGCAAAGGCTGTGGATCCCCTTTCTGCCCCTCTGTCCGAGGTTCTCCTCTTCCTTCTTTTCCTTGCCCAGCAGGGCTCTGCTCTGGGCACTATCAAGGGCTATCTTTCTGCCCTTTCCGCCTTCTTGAGGCTACCTGATCAGCCATCTTTATTCAAGTCCCCTATTGTGTTAAGATTCTTAAAGGGCATCACGCACATGTATCCACCTGCTCCGTTCGTGATGCCTCAGTGGGACTTGAACCTGGTTCTGACATTCCTGATGTGTGCTCCCTTTGAGCCCCTTCATTCCTGTCCTCTCCGTCTTCTCACTTTAAAGACGGCCTTCCTGGTTGCCATCACCTCTGCCAGGAGAGTGAGTGAGCTCCAGGCTCTTTCTGTTAAACCTCCTTTCTTGTCTGTTCATCCTGACAAGGTGGTTCTTCGGACTAGACCTTCTTTCCTGCCCAAGGTAGTCTCTGCTTTTCACATTGGGCAGTCCATCACCTTGCCCTCCTTCTTCCCGCCTCCGCATCCTTCAAAGGATGAAGAGCGGCTCCATCGTCTGGACCCAAAACGTGCGCTTTCATTTTACATGGATCGCACACGCCAGTTCCGGGTGGATGACCAACTGTTGGCTACGTGGGTGAGGGGAAGGGCGGTACAGAAACGAACCATCTCTCGGTGGGTCGTCCTGTGCATCAAAGCGTGCTACTCTTTGGCTCGGAAGGAGCCTCCTGTTGGGCTGAGGGCCCATTCCACTCGGGCTACGGCGGCTTCTACTGCCCTGGGCCGGGGAGTCCCCTTGCAGGACATTTGCCAGGCAGCTACGTGGGCCTCGCTGCACACCTTTGCGAGGCACTACTGCCTGGACAGTCAAGTCCGTAGGGACGGCTTCTTTGGCTGTTCGGTCCTCCAGGACTTTCTGGTGTAGGTTGTATTGGTTCGCAGACCCACCTCCGGGGTTGGTATTGCTTGGGTATCTATTCTAAGGTAAGGAATCTAATACTAACCTGTTTCTTTCAGATGAACAAGTTACTTACCTTCGGTAACGATATATCTGTAAGAAACAGTAGTTAGTATTAGATTCCTTACCGCCCCGCCCATCCTCCCCGTTCTGCGAACTGATACCTAGGGTTAAGGACATCCCTTTCAGGGCCCTAGTTTCAAATGGCACCAGTGTTAGTTCTCACATGGCTCTGCGTGTTCTGGCGCGGAAAAGCTGTGTGCAAAGAACTGACGTCAGCGCGCGGAGGCGGCGTCTATATACTCCAGCGATGTCATCACGGCGCACGACGCCGACGACGCGGAGCCGCAGGGGACGCCTGCAGACGACGCCTACCGACGCGCAGGGGTACTGCTACGCAAAAGTTTCCGGATCCAGACTGACGCCTGGGGATATTCTAAGGTAAGGAATCTAATACTAACTACTGTTTCTTACAGATATATCGTTACCGAAGGTAAGTAACTTGTTCATCAGCTCCGGAACCGGTGGATATCTTCGACGAAGGTCCATGTGTCTCAGAAGAAGATTCCGATGATCTCCAGATCGTATCCGAGGCAGATGACTCCATACCTTCGGGTCAACGCGTGAGTACCACTGTCCCTACCCCAGCCCAAACACCAAAATCGAAGGGAAAGATCAACACTCTGCCTGCAGGGCCCAGTCGAGACCGAAAAAACACTTCGAAAGCCCCACCATCGAGCCCGGCTCCGAAGAAAATAATGAAGCCTTCCGGTAGCTCCATGCCGAGCAAACCGCATGTACCGATATCACCTGCTCCCTCTGCACTGAAACAAAAAGAAGTCCCGGTTCCGAAAGACACTCCGAAACCGTCGACTCCAAAAACAACGATACCCTCGATGCCGAAACAGACAAAGCCTGCTACCGATGCTTCCAAGTCCACGAAACAGGCTTCGGCTCCAAAGACAATATCTTCAGTGCCGTAATCTACGCCAAAGTACTCAACATAAGCTCCTCAGGATAAAGACAAGCAACAACCGGTTCGGAACCGAAAAAATCGGCGCAGAAGGCTGTGCCTCAAGAAGAGGAGCTTTTCCAACCAGATCCTTTACAAAAAAGGATCTACATTGATCCAGAAACAGGACATGTTTTCACTACACCACACAGGAAGAGGAAGTCAGATACAGCACCTGCACCTCCAGTGCCTGTCAAGAAGGACTCTGCCACATCTCCTCTGCACCCTTCTTCTCCTGTATCTCCTTCTCCTCCTCTTCTTTTAAACATTTCACCTCAAAATTCTCCTCCTCATTCTCCACCACATACACCTCATCAGGATGTTGATGATGATGATGAGTATAGCATTGGGGAGGGAGAGACCCAGATTACCCTTTCCCCTACCCAACAGGTTCACCAGACTGGGTGTATCCAAACCCACAGGACTTATCAGATATTCCTGGCCCACATACATATCCATCTGAACCTTCTCCTCCAGAAGACACTATTGGGTTTGGACACTTAATTAATAGGGCTGCCATCTATCACAATGTCACCATGCATTCAGATGAGGCAGAGGAAGATTTTTTTATCAGACACTTTTGAACACTCCCAAAAATCTGTACAAATACTGCCAATGATTAAATGAGTCATTAAGCATGCACCAGAAGTGTTTAAAGAACCTGTACGAGCTAGAATCATAAACTCAAGGATAGAGAAAAAGTACAGAGCGGCTCCTGGGGAACCTGCTTACATTAAAGGACAGCTACCCTTAGACTCCCTAGTAGTTTCAAACGCTAGGAAAAGAGCAAATGCCCAAACATCAGGTAAAGCACCACCTCCTTATAAAGAATCAAAGATCATAGATGCTTCAGGGAAAAGAATAGCTGCCCAAGCTAGCAATACATGGTGCATCACTAACACACAGGCCCTCCTTGCAAGATACGACAGGGCTCACTATGATCATTTAGAGAAGCTCTTACGACATCTACCTGACCAATATAAGGCACAAGCAAATGACCTCATACAAGAGGGTACGCTTATATCAAATGCCTCCATTAAATGCGCACTTGATGTAGCAGACACTGCATCCAGAGCAATAACACCAGTGTCCTCCTTATACATCACACGTGACTATGCATTTCAGGATTTAATCAAGAAGTGCAAACTACTATCTTAAATCAACCATTCAACCAACAACAATTGTTTGGTCCAGAGGTAGACCCAGCACTTGAAAAAATGAAGAAAGACACTGACAGCGAAGACTATGAGATCTCTGCAGTCCACCCAAGCACGAGGCTCCTTTTGTCTCTCCTTCTACAGATGAGGTTCCAAACAAGCTGGAGCAGACAATTCAGCTTCGTTTAAAACAAATACACAAACATCCTCCAATAGAGGATACTTTAGAGGAGGCTACAGAGGCAACAACAACAAGGGAAGAGGTCGAGGAAATAACAATAATCAAACCTCTCCCAACACAAAACTGTGACTTCCCCAACAGCATTCCACTCCTGGAGGGGGCAGACTAACACAGTTTCTACATGTCTGTTGTGATGGAATTCCAGACAAGTGGGTAAGACAAATTATCCAGTATGGTAACTGCCTAGAGCTTACGGCTACCCCTCCACATATACCACCCAGACCGTGTCCAATGTCCACAGAACATCTAACGCTGCTCCAACAAGAAGTTCTCTCATTACTGCAAAAAGATGCAATAGAGCTAGTTCCATTGCAACATCTAGGAACAGGGGTTTACTCACTCTATTTCCTAATACCCAAAAAGGACGGAACACTAAGACCAATTTAGACCTAGGGCCTCTCAATCTGTATATACACTCAGATCATTTTCCCATGATTCCTTTAGAAGTGCTCCCATTGTTGCAACAAGGCGATTGCCTAACCACACTAGACCTCGAGGACGCCTACTTCCACATTCCCATACATCCTTCTCACAGGAAGTATCTCAGATTTGTACTAGGACAACACTATCAGTTCAAAGTCCTTCCATTCGGGGTCACAACTGCACCATGAGTGTTTACAAAGTGCCTAGCAGTAGTAGCAGCACATCTCAGAAGACAACCTATCCGCATCTTCCCATACTTAGACGATTGGCTCATAAAAGCCAAGTCCTTCAATCAGTGTGTTCAACACACATCTCAAACAATTCAAACACTGCACGACTTGGGGTTTACAATCAACTACACCAAGTCACATCTCCAGCCCTCTCATATACATCAATACCTAGGGGCGACCATAAACACCGATACAGCTCTAGCTTATCCCAGTCCAGCTGGGATACAGAGCATTCAAGCCTTAGTCGCAACGTTTCAAAACCAACACTCTCTTACCAGCCAGAGTGTTCATGCAGCTAATAGGCATGATGTCATCTTGCATTTTTATTGTACCATATGCAAGACTGCAAATGCGCCCATTGCAGGAATGTCTAGCACATTAGTGGAATCGGGCTCAAGGACAGCTTACAGACCTGGTGTTGGTGGACAGCAGCACATATCGCTCTCTGCAGTGGTGGAACACCAAAAACTTGGACAGAGGGCGACCGTTCCTCGAACCTGTGCCACAGATAGTACTGACAATTGACACATCCCTCACAGGATGGGGAGCCCATCTGCTCCACCATACAACTCAGGGAAAATTGACTGCTCAGCAAAAGGTGCTTCACATCAATCACCTAGAGCTGCTAGCAATATTCCTATCACTAAAATCCTTCCAAGTACATGTACAGAACAAAGCTGTCTTGATCCGGATGGACAACATGACAGCCATGTACTATATTCAGAAACAAGGAGGCACACATTCCCTGCAACTGTCCCAGCTCGCACAGAACATTTGGAGATGGACCATTCCACAAAAGATATATCTACTTGCAAGACACCTTTGAAGAGTTCACAATCAGATAGCAGATCTGTTAAGTCGACAGGATTAAAACAAATCATTCCTTCTAGGTTACCACCCTCTCCAGTGTGGAACCTAAACATTGTTCTTACCAGGCTCATGGGGCCCCCCTTTGAACCTTTACATAAGTGCGAACTGCAATTCCTTACATGGAAAACAGCGTTCTTTATTGCTATTACCTCTCTTAGGAGAGTTAGTGAGATTCAAGCTTTCACTATACAAGAACCATTTTTACAATTACACCGTAAAAAGGTGGTTCTACTGACTAATCCTAAATTCCTTCCTAAAGTAATTACTCCTTTTCATCTAAATCAATCAGTAGAGTTGCCAGTGTTTTTTTCAAAACAGACTCTGTAGCAGAAAGAGCTCTACACACTAGATGTAAAACAAGCTCTTCTCTATTACATTGATAGGACCAAATCCTTTCGTAAAACAAAGCAACTATTTGTAGCTTTCTCTCCAGCACATAAAGGCAACCCCATCTCTAAAGCTGGAATTGCTAGGTGGATTGTAAAATGTATACCAATATGTTATCACAAAGCAAAACGTACACTAACAGTTCCTCCTAGAGCGCACTCCACACGCAAACTAGGAGCCTCCATGGCTTTCTTAGGGAACATTCCCCTAGAGACATCTGCAAGGCAGCAACATGGTCTACAACACACACCTTCACTAAACACTACCATGTTGATGTGCAAGCCAAGCAGCAGTAGGTCAAGCTGTCCTTAAAACTCTATTTCAAACTACTGCAACAGATACAGGTGACCAGTGCTAGGAGAGAAACTGCTGTACAATCGATGCACAGTGTGAGATCTGCAGCTCATATGCCTCGAACGGAAAATGCTACTTACCAGTATGCATCTGTTCTTGGCATGTAGAGCTGCAGAGTCTCACACGCCCACCCGCCTCCCCAGGGCCTGTATCTGTTCCAGTTCTATCTTAATTAGATACACACACATGGACATCCCTTTTTCTATTTCTACTAACTCCATCATTTCCCATCATGGCGAAAAACAATCTAAGGATGGAGTTAATGCCCATGCGCACTATCGTCCAAGGGAGGAGTCACCTATCTTGTGACTACAAAGACTTCTTCCAAGACGACAACAACATGCAATCATCCGAGCCCAACACCAGGTGGCATTCTAATGCACAGTGTGAGATTGTGCAGCTCTTACATTGATAGAGATCACAAATCCATTCATTAATAACATTATTAATTCATCACTTAATTTAGGCTCAGTCCCTGAGGAATGGAAGCTCGCAGCAGTGAAGCCCCTGCAGAAAAAGCCACTACCTGATCCTGCAATCCTCACGAACCTCCGCCCCATTTCTCTCCTTCCTACCTTCTGTAAACCAACTGAGAAGGCAGTTAATAAACAGCTCACCGCTTTTTTGGAAGCCAACAACATCTGGCACCCCAATCAAGCCGGTTTTAGAGCTCAGCACTCAACCGAATCGGCTTTAATATTTACATCTGAAACGCTCAGAGCTGCATTAGACCAGGGTAAGAAAGCAGTCTTGGTGCTGCTGGACCTGTCTGCGGCATTTGATACGGTGTCACATACCATCCTGACAAACCGTCTAGCCGCGGCAGGGATCACTGGGAATGTGCTGAACTGGCGTAAAAGCTTCCTAGCAAATAGACGACAAGTGGTTCATCTTAGGCCAATATAGGTCAGAAGAAAAATTACTACGCTCCAACATATATATGGCCCCCTTAATTGCCCTTATATCATCTTACGGCATAGGTACTATATCTTACGCGGATGACACACAGCTCATCTTGGTCATGCAGGATAATACCGGTGAAGCTGAATTGAAACTTAAGAACTGCCTTAAAGCGACTTTTAAATGGATGGATATGAACCACCTGAAATGTAACTCAGGTAAAACCGAGATTTTACCTTTCGGTAAGGGAAATCATTTCAATCCTGAATCTTGGTGGCCAGAGGATGCCACTGCCCCTCCCAATACTGCCCTTTCGGTTCGTAACCTAGGGGTTAAATTCGACCCTTCCCTTAGTTTCAAACAGCAAGCAGTGGCCGTAGCAGGGACTTGCTTTGGCATCATAAAAGGGCTCAGAAAATGTTTCGGCCTGATTCCTTTATCAGCAAGGAAAATGGTTGCAGTAGCCCTTATAACTTCCCGCATTGACTACTGCAACAGTCTCTATGCAGGGACCAACAAAGAAATCTGCCATAAACTACAAATGGTGCAGCACGCTGCAGCCAGACTGGTGTTGGGATGGAAAAGGAGAACATCAGCCACAGCAGCATTGAACATCCTACACTGGCTGCCAATCCACAAACGGGTGCTTTTTAAAATTCTTTTGATCACCTACAGAGCCTTCAATGGGAGAGGACCGAGCTACATACAGAGTATGTTCAAACATTACATTCCCTCACGATGTCTTAGATCCCAAACTGCCAACCTTCTCACCATTCCTAAGTTTAGACTCAAGACGAGAGGAGGGAAAGCCCTAGCAGTTTTGGGCTCTAAAGCTTGGAATACGCTTCCACCACACTTCCGTTTAATCTCCACTGAGGCCAGTTTTAGAAAGACCCTTAAAACCTGGATCTTTGCCCTACCCGAAACACAATGTATATCTCTAATCTAATATGTACCAATTCCCTAGACCCCTGGATGTACGTTTCTCAGGTCTCTTTCACTAAAAGCACAAAGATGCTCGCTGGAGTGTAGCCCGCGCTATATAAGAAACGCTTTACATTTACATGCCACGAACAGATGCATACTGGTAAGTAGCATTTTCATTATATATATATATATATATATATATATATGTATGTGTATTTTTATTTTTATTTTATTTTTTACTCCACATTCTAGTTTTGTGGTTTGCTCGTGTGCTTCCTGATCGCCAGTGGTGCAGTAAGAGGCGGGCCCACCACACCTTTTTCACATCTACCCGTGTTTTCTCCCCATCAAGAGAAAAATCTTCACTTGCCCTCTTGAGACTTTTTAATTTTATTGTAAATAGCGCTTAACACAGTAATGCGTTTCAGCTGTTAAATCAGCCTTTGTCAACAAAGAGTGCAATTTTTCAACATTTTAAATTCTCTCTGCACATGATACTGATTACATGAAGATAAACGAGATGCTGTCCAGTCTCGCTTTGGCCTATACCTTGTGATTACTACATTCATGTCCATAATTGCCAATCACTTGTAAGAGGAAAAATAAAATGATTTAAACACTCCGTTTCAGCAGTTCTAGCAAGTGCAGCAATGGAAAAAATTCTTAAACTTTGGTTTTGGTTTTCATTAATGTGAGCGTTGTGCTGCCAATAGCGCTTCAGACTGCCACTAATATCAGGTCATTCAGTATCCTATCACCTTTATTAGAATGCTGTCAGCCTAGCATTTCCACCCCTAGCCCCTCAGTTATCTGACATGTCACTACACATACTTTTGGGACAAAGTACAGTTGCATCATCAACAAAACAGATCAACACCTTTTTCTTTAGATAACTGTCACACGTTTATTCATGTTCTGTTATGCAGTACACAGGTAAGGTTAGCATACTTGTGATCATACGAGTGCAACGCCATTTAGGTCTAACCTCCTACAACCCAACCTGAAACAATCTCCAGCCAAGGGCATTACTTTGTAATCTCATTATTTATCCGGTGCTGTACATTTCGTAATGGGGCTGTGGCCCAATTGTTTTATGATGTTGCTACACCCGTGCCACTACGGAGCAAGGTAAGGCCAACCCCCAGCTGTCTGCATACCAATTGACCCTACTGGGATGAAGGGGTCGCCGTCGTGTTCTAATGGCCCCCTATGGCCTGAGGATCTCATATTTAGCGGCCCCATCACCATCTGATGAGGTATTAATCGCTTTTTGCATTAAGATCACTCTGTAACTGCCCTTGCAACACTGTCGAGTGATTTACTGTTCTTTGCTCTCCTGTTCTTGGGTGGGTGGGTGACAAATTCTTCTGCTGCTGGCCATTGAAAGAGTAATGTCTAGGTGTGTTGCCCAGCTAAATAGCCCGCCGACCTCCCATGAATTGACATCCCTGGGGAGGTGAGATCTCACCCTTGCCGTAACCAACTTCCCAGCCAGGTGGCCACAGAAAACTAACCCCACTCCCCTCCTCCACCGCATGGTCAGTGAGGAAACACTAAGGAGCTGTACCCTCTAGTGTCCCTCTGCAGGGCACTTGGCCATCCACCATTCGTGTAGTTATTTATTGTGTAAAAGTCAGATAGACACTAATTATTCCTTCTTCATAACTTCGGAACACCGTTAGAAAAATGCTGCAGTCTCAAAATAAAGAAATTCAAAAGCAGTCATTAGCTCCCACAATGTCTCTTATTCATCAGCAGCTCATACTTCAATCCTTCTACATGTAGCTGCTAGAACATTGTAGTCCTAAATCAAGCGCTGTCTGAACAGTAGCTTAGTCTCTCGATTTCACTGCTCGGTTGCTGGCCTTCTGCAGTGCCCGGCTTGGAGCAGCCTCAATATACACAAATTAAATCACAAAATTGACCTCAGCGCCGGGACACCTCCGTCGGAGGTAGCTGCGCGCTTTATAAAACTCTAAAAAAATAAATAAATAAAGGGCTTACCGCAGAACACAATGCGGTGCTCCAAGGCACGCCAGCATTAACTTTCACATCCTGGTTTTGTGGTTTGCTCTGTGCTCTCGGATCCATGAAGAGGCGAGACCACCATGCCTGTTTCATATCTACTCATGTTTTCTCCCCATCAAGAGAAAAATCTGCACTCGAACTCCATGAAGAGGCGAGACCACCATGCCTGTTTCATATCTACTCATGTTTTCTCCCCATCAAGAGAAAAATCTGCACTCGAACTCCATGAAGAGGCGAGACCACCATGCCTGTTTCATATCTACTCATGTTTTCTCCCCATCAAGAGAAAAATCTGCACTCGAACTCTTGAGATTTTTTAATTATATGATATATAGTGCTTGACACAGACATTTGTTGAAAAAATGGCGCTCTTTTGAATGGACAAGCTGATTAAACAGTCAAAACGTGTTCCTGTGTAAAGCACAATCTACAATAAAATTAATCATTCTCAAGAGTTAAGAGTGCAGATTTTTATATTGATGAGAAAACCTGAGTAGAGATAGATGGGTATATTTAGATCTATTAAAAAGAGTGATGTTCTTGATACTGGGTAGTTAACCATCTTGGAACGCAAATAGATATTCTACAAAGAAGGGACTTACACAATCAAATTATAAAGGTTTTTCTGTGCTGATAAGAGATTTGCTAGAATGGTGAGGAATGTATGTATCTTGCTGAAATTGTGACTGATTTCTTTGGCATGCAGTTACAGCCTTACAAAGGATCTTACAGTGGATTATCTGCTCCACATGCAGCCAGTGGAAGGCACATACGCAGTAGAGTAGGATCAGATTCACAGAGGTCCATTTGGGACTGCCAGATTCTGCTCGAGCTAAAGGTAAATGCCTTGTGTTTTTTTGTGTACCACTTTATAGGGAAATCGTCCTACTTAAGATGTGAACCCAGCCATTTAGGATTCAGGAAACTCTGAAAGACTGAATCTTTCAGACCTCAAATTTATCATAGATCAAACAGCTGCAGTCGATATGGACTTCGCCTTTTCAGTGGGTAGCCACCTTTTCTGGTTTGTGTCCTCCTTAAGTGCATATTGTTAATTTTTCCAACACTACCTCCTCCACATTTCCTGGTGAAATTGGCATCTCTATATTCAAATCTGGAAATATCCTTATTCAAGCCTCTAAACACCACCTCTCCATTTTTGATCACCACTTTAGCTCCCTATCCCAAAACTTACTTCCTACACTTACCATCAACCGCCCAGCCTCCCAATCGCAAGATGCCTTCTTGTCCCTACACACACTGACCCCTTCCCTGCCTTCCCCTGTTTCGCCAACCTCAAATGAAACCCCTGATTCTCAGATGCCCCCCACAACCGCATTAGCATCCCCCTCCTATTTTTCCTACAACCCCCTCTATCTCCCAAATTCTCCCACCTTTGATACCCTCACCCCCTGAACCCTCAAATGCTCCTTCAATAACTCCAATATCCGTCTCACTAAATAATCTTACGCCACGCAAACCCTTATCCCTCCTCATGTAACACCTCCCCTAGATCCTACAATGGCTCCACTAATATCCCCTGGCAACCATCCTCCCCATTAATTTTCTAGCAGCACCCAGCTCTCCTCCCAGACCCTTTTTTCCTCTCATGACACCATGTTGACGCCTGGAAATACATTCTCTCACACTTCAACTCCTCCCTCACCCTGTAACCTTAACACTCCTCTCTTCCCTCTGCCCGGTTTCCCACCTCTTTCACACCCTAGACCTTCAACCCAGAATAACATGGACCACTCCCCCCTGCCACCCGATCTCCTAGCCTCCCTCCCTGTCTCAGTTCGTACCCAAACACTCCTCAATATTGAACTCCACCTCTCAACCCTAGTGTTGCAACTCTCTTCTCTCAGAAATGAAGTCGACTCCCTCTCCACAAGAAACCAGTCCAATTGCACTTATCCCTTAGACCCCACACTAACATACCCTGCGCTCTTTAACCAAGGGAATAATTCCCCTAATGACAATTCTCCTCCTCTACCTTCAGGCAAAAATAGCTCACCTAGTCCGCCCTTCTCCCCGCCCCATCCTCCCTAAAATGTCCTCCCTGATCTCAAAGTCCACCTCCTCACCACCACCTTGGCTTACGAATTCCCTTCCACCTCCTTCATTTATCCCAGTGATCCTGGGAGCTAGTAGGATCCCGTCCTCCCCAGTCTCGCCTAGACCCCCTCAGCAATTCACCAATATCCACTCCTGTTTCCCCACAAAACCTAACGACCCTAAACCTCTCAACTGCATGCTGGTTAACTGCTGATCGGCCTCATGTCATGCTACTGAAATCGCTGAAACCATCCTCCGTGAATACATTGATATCGCCTTTTTGACAGAAACCTGTCAATATCCACTCCACATCAACCCTTGACTTGCTCTCTCCCCCTGGTTACTCCATCCTTAGAAAAGACAGGCCTAACCAAATTGGAGGAGGCCTTGCCATAATTTATAAAGCTGAACTTCAACTCTCTCCTATTAATCACCCTGACCTTACCACTTTTGAATACCTTGGTGCAGAGCTTACAGTTCAGGGTCCACACCTATCTGTCTACATAATATCTACCACCCACCTGGTGATCCGGTTTCCTTTGCTGAGGAGCTTTCTGATCTTCTTATACAGTCATCTATCTCCAAATCTAGAAACCTCTTCCTCGGAGACTCAACCTCCACTTCAACAAAAATGATGACTCCCTCAGTTATTCTCATCAACGACTTACTTGACATCAATGACTATAAACAACTCTGTAATTCTCCAACACACTCCAAAGGAGCCACCCTTGACGCTATAATCACTAGCAAGGATCTGGCTTCTCCTTCCCACATTATGCCCATTGATTGGTCTGACCACCACCTCATCCTCTTCACGATCAATAGCTCTGTACCCACCCCTCCCTCCAACTTAATCAAACAAATGAAGTTAACTAGAAATCTTCACACTATTCCTCCTAGCGAGCTTGAGACGAAAATAAAAGATTGTCTACAGCTTACTCCTCTTTCTCAAAGTCCCACTGGTCTCACTGAACATTACAACAATTCTATCAGTGAAGTCCTTGTTTTAATAGCCCCAGGTAAATTAAAACTACAAAAA
This sequence comes from Lissotriton helveticus, assembly GCF_964261635.1. Classification (NCBI taxonomy): domain Eukaryota; kingdom Metazoa; phylum Chordata; class Amphibia; order Caudata; family Salamandridae; genus Lissotriton; species Lissotriton helveticus. Next base: position 921,441,318 of record NC_136057.1, read on the forward strand.
AACAAACCCTCCAGGTCCTGGTTTAATACTGACCTTAATAATGAGAGACGTGCTCTCAGACAAACTGAACGCACTTGGAGACAACAGCCTTCCCCCTCGAATCTTGTCCTCCTCAGAACTGCAAGGGCTAATTACAAAAAACATAGTTAATGAGAAAGCCACCTTCTTCCGTTTACAACTTGATCGGGAAAGAAACCGACCCAGGGAAATATTTAACATCATCAAAACCCAAACTTCCTCAGCCCCCCCTCAACTACTGGCTACGGTCGAAAGATGTGAAGAAATTGCTAGCTTCTTTTCTGATAAAATTAAGATTTATCAAACCTTCGTCTTTACCCCTCCTTAGACAACCAACCTCCCCTCCTTAATCTCCTCTCCGTGTCTCCATCCGTGTCTCCATCCTCTCCCACTAATCCCCCTGATCCCGCCCAACTCCCCCCCCCCTTCCTCCCCCCGCTGCTACCTTCTCTGAACCTTACCTCTCTGTCCCCCAACAAGACTTTCTGGAACAACTTTTGCCCAGTTTCTGAACGTGACGTCTTCAACATCATCACCAAGCTTAAACCATCCTCGCATACAACAGATCCCCTCCTGTCCTATCTTGTACAAGAACTAAAACACATCATTACCCCTTATTGGACTCCAATTATCAACTCCTCCCTTGCTAATGGTAGTGTCCCTGCAATTAGGCCAAATTACCCCCACCGTCAAAAACGTCACGGCGACCCTAATGACTTAAACAACCTACGTCCTATCTCCAACCTTCCTTTCTTATCAAAGGCCCTGGAAAAATGTGCCCTGCTTCAATTGGACAAACATATCGACTCATTCAATCTCTTGGACGCTTTACAATCAGGCCTTAGAAAGGGTTGTAGCACTGAAACTGCAATGCTCAACATTATCAATGACATCCATGGCACTTTAGATAAGGGTGAATCTACCCTTCTCATTCTTCTAGACCTCTCTGCTACCTTTGATACCGTTAACCATATGCAGACGAGACACAACTGTTCTACAGGATCAAATCACATGACGACGTCTTAAATCTTAATGACACGTCGACTAAGATTCAATTGTGGTTGCATTATAACCACCTCAAATTAAACCCTGAAAAAACTGAATTCATTCTATTCTCTCCTAAAAACAACCCGCTCCCTATCCAACACTGAATCTCCAACATTAAAGCTCTTAACTGTTCTCTCACCATCTCTAACTTGGTCAAGTCCCTCAGCATCAGTGTCTACCGGAGCCAGTCTTACTCCCCACATAAAAAACGCGGCCAAAGGCGCTCTCTTCACACTGCACCATCTTAAAAAAATCAAACCCTTTATTCTTGCAGATGACTTTAAATCAGTTGTACAATCATTGGTCCTGTCCAGAATTGTTTACGGTAACGCCAATCTTGTTGGAACTCCTAAAGTCCACCCAGCCCCTATCAAATCTGTTCTTAACCTTGCTGCCAGGCTAATTACTGACTGCAAATGCTTTGATCACATCTCCTCCGTTCTCAAAATCCTTAAATGGCTTCCGATCGAAGGCAGATCTACCTACAGGACCGCCTGCATTACACACAAAGCCCTCCACCAAAATACCCCTTCCTACCTCTCGGACAAACTCCACAAAGCGGGCTGCCCTAAAATTATGAGGATCACTAACGCACTTGTACTTGTCCCTCCTTTGTTAAAAAATAATTCAACGCAGTCTTGCTCTTTCTCTGGAAATGCGCCTTCCGTCTGGAATGCCCTTCCCAAAGACTTAGGTTGCAACCCCTTCTACTCCTGCTTCAAAAAAGACCTCAAGCTGCTCCTTCTCAATAAATACTAGGGTACCTAACTTATAGTTCACTGATTACTAATTTCTTTCTCGTTGCATTGTCCTCATCGGTTTCCTTGCCCATCCTTTTTCTCTCTTCCCATGCACCCCTTTTTTATTTCTCAGAATTTCACCCACCCTCTGCCACCTGTTTTCCCCTTATTCCCCACTCACCACAATTGTACTTCACTTTCTCGCCCGCCCACCCTCGCTTATTTTTCTCTGCTCTCCTCCAGTTCTTCTTGCTTCAATCTGTTACTTTCTTAGGTCTTCCTAGCTTACGTACCCTTCCCCTAATTTATCAGTGTCCTGCCTTATTATCTAAATGTACTAAATATTAACTGTAACTCTGTTATTACCAAATGATGTAAAGCGCTCTGATGCTCTTGGTTTTGATTTGATTTTGAACTTATAAAGCGCTAACAATCATCCTGAATTAGGACCTCACGGCGCTATAGTGACAGTAGTGAATGTCAGTGATAGATAGATAGATAACAGAGTCCATGTTTTTAGTCAAGCTTAGGGAAGAGGAATGTTTTTAGTTGCTTCCTGAAAGACAGGTAGCAGTCTGTTAGTCTGAGATTTACGGCCAGCTCATTCCAACTGGTCGCTGCCAGGTGAGAAAAAGCCCTTCCACCCATCCTTGTTCTTTTCACACGGGTAGTTCTGGCTCGTGCTGTAGTTTGGGAACGCAGATTCCTAGATGGTGCATAGAATTTAACTTTGTTTTTTAAGATACATGGGCCTGTATCGTGCAGTGCTCTATATGTTATGCACAGTAATTTAAAAGTGTCTCTTTGCTTCTTTGGCAGCCAGTGGAGCTTTCTTAGGCAAATTTTCTTTTGTTGCAGATTGCTTTTGCCGCAGCATTCTGTAGAACCTGTAGTTTATAAAAAAGATAATCAACCATTCCCGCAAACAGAGAGTTTCCATAATCCAGCCTGCTCATCAATAGGTACTGGACTAGGATCTTTTTACATTCAGTTGGAATCCATGGGAAAACTCGTCTGAGCATTTTCAGGACTGCAAAGCCTTTACCACAGATTGACAATACATGATTTTTCATGCTCAGTGTTATCTAATGTCACACCTAGATTTTTTGCCGTTCTTGTCGGGCTGGGGGAGTGCCTAGAGTTATAGGCCACCAACTACTATCCCATAACTGTGTGTGTCTGCCAAACAATAGTATCTCAGACTTGTCTGCATTTAACTTAAGGCAGTGACTGTGCATCCAATTGGCTAGATCAGTGAGGCAATTTAGTAGCCTCTCCTTTGGATCGTTTTCCTCATCTAGTGTGATCATTAGCTGGGTGTCGTCTGCATATGAGCAGATAACAACACCCCATTTTCTTCCTATTTCAGCCAACGAAGAGACAAACACATTAAATAATGTTGGACTCAGAGAGGCCCCTTGCGAGACTCCATATTTGATGGTCCGGGGAGGGGATGAAAAATCACCCATCCGTACTGATTGTGTTCTCTCAAGCATAAAGGATCGCAGCCACCCTAATGCGTTTTCCCAGATACCTTTCGCGGCAAGAATTTCCAGTAACCGATGGTGGGGTACGGTATCAAATGCCGCCGAGAGGTCCAATAATATTAGGGCGACTGTCTTTCCCTGATCTACCTGGGTTCTGATGGTATCTATAACTGCCAGAAGTGTTGTCTCTGTGCAGTTATTGATCCGGAATCCTGTTTGAGATATATCTAGTAGTTCATTGGTTTCCACGAAATTGGATAATTGTCTATTGACTAATTTTTCAAGTACTTTTGACAGATAGGGTAACTGTGAAATAGGCCTATAGTTTGCCGGATTATTGATATCAGAGCCTGCTTTTTTTAATAATGGAGTGACTATGGCGGTTTTCCAAATTTTTGGAAATTCTGCAGAGGTTAAAGAGAGATTTAATGCTTTTGTTACAGCCGGGCAAAATATTGGAGTTAGTTGGGAGAAAATATGATACGGGCAAGGGTCTAGTAACGAACTTGATTTGACTTCTGACATAACCTTGCCAACCTCCTCTGCTGAAAATGGACCGAATCTAAGGCAACTGGCTTGAGTGATACGTAAAGCGTGGGGTTCAGAATGTTCTAGTTCGGTGTTAGAAAAAGAGGCATAGATTGTATCTATTTTCTCACAAAAATAATCATTTATTTTATTGCAACCCTCTTGTGAGGGAGTGGAATCTAAGGAAAGGCTCACCGGGCTACACAGTTCTTGAACGATTTTAAATAGCTCTTTCGATGAATTTTTATTTTCAGTTATTCTGCGTGAAAAATATTCTTTTTTCGCTTTCCTAACAGCTTTGTTATAGAGTGTAAGTTCTCTTTTATATATAACTCTTGTTTCTTGAGTTTTATTATTCTCCATTTATGTTCACAAGCTGTATTCAATAATTTTAATTCCGGTCCATACCATTTCTCTGTTAGTGTTTGTCTACGTTTTTGTTTAGAGTGTAAAGTTGAACAGTGTTCTAGTGCACTCCTAAGGTTGTTCTGGAGTAGCTCTATTTCAACGTTGATATTAGAAACTCCTGTAGTGACATGTGTAAAATGTTGCTGAAATTTTTCTACAGAGAAGTTTTTCCAACTCCGCGTTTCAGCAGCTGCCACAGTTAAAGGTTTGGAGTGTTTAGTTGTGAATTTGAGAGCAAACACGATCATGGAATGGTCTGTCCATAGCAATGGATTTATCTCATTGATGTCGATGGTTCCTAAATTAGAAAACATCAAATCTAATGTATGTCCTGCTATATGCGTAGGTTGATCAATTCTTTGAGTCAACTGTAAAATATCCATGTTCTCTACTAACTGTTTAGTTAGGGGATTATTACTTTTATCGTAATGTATGTTAAAATCTCCTACAATCAGGATGTTTTTATTTTTTAGGCAGAACGGCATGATTTGTGCAAGAAGCTAAAGTCTAAAGTGCTGCCTGGAGGGTTATAAATTATCACTCCACCAAAAATAATATTGGTGTTTAAGGACACCGAGAAAGCCATTGCCTCATGGCTATTGGCCTGAACGATCGTCTCTTGTCTACAAGTTAGAGAGTCTTTGAAAACCAGGCCTACCCCGCCGCCCTTTTTCCCCACTCTATTTGAGTTAAGTATTTTATATCCGGATGGCAGAGCTATTGCGACGTCCGGAGTGCTATGGTTGTCAAGCCATGTCTCAGTTATAAAAGCCAAATCCGGCTGAAGATCGAACAGAATATCCCATATTTCCGTCCCATGTTTAGGTAAGGATCTGGCATTAAGGTAGATGCATTTTAGGGCAAGATTGGGGGTATTTACCGGCGTGGGATCATGCCCGAGGACACTTTCCCATCTGCAATTATGACAGCCGACAGGGCCCATACATAGTATTATGTGGTCCCAAACGTGCACATAGAGCAGACTTACTTACCCTAGTGCAATTAAGGTTCCTAAGTTCACTACTAGAGTAGGATATAATGCTGAACGTCTCTCCTGGGTTTTCGCTAGTCGATTGAATAGGGGTTGTGGCCCCTGGTCCCGGCCCGTCGCAGACGGGCTGAACTTTGGCGCAACTTCGGCGCGCCCGCTGCGCCAGTCCGCTAGGTCCAGTCAGCGCTATATAAAACCCATTAAATAAATAAATAAATACATTGAAAGGTAGAACACATAGTGCTATACTAAACTCACTTTAGATGAGTAGTTTGGTGGTTCCTTTACTTAAGAAACTTGACTTCAATGAATGTGTGGCTTCTACCGTTCGCCCTATGTCACTTATGTTCAAAGGTCCTATAAAGCAAATAAACCGTCAATTATCGAAATAATTTAAATTGAATTACCTCCATCCGTCAGAAATGGTCTTTCGCCCAGTTCACTGTACCAAATCTGCGCTCTGAGGTGTAACTGAGAATCTGAGAGCAGATCTGGATGATGGAAGAACTGTACCCTTAATTCTTTTGGACCTTAGCGCTGCTTTGTGACTGTGGCACATCTGATGCTCTTAAACAGATTGGCATGCTGTGCTAGTCGGGGCACAGCTTTGATGTGGTTTCACTCTTTTTATTATTACAGAATTGTTCTTAATCAAGTGGTTTCTAAACATTTTGTGTTCTCCGCTAAGACACTAACCTATGGGGTTCCTCTGGACTGCTCACTGAGCCCCACATTGTTCACTATCTATGTCTGCACTTGATGGGCATAGTAAAAGCCTTAATCTGTTTACCTATGCTGATGATACTCGCATCATTGTCTCCCTGCACTCCTCCATCCAGTGGATCCAATTTAAGTATGTGTCTAATGGAGAATGCACAGTTGATGGGAAGAAATTGTCTCAAGCTTATTAGCAATAAGACAGAAGTGCTAGTTGTAGGGAATCCGCCCAACCTGTGGGGCCCACAATAGTTGCCAACAAATCTTGGAGTTCCCCCTCTTCATCTTGAGAAGTTAAAGATCTAGATTTCTGGATTGACCGCGAATAGACCATGGAATATCAAATTAACCAAGTAGTCGCTGGGTGCTTTAGTCTATTAAGGTGTCTAAGAAACAAGTTGCTTCCCAGAGGACCATCATGCAGGCCTTATCTCATGCCCCGACTAAAGCAATGTCTTCTATATAGGAGCCACCAAGTCTTCTGTGAAGATACACCAGATGGTACAGAATGCGGCCGTTCGACTTCTCTGTCATATTTCTAAGTTGTAATTAGTCTTGCTGCATCTTCAGGAGCTTCACTGGCCCCCGGTCAATAAGTGGATCATGTTTAAGGCTCTTTGCTACATATATAAAGCTATTGCAAAGTCTGGCCCTCAATGTCTTAATGAGCTGGTGCATCCATATTGCCCAGAACCATCCTTTCACTCTGTGAGACATAACCGAGCTGTGTCCCCCCTGTAGAAACAGGATACAACAGTGAGTTGCTCTTTGGCTTTCCTTAGTCCCAAACTCTGGAACTCCCTTCCTCTTAAGCTGCAACTTTATTCTTCATATGAGAAGTTCCAAAAACAGTTAACTCCTTCGATGCTGATGACGGAACCTCTCCGTCATCAGCTGCGGTGGCGCTGTGCTGATGACGGAGCGGTTCCGTCATGGCCCGCTCGCCGCGCCTGCGCTGCGCGGATTCCGCGCCTGTGCTGGGCTTTCTATTGAGCGGGCGGGGCCATGACAGAACCGCTCCGTCATCAGCACAGCTCAACCGAGGCTGGTGACGGAGCGGTTCCGTCACCAGCATGGGCGTGCCGTGCAGCCGCCCCACCCCCTTAGTGCTGCGGCGGAATAGCCGCCGCAGCGAAGGTGTTAAACATGGCTTTTTAAAAAAAACTATTGGTGTTTTGTCTTGTCTGGTGGCAATGCTGGGAATCTCAGTTGGAACAGCCATGCGCTTTATATATTAAATTAAATGTGGTTGTGATGTACCAGAAGCAATTACTACAGTTTGGTTTACTGGATTCGGTATTGAAAAGAAAGCTAGAGGTTTTTACTTGAAAAAGAGTCCACTGCATTAAGATATTGTTTGAAGGTCACTTCATTGTGAATTTCTAGGCAGAGAAGGTTTTCATGAATAATTACTAATAGATGACTTATTGGTGTTAACGTACTTTTTGCACACGCAGACCTGGAGAAGTTAGGCATAGGAGGAGATTAGTGCTTATAGAGATATCCTGTGAAGAGAAGATAGGCTTGCACTATATAAGCAATTTTTCAACAAGTCAGCTGAATCTTTTAAACCTTTTCTGGGGTAGTCCGGTTAGTGGTGCTTATTATGTTTGGTTATCATTGTTGTCACCAGATCACTTTTGCACTCATTTGAAAATAGCCAAGTACTTCCTTTTTCCACTTGACTTTTTCAGGGTAATTAGGCAAGGATTACTCAAGGACTGATTTGTACGGCTTTATGTACATAATCTGTACATAACCTGAATGGCCAGCCTGTAATTTAGGAAAAGGCCTGTTTGCAGCAGGTCTAGCTGTAGATCACATGCTGTGTATTATCCATATTTTTTGACAATCGTATCAGTATCTATCCATATTTAATTTGAGTTCTGTGAACAAATAATGCAGTAACTTGTATATTTCCACTTCTATTTAATATGTGTGTTTCAGTATCTCCCAAAGACACTGACTCCAGAGAAGCTGGGCAAAGAATGCACCTCACATATCTCAGGATGACTCCGAGGACTGGTCCAGACCCCCCGGCCTCAAAAAGATACCCAATCTCATACAGAGAAATTTCTTTAAGGGAATCCTGCTGTAAAGGAGTCTACTCAATGGAATGGAACAGCCTTAAAAGCACTGTGCCAGGTCCTAAGAACCACCACTGAAAAAGTCCCCAGTCTGTACCTCCCACTGTACTGGAGAACACTGTGCCAAAAGACACTTTTGTTGCCAGAAGAAGACCGACCTAAAGGTCCGGATTCTCAAAGCCAAGAGTAATCTCAAGGGTAGGTATGAGTGAAATTACTTTGATGGCAACATTGACTTTGAAAGCTGTAGGAAAGTAGGATCTGCCTACTATGGTGTAGCGGGATGGACGCGCATGGAGACTCTCCTTTCCAGTCGTCTGGGCGCTGCATTGGAGAAACAGAGGGGACAGGAGGTCGAGGGTATGTATACATGTGAGAACCCCCCTCCGCCCCTAGGTCACATATGGTTACCCCCACTTTTTGCTGGTGTTTCACTGTTTCTCGACTTTAGTCTGGCTGGGGCCCTGCTATCCAGGACCCCAGCCTAGCTGCTTCCTCTCTAAATTGATTGCATGTACATTAGGTACACTCCTGGTTGGTTACTGGGTTACCCTTGTGAGTCCCTAGTATATGGTACCTTAGGTACTAAGGGCATAGGTACCCCAGAGGCCTACCAGGGGCTGAAGCATGTATTATGCCACCCCTGGGAAGCCTTCCAAAATGGCACCACAAGACTGCTACTGCAGCCTGGGTAAGGTGGTGCACGCACCCCTTACTAAGATGTAGGTTACCTATATCTACCTTTAATCACTGACATATATAAACCTATCAGTCACTCCTATGGCAGGCCTGATCAATCCTAAAGGCAGAGTGCTTGGTTTTGTGTGTGTGGGTGCCCATGCAGGAGCAGGAACCCTCTGCAGCTTTCGGAATCTATTCTCTAATGCAGTTCTGTGATGTAGCCAGACCATATACTCAGTGCATTATAACCTCGCGGTAAATGCTAACTTTGGAATGGCTGCATGGAAACATGTCGTTTTTGGTGTCAAACACTTTGGAATCCTACACTTCCCGCCAGTCCTGGCGGCGGGGGTAGAATTCCACCCTTCTAGAGGGAGAAGACATGTACACACTGGTCTGCCCGGTAATAGTTTAAACGAGCCCTGGCATCACAAAATTGATGCCAATGCCTCAGACACGGGTCTGACCTCCTGCTGCTGGACGAAACTCCTGCAGGGAAAGCCTGGGCAATAGGTTTCCTGTAACAGGGAGGTGTAACCACCTTCCAAACAGGCTTTAGTTTATTGGGGCTGGGTGGGGGCACTCCGAGTGCTTTTCAGACAGTGCTGGGGGCACACTTGGTGTCCCTGTGCATACCCCAGTTCAAACCGGTTGCACGGGCGCTCAGCCCCTGCTCTGGTGTGACACTGGACAAAGGGAAAGGGGTGTAACAACCCCTCTCCCCAGACCCTCCCATAGGTGGGTCCCCAGAGTATGCCCAACCTCTTTCTTCAGTATAAGTAAGGGACCCCTGGCAACAGGACTTTAGATTATACCTGGATGAAACTCTGAAGCTGAATCCTGGAACTTTGACTCACTACTGACGACTAGAGGACTGAAGAATCTCCATGGGGTCAAGGAGTGACTCCCCTACTCAAGCAGGCACTAAAGAAGCATCTTGCCGGTCTGTATTTCCGAAGCTCCCGCCAGATCTCCAAATCTTTTGCAACTCAGGACATGGATTTCCAGACTTCTCAGAGGCCGACACGAGATCCCAGCAAAGCTGAGACCCGCAGCCCTCACCAGTGACGTGGGACCGGGACTCGTGGACCCCGTGCACATTTGCTAGTGCCTCGACTTCCCGAGCTTTCCCGAAGTGTGCATCGCGCTACTTGTAGTCCAAGCCCTGAGCACCATCTGCACCAAAGATTGTGGGCCTACACTCCACGAGTGTTCCGTGAGCCTGCTTCTAGCATTTCTGCTCGAGGCCCCTTCACGATCCCTAGTCCGTTGACTGGTGGGTCCCCTCGAAAGGGCTTCCCTGGTTGCTCCAGACTTGCCTTGACTCCCCACCACGTGGCGAGTCCCTCAGACCTTGCTGATCTGCACCGTAGCCAATTTCTACTTCCTGCGTGGGTTGCTGTTGCCAAAGCTTGTTGGAAACCAACACCGCAGCACTCGACTTCCTTCATGGGACAGCTCGAATCCAGCACCTGGTCATCGTCAATGCCTCCTGGTCCTTGTGGCTGAGGAGTCAAACTGCACCTTCTTCACCTGAAATCACCCGACCTCTGTGGGCATCCGCTCATCGCCTTCCTGGTCACTGGCAAGTGACCCAGACTCTGTCCCCTCTGCTTTCAGGTTCTTCTCATTCTTGATCCAGGCTTGGATCCACCCGAACACTTTCCACTTGGACGCCAGCAGCACTTTGCAGCAGATCGCCATTGAAAACGACGACGAAACCCGACACGAAAAGATACCTATGCACCCGGCTTCCCTGGGTGAGGTAACCTTAGTACTCCGGTGCTCCCGTGGGTGTTGACTGTAGAACCTCCTAGTTCTAAAGGGGTTTGCTCCAAGTCCTCTTCTAAGTGTCCATTATCTTTAAAATTCCAACCGCGACTTTCCCCATAAAAGCTAATGGTGATTCGTGGTTGTGTTTAGACACTGCACGTGCCCCCGTGGGTCCCTTGTGTCACTACCTTGGGTGCTTCCTGGTGGCCCCAGTGGTTCTACAGGCTCTAGGCCTTGTCTCTGACAGTTGTGGTTCTTATACCACTTTCTTAATATATGGTTTGGTACACCCTTGGGGCTCAATGTATATTGTGCTAATTTACTGTGTGCTAATTAAGTTCACTGAATGTACCTTTGCCTCTAGCCTCATAAAAAGAGTAGAGGGATGTGTTTAGAATAAATACATATATTTTTATCGGCAGTTTCTTTTTCACCAAGGGATTGGTTGCTCCGGAGCCCGCCACGTTGTTGTGGAAGAGACAAAGTGGTTGCGAGGTATTTTACCTGGCTATGGGTGATGTGCACTGCCATATCAGCCCCGGCTGGAATTTGGACCGCAACCCGTAGGCTGGCGGTGTGGGGACTCGAGGGAGCACTTTGCTGACATTTCAAGGGATCACCTTTGGACTTTCATTACCGCAAATCCCACATTCCGCCCACCCGACCGGGTTTCTATTCCTATCACCACCTACCTGGTATCCGGACTGTGCATTCTGGGTGTTGCAGTTTAGCGCTACACGGTAGGCTGCAACAGGTGGTGTACCATCGACATAGGGGGCGGAGCTGACCTTCTACAAAGTGGGTGGCAGGATCAAACATTATGTGAACTTGGAAGCTGTGTGAACATCTTGGGCGCTGAGGAAGGCAATACTAGCCGAAATGCATTCGCCATTTTAATGCCATTAAAGCTGCTTCCTTGCTGTTTCCCCCAATGTGGCCTCTGCTCTTTTTGGTGTGAAAGAGGATACAGTCATATATATAAAAATATATCTGGTGTGGTTCTCCTTCCATTTGGTAATTCACAAGATTATAGACTGGTAAAACAAGCTGCTTTACATTCCTTCAAGACTTAGCCTGAAGGCTGCTCTCCACAGCTACCACTAGGATAGCTTTCTATAAAGGTTGTTTTAAACCTACCATCATTAAGGGTCGTTTGGACAGGTGCATGGTGCCCACTAGAATAGTGGACTGCATATGCAAGGCCAACTTCTCACAAAAGCCTCCAAGGCTGTGATGCCAAGCCCACAGACTCCGCATGAAGGTTTGGAAATGCCAAATGTTTGTCAAAGAACCGTTTACCTTAACCCATACACAGGTTGTATTGTTACAAGGCCACCCCTGAAGACATTAGCCCTTCCCAAAAATTAAAAACTTACATTTGAGGCTGGAGTTTCTGAGAATGTTAGGATTTTTCCAAAATGAAAAAGAAGGAACTCACCCATTTAACAAGCCTTTGAAGCTTCCCCTTCGTGGACTCTGCCCATCCTGGGGTAGGAGCCTTGGCACCTCGTCCCAGGATGTGCCTTGTTTCAGAGCCCCGAGAGCAGTAGGCTCTCGACCCAGGGGTCCAGAAACATGTCCGGTGGTGGCAGCTGGTTAGCAGCCACTTAGCCTGGACACTAGTGGTAGGTTGTTTTTCAGGGGGCATCTCTAAGATGCCCTCTGTGTGCATTTTTCATTAAATCCCACACGGACATGCAGTGTGGGTTTAATGAGCTGAGAAGTTTGGTACCAAACTTCTCAGTTTTCAGTAAAGACATTATGGTACTGTGTTCGTAATGACAAACTCCCAGCACCCTATACTTTTAATGGCATTACTGCACTTACAATGTCTAAGAATTGGCTTAGACACTGTAGGGGTACAGGGCTCATGCACCTGTACCCTCACCACTGATATAGTGCACCCAGCTAGAGGAGTGGCTGATCCATGCCAGGGCAGTGGATTGAAGGTATGGCACACGGGAATGTGTGTCATGTCGACTCTTCACTTTGTCCTGCACCAAAACACGCAGCCTGCAAAGGTAGTGTGTGAGTGTAAAGGTACAGGGCCTATAAGGGTGGCACAATAAGTGCTGCATCCCTTAGAGGCGTTCCTGGTTACAGTGCCCTGTGCACCTGTGGTAGCATATACCAGGGACTTACCTGTGGCCAGAGAGTGCCAATTGGGTTTGGTCTTCAATGCAGTTTTAGGGGAAGAACATAGGCCCTGGGTTATTGATTGGCAGGATCCCAGGGCATACTCAGTCAAAGTACATCATACAGAAAGACGGCACTTTCTCACATCCATCCTATCAGGAATTAATTGACAGGGCAGCCTTATTTCTTAAGGTGGACCTTCATACAGAGTCCGTAGGGGACGATTTCCTTTTTGAATCCTCCTCCTCCATTCACCGCTGTACTCTGTACCTTCCCATGCTTAAGGGTTGCAACACCACACGCCAAAACATCTTCAAGAACCCCATCTCACTCAGTGTCCTACACCTAGGGTGGATAAAAAAAATATAAAGCCTCTCCTACTGACCTCATTTGCATTTGTGGCCACCTCCCGCCTGTCTGGTTTACGCTACCGTTCGTAAGAGAGCCAATTCGCAGGCCAGCACCGATGCTCCACTACAGGAGAATGAGAGTAAGAGCATAGATGCAGCGGGCAAAAGGCTTGTTGAGCAATCAGCCACCCAATAGTGTATCACCAATTGTAATGGCCTTCTTTCAAGATATGATCATTCCCACTGGGGCAAGATGGAGGAGCTCTTCCACAGAAATTGAGGACATGAAATGGAGCGCAAGCAGTTATCGAACACTATTTGCTGTGCCCTAAATGCCACAGACACCGCTGCCAGGAATCCATTCCAGTGTTCTTCTATGCAGACACGCCTGGCTCTGTATCTTTGGCTTTAAGCCAGAAGTTCAGCTGAACATGTTGAACATTTTTTTTAATGACCAGCATCTCCTTGGCCCACAGGTGTACCAAATGTTAGAGAAGATCGAGGAATATATGGAGACAGCTAAGGCGATGGGTGCACTTCAGACACATGCTCACTGTGGCTCCATTCCGGCATACCCTATTATGGAGGCTCAAAGACAACCTTCACTGAAGCCTCCACATTCGTCCAGTTCACCCAGGGATAGCAGTCTTCTCACAGGGGCTTTTTAGAGGGTCGTACTGGCGTAACCATTCTAAAGACAGAGGTAACGATGGCTCCCCAAAAGGAGCTGCAACCACAACCACTAGACTTGCTTCTTCTCCCTCCACCCGACTACACAACACAGGTTGGGTGACCCCTATAAGGCTTCTTTCCCACATGAGACCTTCACCTCAGATTAGTTGGTGGTGGATATTATCCAACATGGTTATTGTCTGGAGCGGAGTTCCACGTCTCCCACCTTTCCACTTTACAAGCACAGACTCTTCCCAGCACCCCAAATGCTTCTTAGAGAGGAGGTCCAAGCGATCTTTCTCAAAGGGGCTATGGAACCCTTCCCTACCATTAGCAGGGCAAGGGAGTGTACTCTGTACTTTCTAATACGCAAACAGGAAGGGTCCCTCAGTCCCATTCGGACCTTAGGCTCTTAAACGATTACTTCCTTTCAGAGTACTTCTATATGGTCACTCTCCAGGAGGTCATTCTGTTTCTGCAGCAAGGTAACTTCATGACCGTGCTTGAACTGAAGCATGCCTATTTTCACATACCAATACATCCAGCCCATCGCTGATATCTCAGGTTTGTGGTCAGTGGAAAACAGTACCAATTCAAAGGCTCCCCTTCTGAGTTGTACTACACCTCCGGTGTTCACCATGTTCCTCGTGGTGGTGGTCTCACACCTACACAGATAGGGCGTCCACGTCTTCCCTTATCTGGATGACTGGCTGATCAAGAGTGCCACCCACCAGCAATGCCGCAAACACGTATTGGTCACAATAGACCTTCACAAGTTGAATTTTACCATCAACACCACAAAATCCCACCTCCAACAAGATGACCACTGTGTATTCGAAAAGAAATGGAAAGCTGGCCCAGAGTAGTTTTCCCCAGTCAACTCAAGACTTGATATAGAGCAGTGTGCCACAGAATAAACTTGTTGACAGAACTCCTTCTACAGATGGACAATTACCAAGCTGAAGCAGAACTCTTCAAGAAAGTCACGATTGGGAGATCAACTCAACTCTAAGTCCTCAGCAGAACACAAATCCACACTTGCAAGCTGGCTGAAGTGACCAAAGGTCCCCTTTCAGGATCACCTGTAGAAAGGTCAGTAAGACCAGGTAGGCTTACAGACAACTCCGAATCCGGTAGTTGGTAGTTTTTTCTTTGGATCTATGGAAGAGCAATATAATTATTCAGATTGAATTCACTTCTGATGAGGAAGATGGAGTGTTGGAATAAATCGATTGGAGTTGAACATAGAATATTTGATAACTCCTCTTTGATACTATTGTCAGGGAACCACTGAATTACAGCGCAAAGCCTAACTAGAGATGATACACCTGGTTCGTCCAGGGAGGACCTGGCTTGGCAGTTCAAGCTGGACTGTTCCCATGAGGCACAGGGTCAAGGCTCATTTGCATATGGCTGGGTTCAAACTGGAATGGCATGATGAGCAAAAAAACTATGGATGTAGGCCCAGATCTCTGTACTGGGGTGAATGTATGACATTGTTCTGCATTCTGTCCATCAACTGTTTGTTTTTGCATTTGTCACCCCGAGTGGGACGGTTAAGCCCAGACGTGGGTCCCGTGCTCTCCATGCCACTGGAATCAAGTTATCCTGGCTGAAGAGTGGTGAAACCCAGAAACCAGTCCTAAGATGCTTGTTTCCAGTCCAGGGAGGACCTGGTTTGGCAGTTAGGACTGGACAGGTCCCATGAGGCACAGGGTCAAGACTGATTTGCATGTGGCTGGGTTCAAGCTGGAATGGCATGGTGAGCAAAAGAACAATGTATTTAGGCCCAGATCTCTGTACTGGGGTGAATGTATGGCATTGTTCTGCATTCTGTCCATCAACTGTTGGTTTTACACCTGGTTTTGAGCATTTACTTACAACCTGAGGAAGTCTGTTTAGGACGAAACACTTTAGGTGGACTGAATTCATGTTTAGATCTACAAAAAGAATAGAAATAAATCAAGATTTTTTCATCAAGATTCCGTGACTCCTGTGTATTACTAATCTACACTCCTGTAATTACGGGGTGGATAATTTATATATTTGTCTATATTAATTATGATGTCTGGGCATCATCAATGATGTAAATGTGAAGTTTCTAAAAAAGATTAATGGTATCAATGATAACACGTGTAATAGACACTCCTGTCTTGTATGTGCTAAGTAGGTTTGCAGACGACTTTTATGTGTGTCTTGCATTTCCTAGGCAGCTGGATTTACGTCTTCTACATCCGTCAACATGCACCAATGCAGATTTTCCAATCTTCTGGGCCTTGGTTCTCTTCCCTTGGAT
This sequence comes from Lissotriton helveticus, assembly GCF_964261635.1. NCBI lineage: Eukaryota > Metazoa > Chordata > Amphibia > Caudata > Salamandridae > Lissotriton > Lissotriton helveticus. The sequence continues at coordinate 921,457,249 of NC_136057.1, forward strand.
CAGGTTACAGCTCCTGGAAGGCACAGTCCAGCACATGATAGGTACATGGCTATTCTCTCTGCAGTTCATGCATCAATGTGAGGGCACAGGCTTTTCCGGCCGTAGTTCCATTCTTCAGGGAAAATAAATGGCAACCATGCAGAAGTTCCACTCAGGTTTAATGATCTTCTCTCCTGCTGCTGGGGTATAAAGTTTCTTAGTGTTGGGTTGAAATTAAGTAAAATGGCTGAGTACCAGTACTTGCACACTTGATGGTCAGAATAATAGGCCTTTAGTCAATCAAGGAGTTTGCAATTTTCAAAGGTCTCGTTCATTCCTGCAGTAGCATCTTCCTGCAACTGGTCAGTTTTCCTGGGCTTCCTACTACAGTGATACAAAAAGGCTGAGCTGTTCCTCAGAACAAAAAGGAATGTACTAGTCGTGCAACTATGTGAGGATGTTGTAGAATCTCAATGGGAACTACAGTTGGGCATCCATAGTGTTGGATGTAATGCCCTCACACACCCTTGCGGGTGTCATGCTTCATCATCTAGGCTTGCTCCTCGTTGGGTCGGCGGTGCAATACCCAACGGGCGACACTTCAAAGAGGGGCACTTTGGCGGAGATCTTCTATCCAACTGCCCTATGATGAAGTGGGGGGTGTGGGGCCAGAATAACGTAGACTTGGTCTGTGAGTTTAAAATAGGGCTAGGAGTACCAGGATCAGGATTATTCTGGGGGTCCCCTGCTCTAATTAAAAAAGAAAAACTAACTGGTACTCGTTGGAATATTATGTTTCCTGTATCGAGTCTAGGTTTAGTATGTGCTCTGGTTGGTCGACATGTTTCTCGCCTGTGTCTAGTGACTGGCGATTCTTCAGGACCCAGAATATCAAGAAAAATAACAAGGAAAATATTTTCTATTGAATTACGGTCTACGTTGGTGAGATCTGTTCTAGGATCTAATGTTCCTTGACTATTTAAACAAATAAAGTGAGTGTAGTACAATGTCTATACCTGTGTTGCGCGTCATCTACCTGGATGGGGAGAAAAGAAAGAAATGCAACAGGTATGAAACTCTTGACATGGGTGACCTTGTACATTCCAAGTGTAGCGCTAATCGCATGTGAACTAAAACCAATGTGAAACAGCGTAGAGAGCATGCCTGTGTGGTGGTTCAGTCAAGCTCACACTCTATAAAATCACAATTAAAAAGCAGTAGCAGCAGTTATTCGAAGGTGGTTGTAACTGGAACACTCACCTAATGGTTAGAGAATCTAGGCAACATTACATCCAACACTATGGATGCCCAACTGTAGTTCCCCTACAACATCCTCACATACCTGCACGACTAGTACATTCCTTTTTGTGCTGATGTGGTAAATAAATTATTTACACTATCATAATTTCTATAAATGCAAAAGGGTCAAATATAAATGAGGAGCAGAGTCCGTGGTGTTAGTCAATGGGCTTTATTGCATTAACTCGAGTTAAGGGAGAGCTCCTTTCACCAAGCAGGTTCAGGAGAGTTCTGAGCTTTATTCACAGAGTACAATATTTATACATTCTTTGCATACATAGGGAGGAGCCCTCCAAGCAGAAGGAAAGAAAAAGATATGAGCATGTAGGCGTTCACTGTAATGAGTCATAGGTGGGTGGGTGCATAGAGGGGGCAGCAAGGTCAGCAAAAACTCGCACTGCCTGTTTGCGTAACTTTATCAGACTTTTACACGAGGGCTGTTTCCTTTCTGTTGGTCAGGGAGGGCCCTGGGTGTCAGAGTGACTAGCATGTCTGGTCTTATCTCTAGCTCGGGGCAGCATGCAGATTGCTCTCATCTGTAGAAGTGTTGCTGCTTCATACTAGCAAGTTGGTTTGGCCCTTCCTGTCCACCCCTTGTGTAACTGTCTTGGAGGTTTCCTTTGACATGGGCCCCACTTATCTCTGAGAGCCGACAGCAAAACTGGGCCTTATCTCTGCAGAGGGGCTTCTGCTCGCCTCCTGCTCAGGGCCAGAATGCAGCTTTATCAGGTCGACCCTTGTTTGACACTGTTAAGACACCCCGGGCTGGGCCTCTTCTCCGTGACTGCTCAGCAAAATATCTAATGTGCTGCAGAGAAATGTAACATGTGCCTTTTTCAGGGTCTGGCATGGAGGGGCCTGGTGACAGAGAAATAAGGCCTCTGAATGTGAAGTAATGCAGGGGTTTTTATTCAACATGGCAGATGGTGAGAGGGTAGCGCGTGGGGGCACAAATACATATAAATATGTAATTTTCTTCATTGCCTCCTTGTCCCCAAGCGCACCCCTCTAATACACCTCTATTTTCTTCAGGCCGTTAATGTGTTCTTGCAACATGATCTTTTCATTTTTTCTGCTCTGCACATGTGGACGGGGAATGCAGGCAGTGGCGCACAGACCGCAGATGGCCGGGCCGCATTGGATGCAGAGGCAACAACTGAAGATGATAAACAGTATTGATCCTACTACAGTCAACACTTTCCATCCCCATGTTGATACTAGTCCCCACAACCAGCTGCTTAAGGACCATTCTCCTTTATCCATGTCTAGCTGACTTGACATCTTGTGTAGCTTGGCAATGGCCTGGTATACCGTAGGTGCGTTATTTGGAATAAACACACAACAACTCGTGGAGATCAATCTGCATACACCACCACGGTCAGCCAGAACGATGTCTAAAACAATGCGATTTTGTAGGGTCATGAGTTTATTCGCGACCACCTCGGCTGTGAGATTAGAGAGGGCACCTGCCGTTGCATCTATCGTGTTTTGCACCACTCGTGTGAGGTGGCGGATGTTCCTGCTGTTTACCATTGGACCCCAAAATGGAATGACTCCGGCAAAGAAGTCTCCCGCCTCCTGCCCTGCTGTATCTTCTGTATCTATGACCCCCCTTCGCCGTCTGTTATAGACAGTCAGAGGCTCAATTTCATGATAGTCCGCAGGGGCAGTGTAGGTGGGGGAAGGAGAAAAGCAATGTAACAAGTGCCGGACCAGCCCTGTGGGAGCCATGTATAACCTTTATCCCCACATATAAAGTAGGTGCCCTGTGCGGCTATAAGCCGTGTATTGTTTGTTCCATTCAAATTTACTGTGTGATTGCAGATGCTATCACCCATACGTATCTTTCCTTTACTTTGGACACAAAAAGGGGCTTTCGTTGATGCCACAAAAACAGGTGAAACGGATCTTTTTCTCCTGTCCATATACTGATAATATAACTTATTAGATCTGTTACCGTGGTCAGCATAGGCTTCCTGCTCTAGTGGGGTACCACATGCCCTGTTCTTTTCACCTCGCCAACATAAAATGTATAGGTGATATCGGAGCTGAGACTGCTCTTTTGTGTCCGTGTTGGCCATATAGGAAGCTTTGTTTGTTTCCCACCAACCAGTACAAGAGCCTTCATAAGAAAAAGGGAGAGTGATGAAAGGCATGCCTTTGGCAACTGTGTGGGGAAGAAGACCGCACACCCAGCAGTTGGATGTGTTTATGGCCAGTTGATGTTGTTGTAAAAGGGTGATGAAAGTATACTGGGAGCTCAACATGTGAGTGTACTGTGGTGGCGTTCTGTGAGACAGCAGGTGGATAGAGAACATGTAAGAACCAGCCAATACTTATTACCACAATGCTCATAAAAATTACAATAATCAGAGACACTATACATCTGCTGTGTAATAGCTTACAGTATTTCTCTCTCATATTAGTCCTTTTTCTTTACTGTTCACTAGTTTATTCAAGTCAGACATCATGTTCAACCGCTTCACCACCGAGTGGACTTAGACAATCAAACGTCGACTGACCTTCTAGATCTCAGTTTGGAAGTGCACTCTTGCTGGGGAGTCTTTTCCAAAAAGGGGGGCTCAAAGTCTGTACTGTCTTTGTTTTTAGCAAATGTTCCGGTAGTCCCAAAGTATTTTTTACAATGACTGGCATGCAGCCACCCCTTTCTTCCCTCGACTTTGATGGTCGTCGTCAGCAGGACTAATTTTGGTGCCTTCCACCTGGGGTCCAGAGGGCTCGTCCCGTCGAAGTTCCTCACTAGCACCCAGTCCCCTGGGGCTATGGCATGGTCCTCGACCTGGGTGTTGTCAGGGAAGGCAGCGGCAACCTGCGAACGGCAAGAGAGTAGTGCAGACATCAAGGAAGCCAGGTAATCTGTGAGCATAGTACTGTCAACATCAGTTATTCTTTTAGGCATTGGTGTACCCCACATATTCGGCGGTCTTCCAAAGACCACCTCATATGGGGATAGGCCGGTTCTAGAATGAGCTACCATGTGCATGTAAAAGAGGGCAACCGGTAAGGCTACCATCCAATCCACGCCCTTTTCTGCACAGATTTTAGCTAATTTTGTTTTGAGGGTCTGGTTATGTCTCTCTACTAAACCTGCTGCTTGGGGATGCCTTAGACAATGGAACTTCCAGGTATATCCCAACAGAAGGGACACCTGTTTCATGAGCTCAGAGGAGAAGGGCTGGCCATTGTCTGAGTAAATGACACGTGGCAACCCGTATCTCGGGAAGAACTCCCTCACTAACTGTTTGGCTGTTGTAACTGCAGTATAATCTGGGACGGGGTAAGCTTCTGTCCATCTGGTTAGGGCACACACTATTACCAGGACATACTTGTAACCTCTACATCTGTCTATTTGGATATAATCCATTTGGAGAACCTCAAAAGGGTGATCAGGGGGGTGAAATCCACCCTGTTCCACTGAGATGCCTTTTCCAGGGTTGAATTGGCAACAAATCATGCAAGTCTTCACTTTCTGCTTTGCTGCCGCTCGCAAGTGTTTGTTAAACCAGATATTCTACAGGCCATCCAACATTCCCTTCTCTCCCAAGTGTGCCGGGCTATGTGCTGTCTCTATTATCACCTGTACCATAGAATCTGGGAGGAACCATGTCTTTTTGTTTTTAGTCATCCAACCCTGGTCAGTCTGGACCCCTCCTTGTTCAGTCCATTTCTTTATTTCATCTGGAGTGGCATGGGTCTGTATATCTTGTACATCTTTGGAGGGATCCCTGACTGTCATAGTCCTTGTCAGTGGTAATACCTGTGAGTTTGTTATGTCAATTGGAGTCTGAGCTGTCTGTTTAGCAGTTCGGTCTGCCAGGTCATTACCTTGGGAAATGACATCTGTGGCCTTGGTGTGTGCTTTGCATTTCAGGATCGCTATGGCTGTAGGTAGGTGTATTGCTTCTAACAAGGCCTGTATGAGAGGGCCATGCTGTATCTTGGCCCCGTGTGAGGTCAGAAAACCTCTCTCCCTCCATAGTACCCCAAAGTCATGAACTACCCCAAACACATATTGTGAATCAGTGTCGATGTTAACCCTTAACTGTTTTCTGCTGCTTGTGCTGACAGGATATCTATTCTTTGTGTCTCATGGTCAGTAGTTACGGCGTATGCTGCCACTAATTCTCCTGCCCCTGTTCTCATGCATGATCCCTCTACATAAAATGTTATGTCAGGGTCTGGGAGTGCAACATCTGTCAAGTCTTGTCTTGGCTTCGTCACTACATTTATTACTTCCACACAGTCATGGGGTGTGGTGTCATCTGTGCTTGAGGGTAAAAGAGTGGCAGGGTTGAGTATGTTACATCTTTTAATCTCTATGTGGGGTTGAAATAGTGTCAGCTCGTATCCTGTCAATCTTGCTACAGTCAGGTGTTGTGTCTGTGTCCTATTCAGGAGAACTTCCACTGCGTGTGGTACTTGTACTGTCAGGGAGTGTCCCAGCAATATCGAGTCACTTTGTCTTATGGCCAAAGCTGTGGCCGCAACAGATTTCAAGCATGCTGGCAGAGCCTGTGCTACAGGGTCCAGTGTACTAGAAAAATAAGCACATGCTTGTGTTTCCCTGCTTGGTCTTGTGTGAGAACAGATAGTGCTGTTCCATCCCGCTCTGTCACGAACAGGGTGAAGTGTTTCTTGTAATCAGGAGTGGCTAAAACTGGCGCTTGACATAACGCCCGTTTTAGTTCCTCAAATGCTAGGGTGTGCTCTGATGTCCAAGGGAGGATGTTAGAGGTGGCCGCCTCCAATGTAGTCAATTGTATGAGTGGCTTGACTATGTGGGCATACTGGGGAATCCATTGTCTGCAATAGGAAGTAAGGCCAATGAATGCACATACTTCTTTCTGTGTTTTGGGTTGTGAAATGTTGGAAATCAATTTAATTCGTTCTTGTGTCAGCTGCCTACCCTCCTTGGACAGCAAGTGCCCTAAGTAAGCCACTTGCTGTTCACAGAACTGTAACTTCGAAGGGGACACCTTGTGCCCCTTGTCCGCCAGAAAGTGAAGGACCGTGAGGGAAGCCTTTTCACAGTCAGGTTCTGATCTTGCTGTGATGAGAATGTCATCCACGTACTGTATTAATGCTGTGTTGGTAGGCATACTTATACTGTCAAGTTGTCTCTTTAATGCCTGACTGTAAACACTGGGGCTTTCTGTAAAACCTTGGGGAGCTCTTGTAAATTTGAAGCTGCGTCCTTTTAAACTGAATCCGAAAAGATATTGACGGTCAGGATGTATTGGAATGCTGAAGAATGCATTCTTCAGGTCAATGACCGTGAAAAATGTTGCCTCAGAATCAATGGCAGTAAATAATGAGGAAATGTCTGGGACCACTGGGTATTGTGGGACCACACATTTGTTCAGTTCTCGATGGTCAACTACTAGTCTGTAAACTGGGGGTGCTTGAGGGTCTGTGCGTTTAAGAACAGGGAGGACGGGGGAGTTACACACATTCGAGTCTGTCTCCACCACCACCCCCTGTTCAATGAGTTCTTGAATTATTTTTAATAAGGCTGTTTCAGCCTCAGGTGGAATCCTGTTCTGTCGTATTCGGGGTAGGACTACTCCTTCCTTAAGAGTGACCTCGTGTGGTGTTATATCCATGTAACCTACGTCAGTCGAACCTTGTGCCCATAGATACTGTGGGACATCCTGAAGTCTGGGATCAAAATCTCTAACCGTGAAATGCCCTTTGAAATCACGCAAAAACAGTCTTACTCCTTCTGGTGAGCAACAGATAACTGCTCCCAGTTCTTTTAGGGTCTTTATACCTAGTAAATTTTCTGGACATGTTTTAGTGAGTAGTAGGTCTGTGGTGCGTGTCAGTGGACCCACCCCTAAAGAGACTGGTTCTGATACTTTGTTGACAATTGGCTTTCCAGAAAATCCCAGGGATATATTCTGTGAGCCCGAGAGAGGTGCCCCTGGGACCTCGTCATGACTGATGGTAGTCCTGCTTGCCCCTGTGTCAATCAGAAACTTTCTATCTTGCCCCAGCAAACGAGCATGTGCATAAGGACCCTCTTGGTCCACAGGAACTGGGATAAGGGGCAAGCGATCTTCCCTCTCGAGGCTGTTTCATGGAAAAGATTGGTATTCTGGGTAGTCTGACTGCGTGTACTGATACATTTGAGGTGCAGCGGCAGCGGGCGTCTGGACCTGCTGCGGGGTGGGGGCTTGTGTCTGCTGAGTGTTGTACTGTCTAGGTGTATAGGGCCATTCCTTTGTTTTACCTGTGGCTATATTGTGCTTTAGGACGGGGCATTCCCTTACAAAGTGACCCTGTTGTTTACAATAATTGCAGGTCCCTTTAGTGGGTGCGGTACCATTCTTGTTCGTGTTTGCAAGTACTAGTTTGGGCAACTAGCACCTTCTTTTTTGTATCCTTCATGCACTTCTTTTCTTGTTCTTGTTCTTCCCTTATTCTATTTTGGTGGTATTGCAACATCTGTAACATTTGTGAGGGGCTATTTGCTTGCCAAGTACTCTCAACCTTCAGCACCCTATTCCTAATCTGAGGAAGGGCGTTATCTACCAGTTTGGTCTCAAAAAGGTGGGGATAGGCCTCACTACTGTGTTTTAAACCACTGTTGACAGCGAAACATTTCTCCAACCTAGTGTAGTAATCGCTTGTGTCTTCCTCTGGTTTCTGTTTACATGCTGACATTGGATCCCAGTCTTCCTTTTTGGTCGTCAATAGTCTTGGTAAAATTTGTATAAGGAGTTCGGGGAGCTCCTTAATTTTTTCACCAAGGCCATCCCCCGGGGCCCTACCTGCATCTTCCGCTTGCAACTCTGCCCATTTCAACGTTTTATCTCCCACATCCCAGTCTTTCTCTTTAAGTTTCTCGTAAATGCCAGCTGGTAACAAGACCTTTAGTAACCTAGGATATCAGGGTATGTATAGTCTCCTATACGGAGTATATCTTTTATTTCTCTGTGAAACCCCCCCGGGTCTTTATCATGGGAAGGTAACAACCTCTTCATTTCCAGTATTTCTAGCTTGGTGAGAGGGGTATAGACATATACCCGCTGGACAGAGCCATCTTGTTTTCTTATGGGGTGGACCTCTCGCAGAGGGTACTGTCCTCTGGGGCGAGGATCGGGTGTCATTGAGGCAGACAGGAATTGTTCATATTGGAGACGCAAGTCTAAAATGGTGTTAATCAGTTCTGGGCCCTGTTTCATCCATCTATCTAGTAGTACCTTTTCCAGTATTTTATATAATTTGCCAGGGTGGTGATATTGGCTCTCATACAACGTGATCAAGTGTTGGACCATATAGATGCTGGCCAGGCGTTGTTCGAGTGGTGGGAGGCTCAGGAACATCTGGGCCACTATGTCGGTATTATATACATGATGTTGGGACACCCACTGGGTGGCCGACCGAGCCAACTCCCTCTCATGTGGCGTGAGGGGTGGCTCGTCGCCCATCCAATGGTCTAGGGCCTTTTCAGTTGTTTGAAACAAATCCTCAGGAGAGATGTGTGTTTCCTGGTTAACCCTTGTTTTCTGAGGTCGATGGTGTTTGGCGCCATTACAGTGCAGTGCTAAGCCCAGAAAATTCATTTTGTCTGCCGGCTCGTTGTTATCCCCTTCCTCTGACACACTATCCCTGCCTTCCTTCTCGACGTTGCGTACTGCTAGTATTTTCTTTTTAATCTTGTTCGTCATTGCTTCTGTCTGCGCTGCCTTATCATGTTTACCGTCATTGATGTTGTCGCTCCACTCTATTAAACTAGCCTCCACGTCCCCATCACCCCCATCAAGTTCCCTGATCAGACAGTTGATACTAAAACGGAGGATGTTGTTCTTAGCTTTTACTTTTCTATTTTCCATAGCTTGAGCTACGCATTCATGGTTCCGTCCTGTTCTGATGAACTCATACAAGGCATTTAAATGTGTATTCATATCAGGCAGTCCATCTAGCTCTGCGATGGCTTGCCTTACTCGTATTGATATGGCGCGCATTGGACCAGTAATACCTGGCTGCAAATCATATATACATCTAGGGAGTTCGACGTCATCCTTTATTTCCTTATCCCCCCCCCCTTCGGCACCCCCGGAAGCCTGTTGTTGGTCCTGGACTGGCTGGGAAACGGCCTCTGGTGGGAGCGGGGGAAATGGTGCGTCTATGTAGGCTGGGGGTGGCTCTGCTAGGTAGGCGGAAAGGAACGGTGCTGTTGGTTTAATTTTAAGGGGTACTTCTTGGGAAACTTCCTCCTTGATCTCCTCTGAAAGTACAGGGTAGATACCAGTAACAAGAGCGTTTCTCTCCCTATCCATTTGTTCCACTCGAACCTGTTCACCCTCTTCTAGTAACTCTTTTTCTTTTGCCTGTTCTGACATTTGCCTGCTTTTCTCGGCCTTGTTAAGTTCTTTCTGGGCTCTCCTATTCGCTTCTTTGCGCCATAAGTCAATGGCTTCTTTTTGAGAAGGCCTTGATTTCCTTTTCCATAGTTCCTCTTTTACTCTCATGATACATTCTGCATCCTGTGTTCCCGTAACAGGCCATCTATACATTGCCTCTAAATCCTTTGTATAATCTACCCAGAGATCAAGGTATAAAACGGCGCCTATGTCATGTTTGTTATACATAAAATGGCCGGGGGTATCTCTTGGCGGGACATTAACTGCCTCTTCTAATATTCCCTTTTAGTGCCTATTTTACGCAATTTCGAAAATAACGGCATGCAAAGAACCTAACTAAAACAATTTCAAACTCAAAACATATACAACATATACTTATGTACTGAAATACAGTACAACCATACCGGTCTCGTGAAGGAGACACGTCTTTACCGTGTTCATTAAATGAACCCGTCTTTATGCGTTCTCAGTGGTACTCACCGGGAAGCAGAACTTGAAGACCTGGTCATCGGACGCTTGACGCTTGCGCAGGAATGGCGGACCTCTGAAGACCTCGGACTCGGCTCTCTCACGGGTTGGGCTCTGGGTCAGGACGCTCCGCAATCTTCCTCACCGCCTCGTGTGGATGTCTGGTCGCAGTCCGCCTCCTCCGTGGGCCTGAGGGAGTTGGCGGGAAGTCCCGCTGGTGTGTACACTTGAAGTCCGTCTAGGCTGTAGAAGGGGGCAGGGGCCGGAACTACATCGCCGGCGCGTGGGGAAGGGGATGCGTCCCTATTCGGGCGCCAGAAAATGTGGTAAATAAATTATTTACACTATCATAATTTCTATAAATGCAAAAAGGGTCAAATATAAATGAGGAGCAGAGTCCGTGGTGTTAGAGTCAATGGGCTTTATTGCATTAACTCGAGTTAAGGGAGAGCTCCTTTCACCAAGCAGGTTCAGGAGAGTTCTGAGCTTTATTCACAGAGTACAATATTTATACATTCTTTGCATACATAGGGAGGAGCCCTTCAAGCAGAAGGAAAGAAAAAGATATGAGCATGTAGGCGTTCACTGTAATGAGTCATAGGTGGGTGGGTGCATAGAGGGGGCAGCAAGGTCAGCAAAAACTCGCACTGCCTGTTTGCGTAACTTTATCAGACTTTTACACGAGGGCTGTTTCCTTTCTGTTGGTCAGGGAGGGCCCTGGGTGTCAGAGTGACTAGCATGTCTGGTCTTATCTCTAGCTCGGGGCAGCATGCAGATTGCTCTCATCTGTAGAAGTGTTGCTGCTTCATACTAGCAAGTTGGTTTGGCCCTTCCTGTCCACCCCTTGTGTAACTGTCTTGGAGGTTTCCTTTGACATGGGCCCCACTTATCTCTGAGAGCCGACAGCAAAACTGGGCCTTATCTCTGCAGAGGGGCTTCTGCTCGCCTCCTGCTCAGGGCCGGAATGCAGCTTTATCAGGTCGACCCTCAGGTGGGCCTCTTCTCCGTGACTGCTCAGCAAAATATCTAATGTGCTGCAGAGAAATGTAAAATGTGCCTTTTTCAGGGTCTGGCATGGAGGGGCCTGGTGACAGAGAAATAAGGCCTCTGAATGTGAAGTAATGCAGGGGTTTTTATTCAACATGGCAGATGGTGAGAGGGTAACGCGTGGGGGCACAAATACATATATATATGTAATTTTCTTCATTGAGCAACAGCTCAGCCTTTTTGTATCACATACATTTCAGGGCATACGCTGTAGCTGGACCTTCTACTTCTTCCGAGTAGTAACCGCCCTTCCCTAAATTATCTTTCTCCCTATTGTTGGAAAACTTCCTACTACAGTGACTTTTCAGAGGCCTGTTTAGGTGAGAATGTGTTTCCGGATTCCTTGGCAAGCTCCCATTGCCTGTGATTATAAACGGTTACATAGGCATCATAGACACAATGAGGTAATAAAGTGAACAGATTGTTGAAAGAACACCACAGCTGAAACAATAATAGCGCACATGAAGAAATCTAAGCATTGAGTAACATAATACAGATCAAACACATAAGAAATGCATGTCAATACAAATGTACCTGTTACTACAGCTATCTCCTCCCCACTCACTAGGGTGCCCTTAGGTTTGGGAGAGGCCTTGGTCAAGTGCAAAGGAAACTACAATCTTGTGTAGCACACAAGGAGTTCAATGTACTCCAGCATTATCTGGTCCTGATACATATAAACATAGATGAGTACATGCCTTCTTGTTCCATGTTCCAGACCTGTTAAAGTCCAAGGAGTCCGTTATTAAAGGCTGAATAAATGTTTTATGGGTAAGATAGTGGGCAGCCCGTCCCACATTCACAAATCACTACTGCCGTGATAGCCAGGTCCAGCGGTAAAAGCATTTTGATCATTCAGTCCTGCACACTTTTTGGTTTGAGCTATTCTACATACCCACCACCTTAGGAGTTACTGCTTTGGTATAGATTTGCATGGTGAGGAATCTTGGGTTAGAAGTATCCATCAGAACAAGTTACTTGTTACTCTATCTAACTGTTGATTCCTCACTGCCCTGTTCTGTTGAGTGGACTTTTTTCTCCATCAAAAAAATGGTCTCAATTTGAAGATCTGCATAGTCATATCTGATAACTTGTGAAGCCCTGCGTCAGACAGTGCAGGCAGAGTCCAGAAATGCAGGCTTGGCACTTACATTAGGGTGACCAGGTGTCCCCGTTTTGCCAGGACGGTCCCAGTTTTTAACCAGCTGTCCCAGCAAATTTCAAGAAATTTAGCTCACGCCCCTGTTTTTAGAGAGGGTCGACTGAAAACAGTGGGAGTTTTTTTAATGTTTTTCTAAGCAGGGATAGTTAGCAGTTGTTTCAAGAAAGCAATTTAATTAACAGGCAAGCTACTGGGCTTAAAGTGCATGTTATGTATGTTCTTACTGCCTGTTCTGTAATTCTCTGCTGAGGAGCGCTCTCGTCACTTGAAGTAGAATTGTAGTCCTTCTATTTTTGTGAATTGTCACGGTTTTGGGCTTTAAAATTCTGGTCACCCTAACTTACATGTGGCTTTGGTATCTTTTTCCAGGCAGAATAGAGTAGACACAGACCCACACAATATCTCCTACTAGCATGCTGATCCCGTTCAGGGTAAGTCCTGCTGGCTGGCAATGCTGGATGTACCCTCATTCACCCTCCAAGGTTGAGCATGTTCCTGTAAGGAAGCAGATGATGCACCACCAACCCTGACACTGCTTTGGAGGTGCTCCAATGCCTAAGATGAAGTTAAAACCAGACACTGCACTGCTGCGGATTTGGTCAGAGCCTCTTTCAGGGCACCACCTTCTGTGCTAAATATGACACTACTTTTAAATTTGGCTGAAGTTCTCAGTGTGGTAAAAATAAAAGTTGAGGTGTGTTTTTATGACTAGCCCTTGTTGAAACACACTCGTAGGACTCAGTGATTTGGCCAGATGGAAGATTTGTTCAGCTGCACCTCAGAGGCCCTTGCTATGCCTGATAATTATCTCTGCATAGATGATGCTGCTGATGCATGTGTCTTGGCTGACTAAATGCAATTGGCCTGTCCACTTTCACTGAAGACGAAGCCTTGGAAATGACCGTGTTCTGTGTGGAGGTGACATCTAATATTTTGACTGAGATCTTATAATTCTCCACATCAGTGGCAGAGCCCTTTCTTCCATTTAATGGGATTCCCTTGGACCCTCTCGGAGCTGCATGGTAGAAACCCTTTTTGGACCCAGCATTCAACAAACAGCCAGGTTCTACAGGCCTGCTCCTGGTGATGATGAAGTCTCACCCTTCACCGGAAAACTGACAGCCAAACCACCTTCCTCCAAGCCAAATTTGAATGCATTTCCAATAGTACCTCCAGATAAACTGGAAAAAACTTGACTCCTTATTCCATATAGTCTTTGCTTCTGACATCTTGCCCTTCACCACCCTGCTAACACATTCTGCCTTATGATCTGGAAAGGTTCATGCTGTGTGAGACCTGCTGAAACTTCCTGATCAACCTCCAGGATCTTATGAAAAGCTTTTTTCTCATGTGATCACAATAGTGTGGGAGCTTCCTAACAGATCCTAAAGTGTGGACACCGTAGCACAAAGCACTGCCATGCTTGCGTGCATTCAATTGGCTTTTTAGGAGATCGCCAAGCAAACCACATGCACATGCTAGTCGATCATGAGCAGTTGAAGAAGGCTGATTTAAAGATTATTAAAGCTATGGCTTGCCTGTGCAGCCTAGCTTCCACTGCAACACACTTGCATTAACAGTAACGAACGTCTTTTTTGGCTATTCTAGGGTAATACGGTGCCATCAGAGGCTACTAGAACTCCACAGCAAATGTACTACCAATTTCAGGTGAGGGATGGATCTAGGGGTGGTTATCACCAGCAGCAGATAGGCGCACAGTCCTCTGCTAGCTCTTCTGCTTCCAAACCTGACTCCCACACCCCCTTATGTCACAACCTTCTGGTGTGGGGATGGGACTCCCATTTTTCCGCTACTTGGTAGACAACTACGAAAGATAGCTAGATCAACCAGGAATATGCCCTACACCTCCTGTCCCTCCCTCTGTACTGGCCTCCTTCCAGCAGGAAGTGGTATCCTGAATACCCCACAATTTTGGAGGCAGAAGTGTTTGGCCTGCAGAGGAAGGCCCATAGAGGTGAGTCCGCTGGAAAAAAGAGGCATAGGATTGTACTTATGTTATTTATTTATTTTTTTATTTTTGGTGCCCATGTAGGACAGAGGTTTGAACCCCATTCTGGAGCTCCACGTTCTAAACTTGTTTATTAGATGGGACAGGTTACAGATGCTATAATTGCTTCAAGTTTTGCAGGGAATTTGTTAGCATCCCTGGATCTCCAGGACATCTTCTTACATTCCCAATTCTACCTGATCCTTCTAGACTTCGAGGTTCACTGTGGAATCCCAGCACTAGTAGTTTTCATTTTGCAAAAGTGTTGGCCACTGTGGCAGAGTCACTGCCGACAGGAGTCCATGTATGTCTATAGACTAGCTAGTTGAAGTGGAGTCCATGGTGCTAGCCGATGAGCATCTTCAGCTCACAATAACCCTCCTCCATGACTTGGAGTTACTGTCAATGACAGTAAGTCTCACTTGCCTCCAGTACGGAGGTTAGCATCCAGCTGCATGAAGGCTTTTCCCCCCTGAGAATATTCAGCTGATTCTGAGATTTCTGACACAACTCCAGGTTCTGCATGGTCTTGTTTATCTTGTTTATCTTGTTGGTGTCACCCTGCAGGTGTCAGATGAGGTTCCTCCAGTGGTGCTTGCGATGGCAGTGGCACAAGAATCAAGGGAGCCTCTCAGTTTAGATGCAGTTCTTCCTATCAGTTTTCCTAGATATGCAGTTGTTCCCTTCCGGCTTTCTGGTTGTTCTTCTTTCAGACCTGTGTAGGCACAGGCTACTGTGTTCAAAGGCACCTCCCCGCATGGCTAAGTTGCCCATCTGTGTGACAAGATGGTCTAAACGTTTGGTCCGCATCTAAGCAGCGTCTGCACATAAATGTGTTGTAGCTGCTGGTGTTCTGTCCATTCCGTGAAGACATGTCTACTGTAGTATGGTGATTTCTCCATCCTCTCTCTTCCCCTGCTCTCTAGCCTGTCTGTGTGGAATGTTGCATATGTCATGGAATATTGGATGGGTGAACTGATTCAGTTGGTGACTGAAGGCTGAGCTGCCAGGAGGACAGCTCCTGGTGGGGCGTACTTACAGAGTTACTTACTGGCCAACTTTCCATTTACCTTCCAGCGCGGGGAGCACTGTTCAGATTCTGTCAGACAAAACGACCACTGTGCATTGTATCAACATACAGAGTGATTTTGTTTCATGTACTCTGTTGAGAGGTGATTCGTCTGTGGCAGTGGGTGTAGTGATAGGTAATTTTCCTGGTAGCAGCTCACCAGTAGGTTCCCTTAATGTGAGAGGGTACCCTTGCAGTTATCTCTCGCTTGCGGATCACTTCGAAGTGGAAACTATACCATAGAATGACACAGGTGATCTTCTACGGATGAGTGGTGAGTGCAGCTCTTGGTCACAGAAAAAGAAGCACCCTCAGTTTTGTGCCATACGCTTTCCATTGAATGGTTTTCAGTGGGATGCCTTCAGGTTCAGCTGGTCTGATGTACACACTCCTTCTTTCAGAAGCCATGTGGGAAGTGACAGAAGTTCCGGCACGGTCAATCCCGATGGCCAGGATTCTTGGGTTGAACAGTTGCACATTTCGTTGAGGCACAAACTCGCTTTTGAAACTGGCAAATGGATGCAGGAATTCAGGAGAATAATATGCCTATTGTATTCTATGTATGAATAATATCATCCCCTCAAGGGCATTCAGGTCTTCCACCTTCTCATTAGATAAGGTTTTGCTGAGAGTAACATGTTTTTGACACATGATTACACTTGTATTGAGAGAAAGCATATGTTATATTGTCTAAAATTCTGATTACTATTAGCACTAAGTTCCAACTGACCTTTTTCTAGCTAGAGCCATGTTCAGTTGAAATGACAATTATCTTTGCTTATTTTGCTGTGATGTGTGCTATTTTGTATTAAACACTGGTTGGACTTTAGGCTTTCCGGAATGTTGTGTTTATTTAGTATACTCACACATTCCCACACGATCCCTGTCATAAACAAATGTGTATACTCCAGTGTGATGCCAGAACAAAATGCTTCCTTTTTTTGGGCTGCAGATTCTGGTAACTGCTCAGCATGGATGTTTCACATTCCTGTGTAAAATATGCGTGGGAGGATAGGAATAAGGCATTGCAGGAAATCGATAAGTAGAGTGCGGAATTTGACTTGGAGCACTTTTGATGAATCTATAAAAAAGCTCGAAATTATTTGGTTCAAATAGAAAATTACACTTCAGAACCCAGCAGTACATCAAAATCATACTCTTCATTGTCAAGGGACAATTTTTTTTTAAGAGGAATTCTGAATGCTTTTGAAAGGATTGCTACATCAATGCCCTTGGAGAGACTGACAACGAGGAAGGGCAAAAGAAGATAAGATACAGGCAGGCAAGAAAAAGGAGACTGAAAAGAAGTGACGATTCCTTGGGTATATAAACATGAAGCACCTAACAGACAAAATTAATGTTGTAAATGTATCGGAGAGTATTGTATTTAAGACTGAGTTAGAAGTATTATCTTCAAGCTTGTCATTCTGTCCTAGCAAGGAATTTGACTATACACAAGGTAGAGTGGACATGTTCCATTTCACTAGAAAATTGAAGTTAAAATACTAGTACCATACCAGCAGGTCTTTTTGGGCTAATACAGTTGAACGTAAACCTGCAATGAGTAATTTAATGATTAGTAACATTGAGGTACTACTACACTGTTATATAAAATAAGAACAACTCAGAAGGTGTACCTGATTCTTTTTGTAACCTAACAGAATTAAGGGTACAGCCAAACCGGAGCAGTGTTTCTCGCAATGGTACAGCACCACACAATTGATGTCTTTGAAAATGGAACTATCAAGGAATTGAAACAAGTGAGATACACAAGATCAGAAGGTAGATTTAATATCACATTTGATCAAACCATAGCAGTAAAACAAATTTTGTCTGAATAATAATTTCTTCATTTTTGAAAACCAACATTACAGACAAAACTGGGGCATGGTGTTGGAAACCTGCTTCGCCCCCAGCCACGCAAATGTATTCCTGGGCTGTTGGGAGGAGTAGGTCGCCAACAACACACTGGTATATTACAACCACCCACGTGGTGCTCTTGGTAAGGTACATTGACCGTTGTTTTCATTTGGAAGGGGCCTGAAAGATTCCGTTTCATCTGTTAATGAAAATGACTTTAATTTGAAATTCCCATGTACTACAGACCGAAAGAAAACTAGCTATTGAGACTTAGAGATTTATGTGACACGATAGAAACTGGAGACAAGTTTATACCACACTTTGACTGCAGGGAACAGCTTGCTATATGCAACAATACTGGAGGGAACAGCGTGCTATTTGCAACAGTACTGACCCTCTGAATTCAATCTATTGCATATCCTTTGGAGAGTTTTCTAGAGTGAAAAGAATTTGTAGCTCAGAGCAAAGATGTGAAAAAGAAAAATTATGATAACTAGATTTTCAGAGCGATGCTACGATAAAAAGATCATCCTTTCTGCTGTAGAAAAGGTAGACAAAATACAGAGATCCTACTCTCAGGAACAAAGCACAGAAGGAGAAGAGGTCATAAGAGTCATAACTTCTTTTAGCAAAGGAACATCTAAATTGAGAAACACATTAAAGAAGCATTAGCACAGCCTTACCGGTGAGGACATCATCAATCAATCAATCAGGAGTTTATAAAACAAGCTAATCACCCCTGAGTGTCTCAAGGCGCTGGGGGAGGAGTGGGAGAAGCTCCGGATCAGTCAAGGATCCAGGTCTTGTGGTCCTTCCTGACCCTGTGCAGGGTCGGGGAGCGTCTGATGTTCACAGGGAGCTCATTCCAGGTCTTGGCTACGATGTAGAAGAAGACTCTCCTGCCTGCTCTGCTTCCGCGGATGTGGGGTACCTCTGACAGGGTGAGGTCGGCGGAGCGGAGGATTCTCTTGGATATGTGGAAGGAGACTCTCTCGTTGAGGTACTTGCGTCCGATGTTGAGGGATTTGTAGGTGTGGATGAGGAGCTTGAAGGTGACCCTCTTCTTGACGGGGAGCCAGTGGAGGTCTCGTAGGTGTTGGGTCATGTGCTTGTGACGTAGTGTTCCGAGGACGAGTCTGGCTGCGGCATTCTGGATGGTTTGGAGTTTGTGTACAAGGTTCTGTTGATTCCGGCGTATAGGGCGTTTCCGTAGTCCAGTCTGCTGGTTATGAGTGCATGGGTGCCGGTCCTTCTGCAGTCAGGGGAGATCCATTTGAAGGTCTTGCTGAAGATGCACAGGCAGTTGAAACTGGTGGAAGTGACAGCGTTGATCTGGCGGTTCATGGAGAGGGAGGAGTCGAGGATAATGCCCAGGTTTTGTGCGTGTTCTGTAGGGGTGGGTGGCTTCCTGAGGGGGGAGGGCCCCCAAGTGTTGTCCCAGGCGGAGGTGCAGGTGCCGAGGATGAGGACCTCATTTTTCTCTGAGTTGAGCTTCAAGCAACTGTCATTCATCCATGCTGCAACGTCCTTCGTTCCTTCGTGGAAGCAGAGTCTGGTGTCTACGGGGTTCTTTGTGAGCAAGAGGATGAGCTGGGTGTCGTCGGCATAGGATACTATGCTGAGTCCAGGATTAGCGATGATCTTTGGGGTACTCCATAGTTGATGTCAATGGGTTCGGAGAGGAAGGGAGAGAGTCTGATCCTCTGCTGGGCGTTTACGAGTCTCTCGATGACTTTAGCCGCGAAGGGGAGGAGCAAGATGGGTCGGTAGTTTTTCAGGTCCACTGTTTAGGAATGGAGGTCACTTGTGGTGGAGGAGGAGAGTCGGAGGGGGGTCTTGTGTGCGGTGGCGAGTCCTCCTCCTGGGCGGTCCTTTCTCTTGATCTTGTAGCCATCTGGGATGGCCGTGGAGATGTCAGGCAGTGGTGTTTGCCCAGGTTTCCGCGAAGAAGGTGGCGTCGGGAGAGAGGGTGTCGAGCAGGTCCCAGATCTCAATGGCGTGTCGGTGCTTGGAACGTACGTTGAGGAGGATGCATGTTTTCGGCGGTGCGTGCATACGGCTGGCCTTCGGCGGTAGTGGGGGCTATTTTGATGTTGAAGGATCTACGGCAGGGTCCGCAGGAGAACTGTCTGTGGGTGGTGTTCGGTGAGGATCTCTCGCATTCTGTTCGTCTTCCGGGATTGAGTGAGTGGAGGGTGATGTAGTCGTAGCGGTGGGGCCTCGGAGAACCAGGGTTCAGGGCGCTGCCCGCGGTCGGGACGCGTGCGGGCGCAGACGGGCCTGCAGTGGTCAGCATCATGTAGGGAAGGGGAGGGTCGCTAAGCTGGGAGGCGGGAAATGGGTGAGGGCAGGGGGGAGGGGCCGCGGGTCAGCAGCAGCAGGAATAGGGAGAAGGGAACGGCAAGGTGACGAGTGTGGGCAGTGAACAGGGAACAATAGCAGAAAGCACAGCAAAACAGGGCACAATACAACAGCAATGAGAAATAAAATGACAACAATGAGGAAATACAAAGACAAAACTGAGAACAACTATGATGAGAAAAAGAGAACGATGGACAATACTCAGCGCAGTTACCGTGTTGCAGCAGGTAGGGGAACAGCAGCCTAGAACACCCAGGCAGGGGTCTCAGCAGCAGCGATGGAGCTGCCGGGGAGAGAGCAGGCCTGTGACCAAGGTCAAGGTCAATATCCAAATAGGTCAGTGAATATCCCAAAATTACCCTTAAGAATAACCAATCCCTTAAAATACATACTATGCAGAAACCATATAGCCAATCCCACTAAACAACTTGGTTCATCTAGTGAAACAGGATTTTTTTTAATGTAGCCGGTGTATTATCGGCATACAGATATTTCTCATTCATAATAGCAATAAGGATTTCTAAACGTTTAGCATGCAACTTGGATTACTGTGTATATAGCCTCATATGCCCCTGTGATATATATGCAATACACTTCATCCTGTCAAACAAAGAGTCATTAAACATTTAAGAGTCATGAAAACACATGATACTCAATATCCCGTGGCTAGACATTTCTCTGGAGTCCTCAATTGTAACGCACATCTATTGAGGGAGATTTTATTCCTTTGACAGAATCCCCACCAAAATGAGAGGGTGCAACAGGGTTCTAGAACTCTGTAGGCTAAAATCTAACTACATTATTAGATTTGATTCTCCTATTACCCAGGGGGTTGAACTCAGATGAAGAAATGTCAGTTCATTTAGGTTAGTGAGAGTATAAGAGCCTGCCAAAACTGCCTGTTTAGTTTGGAGAGGTAAATTGATTATTTTAATTGGTTTTAACCATTTTGGATTTGCAGAGGTGCACATGGCGATTCAGCACTTAAACAGATCAGAGAATTAATCTACAATCAGCTAACATAAATTTCATTTTTTTTATTATTTCACAAGTTAATTTACCTTGTTATGTATATTTAGGGTTATTTCAGTATAGATGATAATGCGTACATTTATTTGAATATAATTGAACTGTGTATCAAATAATTTTATGATGAGAAAAATTAGTACATAGAGTTCAGGGAGCCCACTTGGACATAATGAAATCCAACATTATTAAGTATAACAGACACTAGTGAAACTTCACTAACAGCCCACTTGAGCATGATGAAATAATGTATAATTTGATTGTTGTTATCCAATCCATCAATTTGTACATGTAGAAACAACACATAACATTACTTCTTCTCTTGAGGCTTGGATTAAAATCGTGGATCTTTATAGATAAGTTATCGACGATTGGCTGATTTTTCTGGGGCTGAAATACTCCAATGATAAGCCCATCGAGATTGATACAATGTATTTCAAACAATGTGGTATGCTGTAAACTTTGGTTGCTTTCCATCTATAAATTAATTTATGTTTAAATGACAAATTATATTACTAAATATTTTGTCTTTTGTGGTTATGTTGTGACATTAGAATATAGCCACTGTTTACTGCTTGCTGAAGTTCCCAGGTAGTCTTTTGTCCTATTTCTATGTTGGTTGCATCATCCCAAGTATGTAAATGTATTGACATGTCTGCCTCCTTGACCCATGAGAAAGGCTTTTCAGCTGAAATACATCAGGGCTTGCAATGTTCAACACTCTGTCCTTCATCCCCTTTGGTTTTGCTTTGTTCGCCCTAAGTTGGCAGGGTATACCCAGACGTGCGTCCCTTGCTCACTTTGCGACTGGATTCAAGCTAGCCTGGCTGATGACGACTGATTAGCCAGAAACCGGTCCCAGTATGCTTGTTTCCGGTCCAGGGAAGACATGGCTTGGCAGTTCGAGCTGGACTTTTCCCATGAGGCACAAGGTCAGACTGATTTGCATATGGCCATGTCTTAACTGGGGTGGCGGACTGAGCTAAAGAATGATGATGGATGGAACCAGATCAGTTGACTGGGGGTGAGTGCTTGCAAATTTCAACACTCCGTCCATAATCCCCTTTGGTTTAACTTTCTAAAAGTTGCATTTTAAATGTTTTAATTCTAGTCCTGTGGTTACTTTTTATTCAGAGTGGTTCAGCAAATGCAAAGTTGTAGACCCCACCGCTGATCCGCCAATGTAGGAAGCTGACTCTGTATATACTTTACAAATGTAAGGTATAGTGTGCACATAGTCCAGTGGATCCCCAGAGACTTTACAGAGGCTCAAGTAGATAATACTAATGCTCTGTTATGTGGTAGAGTGGGCGAGCAGTTCAGAGGGCAGTGCTAAGCATTTGTTGCACACACACAGGCAATAAAAGATACACACACTCAATGACTAAATCCCAGACCAATGGTTCGTAAAAATAATACTTTTAGTATATTTATTTCATAGAACCCAAAGATGCTTTGTTGCAAGTAAATACATTTTGCAATATTAATGCTTTTTTTTCATGCAAAAAGAGGACACTTGGTGCATTTTTCAACAACACAATGTTATCCTATGGGAGGAAACACAATCCTCAATATGCAGGTAAGTAAACGATTTACGATATTGAGATTCTGGATAAAGAGTCAGCATCAGGTAAGGCTCAGGTAAATGACAAAACTGCACCACCAGCGGCACTGGGGCGGCCAGGTGCTGAGGTCAAACTCACTTTCTGGTACCAATGTTATCCAATGGAGAAAGGGGGCAATCGAAGTGGTACTACTTACAGGGAAGCATCATGGTTTGGTAACCCAGTTTCCAAGGGTGAAGGTAAGCAGGGGGTGCACAAGGCAGCCCCAAATGTACACCTCAAGCAGCACGGGGCGGCCGTGTGCAGAGTGCCAACACAGCGTCAGGCGCCCAATGCAAACCAATGGGGAATCTCGAAGTTGGAAAAAGGCTGCAGGCTCAGGCCAGGAGGCCGGTCAAAGGAGATTTACAACTGCGCGAGTAATTTGGGATGAGCTGAAGCATCAGGAACACTTTTGGTCGCTCTCCCCAAGACCCAGGGGCTCCGGAAGCAGGGGTGACCTTTGGTGTTGGGAAACAGCCTACTGGTGCAGGTCGCGGTTGGGGTGGGTCATCGTCGGCTGCAGGTGTCGACGTGGAGTCTGACACGGGTCAGCCCACCAGCTCGGAAAGGCTAGGGAATCTTTGCTGGACCGGTGGGTTACTGGAACTTGGGCTGTGAGCATTGGATGCAGAGGTAGTCGGCTTTGGGGTTCCAAAGGCAGAGCTTTGAGTTTTTAAGTTAGTATTCTTTTGGATAGATGTGCTGTGCTGTACTGGGAGATTGGAAGTCTTTATGGAAGACAGGCAGTTCTCCCAGGGTTTTTTGAGGGCACTGGTCTGCAGGAAAAGTCATTGGAGCTGCATAGTTCGAAGTTTGCAGACAGGCTGGCAGGACTGGGAGCAAGTCAGTGGCTGGAGCTTCTTGTCGCAGGATCGGCTCTTCTTTGTCCTATTCTTTGAAGGTCATCGGTAATCTGAGGATTAAGGTTCCGGGGTGTCCCTAAATTCTAGTTTTATGGGCGTTACAAGGATCAGCTTGCAGTAGCCAATGGGCTACTTCCCTTTAGGGTACCTACACCCTTTGTATGTCCACTCCCTCTGGGGATTGGGCATATCCCTAACCCTATTGGCTAGAGCCATCCAACACAGTATGGAGGATTCTAAAAGGAGGGTGGGTCACTTCAGCTCAGGGCACCTCTCTTGCTTACTAATTTTCCTGCTGACGTTGCCACCAAAATGGGGCTTGGTCAGGGGGGTGGGAATTCATGGTCAGCACAACAAAGGATGGGAAGCCATTGAGGCTCACGTCTTTCTATGCTGTTCCTCAGTGGCGGCTCCTCCGCTAAGGCAGAGGAGCTTATCCCCACGGCTTTACGCAGTGTACAAAAAGGAAAAATGAAATGATAATAATTTGAGATTATCATTTTATTTTTTCCTGTTGCAGCGTCTTTGTGGGGTGGGGCTGTGCTCAGAGCAGGGTTAGGAGAGGTGAACATGCCCACCCCTCCAGCCCCTTGCTGAGCTTCGTGTCTCTGCACTCCGACCAATCACAACGCTGCATTGCAGCATTGTGCTTGGCTGTGGGAGCCCTGGTGTCTGCTGCTTCCCCCTAGAACCCAGGAAGTAGACGCAGGAGAGGCGGCAGGAAGCAAATCGTTTCTTTTTTACCCAACCTCTCGCCCTCACCCCGCCCCACTGCTGCTTCCAGGTAGCAGCTGCCACTGCTGTTCCTGCTTGAAGGTAGGTGTGAAGCACTTCCACTCAGAGAAGGGTTTATTTCTGACCCACGAGAGGAAAAGACTCCTACCTCATGGGATCAAAAACATGTCTAAAGATAGCAGGCTGATGGGAGCCAGTCACTCACGCACTAGTGAGTTGTTAGGTTTTTTGGTGGGCACCTCTGAGGTGCCCTCTGGGAGCATTTCTTAATAAATCCTTCACTGGCATCAGGGCATGAGGGTGTGTTTATTAAGCTGAGATGTTTGGGACCAAACATCTTGGAATTCGGTGAAACCATCATGGAGCTGTGAAACTCATAGTTGCAAGCTCCCAGTCCATGTACTCCGTATGGCTTCACTGTGCACTTATAATATCAAAGAATGGACTTAAACACTATAGGAACATATCTGCTCATGCAGTTATGGTATAAAGTGCACCCTGCCTTAGGACTGACTTCCCTATGCGTCTTGCAGTCCTGGTAGGCCTGGTACACAGGGATGTGTGCCAAGTTGACTCTTCTCTTTTATCTGCACCAAAACACACAGGCTGCTGTGACATTATACCTGTGTTTGGTGAGGGATCTCTTGGGGTGGCATAATACATGCTGCAGCCCTTAGATATCTTTTCTGGTCACAAGGCCCTTGGTACGACTGATACCTTTTACAGGAGACTTATGTGGGAGCCAAGGGTGCGCCAATTGTGGAAACAAAGGTACAGTTTTGGGAAAGAACACAGGTACTGTGAACCTGGTTAGCCGGAACCCATTGCACACTCGGTCAAAGATGCATCAGAGTTAAACAAGAGGTGGGGGATAACCATGCCAAAGAGGTACTTTCCTACACCAAATAATTGATTTCTCAAAATAAATCACCCTTTAATGCCAGGGTTCAGCAAACAGAGACAGATGACCTGTCTGTCACACATAATCATATGTACATTGAGTGGACATGTTGGTCGGTTACGTCACCACCAACTGAAAAGAAAAAAAAGAAAAATTGCAGAGAAAATACAGGCTTTCACCCTGCACTCATTTCTTCGGAGCGGGTCGAGTATGGGAGCCACTGCTATAAGTAGGTGCTGGAGTCTGGGTGGCCATCTGGTGCAGCACACAGGCATTGGAGGCAGACACATTGCTGAGGCTTGACACCTTACTGTCAGGACCCTCAGCACCCACCCCTTTGGCAATGTGGGCAGTTTGGATGCCCTCCACAGCTGCTGTGTGTTGGGCCCCGTGATACTTCCACACTGTAGTGTCCCATCCCCTCCCGTAGAGCCTCCGTGCACTTTGGTAGGGTAGCAGTAGCCTGTTCTAGCCTCCTTATTGACTTTGTCATGGCATTCATCCTGCCACCTCTGCTCCTCTCCCTAATCCTTTGCAGGAGCCTGTTCTCTGACAGCTCAGTGCACAGTTGTGTGACGGCACCTGTCAGAGCATCCATTTTAGAGTCCATGCAGGCCTGATTTTCTGCGAACTGCTTGGTAATGCTGTTGAATCCCAGGGTCAATTTACAATTGATCAAGAGCATTTGTTTCTGCTGTAAGCGCTGAATCTGCAGCATCGTCTCTTCCAGCCCGCCCTACAACACCTGTCAGCCAGATGTCAACTTGAACCCTGATGCTTGCCTTCCCGGATGGTGCCTACGTCTGTGTGGAGTGGAGCGCTGCTGTTGGACCCTGCTGACTTGAATGCGGTTAGAAGTGTGTGGCTGCCTGGTATCCTGCCCCTGTACCTCTGCTGGCTGGGGGAAGATGGACACTGTGCTGGACTGCCCATATGATGTGATAGGCACACTCTCGGCTCTCCACTTGGAACGTCATCCATCTGGCTCTGGTCTTCTCCCTCATCTGCCGATTTTTCAAGTATTTCCACACGTGAACCTCATTGGATAATGAGAATGACAATTAAATGTTATGTGTGACACAATACCTAATTTGTCTAACAACATTATTCTGATATCTGACATCAAATACACTGCTGATATCTGAGACTACATTTCCAATAATGCACCATGTGTGATTTTTCCTTCATGTACATGGACCATCCCGATATGTCTGAGTAAGGTTGTGTTACATGCATGTAGACACCAGCTTTATGAGCATAAAAGGTAGCATAGTAGCAGTTTCACTCTTACTAGGTGATGGTGAAAGGCTGATGTGTCCTGCAACTGCCTCTGATACAAGGGTTGTCTCCTCCATTGCCTCTGATGTTGAGGGTGGGGGTGCAGTCAACAGCAACGATCTCTCAAACAGTCTGAATTCCTCAACCATCAGAGCGCGCTACGCAAACTCCTCCCACCATGCACCTCAATTATACCCTCAAACCCAACATGTCCAACCCACACTTGTATCTAACGAAGGGTTATTCTACATTCGATTGGTTAAGGAAGGGAGTGTATTGTCACACCACTCTCGACATGTCAATCTCGCTAAATGTCCCATTATTTTATTTAATCATCACAGCAACTTCCACCCCAGGAAATATGATTCAATCCATTATCAAATGTTCTGTTCCTTCATGCTGGTTATGTAGCAAACTTTGTATTTCTTTTTGTGCCACTCGTGCCTTTCCAGAGGAAGCGTTTCCTCCGCTTGATGATTCAAATCACATTTTCATGCATACTTCTTGGCAGACACTCCGGATTCTTGAAGGACAAATCCTTCTCCACCTTACTCTTTGCTTTCAAACTCTTAATTTCACATATTTATTCTTCTATTCCATTAACCCCATAACTTCATGCAGAGTAGAAAACCATGCTTCTATGGGAAACTAATACAGGGATTATTATTCACTTGTAATGCTTTTTCACAACGCACCAAGCCAATGCTGCATCTATCCACGCACAACCCATGTTAAAATTATTTTCCAAGCAAACATTAATAACATGCACTAAAGCAGCATTGGTCTTTTTACTTTTGTTTTGTCCAAAGCAATTGCGGCCTAGTTAAATACTTTAGTACGCACTTGCCTAGTAGCATTCTCCCTCATGTTAGATGTTTTTTCGCATAAGTTTTCACTGCACACTGTTAGTGTTGGACTTGGCCCTTCTGGCAGGTTCACCCCTAAACTTTTTGCTTGTAATGGTGACCTGGTGATGGTGATTTTTGGGTTCTGCGCACTTTCACTGTGTCCCAGTGGAAAGTGCGTGCGCACTTTGAGTGCATGTGGTGAGATAGGCCTGCCCTCCCATAGGAATGCATGGGGAATGTATGTGTCCCTGGTAGTTCCTGATGCATGGGGTGTACAGGCTCGAGTCTGGTATGTGCGGACTCGTGTGATTAAATGCTTCGCAATGATGTATGTGGCATGATTGTGTCTTGTGCGGAAGTACCACTTCTAGACATGGCTATGTGTGTGCTGTGAAGGTGCTGGCGTGTGATTGGCTGGAGCTGGCTGGGATGCCAGGCTCCATGAGTCATGATGGGTCTGCCCGGTGGTGAGAGTGGAGATTAGCATGCTGATGGCTGATGAGGAGTGAACCTGTGTCCTGGATGGGGCTGGGCTTTCCCCCACACAATGCTGGCTCCGCCCCCCTGTGGTGCGTCTAACGACCCTAGCCCTGCCAGTGAATAGAGTGAAGTGATGAGCACATCCAGGGGGCTCCAAAACCAGCTGCGACTGGTTTCTCCCCACCCTGCACAAAGACAAAGGAATGTGATGTATAAAAATGGGGCTGTGTCCCCACAGAAGTTGTTCTCTTCCAGGATCCTGCCTGAGGGGGCTGCTGCTGTTGCTGTCCAAAGGACCGCCACTTGGACTGTCTCCCTGCCTGGAGACCCAGTGAGCTGGCTCTGGGCCCAGCCTTGCCCCCTGCCTGCTTTAAGGACTTTGCTGGAACACTGCCCTGCTGAGGGCACCTGGGACCACTGTGCTTGTGCTCCCAGCGCCTGGGAGCGCTTTGGACTTTCCCTGGAGTGCCTGGAAGCGCTTTATTTGCCTTCCGCGCTTGAGAGCGCTTTATTTTAGGTCCTAGCGCTGGGGAGCGCTGTTGTGCACAGCCGGTGCCCACCCGGCATTGGCCTGCATTTTGCTTGAGGAGCGGCGCGGGAGCCCACTCCGCTATTTTGCCGATTTTTCATGCCCCTCTAGTGAGTGCCCACCTCGCTTTATATGTAAATCGTGTTGCGGCCGTGAAGATCACCGCCGCGGCCGGGACAACCGATCCTCGCCGCCCGGCCCGCGACCAGGAAGTCAGGCAGGCCGGGGGCGGGCCTCCGGGACAACCAGGACCGGAAGTAGGAGGGCGGGAGCCTACCCCGCCTCCCACAGACAAGCCGCGGCGCGAGAAACAGCGTGGTTGCAGGTGCAGGCGGGGCTCCGGTGCCTGAAGGAGAGCCCCGCGCTGCCCCCCCGACGAAGGAGGAGGCCGGTCCCCGACGACGGAGAAAGAGAGCCCCGAGGTGCGGGAGCCCTCCTGTGACCCAGGAGCAGAGAAGCAGCCGCCTCGAGACAGCTGGTGAGTGACTTGCAGGAAGGGGGGCATCGGGGCACACTGCCGGTGCCCGCCCCTCCCCTCCAGAGTGCGTGCCTTACCGCAAGAGGCTCGGGGCCATTGCTTAAGTTTGGAGCCCTGAGAGGCTCAAAGGCGCTATTTATTTCTACGAGCCACAGAGGCTCAGGGGGCATTCTGTTTCTGGTAGAGCGGCCCCAGAAGGCAGCGGGCCGCTCCCTCCTTGCCCCCCCCCACCTTGGTACCAAGAGCCCCGAGAGGCTCCAAAGGGGACAGTCTCTGTTGTTGACGAGCCTGCGAGGCTCAGGGTGCCAGTTCCTTTTACGAGCCCAGAGAGGCTCTTAAGTGCTGCATTCGTATTCAGAGACTACGAGGGCTCAAGGGGCACATCTTTATTTCAAAGCCCGAGAGGCTCCAAAGCGCCACAGTTGTTTGCAGAAAGCCCAGAGAGGCTCAAGGGGGCCCAGTCATTTGTTCAGAGCCTGCGAGGCTCCCACGTGCCCCCCCCCCATTGTCACAGCTGCCCAGCACTTCGTGGGCAGCTGCCACGTTTAGGCCCCCTGACTTTGGACACAGGGCGTCCTAGCCCTAGAGAGGCCAGTTGGCCTAGGGACTGCCACAGGTTGTGGCTAATGTGATTCTGGCGCATTTATGATTTATGTGCCAATATGATTACTGCGCAATTGTGATTGCTACACCTCTGAATGTTTTTAGGCATCATGTGTTTTCCTCCCCTGCACCTCTGAATGTGTTTTAATGCGTCATGTGCCATGTTCTTACACCGCTGAATATATTGATGCATCATGTGTTATGTGCTTACACCCCTACAGGTATCGTGATACTTAGGTGGTTGTTTTTCTTCCTAGTACAGGTGGTGCTAGTGAGGTCCTGGTTACCAGTAGTTACTGGTTGTGTGCCATTTTGTGCTACAGTGATTATCATTCTATGTTCTAAGTGTTATTTCTAAAGGTGTTACTTCTAAAAGTGCTGATTCCTGACAGTGGTCCAGGTGGCCCTGTCTTGTACATATCCCCTGTAAATTCTGCCCGTGCCTGTTGGCACATTGTAAAGTGTGTGTTTTCATCTAATGTGTTTTGGTGTAATACAAAGGCTATTTTTTTATATAACCTTGTGTGGAGTTTCCTTTGTGGCGGGCCTTGGGTGTTGCTGGGGGTGCGTGCGCAAATACTTAACTCACATCGCCTCCAAGTTTAGCCTTGCTGCTCGCGCCACATTACCTAGAGGGTGAGCAGGGGTTATCTTGGCGTGTAACTCCCTTGCCCTGACTTAGGAGTGGTGGTCTCTGACTGACTTTGGCGAAAGCCCTGGCCAGCCAGGGATCCCATTTCTAACAGTTAGTAAATGCTACTGAGGGTTCATTCCGAGCAGGTTTTATTTCATGAAAATCCTGTTCCATCAATAGTAAACCACATTTCACTTATCAAAAGCCCTTGTTACTCTTCATTGCCACATATTTTTGGCGACGAGCGAGCGAGCTGTTCACAGATGCATCGCAGACATCGAGGAAGTCAGCAGGAGCTATGCAGCCAGTATATTAAGGACAGGAACAGTTCCAGTGCTGTGGTCTAAAGGAGAAGAATACCGTGATACGGACTGGAGATAAGTGGTGTTGTGCGAGAAAGCTGGGGAAGAAGAACAAAAAACTTGTACATGTGCAAAATAGAGAGCACAGCGGTGGAACGCATACGGTGCGGTGAAACACAGCTTGGTGACGTACTTGATGTACGTGGCGGCCATCTTAGGCTCAAAGCAAACGTGGAGTTTGAGTCTCTCGTTAGAGTAAAGTTTGTGCAATGTCTCATACGGCAAGTGCCACAAGGGAAATTATTATCAAGTCAGTCATGAAGTACATTGAGACTGACTGGTCCAAAAAGAGGAATGTAGACTTTGAGCTCAAGACCTTTGTCAAAGTGGCAAAGGAGATGTATATTGAGGATGGTCTGTTGTTGAGAGCTGACAAGTTTGTTCCCCCTGTTACCCTAAGAGAAAAAATTATTGTAGCTGCTCATGATGGACATCTTGGGGCTACCATGATAAAAAAAAAAAGTATGGTTATCTTTCTGGTGGCTATCTATGAATCAGGAGATTGACTTAATGGTAAAAAAGTGTATCATATGCTCAAGTTGTGACAAAACCTTTAAGTTAAGAACGCCACCATTAAGTCCCATTGAATTGCCCACAGGTCCCTGGGACGAAGTGTGAATTGGTGTCCATTTTATGCTTTAAACAGTACATCTAGGTTTGCTGTGGTTAGAAGGACTTTTACAGTAAGTGACCTGAAGTTAAGTTTGTCAATGAGGTTACATCCAAAGTAGTTGATGAATTCAAGAAGGAAGTCTTTCTTAAGGAAGGTTTTTTTGCAACTCTGGTATCGGATAATGGTGCACAGTTTATCGTAGATGAGTTTAGACTATTTCTTGAGACAAAGTGGCATAAAACATCTCAAGAGATCTCTGTATCATCCTTAAACTAACAGGCTGATAGAGAGAAGGAACAAAGTCTTAGGAGAATGTACCCAGTGGGCAATTGCTAATAAATATTTAATTGTCAATGCAGTTAAGATTATGCGTTGGTTTTATCGTATAACTCCTCATCCAGCATCCATTCGAATTGCTGCGTGGGAGAAGGGCAACCACGTGCTTCTGTACGTCTTGGATGAACAAATGGGTATGTTCTAAGCAGGATCAAACGATAGATGAGGTAGTCAGGAAAACAGTCTCTGCTTTTCAGGAAAAACAAAAACGTAATTTTGATGAAAGAAACAGAGTCAAGAAAATGGAGGTAAAGATTGGTGATTTGGTTCACATTTGTAAACCTGTTCATGTGAACAAGTACAAAACCAGGTTTGGTCCCCCGGTCAGTCATTAAGGTGAATGGTAACAGTGTGCAAGTTGAAATGGACAATGGTGGAATGATAAGAGAGTGGTCCAAGTGGAACCAGTGCGAAGCAATTTGCAGACGGGAGGGAAAGAGGGGGGGTGGAGTATCGTGATAAGGTTGTGTGTGGCAAGGGAGACATTGGTTCAGAAGACTTGTCCTCTATTGCATGTGGTTCAGCTAAGGGTGTGAAGTTGAGGCACAGCACATGGAGAATTACAATTCCCGGCAAGTACCGAGATTTTTTCTAGTTTTTCACTTTTGATATTGTATCCCCGGAGTAGGTGCTTTATTCTGGGGTAGTGACATACTTGACCATGTGGTCAAATATTTTGTTCATTTTACTTATAGATCGTTGGTATTCTATATGCCCATTCTTGATCTATTGGCCTGTGTTTCTTTCTATTTATATTTTCTTCTGTTTGATTATTCTGTATATGTGAATTTGTGTACATTTTCATTAGTGTGTTATAGTTTGTAATCTTTCAAAAGTGAAGAGCTATGTGGTGACCTCAGTATGCTGTCTCGTGCTGTGCATTGAATCTGAATGCTAGTGTGTGGATTCCATGCTCAGGACGTTACCGATGGTTAAGTCGGAGACTACGCAGCCAGGACAGCTCACTTCTACTTATTGATAATAAACATTTCACTTACCAGAAGACTTCGTTTCTCTTCATTGCCAGAAGTACTAGCCCCCACTGGGTTAGGTCCTCAGGTTACTCACTCTCCCTAGGCATGCTCAAAGGTCACCCTGACTCGTGAGGAGCACCAAACCCAGATGTATGTGAGCCTGCATTCTGTTGCTCTAGATCTTTGAAGATCTGTAACCATTCCAGATTCCAGGGCTCAAACAAAGATTCAGGCCCCCCAATGTCTCTGCAAATCTCAATCACTTTAAATTCCTCCTTACATATTCTGCAGCCAGGGAAGGTGGATTTCAAGGCATCACTCGATCAATAAGACAAGGACCAACTGGATTTTGACTTGCTAAAGTCCCTCAAACTCTGTGGATTTAGGATTTGCCAACAAGTCTTCATTTAATCCTTGGTGTGAAGCCGAAAGGTAGGTAGGTAGGAGGGGGTGTCATTCCTGCCCCAGTGCTTCTATCTCTGCTTCAATTGACTTCTGCACCCAAATATTGTTGTCCATGAGCCCATGGTCCTTTAGCACAATTTTGGTGAAACTTCCCTCTCAGTCAGAAACCTATCTTTAAGCTGTGGACATTGTGTATCACTGTTCCAAAGACAGCCTAAAGTTTTGGCTCTGGGAACCTTCTAGCTTGTTCCATTGAACTGACTGCTCGATTAAAAGCAAATGTATGGGAAAAGAATGTAGCAATCCTGGGGTCTCTATTGCATGCAGGCCAAAATAATTAATTCAGTTATGGTTTACACCTATAGTACTAGCTCAAGTGGTGGTCTCAGATGATTGGTAGGATGCCCAAGATGTGACAGACTAGCACAATAAAGAAAGCACGTGCTCATAAATCTCAAATTGTAAGGCATCACGGAACAGAATAAATAAAACAAGACCAGGGCTGGTTTGAAAGAGGTGGGTGGTGGCCTATGGATGCTGGGGCTGAGAGGAAAGGGCTTGCATTACCATCTAACTCAACCAACCAACCAGGGCCACACAACAAGGCAAGGTGGGTTCGTCAATGTGACTTTTAGTAATCGCAGCGAGAATCAGTGTGGGCCTTGCAACCCTCCTGTGCTGTAAGGCTCCTGCTACACTCAGCTTCTGAAGTATTCTCCATTACCTCTCAGATCCTCTAATACTTTCATACTGAGAGCTGTACATTGATACCATGTTTATAAACATCTATCATTCTGAAACCTGGGTTGTCTTCTTTCTGTCTCCAATCTGTAAGCCCTTTTCCCTTGTCGAGATCCTGCTAGTGAGCGCAAGTGTCTGAAAGCACAGGCCAACTCTCCCAGGGAGGGGTTTTGTAGATTATCATCAAATCTCATCTTGAGATAGTCTTCTTTGGCCAAATTCTGAGAAATGGAACATCTCATCTTCCAAATTATACCCACAAGGGAGTATTGGCTAATGCTTAGCCCGGACAATGAAGCAGCTTAAATGAAATTGATGCTGTTTGGGGTCTCATGGACACTGCGGCAAGGACCATGGCATTTTGTCTCTCTTTATGCTGGAAGGTCGGGCTCAGCTCTTTGAATCTCAAGCCAGAGCTGAAAAAGAAAGTCATTTACCTGTTCAATGGAAAAACCCTGTTCAGTCCCTCCATTAATGAACTCCTCCAAGAGTGCTAGTGGGCACGGTCATCACCAGCTTCCTGAGTTCCATTTAAGCCACTTTCTAAAGAACAAAGTTCTTCTTTCAACTGGCGAAGGCTTTTCAGTCTTTCAAGGGCAACCTCTCTCTCAAAGTCTCCAGCCGCACATGATCCTCCTCAAATTACCATCAGGAGTCCAAGAGGAAGGACTTCACGGAAAATGACAACAAGCTGGTTCTCCTGGCCTCAAGGATGGCAAAAGGGCCCAATGGTTCTCCAAGGGTGCGACGCCCTCCTGGAAGCCATCTCAGGAGGCTCACTGCACTCAGTCGGGGGAAGGTTTTATCTCACTACTATCAGTGGACTCGGGTTTCTGTCTTTTCAATTCTCTATTGAGTTTTACTCATTACTGTAACAAGAGTGGCACATCAGAAATCCTTTCTCCTCACTGTGGGTGCGTGTTTCCTTTTCCCTTTTACTTTTCTTCCTTGATGGTTGTGTTCTTCTTTTCCCCTCGTTTCAGTTACCAATTAGTAGTTTCTTTCATGAGGATATGATCTACAGAGGGATTTTTTGAGTTAGCACTTTACTTTGTTGATTTTCTCGCCCTGCATGGTGACTGGTCCGTGAATTTCTAATATGCCACTCTTGTTACAATAATGAGAAAGACAGAAGCTACTGTTCATGTGTATATCCTTTTGGTTCAAAATAGCTAAACTGTAAGCGCCCCCTTCTCCCCTATCCAGGCCCTGTCAGCCTCACAGAAACCTCTTCAAGAGGTCGAGAGGGTTCTACTTTTAAGAAGAGTAGAGTCAGCCCCACCCTGAGAAATGGACTGAGGTATTACTGCCTTCCAAACAGGATTATATATTTTAAGCGAGTTCCTTCCCCGGCAGAAGTTCTAGAATCTAGATGCTGGCTTGCGATGGTGCAGGTAAGATATATAAAAGCCCCCCAAAAGTTGTAAAATAATCTTGTGAAGGTGTTTCTGGTCCTGTCACTATTTGGCAAGGTAGATAGGATAGAAACTACACAATGCGAGTCATCTTAAAGTTATCTTTATTTGTTACGTCTTGTGTAAATCTCAATTTCACTTATTTTTAGGTTTCGCCTGTCGAAAGCTGCGCAAGCAGCCTTTCGCCCAGGCGAAATGTAATGTTAGAACAGTATGGGGGACTTGAACCCGCCCCTTTTTCCATTGGCTAGCTCCATAAATGGAGGCTAGCCATTGGAAGACATCATTGTCAATCACTTTTTCCCGGTCAGAACGCGAATCGTGGGCGTTTCTGACTCTTTTTTTAAGTCCCGCCCCTTGTTGCCGTGTGTCCCGGGCCGCGCTGTGATTGGCTGCCGGCCCGGGACCTGACTTGTTTCAGTGGCAGGTACTTCTTTCATACTGTCGCATTTACATAGCGCTTCACTACTCTATGCAGCGACGAAGCGCTCAAACGGCAAATGTGATTGTCCATTTTTAAGCTGCCATCACAGCGCCTCGACATCAAGCATGTCCACGTTGCCTAAAAGCAAGTAATTCAGGTTATGTCTTCTTGGCGCTGTTAACCTCAACCCCGATGGGAGGGCATTAAGATTCATTAAATGGACTGACGATGCGGTAAAATATGCGCTGCTCCGGGGACCGAACTGCTGTGCGGCAACAAGCGAGGCCTCTCGGGGCTCTGTAACAAGCTACTCTGACTACAGAGCGTTCCGGGAGTTCACCTGTCTTTAAAGACAAAGAACGGATCTAAGGAGAATTCTACCACACACACGCACTAGATTACTGCCACTGGGACGGAACACCGGACCCGGATTCACTTCTAGAGGGACTGAATGTGACCGACTATCGGCCCGGGCGCTATTTTACCGCCAGGCTGTCCGGACGATCTGCCCGAGCACTAGGTTACTGCCACGGGGATTTAACTAAACACACCGGACTAGATTGCCACCTAGGGGGTGAACTACCGGTACTAGATTACTTCGAAGGTCACGGGGTTACTTCTAGAAAGACTACAGCCGAAGAAGTCCGACTAGCGGCCCGGGCACTATTTTACCGCCAGGCTGCCCGAGCATTAGGTCACCGCTACGGGGACTGAACTAAACACACGGGACTAGATTACCACCGGGGGTCGGACTACCGGTACTGGATTACTCCTAAAGTCATGGAATTACTTTAAGGTGGAGTGCATTAAAGGGGAGAGACAATCGGCCCGGGCGCTATTGCACCACCATGATTGCTGGGCTAGCTGCACGGGCACTAGATTACCGCCGCGGGGAGTGAAATAATACTCGGCACTACATAAAATAAATTTGCAGGTGTCCATTAATTGGACATCCTCCTATAAAAATACGAACTTTTCACGTTTTGAATAACACCCTGCCCCACGCCCCCCCCCTCGTTAGACCCATGATTCATTTATGCCTCATCCGCTCCCGCTGCAGGTACATTTCATTTCCCCTTGTATCATATCGGCCAATACATAAAATGAAATTACATTAAGCTAGTGTCGGAATGGGCGTGGTTTATTGTAGCGTTTGTGAGCAGTGGTGGTTCACGCCGGTAAGCATTGACTTGAAAATGTAACATTGCCACATATTACTCTATTGTTGCAGTTTGCAGAACACTGTTACCATTGCAGGATACGCCCCCCTTACAAATTGGCATCCTGGAATTAGAAGCCTGTGATCCTGGACAGATTTCTTAATGGCAGCAGCCAGGTGTGCTCTGTTCATCTCTGATCGTCTCTAGATTGCTGGTGTTCCGGGCACACATACTCCCATGGGCAATTTCATGCCCTTCAGCATTCACTAGCAGACAAATCCGTAAAAAAAAAAAAGTTGCAAATCTTATGTTCGCGTCCCTCCGCACACCTTGTAATACTGTTTAATACAATCATTCACTTAACAGACGGGTGAGAATATTTTGACCTTAGAAATCACAATTGTAAATTTCAGAAAGATCAAACGAAACTTGGAAAAATCCGAAATCAGGACATCAGTGTGCCAGAAAGGAATACAGTTGATGGTCGGAAACGTGTACCTAAAAATGTAAAGTTTACAAGGATAAAGGCAAACTGGGAGTGTTACCATATCAATGAACCTTTTATAAATTGCTGGGCATTTTTCTGGCAAATGTGGAGTATGTCAAACGGGTATAAAAAGATTAATATATAAACTAAATTTATTGTTAAAAGAATATTTTCCTTCGAGGGCAAATTTTTTTTTTTTTTAATGAACAATTTGAGTAATTTCGTTTTGCACATCAGTCAATATTCTAAAATATAACAGCGCTTTGATT
This sequence comes from Lissotriton helveticus, assembly GCF_964261635.1. Taxonomy (NCBI): domain Eukaryota; kingdom Metazoa; phylum Chordata; class Amphibia; order Caudata; family Salamandridae; genus Lissotriton; species Lissotriton helveticus. The sequence goes on from NC_136057.1 coordinate 921,494,060, forward strand.
TAGAACGTTGTATTCACAATTCAGTCCTAAAATTGAACTTTTAGTCTATCAAAAATACAAATATTTTACCAAAAATTCGATAGGGTACTTTTTATATTTCCGAATCTCTTCCCAAGCGTTCAGGTTTTTTTAAATGAAAATGTTGTGGGGTTCTGTATGAAGTAGCCCACTAGTGATTTGGAGGTTGAATAATTCTTTATTAGACCCGGAGCGCCGGGATATGCACCGCTCTCTAGTTGCGGTCGGCGCCAACAATCATGGCCGCCTTCCGCTTCCGCTGAAGCCCTTCCGGTTCCGGTCATCTGAAACTAGACCGTCACCACATATCTCCCCCCTTTACCTAACATTGAACAATCACTATGTCTTACTGTTAGTCCATCTCAAAGTCCTTGAACTTCTCCGGAATTCTCACTCTTCTTCCGGCTCTCGTCACCTTCGCTCCCTCGCTTTGTGCTCTGCTTTGTCCTTCTGCCTTCCGTTCCACGGTTCTTGCCTTCATGCTGATCTCACCAGTTCCTTTATCTCCTCTGTCTTCGTCTTTCTCTTCCTGAGGCCCTCTGACCTCCTCGCTCTCCTTTCCCGTTCCAACTTCCACTGGCTGCATGCCTTCTTCCACTTGCTCGTTGATCTGTCCGCTACATCCTTCCTCGTTCATCTCCCTATTCTCTATCTCCTCACCTCCTTCTGTACCCCAATTCAAGATCTTGCTACATTTAGCCATCCTGTCCTGCGACCACACTTTACCGTCGCTTAGCAGTGCAGATCTTGCATAGGGTTCTAGTACTTGTAGGGGTGGAGTGAACTTGCTTTCCCCCTTCCTTTTGAGTGTAGGTATTTTCACTCTCACCCAATCGCCTTTATCCAATGTCACTCCTTGGACACCATGTCGTTTGTTAAAGTGTTCAGTGTATGTTTCCTGCGCTCTTTCCAGGTTTCTCTTGACCACCGCTGGAGACCACTTGCTCTGCACCACCATCTTCCTCCACGCTGCATTGTCCTTTGTGAAGGGGTCTCTTCCCCGTAGCACCTTGAACGGACTGTAACCAGTGCTACCCGGAGTGATCCTGTATGCCCATATCATTTTTGGCAACTCCTTCTCTCCAGTCCAATCCGTCATTGATGGCCGCCTGAATGGTGCCCATGATCACCCTGTTGAAACGTTCCACTTGTCCATTCCCCGAGGGATGATAAATAGGCGTGTGTTTGACCTCTATGCCGTTCCTTGATGTGAACGCGTCCCATTTCACAGACGTAAATTGTGGTCCGTTGTCACAGATAATCACTTTCGGGATTCCTTCCTTGAGGAACGCGTTTCTGAGGAAGGATATGACGGCATCCCTGTCCAAAACTTCCTATCTCCGGCCATTTGGAGTACTTGTCAATCAACACTACCACATATTTTTGCAGTCCTTCCTTGTCTAGGACGGGTCCCATGATGTCAACGGACACCATCTGCCAGGGTCCTTCTGGTATGGGGAATTGTCCCAATGGAGGTCTCATCACGCTTTGTGATTTGTCGGCCCTTGCACACGACTCACATTGTCTTACATATCTTTCTACCTGGGAGTCGATGGCTGGCCACCAGTACATCTGTCTGGCCAGGGCTTTGGTTTTCGTAATTCCATGATGTCCTTCGTCCAGCAACGCCAGTAAATGGTCTATCACTCCTTGGGGGGGCACGACCTTGTCGCCCCTTAACAGGAACATGGGATTCTCTCCCAGTGACATCTCGTCCCGCACTTCCCAGTACCTCCGTAACGTTTCTCGGAGATGTCTCTTCTCTGGCCATCCATGTACGACATACCCTTTGATTGCTTCCAGATCATCGTCCGCTTTGTATGCCTCTTCCCATTCTTGTGCACTTATTACTCCTTCCATGTCCTGAACGGTGGCCACCACATAGCCATCCCAGTTCGGAGTCTCTTGCATGTCTGTTCCTTCCTTTGCTGCCGCCCGGCTCAGGAAATCAGCCACCTTATTTTGCGGCCCTGGTATGTGCTCCACATCATATACAAAATCCAAAAGTCTCAATGTCATTTTGGCTATACGTGGAGTGGCGTGGGCGTGGCCACTTGATGTCAATACTTTTACCAACGGCTTGTGATCAGTTCTCACGAGGAATTTAGCTCCCCACAAATACTGCCTGAATCTCTCCATTCCCCACACCACCGCCAACATCTCTTTCTCAATGACGCTGAACTTTTCTTCATTTGGCGCCAAGGACCTTGAAGCAAAACTGATGGTGGACATCTCTCCCTTCTCCGATCTCTGCATCAGCACCGCCCCCAGGCCTTTTTCACTGGCATCTGTGGTGAGGACCGAGTAAGCATCAGGATCAAACCCGGTCAGAGTTCTTGCTTGAGCTTAGCGAATTCTTCCTGTTCTGCCTCCTGCCATTTGAAACCATTCTTCTCTTTAAGTAGTTGTCGCATGCAATGAGTTTTTGTGGCAAAGTTGGGAATAAACTTACTATAGTACTCCGCCATACCCAGGAACGATCTGACGTCCTCCTTTTTCTCTGGGGTTGGCGCTTCCACAATTGCTTGCATGTTGGCCCTCTTTGGCTCTATACCTTTCTCACTAACCTCATGTCCGAGGTATGCGACTGATGGCACCCCCAGCTTGCACTTGGACCATTCTGCTGTCAATCCGTTGGCCTGCAGCGTGCGTAACACCTGATGCAATTTTTCGTTGTGATCCTGTTTGGATGTTCCCATGATCAGGATGTCATCTTGGAAGAACTGGACGCCACTAATTTGCCTGAAAAGTTTATGCATTAGGTTTTAGAACACAGCGGCAGCTGACGCCAACCCAAACGGCATTCTCGCGAATTTGTAGCAGCCGAAAGGGGTGATGAAAGATGTGAGGTGGCTGCACGATGGATGGAGTTTCACCTGGTGGTACGCTGAAGATAAGTCCAACGTGGAGAACCACTTGATGCCTTTCGTTTTAGCCAACATCTCGTTGATGCGGGGAAGAGGGAATTTGTCGACTAAGATGTTTTTGTTCAATTCCCTCAGGTCGATGCATAGTCGAACCTTCCCGTTGGGTTTCTGGGCCACCACTAGGGGCGAGAGCCACTCCGAGCTCTCTATGGGTTGTATGACCCCGCTTTTCTCCAGTCTGTCCAGTTCTGCCTGGACCGCTTCCCGACTTCTGAGCGGGATGTTCCTCACTTTATGCACCACTGGCGTAGCCCCTTCCTTCAACTTGATGAGGTGTTGGTATTTGGCTAGTTCTCCTATTTGTCCTCCAAACACCTTGGGGTACTCTCTGCGCCATGCTTCAGTGTCGTCGTTCTGTTCCATGTCCATCAATAGAATCTTCTCCACTCCCCCAGGGTTGAGTTGTATCCCTAACGCTCCCTGGTCTTTCCAACTGAGTACAGACGGTCCTTTCTCCGCCACGTACAGCTTACACCTGGCTTGACGGCCCCTGAACTCGAACAGCAAAGGGCAATACCCTAGCATTGGTATCCTCTGCCCCGTATACGTGACTGGTCGTAAGTCCATTGGACGGAGCTCTTCCTGCACCTTCGCCACAAATTCTCTGTCCCACACCTGTCTTTGTATTATGGTGATGGGTGCCCCGCTGTCCGCAATCATCTCTACGGGCACTCCACCTATGTGCATGTTCAATCTGGGTTTGTCCGATTCCGTGCCTCCCACATCTAGTATTTGGGCATCAATGTATAGAAACTCTTGTTGTTCGTCCTCATCCGTTCGGCTCGCCTCTTCTTCCTGGTGTTCCTGGTCCACATACCTGATTGTGGCTCCTCTTGGCTTGCGACGGCACACCTTTTCGTAGTGACCGAAGGTACTGCAGTATGCGCATTTCGCTCTAAATGCAGGGCACGCCTTGTCGTTCCCCAAATGCGCTGTGCTCCCACACCGGTAACAACTTGGCCTGCCGCCCCTGCCTGCCTTCTGTGCTGTACCTCCATACTGCTGTGGACCTTTCTTGCTGTCCTGATTCCTATTCGTGTCTTTTTGCTTGGCCTTCTCTCCTCTCTGGTTCGTCATGATTCTGCAAACCGTCTGAGCTCCTCCTACGTCTTTTCTGGCTGCTTGCGCACACCTCTTTGACATCTCCGCTTTCTTCACCATGGCCCAAACCTCCTTCAAAGGTGCGTCTCCATTCACCCACAGCTTCTCTTGGACGTGCGTGCTCGTCGTGTGCATGATGATTTGGTCTCGGACGAGTTCATCGTGGAGAGGACCAAATTTGCACGTGAGGGCCAGTTTTTGGAAAGCTGCCACGTATTCATCCACCGTCTCACCTACTCCTTGTTTCCGGTGGAAGAAACTGTATCTGTCAATTGCGACGCACACCACGGGTCTGTAGTGCGCATCCAGGTCTGAAACAGCGTGGCTGAACACATCATCATCGTTATCGTCTCTTTGCCCTTTGACGATGGTATCGAACACTCTGATGCCCTCTGGCCCCAAGTTGTGCAATAGTATTTTCAACCGTCGCTTACTTGAAGAAGCCGCTCCGCTTTCCTCTTCAAGCGCCTCCAAATAGTTCTGGAAGTATCTCTTCCAGTCTTCTCAGGGCATCGCCGGCTCCCCTCTGGAAGGCAAAAACGGAACTATCTGCGTGAGAGAAGTGGATTGCGCCGCCATTTTCCTGGCCACGTTGGGATTTGCCGGAACTGGGGCGTCGCGGTTGGGGGGGCTGCCCGGAGCTTGACGTTGATCCGTGTCTGTCCCGCTGCTCCCGCCGGCCGTCGCACTCTCTGACTCTGCGGCAGTGGCTCGTTGGGTGCGTGGCCCTGTACCACCGTCACTCACCGACCGTCCACTCTGGACTAGATGCTCCGCCAGCTTTGCATGGGGTGCAATGCCACGAGGTAGTGAGTCTTCTCCTGGAGGTGATTGTGCGACCCCTTGGGATAGTCACACCGGCTGCGTGCTGGCCCCGGCTCCACCTGCTGCTCTCTTGAGGCTGTTCTACGGCACCAGGGCGTAGGGAACACGTGTGCCGGGCAGTGAACCCTCTTCTGGACTCTAAAGTCCGGGTTCGACGTTTCTGGCCGTGGAATAATATATTGGTGGCCTCCCTGCGGGCTGTAGGCACGTTTAGGGTCGGGCGCGGGCTTAACCGGCCTCTTTTGCCGTCCTCTGCCGCGCTCCAGGTCAAAATGGACCCCCCCGCTGGGCGGGAACGTCCGATGCGTTATACACGCCGCGGCGGCGAACTCCGTGCAATTAGGAGTCGCCGTGACGAGCACCACTCGTCGCCATTGTGGGGTTCTGTATGAAGTAGCCCACTAGTGATTTGGAGGTTGAATAATTCTTTATTAGACCCGGAGCGCAGGGATATGCACCGCTCTCTAGTTGCGGTCGGCGCCAACAATCATGGCCGCCTTCCGCTTCCGCTGAAGCCCTTCCGGTTCCGGTCATCTGAAACTAGACCGTCACCACAAATGTCAGTTTCCAAATTCTGGATGGGATCCAATTCGCTCCAGGCAATTGAAGATCTCTCCATATTAAAATACGCCATTCATTCTTGTCGCCCCCAATCTTCTTCTCTCCGTTTGAATGTGTGTTTTTTATTATTTTCGATAATTCCTCACTGTTACCAAGCTTTGAGTAATTGCAGACTGTCAGAGAGGCACTCTACTTGTCTTTGACCTGCATATAGAGCCAAACCGTCACCACATGAGGAAATTAGCCCCCCCCCCCTCCACCCCCCTTAAAAAAGAGTGTAGGATACAATTAACTTTCGGGGAAACATCTCGACCCAAAACCTTGCAAACAAACCCCCATTATGGGTATGCTGACACACCTTTTTCTAGCATACCAAATAGCCTTTCTGTACATGTACGGTGAATAAATATATATATATATAGTAAATAACGTGTGAACCCTCCTTTTCTACACACTTCATCTCGCATAACCCCTTGCCACGCTCACTTTCTCCATTCTCACCCTCCTCTACTTCCCTATTATCTCGCACCCTTCCTTGCACGGCCTTTGCCTTTGTTAACGCGGGATTTCTGGTCTATTGTTATAGATCTAGATCCCAACTCCGGTCGACTGAACCGTTGGTACCTGTCATAGAGTAAAAGGCAATCCACTACTAGGTCAATCAGTTAATAACTTACTCCACTTCAAAGAACCACTTAAGCTTAAAAGGTTTAAAAGTTTATTACAAAGCCAAACTTAACTGGAGATACAAACATCTCAATATAAGGTTCCAAAGATATACGGGTATCAATACAAACATAAATTTTCTAAATGCTCTTTGTCGGCAGAAGAATATTTCCAAAACCAATTCAAAAATCATCAAAGTTGCAAGAATAGACACAAGCTGTAGCTTATGAGTCATTTACAGAAAGGAAGAAAATCAGATTAGACTGTCCCTACACTAGACTAAGTGACATCCCTACTTAGCAAGATCTTAACCTAAAAAGGTGTCAGCAGTGGTGACTTCCAAAGAAGATCACACACTTCCCTTAGTCTTTGTTCCAAAAACGATGTCTCGCAGTTCCCTATCTGCCTACCCATCCGCTCTCTTAGGTTCCTCAGATCATCTGCCTTAACTCCACCCCGGGGTACTGTCCCTAATACAAAATCACATTTACAATAGAAACGCCCTTTGGAGACACCCCTTAGAGACACCCCTCACGTGGTGTTGGTTCTGGTATGTTCCATGCTGGTACTCCTCTGGGCCCATCGTTAGCGTTGACCTTGCTTCCCAGGCTCCTCTCCGGCAAAACGGTACCCCCAGGAAATTCCTGAAGACTCCTCCAGGCCTGTGCCTGGCTCTCTTGAACAAAAGTCTATTCATCACTCTCTTGATTAAAACCTCCTCGCACCTGCAAACAGACACTTGTACTGTGGGCCCCAAATTCCGGCCTCCACCGTATCTTCGAAGTCGTAAACCATTCGAACAGGCTCCACAGTTTGTGCCTAACACGACCTTTCTCTAACGAGCACATGCAGATCAAAAGAAATAACTTTGTCTATTCAGGCCTATTAGAATTACATGAACGGGCCTGTGCACTCTGTAAAACATTTAATTTCTTCTAAACAGTATTCTAACTTATTACACACAATGATTATATGAAACACTTCTATAAAACATATTTTTCAGTTCTATGATCGATAATACTTTGAATTACAATAACATCAAAATCCACCATCGTGTAAGAGTGTAACAGCATCTTGTACTCTATGTGAACTGCCATGTGGCCTACACATTTCTACGTTTAGCCGAATTACATTTTCCCCTACCACCGCCACATAACATGGGATTTCAACATCATTCTAACATCACTACAAACATCTACATTAGCTTTTCACACTTGATATAAGTATTCTATTTTAATTAAACACTCTTATGTATTTTCTCTCTATAGATTCGACACTCTTATATAATGTTTACTAAACTAATACAACGTGCTCGTAAATATGGTGCACTTCTATAATTTTCTTGATTTGCGCTCTCTCACCTTCTTTCCTCATCCGTCCATCCTTCACATGACCATATCAACATTCCATATACTGCATGAAATGGAACAAAGCAGTGCCCACCCGGAAGCACTGGTGCATCTGCAAGCGCGTTTCCGGGTCAGTGGTGCCAGTGCAGTAGCTAAATTAAACAATACGTGTATCTTCCCATGGAATGCCGCCCGGCTGTGTGAAAACAAGGTGCCTGCCTGCCTCTAGAGCCCGTCCTCTGGCACCCATAAATCTTCACCTGGGACCCTGATTGTGTCTAACCCGGGCGGGTCTGCGGTGTCACAGTGAGTATCAGCAGTGGCCCGGGGCCTTCTCAGAGAAAGGCTGACACCTTTCGACCTCCGCGAGCTGCTCCGTTTTCCACTATTTAGCTGCCCCCTCCCCCCGCCACTCACCCACAACATCATCAACTAACCCTAGAAAAAACCCTCCCGCCTCATTTAATGTCCAGTGAAGGCAAAGGCCCAGAATTTGATTGTAAAATGAAAATAAACTCAAATAAATTTGCATATTAGCCCCAAATCATCTAAAATGGCAATATGTTGAGAATATTGGAGAAAAGTAATAAATAGTACAAAAAGGAAGAATTGTGTAGTATTTCTCCTTTTACTAACAGGGAGTTGGACATTATAGGTTAAACAATTAAAAGTATTTGTGGGTATATTAATTAGTACCTATAAAGGACTTCTTACACATATTCATAAATGACTTTGTAAATCAGCCCCATAATGGCTAGAGCCTGTGGCTTGTTTTGTTTCTACCCCAACCACATAAAATGCCTAGAAATTTAAACATTTATAGGATGCTCACTCCTAAAATATTGACAGCGTGTAGAGTGGTGGCCAACTATGGAAAGGCACATTTTCAGGAGTGTTAATATGCACAGGTAAGACACTAGAGATACAGGAAAACGAATTGTGTTTTAAATAGTTTTCATTGACTTATAATATTAATTTGCTTTGGCCTTCCCTAATGAAGAAACAAACAGTGTTGACTCACTATTGCCTCCAAAAAATGTGGATAGTTTAGCTCTCGCTTACTGTCAACTTTAAGCTTTCCTTAGACATATTTTGCCTTTCTCAGTTCTAGTATGGTCTTTTTGGCTTCATGACTTGTGCAGCTGTGAACTATCGTAGCCTTTTTTTTTCTCAATTACCTTGGTTATTCTTATGAACTTAGCTGAATCGGTTTTTGTGGGTGCTCACAAACTTACAACTCCATGTCCTGTTGAAGGCTTTAGTACTTACGCTACTGTGCTGAAACATCAATTCAAAATTAATCATTCACTTACTGAACTGGAATCCGATAGCTCTCTGACATTTCCCTAACTAATGATTGTTTAGGTGCTCATTTTGCAGTCGAGCTGCCAGCAGCCAGTAGAAATATTTTGCTCAACTGTCTATGTAAGTGCAGCTTTAAGAGTGCTGCACCCTTAATATTTTTCAAAATGTACACCTATGAGAAAATACAAAAGTTTTGCTTTGCTTTGTTTGCGAGGTCTGTCTGCTGCAAGTTACTTTAGATTATAAGGTGATATTAATGGTAGACCCCTTGAGTTGTACTACACATTAATTACACCCATAGTTTTTTCATTGTCCATAAGTTCAGCAGCTATTAAGACTCATGCATGTTTTGCTAAAAAGAAAGAGAGGTGATATAATGATTTTGATACAATTGTATTTTACCAGGTATCTGGCGTTCACAGTATCCCTATCTCTGTATACTATATTCAGGGCCGGTCCTAGAACTTCTGGGGCCCCGGGCGAAAGTCAAGATGTGAGGCCCCTCTAATTTGCATGTAACATCACAAGAAGTGACATCACAGAAAGTGACATGGCAGGACTATTGATCTTATTTGGCATCACTGAAGAGACCTAATGTGGATATCAGTAACATGGACAACAAGCATTTGCAATGCAATAGGTCTCGCATTTGCGAGAGTTTAAGCTATTGGCATTGTGAATGACAATGCCTGTTATTTATCTGTTTTGATAATTAACACATAAATACGTCATTGTCATTTACAATGCCAATAGCTCAATCTCCTGTAAATGCGGGACCAATTTCATTTCAAAGAAGTGTCCGCAAATGTCACAGGCTGCTTGTAAAGTAAAAGCACGCATGGTGCAGAATGCTGCAGAAAAGCATGTTGTGACTCCAGTAGGAGAAACTCATTAAAGAAAATAGTGCTTACAGATTAAATATGAAGTAAAAGGGCCATCCCTCATGGGAGGTTACAAATGAAGACAAGGAGATACTAAGGAGGTACTAACCAGCCTATTAACGAATCCGAAGCCAGCCTTTACAAATGACAATGAAGCAAGCCAATGAAAAATGTGGGTGGAGAGTGGGCGGAGCTTCAAGTCCATACTGCATTGCTTCAACTGGGTATGTCTGTGCCTTCCCTTAAGTGTGGGGTTGACAGAACACAGAAGCGAATCTGCACATAGCAAACACCTGGTCCGATGACTTCTAGAAGTTAATCAAGGTATCAATCAATTTCTGACAAAAAAATCATTATTACTAATATGCTTGCATATTCATTTATTTTATGGCTTTTTTGACAGCATATGAATTGTCTCCTGCCATTGATTTACCCCAAACTTTAATATCTTCAATGGCTAATGTAATGGATAATGTGCTGCCTGGCTAAAAACGTATAAGGTCCCAAAGGCGAGACCTATTGGCTATGTCAATGCTTGTTTTTGTAGATGCCATGTAGAGGAGATGCCTAATACCATGCACTGAAGAGGATGTGGCATAACAGCATCATCTCTGTACTTTGGTGCTGGGGAGCATAGTTCGAGTCTTGACGTTATGGTCGTAACATCCAGTAGTTCTAACAGTCAAAAAATATTTCCTTTACAAATTGAACAGCTGCTTCTAAAAAAGCGCTCCAATACTATCTGATGTATATCCCCTTTAGGGCATTGTTTTTATTTGTAACCATGTAAACATTTATAAGCACAGGCACGACCTTGTGTTCACACAGACACACACATTTAGATACTAGTGCACAGCGGGTAAATGTGAATGCACGTTTCCATAGCGTGAATCACAGCATCACCAAAGCAATAAATAATGAACCTGGGAAATGTGTTTAAAGGTTGGCTTTGCAGTAATGTTTCGTTTCCGTCCATGCCATGTTCACGAGATGTCCAGTAGCACAAACTCAAGAGGATAGAGGATGTGGCATTACGGCCACATCTATCTACTTTGGTGCTTGGGAACAAGGTTTGAGTCTTGATGTTAACTTAAAGCCCTATAATTCTGGGCAAAGCACTACATTTTCCTGTCTGTGCAAAAAATATATATTCTTCCGTTATGACACTAGTGGTCCTGTAGAGCACTCCAATACCTTCGCAAAATTTTGCCTACATATAAAAAATGCGCTATAACAGATACAGCTGCGAACTTTGAAGCTGAGGATTATTATGGTGTAAATATGGTCTATTTGCCTACTTTTCAAGTGCCTAACAGTAAAACAAAAAAAAAATATTTCGGAAGATAACTACTGCTTTGAGAAAGCGCTTCAATACAATCTGCCTTATTTACTTTAAAGGCACGGATTCTATTTTTCACCATTTAAACAATTACAGGCACAGCCCCATTTATTCACAGATTTATATAATAGTGCACAACGTCTAAATGTGCATGTATGTTTCTATAGCGTGCCTGAGAACATCATAAGAGCTCTACAGCACAGCTGCCCAGGGGCCATCTCACCCAGTCTTTTAAATAGAAACAAGGACACACCCGTCTCACACACCTACGGTCCCAGCACTCAGCCTCATAGCACTAACAGCTGCAGCTACAACAGCACTTGTTTATACGCTTTTTTGATTCGTTTTAGGTCACATTAAAAAAAAAGTCTGCTATGTCTCCCTATCGTGAGGGGTAGTCTCAAGGCCCGTAACTGCAAATAAACACACACACACTCGATATTATTGGACGGAAGAATGCACTGTGCTGTGCTTTTCCCCATCATCATTTATTTATTCCCGCAACTGCGGGGCCGGCGGCGGGGCCCCCCTGAGCGCGAGGCCCTGGGCAGCTGCCCATACCGCCCATGGCTAGGACCGGCCCTGACTATATTCAACACCCAGCGTGCCAATGTCCCAGGTCCACTGCAATTCCTCTGCTCTTTCTCATCATCCGAACATTGCATACTACCCCCAGGGGTGTCTTCTTACCGATTTAATGTTGAACCGGAAGCTATATCCGACTTCTTGGAGATACAAATGGATAAAAATGTTGTCATTTACAATGCCAATAGCTCTAACTTTGGCAAAGGCGAGACCGTTGCATTGTAAATGCTTGTTTTTGTAAGCATGCATAAACAGTACGTTCGTAAATTATCACATGCTAGAACTATCGTACTGAACATTTAGGAAAGTTCAGCCTATTGTTCTGAAACTGTTTCCTAGAGGTGGGGTTGCCTTCTCTTCTAACTTTCTGTAACCAGGACAACGTCACTTTCATGCATGAAGGTTTGATCTTTATGCACAGCTTGGCAGGGGGTGAAGGGCCGCGTCGGTTTTGTGCTCCTGCTCCCTCCTCTCTCTCTCCCCAGGTCCTGTTAATGTTCACAGCATGTTGTACCTCATAAGTAGAAGTACCACGTCTCGAGCAGGCAGCACACCCCTCCGCCGCACAGTGTTCTCAAGGCTGAGAAGCTCTTTAGGACAACGAGAGGTGGACCAACGGGACGCCGCTGTACCTGTGGTGAGTGCTGTGTTTATAAGAGGTCACTTCCCTTCCCATAGTAGCTCCTCACAGCTAAAACAGCTCTATCGGCCTTAGAAAATGGACTCACTCTTAGAACAATGATGCGCAAAGTCATTCAATTAAAATCATGTTGATGTAATTGCATGGCTGTTCTTCAACTGAGTCCCTTTATTATCACTACCCAATGTATTCGACATCCCGATGCCATATTAACGAGGTCAAATCCGGCGCACCATACATATTGTGACTTTGTGTATATTGCTTGGCTTAATATCACTCTCTAGAATATCCGCCCAAAGTATGCTATACGTGGTACACACACTACAAAAGAAGATTTTTTACTGTCACAAATACTTCAGGCCCAGCAACCCGTTTTAGAAACTTAAATGAAACAAAGTGCTCTGAAGAGGGCACGGACGACATGTTTTGCTTTCTTAAACACATCACATAGCATAACATGATGTTGTATAGCACGACATAACAACACACAGAATAGCATAACGTCACACCAGATGCACCCACAGAATATCTAATTCCTCTCTGATCGACATGATACAACTCCACCCAGGACGGTGTCAACCGCGCCGAAACTCACCCATAATGCAAGTCTAAGTGTACAAAGCTCTCTCCGAAGTGGGTTAAAGGTGACATGTTCCACTCTATGTAATTCACAAGTATTAGACGACATGACATGGCCAATAGCTGCATATTGCTTATCAACAAAGCATGTTCAGCATTTTCTGCACCGAGAAGCCATGCACTGCCAAATGTTGTACTTTACAAAAAAAAACTAACAATGGCATGGATGTGCTGTCGGTGACTCCATCTGGGGACTTTTTTTGTATACATTTCTGATACAATAATCCTATTATGATGCACCTATCTAGTGGCACCATAGGCTTCCATTAGCAACAGAGTTCCTAATGAGTTACCAACAGTGCATATAGCTTCTTTTCAGGAGTGTGTAGGAGTTTGGTGCTGGACAAGTCAAGTAAAGGCGCTTCCTTTGTTTCAGGTCCCTCTGAGGTATGGTTCAAACAGGACACTCTGGGACAGATTCATCAATAGTTCACGCAGTGCAACACAGCAAGACAACTTTCTGAGCTGCGTGAAAAGGAGAGGGCAGGAATGTGCTATATTTCCAATTTATGGCCAATTCTTGCTCTCTGCCTGCGCTGGCACACAATCTGCTGCCTCAATCAATCAATCGGGTGTTTTTTAAGCGCTACTACTCACCCGTGAGGGTCTCAAGGCACTGGGGGAGGGGGGTTTCGCAGGTTCCAGTCCATCAAGGAGGGGGTCTGTCGAAGAGCCAGGTTTTGAGGTTTCTTGTGAAGATGGGGAGAGATGTTGTCTGTCTGAGGTGGAGAGGGAGGGCGTTCCAGGCTCTGGCCTCGAGGAAGGAGAAGGAGCGGCCTCGTAATCTGGTCTTTCTGTTGAAGGGGACCACGGCGTAGGAGAGCTGGGCTGATTGTAGGGTCCTTTGGGGTGCGTGGAATTTGAGTCGGCTGTACAGGTATGCTGGTCCGGTGCTGTGGAGGGCCTTTGTGAGCGTGGGTGAGCATCTTAAAGGTGACTCTAGCTTCGATGGGGAGCCAGTGAAGTGTGCGCAGATGCTGGGAGATGTGGCAGTGTCTTGGTAGGTTGAGGACCAGTCTTGTGGCGGTGTTCTGGATGTTCTGTAGCTTGCGTGTGAGGTTTTTGTTTATTTCGGCATAGAGTGCTTTGCCCTAGTCAAGTCTGCTGGTGACCAGGGCGTGAGTGACGGTCTTTCTGTGTTCGAGGGAGATCCATTTGAAGATCTTGCGTAGAAGGCATAGGGTGTGGAAGCAGGAGGACGAGATGGCATTGATCTGGTGATCCATTTTGAGTTCGGAGTCTGGGATGATTTCCAGGTTGCGTGCGTGGTCCGTGGGGGTGGGCGGCTTCCAAGGGCGGGGTGCCACCAGATGTCGTTCCAGGTGTCGGGGTGTGGGCCCATGATGAGTACATCCGTTTTGTTGGTGTTTAGTTGAAGGCAGCTGTTTTTCAGCCATTTGGCGACGGCTTCCGTGCCTTCTCGAAAATTGTTTCTGGCGGTGTTGGGTTCATTCGATACCAAGAGGATGAGTTGGGTGTCATCTGCGTATGACACAATGTTGAGTCCGTAGGTTCTGACGTGGGGGCGAGCGAAGCCACGTAGACGTTGAAGAGTGTAGGGCTGAGGGATGACCCCTTGGGGACTCCGCAGGTGGTTGGTGTAGGGTCCAAGAGAAAAGGTGGGTGTCTGACCCGCTGCGTTCTGCCGGAGAGGAGGGAGCGGATCCTGTTGAGGGCCTTGTTTTGAATCCCTGCGTTGTGGAGTCTGTGTATTAGACTGTGTTGAACGCCTCTGAGAGGTCGAGGAGGATGAGGGCTGCTGTTCCTTCTTTGTCCAGTAGGGTGCAGATGTCGTCTGTTGAGGTGAGGAGGGCCGTTTCCGTGCTGTCGTTTTTTCTGAAGCCAGATTGGGAGGAGTCGAGGATGTTGTGCTCCACAAGTACCAACGCAGGCACACTTGTAGCATGGTGTAAGAGTGCCTGCGTTGCAAGCAGCGTTGTTTTTGTCAGGAAGGGACACTGTCCTGCACAAAAACAATCCTCTGAGGATTTCCCTCTAAAGAGGAAACAGCAAAGAGAAATGAAAACATTTCCCCGCGTTGTGCCTCTTGTGGAAAGGCGTGGCATTTGACACATTCCCAGGTTTACCAGTGGAAGTAAATCTCAGAATGCGCCAAAATCCATGGGTAGATGTGTGGAAACATATACACTCCACCCGTAGAACACCTTCCCGGGCCAAATTAATGAAAGGCAGCAACTTGCGCTGCCTTGCGTTACCCCAGATTTACCTATCAATGCAGGGCCATGCAACATAGCCTTGTGTTGCTTGCTAAATCTGACTTAGGGTTTGCATTGCCCTCGCGACACTCTATGTGACAGAAGGGCAACACAATCCCTTGGTAAATCTGGCCCTCTGTCTTCTGCTATGCGCAGAGTAACACTGCCTTGAGTTACTGTGTCCTGGAAAGATGTTCCATGAGTGGAGCTTGGGTGTTCCCATTCAACCACCCATGGATTCTGGCACATTCCCAGATTTAGCAGCACTGGTAAACCTGGGAATGCATCACAAATCTATGCCTTCCCACCAGAGGCACAACAAAGAGAAATATCTTTATTTCTCCTTGTTGTTTCCTCTTTTTAAGTATGTTGCATTTTGCAGCACACTTAAAATAAGGAAAAAACCTCAGAGGATTGTTTTCATGCAGGGAGACGTCTCTTCCTGCACAAAAATAACCCTGCCAGCAACGCAGGCACCCTTGCACCATGCGCTATGCAGCAGTTTGTGCACCAAGGCAGGAAGAGAGCAGTAATGCACCATATATTGGTAAATATGGCACATTCCTGCCCTTTACCTTTCACGCAGCGCAGCACATCAAGTTGTCTCGCTTCATTGAACTATTGATGAATCTTGCCCTTAGTGTATCCTCTTTTTTCTTGCCTCTTTCTCTGCCCCTTAGTGAGTGGGTGACTAATTGTACCCCTCCTCTGGAACAGTGCCCCTTTATTTTGATTAGACGTTCTGTGGTTGGAGCACGGGCACTGGACCATAACCTGCTCTTGGTCCCCCTTCCTTTCCTTATTGATACATCCTCTTGTCTGTAGCCAGGGGTGCAGAAACCCCCCCAAATTAGCAGCTTAAGTGGGGGCTCCCACTGGGACTCATAAGCTGGTGAACTCAGGGCCGGCTCTAGGGCTGTGCAACCGGTGCCACCGCACTGGGTGCTGACTTCCTGGTGGCAACGTATTTGCAGGTGTGTTATGTTTTTAAAGCACCTGCTGCTGCGTTTGTCAAGTTAACTCCTGTGGTTAATGTTCTTCCTGGAGAGCGATTGGAGTTTTGTATAGTTGAGGTTCTGTAAAGGTAGTACGGAGGGTTAATATGCCTACTGCACAGAACGTGCACCATGTAGATTACAGAGTGCATATAATGTAAATAGGTCAGCAGGTCACTGCTTTTAAACGAGACATCCTTTTGTTCCTTGCAATTTATAACTTAAAGTCCTAATATAGAATAGTGATGTATTAACTTTCATCATATAACTGCATACACACTGCAAAGTATACATTAGAGCATAGATTAATGTTGCAAAAAGGGTTAATTTGGGTAGAAATCGATTATTATTATTATTAAACAAAACTCCCAACTATACTGTTTCTTTTTTTTCTTCGACTCGGAGTTTGTGCTTCTCCACACCAAGCACTCCTAAACTATACAGCCTACCAGTATGAATGACATGTGACTCCTACACTTTTAGTCCTTTGGCTTATGTAACATTCCCTTTAAGCTGATTTGCACACATATATTTGATTGTCTCTGTGTAATGTGTGTATGATGTAAAGTACTCTGATAACCTTTACTGGTACGAGTGGTGCTTTACAACTAATTCAATGCATCTGAGAGAGAGTGGTTATGGAGACTTGGTGACTGTTAAAGGGTGCTAGTGAGAAAATCCGTGGTGGAGGTGGTCATTGGGGGGTGCCAACTACCATTGTCGCACTGGGCGCCACCAGCCCTAATGCCGGCCCTGGATGAACTGCGTCCACTTAAACACTGCTACCAAATACCATGATAGAGTGTTGGGAGCTTTCAGGTGGCTTGCACATGGATGGAAAGATATTTAGAAAAAAGTTAAAAAGTTGAAAACACAGAGAGAGGAATACATTAGAAAACAATGACTGAGTAACGTAGTATGACAGAGTAAGATATGAAAGGAAAAGTAACTATGAGAAAAAAAGATGGGTAGATACAACAGGAAAAAAACGAAAGAGAAAGAAGGTGTGACAGGAAGGAAGGTAGGATGAAAGGTTGAATGAATGACTCGATGGAAGAGGAAGAGGATTGGCTGATAAAAGTGTGAATGGATGGAAGTATTGAAGAATGCACAGATGAAGAAGAGAGTGAATGGATGGTTAAAAAATTGAGGATACATGAACATATTGATGGGTGAATGAAAAGATGGACTGATGGGGCAATGGGTGGGTATCTGTAAAGGTGAACGTCTGGGCACATGGATGAATGAATAGATGGAAGGATAAATGAAAGGAGAGTGAAAGGAACTCTTTTTAGGAAGCTTGCATTTGCGAGCTATGCGCGCTCGCTCTGAACAGAGGTATATTTCAAGTGGGGGTATTTTAATTTTATGGCTACTCCCTCGTGTGTAGCTCCGTCTTTATATACAAGGACCCTGATCTAACCACTCAACGGTCTCTATCAAAATAGGAAAGCTTGAGTTGGAGGTGTACCTGCACCAATGCGCTCTACAATTTATGTCGACTGCTGGCTGGACATTAGTATGACCTTGCGAGACGATGTGTGCCTTTGATGACCCCCTGTAGGGAACGATGACTTGGGGGCCCCCATCATGGAATTTTGAATATATGTTTCATTTCTACCCCCACACTCCTTATTTTCCATGACAGCAGGTAGGACGCACTCCCTTTCTGTCAATCCTTATGAGTTGGCCAGACTTTGGTGTGAATCTGTGTCACCGGTTGGTATTTCTGCCCCAAATCCAGCCATTGCAAGATTTCCCCGCCAAAATGGGGAATAACTGCTCGGACCTCGGAGTTACCAGAGCCTTTAATGGGCAGTGTTCCCATATTTTGGAAAAAAGACACTGACATTTTCTGCCTGCTCTGTGCAGTCAGAAAGTGTCAACTGGGGTACCAGTGTGCAATGGGGGTGGGGTGTTTGTAGAGTTCTGGGGCACGCTCGTACCTATGCGAGGGGAGCATTTTCCAATCCTCCCACCCCCATATTGCTATAGGGCGCTTGGCAATGGTGTTACTCGCAGTCCCTGCTCCCGATGCAAATCTAGCAGGGCAGGTTTAAAACTAGCGGGTCCCGCGTTTTCAGACTAGGAAATGTGTGCCAAAGTGCAGGGATGGGTGAAAATGTGACATTCTTTGCAACCCTTTAATCAGGACTACAGAGAACTAAGTCATGACTGTGCCAATCTGCAAAATTGTATATGCATTTTAAAGCTCGCTAATGCACAGTGTACTGATGGGTGTGAAAGATGGCGAGTCAATCTCAGAATAAGCCAGCTCGCCTTGCAACCTCTTCCAGGCCAACAAAAGCCGCCTCTCTTTTGATAGATTGAATTTTGGTATCCTCGCCTGATGTCTACGCACACAAGAAGGACTCTTGCTTCTTCACAAGTCATGATGGGACGTGTGTCTGCATGGAAGGATGAGTGTGACTGCAACAATCTTTGTACATCTGTCTGTCAGCAATGGAGAGAAAGAAAATCACGGCCTTGCGCCAGCCTCCAAACCTTTACCCATGCATTAAACTCCAATATTACTCAGTGTTAATGGCAACTCTGTTGATATGATTTAAAGGATTGGTGTTTATTAAGAGCGTTATTATCACTAATTATATTGGTCCTTCTTGAAAACTCCCTAGGTCTGCAGGTTGAACAATACTGAATATAAAGTCGGAGACCACGGCCTTTGAGTGATTTTTGATTTGATGTAAATGTGCTCAGCGTTTTTAATTTTTTTTTAATATTCCTTTAACTTAAAGGAAAACGAATCTATTGCTTACAGATGGGCTCATCAGGCTCATCTGTAATATGAATTTGGCAATCCCAAGTATAAGACCAAATAAAAAACAGATCGTCCCTTGTGAGTTGGCAATCAGACTAATGGTATGGTTAGTTACATAGCTCATAATGACCATGATAAGGGCTGAAGCGCTTTGAGGACAGATAGCACGCTACTCTAGCGAGACCCAGTGTTGGTAGAAAGAAGTGTTTGTTGTTTGCTAAGGTTAGTGAGTGCGAGTTGTTGTGAGACCACATTAGTAGGTAGCAGTCACAGCTGTAAATGTTTTATGCTGAGTGTTTAGTTCTGTTAGCCTTAATAACGAGGAGAGTTTCGTTTTTTTTGTGTACATAAGTAAGCTAACTGTCGATTGATAACATTCGCAGTTGCCTTTTAAATTAGTATAGGGAATTCTTGGAAAGTAAGAACTTAAGAAAAGGCTGCCACACACCATGCCAGGTAGGCATGGGAAAAGGGCCATTGAGAAATAAATCTTGTAAAGAAGGCACCTGGGGCACTGAAAATGGGTAAACGGGGCAAGGATAGTGGACAGTGCTGCATGGGGACAGCATGTGCTTGAAGAAACTCTCCTCATTTATTGACAGCGGTGTCAATGCAAGATCAAATTTCCTGAAACCAGTAGTCAGATTTGAGATTTTTTTAAACTGTAGTAGCTGCTCCGGCCAGAATACAACCATGCCACATACCCACTGGGCACAACCACCTTCCACCTGCGGGCCATATGTAAAGGGCGCATGGCATTAGACCATGCTCAAGAAGAAATGGGGGCATGGCTTCTGGCCACAGGCGACAAGCCACTTGTTTGCCCAGTGCTTTCTAGGCACACTAGGCCACGCACAGTTGGTAATGGGGTGAGAGGAAGTGGATGCAAGGCTTGGTTCGGATCCCAGAGCCCTAATCCAAACCTTTGGAGACAAAAAGGCACCGCTAGAGGGCAGGTAAGGTTTCAGTTTATTATTATTACTGTCAGAGCCTACTTCATCTCATAAAGCTGTTCTAGTAACTTGCTACAGGTCGAATGGTTTGTGAATATTTACACAGCGTTGAAGTTATATATATATCGCATATACCTTCTGGAAAATATTTTCTACGCATTAATAGATCAATAATTCGAATTACTTTGACCCTATTTTAAATGTATTCAATAAACATTTTAAATTAATGCACCCCTTAAAAACCAAGAGGCTCAGCTGCAATAGAAGTAATGCTTTAATGCAATACTGAAGGAAAGGGCAAGTGTGGTTGTAGATTGGGGATGTACTTGTGCTTTAAGAAGCTCTTCAGTTTCTGACACACGTGTTCGCACTAACCTTCTCTTGCAAGTCACTGCCCAGAAAGAGAGCGGAATAAAGATACATTAAATATTATCTTCTTTCTTTACTGTTTTTTCATGCATCAAGTTAGCATTTCCCTTTCCCACACTATAAAATGCAAGTGGATTGCGTACAGCAGATAAAATGCGTGCTAAATTGCAAACTCAGAAAGCTTTAGACAATCATGTACATTTTCATTCCACCACCTTGGGAAGTGTGAAAATGATAACATGCATTTTAAAATGTAGTAAAATAGAACCATATGCAACTGAAAGAAAATATTTGCACTCAGGACTGCAAGCCTTGATTAGACCCTCCCAGCACAGCCTCACCACTACTCACTATTACTTTCCCAGGGGGGAACACTTGCATTCCTTACCTGTAAGAAGTCCCGCTTCTTAGGGTGGGACTCCCGTGGTGAGGCAAAGGGTGATTAGTGACACTGAAGCATTTCCTCAATGTCAGCGGGACCTTCCGAGACTAAGGGCAACCCGGAGGGGTAATAAGCAAAACCTGAGAGCGAATTACCTGCAACATAACATTCTGCACTTCTCATGGGGGGGGTCATCTGGCTGCAGGGAGTGGATGTCAGAAAAGTTAGATTTTAGGTCTGGAATCTTTCACTGCCATCACAAAGGTAAAGATTCCTGACTTTATTTGCCAAGTTTAAACTTTGCACAAACCCATAGTGCACAAAGTATTTTCTTCCAATTACCGAATGTTCCTTTTTCACATTGTAAATTGTAATTTAATTTCTCCTTTCTGCGAAGGAAGGATGTGTCTCACTGTATTGGAACTGCCTGGGCATGGGACCTGTGTCGCTTAGAAAGTCACAAACAATTAATATGAGCTAACCGAATAAAGTTACAATCTCTGCATAACTGCAGCTCTTTGTGTGTGTGTTTTTTTAAATAGAATTTTACTGCTTATGCGGCTGCCTCTGCTTTGTTCAGCTCTCCGCCACAGCAAAAACGTAACAGCGACACATAATTGATTGTGTTTGAGAAAAGGACACATTTCACACCTCGAGCAAGGGTAATACTTAAAAACTCATTGACCCTCAAAGCACTAAACCACAAAGCTGTAAACATGTAGCGTTGTTTTGCATGTCTAGTTTTCAAAATTAACCAGACCTGTTAATTTTATAGAGGAGAACCATGATAGTGCTGCCTAATGCAACAGTTCATCAATTCAGTTTTTCATAGAAATCTGAGAGAAATTGAGATATTGGTTGAGCGGGTGAAAACGTACTCGAGCAACAAGCACAATTGCTATCAGAGTGAATCACAAAAAGTCACAAAAATAACCTGTGCTTAACCCTCTGGTAGCTTTGTACAAAAGCAGACAGGCTTAACTTAGAGGCAATGTGCAAAATAAGCACACAGCACACAAACAGTAATAAAGGAAAAGCAAAACACAAGAAGAACCCCATATCAATTTAGGAAAATAGAATAAAACGTATTAAATAGTTTGACACCAAAACAATCAAAATCCTATCAGTAGAACCAGAGATATGCAATTTGAAAGAATTAAAGTACGTGTAGCTCCTAAAAGCACACAGCTCAACTTAGGTTATCTGTCATGCTAAACATGGGGAAAGTCTCAAATTCAGGCCGTCTGATTACAGTCATCAGTTTAGTCCTGCTGAAAAAGTTACCTTCTCAAAGTTGGGAATGTTCAGTTCTCGGTGGAGAAGGCCATGAGGAGCAGGGAGAGCGTCGTGGGAGGTAATCAGTGTAGCGCGAAGAGCACGCTGTGTGTCACAGACAGTCGTTGCTGTACAAATATATTTATGTCTGTGTAGTTGCCCCCCAACTACAACGCATCCTCTGTTGTCTGTGTGGTTGCCAATCCCCCTTTGCCAGTCTTCTCCCCTCAACCACGCCCTTCTCTTCCTTCCTCACTATAGTCCTCCATCGCTTCCTCACTCCATGTTGCAATACAAAAAGGGCTATGATGAAACAGCTGTTTAAAAAAAACAACAACTTTAAAAACAAATTTTTTATTAGTTCTAGGCACACTGCACAACAGCCATGGGCACGATCAGTTGGCTTTGCCAATGCTTGTTTATAACAGGTAGTCAAAGTTCCAAGGTGGTACATGTCTGAACAGGGCTCATTTATAGACAAAACAGACAACTGAATTTCTGTCACGCTCAGGTTTCAAGGTGACCATTCGCAATGACCGATCTTTTTTTCCTAGTTCTGTGACCTCACTCTACGCTCGAGATAGAAAGATGGCAACAATGGTAGTCTCACTGTCGACTATGACCGGACCCAACAATATAATGTAAGCAGGTGGACCCCTGTGGTTAAAAATGCCCTTATCCAACAAGGTACCACCAGTTGACCACTCACCACTGGGCAGATCTGATTAATTTAGTAATTCAATCACTTATTTGTAGCGTTCTTTTCACACCTAAGGGTATCCAGGCACTATCTCCATTGCGAGAAAGGTATTTGCCAATACAAATCGGCCAAGGTTTGGCTGGCAAGCTTCCTGAGCAAAAAAAAAAAAAAAAGCTGTAAGTATTTTCTGAAGCTCTCATCACCAATCCCCGGTGAGACTGACATCAGAAACCTTACCCTTTCATAAAATAGATTTAACCATTCAAATCACTTTTTGGAAAAACTTTAGAAAACTTCAAAACAAATTCTTTTTTTGGCACCAAAGCGTAATTCTGAAAAACATAAAAGAGATATAAAGGCCATTATTCGATGCCACCTTGTATGTCTCATGAAAGCATGTGTAAGAGCCATGGGCTATCTATCCTGTGTTACCGGAACTACTTTGCATGTTGCTGGTTTATAATTAATGCAAACGATTGTCAGCAGTTTGACAGGTTCCAAGAATAAATTAATAATGTACGTGTTCAACCTGTCTGGAAGCCATTATTGTAAAGCCATTATTGTAAACGCATTTATGCACACGTGTTCACTTTAATTTATGAATATCTTTCTTGATTCATGAGGTCATACTTTGGGTCAGCCGCTTCATGATCTTAAGCAGGGCACGCGCCACCGTTTGCACCAGGGGGGCCAAGAGACAGGAGACTGTCAGGGCAGGCAACTGTAGATCTTCGTGGCTTATATTTTGGCATACAACTGCTCCTATACCCCACTGCCAGAGTCTGGTAGGGTTCTGTGCCTTATGCAAGCCATGCCCCTTCATTCATGTCTTTTCCTCATGATTGTTAGTGTATCCCTTCATCTTTCTGATGCTTTTGTAATGTATTCTAATTGCTCTACAGGCGGGGGTATGGGTAGCATAGTAAATGCCTTTCATTGGCTCACGGTTACACTTACCACAGGTTTGGAAAGGTGAGGGAATCCGATATTAGATTGTTATGGAATGAAATGAGAGGGATCAGCAATATGTTCTTTAGTTTGTTATGGTAAATACAGCTTGTAGTTCTTGGGGTCGACACTGAAGAGTTGTTGGAATTCAGTAAATGCTCCCTGTCCTCGCATCCGCTGGGGAACAACAGAGCTTGGGCTAGCCCATAAGGCAGGCAGGCTGGTGTTACTGCATAAACACAGCACCCCAAACATTGCATTTAGGGGACACGAGAGGAGGACAAGAAATGAATGAGTGAACATGGTTTTGCCTGCTGAATGTAAGGTTATTGGATAATGTATGAAATCAGTATCTTGTATAATGCCATCTAACTTGCATGTGAAAAGGGAAATGCACACTTGGAGAGTGTAGGATGGGAGGTTTTCCAATTCAGCTTGGAATTCCTTCAATGAGTAACCATTAGGGGCATGCTGGCACATGCAGGCCAGCGGCTGACATCACAGCCCGTGGTTATTCATGCGGGGGGAACCTGTTTTCTCAGCAATGAACTGGATGAAGGATGTTTGCAGACACAGCAAAACCAAGCCCCCGATCAAACAGATGAGCACCTCGAAAAGCACAAAAATATCTGTGCCAAGATGGTGGCAGCACAAGAGTGCAAGCCTCGGAGCTGTTGTACTGAACTGCATAATATCACAGACAAAGGAGTGCTTCCTTCTAGTTTTCAAATATAATAGTCCAAGAAAGAAGTTCCACAGCGGATCAACCAGAAAGCACCTCCAATTTCCAAAGTCCCTTAAAATGTTCAGTCTTATTGTGCTGTCAACCTCCAGGACCTGCTGTGGTTCGGTCCCACTGGAATTCCAGACAGAAAATATAAAGAATAGTGGAGGCAGCACCAAACTTGAAGTAAATCAACACGACCAAAGTTTTTTTATCAAAAAATATATTTTTCTTTTTATTGTCGTATTTTCAAAGTGCACAGGACAGCCAACGCGTTTCGCTCCCCAACCATGGGAGCTTCGTATGGGCATTTATACTAGATGGTTTTTCTCACAGTTGTGCAGTCAAATTTGAAAAAAGAAGAACTGGCCAGTATAATGGTATATAAACTAGTGCAGGTATTCAAAGTAGAAATAGGGTATCCAAAGCGTCGAAGTCCGTCAGGTTATTCACACAAATAGCATAACAGATTATATTAATATCCAAGGTTGTCGTAACGCAAAGCGACGTATGTGCAGTCCTTGATAAGCTGCTAAAACACACGTGCTTCAAAGGTTTACCAAAGCGTGACGGCCCACGACGGATTTTCTCAAAAAACCAAAAGGCTGTCCATCACATTGTATCAATACAACATAGCCTGCACTAAATAAGGTGAGATTTTTTTTTATTGGCATTTCAAAACATTTACATACAATTTGGCAGAAACGCTGACATGTTATCAGAAGAACAGTAATGTTACAATTCGACTTGTGCGCATCGTTCTCATCAATGTCAACAGTGGTCATCCGGCATATATCGCAATCCCTCGTACCTCGAAACCCCACAGTAAAGGCTCAATAATCGTCATCTGTGTACTTCCCTCCTTCATTGCCACCCTCCCCTCACCCTACAGTTCATTGACCTTACATTAGACTACAATTTTTATCGATATTCAAACCCTCACATGCACCACCGTTGTCAGTCCGTCTATTGTATCTATTCTGTCATAGCTCCATCGCGTTGCGTTGTGTGTTCCCGCGCATCGCCCATCCCTAGGTCTGAACACGTGTCCCCAGAATCACCTTTGTCCGTCACAGACTGCTTCTCAAGATATAATACCCAGTAGTTCTTTGGACGGTTACGAGGGGGTAATAACTCACTGTACAATCCCGTTTGTGTACAACAATATAGCATGTCCCTGGACCATCTGGCTAGCGTCGGGGTAGGCCCTTTCATCCAGGTGATCGCTACGCAGCGCCTAGCCACTAGGAAAGCTATATCAACCAGTCTGCGAAACTCTGGGGCAACATCTTTAGAGTACCCTATTAGTGCAAGCAACGGTGAGGGGGACAATGATAAATCAGTTACCCTATTCGCCTCCGTGTAGAACGCGCGCCAGAAATCCGCAATCTTTGGGCACAGCAGGCAAGGTGTAAAAAATTTGCAGTTTGCTCTGAGCATCTTTTGCAGTTGGGAGCATTCGCAGCCCATATCGGAACAGACGCTCGGGTGTATAATACACCCTATTAAGAAATTTAAAATGCAACAGTCGGTGTTGGCCGTTAAGGGAGGCTCTCTTGACGTTAGCGCAGCAATATTTCCATTTGTCCTCTGGAAGATCAGTCCCTATATTTGTCTGCCACGCTAATCTGGGTTTCGCATAATGCATTGTTTTCTCCCCCAGCGTGACACGATAAAGTTGCGATATTAGATGGGCTGGAGTCTTAGCCGTGGCTACATATTCATATGACAGTATCGTTGGCGGTTCCTCCATATCCTCCCCTAGCAAGGCCCTTAGAGCTAGTCTCACCCGGTGGAATTGGAATCTAGCCAGTGGCGGGGCGCTCGGTCCATCTCCCACAACCACTTCTTCCCACTTACGAGCCGCGCCATTAAGAAACAGATCGCCCATGGTGGTAATGTTTAACTTAGCAAGTGATGACAGGACACCTTTGTCTTTGTAAGGTCCCAGCCACGAGCACCACTCCAATCTGGCCTCCGGTGCATACAGCAGCGAGCAGGCCTGTGCATCCTTAAGATAGTGCCAGGTGTGTGTCACAGCATTCAACGAGTCTAATAAACCCGTACGTCGATCACAGGGCTGTGCCATGAGTGCCGGCAACGGTGTAGGGTCAGCGACTATTCCCTCGATAAGTATATGCGGGGCATTGGCAGGACCGTGCATCCATCCATACGGGTGAGCGCCCTGAGCGGTGCGATAATATAATTCCAGATCCGGGGCCTGCAGGCCCCCGTCCACGTATGGACGCATAAGGATATTCCACAATCAATCAATCAATCAATCACGGCATTTATAAAGCGCGCTACTCACCCGGGAGGGTCTCAAGGCGCTGGGGGAGGGGGACCGCTACTGCTCGAACAGCCAGGTCTTGAGCTGCCTTCTGAAGGAGAGATGGTCCTGGGTTCACCGAAGGTGGGTGGGGAGGGTGTTCCAGGTCTTGGCTGCCAGGTAGGAGAAGGATCTTCCTCCGGCGGTGGCTTTGCGGATCCGTGGTATGGTGGCGAGGGCGTGGCTGGTCGATCGTAGCTGGCGGGTGGGCGTGTAGAAGGTCATGCGGACGTTGAGGTACTTGGGGCCCAGGTCGTGGAGAGCCTTGTGTGCGTGGGTGAGGAGTCTGAACGTGATCCTCTTGCTGACGGGGAGCCAGTGCAGGTCTCTCAGGTGTCCGGTGATGTGGCTGTGTCGTGGGATGTCCAGGAAGAGTCGTGCGGAGGCGTTCTGGAATGCGCTGGAGTCTTTTTTGAAGTTTGGCTGTGGTTCCGGCGTAGAGGGTGTTCCCGTAGTCCAGGCGGCTGGTGACGAGTGCCTGGGTGACGGTCTTCCTGGTTTCAGTGGGGATCGATCTGAAGATCTTGCGGAGCATGCGCAGGGTGTTGAAGCATGAAGATGAGATGGCGTTGACTTGTCTGGTCATCTACAGGGAGGAGTCCAGGATGAAGCCCAGTTTGCGTGCGTGGTCTGTTGGCTTGGGAGCGGTGCCCAGGGCCACACCTCTCTTGGTTGCTTACCAGCCCAGACCAGACGCAACACCAATGTGTGTAACTGTCTGAAAAATGCTCTAGACAATACCATGGGAATGTTGCTAAATAGAAACAGAAAACGGGGGAGTACAATCATTTTTAGCAGTGATATGCGACCCATCACTGAGAGAGGAAGGGCAATCCATTTTTCTACGTCGTCTTCCTGTTTGGAAATGGCCACGCCATAGTTTTCTCGTAGGACCACCTCCGCGTCCGTGTGGCGTATCTGACCGAGTCATTGGTCCATTGTATAGGGTAGTCCGTGTCCACCCTGCTCGTGGCTGGGGTGAGTGGAAACATCACAGTTTTGTTCCAGTTCACTCCAATTCCAGAGAGCGAACCAAACAAGACCACCTCTCTCAATACCAGCGAGAGGTTAGTCTCCGGGTCTCTCACGTAGAGTAACGTGTCGTCAGCGTACGTGGACACTATCAGATTGTACCCTGGGAAACGACTACCGCGGTGTCCATGATACTCGTGAAGGGCACACGCAAGGGGCTCCGCAACCAAGGCATAAAGTAGAGGAGAAAGGGGGCACCCCTGTCTAGTTCCGCGTCCAACACTAAAGGGTTCCGTCGTGAACGCACCTATGCGGACTCGTGCCGACGGAGAGGTATAGAGCGTGTTTAGCAATTGTAGAAAAAGTTCTCCAACACCCATGCGTAGTAACACCGCACGCAGAAAAGGCCATTCGACCGAATCGAACGCCTTTTCCATATCAAGGAAGACCGCCACCGCCGATACTTCCTGTTGTGTGTGCTGGAATGCTGCAAACACTGTTCGTAAATTATAGGTCAAAGTGCGGTTGGGGACGAATCCCGCTTGCTTGGGGGCCACTAGGGTCGGTATCAGAGGGCTGATACGGTTAGTGATGATTTTTGCGAAGATCTTGGCGTCCACATTGATAAGCGATAACGGTTGGTAGGAGGCACAGTCCTCTGGAGGCTTGCCAGGCTTAGGAAGCACTATGATGACAGCCTCTCGCATTGTTGGAGGCATCTGCCCGTCTTCCGCAATCTGCTCTACCAGTTTCAGTAATTTAGGAATAAGCAGGTCGGGAAACGTCTTATAGAAAGAGGCCGGGAATCTATCGCTACCCGGTGCACTGCCTGCCCTCATAGATGACAACGCCAAGACAATTTCTTCCCGCTCAAACGGACGCGCTAAAAACTCATGGTGAGTGTTAGTGAGCCAAGGTAATTGGATATGAGTTAAGTATTCCATGATACGTTCTTCCGATATCGGCCCTCTAGAGGCATATAGGTTAGCATAATACTCCCAAAAACGGGCCGCTATCTGAAATTCGTCCAGTTTGTCACCCGTGGTTGGAGACCTAAGAGCAGACAGTATAACATTTGCCTACGTTGTTTGGCCATCTTGGCCAGGACCACACCCGGACGCTCACCCTCTGCGTATGACCTGGGAATGGCACACTTCCCAAGATGTTTCACCTCAGCGTCTGCCTCGTCATGATACTCTCTAATCGTCTGCGCTAGTTCCTGTGTCAGATCTTTGTTTGGAGCACGCGAACGACGCGCCTCGATGTCTTTTAGCCTGTTCTCTAAGGGCGTTAGGCGGCTCCGAATGGACTTGAGGACACCAGCGTGCTTGGAGATAATGACTCCACGAATGTACACTTTAAAGGACTCCCATACCGTAAGGAAGGAGTCTACCGTGCCCTCATTCCTGTTAAATAATTCTTCAATGGCAATAGCCAGTTCCTCACGGAAAGCATCATCCAACAGTGAGTATAGAGGTAATTGCTCAGAGAGTAGCTAATAATCAATACGAGTGTGGGTGTCATATTGTGATGAATAGTGTGTGTATCCCCCTTGTGATGGGTGTTTAGCCCTCCAGACGTCATGCAATCCCAGCCGGGTAATTTCTGTGTTTAGGGTGCGGGCGGAGGCAGAAGGTCACCTACTAGGCCCATCTGAGCGGTCCAGAGCCGGGTGTCTTGTCAAGTTTAGGTCACCTCCCCACAGGATCTGGCCTTCTCCCAGAGTTCTAATTTTACGTGCAAGCGACATATAAAATGAGGGGCAATCAAAGTTGGGGCCATACGTGTTTACAACGTGGAATGTCATACCCTTACCAATGTACTTCGTGATCACATAGCGTCCTTCGGAATCAGTGTCAACAGGTGTAAATGTCAGAGAGGACCTTGGGTTTATCCAAGTAAGCACTCCCCGCGCACTTGATGTGAATCCAGCGGCGTGGATGTGATTGTGTAGCCCCCTATAGCATAGTGTCGGACTGTCGGTGCGCAAGTGGGTCTCTTGCAGTAGTGTAATGTCGATCGTGTGTCTCGAAAGGTATTGAAGCACCCGCCGAACCTTTCTGTGGTCGTTCAGGCCTCCTACATTCCAGGTCAATAAAGTAATGGAGTCAGTGTCTTGTGGTTGATGTGTCATGGTAGATGTCGGGGGGGCATGGAGGGTTAACCTCATCGCTGCTCCTGTGTCGAGCCATCTCTGGGGTAATGTAGTAATATGTGAATAAGCACCTCGTCCTCTGTAGGAAAACAACGCGCGTACCTGTCAGTGTCCCTGCCAATAGAACTCTCCATCACATCAAACACAATTTTCCAAACAACTATTTGCATAAACAACTGTGAAAATTAACCCTGTTGCTGTGTCCAACCCCACCCACGCATGCCTAACCTCAACTTGGCCGCGACCCACATCCCCACCTTTCCTGCCCCTCCCCCATTCCTCCAAAGAACTCTCAACTGTCCCTATCTGGTCCCCCACCCCTCCTCCCAACCCAACTATCCACTGAATACCCTGCAGACACACCCCCTCCCTCCCCCAGCACCCCAATCATCCAATACAAAATCATCATCAAATATCCTAAGTCACTTCTACTTAAGGAAATGTGGTACACACACAGGGGCGCAGGTAGCTTGCTCATAGTGAGTCTATAGCAGTGTTAGTCCAATGTATCAGCCACCGCGCCCTGCTCCTCCGTTTCCATATTGGAAAAAATAAGCACTTGCCAGTGCCCACTGTGATACGTAAGAAAGGATGGAGAGAAAAAAAATATAGTGGTTGCTGGCCATATGCAACATTAACAACTGGCTCTAGGTGGGCTCATCTCTACATCTTCCCTTCCACGTCACACATCAACTCTGGTATGCCTGCTATTGGCCAATACAAATGTAATGCAATAATATATACAATGCCTAAGTTATGTATCTATAATATCACTGGAACCAGGGCATCACATGCAATCAGAGTGCAAAAAACAAGTTCAGTGTGAGATGTAGTGTGGGATTGTCACTCTTGAAAGGGCACTGCCAACATCTTCTCCACTATGTGATCAATGGCTCCCCCTCTTAGCAAGTATTTACAGTGTGATATAATCCCTGTACAATCCTTACTTATAGCTAAGCTGGCATTGCCAACAGAGTAGTACAGTCTCTTCCATCTGCGCTGATTACAACGTCCAAATACCTTACATTTTCATGTAGTTCTGTCTTAGTCCTGTTCTTCCATGGACCCCCCCAGCAGCTTCATTCAGGCCTCCCCCGTCGTCTGCTTCACGCGTGTCCCTGCGCCAACCTCTCATAGCCTTCTGGAGAGCCTTCGGGTCTGTGAAAATAGTGGTCCTACCCTGTCTGTTGACCCGCAGTTTGGCAGGGTACAGCATCGCGTAATCAACCCCAAGGTCCCGTAATTGTCGCTTCATGGGGACGAACTGGCATCTCGCTTACTGTACTTTGGCGGTAAAGTCTGGAAACAGGGATAACGTGCTTCCCTTGTAGGTGAGCGGTTGTTTTTCACATGCCAATCGCAGTGCGGTGTCACGGTCCCTGTAGTTAAGTAATTTAGCCACTATAGGCCGAGGTGGGGCTCCAGGCTTCGGTCTTGGGCCAAGCGTACGGTGTGCGCGCTCTACGATGAACATACCTGAAAAAACAGTATCACCAAGCAATTTTTGGAGCAGCGCCTCTACAAACAGTTCCATGTTTCCCGTTTGGGTGGTCTACGGTAGTCCCGTGATGCGGATGTTACATCTGCGTGACCTCGCCTCCAAATCTTCAGCTTTATCTTGTAGAAGCTGGATTACCTTTCCCAGTTGCTTGTGGTCCGAGTCTAGTGTCATCTGCGCCTCCTCTACCTCCCCTATGCGGCGTTTTGACATGTCAAGGTGCTCTGCGTGCTTGTCCAGCCGTTCCGCCATCCGATCCATCCGGTATGTGAGGGCGTTCATTTTTGTGCCCAGAGGCGATTCCACCCTGCAGGTTCTTTTCCATGGCCATGAGGATACAGCGAAGATCAGGCTTGGTGACATCATCTGGGCCTGGCTTCCCAGTTCCCTCAACCGTGTCGCTGGACGATGGGTCCGGGGTTTTGGATTGTTTGTTGTTGTTGGTATCAAACAACAGCTTAGGTCGTGTGCGATCCGGGCGTCCCATATCGGCTTCCGATGTACCGGGCATCGAGCCCCTCAGCGCTCTTGCCGTTCTTACGGTTGCAACAGCCTATTGTAGGTGGTGTACACGTTGTCTACTGTGGTAGTAATTCGGGGTTACAACTGAGGTGAGCCTACCCTATGGTGCGTCTGTGCGGTATGACCTCACTTGGGGATATATTCAAGGGTAAAGTTGTGGCCCGGCATCCAATCCACATGTGCTCCCCTCGGTCAGCTGTCACCGCCGTCTTTGCATCCCGCGGGTCCACCTGCTCCCCAGCCACAGCGCCGTCCACCTGCTAGACTCCCAGCATAGGAGTAGGTCCGGTCAACAACGATAGCGTGGCAGTTGGGATAGTACTATGTGCAAGCCCAGGTGTCGTTTCGCTTTTGTCGCAGCAGCCACAGTCAGAGCGCGCCAAAAGTCTCTAATGCCCGCTCGGTGCAGTGGGCTGTGGTAATGTGTCCACTATTAGGCTCAACTCCCAAAACGGCATGTGGGGGGAATGCCAGGCTCTGAACAATCAGGGGACCACAATCGCAAGCCTCCCCGAGGGACCCTGCCGTGGGGTGGGGCCCCGGGGCAAGACACTAGGCACAGTAGGGCACCTTTACCCCAGCAGCACTCTTGTTTGTGGTGTGCTTCCAGTGCGAGGTCCACAAGGCCTCCTCCGCCCCAAAGATGATCTCTGCGCTCCTGCGCTAGTTGATGGTGTTGTCAGTGCACCCCAGGCTCAGGCACCAAGCGTCCCGCAGGCAGCAATTCTCTCAGTTAGCAGCAGGAGTTCCCAGAGTGCAAGGCCCGGTAGGCCGCCCCCGCCCCAAAGACGATCTATTCGCTCCTGCGCTATTTATTAGTAATGTCAGCGCCCCCCAGGCTTAGGCATCAAGCGTCCTGTGGGCCACAATGCACTCCGTAAGCAGTAGGATGTCCCGGAGGCACCACGTTCCCCTACTGTCGATCCTTGGTGTTCTGTAGGCCCAACCAAAGCCGGGGCCTCAATTAGCTCGCATCCGCGCGTCAGGCCACTGGATGGTGGGAGAGCGGCTGTCTCGCGTCTACAGCCTGTCGCTCCCTACCTGATGTCACGATCTCTCCCAAGGCTGGTCCGGGGCAGCTCACTCAAGTCTCCGGTAGTTGCAGGCAACTTCAGTCACAGCGCTTCACTGTGCAGGCCATCGCTGCAGCGCTGAAGCCAGGTAGTCGCATAGTCACCGGCCCGATCGGGAGCACAGTCCGGTGCACAGTTGCAGCCCCACACAGCGGTCGCAGACTTAGGGCTCAGGTCCGGTTCTACCAGCGTTCCGATGTCGCTTGGTAGTATTTAGGCACCAATACGACACCGGCAAGGCAGGATAGAGTGAAGGATAGTGGTTTACGCTGAGGAGCCGACTGGTTAATCTGCCATCTTCTTCGCTGGCTAGCTCCGCCCCCAAATAAGGTGAGATTTGATTACACTACAGACTTAAGTGTTTATATGTCAGTAAGAAAGTTCGATGTGTAAAAGCACCAACAAAGACAACAGGGTCTAATGAGGCGTAGACACAGCGCCAGATTTATAAAAATGTCACGCAATGTAACACAGCAGAGAACTTGCAGTGCTGTGGTTTGTGACAGGGAGAAGCAGGAATGCGCCATATCGGCACAGAGAAGACGATTCCTGCTCTTTTCCTGCACTGGCAGCTGAGTGCTGCCTAGTGCATACGCAGGCACCCGTGCGTTAGAGGCAGAGTTGTTTTTGTGCAGTAAGGGAAACTTCCTGCACAAAAACAAACCTTAGAGGCATTTTGCAGGACACATAGAAAGAGGAAATAACAAGGAGAAATGAAGATACTTCTCCCAGTTGCACCTCTCTTTGGGAGGCGTACCATTTTGAAAAAATTTATTACCTTTAGTAAATTTGTAATTTCATTAAAATCCATCGGTGGATACATGGGAATGCCACACTCCACCCATGGAACGCTTCCCAGGGCAGAGTAACACAAGGCAGCGATTTGCGCTACCCTGGGTTGCTCTGGGTTTGCTAAGCGAGGTGACTGTGCGCGGCTTAGTAAATCTCACTTAACTCCTTGCACGATGCAATGGCGATGCAGCAGCTTAAATCTGGTCCGAAGTCGCATCTGGACAGCAAAACATCGCATTATCACATTCATTCATTTGAGCTCAATGAATAAGGGTACATTAAATGGCACTACAGCAGAACCACTGCTTTTTAAACCCAGGGATATAAAGGAAGTTGCTACTCCTGTTTCCTTTACAACAGATTGTAGCACTCATTGGCAAAGCTAATAGGTCTGGTCTAAGCAAACATTCCATACTTTTTCGTAGTATATGCAATGGAAATTAAAATTTAAACAATAGACAAATAAACAAAATCTTTAAAAAATAAATGAAAGGAGCCAGCTGAAGTAAAGCCCTGGCTCTAAAGTACAGTAGTTTTAGTTGAACATGCACATGTGATCAGACAAATGCTGTCACACACGGTGTAATACAGGCAATGGGTGATCTGGGCTGACCCATTGCCCCAAGCTGTTTACAGACATTGGTTGAAGCAAATTGGGAGTGGCACTTAGAGACAAATTTATGAAGAGGGCAGGCCCAAAACTCCTTTACATGTCTATTTATTTTTTATGACCTGTTTTGATTAGATGAAGATGGCAAGACAGATAAATGCTGTTGGTTGTCTAAACTTAAAAATTAAGGCCATTCTCACTATGTTGTCTTGTAGTAAAAGATAATCAAAAATCCAGATTAAAAGGAGAAAACTGTCTGCAGTCATAGCATACTCACTTAAGCTCCAGCACCATTAGTCTTCCCAATAATTGTGATTGCGGACTTAGATTTCCTGCTTTTAGTTTCCATGTGCAAGATTGGGTTGAAGCAGAACAGCAAATTGAAGATGCATCCTAAAATATGGAAAAAAATGCCATACATCTTTTGGAAGCTGCTTAGTCTTGAGGTCATACCAACTCTAGACAGTTTCCTAACAATTGCCACCTTATAGCGCATCCATATCCTCTCACAAATTTGCATATTAAACATTCAGAACAAGATAACATATGTTGCACACCATTTGTCTCAAAGGTATAATCGGTTAATGATGCCTCCTAAATGACTAACCCTCAGAAGCTGACAAACCTGTGCATCCATTAGAAAAAAACAACTGGGAAAGTCCCCTGGTACAAACATTCATAAATATATTGCACTTTGAAAACGTGACAAAGTCCAACCAGTTATTAGCCAAAAAAAAACAGAACTTGACATAAAAAATGGCTACCGTTGCATGCAAGCTTTAAAAGCATGTTGACGTCCGGTATTTTACTTTAATATTGATGTCTGTCTCCATCTGATTTCAAGGATATGATGCAATAAGCTGGCAGGTTGTAATTGTTTGACTGTTTTCCTGCACTGGGGAGCAACAATAGGCTGAAGGGAGTCAAAACAAACCTAAAAGACATGGGTGGTTTGTGTATGTGCTACTCAAGGGAGAAAGAAAGAACTACAGGGAGAAAAACTGTTTTTTTAATAGCTGATCAATTTGCTTCCAGGGTAAAAAACACATTTTAAGAAAAAGTAGACAGGGAGTAAGCTAAAAAGTAAATTCGTTGCATTTGTTTGCTCTGTCATTTTGGTGGTTATTAATTGTGATCCCAATCAATCCAGACAGCACTCTCCTTCTCAATAAAATATTAGGTGATGTGCACTTGAGCACACCTTAGGTCAGTTGCTCTTGCTTTTACCAGAGTAAGGTGCACTTACTGCTCTAATTACATCCTCATTTGCCATTTCAGAACGTTGAACAGCACGCAAAGAAAATTAACATGCCAACCACAGAGCCACAGCTTCCGGTAATCAGCAGCAGTACCAGCCGGGAAACCATCAAGGAAGCTGATGTCTCGCTGGCAACCATTATCGACTACTTCATAAAGAGGAACAGTAGCCTGAGCATGAACAGAGGCCAGCCACCACGGTCGCAGCTTTGCGCACCCCGACACGCCCCGCCATCACTCAGGTGGGCCTACTAGACCTGGACAGACACATGCATTCTTTATTAATATCCATAGGTCTATCAAGCTTTTGTTCTCCGTTGGTTTATTGCAGCTACCTGTGAGCAGTTGGTTCATATATGGACATAATGGATGCATCAGACTTGATTCCCGCTGTGTCCGTCTACCACTCTTCCTATGGGTGGCGGTGCTTCTTCTGCCTTCCCCTCCTGACACCACACCAGGTTCCCTTGCGTTCTCTGGCTCGCTCCCTCATTCCCGGTCGCTGTATCACACCTAGTGCAGCCTCACCACCATCCTTGCCAGCTGTCAGTCTGTCTTCTGCAGCCATCTGTTTCCTGTCTTGGAAAGGTGTCTCCCTCTTTCTGCCCTTCTGCACCATTGTGGCCTCAGTTCCCCATGGCGTTTCTCACTCTTTTTCACCATTTTCCAGTCCTTATTTATTTAATGCGATTTTATATAGCGCAAACTTTACCCGAAGGTGTCAGAGCGCTTTACATAAGAACCAGTTGCAAAACATAAGGACTTAGGATTACATGCGTTACATAAAAGATACACACAGAAACAAATTGCAAATTGCAAACAAGATGTAAAGTCACACAAAGAAGAGACTGGTAATTATAGTTATTTCTATATACATAGGGAAGGGATATGAATGGATATACTCTAAGCGTCACATAGGAATGGTAGAGAGTACAAAGGTCTACTGCATATACTAGTGATTAGAGTTATCTCTATATACATAGGGAGGGATACAAATGGATATACTCTAAGAGTCACATAGGAATGGTAGAGAGTACAAAGGTCTACTACATATACTAGTGATTAGAGTTATCTCTATATACATAGGGAAGGGATATGAATGGATCTACTCTAAGAGTCACATAGGAATGGTAGAGAGTACAAAGGTCTACTGCATATACTAATGATTAGAGGTATCTCTATATACATAGGGAAGGGATTTGAATGGATATACTCTAAGAGTCACATAGGAATGGTAGAGAGTACATAGGTCTACTGCATATACTAGTGACAAATCCAAGCATCTCCTCTTGAATATGCAATGCTCCAAGCCTGGATCATCCTTCACAACGACCCCCACACCTCTCTAGTGAGGTTGTATGTCGGATCCACCAGGCGTATATCATGTGTGCCTTAATAACGTGGTCCGAACAACAGGGACGGCTCCTCCATTAGAGCGGAGGAGCGTCACCCCACTGCTTTTTCGTAGTGCAAGAAGCAGAAACATAAATGGTATTTTTAATACTATTTTATGGTTCTGCTTCTCGCACTACTAGAAAGCAGAGGGTATGCCTGGTTGGGGCAGGAGGGTGGGCGGGGAGGAGTGGCTTGCCCAATGATGTGGGCCCTGACTGTTTGGTTGGCCCTCTGGGGCCGACCAAACCAGTCATGCACACTGTGCATTTTCTCTATGTAGGCTACACGCAGCCTGCATAGAGAATATGGCCTCCCCATAGGCGTTGGCTGGGTGCCGTCCACACCAATCACAACGCTGCCATTGCAGCGTTGTGATTGGCTAGGGGAGGGGAGGGGAGGGAGGCTGCATGTGGCTGCTTCCTGTTCAGCAGGAAAACATCCCGCCTGCCTCCCCTCCCCACAAACCCACCAGCGAGTCAGGCTGGCCCGACTGCCAAACAACAAATGTGTCTTTACAACGCATTCCATTACCACGCAGGTCGTGTTAATGACTACCTTTGGGAACTGGAATAGTATAATTTACTATTCAACTCCAGAGAAAGTGTTGGACTTAAAGTCCAACACCAATCCAACAACGCTTTCCTTAGGGCAAGTCATTGTAACGAGTCGCGTGGTAAAGGAATGCATTGTAGAGACGCATCCGTGGTAGGGACTGCGCTGTTAAGGCACAGTGTTGTTCGAGCCGCGGTATAAAGCCTGTTTCCCCTCTAGCGATAGCTTGAAATTACCCCCTTAATCGTCTCTCTGTCTGTCCTGCCATTCTCTGCACAGATACGACAAACCAGATCACCTCCCTTTTCACATGCCATAGCTGTCCCGTTGATGGCAATTTACAACACAGCCATAGGAGTGAAAGTGACTCTGGAATGCAGCTTCGGTGCAGTTGGGGAAACTGAAGATCATCGTCAAAAAAGTCTCACACCAACCCGTCAACAAACGTGGGACAAGCTTGGCCTGTAGCAACTTCAATTATATAAACATGGGAGTGGGAGATTTGGTAGTGTTAAATTGGATAAATATGAAATGTAAGCCAGTGATTAACTTATTGACATGCTTGATTTTACTAAAATTACACAAGCTTTGGACTATTTGGTATCTGGGTACAAAAAGCAATATTGTGCAGCACAATGAACACAATGAAACAATTGTTTTTTCTTTGAACAAATGTGAAAAATCTGCCATAATGTAATATATAATACATTTGGCATGCCTTTTATGAAATATAAACTGCCATTAGATGTTTTTTCTCAGATGATTGGTTACCTTAGTGTATTTTCAAATGTTTTCTTGTAAAATATTTTGCAGTCCTAATTTCAAAAATAGTACTCCTTCGTGGTTAGAATCAGCTAACAATGCGCATTAGAAGATTTTGATAAAATGTACTTTTTAAAAATAAACGTTAAATCCTTCTGAATCTTGTTCCGGGTGCTTGCTTTGTCCATAAGAACAACTAAGTGCTTCATTTTGGTCCCCTACTGACACACATTTGATGATTTTTGATGACACCCTTTTATCAAATGCTGTTTGGGAGTGCATATATTTTTGTGAATTAGCAGAATTGGCTAAGTTATTTTTTAAATATAATTTTCCCATGAAGCGGCTTTAGTCTTTTTTTTCTCTATGAAGTTCCACTTCCCTATCAAATGCATCCTGTTGTATTTAGGATTGTCCAGGGTTGGGAAGTATCATGATACATAATTTTGATTTCATTTTTCGAAAATCCCCGAACTTCATCAACGGCAAAACTAGTAAAGTTGAAAACAACAGGTCCAGAGGTAGACTGACCTCGACTGGACTCCTGTCCCTAACTTTCACCATGGCGCAAGGGTAGTCAGATGCGTGTCGCATCTTATGTCGTAAGATCAGTGCATTGCTGGAGTCGTGTCTCAAGTGCGACTCAACTCCAGTAATGCTCAGGGGCGCCCTATACCTAACATGCTGCGTCACTCCTTAAGCCTGCTTCAAGCAGGTGTAATGTTTTGACGCAGCGGGGACGTAAAAGTGACTCAGTGAAAACTTGTAGATTTCACTGCATCACTTTTACCGGACTTCCTTGCGATGGAACGCCCACCCTGCGCTACATTATACCTGACGCAAGTATAATGTAGCGCAAGGCTTTACAACGTGACGCATCTCTCTAGATGCGTCACGTTCTAAATCTGTCGCATAGTGGCGCATTTGTTACGAGGCCGCTGAGTTACAGAAGTGATGCATCAGTGTCGTAAAAATGTCGCAAGGGGCTTGTAAATCTGCCCGAATTAATGAATTCCTGTATCAGCCATGACTCTGGATCTGCTGGCTTGAAAGTAAAGGGCTTCAAATGTGAACCAATTTCTCTTGAACGCCCCCCACCCCACCGATGCTCTCTTGAAGCTTGTTGGTTGTGAAACGATAATGATGTTCCAGGGAAAGACAATATTCCAATAAAAGCCACATTTGCTTTTTACTATGCAAATACTAAATCACGTGCCAGGCTCGTTTTACTGGACTGCTTTGAAGTGTGTTATGAAACTTGCGAGCTCCCCCTCCTCTGCCATCTAATTACTGGGAGGATATAAAACCTGCATTTGTTTCCACAGTCTTGTGGTTTTCAATTCCTGTGAATATCAGATGCTGCTATTGGCCAGTGCTACTCTAGTCATTAACCAGGGAATATTGGAAAATCAAGAAGGCCCATCAAGGCTGTAAATATAGGACTTGTGGCAAGAGCTCCCAAATGGGCCTAATCCGAAGCACCCGTCGCTGCTCATTCCTTAGCCTTCATGACACCCCTCCCATCTACTGATGCATTGCTTCCCCCACGCCTGTACAGCCCCGCACTGCACATTGCTTACTCTCTGCATCTGCTCCTTCTGAAAAATAAAAATAACTGCTCCGTGAAACTCTTTCTCTCGTGTGCTTTCTCCCTTGGAACCACCCGCCCTTTGTTGCTCTCTCTATAAAATGCTTCCCCCACACCTGCTATCAATGTTGCTCATTCCCTCGTGTGCTTCTCCCCCTGGTTAACACCCTTTCTCCTACATTCCATGTTGTTCTCTCCAGCATGTGCTTCGTCCCCTCCGCCGCTAAACACCCAGTGGCAGCATAATGACAGGGTCGGTGGAAGGGTGGGCTGGGGACGACCGATAACCCAAAAAAAACGTACCTGCCCCTCAGATGTTTCTCTTTGGCTTCGTGCACTGCAGGCACAGGCTTCCAGAATCCCCAGTGGCCAATCCTGACACTGCTCCAATGCTAAGAGTAGCATCAGGATTGGCCAGAGTACCCTGAATTTGCCTTCCCAGGTAGACTGGGTGCCTCTGTGACTGCTGTCTAAAACCCGGCAATGCAGATCGAGTTGGAAACAGTTTCAGTGTGCATGACTGTTTTGCTGTCCTGAGACGGCCGGCCAAACCATCATGCATACTGACAACAATGCACCTACTACTCTCCCTCTGCCTGTCATCCACATGGCCCCCGTTCCCTAGAAATGATGCTATTGAGAAAAAAAGTGCCAATAAACGCGGGTTTATGATAAGTTTATTTTTCTTTTTTTTGGCTACTGGCGGTTGGGGGGGGGGGGGGGGGGTTACGCTCCTCCACAGAGCCTCTGCTGTCAAACACCCCTCCCTAAAACTTCATGTTACTCTCTCTCTCTCTCTTTTTCGAGTGCTTCCCCCTCACCGTTGCCTGTCACCCACACAGCTTTGGGAAAGCCAGTGGGACCAAAAGGCGGGACCTATTGGCTATGCTTGTTATCAATTGCCACATGAAAGAAACATGTGTTGACATAAAGCAAAGTTTTAAGAAGTATGGACTCTGTGATAATAAAAGGAGGGGTTATTAAGAAGGATACAACAACCCCCTGTCAGTCTGCCACCTCCTCAGCAACTGCCACAAGCATGCGCTATGAAATTTTCACGAGCATTGTCACAAGAATGCACTATGACATTTGAAATGGCCACAACTTGTTAAGCCATCATGTGCCTCACACAGGGGTGCCTTCCTACCCAAATACACGCCAAAACCCGTCAAGTGCCCCCCCCAACTCCTTCAGTCTTCTCGCTCCCAAGAAAGGCAACACAGTGAACACATTGAGGGCCTCATTTATGAAAACTGTTGCATCACTGCAACAAAACAGCCATTCAACAGTTTTCACTGAGCCCTCCTTGCGACACAATGGATGCTCCATATTTAATGTACAGCGCTCCATGTCACAAGGAAAGACAGATATGTCAGGAATCCTGATGTATCTGTTGGCGTAAAAGTCATGCATTGCTGGAGTTGTGTTGCAAGCATGACGTAACTCCAGCAATGCATGGGGTAGGCCTGTGCCTATGGCACTGCTTCACCCTCATGACTGCCATGAGTCATGCGTAAGGTTTTGTAGCAGTGGCGTCCTAGAAGTGTCTCAGTGAAATCTCATTTTTTCACTGCAATATTTCCACGAGGCTTTCTTGCGGGGGGAAGGCCCAGCTTTGCATAAATTATACCTGGCGCAGGTATAATGTGGCGCAGGGCTTCTGTGACAAAATCTCTGCCCTAGGAAATGAACTTAAATCCGCAACCCACCTCCAAAATCAAAATCAGTTAGCTCCACATCTTCTCTCCGTGTTGTCCTCCCAAACCTCACCCAAAAACCTAGCGCACTGGTCCGGCTTTAAAATCTATGACGATCCCTCTATCTCGAGAATTCTTGCCTCCTTAAAACCGAACAATCACTTTAATGATCCTCTCCCCTCTAACTGTCTAGCTGCCGCCTCTCAGGCTATCATCCCTTCCTGGACCGCAATATTCAACGCCTCCCTCCTACAGGGCTCAATCCCTGATTCGTTCAAGACTGACCAAGTTGTCCCCATCCTAAAAAAACCCACGCTGGACCCTGCCTCCGCTGAGAACTATAGACCCATATCCAACATCCCACCCCGTGCCAAAGTTCTGGAAAAATGTGTGCAACAGCAGCTAAGCCTACACATCAACAACTTTCACCTGCTAGATGACTTCCAATCAGGTTTCAGACCTGGGCACAGCACGGAAACCACCCTCCTCCACATTGTGGATGACGCCCTCCAAGCCCTAGACTGAGGCAAAACCTGTCTCCTAATCCTTCTAGACCTTTCCTCCACCTTTGTTACTGTGAACCACGCAATTCTCCTAAAACGCCTCAAACTCAGAATGGGATTGGATGGCAACGTCCTTAAATGGTTTAGATCCTTCCTCCAAAACCGCTCACAAACCACAAAAAAGTCCTCATCAATGGTGATCTATCCGCCCCCTCTCCGGTTTCTGTTGGAGTGCCCCAAGGATCAACCCTCTCCCCCACCCTCTTCAACCTTTAACTTGACCCTCTCATGGAGGTGCTTCGTTCCGCCAACATCTCCTACCTATGTACGCGACGATACACAGGTCTACATAAAAATCTCTTCCCCTGAGGATATTTTCTCCCTAAACGAGGCCCTGAAACTGACAGTCCATTGGCTCACTGCCAACCAGCTGAAACTCAACGCAAATAAAACCGAATTTCTAATGATTTGTGGGACACCCCCGCGCCGCACGGCCACCAGCTGCTGCGTGTGCCCCTTGCCTGCCTGTGCCTCGCTGCTGCCTCGTTTGCCGGTTGCCGCCGCTGCGGTTGTTTTTGCCCTTTGTTTTGACGAGAATTTGTGCCTGCTTGTCTTAATCTGATTTTTCCCTTGTTTTTGCGATTATTTGTGCCTGTTTTGTTTTAATCTCTTTTTCCCCGTGTTTTGCCTTCCTTCCTTGTTGGCCGCCGCCCTCCGCCCTCCCTTCCCGCCAACGCCGCTTTTCCCCGCCCTTTTTCTATTCTGTACCCTCCCCGCTCCCGCCTCCCAGCTGCTCCGCCCACCCGCGCACTTCGCCTTAAATGGCGACCGTGCGAACGCGCAGCGTTGACGCGCAGCGGGCGCGCCGAAGGCGCGCCAAAGGTAAGCCCGTCTGCGCCCGTCCGCGCCTGGACCGCGCCCAGGGCCAGGACCCCTGGCCCACGAAGACCCCGACCGACCCGCCTGACATACGCCGCCGCCACCCTCATCGCTCTCAACACCGGCCGACTCCCAGACTGCCACCAAGCCACTCCACGACGTACCCACGGACCTTTCAGCTGCCACGCCTGCAAGTTCTCCTGCATCCGGACCTGCCTCGCACCAGCACCCGCCAAGACGAACACCAGCAGCACCCACCTCAAGTGCATCCTGATCAACACCCGCTCCGTCCACAGACACGCCATCGCACTCTGGAACCTCCTAGACACCACAGCCCCTGACGTTGCCTTCCTCACGGAGACCTGGATGAACGCCTCTCCAGCTCCCGACATCGCCATCGCCATCCCAGAGGGCTACAAGATCGTCCGGAGGGACCGAAACGCCAACCAGATGGGAGGAGGCATCGCCATCATCCACAGGAACACCATCCGTCTCACGACCAGCACCGACAACACCCTGACCAGCGCCGAACACCTGCATTTCCAGATCCACACCAACCCGAACACCACCCTCAGAGGCACACTGATCTACCGACCCCCTGGACCACGCACACAATTCAGCGAGGACATCGCCGACTTCGTCAGCCCGCATGCCCTCCCCTCCGCTGACTACATCCTCCTGGGAGACCTCAACTTCCATCTGGAGAACAACAACGACCGCAACACCACCACCCTGCTCGACAACCTCGCCAACCTTGGACTCAAGCAACTGGTGTCCACCCCCACCCACCTCGCCGGACACACACTCGACGCAGTCTTCTCTTCCAGCACAGACATCGACTTCAGCCACGCCACAGAGCTTCAATGGACGGACCACAGTTGCGTCCACTTCACCTTCAAGAGAACGACGACCCACCAACACCAGCAACAGGCCGCCCGCAGAAGCTGGAACAAGATCACAGCAGACCAGCTCGCCACCTCCCTGAGCCAGCACCCTCCTGCCAGCTCAGCGAACCCCAGCCAGGCCGCCGACAACCTCACGAAGTGGATCAGCAACTGCGCGGACGAACTCGCCCCTCTGAGGACCCCGCCTAGCAGACCCGGCAGCAAGAAGGCCCCATGGTTCACCAACGAACTCAAGAGCTCCAAGAAGAACTGCCGAGCCCTCGAGAAAGTCTGGAAAAGGGAACCGACACCGGATACCAGGACCTCCTACAAACTTGCCACCCGGAAACACCACCAGCTGATCCGCGCCGCCAAGAAAACAGCTTTCAAGGACCGGTTGGACAACAACGCACACAACTGCAAGGAACTCTTCAACATCGTGAAAGAGCTTTCCAACCCCAGCGCAGGAAACAACGACGTCACCCCATCGCAAGACCTCTGCAACTCCCTCGCTTCATACTTCCACAACAAGATCACGGACATACACAGCAGCTTCAACAACCAACCAACGCACACCATGACCGAACAACCACCCCCC
Source organism: Lissotriton helveticus (assembly GCF_964261635.1). Taxonomy (NCBI): domain Eukaryota; kingdom Metazoa; phylum Chordata; class Amphibia; order Caudata; family Salamandridae; genus Lissotriton; species Lissotriton helveticus. The sequence goes on from NC_136057.1 coordinate 921,538,303, forward strand.
ACCACCATCCTCCACGCCTGGACCCCGATCAGCACCGAAGACACCATCCGCACAATGAACTCCATCCACTCCGGATCACCGACCGACCCCTGCCCTCACCACGTCTTCAACAAGGCCGACGCTGTCATCGCACCCCACCTGCGAGACATCATCAACACATCCTTCGACACCACCATCTTCCCGGAGAGCTGGAAACACGCCGAACTCAGCGCTCTACTCAAGAAACCAACAGCGGACCCCACCGACCTCAAGAATTACCGCCCCATCTCGCTTCTCCCGTTTCCAGCCAAAGTCATCGAGAAGACCGTCAACAAGCAGATGGCCGCCTTCCTCGAGACGAACGGATCCCTCGACCCCTCACAGTCCGGCTTCCGAGCCAACCACAGCACCGAGACCGCCCTCGTCGCCGCCACCGATGACATCCGAGCCCTGACGGACAATGGAGAAACAGCGGCCCTCATCCTCCTGGACCTCTCCGCGGCATTCGACACTGTCTGCCACCGCACCCTAGTGCAGCGCCTCAGCAACGTCGGAATTCAGGAGAAGGCTCTGGAATGGATCATCTCCTTCCTCGACGGAAGAACACAGAGAGTCCGCCTACCACCGTACAAGTCAGAGGCCTCCGAAGTCATCTGCGGCGTCCCCCAAGGATCATCTCTGAGCCCCACCCTCTTCAACGTCTACATGAGCCCCCTCGCGGCCATCGTACGCAAACACAACCTCAGCATAATCTCCTACGCCGACGACACCCAGCTGATCCTCTCCCTGACCAACGACCCCGCCGCCGCCAGAGCCAACCTGCACGAAGGGATGAAAGAGGTAGCCGAGTGGATGACGATCAGCCGCCTGAAACTGAACTCGGACAAGACGGAGGTCCTCATCCTGGGCTCCTCACCCTCCGCCTGGGACGACTCCTGGTGGCCTCCCGCCCTGGGCACCGCACCCAAACCGACAGACCATGCACGCAACCTGGGCTTCATCCTGGACTCCTCCCTCTCCATGACCAGGCAAGTTAACAACGTCTCCTCGGCATGCTTCAACATCCTACGCATGCTACGGAAGATCTTCTGGTGGATCCCCACCGAGACCAGGAAGACCGTCACCCAGGCCCTCGTCACCAGCCGTCTGGACTATGGCAACGCCCTATACGCCGGTACCACCGCCAAGCTCCAGAAGAGACTCCAGCGGATCCAGAACGCCTCAGCCAGACTCATCCTCGACATCCCACGAACCAGCCACATCTCCGGACATCTGAGAGACCTTCACTGGCTCCCCGTCAACAAAAGAATCACCTTCCGCCTCCTCACCCACTCACACAAAGCCCTACACGACCAAGGCCCGAGCTACCTCAACAGCCGAGTCAACTTCTACGCTCCCAAACGCCACCTCCGATCAGCCAACCACGCCCTCGCCGCCGTCCCCCGCATCCGAAGAGCGACTACAGGAGGAAGGTCCTTCTCCTACCTGGCCGCCAAGACCTGGAACTCCCTCCCGACCGACCTGCGCCTGACCCAAGACCACCTCTCCTTCAGGAAGAAGCTGAAGACCTGGCTGTTCGAGCAGTAGCGGCACCCCCCCCCCCCCCAGCGCCTTGAGACCCTACGGGTATGTAGCGCGCTCTATAAGTGTCACTGATTGAATGATCTCCCCACCCAAACCCAATCCAGACATCCAGGAATGGATCAAGACCATCACAGCACTAAACTGCCCTCCTACCGTTGTTGACCCAGCGAAATCCCTTGGAATAACCCTTGAAGGCAGCCTGAATATGCTAGGCCATATAAATTCTATGGCCAAACGGCCAAATTCTATGGCCAAAACGGCCACCTGAGCTACCTAAGAAACCTAAAACCCTTCCTCGATGCGTCCGACCTTAAAACGGCAACCCAGGGCCTAGTCATTTCCAGACTTGAATATGGATGCTCTACTCTTGCAAGGCTACCCAAGAACTCTCAGGCCCCATTGAAAGCCTGCCTCAACACCGCCGCCAGACTTCTAATAGGCTTAAAATAATTTGACCACATCTCTCCCCACCTCAAAGCTCTGAACTGGCTTCCCCTAGAGGCCAGAATACAATTTAAACTGGCCTGCATTACTCACAAAGCTCTGTACTCAAATTTCCCTACATTTCTCACACAAAAACTTGTGACACCCGGAGGAGCCAGAAACTCCAGATCTTCCAAAGACCTGTAGCTGCAACCAGCACGCTTCCGGAAGAAAAACCCTACTATCGGGCCTTCTCTGGGTCCGCACCAAGAATCTGTAATTCTCTCCCACCCTCCGTCAGAAGACTTCCGTCCTTGACACACTATAAGAAGGAGACCAAAACGTTCTTAATGGGAAAATACTTCATCTAATGAATTCTTTTCAATCACCTCATCGACTGTTCCACCCTCCACATCGGCATTATCCACGGCCTCCACGGATGATACATTTTTCTGCACTCCAGGGCATCCCCCCAAGAGCTGAGACTGCGTGTATATTATACATACCTGCTTTAATTTTTATCCCACATGTAGCTTGGATCTTTGACGGCATGCACCTCCTGTATAATGCAGCCCCCTTGTATTTTTTATCTTCCTGCTTTAAGTTTATCCCACATGTAGCTTGGACTTTAGACTGCATGCTCCTCCCGTACAATGTATTCCTAGCTTTCCCAATGTGATCCCTCCCATCCTTTTGCTTTGTATTCCTCCCCCTCAATCTTGTAAAGCGCTCTGATACCCTCACGGGTCTGGTTTGCGCTCTATAAAACTATAAAATAATAAATAATAAATGAATAAAAATAAATAATAAAACAAGGTGACGCACCTGCCTAGACCTAGTTGACCAGGGGTCTCAAGAGTCCTAAAAAAAAGAAATCCACAAAATGCCTGTGTTCCAAACAGCATCAGCCTCCAAGTATGTGGTTGAGGACCTCCTCACACCAAGGAGCATATTTGTAATGTAAATGTAAATGTAGGTGTACTTATATAGCGCAAACCTGTCACCCAAAGGGCATCCTGGCGCTTGCTTAGGGAACCCGTCCTGGTATTCCCCTGTGAGAAACCCCGGCAGGGTGTCCACAAGGTGAAAGCCAGGCATCCCGCATTTACAAGAAACTGTTGGACTGCGTTGTTAAGCTAAAATTGGTAACGCCGCGCTCCGACAGTTTCAAAACACAGGGATGCGCTGTATTCACAAGAATGCGGTGCACCTCTGCATTACCCCTAGCACTAGCGCTAAAAAAGCTGCCTAACTCCAGCGCAGGCACCCTAGTGGCATTTTGCTTGGGTGCCTGCACTGCAGGGGTAATTGTTTATGTGCAGGAAGGGACACCTTCCTGAGCATAAATAATCTTTACAGGTGATTTGCTCTTTATATTTGTGCTGTAGAATGCAGGACATGTGGAAAGAGCAAAATACGAGGAGAAAGAAAACATTTTTCCTTGTATCGCCTGCTTATACCAGGCATTACTAGGCTGTATTTTTGGCGCTGCCCATGTATTCCCAGGCTGTATTTTTGGCCATGCCCCATACCTTGTAAATATGGAGCAGCGTAAAAAACCAATGGGTGTTGTGGTGGAATGCCCACTACAACACCCATTACACGCCCCTTTCACGGTAAGTTCTGCGTGGGAAAGGGCATTATTTAGAAGGTGGTAGTAATCCACATTAAGTGGCTTAACACAGCCTTGTAAACAAGGTGAAAGAGTTAATGCCACTAGAGCGCCAGAAAAAGTAATGTTCTGGTGGTGTTAACTCCTTGTAAATATACCCCCAAATGTCCTCACCCCTCAGATCCCATCCTCGTCGCCACTTTTAAGAAGTGGGGACACTGTGATAATAAAAGGAGGTTTTATCAAGAATGAAACAACGACCCCTGGTCTATCTGCTACTTCCTTAGCAACTGCCTACATGCTCCAGCTTCTCAAGAATCCACAATCTGGGTTTTAGAAGTCGAAGTCGCATTGCTATGAATGACCAGGATATAACACAAAGGAGCAAAGGATCAGAGGTTTTGCAAAGGCCACATGAAGATGGATGGCCAATCTTTCAGTTTGAGATGGAAGACTTTGAAAGTCAAGGATCTACAATACAACAAGCATTGACATAGCCAATAGGTCTCGCATTTGGGACCTTATAAGTGTTTAGCCATGCAACAGTTGGTGTTGTTGCACAAAGGATATTCTGCTGCATAACTAAATACCTATAGGGTCCAAAAAGCGAGACCTATTGACTATGCCAATGCTTGTTTGTTTTTTGTTGCTGTTTTGTTTAAGTTGCTAGATCTACAATAGCTAGACATGGTTTTTCTTAACAGTTCTTTGCATAAAATGAACTTGTTTTTATTGCTCTGAATGTTGTTTCTATTTTGGTTGTAGGAAGCAGTAATTCCCGGGGGTGTGGGGGCTGCCCATGCGCCCAACTTTGCTAATGAGAAAAAGCCTGGTGCTGGCGCAATTTACAAGTGTGGAGTGAGTGAGCCCCAGGCAGCATGACTCACTCATACAGGAGTTCATGCACTGCACCTGCATACTCAGCATGGTTTAAGGAAGTTCGACCCACTCCCTCCCAGACATCGAACACACATTTACCAAGAAACTCTGAGAAGAGCCTGCCTGCTGCACTGATGGCTGGTGGTGTGTGTGCCTGGTAAAAGCATGCACTGATGGTTGGTGGTGTGTGTGCTCGGTGGAAGCGTGCACTGACGGCTGGTGGTGTGTGTGCCCGGTGGAAGCATGTACTGATGGCTGGTGGTATGTGTGCCTGGTGGAAGCGTGCACTGACGGCTGGGTGTGTGTGTGCCTGGTGAAAGCGTGCACTGACGGCTGGGGGTGTGTGTGCCTGGTGGAAGCGTGCACTGACGGCTGGTGGTGTGTGTGTGCCTGGTGAAAGTGTGCACTGACGGCTGGTGGTGCGTGCCTGGTGGAAGCGTTCCCCGACGGCTGGGGCTGCATGCCTGGTGGAAGCGTGCACCGATGGCTGTTAGTGTGTGTGCCTGGTGGAAGCATGCACTGACGGCTGATGGTGTGTGTGTGCCTGGTGAAAGCATGCACCGACGGCTGGGGGTGCGTGCCTGCTGGAAGCGTGCACCGATGGCTGATGCTGTGTGTGCCTGGTGGAAGCGTGCACTGACAGCTGGTAGTGTGTGTGCCTGGTGAAAGCGTGCACCGATGGCTGGTGGTGTGTGCCTGGTGGAAGCGTGCACCGACGACTGGTGGTGTGTGTGCCTGGTGGAAGCGTGCACCGATGGCTGGTGGTGTGTGTGCCTGGTGGAAAAGCGTGCACTGATGGCTGGTGGTGTGTGTGCCTGGTGGAAGCGTGCACTGATGGCTGGTGGTGTGTGTGCCTGGTGGTGAAAGCATGCACCGACGGCTGGGGGTGCGTGCCTGCTGGAAGCGTGCACCGATGGCTGATGCTGTGTGTGCCTGGTGGAAGCGTGCACTGACAGCTGGTAGTGTGTGTGCCTGGTGAAAGCGTGCACTGACGGCTGGTGGTGTGTGTGCCAGGTGGAAGCGTGCACTGACGGCTGGTGGTGTGTGTGCCTGGTGGAAGCGTGCACTGATGGCTGATGGTGTGTGTGCCTGGTGGAAAAGCGTGCACTGATGGCTGGTGGTGTGTGTGCCTGGTGGAAGCGTGCACTGATGGCTGGTGGTGTGTGTGCCTGGTGGGGAAGCATGCACTGACAGCTGGTGGTGTGTGTTCCTGGTGGAAGCGTGCACTGACAGCTGGTGGTGTGTGTGCCCGGTGGAAGCGTGCACTGACAGCTGGTGGTGTGTGTGCTTGGTGGAAAAGTACACTGACGGCTGGTGGTGTGTGTGCCTGGTGGAAGCGGGCACTGATGGCTGGTGGTGTGTGCGCCTGGTGGAAGCATGCACTGACGGCTGGTGGTGTGTGTACCAGGTGAAAGCATGCACTTACAACTGATGGTGTGTGTGCCTGGTAGAAGCAGGAGCATTCACAGCAATAGAAGACACAAATGAAACTGACAAAGAGGGAGGGGGAGAAGAGTGGGGGGAGTGCGAGCAGAGGAGCATTCACAGCTATAGAAGACACAAATGAAACTGAAGAAGAGGGAGGGGGAGAAGGGAGGGGGAGTGTGAGCAGAGGAGCCTGATTACAGCAATAACAACACAGATGGCAGCTGTGAATGTGCACGTGCCCGTAAACGCAAGCTGGAGGCCAGCAAAAGCTTCTGGTGGCACTTTTAAAGGCCACTTACTAAATGTCTCGAAGAGACAGCATGCGCTGTCTCAGGCGAGACCTAAAAAGGACACTGAGATTAATGAATTTTACTTATTTGTCATTTTTTTGCTATTACTGAATGCAATTTAGTTTCACAATTGTTGGGCATGAAATGATGGTTGGTGGTCAGTGGGCATATTGAAAACATTAATAGTTGGCTATTGTATAACTGAAGTTTGTGTAGATTAACAAATTACATTTCTGTTAGTTTTCCTTGCAGAAATATTGTGATGAATTTTGAAGATAAGGTCGTGAGTTCCGAAAACAGAGAGGACTTGGAGAGAGCCACTTTTCCAGAAGGCCGTGGATCCCCTGTGCCATCTCAGTATTCACTGGCATCGTCCGTGAGGTATCAGGTAATCATGTGCTGCTCGGCCACAGACAGAGCACTCCCGAGGGCCTTGAAGATGAAACAAACAAGTCAATATTCTCTTGTCTGTCATGGTTTGCAGTTGTTGACCATTGTGTGGTATGGAACATTTTATTTCTTAAGACTCCACCATCATACCACACACTTTACCTTCCACCATGGTACACATATGTATGTATGTTTGCAAGTAGAAGGCTCAACCAGTCAGATATGGATTATGAAAAATACCATTTGGACTAGACCAACAGTAAAATGGATGCTGTGGTCAATTTCCTTCCTGCACAAGAACAATCCTCAGAGGCATTTTCCTCTTCCTATGGGCACAGCAGAATGTAGCACATGTAGAAAGAGGAAAAAGCAAGGAGAAATAAAGATTTTTCTTCTCGTTACACCTCACATGGGAAGACATAGCATTTTGACGTATTACCAGGTCTACCACTATTTGTAAATCTGGGAATGCACAAAAATCTATGGGTGGACGCCTCACCCATGGAACGCCTCCCTGGGGCAGAGTAATGCAAGGCAGCGATTTGCGCTGCCTTGCGTTACTCCAGATTTATCAAGCCATGGAGAGCCACGCAAGGTGGCCTTGTGTGGCTTGATAAATCTCACTAAGGTTTGGCGTCACCCTTGTGCTCCCTTGTGTGGCTAGAGAGTGAAGCAAAACCTTGATAAATCTGGCCCTAAGTGTCTATTGATGCCTTGTGGTTACCTTCAGAAATTAGGTCTGTAAAAAGCAGGTCTAATTTTCATTGGTTTGCTCTGCGGATTTGGTTACTTCATAATGCCTTACTTGTTATTCAGAATTGTCTGAGCCAGATGTCTGCCCACATTATATGAGGGATGCCTGTGTATAAGTGAAGCCTCACCCACTCAAGGAGCTGTGCAATGAGACTTTTAGGCAAAAATATACTTGTGCTAAGTAGTCTGTAAATGGCAGATGCTAACGCAAAGCAGTAGCTGAGCATCTATTCCATATGTGTTTAGATCTGGTTTGGTAGTGACCTTATCAACCAAAAGCACAAGCTTTCATGAGTACTAGAGAGAGGGGCTCTTTATCCGCCCACATGTTAGTGAACAGGAGTGAATGTTTTGATTGGGCCGAAGTTGTGTGTGTCCACTTAAAATGCACTTACTCTTCAAGAGCTGTGTAATCATTTGTTTATCAAGCTGCGTGAGTCAGAGCTCTTTATCACATCGAGTTATTTTGTCACAACAGAGCTTGACCTTTTGGTCAAACACATGCCATAACTATGGTGCTTGTTCTTCTCTGGCATCAGTACAGATGAGAGGAGGGCAGTCAGGAGGAATGTGTTGCTGTATTGCTGTTCAACCCACTTCCCCTTCCCTTTCCATTACCAACCTCAGAGATGCCTTAATGTGGCACTCCTTGAGAGAATGTTTTTTTCTTTCTAATCATAGTTGGAGAGACTGGAGAGACCTTTATTTAAGCTTGTGGCTCCTAAAAGTTAATTTATTGGTTAATTTATGTAATTTTTTTAATTACTTTACTAATATGTTTAATTTGCCTCAAGTTTAATATTTGTATGTATTACGTTAAGTTAAATGTACTTATTTAATACACCTTAATGCAGAGGTCTTCAAACTTTTGGATGCCGAGACCCCCTTGTAAAACCTTTTTAGGCGTAAGGACCCCCTTCCGACAAAAGTTTCTAGAAACTGGTACTCCTCATCATCAACAACTATTGACAACTATAAATGCGCCTGTTAGACCTTATCACATCCATCCATCCATCCATTATTCATCCACCCACACTTTCACACATCCATCCATCCTTCATCCATCCACCCTTTTATCCTTCCATCCATACATCCATCCTCCCTTTCATCCTTCCATACATCCATCCATCCTTTACCATTCCACCCTTCCATCCAACCATCCATCATCCACCCATCATTCATCCATACATCCATCCTTCATCCACCCACTCTTTCATCCATCCATCCACCCATCATTCATCCCCACCTTTTCACACTTACATTCATGCATCATTCATCCATTCAACCTTTTATCCAGCCATACATCCTTCCTTCATCCATCCACCCTTTCATCCATCCACCCTTTCATCCATCCATCCATCCTTCATCCATCCACCCTTTCATCCTTACATCCATCCGCCCTTTCATCCATCCATCCACCCTTTCATCCATCCATCCACCCTTTCATCCTTCCATCCATACATCCATCCTCCCTTTCATCCTTCCATACATCCATCCATCCTTTACCCATCCACCCTTCCATCCATCCATCCACCCATCATTCATCCATCCACCCTTTCATCCATCCATCCTTCATCCACCCACCCTTTCCTCCATCCATCCACCCATCATTCATCCCCACCTTTTCACACATCCATTCATGCATCATTCACCCATTCAACCTTTTATCATCCATACATCCATCCTTCGTCCATCCACCCTTTCATCCATCCATCCTTCATCCACCCACCCTTTCATCCATCCATCCATCCACCCATCATTCATCCCCACCTTTTCACACATCCATTCATGCATCATTCACCCATTCAACCTTTTATCATCCATACATCCATCCTTCGTCAATCCACCCTTTCATCCATCCACCCTTTCATCCATCCACCCTTTCATCCATCCATCCTTCATCCATCCACCCTTTCATCCTTACATCCATCCACCCTTTCATCCTTACATCCATACATACATCCTTCATCCATCCACCCTTTCATCCATCCATCCTTCATCCATCCACCCTTTCATCCTTACATCCATCCACCCTTTCATCCTTACATCCATACATACATCCATCCACCCTTTCATCTTCCATCCTTCATCCATCCACCCTTTCATCCTTACATCCATCCACCCTTTCATCCTTACATCCATACATACATCCTTCATCCATCCACCCTTTCATCCATCCATCCATCCGCCCTTTCATCCATCCATCCACCCTTTCATCCATCCATCCACCCTTTCAACCATCCATCCACCCTTTCATCCATCCATCCGCCCTTTCATCCATCCATCCGCCCTTCCATCCATCCGCCCTTTCATCCATCCATCCACCCTTTCATCCATCCATCCGCCCTTTCATCCATCCATCCATCTGCCCTTTCATCCATCCATCCATCTGCCCTTTCATCCATCCATCCGCCCTTTCATCCATCCACCCTTTCATCCTTCCATCCATACATACATACATCCTTCATCCATCCACCCTTTCATCCATCCACTACTTGGTCCATGCAAGGAGAACATGAATAAAACAAATAGCAAATTTCATGTTAATGACTAATAGCAACAGACATAGGCAAGCATTGTGCTCAAACCATAAAGTAGGAAGCAAATGCACACCGTTTGCATTTTAATCCAGAGTTAGTCTTTCCAAAATCGCTCTAACCCAGAGGTTTTATACAGCTCTTAGCAGCAGGCACATTAACGTACTCAAATATTTTCCCATAATGTGTGTAACTTGCAGAACGCGGCTATTAGCCATGAGTTTTTACCTGTCCACTTGTGCCAGCAGCGCTGAACTGGAGGTGGCTCCCAGGCGCTATAAATGATTATCAAGGGCAGTTGTGTGTAAAATCAGGCTGTTTACTTTTACGTTAATCGCTGCAGGATGTTTTGTTTTCCTTATTCAGTATCAGTATCACTTTCGAGTCTCCTTCCAGGCACACTGACCTACAGCCCGGCAGTCCCGTCTACCTGCTTGCTTATCTTGTATTTCCCCCGTAGGCCCCATCCTCTTCCCCAGAAAGGCTCTGCCTGAACTGCTCATAAATGTGCTACGCCGCTTGCACTTTTCCAGCCTCTGGAACTCCAGCTTTTAAACTGCAAGAAAAAAGCTGCCTCTGATTAGAAATCCCTGTCTGCAGCATGTTGCCCCCCACCCCCTGGTATTACCATTATTATTGTGTATCAGTCCATGTTAGTTTCCAAACTGTGTGCTTGGTGCACATCTTTTCGCGGCGCCCCTGGCTACTTTCATTGGCGCACTGGGGTGACCTACAGCCTCCTCCCCGAGCCACCCCACCCCACTCCCCCATCGTGTATGTGAGCCAGCTGAAACAGCATGGACACACACAAAGCCACACCAGAGTACTGTACTTCACAGGTCTTTAGAAGACCTTTTACTTGTTAATGAGGCTTTGTTGTTTTTTACGCCTCGGTCCGAATTAGGCCTCCGCCGTGCGCACCCTCAATCAGCCTGACGCCCTTAAGGCAAACTGTCAATCTGCGACCCCCTTCCCAGGACTCCACGACCCCCCTGGGGGTCGCGCCCCACAGATTGAAGACCTCTGCCTTAATGTTATATTGTCCATCCCTTATTGCTAAAACACCATTATTGCCCCTGATGCAGTGCAGCTCCAAAAATTCTTCATAAACCATCACTTTAACCCACGGAGCAATTCACTATTTTTTCACAACTGGGCCCATAACTCTTACCTTACATTCACTCACACATTTATTCTACTCCGAAGATTCAGTGAAGACCTAAAAGGAGAGCCGCGGTGCTAAAGTGGAGTGCCTAAACTTAAAATGTATACAGTATTTACAGCTGCAGTTTTATTTTACTACCATGGTTTTTCTAAAAGAAAGATTTAAAACTCCACACTATTCATTTCTTTGATGGATCAGCTAGTAAAAGTTAACTAAAGGCCAACAAGACCTGCTTGATTCTCCATTTATTTAATTTTTATTTAGAGATATAGGGGCATATGTAGGTAGCCGTTTGCGATTCGCAAACGCCGAAATTCGGCGAAGTTCGGCGTTTGCGGATCGCAAATGGCGTTTTGATATGTAGGTGCCACTTAGCAAAATAAGGAATCGCAAAAATTGTGATTCCTTATTTTGCTTATAGCATTTAAGGAATCACAATTTTGCGATTCCTTAAATGCTATGTAGTGCTGCTTTAAAAATTGCGATTTTTGCATAAAGGAATCGCAAAATACCACCTACTTCAAGTAGATGATATTTTGCGATTTCCTTAAAAAATGTATTTTTAAAAAAAATTCAAAGTGCCATGTGGCGCACAGACATGCCCCTAGGGCATGTCTGTGCGCCACATGTACTTACAGGCACATTCCGGGGGTGCAACATGTGTCCTTTGGACACCCTGGCACCCTTGGAATTGCAATTCTCAAATTGCGATTTTCACACAGAAAATCGTAATTTGAGAATGTATCCCCATTCATTCCTATGGGCCTTTTGGCCCTTAGGAATGAATGGGACACTCATTCCTTAATTGCGATTCGCAATTTGCTAATCGCAAATAAGGAATGTTAAAGATTCGCAAACAAATTGCGAATTTTTACCTACATTACATTTTGCTATTCTCAAATAGCGATTCCTTAAAAATCGCTATTTGGGAATCGCAAAATGGAAATTACCTACATATGCCCCTAAATCTCCTAGCATGATCTATACGTTTTTTACTCGAAAGAAATGATTCAGTTATGCATTAATAATCCTGAAAGAAAGGTTAAATTCAAGATATTTATTTATAAGCATGACAGTTCAGGAAAATAAGAAAGCATATATTACCCAAATGTAGAAACGCAGACATCGAAACAAAAGCAAAATAGGTCCCAAAGAAACACCTCTCTATCTCTCTCGATGTTCTCTTCTCATATGACTGCGCACCCATTCAAAAGTTAAAGTTCAGAAAAATGTCAAAGTCCCTGCGCCATAAGGAAGATTGCGCAGACCGACAGCATCTCGGGGTGCAAAGATCAAGTCAAAAAGCAAGCTCCCTTCGAAGTCCCAAATGTCCTCTTTTATACCCTTTTTCACTAACTTATCTGTCTAAATTCGTAACTCTTATGTCCTAAAACGTCCTTGATTGGTCAATTTAGAGTTGGATGAGCATCACCTCATCGCTTTACTGTTCAATTTGTGTGGAGTCATCATATGACACAAAAAATAGTGGTGCTATTGTTCGAACTTTACTTCCTTTGAGGTGTCCTTTAAATTGTTATTCGATGTCCCATTCCCACGAGTTAACTTGCTGACTTCAACAAACTTGGCAAGTGCCCCATGAAGCAGGGCACGCTCTCCTTGACCCATACTGCTCAGGCACAGGCATCTCCCATCTCCAGTTGGCGCATGCGTGCTTCGACCGCCACCTCGGAATTAGAGTCAGCTCCCATTTTGTTTGCTCACACAGGCCTCAATTTAGGGACTATTACAGAAACAAACACAAATAAAACATACATTTACGAAATAAAGCCTTTCTGTTTATCGCCCCTTCTAATAATATCCCAGTTAGTATTTACCTAGTTTTAAGCAACACATATGCGTGTGTTTACTTACCAATCTTCATGATTTATGCCACAAGTAAACAGACTAAAAGCACATTCATGCAAATTTTAATTAGATTACGACAAATGCGTACCTTTTATGACACAATATACGACAAATTAGTAAATTATGCTTGGCAATTTCATGCAAATTAGTATCCCATGTGTATTTGTGTGTGTGCATTCTATTCTATGTTGATTAATTTCAAAACCACACGTTTAGTACATATTATTGTTACGGATAGTTAATTTTACAAGGGGTATACGAAAAATGTTTGTTTCCACCTTGCTCCATCACCCCTTCACGCTACCATTCCTGGAATCCTAGGAACTCCTTGCTACTCTTGAACACTAACTATTCATGAACCCTAATAACCCCTTAATACCCTTTAACACTACTGTTTTCTTCACCCACATAGACCTTGTTGTACTATGTTGGTCTCACTTGTAGATAATTCCATTTTAGTTATATCTCATTTGTGATACACTCCTACCTTCCCTCATAAATGGTAGGAGTCAATGTTAGTAGTAGTCAGAGTGTTCCCTCTTTACAAAAGACATAATTACAACATAGGTGTGTGGCTCTTTCCAGCAGTAAATACAAATTGCAATCTGAAGATGAATAAATTATAGAGCACCAGAAACAGATATAAACATATTATTACAAGTAACATACCCAAAAGCATGCCACAAAGAAAGTTCATAAAAGAGCAGTAACTCTTTTTAAAAGGGACAGGGCTTGATTATGATGAAAACATTAGAAGATGAAAAGAGTGACATTAAAATACCGCTATTAAACAATTCTTTCTATCACTGTGTAAAGGAAATGTAGTCCCACCCCATCTGCTATTTCTCGTTGTTGTGCCTGAATTATACAGAAGTATTCTTCATTACCAGAGTCTTCCTTTCTTGTTGCATAACTTACATATGAGGTTTAGTCATACCAGAGACATAAAGTGCCTTTACCCAACACAGCATGTTCTTTCACCATTTTCATAGGGGCCTTCCTATTCGTAGACATGTAAAACATGGATTTTTAAAATCATTTTCTTTTCTTTTTCTTTTTCTTTTTCTTTAGAGTAGGTCAAAGGGAAGAGTAAAACTACACCATGTCAGAGATTTTCATGGAGACGATGATGATCAAAGTGTGAAAAGCATTCAAAGTGTCAAGAGTGCAAGAAATAACACTGAATCCATTTCCAGGGCAAAATGGACTAGAGACGAGGGAAGAATGCATCAGCCAAACTACGATCAGGCACTGTGGCCTGCAACAACAAGGTAACTGCATTGGAAATCCATTAGAGAGAAAGTACCTCTTTTTTGCCTGATCACCCTAGTTTGCGTGGACTGATAATGTTGATTTTTTAACTCTGCATACTGAGGCACTGCAGTCCTGCCTCAGCGTTTGTGCTTTGACTGCCTAACTTGGCTAATCCTCAATATACATCTTAAGCCTTCTACTAAAGCCATAGTAGAAGGCGCAGGAAATATACCATTGACATGAAAAGTTAAATGTCACCTGTGGAATGCAGCCCATATTGTGTCATTCACTAAGCTGAGAAGGAAAAACATGGCTTCAAGCAAACATGTGTAGACTGACTCCTGCAGCATTTAAACTTTAGGTATACTTGCCAAAATAAACTCTTTTGCAAGAGGGAACCCTACTTTTAAATATTAAGTATGTAGACTTGCAGCCCTCAAAGCCAGGTGCCTGGTACTTAAAAGTGGAACATGTAAGACTTTAATGTTTGCATGTTCTTACAGTTACCTGTCTTCAAAAGCTATTTTCATTTTTAGGGCCCTAGCCTGTTCTATGAAGAACAAGCTAAAGTACTGTTAATGTGTTAGTCTTGTGTATTTGGTTTGGAATACACTAAAGAGATGGTTTGACCACTGCTTTTTAATATTTATAAAAAATCTGATTCAATGGTGAAGTTGATTTTTTGACAGATAGATATAATACTTTTCCTTCCTGAAGCTCACGTTGGCCTCCCTGCAGCTAGCCTGCCAATGCTGCTTTGATGAGGTGTGACCTAATTCCCTCAGAGGGGAGACAATGGCTTGAGCCTGGCTGGATTGCTCATAGGGGTTATAGGAGGGTGGGGAAGGAATGTAACCCAGCTTAATGCAAGCTGGACAATTTAGGAGTGTACATGATAGTCGCAAACATTTTTAGTTTAGTGGTAAGCGAAGCCTGCAGACAAGTGGTCTTTTGATTCCAAAATACAATTTAACTCCTTAATTTAGCCTCAGTGGAGGAAGAAGCTGGCTCCAGAACCAATTTGGAGTGGTTGGGTACTATTAATTACCATAAACACACTCCCAGGTGCGCCACAAGCTCCCTACAGGGGCACAACGATTTTGCCATGATGGATTTTACTGAAAATGGGGTGGGATTGTTTGCAGTGAGGCAACCAAAATGTGCTGTAAAAGTGAGAAGATGTACCCTTGAGGACTTTTTTCCCATTAGTCAATCTCCTGATTAGTGCATTAAACAAAATAAGCATCTCACACACAGTTCATCAGGGCACTTTCTGGACCTGTAGCAGAACAGAAGAGAACAGGAATTTCTGTCTGTCATCTGTGTGGAGACCTGAAGGGTAGGACCTGCTCTTACACGCACCCAGAACTAAGATGTGGGCTCCATGGTGCAATTTACTGTACTCCTGTGTAGCTAAAGGGACATAAAAGGCTTCTGTAGTCTTTTTTCCTGTACTTTCAAGTGTTTCGGAGGTTCAGCAGAACCTCATGGCAAAGGTGTCTGATTTTAGAGGAACTTTGATGGATACAGCTTTAGGCTTGCCGTTTTTGACAATTTAGGGCTCTAAAAAAGAAAATTCCAATCTCTTGAATTTCGGGACTTTGGCAAGTTTATAATCTAATATTTCCTGCTCTGGGCTTTTCCTGTCAACACCAATGGCTCCAGTGGGACCTCATCCATTGGCTATCCAGCTTACATAGGGGTTTGTCAGATGCATCTTTCAACCTCGCCCCGCTGAAGAATTTCAATTTCTATAAAAAAGACTAAGGGCCAAATGTGCGACCATTATAAATTGCGACTCGCAATTTGCACTCAATTGCGAGTCGCAAATTGCGACTCGTTATCTACGATGTACAACAGTGTCTGAGACACTGATTGAGATTCCCAACGGGGTCCCAAATGCGAACCTTAATGATTATTAATGAGGCACTCGCAATTTGCGACCCCATTGGGAATGGCTGGCCCTCCCAGGTATGGTGGCCTGCTGGGCTCAGCAGATCTCCATGTCTGGGACAGCTTTTAAATAAAACAGTGTTTTTATTTTTTAATGCAGCCCGTTTTCCTTTGCATTAAAAAAAGAAATAATGAAATGTTTTCTTTACATTTTTTAAGGGCAGGGAGTGGTCCGTGGGATCACTGCCTGCCCCTAAAAAATATTTTCCCCTGCATTTGCAAAAGGGAAGGGGTCCCCTAGGGACCCCTTCCCATTTGCGACTGCATTACCACCATCTTGAAAAGGGCGGTAAATTGCGAGTGTTTTGCAACCGCAATTGTGGTCACAAAACATTCATAACATAGGGCTACGAGTTGCAACTAGGATGGGATGCCCTTGGAACGCCCCTGCCTAATTGCGAGTCACTAAACCCTATTTTGTGAGTCGCTATTTTTTGCGACTCGCAAAATAGTGTTTGTACATGGCCCTATCAGATTTTGCATGCGCATGCAAAATCTCGTCATATATCTGGCCCTAAGTCAGAAGATAAAAATGTTAGTCATCCAACCTACCGTTCCATCGTGGTCGGTCTGAAATTGCACCTTGGTCCCAGTCATCAACTGCAAACAGTGATTTCTGTTTGGTGCTTTAGTTTTTCTTGGTGCTTTTTGCCTTAAAACTTAAAAAATCCATATCTCTGCCCCTCACCCCCTTACTTGATGTTACTTGTTTTGGAGACGATCTTCTTATTAAATTTTTCTTAATTTTTAGAAATGTGATTATGGGATGTATGACGTTACAACGCATGCTATTACAACGCATGCCTTTACGATGCAAGTTTTACAACGCAAGTCGTTACAACGACTTGCGTTGGGGGCGCTGGATAGGGAATAGTATAATTTACTATTCCAACTCCAGTCCCCGTGGATAGTAGGGAAGGTGTTGGAAACTATTCCCTATCCTAGAGCGCCCCCCAACGCAATTCGTTGTAAAAGTTGCGTTGTAATGGTTTGCGTCGTAAAGGCACTTCTTTGTAAAAGATGCGTTGTAAAGGATGTTCCCCGTAATTATGATAGTTTGATTGAGTTGTGTTTTTACTTTTTAACTGTTTTAGTGTGGTTGAATATGTCACATATTTCCCTAAGCTAAACCTTTCTGCTTTGTGCCATAGCTACCAGGTATTGAGCCTAGGTTTAAATTATTGTATCCGTTTCTTTGACCTTACAGGATTGTAGGACTTATTATTTAGGTATGACTCACATCCTCCCCACCTAATAACCCATTCTCTTTCAAGACTGAAATCAGCTAACAATCATTCGTGAAGTTCCAGATGACCAGTTTCAAACTATTTCCAATTAATATACATTAAAAAAGGGCGCAAGGCTATTTACTTACACCTCTCCGAAACTGCTATAGAGAAAGTGCTTCTTGAATCTAGGTGTATTTTTCAGTGTTGGGTTGATATCTAGTTATGTCTCTAGGTTCAGTTGTCCTTATTATTTAACCCTTAGGCTATTCTTTGTTTTTGTTTTTGAACTAGACACAAAATAGAATGTCCAGATGAAAGGCTCAAGTGGGGTTTTAGGCAATGTTTAACCTTCACTAATCTTACTGAATTCTGCAAACTAACAACCAACAATAACATTTTCTCAACAGCAACTTACAGGAAACTGACACTTCAGTATACATACTTGTATCTTATAAAATAACCAATTCAGGAGGTGTATTCTTAGAAAAAGAGGACTTAAAGATGCATTATTACTCTCACACGAATGTTCCTTGGATCTTCAGAGTAAAAGTCAGAGTTCCACAACAGCTGCTACCTCTCTCTATGCATGCCAGCATATTTTAATAAAAGCATTTGGCAGTGCTGGCATAGTCGTATTTCACTTGTAATCAGGCACATATTTTAATTTCCAAAAGTACATTGTGGACGATGTTTCTACGAATCTTACTTTCCTGTTTATATAGATAATTGATTTAAAACAATTTTGTTTATCTTTATCACCAGCCTAGGAACTTGCAGTGATGCATGTGTTCAGACTCAACTTGTTAATTTTAGCACCGGGGTGTAGTTTAGCGTAGTTGGTGAGAATCAGAGGGCGTGAACCGCAAATTTCCCAACTAAAGAAGTGGTTGATGACAAGATCGAGGAGTGAGATGACCAAGGGATACAGCACATAAGTGAGCACCCAAATCTGTTGTGCAAATTCCTGACTTTTCTTTAAATCTGACACTTTTTAAACCAATAATGTCTTTAGAAAATGTGCTGCCAAATGAATTGTTAAGTCCCAAATTTGTTTCAGATTTTGCTGGTGAGATTGCCCATGATTTTCTGAAAAGGGTCAGACTACTTTTCTGTGTTGCTCCTGGTCAATGGAATAAGGACTGAAATTAATAATATTTTCCAGGGCTGTTTTCAGTTCACAGTCTAGCTCTGCAATTTTAAGTTAAAAAGTATGGGGTGTTGTGTTCTTTTGACCTGCTGTCTCATTTCACACACCACCTCCCCCCAAAAAACAGGTATGTAAACCATTGCTATTTACATTGGCTTCCTCCATCCCATAACATATTGACATTGTGGACCCAATTCACAAAGCCTGTTTTATGACCGTAAATGCATGCGTGTCAAGTATCCACCAAAGGATTGTGTGTCACTTTGTATAACTATGCAGTAGCATAATGAAAGAAGTTGGATGTGGAAGGCACAACCAAGGTCTGCCTTGAGAGTTTGTGAATGCCCACCAACTTGTGAGTGTTTGGGGTATTCTCAAACTCCTATCTGACCCTTTTCTACATTTGAGATAGTCAGAGATTTGCTCCAGCAAGACAGGAAGTAAATCCATTTGAAGAGTGGCAAGAGAAACGGAACACCCCAAAATGTTGTAGTTTGCACGGGACTGGGTTTCTCTTTACAGGAAAAAAATCCATATGCAGAAAATGTACTGTTTGTGCAATCTGCATTTCGGAAATAGTACAATCCCAAATGTCACACAGTACCAGAATGTCACTTGGCTTGTCCAGTAGTGTTCCTGGAAACGTGAGACTGGAGCATCTGTCCAAGCATGTTACAGTCAATGTTTGTGAATTACAAATAGTAGTTATCTGCGCCTGCTCATAAGAGCGTCTTCTAGGTTTGCAGATTAACTCATTTCTATGTAAATCAGTCAATATATCTTTAAGTTCCTGATTCAAAAAATGAACAAGTTAATACTGTCTCTAAAACCCAACACAGACATAGCAGGCACGACTCAGGGCCCCCAGATCCATCTGCCTAGTCAGGAATGTATTTATTTGTGGAGTACCACACCCTTAAAACCTGCCTAAAGCTAAACCCCTGTTTAGTGTAATCAGGTTACATGGTGCTGGGACAGAGAAAAGAGGATTGCCTTCTGTCTTTGTATTACTCGTTCGCTTCTCTGTTACGCTAAATAAGATACAAAAACAAGCTTGTATTTGTATTTTTTGAAGAATCACATCTCATACAAAAATGCCATATTTAGATCCTTAATGCAGTACATACATATTTGCCATACAAAACATGGAAACACACCCCATGGAACAAATGTGGGTGGAATGGGGTAGCTGGGATGTTGACAAACAACTTAGCTGAAAATGAAAGTTCTTGGAAGCCCATAGCTGGTGAGGCATTTTACATAGTAGAGATTAAGGTGTTCATTGTCAGAATGACTCACAATGAAATAAGTGTTACTTAGGTGCAGTTATAAGCACCAATGGAAATTGTGAGAGCCTTAGGTCCACTGCTGGCATGCTCCAGGACATAGACAAGAGCGGCAGAGGAGTGGGACCTGGCAGTCATCTGAGCGCTATGGGTTACTAGGAAGGTTTAAGACATACGCGGAGGATGTGGGTGGTGGTTCATTGATAGATGTCTCAACTAGGTGCATGAAATGTTCTGTGGGTAGCATTATATCAGGGTGAAGAACCTGTAACCAGCCAGGTTGGTCAGTATCTATGAGGGAGGCAAGACAAAGGATGCTTTCAAGGAAGAGGAAACATTTGTGTTGGATGGTTGAATGTCAGTATCAACTACTGTTTTATTTGTCTGCAAGTGATATGTAGATTACTGTTACCATTATATGTAGACTGTGGAGAAGTGTGGCTCAATGGTTAGAGCGGCAGACCCTGATGCAGAGGTCTGGCCCGGGACCAGGGTTCAATTCCTGCCTTGGCTGGTCTTGGCAGATCTTGGGCTCATAATTCCTTGGACCTGATTTCTCGCCTCAGTGCCTACTCTAAGCATGGGTCCCACGCTGCAACTCTTGGCAATAGCTTGTTTAGTCTCCACAACGGCCGCCTACAGCGCTAGGGATGCCTGGTTGCACCCTGGGGATGCCCTGGAGTGGACATTTCACGGGGAAAAACCAGGAAGGGTTCCCTAGCGGTATGAGTACAGCGCCAGGACACTCAGGAGTATCAGTGCGCTTTACAAGTACGTCTACATTTACATTTACATATCATTTGCATTTATGTTGAATTACATTATATATTTTTTATATATAATTGCAATATAGGTATTGACAAAATAATGGTAAATATGAAGCACATACTAAAATATAAATGCACATCTAGCCCTAACTCAGCCCTAATCCTTGAATAATGCTTCACTTAATATACTTAGGAGACAAAATAAGTTTAAACAATATTATTACTAGCCAGTGCTTTTGCTCTTGTGATGGAATGTTGATGTGATATGATGCTCATTGTACCACAAGACTCCATCCATCCTTCACTGAGGAAGCCAATGCAAGCCAAAAGATGTCTGGTTGAGATTAATTCAAGTATTCCTTCCATCCCCTTGTTTGTTGCATATTATTGAAGCACAAGGTTTAGCATGCACTATTGTGGAGGTGCGCCAAGAGGAATGTGAAGTGGCATAGAGTTTGCAGCTGTTCAACAAAACACACAAGATGATGGACGGAATGTTGCACAATAGCAAAACATTCACCCCCAGTCACCTCTCAGCTTGACTACTGCAACGCGCTCTACTCGGGCATCAATAAGGGCCTGATTCAACGCCTTCAGACTGTCCAAAACACGGCAGCTAGGTTTGTCCTTGCCACCCCCAGCCTGTCCTCTGCCACTTCGGCTAGGAAAAGCCTACACTGGCTTCCGATCCAGGCCAGGATCACTTTTAAGATCCTGTGCCTTGTTTACGGGGCCTTGTTTGGCGAAGGCTCGGAAGGTATTAGATCTCTGCTGGTTCCATATGTTCCCAGCAGAAACTTGCGCTCTTCCAGCAAGAGTCTCTTGTCCGTCCCTCGGGTGCGTAGAGTCAGGTGGGTAGGAAGGGCCTTTTCTTCCCTGGCCCCTAAACTCTGGAATACCCTCCCCCCTGAACTGAAGTCACAACCCTCTGCTTTTCAGGAAAGCATTAAAAACGTGGCTTTTTGCCGAGGCATATCTATAACACGGCACCTGGCTCCTATATTATCTGTATTTCTGATAGGCGCCTTGATGCCCGTTGGGCTAAGTCGCGCATTATAAGATGGCTTTCATTCATTCATTCATGTCTTCCCTGGACCAGAATCAAGCATCCTAGGACCAGTTTCTGGCTATCAGAGGTCTTCAGCCAGGATAGCTTGACTCCAATGGCGTAGTGAGCACGGGACCCACGTCTGGCCATACCCTTCCCACATAGGGTGAACAGCAAAACACACAAGATGATTGATGTAACATTGCACACAGGCAAAACATTCACCCCCAGTCACAGATCTGCGTTTAATCCATTGTTGTTTTGCTCACCAAGCCACCCCAGTTCGCATGGGGCACAGGTTCAAGACTGATTTTCATATGGCTGTGTTCATCAGGAATGGCATGGTGAGCAAAAAAGATGGATTTAGGAAATTTTTCTGCATTCTGTCCATCAACTGTTGTTTTTGCATTTGTCACCCCGAGAGGGATGGGTATGCTCAGACGTGAGTCCCGTGCTCTGCATGCCACTGGAATCAAGCTATCCTGGCTGAAGATGGCGGAAAGCCCGAAACCGGTTCTAGGATGCTTGTTTCCAGTCCAGGGAGGACTTGGCTTGGCAGTTCGGGATGGACTGTTCCCCTGGGGCACAGGGTCAAGATTCATTTGCATATGGCTGGGTTCAAACTGGAATGGCATGGTGAGCAAAAAAACGATGGTCATAGGCCCAGATCTTTATACTGGGGTGAATGTATGACATTGCTCTGCATTCTGTCCATCAACTGTTATTTGCAGCTGTTCAAACCATGGTAGAGAGTGCAGGTGATAAAGGAGAACAGCACCATGTGGCTGCTATTATGCACTGTGAGGTTCCTGTTGGAGGTGGTGGCAATATGGAGCAACAGGGGATTGGATTTTGGATCATGTGAGGAGCAGTGAATGGAGGTGAAATAAATTACTTCCATTTTTGCTCAGCTCAACATTACCCAGGTCAGGGCCACTTGCAGTTGAGTAGAAGTAATCCAGTTGATGACCTGTAAGAAAATATGGATCTGGCGATTAAGAAGGGGATTGGTGAAGGGGTTGTCTTCGCACATTTAGCCATATAGGTATTATCATGGTTTACTCTCTCTTGTTTTCTTGCAGAGAAGGAACAGAAAAGCTGATGATTACAGGCTTCAACATTTGCAAAGCATCTACAGACCCCTTTTCACTCAACCATATTAGACTTTCTAAGAAGGAACAGGAGAAACCCTGCAAAAGGCTGCTGCAGCCAACACCCAGCAGGTATTCTGGGTCATGGTTTTGATGGAGAGTTTTCAGAAATATTTAAACGGTGATTTCTTTTAACCAAAGCTTGAATGTTGTAAAGTGTGATGCTTTCTAAGGCGTTATCTATTGCTACAATAAGTAGAAGGTGAAGGCCCGGAACCATTAAAAGATGCATGCACCACAGTCTAGCCAAAGTTAATCCATCTTGTGAGTAACCTAGAGTTGGTATCTTCATCGTAGACATATTCCTTATGTAATATTATAAATATCCTGCAGGTGTAAACTGGTGTGAATTCATATCTGTGTAATGAAACATGCTATTAAGCTTATTTATGACTTACTTGTGTGGTGTGCTCTCACACGTGTTTGCTAGGGAACATAGCACACACTGTCTATTGTTATCATTGTTGATGAAGCCATGAAGAGAAAATGAACATGTTGTGGAAAACAGATTTGCATAGTTGGAAATGTGTTTTCATCGGTGTAGTCTGGACCACTGCCTGCTCCTTCCCAGGTCGCCCGTCAGGATTCACGAAAGGGAACCCGTTCCTTTGAAGTGTCAGTAACCAATCACTGGTTTGCAACCTGCATTTAGGAGGAGATGCCCCTCTTAAACCTCTCCTTCATTGCAACTCAGAGTTTGACTCAAAGCCAATTTTGCGACTCAGTAAGGCTTTTCCAACTTGAAAATGGGTTTACTAAATAGAAAAAAGCCATTTTGCGGTCGCAAACCCTATGATTTAATGATTTGCAACTTTTGTGATCACAAAATAGCTTTAAACCTCAGAACCTTAATTATTTTATTTTGGCCCATTTTAATTAACCCGACTCCACTCTAACGTTGTTCAGAGCTAAACTATAAAGTTATTTGTTCAAAGAAAATGTGATTTAATTTTTAAATTAGTTGTGCGGTTCTCCTGCCCCTGTGTCAAGTAGGAAGCGTCATCACATGATATCAATCAACAGAGCATTATTGTCAAGCTGTATATGTAAACTGGCTGTAATCAGTGGTGGCTTCTGACTTTGAATGTGGTGGGGCAATAAGGTGAATACTGGAAGTCTCATGGCGAGTTACTGTGTTAAAATGTGCGATTCAGCACACTGTTAGACTCTGAGTCCTGAGGTTAAATCCTCCTGCCTCCTGGAGTCACGCTACAGGAACGTTACTGTGTGTGCTGGCAGAGGAAAAACAAACCCTAGATCAACAGCCAATCCAAGCACTGTTCTTATGCTGCTTATAATACTAAACAGGATAACAGCAGTGCTTGGATTGGCTGGGGTATGCAGACACACAGGGGCGGCTCCTCCAAATGGGCAGAGGGATTCACCCCACTGCTTTCTTGCAGTGCGAGAAGCAGACTTATAAAATGGTATAAATAGCATTTTATGGTTCTGCTTCTCGCACTGCGAGAAAGCAGAAGAAAGGTTTGGTTGTGGGCGGGCGCATGGGTGGGTTGGGGAAGAGTTGCTAGCCCAATGTTGGGGCGCTGACTGTTGGGTCAGCTCCAGGGCCGACCAAACCAGTCATGCACACTCTCCTGGTTTCTCCATGTAGGCTGCATGCGTGACGCGATGCTGGACCGACCGCCGAAGGTACGTTTTTTGGTGTGTTTTTTAAATTACCCCACGGGACCACTGCCCCCCACCTACAAGTCATGCTGCCCTCGATGGCAGATACAACTCTCCATTGAAGGTTGACGGGGCTGTGAATTAGCTACGCAGCTCCATGCTAGGCTTTAATGAGGAAGACTGAAATGCGTATGTCAGATTGGCCACAACAAAAATACCTGTCAATCTGACATGCGCAGCTCCTTTAAAAGCACCATCTGCTCATCCCACCCACCTAGGGCTTTCATCAGACCCCCATATGGAAGAAAAAAGGGAGGTACGGGTCTATTTAAGCATTTTTTTAAACTAATGAGCCCGGGATGCAGTGGCTCACAGAATTAGCGGGTAAACGCCCTTGCGCTCCTGTGAAGGAACCACCGCTGGCTGTAATCAGTAGTCCGTTCTTTCATGCATGACGTAACCACAACCCTACATTACAAGAACAGTATAATCGTCAAACCTTGATGATTGACTAAGGATTCTTCTTTACAAGCTGAAAGAAAAGTTACAGGTCATGAGTCAGCGCAATGTATGTGCACCAAAATAAACAATGCAGAGTCCACCTCTGTCCACATTTGTTACTCCACTGATCCCTTTTTAGACCCCAGTGTCCATTGTACTAATTAAACTCTAGCTCCCAGTGCTAACCCGAGACTTATTTAAGTAAGAGAGAACATTATCGAGTTTGTGCGCTCTCTTGTATTCTCACTCTGAAGAATGCATGTTCTTTTAGCATTACTGCCCTATGCAGATGGCACCCACAGCTGCTAATTCCCTTCCCTGCAATTGTGGGTCATACCCAACCGTCAGTGCATTAAGCAATGATTTTTATTCAGGTAAACATATTTTGCTTCATATCATAAAAGTGCACAGAACCAGAATGCCGCATTTTGATTGGATTCTAGTAGGTCGTTATCTACCAGGGAAACTGCGAGCAGTGGTTCAGAAAGGATGCCTTGGCCCTGGTCCAAGTTATGAAAGTTTTCCCTATATATCTTGTGTTGGTTTTAAAAAACATCCATCGTTGGGTGTGCTCACAGCCCTTTGCCCCGGTGCCACTGCACCTGTTGCACTGCTGAGGGCCCATGACTCATCAGACACAATTCACACATGTGTATACCTCAGTGTACATAACACTCATCTGCGATGATGAAGACATATTGCCCAGTGTGAGGATATGTAAATAATAATAGTCATTGATGTACGTTAAAGTAAACTACAATTATAGAAAAAAATAGAACATTCTTCTTCCATTTATTAAAGCACTTATGAGATGCATTTCGTTTTTCTGTGAGCTTGTATATACATGAATATAGAAAAATAATCGTTGCAGCATGACAAACCAAGCTTGTGTATACACAGATTAAACATATACTTCTATAAACATGATAATATATTCAACCTACCAATAGTTATCTAGCAAAAATGCATTGTTTCGTTTTCTACACAAGATATACTTCTTAGGATAGTTATAGAATGTGAAACGCACTGCATTGTATCTGCATTAGTCATATTTTGAAGTGCAGTCAGAACATCTCGAGCGCAAGCAGAACAGGAAATCACATACACATGTCTAGGATGGAAGGGCTGCTTGTTGGATGGTGGGATTGTTGGCATGAGCACTCGTGATGAACCGGATCTCATCACGGAGAGCTGCTTTTTTGTCCAGGGTTACATTAGTAAGTAAAGAATGAATATGGCCAACAGACGATAGAGTACAAGCAATACAGTAAAAAGTTCATGTTATGCTAAAACATTGTTGTCATGGGTGCATCAGAAACCAGTAGAAAGCCACCTTGGTTCTGCCAGTGCCTTTTGTTCTTATTGTACAGTGTACAAGCACTAGCAAAAAAAGCTTGTGCGGTACAGCATGAACAAAGGAAAAAATGTGCATCGAAACAGTTGCTGGCAGCCGACTGTTTTGTGGGTGTTTGAATGTGGCATGATGCATCTGCGGGATGTGGGCGCCATTTTTTAATATTTGCTGATCCGAGATGGACCAGCAAATTTGAAAAAAAGCAGAAAATTAGTTAGTGCAAAAGTGCTTTTATTTATTAAAAAAACCCAGAGGAGCCAATATCTATTTGCTGGCTTACCCTCCAAAAAAAAGCTACAATTAAAAAATATATAAAGGAGTATGGGTTGGAGGCTAAGGGGGGCAATGCAGGGGCAGTCAGGGTAGGAGGTGAGGCGGCAAAAAGTGGAAAGAAGCACAAGAGGCGGGAGCAACAAGGGTGGCAAGAGGAGATGCACACGAGGGAGAGAACAAAACGGGCAATTGGAGAAGCGCACAGGTGGGAGAAACCAACACGGAGCAAGGGGAGAGAGAAGCACATGGATGAGAGGGAGCAGCATGGTTGTGGGTGTGCAGAGAAACACACGGATACCTGTAAAACACACACACTAGTGTCATGAAGTACTTAAGCAAAAAGAAAAAACGAGTTCCCTAAAACTTCAGCAGTGGAATGATACAACTAAAAAGGCTATGCTCCAGGGGAGGTACACACACTAGATGGACAAGGCAAGCCATCAAATAAGAGGCAAGCAAATGAAAGTGACATTAAAGCCAACCAATGGTAAGCAATGTGTGGGCCGTAAGCCCCTGTAAGTTCAATCTTCCACTAGTACCTTCCCTTGTTTATTCGGTGGACCCGCTCCATGCTTATTACCAACAGTAACTATGTAACGCAACTTTATTGTCTCTTTTGCAATGTATCTGAGGAGCCGAGGGTCTTGTATTATTATTTGTTTTGAAATCAATAAAAAAGATTTAAACCATAATATATTAGTATTAATTGTTTGTTCTATCATTCCTATAAAGAAAATGTGCCATACTTTTTGTGAAATTCATACTATGAAACTAAAACTATTTTTTTTATCTCTTCCCGACAAGGAACGAAATGGAACAAGTTGGCAAGTTTGTCTCCTATTGTGGACAGCCATTCAAGTAACAGATGGCACAGAATGAAGAAAACATTTGCAGGCATTTTGACTGTTGAGCTTCATTCCACACTCACCTGAGCAAGTCAAAGGTGGGAGCATTGAAGTGAAAATGTATTCGGATTTGCTAAAATCTCCTTCCTCTACCAAGCGCATACACATCCGAGTACACCACATGCAATGTCACAATTATTCACCACTAAATTCCTCTGTGTTTACCAGTCTTGGTGTATATTTTGTCAGGGACTAGACCGCGTGCAAATGCATACACTATTCAAAAGAGCCTACATTTACAATTATTATTTATATAATCCTGCATCTCCCAGATGTGGGGTGGTCAGTGTACCAAATGGCAGACACCAATAACGTAAGCATCTTAGAATTACTTAGGCCTCTTAAAATTAGAGGCATTGTAGGTGGCTAGGAGGCATCAGTGTTTTGTCTGCAGGGTGAATCTCTCCTTCAGTAAAATTTCAATAGAGATTATTTGCGCATATAAAACATTAAAGTCTTTATTTTGCTGTGAAGAGGCTTTTAAAGCTCAAATGCCAGTTCTAGATTGCATAGATTTTATCGAGTCATGTTGTCGATTTCTTAAGAGCATTCTTCAGCGTTAATGGGTAGGGTTCCAAAGATTACCATGGCTTTAGATATCAACATACATTTCACTGATTTTAAGATGACTATATCCTGCAATAGATGACAGGGAAAAAAAGCTGAGAAGTAAGCGATTTTAGTGTCTTCCCTCAAGTCACAGAGATCAAAGATATATTTAAGGAGAGTTAAAGGGGTTCTCGTTACAAAGCGTACTACTGCATTACTCGTTCCCATGTTTCTCAATATTCCAGCTTCCTGTATGGTAGTGTAAAAAGAAGTAAATGCAAAAGTAATTTCACCCCTCAAATAAAGCAATCCCTTCCCAGTATGGAACATTTTATCTGTGAAGATAAAGGAGCAGATTTGCAAGCCCCTTACGCCACCGGTGCGTCACTTTTTGTGATGCACCAGTGGTGCATTTTACTGCCACATATTTACAAGGACAGGAAAAATCACCCACGTCCTTGTGAAAGGGGAGTTCCATGGGTGTTGCTGTGGGTGTTCCCGTGAAACACCCATGGAGCCAGACATGAGAAATCGTAAATCAGGAAATGTGTCTAAATGGTACGCCTTCCAAGGGAGGCATAGAGAGGCGCAAAGAGGAGAAATGTATTCATTTATCCTCGTTGTTTTCCTCTTTCTATGGGTGCTGCATTCTGCAGCTCCCATAGAAAGAGGAAATCACCTCTGGTGATTGTTTATGCACAGGAAGGTGCACATGAACAATCTCCCCACAACGAAGGCATCCTTGCACCATGGTACTAGGGGGCCTGCGCCGGCGCATGGCAGCAGTTTGTGCGCCAGCGCAGGGGGAAGCTCAGGGATGCAACATATTGTTGTAAATTTGTTGCATCTCTGTGCTTTCAAAGCGAGTCAGTGAGGTGAAGGCAAATGGCTTGTGGCACGCACTGAGTCACTTTCATTGGAAATCTGCCCCTAAGTTACTAACCTTCATTAAGACTCTTTCTGGTAGCTCTGTCTAACTGCAGATTCCGCAACTTTAGAATTTTCCAGGGCACCAAACTTGATCCCGGAGTTGTCTTAGTAGTACTCCCATGTACAGCTACGTGGCACTGCGTAGCTCCACACCGCCCCCAGAAGTAATGAAGCAAAGCCGCATGTAAGTGCAACCCCTGCATGCTGATGTCAGTTCCATGCTTTACTCTTTTCGCGTCTTCAGATACAGACCATTAACAATTGTCATTGCCAGTCTGCATATCTATAACTTGGGAACTTTTTAAATGGTAAACAACATGAGGCCACTCTACTAAATGGGGAGGGCCGTGAGGAATCTGCGGTTAGATAATGTATCCACCAGAAAAAACGTTACCAAAGGTAAGCTACGTGTTCTGCTGATGGATATTTCTAACCTCAGATTGCTCACCTTTAGAATAGATATGAAAGCAGTACCTCCCAAAGCTGAAGGGTCAATGGAGAGGACGCAGTCCAAAACATCTTGCAGGGCCAAACAGGCCAAATGCTTTTCCCGTAGGAACCAGTAGTGCTTCGTGAATGTATGCACTGAATCCTATGATGCAGCCCAGCAGATGTCAAGGAAGGCACTCTGGGTGCCAACGCAGTGGTAGCAGCTTTAGCCTTGGAGGAATGGATCCTCAGTCCCACTGGAAGCTGCTTAATAGCCAGTGTGTAGCACATAATAATGGATAGGATTATCTCCTTCAACAGAGTCCTGTCATACTCTGCTTTTCTTTTTTCACCCCACAGAATTGCCACAAAGACCCGGTCGTCCATCTGTTGGTCATTTGTAAGATCGAAGTGAAAGCTTAAAGCAAGAGTCCTCAGCACCAGTTTGTCTGGAAAAAGGTGGTGTAGGGCAGTTGCACAGGCAGCACCTGAAGTTTACCCACACAGGATACAGTGATCAGAATAAGGAAGGGCATCATTATAATCAGAAGATACAATGAGCAGCTGTACACCGGCTTGAAGGGCGAACATAAAAGAGAATTCAGGACCAAGTTAAAGTCCCACTGTGGCATCACAAACGGTTGGGAGGGGACATGTAAGTCAAAGATTTAACTAACCTCATGACAACATGTGATTTAAACACGTATGATTGGTCTAATAAACAAAAAAAGGCAGAGAGGGCCAACAAATAACTTTTAACAGTGCCCTCTGCAAGTCTTTGCTGGGCCAAAAAAAAACAAAAAAACAATAAAACATCCGACAGCTTGGCTTAAACAAGGTCTGTTTTGCAGATTCAACACTAGGTAACAAATTTATCCCAGCAGCCGACATAAATTGGTGGAAGAGTGACTGGCAGCCAGCATGACATCCACAACTTCGGGTGGCAGATCAAATGCAGTCATCCTCCACCGCTCAATCTCCATGCATGCAGTTGTTGTTTGGACAGCTTCAGGTGAAGGATCCTGGCCTTCTGCTGGAATAGAAGATCCTCCTGAAGCGGTAGCCTGATCAGAGGGCAAATGCACATGGCCAGAAGCTCTGGGTACACACCACCCTGGCCAAACCTAGAGCACTAAGTTGACTTGGGTCACGTTGTTTTTGACCTTTTCAGAACTCAGATTAGGATAGGCTGGGTTGGAAGATGCACAGTAGTCGTGTGTTCAACTACAGCTACAATGCATTTCCTTGTTATCTCTTTGCCAAAACTCCAATGTACAAAACCACTGACAATGAGTGTTCTCAAGGGTGGTAAGAGATCTAGTCAGGGTTCTTCCAACTGCTTGAAAATGCTCTGCACCACCTTGGAGTGCAGATGCCATTCATGATCCACCAGACGCTAACGGCTGAGCTCATCCACTATGGCATTCAAAGATTCAGCCAGATAGTCCATGACCAGGGAAGTGCTCTGATGCTCCAAAACAGCAAGGCCTCTTTGTACAGGGCCAAAGTCCACATTCATCCCTGCTTGTTGCAGTATCACTTGGCAGTGGTATTATCCATGAGAACCTGCACCAGCCTCCCTTTGATAGAAAGCAGGAAGGACTTCAACTGTATCTGAGTGGCCATTAACTACAAAAGATTGATATGGAGCCAAGTTTCGTCTGTCGCTGGTTTGATTGCAGTCGGTCAGCCACCATTGTAAATAGTGTGCAGCCTCCTGCAAAATTTCAATGGTATCTGAAAGTCTTTTTTGTGCTGGGCCCACTGAAATTTGAGATTCCATTGCAGATCCCACATATCCCACCTGGCATAGTCAACTAGAAGAATGCAGAGGCTAAATGGCCAAGAAGCCTCAGAGCTGTTTTCATGAGATCCAGTACCAAGGCTGAAACATCAGGTTTATAGCCCATGTCTTGGACTCATTCCAACAGGGAGAAGGCCTTAAAATGTACTGTATCCAAAACAGCTCCTAAAAAGAAGGCCTCCGTGAGGACGTCAGGTGAGCCTTTGGCTCATTGATCGAAACACCCCCAATGATGTTTGGAGGTGGTCTAGGATTATTGTGATGAACCTACCTTCAAGGCCAGTCTTTCCAATATGGGAATACAGGTAATCCCAACCTTCGGAGATGGTCAGGGACCACTGCCATAACATCTGTGATCATCCAAGTGGCACTGTTAAGGTGACAAACAGCAAACACAAAATGTTCTTGGCCAACCCTGAACTGCAAGTAACGTCTGTGAGACAGTAGGAGGGTATAATAAAATACACCTCCTGCAGGTAAAAGGATACCATCAAGTTGCTCGGGTACAGTGGAGACAGAATCCGGCCCAGGGTGAGCATTTTGAGTTTATCCTTTTGTAGGAAGGCGTTCTGAAGGCAGCAATCTAGGATAAGCTGAAGGCCTCCATCCTTCTTTTGTCGCAAGGATATAGCAAGAGTAGCAACCCATCCCTGTTGGAGTCCAGAACCATCTTGATGGCTCCTTTGGAGAATAAAGCTCGCACCTCTTGCATTAGAATGAACAGCTGCACCTCTGAAAGCCACTCTGGTCTGGGAGGGAGATCCGGTGGGGCACAAAGATAGGGAAGGGCATAGCCATGCTGGAACAGTTGAGGACCAATTTGTAGGATGTTATGTATCTCTACTCTGAGAGAAAGTGATGAATCCTGCCTCCCACAGGGCAGATATGCACCACTAATGGCAACTAAATTGCCTTGGAATTTATTGCAGCAGGTTCAGAGGATTTGAAGGACTGCTATCTCGGGTGATCTACACATTGCCTACCAGATGAACTAATCTGGTCTCAAAAGGACTGGAGTGACTACAAAGGGGCTGAGGAGACCAGTATTGCCAATATGCAAATTCCCTGTAGTAAACTCAGTATTTGCTAAGCTGGTGAGGAAGCTGTTTGTTAGATGCCAAAATGGGTGAATGAATAAACTGGCATTTGTAAAGTGCACGGCTACTCAGCAAGAGTGTCCCGTGCTAATAGGCAGCTCACCACTTTCCCAGGCCCTATACTTCTTGAAACGTTTCAAAGAAGAATCAGCTTTCTTGAAGAATAGGTGTGAGCCATCAAAAGGCATAGCCGTGAGGGAGGCCTGAATGTCACCTGAGAACCCTGTGAATTGCATCCTCCATGGTGATGGAGCACCACACTGGTTCAAACCACACAGCCCAGACAATCAATAGTACCATGGTCAGCATGGATCACATATTTGGCCCCATCTTGACCATTTTGAATGGTCTGACCCAAAGAGGTCCTAAGTTCTTACAGAATCTCTGGCAAAATCTCGCTGGCCATGTTCCAGAAGGTGTGCGTATATCGGCCCAGTAAACAAACAGCATTGATTGACCTCAAGGTTAGGTTAACTGAATAGAACTGTTGTTTTTCGAGCGCCTCTTTTCTTTTTGACTTCTATCTGGGAGAGTCGTAGACAATGAATTGAGGTTTGTTTTGCTGGTGGAAAACTGGATCACCAGACTTTCTGAAGTAGGACGTTTTGGAAGAAAATCAGGAATTGCCAGGTACTAGTCTGTGGCGTTTGGCCACCTGCCTATTCCTCTGTGGCAAGAACAGTGCCCGTTTTTTTTTCTGCTGAGGTATGTGACCACAGCATGAACAAGACAGCGACAACATGCAGAAGGTGCATGGATAAATACTGATGGCATTAAACCATGCTAAGTGGCTTAGCTCTACCTTGTAAATAGGGGAAATGGCACTATGCCGCCAGAGCGTCAACAAAAAGTGATGCTCCGGTGGTGATAGGGGCTTGTACATATGTTCCTCTGCCTTTGCTATATCCCTGCCAGAATCCAGTGATCAGCCAAACTGTGCCTTATTCACTAATGGACTGTAAACGACTGAAGCACGGAGGCCTATCCGTGACATTTGTGGCCAGAGTCTCCAGTATACCTCGAATCCAACCATGAAACCAAATCCAAGCCATCTCCAGTTCAGATTCTGAAATGGAAAGCACTATGCTAGCATTTTGCTGTTCACTTGCTACTGCATATGCTACATGGGAAACAAAATATAATTTTAACGATTGCTTGAGCCTTTTCGCTGTTCCTTGTTAGGGCCCCGCGTCAAGGATAGCGAAAGCGACATATTTTGAAATGCCACCTGTCAATGTGGCACCCTTATTGCACCTGTTTTCCCAGACTAAACTAAAAAACTGGCAGTGCTTTACCCATTAATAATGGTGATGTGTATACCGTCGATTCCAGTACCCCTGTTAAGACATTGTCAGTCTGTCGCACTATAGTCTGCTTTAACTCTCCTGCACGCAGAATTGTTGTTCTAAGGGCTCCATGTGGATGTAATCAGCGTTAACGTCTGAGGAAAAAGAATGCAAGCAGAATAAGGACATACTTACAACAACATACATCTCTGTATTAATATTTAAGAAACTCTTTCAGTCACAAATGTGGGTTAGGCATTAACTTTCATAGGGAGTTTTTCCAGGTAGTCACTGATTTACTTATTTACTTATTGCAAACACCATTCACCACCCCCAGTTGCTATGCTCCACCATAGCTACATTTGCCAATAGAAATGTCACTAAAGCTAGGTATAAAAATGTCATGTTCCTGACCATAGAATACAAATTCTGCTGCTCTCCTATGCAGTTGGCTTACATTTGCAAAGTCTTTTTTTCGCTAATTTGAGCTCTTTTGTCTTTACTTTGACCTTCAGCTACTTGAAAGTGTTGCTAATTTTTCATGAAGGAGTTTTTCCAAATGTACCTAATTAGCAATGATTTGCAATTCCTTAAAATGCCCCATTGCGTTCTGGCAAAGTCTTATGGACATTTAACCAATTTCTGTGTTATCTCGAAGCTTTTGGAGGAAATTCCAGTTGTGCAAATACAAAACTGTGTTGACTTTTATGGGAAGCTGGAAAGCATTAATTTGTGGTTATGACCTCAGCAAGGAACAACGGATACATGTCTCTCCATGAGGTTTGGGTTACACAAATGGGTTGATATTCTTCTGGTCTGGTGCTTTTGGACTTAGTTATCGATGGTATCCAAGAGTGAAAAAAGAGTTTACTTACTGCCAGCAACTTTAGCTTTCTTCAGATTATTCTTGTCTCAGTAGACATTGGCAATGAACCAGGGAAACAGCAGAGTGTACATGTGGACTATGGGCCCCGTCTCAACTCCCTGATTAACATCTACTTCATGGGTATTGTGCAGTTCATTAAAAGACATGAGCTACATATGCATTCTTTTTCAGTAGGCCCAGATGCCCATGGATATTTCTAATATGGATTTTTACCTTCCTGTAATAACTGCAGAGATGTAGGCAATTCGACATGTCTCTTTTTAAAGGTCATGAATAAAATCTTCAAATAGTATATCTGGAGCGTTCTTGTCTTTCGAGTGGAAGTATCACCTTCACTCTTATTCAAGATGTTACTTTTACTTTCACTACGGTACCTCTTCTGATAATGCTACTTAATGGCCCTCGCCCAGGGCATAGGCTTGAGCTGCAGCAGAGGACGCATAAGGAGTATAAAAAAAACAAAGGAGTGTAAAAATCAAAGGGTCATCGCAAGGTCAGTAATGTTATTAGCTTTACATTTACCAGCCTTGTCACCCTTACAGGCCCGTCTGCCTTTCTTCCTCTCTTTTCTTCAGTTACGCCTCTGGTCATTGCTAGAGCTTAAAGTGTACATATTGCAGTAATACTTGCAGAACAGGTCTCAGTGACACTCAGAGAAACTTGATTAGTTCCTCTTTAACAATCCAGGGAATCTTATAATACGCTTAATCCCCCACCTTCGTACATTAAATAACTCAACACACAGGAGACTGAGCTCCAGTTTTTATTGTGTGATTCTATATTTTTAGACCAGGCCTAGAGACAGCTTCAGCTGTCTTTTATGCCTTAACTAAAAAAAAACTTCATAATTTAAAATAAATGCACACACCTAGAGGGGCATTGGGTCAGCCCTCTTCAGCCATAGTTCTGTTCAGCATTCATTTACATTTTGCCTCCACCTGCCACAGAATACAGCATGGGGCAATGGGTCTCCCCGTTTCAGCCATTGGCTCTCTTGACTCCATAAGTGAGAGCTGTAAGACTGATCAAATGTGCACATCCACCTAAACACTAATGCACTTCTGTGCCAGGGATGGTGTTCCAACACTTTACTTTGCCAATGCTTTTTCTTTCCATTTTTGTATCATGTTTTTCTTTTTCTTTTTTCATCCTTGTGTGTTGAAATTATGTCTTCAGGTTTACAGTAATTCAAAGTCAATAGTACCTTTACTTTGTATCAATTAGAACCAAATGTTCATGCGATGTGCATTAAAATTAATAAAGTTGTGTGTACCTGTTCAAAGCACATCACCCTACTTGGAAGCACAGAAACTGTTTAAAATTATATTCGATTGTTATTTCTTGGATGCATATTTTTTTACTCAAATCATATGGCCAGCATGTTTAGGCTGTGGCATGCTTTCTTTTTCGTATTTTCATTTTAGTAGTGTATTTTTGCAATAAAAAATAAAAAGAATAAACATTGCACCAGCTTGCTAAACACAGATCTATTGGACTAAACACATATTACTCTACTTGGCCGTTTGGACAGGAATTTTATCAACTCTCTCACCAACTCTTTCCTATTAGGGTTTACTCTGCAATGCCCATCAACCACTAAGAAAAAATGTTCAATTAAACTTGTTTTTCTTACTTTACAGAAACTGTGTTCTTTGTTTTGTGACCTGCTTATTTGTAGGCATAATTATTGTGTTTAACAACATTTTGATATTCTTGACATATGTCTCAAAAACTAATGTTCATTCAATTTTATATTAATTGTAAAGAAATTCCCCACTTAGTAATATGTAATAACGTGAGAGTGTTGCGCAATAAAAGAGCTTTTGGCAAACATCAATAACTTGTAGTGACTATGTTTTGCATGGCAAGATACCATGCAACAATTTCTTTTGAAGGATGCAATGCTCCAGTAAATAAGTAAGGGGTTTATGGATTTCTATAGCATTCTCTAACGAATTGTCACATGGTAGGTGCCTGATCACTGGTGAGCTGCCACTTGAAAATGCAGAGCCCTCATCACTATGATTGAGACCTCAGGTTTGTATTCCTGCTCAGAGGAGATGTTGCCTTGCAGGTTGAACTGGCTGTTCTTGTTGGAGCAGGGCCATGGCTGATTTGTAATTTGCTTGGAGGTAAAAAAGACAACCACAAGTGCGCGCCAGTGAAATGTAATTACCAGTGGCTGAGATTAATTCAAACATTCAAGTTGTCACGTTTTTGCTATTCTAGTATCCAAAGCAGATACCATACACTTGATCCACTACTAGTTGGTGTGGAAAAAGTCCTGGCAAACTTCTCGGAAGTACCCTTAACTAATAAACGCAAGAACTGTAAACTGAGCTCTGCAGGTATCAAGATGTAGGCAGGAGTTGATGACAATTCCAAGACTTCTAACCACTGAAGATAGGTAGGAACTTATGGGGCACATGCATCAAGGTAGGCTTTTGCGATTCCTTAATTGTGAATATTAAGGAATCGCAATTATGGAATTGCAAAAGCCTATGCATATAGGAATCGCAAAAAAAATAGCGATTCCTACACATTCCTTAATTGCGAATCTCAATTGAGGAATGGCTTCCCATTCATTCCTATGGGCCTATAGGCCCATAGGAATAAATGGGAATTGCATGCGCAATTTGCGAGTACCCAATAGGTACTCGCAAATTGCACATGCAATTTCAAGGGTGCAAGGGTGCCAAAAGGACACCCTGTTGCACCCCTGAAATTGTAATGTGAACACATGTTGCGCACACACATGCCCCAAGGGCATGTGTGTGTGTGTAATCAGGAACTTTGAAAAATGCACTTCAGTGTATTTTTCAAAGTTTTTGAAAAACACATCAAGTATTATTTGACGGTAATTTGCGGCCTTAATAGCGAAATCGCTATTTTCAATGGCATCATGCATTGCATTTGAGGCATCCCAATTTGTGATTCCTTAAATGCAATCACAATTAAAGTAATCACAAATTTTGCGATTACTTGAATTGCAATTTTTGCATTTGGGATGATGCATCCCAAATGCAAAAATACCGCTTTCGCAAAGGGGCAGATTCTGAGAATCTCCCAGTTTGCGACTGTTTTTTCTTTTGATGCATGCGGCCCTAACCGTTGTTCTATAGTTGTTATCTGGCAATTTATCATAAGCAATATCTCAGATTTGCTACAGTTTATTTAAAACAACATTAAGATCGTTGGAAAGCACGCACCATCTTACTACGGAGTCTCATGGTCTTATCTATTGGGCAGTAGTCACCAGATCACCTCTGAGACATAGAAAAAGGCGGATGATGCTCCCAGAAAGCATAGCTACCTTAAAACTGTCTCCGTTGTTTCATTGATATGGAGTAGCTAAAAACATTTAGTTTGAAAAAAACATTTTTCTGGCCCAACTTTATTGTAGTCTCCACCTCATAGGATACTGCAAGAAACACATATTCTGTCTACAGATATAAAGTGCCCTTTACTGGTAGCCTCAATTCACATGTCTTCTATTTCTGGGGAAGTTTGTCTTTCACCATGCTTCTGCTGCATTAATGTATTCAAGTCTGCCTATGTGTCCTCCTTCGCAACCAATTAAAGTGTCCTATCTTCCACAAGAACACTGCAGTTATGTCAAGGGAGCATACCATTCCAAACATCCTAAATTGAATGTGCCTTCTTATTAGACCTGGATTAAAGACAGTTTTAGGTGTCTCACCAGCCTCGCATAATAAAAAGAATTCATAATTAAAAAGTACCTACATATATACATTCATGGAGGGGGTTTGGGTCAGCCCTCTTCATCCATTGGTCAGTTTAGTTTTCATTTACAGTTTGCTTCCGCCCAGAACAGCATACAGCACGGGCAATGGGTCACCCAAGTTCACCCATTGAAATGCTACTCGTGCACTATGAGTGATGGCATTTTCCCTGACCAGAGGTGCACATTTGCATAACACGAAATGCACTTCATAGCCTGTTTTTGTTATATATGAGCCCTCAGGTTAAAGCAATACACAGCCAAAGATAACTTCTCTTTGCACCAATAAGAATGTATTTTCCTTTGATGTGCACTAAAATGAACAACAATTTGCAAAGTCAAGAAGCTGGGCTTAATATCCTAATGCATGCAGTGTTGGTTAAAGCGTGTCCAGAACTTAATCTTTAAAAAAGTAAGTGCCAGGACCCTTCTCGGATGGCCACTGCAGCCTGCACCACACATTGCCCCTGCCAGTGCTGTCAATGACAGTACCAAAATAACACCTAACCATCGCACTCCTACAAGTGTGACAATTCATACCATTCCAGGCCACACAAAGCTATAATAATGGCATGAGAGGCTGGTATTATTCATTTTCAATGCGATTTGATCTAATGTTGTGCTCATCACAAAATTAAACAGACTGCTTCACCATGTGGTGGACTTTCACTAGAGCTGGTGATCACAATTTAGGGCTGGTGCCAAGCACTGGAAACCACCTGCTCAAATTTAGCACTGCATGGACAAACTGGAGATAGCCAGCAGATGTGGTCAGGGAGAGCTATAATTGTAAAGCAGTGCCTTTTGCACTTCACTGCACAGACCTAAGTAGAGGCAGAAGGAAAAACCCAAACACCCAATAGCTTTAGGTGAGAGATGAATACCCCACTGGGTCAATACAGGATTGACAAAGTCTGTAACAAATGGATGAAAGAGGCTTGTTGAGCAAAGCCACTGGCTAAAAAGAGTGGACCCTTTACATTATAAGTAGGGCTCCTGGTGTTATGCTATTTTTTGTTTCGACATTTCCATTTGTATTGATTCATATTTATGTTTTGCTAATTTTATCTATGTCATCCATGCTTATTTTGGGACTTGTGAATAAATGAAGCCAAAACTAGATATCTTCACATTTGCATAACAAATAAATGTATATCATGCTTGATTGCCTGACAGCTTTCAACTCTCTGAACTCTCTGATCTCAGAACTAGACGCAGGAGGCCTCACGCAACTGGTGACAAGCCTCACGCACTCAGCATTCTACCATTGGTCTGGACTGACCACTGTGCTGTTCTATTTGAGATACAATTAAATGAAAAATCCACTGTGATTCCCATACCGCACTCACCCACATTTTTTAATGCTTGGAACAGCATAGATCCTCATCTCCTGAAATCGCACTTGCTCTCCTCGCAACCAGACCCTACACCTGACTGTGACCTCGCCTCATCGAATTACTTAGAATGGCTTCACAAAGCTTTTAATTCCCTGGTCCTATTAAAAAAAGCCTCCAAAAATCTTTTTTCCCCATCTGCTCCTTGGTTCTCGGAGGCACTCAGACTGGAGAAGCAACGAGATAGAAACTTTGAAAGACGCTGGCGGAAAGACTACGGTAATGACGAGAAAATCCACTACAAAGATGCGCTCTGCACATATAAATCCCTCATAGTGAAGGAGAAAAGTAAGTACTACATTGGACAAATAGAATCTGCTCAAGACTCCAACAAACAACTATATCAAGTAGTAGCCAAACTTTCTGGGCAATTATCGAATCTCACCATAGCCCCCTCGCAATCTCTATGTGACTCACTGGCTAGCTATTTCTTTGAAAAGGTTAACAACATCTATATCAACTTCTCCTCTCGACCCAAGAAAAATGATCAGCTCTCAAACCCTGTCATCTCTGAACCTTCCCCCTCTTTCTTAGTTTGTGATAGCATCTCACCAGACCAGATTTCAAACCTAATCTCCACCGTTAAATCAGGATCGACCACCGACCCGTGCCCACCCGCGATTTTGAAACCCATCCCTGATCTTATCGCACCTAGCCGCTCCAACATCTGCAACGCAATGCTCAAAACAGGCATCTACCCGCTAACATGGAACAATGCCATCATCAAGCCTTTGCTCAAAAAACATAATCTTGAACCTATTGACACAAAAAATTATAGACCTATTGCTAGCCTCCCTTTGCCAGCAAAAATCTTCGAAAAGTTATGAATTGCCAACTATCCACATACATCGAGGATAATAACCTCCTGGATGAGTCCTCTGCAGGCCCCGGCACATGCTAGACTCAGCGCCATGAAACCTTTTGGTGTATGTGCACTCTACAAAATACTATAAACATAACATAACATGACACGCAATTTGGTTTCCGCAAGGGCCATAGAAGCGAGACAGCGCTTA
Organism: Lissotriton helveticus; assembly: GCF_964261635.1. Classification (NCBI taxonomy): domain Eukaryota; kingdom Metazoa; phylum Chordata; class Amphibia; order Caudata; family Salamandridae; genus Lissotriton; species Lissotriton helveticus. Next base: position 921,578,836 of record NC_136057.1, read on the forward strand.
TTAAGGCATCAGAGGAGATTAGAGTGACACTGGATCAGGGGGGTGCAGCTGTCCTTATTCTGCTGGACCTCTCAGCAGCATTTGACACGGGCGATCATGCCACCCTGATCGATCGTGTTACAAACATAGGTATCAGACACACAGCCAGAGCCCTCTTGACCTCCTTCCTCGCCAACCGCACTCAATCAGTGAGTCTTGGGACTTTTAACACCCCACAATTTGCCCTCCCGTGCGGCGTGCCACAAGGATCATCATTGAGTCCGACACTATTTAATATCTATGTGTCGGACCTGGCCAGAACCATCAAAGCTCACGGGATGAGTCTTACGTCTTATGCTGATGGCACACAGTTGTTGCTTGCAGTACATAACGATGGAGGGGCAGTAGCCACCAATTTCCAGGATGGCATGTTAGCAATCAGCACATGGATGGCCCATAACTGCCTACAACTTAACTCTGGAATAACAGAGGTCATGATTTTCGGCAAACTATCGCCAGGCTGGTCCCCCTCCTGATGGCCATCCAAATTAGGACCCCCTCCAGTACCTGTATCCAATGTCAGAAACGTGGGCGTTATATTCGACGACAAGCTGTCCTTTGTATATCATGTCAACTCAATGGTCTCTTCATCCTTCCACAAACTAAGAATGATAAAAAAGCTCTTACCATTACTCCCGCTCAGTGCTGGAAAGACACCGGTGACCACTTTAGTCATGTCAACCATAGATTACTGTAATGGTCTCTTCATGAATGCAGAAAGCAAAATTCTCAACAAACTACAACTAGTCCAGAACTCAGCGGCCAGAATCTTATCAGGAACCCTGAAGCACAAACCCATTTCAAAAGTGACCCGACAGTATCAATGACTTCCAATAAAAAATGGCCTCAAATTCAATTCCCTCTGTATTGCGTACAAAGCATCGCATAACCTTGGACCCAGCTTCCTAAAGGATGCCTTGGGTGCTTACATCCCTAACAGGACTTTACGGTCGTCCACAGCTAACCTGCTATGGGTTCCCCGCACCAAGACAGTCGCATGGGGTGACAGACGATTCACTGTCGCCACAGCCAAACTATGGAACGCCCTTCCTATAGACATCAAATCCAGCCCAACTCTACTTGCCTTCAGGAAACTGACAAAAACATGCCTATTCAGCCAATAGTCCATAGTCTCTGTTTTGTTTTTCCTTGCAGTGCACAGCGCCGAGACACCCACGGGTATTTGCGCGCTTTACAAATCGCAAAAAAAATAAAATAAACAATGCTATGAATACCCATATGAAAACACGCACATTTTAATATGAACTTAGTGCACATCTACAACTGTTTAAGGAACTTTCTCTCCCTTTTAACTCCCTTAATTGTTGCTCTGCCCAACTATTGAGCTGCCGGTCATGACCGACAGCATACAAAATAACTCAAAAACAGCAATATTTCAATTTTTATGTTTAAAAATAAGTACAGACGGGGCGTGGTCTAGTGGTCCAACATGGTGCATGAGCTTTAGGCAAGCTCCAACATCCCCGTTTCATCATCCTTCCACATCCGACTAGATATCTGCAGTCAAGATTAGTCCCCAGCCCCTTGTTTCCTCCTGAACAGTGGGGGCATTGTCTGGGCCCAATCCAAGGTGTCGGACCTGCTGCATGGGGGCACATGGCCCGAGACTGTGGCCGAGCTGAAGTGCGTTGCAGGCCTTGCTGGCCTCTACCTCAGTGGACAATGGGGGGAAAATGTGCTGACGGCAGATGTGAACCCAGTAGCGGTGGGCCGAGACTCACCAGCCAGTGATTGTGTCTTGATCCCCATTGGACCATTGCGGATTGTGTCCGACCACCCTGGGGACTGGGAGTGGTGCGGTTTATGTTGAACCAGAGCGGCCTGGGGGGGGGCTGTGATGGTGAGGACGTGAGCCAGCGGTGGCAAAGATCCAGCCTCAGCTGGGGCCTGAGGCTGTCGAGGGCCCAGGCGAGAGCATGAGTACAGGTTGCCTGGCCCTGGCTGAGCTGCGCCCAGTCTCAACACAACAATGTCGAAGTACGGTGGGTCTTGTGATCGAACACTTGCGGCCTGCCTGATGGACAGTTGAGATCCTGAGCCCCTATCCAGATTGCGGGCTTGGAGAGACCAGGCCCTGCGGCATCTGTGCGCCCTTCACCGAGGCTGAGACCAGGAGCAGCTCAACAAGAGGTCAGCCGCCAGCTAGGGGGAGCATACCCCTGTCCGTGGAGGTTGCCGGGCCAGGCCCAGGCCCAGGTGAGGCTTGTGGTTGGGGGATCCCTCCCCAGCCGGTATCTCAGGACATTCCGGGTGCTGCAGCTAAGGGATTGCTAAACACTGGTCCTGGGCATACCAAGAACTGGTAGCTGGGAGTGTGCCTGGCAGCCTGGACTTCGGTGACAGTCGGTGCACTGTCCGGGATATCTGGCTGGAGGAGTCACCTGAGTGTTGTGGATTGGGCCATCCTTCATTGCCCTTTGCCCCCTTGCCATGACTACGGATAAGCCCTCTGGAAATAAGCCAAAACAGTGCACGATGGACTGCTTCCCTGGGGCGGGAGCTCAACAGGTACACAACGGGGGTGGTGCCAGCAAGCTACCCGATAATGCTGCTCTGCTTGCCACGATCATGCAGTCTAGAGACACCCGTGAGGCCAAAGTTGGCACTGTGGGTTCTGAGGTGACATTACTGCATCAGTACCTCAGCATTGTGGTGGAACGCATAACTGAAGCTGAGACTAGAGTCTCTGGCATAGAAGACACCATTTCTATAAGTTTACTAAGGGCCTGGCCACACGTTAGAAAGATGCAGAAAGACGAGCCCATAGGCACAACCTCTGCTTTGTGGTCTTCCCTGAAAATTGTGACGAAGACACAGGAAATTCCTGACCTGCTGGCTCACATCATGGATTCTATCGGACACAATATACCCATGCTTTATAATTGAATGTGTGCATACGGCCCTGCTTCAGTACAGGAGCTGCAGAACCCGACTCTGCTGGAGACCCCCAAAAGAGACTATTGGAGAAAGCACACGCAAGAAAATTGAAAGTAAAGGACAAAGCTTAAAGGATCAGACAAACATGAAGACACCTGATCCCATATCCCCTTCATGGACAAAGTTCAGTCCAAGTTGTGGTTCCGAACACACGCTTAGGAACTATTCAGTGTCCCACAAAAGTTACCCCAGCCCTGAGGAAGACCTTCTATCAAAAAGTTTTCCCGGTCCAACCATGAAGGTGGAAAGGCGTCGGCATCACGAATGTGCTTTCACTCGATGTACTGTGGGGGCATCATGGCAGCCGACATTCAATCCTATCAAAAGGCTTCATACCTCCAGATGCTAATTGATTGGTGGTACAGTTCCAGGTATGACCCAGCTTATGCCGTTGAGCGTTGGTTGTTATCGGACCCCACTCTATACGCATACTTATACAACAGATCGGATATTAGGTTTCTTCCCCCTGCCGCAAAGGTTGTGTTTTATCGGGGTGCCAATCTTTTCCCCTAATGGGATAGTAGGGTTGCCGCATGTTGAAACCCTGCTATAACGCAATAGACTTCTTCCTCAATTAACCGATCTTCCAGGCTTTTGGGGCTGGGATCACATTGAGATGTCCTCTCTGGGTGATGTCCTGCATGGCTGCACTCTTGAGCCATTCTAGGATTTGCAGGAGGCATACTCAATGCCCCGTAGACGATGGCAGTTCTGCCATGCATTAATGCCATACATCTCTGACCTAATGACCATCCCTAACTTCAATCCACTAGAAGGGAAACTCCTGATGGGGGATTGGGGTGATCATAACATTTAGAAAATATATCAATCACGAATAGTGGCCCCACACTTGAGGCCCTCAAGGCGGCATGGACTTCAGACCTGGGCCCCATTGACAATGATGATTGGGTAAAGGACTTGGAGTCCCCCAGGGTAGCAGCAATCTCAGCACACCTGTGATTAATTCAATTCAATCATTTGCATAGGGCCTACTACACATGACATAGGCGTTGGACGGTGGGGTTGGTGGCATCCCTGATATGCTTGCACCGTGGCAATGCTGAAGGCACTTTCCTGCACACTGTATGGTCCAGGCAATCACTCTGGAACGGAGTGATTGCCTGCCTTATGGAGGTCCTGGGGTGGGCGCTCCCCAGATCCCCTAGATTGCCCATGATACACAACATGGAGGGGATCGGAGAAAACCGATACCGATTCCATCTCCTATTCCTGGGCCTTACACTTGCGACATAGCTAGATTATGGAGGGCAGAGACACCGTCCCTTGTGGGTGTCTGGAAGAGAGGCATGGACTTTTACATGGGGTTGGAGGTGCCCGTTTTCCGAGCCAGGGGATGTCCTCAGAAACATTAAAAGAGGTGGAAGCTATGGGTGGATTATCCGGGACTTACCCTTGAGCCTCACTGGGTCCATCTCTAGATATGGAGGTTCGGTCATATTGTCGTGATACATGACATGTTGCATAGTTTGGCATTCGAGTGTGTGGGGTGCCCGCGGGGATTGAAACGAAGAGACACAGACAAATTCTATCACAGTGTGTTCTACCATTCTGTTTTTATATTGTTAAACCAAGACAATATTCTGATATATGCCAATGTATCCATGTATATATGTGGTCCCATGGGGTTTTGCTGCAGCATGGATATATGTTATGAAAAAAATACATACAGGAGAACATATGATATTTGTCTGTAGAAGTCAGTAAAAACTGAAAAGTTGGAGCCTTAATAAGAAGCAATAAGATGGTTTCACAGACCACCTGTCAAACCCAGAACTAAAAAGTACATTTGCCTGCTAGTGAAGAACCGGGTTTTAGAACCCAGCGGCGCCAGGGACACGCCCAAAGTCTTCGGGTTCTCCTGTCTTGGCAAACAGAGACACGGAATACTTCTGGATGGCGTCAAAGATCAAATTTATTAGCTGCAGCTAGTAACAGTAATCTCAGCAATACAACATGGTGTACAACTCAAGAAACTGTTCAATTTCATAGAGCAAGACATCACTTTTTATACACAATATTCTCATTATAAATGTACACCCACTGCGCAAAATTCTGACCAATAGGACACATTTTCTAACTGAGTTTCAGATTAACAAAAACCCAATTTACAGTAACCCAACCCAAAAGTTAATTATTAGGAATGTCCCAAATTCAATATTTGCAAGCCGGACAAATTTATAATTGAAAAGCACAACCCATGTAATGTCAGAACATAAAGGAAACAGTAATAGATGCTGGACAAGATAAAACATGTGCAAGGAAACTAAAGGTTAACGAGGTCCTGAACATTAAGTGGCAATCTTAGACAAGGATCAAACCAAGGGAAATTGGCTTTGCGAGGTCAGTTTCAGGTGAAGACGTCATTTTCTCTGCAGTTCTTACAGAGTCAAAAAGGGCCTGTTAATGCATACATGAACAATGAGGCCCATGCAACTTTGTTCGTTCGTTTACCACCTAGGCCTACGTGAGGGCAACACAAAAATGGCGTCACAAACAACGCAAACAAAATGGAGTCTGGTTCCGAAAACCACGGAACCTCAGACCCTCCTTTTGCCATTACGTAGGCAATGACCTAAACTCCCGTCAATCTGAATCCAGGTCTATATCTATTCTCATCAGGTCATCAAGGTGTTGCTGTAACATCATCTTATTATCCTTCACTTCTCTCGGGACGGGTCTTCTCACACAGATCATAGCACAAAGGCCACAAATGGCGGGACCACACTGGATGCATAAGCAACACGAGAAAAAGATAGCTAAAGCCATACCAAGGAACATCAGAATCTTCCATCCCCATCTGAACAGCAGTACCCAAAACCATCCTATCAACGACCAGTTTCCCTTCGTCTACATGTATAGACTCAGCGGACTTATGTAACCTCAAGATGGCTTGGTACACTGTCGGGGCGTTATCTGGAATGAAAACACAGCAACTAGACCCGATCAATTTACATACCCCACCTCTATCTGCAAGTATAATATCTAAAGCAAAGCGGTTCTGTAATGTCATAGGGCGATCCGCTTGTAGCTCAGCTGTAATATTGCTAAGGGCACCTGCAGTCTCATTTATAGTGGCCTCGACCACTCTCGTAAGCTGACGAATATTCCTACTATTAGCCATAGGACCCCAAAAGGGCAGAAAACCCTTAAAGAAGTCTCCAACTTCTTGTGCGACAGTATCTTTCGCATCGATAACACCTCTACCATATCTTGTCTTATGGTAGTTGAAAGCAGCTGTATACGTAGGGGGAAGCAAAAATGCCACATAACATGTGCCTGAAAAGTCAGAAGGCAACCAAGTATATGCTCTGTCGTGACAAACAAAATACGTGCCTTTAGCTGGCACGAACGGTGGAGATTTCTGAAAAGTATAGACATAGGTGTGAACACACACACTCTTACCAAGCTGAGCTCTCGGATTCTGACCATTACCTTGTAGACAAAAATGACCTCGGTGGGGTACAATCCAAATAGGGGGAGACCTTTTTCGTCTCTCCTTCTCTGTCAGACTAATGCTATATTCAGTCTTGTTCCAACCAATATATGCTCGTACCTCATCATCTTTAGGGATAGCGTTATACGCATCGATATCTCTGATCATATCTACTATTCCCTGTATCAAGGCATTATTATTCGCACTATCTTTGACGGAACGTACAGGAGATGCTTCATTCGCATAGATAAACATTGCTTGGAGTGCCCATACTGACCCATTAGGCGAAAAAGGCAAAACCAAATATGGCATTCCCTTATCTGTTGTATGTGGCATAAGACCACACACCCAACAATTCGTGGTATTTACAACTAGCTGATGCTGATGCAATATCTGAATAAACAAATTGTTCACAAATTCTAATCTTCGTGTCTGTTCATGTTCAGGCAACGTATGAAACTCATGTGGGGAGGCAGTAGGAAAAGAAAGAGTAGGTTGGGAGGTAGATGCAAGCGTTTGTTGTGTGGCATAAACAATCCAACCCGCACATCCCAACGTAATATTCAAAAGCATTAGAAAACACAGTATTAAAAACATTTGCTATGGACCAATATACACATTTTTACTCTAAAATCGACTCTCTTAATACCCTTATCAGACTCAAATGACTCAATCCTCTAACGTGCTGCTCACGGCTATTACCTTCTTCACTTAAGTGTGCGTCAAGATCGTACAAACGACCATGAACCACAGACCTTGTGTCAATACGCGGCTCACCCCTTAAGGCTGTACCGCGACCCTGCAGCTGAGTCCGGATGGTGACTCGAAAAAGAAAAAAGTAAAAAAGTCTTTTGATCTGACAAGGTGTAATTCACTACATAAAAATTCAGTCTTTATTTGTCCATTTATGCGTCCTTTTTCGATCTCAGATTGTAGCGCTCTTTGCCAGGCACAGTTGGATCCTTAAACAGGACTTCCGGATTCGTCGTGTCGAGTCTCAAGGGCAAAGGCACAGCAGCTTGAAGAATATCATCATCCTCACGTTCTGACTGAGTCCATGTCAAATGTGCATCACTAAAAGGTACAAATCTAGGAATCCTTTCACACTCTGAGTCGGCTATTCCATCCCTCACCCACTTATCATACGGTAAGGGCAACTGAACTTTCTTGCAGTGCGTGGCATGAACCCAGTTCTTTTTGCCAACTACTCTAACAGCAGTTCTAGTGACCAAGAGAACTAAATGCGGTCCAGTCCATCTCGGTTCCAAATTTTTGGATCTTTGAAAATTCTTCGTTAAGACGAAATTGCCAGGTTGAATCGTGTGGCCTGGATCTGCAGTAGCTGTCGGCAAACTGTCATAGACCTGTTGGTGGAGAACACGTAATTTATCAGTCAAGTCATGTAAGTAATCCACCAACATAGGGTACTCGATCTCACTGTATTTTTTAGGACGAGGCACACCCCAAACATTCGCTGGACGACCAAAGACGATTTCGTATGGGCTAAGTCCCACACGAGAATGCACTGTCGTCCTTGTTGACAAAAGAGCCAACGGCAAGGCATCCGGCCATGTAAGACCAGTGCTCGCTTGTATCTTAGCTAATTTCAGTTTGAGAGTGCCATTATAGCACTTGACAAGTCCAGCAGACTGGGGGTGATTCGCAGCATGGAATTTCTGATTTATTCCCAAACCAGCACATACTTTCTTCATGATTTGACCCACAAATTCACTCCCATTGTCGCTCCATACAATTCTCGGCAAACCATACCTACGGAAATACTCTTTGAGCAAAACCTTGGCTGTGGACAAGGCAGTATTATCCTTTATGGGGTAGGCCTCTATCCATCTGGCAAAGGCACAAACAACCACAAGGACATACTTCAAATTGTTGTATCTCTCCATGTGAATGTAATCTAGCTGTCTCACTTCAAACGGATAAGTTGGAGGAGCAAAATGACCAGCTGGAGTTGGGGTTCCCTTGCCAGGATTATGCATCAAGCAAATCATACAATGCTTCACCAAATTCTCAGCACATTTAGGAATTCCAGCATTCTGCCATACTGGAGCCAACAACTTGCATATTCCTGTCGAACTGATATGAGCCATTCCATGAGCCATAGTTACCACTGGAAGCACATACGCATCAGGCAACAACCATCGCTGGTGTTCTGACAACTCAAGCCAACAACCCGTCGGATCCAACATACCCGTAGTTTCTCTCCACACACTCACTTCTTTTTCCGTAGCTTCAGCCTGAATCATCTTCACACTTTCTATTGTGTCTTCACACATTCCACCAGCCATGACCCGATTAGCAGGGCCTGCAACATACATACGGCTCATCATATCTCTCGCCGTTTCCTTCGCAACTTCATCCGCAAACTCATTCCCTCGACCTACATCATCCACAACTTTCTTATGCGCACTACACTTCACAATTGCAATCTGCTTTGGGAGAGTAAGTGATTCCAGAAGTTCATTCACTAACTGCCCATGCTGAATTTTCGCACCATGAGAAGTAAGGAATCCTCTTTCTCTCCACAAATGCCCAAAACTATGGGCAACACCAAACGCATACTGGCTATCAGTATAGACATTCACTCGCTTTCCCTCTGACAACACACACGCTCTAGTCGATGCAATCAACTCTGCTGCTTGCGCAGAATTCTGTGCTATGCGTGCTGTCTCATCAACTGTATGTAAAGTTGTGACGGCATATGCCGCAGTCGTTTCACCATTCTGAAGCTTGAAACACGAACCATCTACCCATAGGGTACCATCAACATTCGTAAGAGGAGTATCTTTCAAATCAACTCTGGCCTTCGTTTCTTCCTCTGTCCGAAGAAAGCAATCATGCTGCTCTTGAGCATCTGCCTCTACAGAAATTGGCAACAACATAGCTGGATTCAACACATTACATCTTTTGATGTGCACATGGCTAGCTAAAAGAGTCAGCTCATAACCTGACAGACGTGCACTAGTAAGGTGCTGAGTCTTGGTCCTGTTCAATAAAGTATCCACTGCATGTGGGACCATCACAATCAACGTATTATCCAATATCAAACCAGCAGACTGTCGGATAGAAACAGCCGCTGCCGCTGTAGCTCTCAAACAGCTTGGCAATGCTTTAGCTACCGGATCTAACGTCGCTGAAAAATACGCACATGGGCGTTGCTTATCTCCAAACTGTTGCGTCAAAACTGACAATGCACAACCTTCTCTCTTGTGCACATATAACGTGAAAGGCTTACTGTAGTCCGGGGTACCCAATACCGGAGCCGAACATAATGCATCACGTAATTCAGAAAAACTTTTCTGACACTCATCAGACCAAGGGAGAGTATACGGAGTATCTTTAAGAGTCAGCGCCAACAGAGGTTTCGCTAGCAGGGAAAAATTAGGGATCCATTGCCTACAATACGAGGTGATACCCAAGAAAGCATGCACTTCTCTCTCTGTGGATGGTACACTCATTTGCACAATTGCTTGAATTCTTCTGGGGTCAATCTTCTTCCCTCCTTCGACAAGAGATGACCTAAGTAGGTTACTTCTTGTCGGCAATACTGTAACTTTGAAGGTGACACTTTATGATGAAGGTCAGATAAATATCGTAACAAAGAAAGAGTAGCCTCTTTACAAATCTCTTCATCATCAGCAGTAATCAACAGATCATCAACGTACTGAATAAGAGTAGCACCAGTAGGCAACACAAAACCATCAAGCTGGGTTTTCAACGTCTGACTATAGATGGAGGGACTTTCACAATAACCTTCGGGAGCTCTCTTAAACCGGAAGCTTCGACCTCCTAAAGAGAAGCCGAAAATATCTCTACTCTCCTCAGCAATTGGAATGCTAAAGAAAGCATTCTTCAAGTCGATAACAGAAAACCAGGCTGCCGAAGCAGGAATCAGAGTCAACAAAGCAGTGATATCAGGGACAACAGGAAACTGTGGCACAACAATCTTATTCACTTCTCGAAGATCGATCACAAACCGATACACAGGTGGCTGAGAAGCATCAGTACGCTTAAGGACAGGCAAAACAGGACTGTTACACACATTACCTCTCGTTTCTTCAACCACACCCTTCTCAACCAGATCATAAATAATTGCCAAAAGAGCTCTCTCACCATCACTAGAGATTTTATATTGCGGAATAGGAGGTAGCCTAGCATTCGACTTGAGGGTGACAATATATGGTGGAATCTGTAAGAGACCAACATCATTCGGACCTGTAGCCCAAAGCGTATCAGGAAGCGAACGCAATTCCAGTGGTAGACAATCTTTAGACAAATACATCAGAGAAATCACTTTCTTACCCAAGGTAAGATGTACTCCCGAAGGAGAGCAATGTAATGTCGCATACAATCTTTTCAGCAAGTCCAAACCCAACAGATTCTCATTACAACCAGTCGTCAGAATAAGAGGAGCTTCCAATTCATAAGGACCAATAGAAAGGGACAAAGGACTAGAAACCGGGTTACAAACTGGGGCGCCTGAAAATCCTACTGAAACATTGGTCAAGCCAGACAGTGCATAATAGAACTCTTCGTCGCACCAGTATCCAAAAGAAAAGGTTCTGCCACACCTAATGTAACCACTTCAACATAAGGTCCACTCTGGTCTACTGGAACTGACACTATTCCCTTACTTTGCCCATGGCTGTCCTAACTATCATTATAACCAGCACTCTCACTCTCGACATAATATTCATCAACATAGTACTGTGCAGACTGACCACTCGGAACATTCTGTCTGTCAAAATAATTCGCAGAATTCTGAAGGGAAGAGGAACGCTCATTCTGGGGTAACACACCACGTACCCTACCCCTAGGAGCTTGCTGGAAACCACCACGACCTCTCTGACCAGATACGCCATTCGCACGCTGTAAATAAGCCGGGCAACTATTCTTGAAATGACCTTCCTCTCTGCAATAAGCACACTGATTAGGACCAGGAAAGAATCGCGGAGCATAAGGCTCAGGCTTCTGTAACAATCTCTGAAACTGTGGAGGTTGCTGAAACTGAGGCTGATTCTGACGAGGCGGATAAGCTTGCTGCAAAAGTACTTTCGTCTTTAAATCTTTTGTTTTCTTCTCTGCTTTATCCTTCTCATCTTTATCCCTATTCTCATAATATTGTGCAGTAGCCAATATCTGGGCCGACGAAGAAACAGCCCATGAACTCTGAGTCCTTTAACTTATTAAAGAGTTCGGGAAGCAAATTAAAGACAAATTTGTCCACAAACAACCTTTGACCACCTACCGTACTCATGTCCTGACCACTATGATCAATAAACGTTTCCTCAAACCTAGTGAAGAAATCAGATACACTCTCGTCTTTCTTTTGTTTGCATGCTGCCAACTTGTCCCAATTCACTCGCAAAGCAGGCATCATAGTTTTCATTAAATTAATAATTCTACCAGGTAATTCTGCAACTAAAGGTTCAGGTTTGGCACCTCCAACCTGTCGACCATCTGCAGCAACAATATTAGCCCATGTATCACCTAATTCTGCCGCATGATTCTCATGACGAATCTTCGCCCACAAAGGTTGAGGGACTACATTACCCATTAACATATCTATGTCAGCTAAATTCATAATACACGCTTCAACTGTCTGGGACAACTCCTTGTAATAACCAGCAGGATTCTAACGGGGGTCAGGTAAGGTCTGCTTAAGAGCTAAGACCTCTGCTCTCTTCCAAGGGACATGTACCCATACTCGCTGAAAATGTGCCGGTACACCCTGAATACCCTGATTAACATTAGCAACAACTTCCTCTCTCCATACAGGAGGAACCTCTCTCATAGGATACTGCTTTACTTTCCTCCTAACAGAGGAATCAGGTTCATACAAGGTCTGAGGCGGTAATCTAGACCTAAAAACAAGTATCGTCTCCACGGCGTTTGTAACATCAGATTCCACTATCGTCCCTTTGGCAAATTCTGACTGAACATCAAGCACTTCTTGCGGAATCGGACCCAACTCATTATCTTCCCATTCCTGACGAAGAAAAGTACACATTACATCAAAAACGTACCTTTGCTTAGGCGGATCCCACTGAAAGAAAACATCCATAACCGCTGGCAAATCATACCTAGAAGCATTTAAAATCCATCTACGAGTCAACAAATCCAACACTGTCCGTTCCTCGGGACTAGGAAGCTGACTATGACTCTGCTTTTGTTCCGAAACAGGGGTCATATTCAATGACCCAAACAATGGAGACAACAGATTAACAACAGTCTCGGTCATTTGTTTTCGAGCAGAAGGAGAAGAAGCAGACATAAGAACAGGAGAATAAGTATTTTGAGGCAAAAGAGGTGTAGGGACAAGAACAGTAGGAGTCGAAGATACAGAAGTAGAAGGCAAAGGAGTTTGAGGCAAAGCTGGTAGCAAAGCTGGCGACCCTAGAGTGGGTTGCGCAGTAGGAGGCAAAACCATCTGTGGAGCACCGGGTGGCTGAACAACAGCAGGAGGTTGAACAACAAAGGATGGAACAACCGGGGGTAATGGAGGCGCAGTAGCACCCTGCACATAAGGGGGTGGCAATCTCAGTAAATGAGAGATCAAAGGATCTTTTTCAAGATCTTCAATTACTTTTGGAGGAGAAGACGGCAAGGCCGGATAACACTTCTCAATGGCCATACAACGTTGTCTATCTGAGACTTCACTCGCACGCTCTTCTCCATCCTCCTTAAACTGCCTAGCAGCTTGTAGTACTGACATTTTCTTATCTTTCCCATCTCTCTTTGCTTGCTTAATTTCTCACTGTTTGGCTTCCTTACGCCAGAGGCAGAAAGAGTCAAACATTGCCGGCCGGGCTTTCTTCTTAAATAGCGCAACTTCCAGATTATCTAAAATATTTAATTCGAAACTACCATGTTGGGGCCATCGTAAAACACCATCTTTTTTTGTATAGCAGACCCACACTTCATTATAAGTGATAGGACCCACTCCGTGTTTTGAATAGAGCTCATAAGTCGGAGTTCCAACCGGAGGTATCAGACACAAATCCTCCAATCGGGAATCCCTGTTGCAACCACAACTAAACCATCTTCGGGTTCTCCTGTCTTGGCAAACAGAGACACGGAATACTTCTGGATGGCGTCAAAGATCAAATTTATTAGCTGCAGCTAGTAACAGTAATCTCAGCAATACAACACGGTGTACAGAAACTGTTCAATTTCATAGAGCAAGTCATCACTTTTTATACACAATATTCTCATTATAAATGTACACCCACTGCGCAAAATTCTGACCAATAGGCATATTTTCTAACTGAGTATCATATTAACAAAAACCCAATTTACAGTAACCCAACCCAAAAGTTAATTATTAGGAATGTCCCAAATTCAATCTTTGCAAGCCGGACAAATTTATAATTGAAAAGCACAACCCATGTAATGTCAGAACATAAAGGAAACAGTGATAGATGCTGGACAACATAAAACATGTGCAAGGAAACTAAAGGTTAACGAGGTCCTGAACATTAAGTGGCAATCTTAGGCAAGGATCAAACCAAGGGAAATTGGCTTTGCGAGGTCAGTTTCAGGTGAAGAGGTCATTTTCTCTGCAGTTCTTACAGAGTCGAAAAGGGCCTGTTAATGCATACATGAACAATGAGGCCCATGCAACTTTGTTCGTTCGTTTACCACCTAGGCCTACGTGAGGGCAACACAAAAATGGCGTCACAAACAACGCAAACAAAATGGAGTCTGGTTCCGAAAACCACAGAACCTCACTAGGAAGCACCAGTGCTGTCTACTAAAATATGTTATGATTATTTGTTATTGCATGTACACGGTCACCAAGTTTATGCAGGTCCTTTTCCCCTTTTTTTGCAGAATATGCTTGCAGTTTTAAAGTGCGTAAATGTAGTAAACAAAATGTGGACAGACCCATCACTCCAGCCTGCCAAGGCCAGACCTCTTTTGCACTGCTTGTTTCTTTATTGAACAGGAAATAGGGAGATCTTGGTAGGTCTTTATTTAGAATGTGCTGTCAAACATGAGCAAGTAATAAGGTTAGCTGCAAAAGACAAAGAACAGTGTTAGTCTACACAAATTCTGCATTGATTTTGACTTAGGAATTTAGGGGCATATAACCAAGGCAGCACTATAAAATTATCGCCGCTTTGGCGGCTGTTTTCAGCCGAAAAGCGGCAATGTTTTTATCGCCTTATCAGCAAAGACACGCTATTGTGTGTTTTGCTGAATTAGCGCCCCACACAACAATACCCAGCTTTGCATCTCTAATGAGAAGCAAAGTGGGCGTTCCGTGCCAAAATAACTGGAGAAATGTCGCTAACCGACATTTCTCCAATTATCAAGCTGCACGTAAACAAGCAGAGCGTTAGGAAAAGTAGCGCTAACCACAGTTAACGCTACTTTCCTAATGCCTGCCTGTAACCTGATTTAGCCATGTAATCCAATGGGAGGTGGATTACATGGCTAAGATCACCCTGCCCTATCAGCAAGGTTTCGCTGGTTGCAGTGTGATTATTGCTGTACTCCGCCTTGTATTGCAGAATAAGGACTTATCTTTTTTTTGGACTTACTCGTGTAATGCAGTTAATTAACCCCCTTAATACTGGAGGATCCTTGCCTTTTTGTCTTCTTGTCTATAGGGTAGTCCTACAAATGCTTTACTATTCATATTATTATATAGACAGTCTTAGGGATGGCATATAATGATAAGAATGGACTACCTTAACACTGTTCAACGTCCCAAATGAAGCAGGGCGGGGTGTATACTGACAGGGAATCGGACAGGGATATAGGAATAAATATACATATTATTTTTTTTAAAAAGCTTCAGTGCAGATTAGTGCGTGGAAAACACAGTTAAAGGGGGGAATATGTCAATAGAAAAAGGAACCTATTAAAAAGGGAAGACATTAAATTCTAGTCCAATGTAACTAAATAGGAAAGGGTAACTCTGGTGGAGGGTGGATAAGGTGACCCCTTATAGGCAATAAGCCGATTCAAGACAGGCACTGCATGGTAGAGCGATAGGTATAAAGCGAATTGGACCATTATTGAAGGCCTATAGAAGAAATAAGGACCTGTCATATGCAGACAAGATATATCAGGACTCCAAATAAAATACAAATAGATTGTTTATATTATTGCTATTCACAAACAGTACCGAGGAAATTTATAATTCCGAAAATCCGGTGTACCCCTAACAGACATATCAGAAGTCTACGGGAGGATGGGGGCTAAACAATGAAGTACCATAATGTGTGAGGCTGATTCAGCAATTTGTCTTTTTATAAAGGTAAGCACTAGGAGTGTCACGTTGAAAAGACTGTGAAGAGCAGGAGGTAGACTGAAATAAAATAAGATCTTCCTATCTGTTTATGTACCTTACTTAAGGTTAATTGACCGAACTGTACAACTAACAATCCCACGACTGCGGGCATTCGAGAAAGGTGTAAATCTAAGTGGTGATACAACCCAGCAATACGGAAACTATAACAACAAAGAGGTGTTCTTTAAAAACGAAAGGTAAGGAATTAGAGACAACAGTAAAAGATGGGAACATACAGCCTGATTCATCAAGCTAAATTGCACTCGCAAAGGGCAAGATTCTCAGAATCTTGCCTTTTGCGAGTGCAATTTTTGCATTTGGGATTCATCATCCCAAATGCAAAATTCGCTATTTAAGAATTCGCACATTTGCGAAGAATTGAATTTAAGGAATCTCTATTTGAGATTCCTTAAA
The DNA here is from genome assembly GCF_964261635.1 of Lissotriton helveticus. Lineage (NCBI taxonomy): Eukaryota > Metazoa > Chordata > Amphibia > Caudata > Salamandridae > Lissotriton > Lissotriton helveticus. Next base: position 921,595,020 of record NC_136057.1, read on the forward strand.
TGCAATTCATGAAGCATTTTAAAATTGCGAAAATGCAATTTTGGGCCGCTATTTACCGAGAGGTCAGACCTCTCGGTAAATAGCAAAAACTTAGAAAAATGCTTTTAAAAGCATTTTTCTAAGTTGCATGTTGCACACACACATGTCCTTTGGACATGTGTGTGCGCAACACCTGTTTCAATTTGCATTTAAGGGGTGCTACAGGGTGTCCTTTGGACACCCCTGGCACCCTTTAAATCGCTATCTTATTTGCGAATAGCAAATTGTTAATTGCAAATAAGGAATACTCCCCATTCATTCCTATGGGCCTTTTGGCCCATAGGAATGAATGGGGAGTTTTTCCTTATTTGCGATTAGCAATTTGCTACTCGCAAATAAGGAATGTGTAGGAATCGCTATTTATTTAGCAATTCCTACATGAATACCGTTTTGCGAGTCCTTAATAGCGATTCGCTATGAATCGCTATTAGGGGCTCGCAAAACGGCCCGTTGATGAATAAGGCTGTATATCCTTCCAATAAAATAGTTAGAGTAAATACGGTTGCTTTTCTCGCATTTTGTCCTAGACACAGAAGGTGGACTATGTAAAGGAAGGTGCACCCACAAGATAAGAATCAGACACCTCAGGGGATATCACCCTATACACTATTCGGTCAGTATAGAAGGAAAGAAAAGCATATCGAAAACCAGTATGTATGGATGTGTACAGATGAGTGAAAGGATAGGAAATGGGGATAAAAGATGTCGAGTATAGTAGATAAGGGAGTGGCACACTGACAAACCAGCTCTAAAGTGGAATGTAGTGCTCCAATGGTAGTCTGTTTAAACACCAACATACCTAGAGAAATGGAATGTTCGAAGGGTAGACTGTTGGAAATGCTAAGATGTTTATAGAAGATAAAAAGCAGAAAAAGAAATTAAACTGTGAAATAAATTTATGTGCTCTGCAAAAGTTAATAAAAAATTTGCAAACTGGACTGATACTTGTTTTCTCTTGCATAGATAACCCTTCGCAAAAGTGGAAAAACTGACTCTCTATATATATAACTGTTAGTCCTGAAGAAGGTGGTTGGGTAACAAGTTTGGGTACCTCCGAAACGCGCCAACACACTTTTTAAAGAATCCAAAGAACAAGGGATTTCTGGATAAGAATATTTATTTTTACCAAAAAAACCTTTGTATAGTATATCAGATTTGGATCAAATTTCGACCACAATTGAATACTATAATTGTGATGTTGGGGTCTTGGGTTCTTGTATTTTAACCAATGTATTTTGTAATGTACAAAATGGATGTTTTTATATTGTTTGTTTAATTTTATGTGTATCCTTTGAGAAATCAGTTGAAGGATTTTCTAACTTTTGTATGGAAGCAAGTATACTTTTTGCTTCTTTTTTTATAAATAAATATATGCTAGCACAACTTTCCAGTTTGGTTTTATGTTTATACCACAGTTTATGAAGCTATTTAGGAGCTAATAAGCGAGGGGTGGATGAGCTTTAGATATGACAGCTTTCTGAAATGTATGACATAGGTGTTTTTACTCTAAATATGTGAATTGTAGTCCAGGGGACCTTTTTCTCTGCTTTCTATTGACAGTGCTCAGTTCCCCAGGATCTAGTGAGCCACCTTTCTTTTTGCCTGCCTTCAGCCATGCTACATCAGATCGAAGAGTTCCACGCAACCATTTTCTGACTCTTTGGAGCCCTGCTTCTGGACCCCAAGGAGCCAAGAGGCTTTCGTCCTGGGATACCGCTGGCGGGTCCAGCCCTCAGCAACAGTTGGACTCTCTTGTCCTGACCACACTTCTGGCGCTGCGACCCACTCCAGCCCCAAGCATGTCAACACCGATGCCAACTTCACCGAAGCGAGAGGATGGGGCCCCAATAGTTCTCTCTGATGATGAGTTGAAGCCAGTCCAACCCAGGCTGAAGCCATGCCCGAATCCACCAGAGGCTCCACTTCCCCAATTTGATTTGCCACATCTGAGACAACACTCTCTGCGCTCCCTTTTAGGGATTGATTTAGATGACGACTGTGACCAAGATGATGAATTCGCTCAGCGCTACTAGGATGACAATTGATTTGAGGACTTACAGGAGACAGTTCTCTTTTTTTACCCCTGGACTAGCCACAGAGGAATCCACCTCCTATGCCACGGTGATGCATAGGGAAGCTGAAGCTCTTGACCCACAGGTACCCACCTTGAAGGTTAAGATGAATGTTTTGACTGAAGTCCTTCAACCAGGGCAGACATCTTTGGAGGCCCTTCTACCTTTCAATGAGGCACTGATGGACACCTTACTGGGGACTTGGGCCACTTTGTACTCTGGCCCACTGGCCAATTGACAAATCATTAGGTTCCATTGACCAACTCCAGGCAACCCAGCCTTTTTTCACTGCATCCTTCACCAGAAGGCCTGGTAGTGCAAGCTTCTGCCAGCAGATTCCTACCACTCCCCCTGATATGGAATCTAAGCGAGTTGGTACATTTGTTTTCTTTTCCTCTACTAGCTTGGCCCTACGTTCTGTTTATGCTTGTTGGGTCGCCAATCTCATAGCATTTGGGAATCAGTGGCACAAGTCCTCTCTGGTCTGCCCAAAAGCCATCATCCTGTGCTCTCTGTCAGGTGATTTCAAGGTGGTTAGGATGCAGCCAAGTTAACGATTTATTTTTTTGTGGCTTGGACACCACCAATTCCATTGGACAGGCCCTACACACGAGTTGCCATTTGCCGCTATGCGTGGCTGCGATCAACTAGGTTCTCAGGAGATGTCTATTCCTCCCTGATGTACAAGCCATTCGATGAAACTCACCTGTTTTGGAACAAGGCTGATTCCATGCACAAACATTTTAAGGAGAGCGGGGCACATGCACAAAAATTGCCCAATCCGTGGCATAAGAGGAAAGTCACAGCAAACCCTACAGTGTTAGAACTGTTTCCCATTGTTGCTGCACTCCATCTATGGCTCACACTTGATAAGAGGGTTCTCTTCTGGTCTGACAACACAGCAGTTATGTTGGCCATTAGTTCACAATCCACTACCTGGCCCATGGTGCTGAGTCTACCGAGAGACCTGGCGAGGGGTGCCTGTCCAAGAATGTGGATTTCAGCACTAAACATATAGAAAGGGCCAGGAATAATGCTGCTCTTGCCTGGCCTCAATTGAACCTCGCAATGATGCCCTTTCCACTCCAGTTATTGAATCTCCTGCAGTGGGCCTCTGGCACACAAATGTAGGTGAGCTATCCCTCTCCCCAGGTACACAGGTTAGGTACAAGAATTGTGTCAGCACATTTGTAAGGGTGCCTGCTACCAGAACCAGCAATGCATCATCACTGGTAGCAAGAGTGCAGGATTTTGTACCATGGGCCAGGGATGAAAGAAAGAGCCATTCTTGGGTGGCAAGGCACCTTGCTGTGGTGGCCCGTCATGCAAACCTGCAAGGTCATCCAGTCCCCATCAGCTCCTTCCACCCTGAGAGCAGCTTTAAAGGGCTGGGTGAGATCAGAACACAGAGCGCCCAACTGCAGAACCTGCATCGAGTTCCACATTTTGAGGGACATGCTAAATTGGGTACGTAGAGACACTGACTCCAGCTATGAGACAGCCCTGTTTTTTGCGGCCTTCGCTTTAGCGTTCCTTGGGGCATTCAGGTGTGAAGAATTAGTTGCCATGTCTATAAGGGATTATAGCATGCAAGCCCTGTGCTTTGAAGTCCTTGTGTGATAGATGGTGGCCTTAAGCTAAGGTTCCCCAGATCTAAAACTGATCAGAGCGGGCGTGGTGGAACCATTTATTTGGGCACCCTTGGGGACCCCGCTTATTGTCCGGTGGCCTTGGTCAGGGTATGCTTGGAAGAGTGTCCCCCTGGAAAGGGCTACATGCAGCACCATGTGAACAACACTCCACTCACTCTGCACTGGTTTAATCACATAATGGGGTCGTGCCTGGCACTAGCTGGAAACACAGAAAAGCATTGTTCTGCGCATTACCTTTGGATTGGACCAACGACTGCAGCATTTAAAGCAGGCCTTACCTCTGATGGGATCAATAAACTAGGCCGGTGGGAGTCTGAGTGCTACAAACTGTATATTAGACCCCAAGAGGTGAGGGCAGGGGGCACTGGGGGAGAGGTTTAACCTTCTCCTCGAAAGAAAGGTCAGCAAACCTTTATACGTTTTAGACTGTTTTTGGCAATCAACCACATTGTAAATAGGTTTGGGGTATGTATGTGTGTAATGTAAGGTTTTGCATGACAAGCTTGTTTTTCTGTTTCATAGCTATCATAGGTTTTGTAGAAGATTTAATGTGTGTGTTAGCAAGAAGTGAAGATTACCTTGCTTTATTGAACAGTTATGATACGGTTGCCCGCTACTTTATTTCTTGCTAGGTGGTCAGAGTTTGGGTCATAGGCCATTCCTTAGTAGCAAGGTTGGCAAAAATAAGGAATTGGAACCATGGCTTTTCTAACACCTTAATAACGTGGATGATGATCCCTGGCATGTGATGGCCGAAACTCCTTGACCAAGCTGCACCATAGGTCTAGTGGTCCAACTTGGGGGAAATTACTTAACTACCGTAGGTCGACATCCATTAGTTCAGGCCATGAAGGAGACAATGCTTGATATCAGTTGGTTCGTGGGGTCTTGTAAGATAACGTGGTCATATATCATTCCTTGCCATACAAGGTAGGGGTCCAGGTCAGAAACTGCAATTGAGCTTCTAGCAGATGAGTTAACAGTGCAATGGGGAAGTTCCCAGACCAAAGAGGCTGAGTGTTTATTAGGCATAGCCTGATTGATCAATGTGCATACTAATGACTATTTTGCAGATGATGGAGTCCACTCATCAGAAGCGGGTACCGATATATTCTTTTTGGAGTTGCAGGAGCCACTAGAAGCAGCAGGTTGTAGATTAATGGGGGCAGAGGAAATGGGTAATACAACTTGTGGGGGATCCTAGAGCCGACGGTGTGGCTGCCTCGGTGGCTGGCAGAGCTACGAGACAATCCAAAGTATCCTGGTGCAGAAAAAACCATGAAGGGGACACAAAGCCATGCCATGCCAACCACCCAGAATTCTTTACGGCAGGACCCCGGGATGAAAGCGACAGCACCTGTTAGTCAAACAGGCAGCTGGAAACCTGAGCAACTGGGGGCTTGCCTGTTAATGTTCCGCCACTGCGCCTGAGTTCTGATTCCTAGACTATGGGGTCCAGGGGCTGGGGAAACCCCAAAAGATATACAGCCTGATTCATGAAACGAAAATCGGCTTGCAAAGGGCCAGATTCTGAGAATCTGGCCCTTTGCGAGCGCAATTATTGCATTTGGGATTCATCATCCCAAATGCAATAATCGCTATTACAGAATTCGCTATTGTGCGAGGAATTGCATTTAAGGAATCTCTATTAGAGATTCCTTAAATGCAATTCATCAACCAATTTTAAATTGCTAATTCGCAATTTCGGGCCGCTATTTACCGAGAGGTCAGACCTCTCCGTAAATAGCAAAAACTTAGAAAAATGCTTTTAAAAGCATTTTTCTAAGTTGCATGTTGCACACACACATGTCCTTTGGACATGTGTGTGCGCAACACCTGTTTCAATTTGCATTTAAGGGGTGCTACAGGGTGTCCTTTGGACACCCCTGGCACCCTTTAAATCGCTATCTTATTTGCGAATAGCAAATTGTTAATTGCAAATAAGGAATACTCCCCATTCATTCCTATGGGCCTTTTGGCCCATAGGAATGAATGGGGAGTATTCCTTATTTGCGAGTAGCAATTTGCTACTCGCAAATAAGGAATGTGTAGGAATCGCTATTTATTTAGCAATTCCTACATGAATACCGTTTTGCGAGTCTCTAATAGCGATTCCTTATGAATCTCTATTAGAGACTCGCAAAACGGTACCTTGATGAATCAGGCTGATAGTGCTCCATGATGTGCAATCTAGGCAGTCATTGGCTAATCAGGTGTGCAGTTGCATCCTTGCTGGCCGCCCTCCGATCGCCTCCAAGTTAACCCATTCCATGTCTTGTCTACTAGTGAAATAATAAACCTGCAGCAAAGTTCTCTCCAACACTAACTGCTGGGGCCCTATCTTTTTTTATGTTCTTTACTCCATGGGTATGTGCTTTTCAAAAAGGGCAGTATGTGTGCGGTTTGCTATGGGATATCGGTGCAATGGAATAAAACGTATATTGTTTATTAAATCTAACTCAAAGTCTGAAAACTCCAGTTATTTTTAATAATCACTGCATTCATCTATATGGTATTGATTAGTCATAGAACGAGAATCGCCGTGTCGGCGCTATCAATCCAATCCAATGTAAAAAACATAATTAATAATGCAGATGATGGGTTCTCCAAATCCTACAGTGTTGATTCCTCATCCCAAAGTCTAAAGATGTCGTTAGTTATTAATATAAACGTCCTGGAATTCAGTTAAGTCTTTTTTTAAAAGCTTTACGGTAAAAATAGGCATGTATGTATTTCATGAAGTGAAACAGCGACTGATCCTTGGAGATGGGGTTCCCGCTCGGTTTAACAGAAGTGAAGCTAACCCTAGGAGGTCTTAATCCGGCCCTTTAAATATTCTCGCGCACATCAGGGCATGAAAAGAACACTGAGTGGCCCAGTAAATCTCCGCCGTCCCCATAACATGGTTTTACTAGATTGCAGGCCGTACATACCGTGAAAGCACATTCCCATAACACAGCGTGCCGCTGCTTTCAGAAGGGGCCGTGTTTACAGAGGTGAGAAGTCTGGCACAGAGCTCTCTCCCCTTCATGCCCCTTGGCTTGTGCGAGCTCATTTTTTTTTTTTTTTTATTTCAAAAAAAGTGCGAGCTCATTTTTGATGCACGCTTATGACACACCACAGAGATTTGCCCTCAACCCATCCACTCCCCTGCAAGGAGACCTACACTCCATGAAGTGAAAATAATAACCAGGGGAGGCGAGGGAGAGAAACTGTGTGAAAAAGGTTAGTTTTAAAAAGTGGAATTGTCTGCTAATGGTGTCAACTTGTCATGGTAGCTCAGTGGGAGAAAGCAACTGATCTGTATAGAATCTTAAGTAAATGTAAATAATTCCTGTGAAGATTCTGTTCAAGTTTAATACGAGCACTGGCAATGCAAACAGGTAAAGCTTACATCAAAATCAAATCAAATCAGGTGTTTGTGAAGCGCGACTACTCACCAGTAAGGGTCTCTAGGCGCTGGGGGTGTGGGGTGGAGGGAGGGTGGGGTGGGGGGGGGGGGGGGGGGTTCGCAGGTACCAGTACATCAAGGAAGGGGTCTGTCGAAGGGCCAGGTTTTGAGCTTTCTTGCGAAGATGGGGTTGATATTATCTGACTGAGGTGGAGAGGAAGGTTGTTCCAGGCTCTGGCTGCGAGGATGGAGAAGGAGCGGCCTCCTGATCTGGTCTTTCTGGTGCGGGGGACCATGGCATAGGAGAGCTGGGCTGATCGTAGGGTCCTTTGGGGTGCGTGGAATTTGAGTCGGCTGTTTAGGTATGCTGGTCTGGTGTCGTGGAGGGGAAACATCCTTTAAAACGAAACTTTTACAACGCAGTGCTATTACAATACAGGTTTTACAACGAAAACCATTACAACGCAGTGCGCTGGGAGGCGCTCTAGGATAGGAAATAGGTTAATTTACTATCCAATAACCTTCCCTAGTGTCCACGGGGACTGGAGTTGGAATAGTAAATTAAACTATTCACTATCCAGCACCCCAAAGCGCTATGCGTTGTAACAGCATGCGTTGTAAAAACTGCGTTGTAACAGCATGCGTGGTAAAAGCATGCGTTGTAACGTCATACATCCGTCGTGGAGGGCCTTGTGAGCGTGGGTTAGAACATTGAAGGTGACTCTTCGATGGGGAGCCAGTGGAGTGTGCGCAGGTTCTGAAAGATGTGGCAGTGACTTGGCAGGTTGGGGGCCAGTCTTGCGGTGGCGTTTTGGACGTTCTGTAGCTTGCGGGTGAAGTTTTTGTTTATTCCGGCATAGAGTGCATTGCCGTAGTCGAGCCAGCTGGTGACCAGGGCGTGAGTGACGGTCTTTCTGTGTTCGAGGGGGATCCATTTGAAGGTCTCACATAGGAGGCGGAGGGTGTGGAAGCAGGAGGACGAAAGTTGATCTGGTGGTCCATTTTGAGCTCTGAGTCCAGGATGATTCCCAGGTTGCGTGCATGGTCCATGGGGGTGGGCGGGCTTCTGAAGGCGGGAAGACACACTGTGTACTTATCAATAAGCACAAGGGACGTGTTGTTCTTAAGTGGAGTCCTCTTCCTACATTTCTGAGCCTTTAAGACCCGCTTTCCCTAATGCGTACCCAGAGACTGGCTGCAGGAAGCATGACTGATCTATGCTGCCCATATATTTTATTTGAGAACCCTGGCAGGACTCCAACACCCATCAACTCCCTTTAACAGGTCACTGATCGCCACATCATGTGCATAACAAGATGTGTTTATAGGCGCTAGTTACACCAATAAACTGAAACTCAGCCCCCTCTTCCTGGACCAATAAGTGCACTCAGACATTCACCCTTTACTCTGGGACTTTGCCTCTAGCCCATATGTACAATTCATGCTCCTGATGCACTAACCCCAAAGCTGCTCCAGCGCCCAAGCATGCATGACCATGTAACAGTGGCAGCTGATGACATTTGCAAGTGGGCAAATGGTGCATTTTCAAGAAAATTTGAGGAAGCAAGAAGGGTAATAAAGCAATTGTGAAACTGTAGTAATGACATCAATAAAAATATTTCATATGGTAATGTCACTGGTAGCTGCTTATTCAGTATATTCAGAGAATTGCTATGCTAACTTATTGGCCTGTTCACAAGAGCACTGTGCATGCTTTTCTTTGCAAATTGCCACTGGTGAAGCACAGGTTCATGAAGCACTGGAGAGGGAGGGTAAGCACTCTGTAGCTGGTCATGAGATTAGCAGCAGTGCTACCCTGTGCCTCACCCGTGCCAAGGTCCATTCTACCATCCAGTTCTGAGCCTCACTGAACATAAACACCACAAAACAACAATACAATCCTGGCTAGGTCAGTTCTCAGGTACAGTGCACACATAAATAAACTGAAAAACAGAACTTTCACCCAAAAAGATGTACATAAGCGTAATTGGCTTCCCCGCTGATCAACCGTGTTGTAATAAACCATGTGCACATTTTCTTTTCCTGACCTGAGGTTCACTCCAAATAAATTAAATGAGTGATTGTCATGAAATTAGAATTCCAACTCTAAAATCAGAATACATATTGCTACCAACAGTTCTCACTTCTCAAGTCCCCCGCATTGCTGTATGTCTAAGGCTTACTAATAACCGTTACTGTCAAATGAAAATTTGCTTTGGTGCATTTATCTGCTTGCTTTAGGTTTCAAGTGACACATGGGTGTCTCAAATGAAAGCTGCTGTAAATTACTCCCTTCTTCCCTCCCCAGACAAGTACCAATTTGAAACGTACAACTCTCAGATACTTGCCCTGTGCAATTCAAGTTTTCACACCTCCTCCTCTAACCAGCTCCGCACAAAATGTCATGGTTGTAGCACTACCACTGTAAACAGAATATCTCTACAATAATCCTTTTCACCCTGCTCTGTCAAATCAACCAACCAAATGTAAACATTCACACCAAACTCGGTGTCAGTGTCAGTCCCTTTCACATGACTAAGGCAACACAAAGCTTCAATCCCATCTCCTTCTGAGATATCAGACAAAGTGAGGACTTTTTCTACTCTGACTGCAACAAACAACATTCACATAAAACTTTTAGCAATAGAATTTCAGACTAACAAGAACACAGCAGCTCTTGGTTCCTGGAACGACACGGTCATCTGAGGCCTAGTACATCTTCTGCTAAGTTATTGTGAACATACACTAACTACAGCTATTCAAAGGTACAGAAACCATGCATTATAGTTAAACCAAATATAAAATAAAATGTGTACATATGCAAGCAACAATTATATGTGTTTTAAGTGTTATACATAAGCATGCCATTAGATGCAAACGACAAACAGTGACACTGCACTGCCAGTTTCACAATGAAGCTATGGAACAGCAAGTTCTGCAAATGGGACATCCAGAGTTGAAGGACAAAAGTAAAGTTCAAAAGACAAATCATAATTTGACAACATATATAATTAGTGCAAAAGTATTTTCAAAACAGACTTCTGCATAGACATAACACAGGAGTTGCATCTTCAGTGATATCATTGGCATAGCAAGAATAGGTAGAATACCACAAGGTGTGGTGTGGATGAGCATGTGTTCTGAACACTTTTATGACCCACTGACTGCTCAGTGAGAAACCTGCACTACCTTCAGTTTCAACTGCAGTCAGAGGGCTCAAACATGGCCCACCCACAACCGGAAATCACACACACTTTGAAGCTATATGCTGTTAATAAAAAAATACTAAAACAACATCATGGAAAACCAACCATGCTTAGGAATGCAAGTTTAAGTGGACCGTGTGCAGCGTTCACGGGAACCACATAGGCACACAGAGGGACTGACTGTCTGGATTTGCCACACTCTGTCCTCTCCTCACTGCCCACCGGGTGTCCATCAAAGGGCCAGAGATAAGGCCACTTCACCTCGCTATAACAAACGCTTGAAGGCGCTACCAGCCTGATTCATGTACATGCCGTTTTGCGTGTCCCTAATAGCGAATCATAGCGATTCGCTATTGAGGACACTCTAAACGGCATTCATGTAGGAATTGCTACTTAAATAGTGATTCCTACATGTTCTTTATTTGCGAGTAGCAATTTGCTACTCGCAAATACTCCCCATTCATTCCTATGGGCCAAGAGGCCCATAGGAATGAATGGGGATTTGCGAGTAGCAAATTGCTACTCGCAACTAAGATAGCGATTTTAAGGGTGCCAGGGGTGTCCAAAGGACGCCCTGTAGCACCCCTAAAATGCACTTTTGGACAGGTGTTGCGCACACACATGTCCAAAGGACATGTGTGTGTGCTACATGCAACTTTGAAAAATGCTTTTAAAAGCATTTTTCTGAGTTTTTGCTATTTACCGACAGGTCTGACCTGTCGGTAAATAGCGGCCCCAAAAGTCCAAAATCGCTATTTTGTTTTGTGTCATGAATAGCATTTGAGGAATCTCTATTAGAGATTCCTTAAATGCCATTCCACGCAAATATGCGAATTCTTACATAGCGATTTTTGCATTTGGTATCATGAATACCAAATGCAAAAATCGCACTCGCAAAGGGCCAGATTCTCAGATTGTGGCCCTTTGCGAGTGCAATTTACCTACATGAATCAGGCTGTACGTGCCCTCACTGGAGTTATGGGTACTTGCTAAGGGTGTAAAAGTGACCGAGTTTCATGTGCAGCTTTTGGGGATGACGTCGGCATTTTCAAAATCTCTTCCCCTGGTAACCTAGCTCACAGACATTATTATCTTTTTTTATGTGTTCAAAGATATTCAAGTGTACGTGAATTGCAGAGCCAAGACATTTGTTCCTTGAAAAATGTAGTAAAAAAATGTAACTGAAGAAACATTTAATTTATCCTTCAGCTTTTGGGATAAATAACTCCGCCCAAAATCCAGCGTCAACGCTAGCGAAATGAGATCAAAATGGGAACAACACACCAGGGTGTGATAGCGAATTGGCAATGGGAAATATATTTTAGATTTAGCTAATCTAGTTTAAGGGGGGCAAATTTGCATTGCATTATTGTTTTGGGTGTTATATCAGACGTGACATATTTGAAAAAAATGTCCCTCATAGCCAAGGAATATCTTAAATGTAGTTCAGAAGGTGACTGACTGATATGTTTTGGTCCTGGGGCCGGGCATTAAGGACTTTCTGGAATCAGTCACAGCTCGCAATACTCGCAGGGGGTGGGGGTCTGGTGTCGCGCGGGGAGGGGGATTGCGCGGAGCAGGATTGGCTTAGCAGGGTTACTCGCAGCCTGCCTGCCCATCAGGAGACCGTGGGTTCCAGCATTGCTCAACCCTCGGTCTCCTAATGCACAGCCGCCAGACAGTGCAAACACAAGTGCGCATGACTGGGCTTGTCGGAAAAATTTGCCGACCTTCACCAGTCATGTGCACTTGTGCTGCTGCCTGCCCCTGGTCTGACAATGCATCATGCATGTGGGTCACCATGACGCCGGACCGCCCACCCCCTTCAGACTCTGAAGGGGATGGGCGGTCCGATTTCCTGTTGACTGACATAATTGTCAGACAGTTATCCTTCGGTGTCGCAAAACCTAAGTAAACTGAGTCAGGTTTCTTAGGTTCAGAGACGCCGAGGGAGCTGCGGGGCAGGCGGCTTGTGGGGCAACACCCAAGCGCCCTAATGGACGCACCGCCACTGCCATGTAATTCACATGTGCACCAAAGTTCCCTTCATGCACAGGGTGCATGGACAGCACAGTGAGCATGATTGTAGCAGTTTCGTACTCCGTCATGTCATTTCGAAGCAGCAGTCATCTTTGGAATAGGGAACCAACGGCGCATTATGCTAAATCTGAATGAATGTATGATTATGTATAGCTGCCATTAATTCAATTCTTAACAATAATTAAAACTAATGAAACAACATACATTTAAAGTGCCTCATAGTATTTTTTTTCCCAGCACTAGTCCACCAGTTCATGTTCTTCCCAATGAACCTAAATACAACATTAATGAAAAAAATAAAAAAATATTAAGATTGAATATTTTGTTAAAAAGGTTAATGATTAAAAATCTAAAAGTTTTAGGGTGAATTTTCAATACCTTCTTCTGCAGTCCTTGTAAAAATACAAAAGATTTATTCAGTTTGTAGAGAAACCAGAGTATTATTTGACTGTCCTTGCATTGTCGTATGATACACACGTTCTTAGTAAAACTGTTCATTTGTTGGACTACATAAACATCATAACTGTGTGAGAGTGAGTCCACGCACACTATCAGGATATGTTGGCCTAAGTCTGCTACCTCACAGGGCTCCATCTGTACTCTGTTGTAAGGTGATTTCTTCTCTTCATTCTTTACACCAATACTCTCCCTTCTGTTCAGCCTGCATTACTGGAGAATGCTGTATGATGTCATGCAATGTTGGTGTGTGGACTTGGTGAGAGTGTCAGTTGGAGATGTGAGGCTGAGCAGAAGGAGACTGCTCCTGGTGGGGGCTGCTATTACAGCTACGACTAATTACCACCTTACTACTATCTACCATCTTTCTACTTACCTCGAGCTTGATACAATAAATTGCAACTTGGAACCTACCACCTTGTCTACAATTTGGACTTCTTCACTTAGTACATACTCATAACCCGGCAAGGTAACAGATGGAATGTGCAACCTCAGAACATGGCTTAGTGGTGGTCTAGGAGACGATGATACTAGGTACACCCACGGTGCTCGATCCTTGATCCTTAATGAAAGTGTAACTAAAGGACAGCACCACTCTCCAGAATCGCATGGCCCTTGAGAAATCCAAAATAAGGGTAATCCTCAGGAACAGAAGATCGAGACAGGTGAGAGCCCTAGGCCTCACGTGTGTGCATGGTATGCATGCATAAAAAGGCAGGGATACATTCAATAAGCCTTGACAAAGGTGCCAGACTTGAACGGGCTTGAAGTGCGGGTCGAAGCATGTTGGCATCAATACAGGATGTTTAATTGAACAATTACATTCAATATAAAACTGAACAGTTTTTTTAATCCATACCAATCCATACCCCAGGTACTCTATGAATAAAGGAATCCTTGGGGTATACCTAGAGGTATTTTTTTTTAACTCTTTACCTTTCTTCTGGATCCCTACTTATCTAGTTTGATTTAATCTAAGAACTCCCATTTTATCTCTGGTTGAGTTCGCCCTGGTGGTACCATCCTACCAGGGTGTGGATAGGCATCGATGATGAAGCATGTCCCAATAAAGTGAGTGAGGTGTCTATTCCAATATATTTGGATACCAAAGAGGTATAAGGAAGGACCTTCTATCCCATGACGGGATCCATTTTCTTTCTTCTTTCTCTCTCTCTCTCTTTGAATATCCCAGTTGCTTTTGTGTGTGACTGATGGAGCAAGGACTCCTAGAAAAGAGACTTCCTCAAAAACAATCTGCTCCTTTAACTCACCTACATTTCGACTATATAGATGATAGTACTATTGATAGTAACCTAGATGGCAGAGGTAGTGATCTGACTTCCCTGCTGGCCACACACGATTTAGCCAACATCATGGATTTTGCATGTACCGATGTTGTCATCCCTCCTACTTATACAGGCAGTGGTTTGAGCTCAACTATCGATTACATTTTTATTTCTTCCTTCCTCACAAATTATATATCTCAGGGTCGGGTGATTCCTCCCAGATTTAGTGACCATAAACCGATCAAAGTCCATCTAATGATGGCCTCTAGGCCAAAGTATAAGAAAGCTATTGGGGCACAACAACTTGACCCCTCAACAGATGGCTTAAGATTCAGATGGAGATCTGTGGCACCAGAACATCTCCTTCATAAGGTTATAGCGGGAAACAACCCCCTGGTGCAGGCATGCCTCACAGAGACTGATGCCAGTAATGTTGTTGTAGTTTCCTTTGTTGATCTTTGCAATGCAATAAAAAAGAGCTTATAGTTTCCAACTCAGAGCGATCTAACAGTCCATGATGGTTTAACCAGGACTGTTCCCGAGCCAATAAGCAATTGCGATGCACTCTTAAGGCAACACCTACAAATCCAATAGCTAATAAATTAATAAATAAACTATAGCTGAAGCACGCAAATTCTATAAGCAGGTACTCCAAAAAAGGAAAGATGAACTGATGACACAACATTGGGATTCACTCACACTAGCTGCAAATGAGAAAAATGGTAATTTTTTGGGGCCTCAGTCAAACAGATGAAACTGCCAGAATGTATAGACCCAAGGATTGGGTGTCATATTTCTAGCCATGATTGGAAGTTATATTATTCTAAAATATACTATCAGGCTAATTTATCTACTGATACACTGCCAGACCCTGATTTTGGCTTAATCCAACTGACATTGGAGGAGGCACTGCAACAGAGTGCTGGGGGCAAGGCACCAGGCCCCGATGGAGTGCCTATAGATCTTTTTAGACATAACCCGACATTTTGGGCTCCATTATTATTAAATGTTTTTAATACCCTTGCCAGTGCTCCCATTCCAGAATCTCGGTCGCCATCGATCATAGTCCCAATTTTTTAAAAAGGGGACCGTTCTCTGCCCAGTTGCTACAGGCCAATTTCTTTAATAGATACAACTTTAAAAATACTGGGTAGAATTTTGTACGAACGTATCAATGACTGGGCACAAGAAAATGCAATATTGCATCCCAGCCAGTATGGTTTTAGACCTAAAGTGGGCACTATTGAGCAGTGCATAAATCTTAAATTAATTGTAGGCAAATACACAGTGGCAAAAAGCTCCCCTATGTACCTAGCGTTTATGGACTTGTCATCAGCATTTGACAGTGTTAATCGTTCTAAGCTATTGGCTATCCTAATTTCTCTTGGCTTAGACGAGGCACTAGTTCACTTTCTAGCATATTTGCACAGAGGGATGAAAGCCAGAGTTAGGATTAATATCAATGGAGACGTTTCAAAGCATGTTTGTATAATGAGAGGCGTGAGACAAGACTGTGTTTTAGCTCCCCTTTTATTCATTTTATATATTAATGACCTCCACAGTTTTTTATCTACTATTACAGTCGATGTGCCCTTGATTAGAACTCTGCCGCTACCTGTTCTGCTGTATGCAGATGACGCTGTGTTGATGGCACGCACACCAAGGGCCCTCTCTCTTTTCGTGAACGGTTTTGTTAAATTCATGCCGTCATTAGATTTGCAGACAAATTTTACCAAATCTTTTATTATGTCTTGCGGCCCCAAGAAATATAAAACACACTCATTGAAGGCAGGCGAACAAAGACTAGTAAGCACAGGCACTTTTACTTACTTAGCCATGACTTATAACGACTGTGGCTCTTGGAAAACACATATTGCTAACTGCAGAAATAAACAGTCCCGAGCCACAGGCTCGCTACTTAGCCTACCACGTCCTAGGATGGGGAATGTTTTAACTCCCTTACTGCAGATTTATAGATCACAATGCCTGCCGGCGGCGACCTATGGGGCAGAGGTCTGGGGGATAGAAACTAGTCCCTCAGTATAGATAGCCGAAAACAGATTCTGTAGAAGGGTGTTAAGAGCACCGATCTCTAGCTCCAGTTTTATTTGTCACAACAAGCTAGGCCTCCCTTTTGTTGAGGACCACATCAGTGCCGCCCTTTGCTTTTTTGGCACGCTATTTGGCAAAACACTGAGGGAGCACTAACAAAATATATCATAAGATTGCCTTGCATGTGACAATGGGAGGAAAATCCTGTGGTTAAAATATATCAAATCTTGTTTGCGCGAAATTGGCCTTAACCAACTATATGAAAATCCTGAGGGCCCTCACCTTGTTACTAAGAAACAGCTGCAGGCGCGCTGGTATGAATATGTGCAGGAAGAGAGAATAAAAAGGGAGACAGCAAAACCAAAAGTATTGGACTACCTTTATAGGAATCATGGACGAGTTGGCTCACCACAACATTATTTGACTGGTAATACGAGTGATTGGGAGCGCAGTTTATTGTTTCACCTTGGAGGAGGCACCATAAAATATTCATTGAACTTTCCATTAGGCTTCCAAGTCAACCTAGACACCTGTCCTTGTACCTGTGATGGGAAATCCGGGCAATCGATGATGCACTTTTTATTCTTTTGTAGTTTTTATCTTGCATACACTAGGGGCCAGATGTAGGTCGGTCGGTAACAGCCGAAAATCGGTATTTTCGGCCGTTATCGACCGGTATTGCAGAAATTGTATGTAGGGCACTGAATTTTACAGAATCGGTAAATTTACCGATCGGTAAATTTACCGATTCTGTAAAATTCCGAATCGGTATTTTTACCGATTCGGTAAATTTGATATGTAGGTGGGACTCTTCTGAGTCCCACAAGCCTTACCGAATCGGTATTTTACCATCAAATCCAATTTGATGGTAAAATACCGATTCCGGTGTGCATGCACATGTGTGCATGCACACCTATGCCATATGACAGGCAGACCTGCCCTTAGGGCAGGTATGCCTGCCACATGGCACCCGAGCCTCTTTTGGGGGGGCCAGAGGGTGTCAAAGTGACACCCCCTGCACCCTTGTGTAAGTCGGTATTTACCGATTCGGTAAATACCGAATCAGTAATGCCCATTCATTCCTATGGGCTTCAAAGCCCATAGGAATGAATCGGCATTACCGATCGGTATTTACCGAATTGGTAAATACCGATTTTTCTCCGATTCGGTATTCCAGCACATCTGGAATACCTACATACCCACCCCTCTGATTTACCGATTCATAATTACCGAATCGGTAAAATTCGGTAATTATGAATCGGTAAATCAATCCTACCTACATCGGGCCATAGGTGTTTTCTTCTTCATTTGATTAAGTTCTGTCATTTTAGCAATTGCAGAGAATCTAATGAGGCATTCTGATTAGAAAATGAGGATAATATTAACTGTGTTAAGCTGTTTTTGAAAGTTGCAGTGCGGGCACGAAAATCAATGTCTACATTGGAAATTTAGTCTGCTCAAGAGTTTGCATTTGCACTTTAAAATCTGCTCTGACATGCGCTGTGCTGTTTTTTAATATATTTTATCACGATTTTATTCTGTACTTTAATGGCTCAAAGATCTGAACCAAATAAAGAATTTATTGATTGAGTGATTGAACTCACTAACACGTATTAAAAACAGTTTTGTGTAAAACGAATGCGCACCACATCAACACATGGGTTAGTGAAGCTTGCGTATGTGTTTACTAACGATAATACTATGAACGAAGGACTAAAATGGCTTTAAAAGGGAAATCTTTACTGTGCATGTGTCAACTGCATCTACGCAGTATGACAAGCTAATATGGAGTCCAGAAGAATCGAATATTTTGATTCTGCTTGCTTGAAACTAAATCGAGTTATTTTACTAACTCTAACGTGGGGAAAGAATGAATAAATAAAGGGGAATAGAGTAGAGATGGGTGGTATACAGTAAAACCATTTATTTTTTAAAGTAACATCGGTCTTTCTGCCTCCATAACTGGTGTGCATTTGGGCCTCTCATGCATAACTGAAGTAAGCTGAGCTATATGACTGTATTGTACAACTGTGCATGTCTATTGAAAGTGAGCCCGGAATGTTGACACTAATTTGAACCGAAGCCAAGGTCACAAGATGACTAAGCATGGGCGGATCTAGCGGACCTCGCGTACGCGAATTTGCGTATTTACGGATTCGCAATCCGCAAAATCCGCGAACTCTCGCGGATTAGCGGATTTTTAAGTTTTTTGTGTTGGCGAGCGTTCGCGAGGATTTGTGGACCATTTCGCAATTGCGAACTTACCTTTCGGCTCGCAACGGCCGCGACTATGTTGTTTCTACGTCTGGTTTATCATCACAGGTTCACAGCACCCTCTGTTTCACCACTGCCACCCTCTGGTACACCCATGCCACCCTCTGGTACATCCTCACTGCCACCCATTAGGTTTGTTTATCACTGTAGATTATGGGGGTGAAAAAAAGCAGGCACACCTGCCCTGCTTCAACTGCCATGAATTAATTTGGGGTTGATTAATCACTTATTTTTAAACTTCCAGTCTGGCTGGCACCTGCTTCCTTCCTTATCTGTAATTTGCTTTCTGTTGCAGTGAAAGCAAGCACACCTGCCCTTCTTCAACTGCCATGAATTAATTAGGGGGTGATTAATGTGTCAGTAATTTTGAAACTTCCAGTCTGGCTGGCACCTGCTTCCTTCCTTATCTGTAATTTGCTTTCTGTTGAAGTGCAATTTTTTTTCACAGGACCTTTATGGTCTACTTGTAGCTATTCTATGAGCCTGCTGTTTGGGTAATAGCAGGGTCATGGAATAGTTGCAAATAGGCAACTGAACTCTGGAGGGGCCCCTCAGGAAGCACTAGAGTGAATGGTTACTAATGTTAAGTTTGAACTTTTGCACCTGCTGATTGCTTTCAGTTTATCAAAAATCGTTTTTCTGCAATTTCGCGCGATTTGCGGGGCGCGAATCCGTGCGAGATCGATTTCGGAAGCCGCGAATGCATGCGAATACACTATTTTTTTTTGGGCGGCGTGTATGTTCGCGTGATTTTGTGCGTGTTCGCAAGGCGCTTGTAGCTATACGTTTGCGAAGTTACCCTAGCGGTCGTACACGGGCGCGGCCATCTTGTTTGCGTGACGTAATTCTGTTTCAGGCCGCTATGTGTAATCTCGCAAAGTGTGCTGCTCGCTAGTACAATTTCGCGCGTCATCGCGAGGAAAATCTCGCGCGAACTTACCCACGCGGTCGTGAATGGGCGCGGCCATCTTGTTTCTCATTCATTGCTATGGTTCTGGGCATGCTTTCTGTATCCTCTCTGAATCTCTGCCATCCTTTGCTTGTTTGAAGTTTATTTGATCTATTTTACTTATTATCTATCCCTCTATTTTTCTAGCTCTATATTTTTGTGTTTTCTGCTACTTTTTGTTAATTTTAAACTACTTTCTGAAACCCTTTTCTTTTCTTCTTCCCTATTCTATTTCTTCTTTATTATTTAACTCATTTCTGCCCAGACCATGGTAAAGGGAGTGCGGGCGTTTGAGGGGGGAGGAAGTGATGCCACGGGAGATCTTTAGCGCGGAGGAGGTGGCCGCACTCATCTTCCACGTCCAGCGCCGCCTCCCCAAGACGATCCTGGGAGGCGGCAAGATCGCAACCGGCTATGGCATCCGGGAGCGCCGGAAGCGGTGGGAGAAGGTGTGCCGGGCCATGTTTAAGCTCTCTGGGGTCCGGCGCACCTATAACCAGGCCACCCACCGCTGGACGGATGTCATGGACCGGGAACGGGACTTGCTGGACGCGCTCGGCGTAGAGGTCTCCGGGCTTGGTGAGTAGTAGTAGCTATTTCTAGCTATTTCATCACTAATCTGTTTTATCCGGCTCTGTTATTTGCAAATCTTTGTTCTTTACCAAGAGCAATAATGCTGCCGATTACATTGTAGGTAAATTATATTTCAAAATCTTCTATGCATTTCAGGTGCACTGCTCTCCTTCTCAGTAGCCTTGCTTGCTACTATGCTTATTTGTTTTGTATTTTGTGTTCATTTCATTGGCCTGAGAACTTATGTATGAGTGTAGTGTAAAGAACTGCGTAAAGCTAGACACTAAGGGTCATATTTTCAATTACCGGCGCATTCCTGCAAAGTAGCAGGGATGCGGCAGTAATTGTGCGCCATGCCACCACCACCCATTGGCCCAAAACGTCACAGAAGCCTTACGCATCTGTGCCGTAAAGGCGGCGCATTGCTGGAGTTGCGTGCCAACGATGGCGCAGCTCCAGCAATGCTCTGGGGTGCCCTATCTCCCCAATGCTGCATCAAGCCGTACGTCGGCTTCAAGCAGGCGCAGGGTTTGAGTCACGCATCATTGTCCTAAAAGTGACTGATTGACATCTTGTAGATTTCCCTCAGCCACTTTTAGGATTCGTTCCTGCGCCCCCTGATGGCGCAGGGCTTTACAACGTGATGCATCTCCCATATGCGTTTTTTAAAATATATACGCCGCACCATGGCGACTCTTTTGTTCTGCCGCTGCGTCACAAAAGTCACGCAACAATGGAGGAGAATGAGCCGCAAGGGACTTCTAAATCAGCCCCAACAGACTGAAGTCCAGTCCTTCCTTTAGACACATGGCTATAAGAAGAAATAGTGGTGGTGGTCGGTGGATTGATAGTTTGAGTATTCACTGATCTGCAAGCAGGATGGACTTTGTCTGTCACTTTGCGTGCTGCGGACTGCTGCCTGCCAGGCCTAGGCAAACCTTTTTAGTAGTCTGTTTATTGAGTTACATAGGAACTTTGAAAGTCAACGGTCCACAAATCAGGCAATACGAATAACGTAGTATACCACATGAGATAGGTCAATATATCCCGTGGAATAGTTGTCTATCTATTTGCTATTTCTCAAAAATATTTTGTTATAGTTCTTTTGAAATGTTTGATTTGGTTGACAAATCTCATCCATGTTTTCTGGTCTTTCTTTCTTTCATGTTGTACATCAGCTCCCCCCAAGGGCAAGAGGACACAGGAGGAGGGTGCTGTTCAGGAGGATGCAGGCCAGGATCGGGCAGGCGAGGGCTCCTTTGCTGGCCCCAGTAAGTTTTAATTTTAATAAAGAGTACCTATTTTTTCCTAGCGTTCCTCATTCGATTTTTTCTAAATCGTCTTTGATCTTCTTGTAGACTGGATCTAAATTCTTATCCTGCCTCGACTATGACTCCCTGTGGTATTACTAGATTATTCTTATTAGTCTGTGTGTGTAGCTAACTAAGATTGCACATTTGGCAATTCCATTGGACTCCCATTCTAGTCAGCAATAGCTCTATGCACTGAGTGCAGTCCTCTGGGATTGTCCATAATGTCTTTTCAAGTCTTCTAAATGTTTATGCTTTGACAATTGCCAACAATAAAAAGGTGAATGACCACCAAGAAAGAATAAGATACTACTTTACTTTTGTTTTGGATAGGAGGACAATCCATTCTACTACTGTTGCAGGGACAAATCTGCACAAACCGAACTATGAACACTAAATAGTGCATTGTTTATCAATTGTAATAGGCGCAGGTAGACTTTCTTTCCACATACCTCAGTGATATCAGACTTTGAAGAACCCCCAATCTCCTTACTGACTAGATAGTGTGGCAGAGTCATTTAGCTCCCTAAGTCACCGATGATTGATCCCCAATGATCATTAGATTATCCTACGCAGGGCAAGAGTACGGAGTCACAGTCAAGAAGTGTCAGAGGCACTCATGCTTGCAAAAATTCCAAAACCTTTAGCTCATCCACTCTAGTCTGGAGGACCAAAAACCACAGAGTCTATTTAAGTTTAAAAGCTTTATTAAAACTAAACACATTTATTAAAATCAACTTTGTCATAAAAGTAACCGTTTAACTGAAAATGGAAAAGTGCTTAGTGCTAACGATTAATTGGACACATTTCTTGTGGTCGAGCTGAGCTCTCACCTGGTTTGAACTTGAGCTTGACCCTGATCGTGTTCTTAGAAGTCAAGCTTCTGTTAGGAGAAAAAGTGTTGTGTGTTAAAAATAAAAAGCAAGCATTCATCAGTTGTGCCAAAAAGTGCAGCAAGACAACAGCCTTCCCTGGAAAAAGGGACATTTTTACTGTAGAGTATACAGTTACAAATTATTACATTGTATTTCGGTTTTTTTTAACTTTCTTTATTCCTCCTAGACCAAATATTATATAGTAGTGAGTGGTGTATTCTAACATTCTTAAATGTACTTTGTAGGTGGAACATCTGGTGGCGGGGCCAGCGCGGAGGTGGTGGATGAGGAGGACAACACTTCTAGGGAGGAGGCGGTGCGAGTGCCGGACGACACCAATGTGCCTGTGAGGGTTGACACGGTGGTGGCGGGCACAGGTAAGCTATATATTCGAAAAGCGAAAGAAGGGTGTAAGTAAGTGTGGAAGGACGAGAAATTTTATGATGGCTGGCAAAGAAGAATGATATGTGTTTGCTTGGCCCCCGAGGTGGCTGGGAAGGAAAGAATATGGTATGGTGCATGGCTGGGTCAATGATGAAGCAAGGATGGGTGGAAGGACAACAGCCTGGGTGGGTGAAACATAAACTGTATGTGTGCATATACTTTGAATGGATGGATGCCTGGAGCATGGTATTATCTGACTCTTAGATAGCACATGTGTATCTAGAGAGAGTAGATGGTCACTGGATGAACTAAGTGTTACCTTGAAGAGCATGTAACACCGCACCCGCACGTCCGTTCCAGTGTAGGGAAGGCAAGGAAAAGAAATTGTAAATTTGTCCAATACTACCATGAATAGTAGCAATAGTTTGTATTGCAACTGAAAGCACAGCATATATCCGGTTATTACGGTGGACACTCCGTACCTCTCTTAATAACTTTAGTTTAGTAGTAGTACGTCATTCATGTGTGGGTGTATCACTGTTCACTCAATAATAAGCAAAGCACCTAAAGTCATCCCATATGTCATCAAATACATCCCAAGTGAAGTGATAGATAATCTAATTATTTAGCTTCTTCATTTTCCTTTTCTAGTACTCATTTGCACTGTAGGGTGAAAGGTAAATTAATTAAGCAGTAGCCCTTGTAACAGAGTATTCTCAGTGCCACCCGTAATAGAAAAGTAATAGCTTCACCACCTGCATGTACTGGACCGGTACAGTAACGCAAGTCTGTCTCACTCATCATGGTGTGCGTCTGTTTTTCTCGGGTGCAAGTTCACTGCGCTGGCATTCTGCCGGCTTGCATAAGATAACGTACCAATTTTCCGAAACAAGAGAGAAGAAGAAGAATAAGACTGGTGTACTGTCATAGTCGACTGTAATGGAAGTCCATAGTGGTCGTAGAATTTGTTCATTAAACTACCACTAATATTAGAGCAAGGATGCAGAAGTGGGAGGTTAGATAGATACTGTCCTCAATAGTTATGTACTGGGCTTTCAATTTGCTACTTGTACTGTGACACAACTTTCGGCTCAATCACTTTGTGTTATTAATGTTAAGGGACATTGGTTACAGACTATGTCTTTCTTTCTTCATATAGTTGCTCCTTCCAAATCGACATCACGGAGGGAGCAGGCTCGAATGGCCCGGCAATGGAGGCTGGATGCCACTGTCGCGGAATATCGGCGGCTGGTGGCCCTGGAGGAGTCGGAGGACACGCAGTCGACTGGTGCAACCACAACATCCTCGACTGGGACAGCTGCATCCTCCTCCGTGACCCCACGGGCTGCCAGCCAGCGCAGTGCTCCAGCGGTACGGAGCCGGGCTAACAAAGCCAACCGCCCCGCCAAGCAGCAAAAAGACCAGCTGCCCCCCACAGGAGCTGCAAGGCACGCCAGCGCCGCCTAGGAGTGAGAATGTCCTACCTGGAGCAGGAGGTCCATAGGTACAAGAACTTGGTGGAGGGCCTCCGCTTCGAGCATGCCACCCTCCGCAAGGAGTATGATGCCCTGGCCGCAAAATTCACCAGCACCCTCCAGTAGTGGAGTGTCCCTTGCCCTTTTTTTAGAGACTTTTGGGGGGTGGGATTTGGGAGTTGGGTGCTTTTTGGGACTTTTCAAAGACAATCGTTGGGGTTAGGGAGGGTCTTGAGGGAGATTATTTTGTTAGGGCTACATAAATATACTTTTTTAAACTTTATCTGACCATACCTGTTTTTTACTGCTTTTCAGTCTGGTGGGTGGGGGTGTAACAGTAAGTTTGTTTTCCTGAAGAGTCCTAGGACTTTAGTAGTACTATCGTCAATCTCTCGTCTAGTCCTAATACTCCATTATACTACCTCCCACCAAACGCTTATCTTACCTGTAATTTGTGTTAGAAATTAGGGCTAGGCCCAGGGCTGGCTCCACGTGAAATGGGGATTAAGGTTGGCAATCCTGGGCGGATGAAATTTCCTCATTGCGGTGGTACTAGTGGTGTGACACAGTGGCAGTTGCATGCCTATGGAAAAAAAGAAAACGAAACCTGGTTTGTCCTTACTGTAGCATTACAACGGTTACGGTACGCTCGAGAATATAGCAGGTGACAGTACACGAGAACAGTGCCACAATGTAGCCTAACAAATGGTAAAGTATTGCAAGTATAACTAGTACTTGCGTTGAATTTATTTGACATTGGCTCCTACTACTACAAGAAATAGTACTGAGTAAGTCTAGAATATATCCTCGTATTCCTTCACCAGCCTGTTGCTATGACCTTATCCTCCCCAGCAAGTGTGTGGAATTATTTATGTCATTTAGTCAGACATCAAGCAAAACCACACAGCCCGGGGGAAGAGGGTTAGGGTTTGGAAAATGGATGGGAATGGGGGTTTCTTTTTGGGTAGGTTTTGTTGAGAGAAGAAAAAAAAAGCACAGCATGGACAAACAATAATTGAAGATAAAGAAATCTTTGGGTACAAACTAAAGCTAACCACATGCAGTCACACTCATAGAAGAAAACAATGGATACTGTATCTGTATTCTATATGTTGTTGGAGTTGTCCTGTTGAATTTGGTAAGTAAGTTGCATGCAGCAAACAATTCCTCTTATTAGCGGCACTCCTCCATTCCAGCTGACGCTTCGTCCATCAATGTTGGTGACCACTGACAGAAGACACCCTGTCCACTGCTTGCCTGGCGGATGTTGACTGAAACCCGGCCTGTAATTATTGAACGGAAAACAGGAAGTGCTATTACAATACCACTGATAAATAAATATAAGGTATGTACGCAGTGTGGTGCAAAAAGTCACACTTTGATTTCCCTAATAGTCAGTACCATATTTTTTAAATTGCGTACTCTGTCTGAGTCACCTTTTTAAGGATAAATAAGTATGGCCAAAATAATTTAGCGGATCTTTCCCCTCAAGCTAGGTGTACTGTAAACTGTGTTTTAGAACAAAATTTGACCTTCCCAGCAATGCTCCCACCAAGACCCTTACTAAAGCCAGTCGCAAAAATGTAGAAGACCCCCAATCAGATCTCAAAAAACGAGGCCTAGCAGAAAAATGGTGACAAAACGTACTTTGAAAGTAAAATTAGGCCCAAATACACCCTTACCCACCGTGGATTGTATTCAAACCACTTGCAAGCAAGCAAAAGTATCCATAGCCAGCATCGCTCCAAGAGTGCTCTAACACCCCAGAACTGAGTTGCAATAGAACACCGTGAAACACATGCAATCCTGCTGCTAGGGCTAACCCTAACGAACCCTAAGTTACAAAAAGTGCCAAAAGGTTTTTCCTTATGAATTTTGTCCTAAACACTTAGACCTTCCCAGGAATGCCCCAAGAGACCCGCCAACCCACCCGCAAAAAAGCACGCGACAACACCCCCAAACAGCCAAAAAGCAAAATCTCATACTTACAATATCTCTCGACCTTCGGTCCAAACGCGCTGTGCAGCTAGGTCATCATCATAACTCCTGTTTTCCACCACGGGTTTCCTGAAAAGCAAATGCAATCAAGATTAGACTGTCGCAGCAGTGCTTCGACAGAGACCCCGCAACCCACCCACAAACACCAGGAAGCCCCCCAAAACGCTACATTGAGCAAGATGTCAGAAGAAATAGCAAAAAAAAGGCTTTTCCATATGGATTTTGTCCTAAACACTTCTATCCGGTATTAGACCTTCACAGGAATGCCCCAAGAGACCCGCCAACGCACCCGCAAAAAAGCACGCGACAACACCCCCAAACAGCCAAAAAGCAAAATCTCATACTTACAATATCTCTCGACCTTCGGTCCAAACGCGCTGTGCAGTTGGTCATCATTCATCATAACTCCTGTTTTCCACCACGGGTTTCCTGAAAAGCAAATGCAATCAAGATTAGACTGTCGCAGCAGTGCTTCGACAGAGACCCCGCAACCCACCCACAAACACCAGGAAGCCCCCCAAAACGCTACATTGAGCAAGATGTCAGAAGAAATAGCAAAAAAATGGCTTTTCCTTATGGATTTTGTCCTAAACACTTCTATCCGGTATTAGACCTTCACAGGAATGCCCCAAGAGACCCGCCAACGCACCCGCAAAAAAGCATGCGACAACACCCCCAAACAGCCAAAAAGCTAAATCTCATACTTACAATAACTCTCGACCTTCGGTCCAAACGCGCTGTGCAACTAGGTCATCATTCATCATAACTCCTGTTTTCCACCACGGGTTTCCTGAAAAGCAAATGCAATCAAGATTAGACTGTCGCAGCAGTGCTTCGACAGAGACCCCGCAACCCACCCACAAACACCAGGAAGCCCCCCAAAACGCTACATTGAGCAAGATGTCAGAAGAAATAGCAAAAAAAAGGCTTTTCCTTATGGATTTTGTCCAAACCACTTCTATCCGGTATTAGACCTTCCCAGGAATGCCCCAAGAGTCCCGCCAACCCACCCGCAAAAAAGCACGCGACAACACCCCCAAACAGCCAAAAAGCAAAATCTCATACTTACAATATCTCTCGACCTTCGGTCCAAACGCGCTGTGCAGCTAGGTCATCATCATAACTCCTGTTTTCCACCACGGGTTTCCTGAAAAGCAAATGCAATCAAGATTAGACTGTCGCAGCAGTGCTTCGACAGAGACCCCGCAACCCACCCACAAACACCAGGAAGCCCCCCAAAACGCTACATTGAGCAAGATGTCAGAAGAAATAGCAAAAAAAAGGCTTTTCCATATGGATTTTGTCCTAAACACTTCTAGCCGGTATTAGACGTTCACAGGAATGCCCCAAGAGACCCGCCAACGCACCCGCAAAAAAGCACGCGACAACACCCCCAAACAGCCAAAAAGCAAAATCTCATACTTACAATATCTCTCGACCTTCGGTCCAAACGCGCTGTGCAGTTGGTCATCATTCATCATACCTCCTGTTTTCCACCACGGGTTTCCTGAAAAGCAAATGCAATCAAGAATAGACTGTCGCAGCAGTGCTTCGACAGAGACCCCGCAACCCACCCACAAACACCAGGAAGCCCCCCAAAACGCTACATTGAGCAAGATGTCAGAAGAAATAGCAAAAAAAAGGCTTTTCCTTATGAATTTTGTCCAAACCACTTCTATCCGGTATTAGACCTTCCCAGGAATGCCCCAAGAGACCCGCCAACCCACCCGCAAAAAAGCACGCGACAACACCCCCAAACAGCCAAAAAGCAAAATCTCATACTTACAATATCTCTCGACCTTCGGTCCAAACGCGCTGTGCAGCTAGGTCATCATCATAACTCCTGTTTTCCACCACGGGTTTCCTGAAAAGCAAATGCAATCAAGATTAGACTGTCGCAGCAGTGCTTCGACAGAGACCCCGCAACCCACCCACAAACACCAGGAAGCCCCCCAAAACGCTACATTGAGCAAGATGTCAGAAGAAATAGCAAAAAAAAGGCTTTTCCTTATGGATTTTGTCCTAAACACTTCTATCCGGTATTAGACCTTCACAGGAATGCCCCAAGAGACCCGCCAACGCACCCGCAAAAAAGCACGCGACAACACCCCCAAACAGCCAAAAAGCAAAATCTCATACTTACAATATCTCTCGACCTTCGGTCCAAACGCGCTGTGCAGTTGGTCATCATTCATCATAACTCCTGTTTTCCACCACGGGTTTCCTGAAAAGCAAATGCAATCAAGATTAGACTGTCGCAGCAGTGCTTCGACAGAGACCCCGCAACCCACCCACAAACACCAGGAAGCCCCCCAAAACGCTACATTGAGCAAGATGTCAGAAGAAATAGCAAAAAAAAGGCTTTTCCTTATGGATTTTGTCCTAAACACTTCTATCCGGTATTAGACCTTCACAGGAATGCCCCAAGAGACCCGCCAACGCACCCGCAAAAAAGCACGCGACAACACCCCCAAACAGCCAAAAAGCAAAATCTCATACTTACAATAACTCTCGACCTTCGGTCCAAACGCGCTGTGCAGCTAGGTCATCATCATAACTCCTGTTTTCCACCACGGATTTCCTGAAAAGCAAATGCAATCAAGATTAGACTGTCGCAGCAGTGCTCCCAGACCCCAAAACTCACCCACAAACACCCGGAACCGCGCCAAAGAGCACCTCAAAGGCAAGCAAGTCAGCAAAAACGGCAAGAAATTTCCGCCTCATATTTTGTCCAAAACACTTTTATCCGTTATTAGAGCTTAACAGCAATGGGCCCAGAGCCGTCAACTCACCCGCAAAGAAGTAGAACACCCCCACAAGTGCTGAGTCTTTCTTCATTGGGCGTAATCCAGCCCTCTGCTTTGAGGGAAATAGGAGGAGGAGGATAGAGGAGCATGTTCTTCTGAACTTGTGAACCTGAGGAATGTAGACTGCGGCACCTTCAAATCAATAAGCAAACAAGTGAAGACAGTTCTGCTGATGGGCTTGTTTTTGGGATTAGGTGATTAAAGTTTGAATTAAATTAACTGTGCAAAACAAAGAAAGACAGACACACAGGAATAAAAGTGAATAAGGACGAAAAAGAAAGTTATTGATTCATTGTCTCATTTTCAGGGCTCGGTGTCAGGGAATTCAGGCAGGATGAGGTCAGCGTCACCGAACAGAGAACAAATCCCCTCATCTACGTTGCCGTCCTCCTCGTCTTCATGCGGCGTGCTTTCTCGTACTTTGTAATCTGTTGGTATGAGGTGCTGATTCATCTTTATCATTGTTAGCCTCTCCACATTTTTGGGCGAGAGGCGGCTCCGTTTGGGAGTTACAATGCCACCAGCAGCACTGAAAACACGTTCAGAAGACACACTTGCGAGTGGGCAAGACAAATAGTTTATAGCCAGGTTGGAGAGCTGTGGCCACAATTGTTTTTTCCCATGCCAATACTGCAATGGCTCATCATTAAGAAAGACCTCTGTTGAGTCATTCAGATAGTCCTGCACCATCGACTCAAGGTCCTCAACGGTTCCTCCACTTTGCTTACTTTTTGCTGTGCCTGTGACCTTTTTTTGAGAACCATACCCAAGCAAAGTTAGCCAATCCGCTTCAGCAGCCACTGTTACTCTTGTGTGTGGTGCAGATGATCCGGTTGCTGGTGTCTTTAACGGCTGAGAGGTCACTTGTGCCACAGCCACAGGTGCAGAAGTGGATTCTTTTGACTGGGAATGGCCTGCTGATGCTGATGCTGATGTACTGCCTTCTCCTTCAATATCCTGCCGTTCTTTTTCAAACCTCTTGGCTGACCAGGCTAGCCAACGTTTGTACTTTTTAACATCTTCATCAGCAAAAGGAAAGAATGCTTGGCCTGCCAGCACCTTTTTGTAGCGTGGATCCAGAATAGTAGCACAAATATAATGCTGTTCTGAGTTGATCTTTTTAAGACGTTCATCACCACGTAGGCGCTCTAATAATTTCTCCGACAAAAGAAAAGGGTCTTTGTTTTTTTCATCTTTTTCTAACTCAGAAGACACCGCCTTCAGTTGGTGCTCCAGCATGCACAACAATGGGATAGCTTTTCCCAAATTACAGTCCTCCTGGCTGACTGCACGCGTGAAGAACTCAAAAGGACGAAGCATGTCTGTCAGGCTTTTAACTATGTCCCATTGCGCCGCACCCATCCGCAGGTCCTTCTGAGCTGTACCCTCTTTTAAGAAATAGTGATTGAGTACCGTATACTGCTCATACAGACGCTCAAGCATGTAGAAGGTTGAGTTCCAACGTGTTGCCACCTCCTGGATGAGTGCTTTCACTGGCATTCGACGTTCAAGTAGCAGGCTCCTCAGATGCTTACGGGCCTTAAAAGAATGGCTGAAATGGTTGCACATTTTGCGGCAGGTGGCCATTACCTCGCATGCTGGACTGTCTTTATCACTCAAGAATTTTTGAACTACCAGGTTAATACAGTGCCCCAAACACGGCACTCTGAAATAGTGACCCAGCGCCATGGCCTTAACTACATTGGCGCCATTATCCGTGGAAACATAACCAATCTGGCGTTTTTTGGGGGACAGCCAGTGAAAGACCTTTTTGTTAAACTGGTCCAAAATGTTTCGTGCTGTGTGACTTTTCTCCAAGCCAAACATGGCTAGTGTTGCATGTTTCCGAGCAGCTTTAAAAACGTGGTCCGGGTCAACACCTGCGTTTAGCTTTGCTTTAACCCCTGAAAGAGAGACCCAGTGTGCAGTGATGCACATGTAATCAGCGCCTGCGCCACTGGTCCACATGTCTGTTGTCAGATGTATTGTGTGAACAGCACTCTTCTGCAAAGCTGCCCCAATCGCCTCCAGCACATCTTCATGTAGTGCTGGAACCGCAACTCTGGCAAAATAGAACCGGCTAGGAACCTTCCATTTAGGGCAGAGCGTTGCCACTAATTCTAGAAAACCTACCGCTTCTACAAAAGTATAAGGGAGAAGGTCCACAGCTAGCATTTTAGCCAGCTTAGTGTTATACAGACGCGTCAGTGGGTGGTTGCGTTCATATGGCGCGTCTGAAGAAAACATGGTTCTAATGTTGCCCTGGACCAAGCATTTACGGGATGATAATGACTTCGTTGACTTAATTATGCTCGCTGGTGAACTTTGGCGCGTTGGTGTCTCACTCGCTCCAACACTCTTAGTGTGCCTCACATGGGGTGTGCTGCTGACAGGGGTACTGGGTGTAAGTGAAGTGTTTGACACGTCTTCTTCCTCCTTGTCATCATCAGATGCAACATCAACGTTTTCTTGACTTCCAATTCGGGCTTCCTTGATCGCATTTAGGTGCGCAAACCGTAGGACAGTGTGCTGTCTCTCAAGATGACCTCTCTGGCCTCCGGTACCATAGTTGGTACCTGACTTACCACGACTAACTGCAAGCTTACAAAGGGTACAAATGGCGAACTTTTCCCTTTTTGGGCAAACAGTAAAGAAGTCCCAAACTGGTTACTTGAAGTGTCTGTGGGGCCTGGAGGAGGCGGCGATACTGGTGGTGGTGGTCATGCTGCTAATGCCAGATGAAGTGGAGGATCTGGATTGCCCAACTTTTGTACGTTGTGCACTTTCACCGCCACTAATTAAGGTCGAGGTGGATGGAGGTCCCTTCTTGTGAGAAAGAAATATGGAAGCGGTACGAGTTGGTGTACTTAACTCCAATGATTGTGGTGTTTCCACTGCGTCCTCGTCGACAACATCATCATCATCACGCTCAGCAGCTTTTCGGGCTAGGGTCAAAATGTCTGTTTGCTGCATGCCCGCTGGGGCTGCAGTGACCTTTATGATGACTGGGTCGTCGTTGTCAGAGTCTTCATCAGCAGCAGTATCCGCCACTTCTTGTTGAGCCTCATCATCACACTCCATAACTCTGAGACTTTGGACGAGCTTCCTTTTACGCTTAACTACCTTTGTCAGATCATGTGCCTCACTCTCAGACGGCAGTGGTGCTGGTTCCCAATTTTGATCCGTATCATCAGAAGGAGGTGTGCTTGAAGAACATGTAGACACCACCCTTGATCTCTTCCTTGCTAGGGGTGTGGAAGACAATGAATGATCATCAGGAGGAGTGTCTTCCTCAAATGATACCTCGCCTTGATTCGGGAGGAACAACTATTGTGGGCACTTGTGACCCTCCATGCACCTCTGCTTGCGCATCTCCTTGTGCTGCCTCTCCTTCCACATGTACTTGGGCTTGTACTTGCACATGTGGTTTTTGTTGCGGCTGTGGTTGTTCAACACTCGTCAGATGAGTTACAACAACCTGTGTTGAGTGAGGGACATTGCTGCTACTTTCTTGCGATGAGCCAACATCACTGGTCGATGGTGATTGAACAACTAGACTAAGTGCCTCTGCAGTACTGAAGGGCTTGGACTTAAGTTGGCGTGGTGGTGGTGGCACTGAGCCCAATTGAGCGGGGGTGCTGCTCCCAGCTTGGTCCCCAGCAGATCCCGCTGCTGCTGCAGGCATACTTTTTTTTTTACTCCCAAAAAAAAGGGGCGGCCGGCACACCAGTCTCCTTGGTAACTTGCTTCTTCTGCTCCTTACTGGCAACTTTCTTGCTAGAGGAGCTACGGGTAACTTTTTTTGGGGCCATCTTCTTCAGAACAGCAGGCAGCAGTTGCACGAGTTGCAGAGTTGTCTGTGTCCAGACGTGACGTCGCGTGACGTTATGCTGCACACACACACCGCTGCAGGACTTCTTCCTGGCACTGGTGGTTCTCTAGAGTCTTGTGCACCTAAAAGCAATGGAAGACAGGAACATCAGTTCAGTTATACACCCCAAAAAATGGAAAAACACAGAAAAATAAGCACAATCCCATGCCATCCATGATGTTTACATTCAAGACACCACACAGAAAGAGTAGGCCCATGCAACACTGAGTCACTACCCCTGGGGATAATGGATGAAAAGTAGGCTAAATAAGTGCAGGCCTCAGACACTGCCTCTCTTCAAAATGGCCCCTTGCACCCCAAGCACATGTTGCCTGTACCAGCCAGCACTCAAGATGGCCACCACCACCACCCACATGGCCAGTCCACATCAACAGTACACCCCAAAAAAACAGAAAAACACCCAAAAATCATCACAATCCAATGCCATCCAGGATGTTTACATTAAAGAGAGTGAGACCCCACAGGCACACTCAGTCCATGCACCACTACCCCTGGGCAAAAGGCCACACCAGCAGCCCCAAAAAAACGACAAAAACCACAAAAAACAGCACAATCCCAGCCCATCCATGGCCTCAATGGTGTTTAAATTCAGGAAGACACCCCACAGAAAGACTAGGCCCATGCAACACTCACTACCCCTGGGCATAATGGATGAAAAGTAGGCAAAATAAGTGCAGGCCTCAGACACTGCCTCTCTTCAAAATGGCCCCCCCTTACACCCCAAGCCAGTCCACATCAACAGTACACCCCAAAAAAACAGAAAAACACCCACAAATCTTCACCACAATCCAATGCCATCCAGGATGTTTACATTAAAGAGAGTGAGACCACACTACAGGCACACTCAGTCCATGCACCACTACCCCTGGGCAAAAGGCCACACCAGCAGCCCCCAAAAAATGACAAAAACCACAAAAAACAGCACAATCCCAGCCCATCCATGGCCTCAATGGTGTTTAAATTCAAGAGGACACCCCACAGAAAGACTAGGCCCATGCAACGCTCACCACCCCTGGGCAAAGGGCCCCACCAGCAGCCCCCAAAAAACGACAAAAAACAATAAAATCAGCACAATCCCAGCCCATCCATGGCCTCAATGGTGTTTAAATTCAAGAAGACACCCCACAGAAAGACTAGGCCCATGCAACACTCACTACCCCTGGGCATAATGGATGAAAAGTAGGCAAAATAAGTGCAGGCCCCAGACACTGCCTCTCTTCAAAATGGCCCCCCCTTACACCCCAAGCCAGTCCACATCAACAGTACACCCCAAAAAACAGAAAAACACCCACAAATCACCACAATCCAATGCCATCCAGGATGTTTACATTAAAGAGAGTGAGACCACACTACAGGCACACTCAGTCCATGCACCACTACCCCTGGGCAAAAGGCCACACCAGCAGCCCCAAAAAAACGACAAAAACCACAAAAAACAGCACAATCCCAGCCCATCCATGGCCTCAATGGTGTTTAAATTCAAGAGGACACCCCACAGAAAGACTAGGCCCATGCAACACTCACCACCCCTGGGCAAAGGGCCCCACCAGCAGCCCCAAAAAAATGACAAAAAACAATAAAATCAGCACAATCCCAGCCCATCCATGGCCTCAATGGTGTTTAAATTCAAGAAGACACCCCTCAGAAAGACTAGGCCCATGCAACACTCACTCCCCTCAGAAAGACTAGGCCCATGCAACACTCACTACCCCTGGGCATAATGGATGAAAAGTAGGCAAAATAAGTGCAGGCCTCAGACACTGCCTCTCTTCAAAATGGCCCCTTGCACCCCAAGCACATGTTGCCTGTACCAGCCAGCACTCAAGATGGCCACCACCACCACCCACATGGCCAGTCCACATCAACAGTACACCCCCAAAAAACAGAAAAACAGCCAAAAATCACCACAATCCAATGCCATCCATGATGTTTACATTAAAGAGAGTGAGACCACACCACAGGCACACTCAGTCCATGCACCACCACCCCTGGGCAAAAGGCCCCACCAGCAGCCCCAAAAAAACGACAAAAACAACAAAAATAAGCACAATCCCAGCCCATCCATGGCCTCAATGGTGTTTAAATTCAAGAAGACACCCCACAGAAAGACTAGGCCCATGCAACACTCACTACCCCTGGGCATAATGGATGAAAAGTAGGCAAAATAAGTGCAGGCCCCAGACACTGCCTCTCTTCAAAATGGCCCCCCCTTACACCCCAAGCCAGTCCACATCAACAGTACACCCCAAAAAACAGAAAAACACCCACAAATCACCACAATCCAATGCCATCCAGGATGTTTACATTAAAGAGAGTGAGACCACACTACAGGCACACTCAGTCCATGCACCACTACCCCTGGGCAAAAGGCCACACCAGCAGCCCCAAAAAAACGACAAAAACCACAAAAAACAGCACAATCCCAGCCCATCCATGGCCTCAATGGTGTTTAAATTCAAGAGGACACCCCACAGAAAGACTAGGCCCATGCAACACTCACCACCCCTGGGCAAAGGGCCCCACCAGCAGCCCCAAAAAAATGACAAAAAACAATAAAATCAGCACAATCCCAGCCCATCCATGGCCTCAATGGTGTTTAAATTCAAGAAGACACCCCTCAGAAAGACTAGGCCCATGCAACACTCACTCCCCTCAGAAAGACTAGGCCCATGCAACACTCACTACCCCTGGGCATAATGGATGAAAAGTAGGCAAAATAAGTGCAGGCCTCAGACACTGCCTCTCTTCAAAATGGCCCCTTGCACCCCAAGCACATGTTGCCTGTACCAGCCAGCACTCAAGATGGCCACCACCACCACCCACATGGCCAGTCCACATCAACAGTACACCCCCAAAAAACAGAAAAACAGCCAAAAATCACCACAATCCAATGCCATCCATGATGTTTACATTAAAGAGAGTGAGACCACACCACAGGCACACTCAGTCCATGCACCACCACCCCTGGGCAAAAGGCCCCACCAGCAGCCCCAAAAAAACGACAAAAACAACAAAAATAAGCACAATCCCAGCACATCCATGGCCTCAATGGTGTTTAAATTCAACAAAACAGTTGTATCATGCACCCATAACCAACCCTGGTCCTACTGGATACTGTGGCTACCCACAATATAATTTATTTAATGTTCTGAAAAAGTTCCAAAATTGTAGTTGCAGCAACTGTAATGCCCCAAACAAACTTACTTGTGAAAGTTGATTTCTAATCCAAAAGTGATCCAAAGAAAGTCAAAAAGGCCTCAAATCCAAATATCCAGCAGCACCCAAAAAAGTAATCCTTCCAGCTCCAGATCCAAATGAAAGTGACCAGGAGATGGACAAAGCACTGGGAGGAGCCTGCTGGACAGGAACAGGAAGTTGGAGACTGTGGGGCACTTCCTTCCCTCTCCCCCCCCCAAAAATGGACTCCTTGCAAAAAAAAGGCCATGCAAATGTCAACCTGAGGAGTGATTCTGATAAAAATCATCATTTTCTGAAGGTTTATCCTGTTTGCTGGTGGATTTCTTGTGCAGAATTGCAAAATCTCTATTTCGCGAGTGCGAGATTGGTCCTTTCCGCCGCAACTACGTGTTCGCAATTGCGAACTCTCGCGAGGTGTGCTGTGCAAGGAGGCAAGCCGCGATTACGTATTCGCGGGCGCCAAACTCCCGCGGGATCACGCAGCAAGATCCAAAATGGCGCAGCACTCGCAAAATATGATCGAGAAAAACAACTCGGCAAATGCTTAATGACGGAAAGTGAATGCCGTGCACCACGCCGCGCGCCGCAACCAAGCAAAAAATCCGCCGCGAGCGGATTCACGGATTTTCGACAAATTCGCGAGAGTTCGCGGATCGCGAATTTGCCGAAAATCCGAAAAATCCGCGAGCGGAGCGGATTTTACGCCCATGCTTAAAGATGACTTTGCCTGGGGACAAGCAGTGAAAAGTTCAAGCTGAATGGATGTACATGTTGGATTATTACAAATGTTGCAGATGAAATGTGAATGCGGGTGGGAAATAAAGATCATGAATAAAACTTAAGGGGTGGGTTTATGAACAATGGTCTGACAAAGTAAAGTGACATATAAGCATGGTGTGATGATCTTCCCCCCCCTTGCCTGACCAATCAGATTTAGTACTTTTACGATATTGAAACATTAATGGGTGGTACATGAAGAACGAAAGGTATAATTGAGATAGCTTTAGTTAGTTAGCACAATTCGGGATGCTGTTGCTGCGGGAGATGCTGTTGCTGGGAGAGATTCTGTGAGATACTGATGAAGAATCGAATGCAGAGCCTGATATCCTAAATTAATTAGGATTAGAAAGAAGATCGCAGAAGAATCTCGAGGAGGAAGAGAGTGTCAGAGAGGGGTGCGACGCAGTCGTCAGTATTCTAGAGAGGTCATCTATCCTGTCCTGATTCCTGTCCTGAAGTCTTTGTCGCCGATCTATCCCGGGGGACCCTTACCAACCCTTTGGCCAGGGGGTTGGTCTTCACATCATTCTTGGTAACTATAATTTCGTGATATTTGCAGATGTTCTTTTCTCTCTGTCCTCTCCCTTTCTGAGCACTGATCTTTGCATCAATCCAAAATGTATGATTGATGATTTAAATAAATGTTCTCTCCTACGAATGATGTGAATGCACTGTGTATTTGAGATGGTTGTAAATGTACATGTATTTATATAGCGCAAATCACCGACACGGTATCTAAGCGCTTGCTTAGGGAACCCGCCCTGGTATTCCCCTGTGAGAAACCCCGGCAGGGTGTCCACAAGGTGAAAGCCAGGCATCCCGCCGCGAGGGGCCGTAGTGGAGATTAAGCAAGCTATTGCCCAGAGTCGCAGAGTGTGACCCCGTGAGTCGAGTAGGCACCGGAGCGAGAATTGTCGAGTCCGTGGAATTTTGAGCCCAAGACCCGCCGAGGTGGGGAATCGAACCCTGGTCCACGGTCGATCTCAGCTTCCGGGTCTGCCGCCTCTAACCACTGAGCCACGCTTCTCCCATGCGTTTTGAAATTATATAAAAATGGGAAACTTTCCTGAGTCTGTGCTTATCTACATTAGGTAAATAATAAGTTAACTCATTTCATTTTCACCATCAACTAGTCCAACTAATGGTCCATCGACCAGAGGAAATAACTTTTTGATCAGTTAAAGATTTGTCAGCTCTATTGAATAATGTATTGAATAACTAATCTTGAAAACTGGGAAGAAATGTATAAAACTTTGACTCCAGAGGTTTACTCAACTAAGTGTGTGTATGTACTAATTTTGGGAGAGTGCAACTGGCCTCACAGTCTCTTGCTCTCCATTTTGTGATAACAACCTCAGAAGATGACAACCAAACATGACAACCCTGACTCCCCAAGGTAATCGTGGAAACAGATCTAGAACCCTTTTGTTTGGCAATTCATGCATACCCACAGAGGTCCACAAGAATTACATAACATGGTGTTTCAATATTTATTGAAGCAATATGATTCTTGTGTAAAATACATGCACTGTAATTATTAATAGAAGGAAACAGAACAGTGTAATCAGTTTTCCGAGAATGGTAAAGAAAATGAACAATTCTATCTTTGTGCTGCTACATAGGATATATGCTCGCATATGAGTACTGTTATATTTTATACTCCTATCTAGTGCTACCTATCTTAGGGGGGTGAATCTGCCAGAATCCCTGTAGGGTTATCACATTCCCCTGTTACCTTTTCGTAAGGGTTGTCGGAGAACCCGTCTTGATGGAGAGCTGGGCATATCCATCTCAGAAGGTAAACAGGAATCAGCTGGGCTGAAATTCTTGCATGGGGCGACATCAGCAGTGTCAGCAAAATGCTCCTCTGTCTAACAAAGGACTGATGTTGTTTATAGAATAAATGTAACTCATGTAATCATGCCGAAGCCCTAGCAATTGTTGATTCTTCCGTGATAGCCCTGTCGCAGAGTGGACAATAACAAACTCCAGCATTTGCGTAAAGAGCTAGTCAACATGGAGCTAATTGTCTTAAAAAAGTGCATTACCCCGGAGTATTGGAAATGTTAAAAATATGGTGCACTGGCTTCATAAAATGATGTGGGAAGTTGGTGCAGAGTAACAACTGTATCTCAGAGGAAGACCATGCAACTTACCGTAGGTCAAACATCCCCCTTGCAGATGTTAAGGCCATGTCCTTCTGAAACAAAGCGGCCTTCAGGCTGCTTAAAGCATCGGAGTTCACACTGGAATCCTTAATTTGTAGTGTGTTTATATAGGGACCTGTATCGATACTCCAATTTCTGACCCTTGTCCGGTTATAAATCACTAATATCCA
The DNA here is from genome assembly GCF_964261635.1 of Lissotriton helveticus. Lineage (NCBI taxonomy): Eukaryota > Metazoa > Chordata > Amphibia > Caudata > Salamandridae > Lissotriton > Lissotriton helveticus. The sequence continues at coordinate 921,634,067 of NC_136057.1, forward strand.
TACAACGGCACAGAAACCCGTTTCATAAATCAGTCATAGCGCATGCTGTCATATTAAGCAAGCACTATTCTTCCAGCCCCCTAGAAAGCACACCGAGTTCTCCAAACAAACCAAGCCTCCAGCAAACCTGGGAAATTCCCGCTGCTATTGTTTTGATTTCGTTCGAGAACTCCTGCAAAGAATGTAAGAACGACCAGTTCTTGATTGACGTCTTATGTCCATCCTTACGTCAAACCCGGCACCTCTCAGGTATAAATATACCGACACTGCCCTAAGTAAAGACACTGTGGTGATGAGCTTGGAGCAGCGACTACTTGCCGGAGAGCCCAGCTGATGCGAGAAGCCCATGGACGCTGCCCCTCCCTCTTTGACGCGCTGAGGAAAGACGCTGTCTTTTCTCTTGCCGAGAAATCCAGCCTCCAGCGTTTCCAGCCCACCTTCGCGGGTGACTGGGATACCGAGTCCTGAGAAAGAGATACCAGCCCTCCTGCCTTCTAAATCCCAGGTACTGAACTGACTAACCCCTTACAGAGAATTCTTGAGTCAGATTCTTGGCAAACCAAACTTAACTTAAACTGCTACTTACTCCTTCCCATGTATTAGGCTTAGGTCAGGTACACCGGGGTAGGCGTAGTTAGAAGCACCAGTTGAGTACGATTAGTCAATGTATATATGTATGTATATCTTTTATCCATTTTAAAGTATCATATGGCTAAGAAACCATATCAATGCTTTTACAGTATTATTTTATAATCCTGCTCTTACTGTATGCATTTTACTTAACTATCAGTATTACAATTGTAGCGATTCATTTCTCTTGTATGAGAAAAGAGACTGATCAATAAATAACACCTTTTATTGAAAACGCCCGTCTCTTCTTTTCTCTACAATCTGGTGAACGTAAGTGTGCACGTATTGACTGAGTAAAATAGCTGTCTTTTGTTTTCACACGTCTCTAGAGATATACTCTTGATTAGGGAGAGCAAAGTTGTCATGTTCTATGGTTGTCAGAAACTAAATCCCTTCTTGTCTATCCAGGGAGGTTAAACTCCTCCTCGCCTATTCGAGAAAGTTTCTAGTGAACTCTGAGCTAGCTGGCACACAAAACTTAAGTCTAATATCGTCAGTAAAAGACCTAGTTAACCTCAGCCCTACGTCTACACTACTGAAGATATTATTCCAATGCGCAGAGCCTATTGGGAATATAGGAACTACACTACATGGCGCACAACGTTTGGTAAGGCGATAAAACTAACGCAAGGCATTAGAGTAACTCAGTCGTGCTTTTTCACACAGACCCTTTCTCCCATAAATACTCCAAAGACGTCTGGAGTGGGTCAAAGGTTAAAAATCCGCAAACTTAGTAGGAGGAGACTCCTATGTATGGTTTTTGGTTTATTCAACGTTGAAGGATACAGTGTTCCAAAATATTGTGCACCTAATCTTTGTTTCCTTGAAAACTTGATCTACAAAAAAAAAAAAAAACTTCCTGTCAGTACAATGTCAGACGGTGAAGGAGATAGGGAGACAGCTAGATTAGCAGCTCAACTCCTAGCGGATGACACAAGTCTCCTACAGCAAGACCCGGATGCAATACTCATCCCGGTCAGCATAAGAAAAACTATAACACTTAAACTTATAGAAAATGGACTAACACCAAGAGGTGGTACAGTCATATTCGTAATTGAGGCACACGAATATCGGCAGACAGAGGTATTCTATTCATGGATAAACTTTCCAGCAGCAAACGCTGTCACAACAGACTTCCACTATTACAAATTAGAGGAACCTCCGGATGAGTACACTCCTTTCGAGGAGGTGGAAATACCACTAAAATACCAAGAGCACCTGCTCTGGTTTAAAGGCGCCCTAAAACATAATGATCACATCACTAGGCTCGGTCCACTAGGTAGACCAGGAGCAACGTGGCCGGTTCTAGCCAGCTACACACCACATCCAGACATTGAAAAAATGTCAATACCAGAACTCTTAGTACAACTAAAACAACTGATTAAAATACACAGACAATTAGTCCAATATGTAATGCGGACTTCAACAGTCCAACCAGCTATTAAAATTCCACAGCAGACCCCTCATCAGGGGAACACAAATAAAATCACACCACAGAACATACAGTCCTGTCTAGGCAAAGTACCCATTAAACGGGAACAAATTCCATTCTGGTTAGCACAAAAAAATCACTCAAATAGAGGCAGTATTTCCGGATACTACACCTACTGGGAAACACAGAATTCTGACTATCTGCCTTCCAATGGGGATCGCACCCAATGTGGAGGACTGTGACACTTGGGGCACAGTCTTTGCTTCCATTTACACAAAAACACATGGTGTTCCGTCCATGGCGGTAATACCAGATGTGCTAAAACAGATTCAAAATGAATATGGTCCAGAACCTGCTTTAAATCTGGGTATGAAATTACTGAAAGACTTCAAGCAGGTCTCAGCTTTATTGTTATCCAACATAAAAGGAGAAGCAGCATCTGTGGCGATCCGCCAGAAGTTGAAAGAAACAGATATAGCAGAACAACCATTTGAACTTGCCAGAATCATAGAAAAATCCTATGAAGAACTAGGAAGAGATAGTTTGGGTGGGAAACCAGTGAAACCCCAACTAACTGAAAATCCTGAAAAGGTATTTATTAAAAATAATCTAACCACTCCAAAAAAGAGCTGGGATGGAAATAAACAATCCACTCCCAAAGAAAAAAGATTCCAGTCCAGAGGAAGGTCTCCTCGGCGGAGAGAAAGATCTCCGGACCAAGGACACAAGTCTCCCCAGAGGGAGCCCTCTGAGAAAAAGTACAACCTTAGAAATAGGGATAATTTGAAGAAACCTGATAGATATCAAGATATTGATACACGTCCATCTCGATCTTTTCAGACTTCCTCGCAGAAATCGGAAAGAAGAGGACGGTCAGAACAAAGGGAAGAGCACTTCAAGTCCAAAGACAAGGAACCTGCTCATCAAAATAAAAAGTTACAATTACCAAAGAAGAAGGTAGCCCGTATTAAAGTAATCAAACATGCCGAGGATCCTGAGGACACAGCTGAAAAACTAATATCCATACAACGGCACAGAAACCCGTTTCGTAAATCAGTCATAGCGCATGCTGTCATATTAAGCAAGCACTATTCTTCCAGCCCCCTAGAACGCACACCGAGTTCTCTAAACAAACCAAGCCTCCAGCAAACCTGGGAAATCCCCGCTGCTATTGTTTTGATTTCGTTCGAGAACTCCTGCAAAGAATGTAAGAATGACCAGTTCTTAATTGACGTCTTATGTCCATCCTTATGTCAAACCCGGCACCTCTCAGGTATAAATATACCGACACTGCCCTAAGTAAAGACACGGTGGTGATGAGCTTGGAGCAGCGACTACTTGCCGGAGAGCCCAGCTGATGCGAGAAGCCCACGGACGCTGCCCCTCCCTCTTTGACGCGCTGAGGAAAGACGCTGTCTTTTCTCTTGCCGAGAAATCCAGCCTCCAGCGTTTCCAGCCCACCTTCGCAGGTGACTGGGATACCGAGTCCTGAGAAAGAGATACCAGCCCTCCTGCCTTCTAAATCCCAGGTACTGAACTGACTAACCCCTTACAGAGAATTCTTGAGTCAGATTCTTGGCAAACCAAACTTAACTTAAACTGCTACTTACTCCTTCCCATGTATTAGGCTTAGGTCAGGTACACCGGGGTAGGCGTAGTTAGAAGCACCAGTTGAGTACGATTAGTCAATGTATATATGTATGTATATCTTTTATCCATTTTAAAGTATCATATGGCTAAGAAACCATATCAATGCTTTTACAGTATTATTTTATAATTCTGCTCTTACTGTATGCATTTTACTTAACTATCAGTATTACAATTGTAGCGATTCATTTCTCTTGTATGAGGAAAGAGACTGATCAATAAATAACACCTTTTATTGAAAACGCCCGTCTCTTCTTTTCTCTACAATCTGGTGAAACTAAGTATGCACGTATTGACTGAGTAAAATAGCTGTCTTTTGTTTTCACACGACTCTAGAGATATACTCTTGATTAGGGAGAGCAAAGTTGTCATGTTCTATGGTTGTCAGAAACTAAATCCCTTCTTGTCTATCCAGGGAGGTTAAACTCCTCCTCGCCTATTCGAGAAAGTTTCTAGTGAAATCTGAGCTAGCTGGCACACAAAACTTAAGTCTAATATCGTCAGTAAAAGACCTAGTTAACCTCAGCCCTACGTCTACACTACTGAAGATATTATTCCAATGCGCAGAGCCTATTGGGAATATAGGAACTACACTACAAATTGAATGCCAAACTGTTGCAACACTAACTGTATGGGCAGGTGGAAACAGTACTGGTGCACAACAGGTCATGACCGCAGAAACCGTCACCAGATAGGCAATTCCTGTGTTCATCCCACAGCAGCTTTGATCGCTCAACATCAAATAGCTATCATTAGAAAGCAATCGGAATGCCGGATGAATGCAATCGACAAAACTGCAAACTAGAGAATGGCCTAGAGTCTTAACATAGTGTATGTCATGTCTTTCCTAGCCATAGTGGCCTGTTCTTTAATTAGATTGTATGGGAAAAACAAACTACTGGCATTTAGGTTCCATGGGGTGTGACAAGTATGTAAGGTCCGTAGAGTCCAACTTAGTAGCATAATAGACCTAAACTGTGTTTGCCCATGTTCTAAAGAGGACATTTCACTCTCTATGATGTCAATAGCATATGACACAATGTTACCCAGAGAATATATCGTAGTGGATAAGGTGGACGTACATTTGTCTGCTACAGATAAAGCTGTTTGCAAATTTGCTCTGTCAATCTCACACAGTCTCTGAGCAGGTTCCTGCTGTAAAACTTTCAACACTTCATTGTATATTGCATACAAAAAGTACTTTTGATGTGGTTTTCGAGAACCTAGTAAAAATTGTGTGGACCTGTGTCATCAGGAAGAAGTGACAAGTGCTGTTTCACCTCAGATAATGTTGAATGTTTTAGCCATTCCAGGCTCAACTTTCCAACACTTTATGTTGTTACCATTCCTGCATGTTGTGTCTGCACTTGATGTGGGTCTGGCCTACTTATCCGAAACTCATTTGTGTTGTCAAGAAAACATGCCTAATATCTGTTAGTGTCTCATGGCTACACTAAACATACCTCTTGATTGGAACATGAAAAAGTGTATGTTCCATTCCTAAGCATGTTGTCTAATGTTTCCTTTGGCCAGTTTTTGAACTGTTGCCAATTTTCAAAACGTGCAACTGTGGGAATAGTTAGTATATTTAAATCCTTTATCTTGGGCAGGCTGAGACAGGACGTCTGCGGCACAGTTTTATTCAAGAAAATAGGTTGGTGTGCTATAAGGCATGCTCCAAATAAATTGTTTCCCTGAACCTGCCAACCTTTTGTCCCCATGTACATTTTAAAGCAATAGTGTCCCTACAAAAGTCATACCTTTGAGTCGACAACTTAGAAAAAAAAGATGTAGAATAAATCAACATTGTATCAGTGAGCATAATTTTCTTTGTTGGAGAAGGTGTTAATTTATAATACAATTACTCTGGGTCTACAGAACTGTAACCAGAAAAATATGAACATTTCAGCGCAAATATTTTCAAACTACCCTGCAGTGGTATAGGACATTATTACGATTGTGTGTAATTAAATACTGCACAAGGATTATTTGCTTTATGTAAATAATGGTGAGCCTAATGTTGAAAAAAGAACATTTCATAATAATTAGATATACCATCGTACATTTCTTCTCTATTGAAAACAGTATAATTGCTCTAAATCAGCAAGCATTTCAAGTACTATGTGAATGTCCCAATCATCATAGATAGTTCCAGGAGTGATAACTAGGGATGGGCGTAGTGGGCATAGCGGGGCTACGCGGAGTGCCACAGAGATGGAACCAATCTCAGCACACTTCGTGTAGCTCTGCTATGCGTCGCCCGCCTCCTGCCCGCACTATTATAACGTTAAAAAAGAACATTTTAAAACACCTTACCTGATAGACGGCGTGCCCGGGCTTCTCTCTTCCTCCATCGCGCCTTCTTCTTGAAAACTGCGCATGCGCGGGCGCCCTCTCAGGTGCAGTTTTCAAGAAGAAGTCGCGATGGAGGAAGAGGAGAGCCCGGGGACGCCGCCGACAAGGTAAGGTTTTTCAATTGTTATTTTTTAACATTTTATTAGTGCTGTCGGGAAGCGGGTGGGAGGCCAACTCCACTCTACCCCGAGTGTGCGGAGATTGTCCTGCTCCGCCTACCTCGCGGAATGCAGAACAGGCAAAATTCCGCACATTCCGTGGGTGGAACGGAGTTGTCCGCCCATCCCTAGTGATAACATTTTTCAAAGATATACAAAATACATATGGTATTTTTAAAGTTTTAGTCGTTCCAAATATATCATATGATACCTTATCCCAAACAATTCCATCGGGAACTGGAACAGCTGAAATGTTTGCCAGGTAAAGGTCTCTTCGCACTTTGTGTGATGAAGAATGGGGTTTCAAAACCTCATTTACCTGTTCAACAGCAGAGCATTCTAGGAGATAGTGTCCATTCAGAAGCAAGAAAAATATTGTCACAAAACCAAGGAAAAGTAATGAAATTGGAATCCAAATATATATCCCTGGAGGGATAAAGTTTGTCTTTTAGAGCCGAATGTAAAATTCACATGGTCCCTTTTGTGGAGATGGATTTGGGTCTGACGTATCCAAAGAAAATTAATCAAAGTCGACAAAGTTGGGAGGATTGTGTAGCTAATTAGATTGATCTAATGGCAGAATGTTGTGATAGACGCCATCATTGTATGCTTGCAGAATTGAAATCTGTGTTTCTTTACATGATAAGTGTATGGCATGCGTTGATGTCACAGTAAGATGTGATACTTCAGTGTTAGCTGTTCCCAACCGGGGAGAAGAAGCTTCATCATTGGTCAAAGTTTGTAACGGGACTTCCTGAGGGTAGTGAGAGAAGACAGGTAACTACCCAGGAGCCCTTTTGGCCTACTACCTAGAACTGTCCACATGATGTTCTTTGATGAAATCTATAGACACAAAATCTCTTGTGTTTGCTACCAGCAAAGGGCAGTACAAGTATAGTTCTGGTACTTTCAACAGCTAGGATAGGTACAGGCACTCTGCAGGATGGTCCAAATTCCTTCTTGTCCACAATTTTGTATCGGGCCAGATCACTTTTCTTTGGAATCCACCCAGGAGTTGCTGGTGCTTCCTTTACTTCACCTGTGCTATGGAATGTTTCTCTTGGACATTGCACTGTGCTTCTCTGAACTTGTTCAGGTCCTGTAAAACATCCAAACGTTCACTGATTTAAAAGGCGTTTCCGCCACCACTGTACTGAGACTTCAATGTCTGGAACCTGCATGTTAACCCTAAAGAGGATCTCATAGGGAGTCTGACCACCCAGGGATTTTCTAGGCAGATTATTTAGGTCTCTATGGACCTCATACAGGTGGTGAAGCCAACTGTGACCTGAACCTACTATTCTAGCTGTTAAAGACTGCTTTAAGTCTCAGTTCTTCCTCTTCACTACTGTGTTGCCCTTTGGATGATAGGGGCTGGAGTACTGCACAGTCACACCAAATGTTTCCATTGTGTCTCTGTAAACTCTGTAAGCCCTGTAGGTGAACTCCAGAACCTGGTCTGAATGGAGTGTGGTTAACGCATATGTTCTGATAAAGACTTGCAAGTCCTTCATAACAGTGTGAGCATCAGCCACTCGCTGCAGCCATACCCACGGGACTCAAGAACAGGAATCCACTGCTACCATGATGTACTTGTAAAACCATACTAAGGGTATGGGCCTGCAGTGGTCCAAATAGATACAAGCCAGAGGCTTGTCAGAGATCATTAAAGGTGTCTGTGGTGAGCTTTGCTATGGTGGAAGTTTTCATCTGCTGGCAGATGTCACATTTAAGGATAAAGTGGTTGGTCTGTTTAAATAGTTCAGGCCACCAATAGCATTGCTGTAATAGTGTAATTTTAGCTGTCACTCCTGCGCGAGCAGACGCTAGACCCTCATGTGCTACTAAGTTCAATCCTAGCCTATGATTGGAATTAGGCATTACTCTATCCGCCTCTCTGGGAATATGAGCAAATGGAATGTTCTGCATACTTAACTGGTAGAAGGATTTACTTGGAAAGCCTTTTGGCAAGAGGGTACCATCTTGCACAGCGTTTACAGTCATCAAGATGTTTCCATCCATACTCATTGCAGAACGAGTAATTTCCGCAACTGCAGCAGTTTGCACTGCTGCTTTTGCAGCTTTTTCAGCCATTGAGTTCCCTGCAATGTGTATGCCTACACGCTGATGAGTTCGTGGCAAACATGATTTTAGTTAGGCCACTTTTCCTCAAAGCATCTTATGCTTTACTGTGTACCCTTTTTGATCTCTGAATCCATTCTGGCTCCAGTAGTGTATGTACACATTGTCAGACTGAACACAATAATACGAATCACACACAATGAGTGTGGGGAATCCAGGTTCTGTATTTTTAAGAGCCAGAATTATAGCTTTCATTTCAGCCAGCTGTGTAGTGCAATCAACAAGTGACTGCGTATATGTTTTGAGGTTGGAATTCTCCATCCTGCATTCTACCCTTTACCGTTGCACAAGTTGCAAAGTATCGGTGATTTGTCACCACTACAGGCTGAGCAGAACCATCAGTCTAGATTCATATTGATCTAGATGCATTACTTCATTGGGCAGAGGATATTCATGTCTATATTGGAGATATACTTGTGTTTGTAATGTAGAGTCAAATATGTATTCTACATCTGTTGCTGTGAGTGTTTTGGCCCATTGTATCCAGCTTGGATATAAAGCTTTTGAATTTTGGAATTCTGGCCTTTGTAACAGCATCTAAGGTAGAACAGTACTCATGAGCCAATGGCCTTTCTTTCACTACAGCAGTCTGTACTGCCATCAGTGCAAAAGGCATTTATGCATGTGTATATAAACTTGATATATATATGCCCTAGGTACAGTGTCTCCTTCATTGAATGTGACAAAGGTCTACCCTGATGCACCCACAATTGTATGGATCACCAGATTTGTGATGTTTACACATGTGTGTAAGTGTTTTGAAGCTAACATGTCAGCTTGCAGTGAACTTACATTTTGTGTGTGTTCAGCTGTCCAATGTGAACTTGAAAAGTCTAGATGAATAAAGTCGCAGAACGGTTTTCCCCACTGTGCATAATCAGGTAGGTAAGTTCTGCCAAAACTCAGGAAACCCAATATTGATTGGCGTTTCTTCAATGTGTTTGGTGGTTGTAACAGTGCACACATCTCTACGAAATTTGTCGCAAGGTTTTTGCCTTCACTAGACAACTCGTATCCCAAAAACAGGACACTGAGATGGGAAACAACCTTTACAACGCAACTTTTATAACGCACTACCATTACAACGAAATTTTTACAACGCAAAAACCATTACAACGCATGTATTTACAACGCATGTTTTTACAACGCAGGTACCTTTACAACGCATACCATTACAACGTAAGTATTGGTAAGTATATAATTATATTTAAAATGTTATATGTTTGGTTTTTTTTTAGGGGTATTTTTAGGGATCAGGGTCAGTTTTCAGTTTTTGGGTAAAAGGGTATTTTTAGGGTTCAGGGTCAGTTTTGGGTTTTTGAGTTAAGGGGTATTTTTAGGGTTCAGGGTCAGTTTTCAGTTTTTGGGTAAAGGGGTATTTTTAGGGTTCAGGGTCAGTTTTCAGTTTTTGGGTAAAGGGGTATTTTTAGGGTTCAGGGTCAGTTTTCAGTTTTTGGGTAAAGGGGTATTTTTAGGGTTCAGGGTCAGTTTTCAGGTAAAGGGGTATTTTTAGGGTTCAGGGTCAGTTTTCAGTTTTTGGGTAAAGGGGTATTTTTAGGGTTCAGGGTCAGTTTTGGGTTTTTGGGTTAAGGGGTATTTTTAGGGTTCAGGGTCAGTTTTCAGTTTTTGGGTAAAGGGGTATTTTTAGGGTTCAGGGTCAGTTTTGGGTTTTTGGGTTAAGGGGTATTTTTAGGGTTAAGGGTCAGTTTTCAGTTTTTGGGTAAAGGGGTATTTTTAGGGTTCAGGGTCAGTTTTCAGTTTTTGGGTAAAGGGATATTTTTAGGGTTCAGGGTCAGTTTTGGGTTTTTGGGTTAAGGGGTATTTTTAGGGTTCAGGGTCAGTTTTCAATTTTTGGGTAAAGGGGTATTTTTAGGGTTCAGGGTCAGTTTTGGGTTTTTGGGTTAAGGGGTATTTTTAGGGTTCAGGGTCAGTTTTGGGTTTTTGGGTAAAGGGGTATTTTTAGGGTTCAGGGTCAGTTTTGGGTTTTTAGGGGTACATGGGTATTTTTAGAGTTCAGGGTCAATTTTGGGTATTTGGGGTACAGGGGTACAGGGTAAAAATAAAATTAAATTAAATTTAAATTAAATCAATTAAATGAAATTAAATGAAATTAAATGAAATTAAATTAAATTAAATTAAATTAAATTAAATTAAATTAAATAAAATAATATTACATTTAATTATTTTAAATTAAAAAAATTAATATATACTTACCAATGCTTACGTTGTAATGGTATGCGTTGTAAAGGTACCTGCGTTGTAAAAACATGCGTTGTAAATACATGCGTTGTAATGGTTTTTGCGTTGTAAACATTTCGTTGTAAAGGTATGCGTTGTAAAAGTATGAGTTGTAACGTCATACATCCCACTGAGATAGGCAGTTTTTGATATTAAATTTGTAGTCCATGTGAGCAAATTCCAAAACCAGGTGATCTACTCTAGCCGTTGAGTTGATTGGTCATCATCGGTCAAGCATATGTCATCGAAAATGCCTGATTATCGCAATCTTAGAATAGTTCTATTACACGGGCTAATAACAGCCTTGGGCTATTCTTACACCCTTGTGGCAATCGACAGAACTGTTTTTGAGAACCTTTAGAGCTAACTGCAGTCAAATATCTGCTTTAAGGCACTAAGTATCCTGATATCTATCAGGTATTTTAATGGTATTACGGTTGTGCAGATTGTAGCGCTTGCCTGAGGACTACTGTTGATAAGGTCTAGTGAGTGTTTTAGTCTTTTCTTTATTTTTCTTATTATCCAACTTCTTAGAAGGCTTAGTGCCTGCTTCGAGTTATCCTTTTTAGGATTGCCTTTAATCTGTGTGTTTATTAGGTCTGGCTCCAAAATTATCTCTACCTATTGATGCATAGGTTTCCTCAATAATTTTAGGTAGTTCTCACTCCTGGTCTACCGGAGCAGCCTGCAAGAGTCGCTGGTGTATATCCAAAACTGCTGCTTCCTCTTTTATATTACTTAGCATTATTGCAGATACTGTGGCAAAATTGTGCCTATCAGTTTCATCCCCAAATCCAGAGCAGGGGCTGCTCCGTACTCCTTTTGGATCTGTTTAAGGACCTCAGGCAAAACAGCTAATCAGGGATTACCGTGTGTTATGCATTTACTGCAGCAAAGACTGAGTCCCAAGTGACACAGTCTTAGAATGGGGGAACCATCCCCATTGGCAGGCATATTGTGAGGATTCTATGTTTTTCTTGGTGTCCCGTATGGGGAAACACTGCTTTGAGCTGATTTGTTTTTCGTGCAATCGAGAATGAAATTTCTTCCCGTCTGTTGCAAACCTTACTCATGACTGCATTGATGGTCACTGGACTAATTCCAGGCATAGCAATTTTTTTTTTTTTTCAGAGAGTTTTATATAGCGCAAACTTGATCCAAAGATATCAGGTATCAGAGCACTTTAAATGTGCACCAGCTTCATTACAGATGGACACATTCATTTTTGTTAGGCCCGGGGAGAATAAGGGGCACATGTATGAAAATCCCCGTTTGCGATTCTCAAATAGCGATTTTTTGAGAATCGCTATTTGAGAATTGCAAAAAGAGATGTATATAAAAAAAATCGCAAATTTTTAGCGATTTCTTAGTTTTCCTTAATTGCGATTAGCAAATTGCGAAATCGCAATTAAGAAATACTTTTCCATTCATTTCTATGGGCCAGGAGGCCCATAGGAATGAATGTGAAGTCATTCTCAATTTGTGATTTGCAATTTGAGAATCGCAAATTGAGAATAATTTCAAGGGTGCAAGGGTGTCACAAGGACACCCTAATGCACCCCTGAAATGAACATGTGTGTGCATATGGTGCACATACATGCTCTAAGGGCATGTATGTGCGCCATATGGCACCTTCACTAATGCCAAAAAGTGCATTAGTGAAAGAAATCGCAAATTACCACCAACTTGAAGTTGATGGTTATTTGCAATTTATTAAGGAGAAATTGCAAAAATTGAATGCTTGTTGCATAGCATTTAAGGAATCGCAATTTGCGGTTCTTTAAATGCTTACGCAAAATTAAGGAATCGCAAATTTTGCAATGCGAATTTCCTACTACATACCGTTTTGCGAAATTTTAGTAGCAAATGTTGCTTTTTTGCGAATCACAGCGTTTGCGACTAAAAATTCAGTTGATACATCTGCCCCTAAGTGATTTGCCCAGAATCACAGGATGTTGAGCGTCGATGCCGAAGACTCGAACCCGGTTCCCCAGCTTCAAGGTTGACCGCTCTAGCCACAAGTCTACATCCTCTTCCCTGTTGTGCATCTTGAACAGCCCTTACGGGATATATTTCATTGTTCGAATCACATATTGAGTCAAATATCTGGATATTTAGACCATATCTGTATACAATATATGTAGCTCTGCTGCTGTCAGATTTGCTATATCTAGGTAGAGTGTGTAAATAGCTAAAACTGGCATTGTCACTCCTTCATTGCTGAATGGACCTAGTCTACCATCGTTGCTTATATGTGGTAGGGCGCCTTCAAATCAATTTTTGGTGTTCTTGAAATGTTCATTGTATTTGTAGTTTAGTTATTAGGGACTGCAGCATTGTAAATATGATAATGTCTTGATTGTACATTTCCTGCTGGGAAGGTGACCCATGAATAGAATACCTCTGTACTGTTTCGCTATGGGCCTGTACCACGAAAGTCACGTCTCCTCCTGTCAGGGGTAGCCAATGTTGTTGTAACATCTGTATGACTATATATCTGCAGTTTACTGGTATGTTAACTGGTGCTGCATTAGCTATCTCAATATGTGGAATTGAGAGAGGGTACCTCTGTGGGGTGATCCTTTTAAAGATTCAAGCATGAACAACCTACAGACAATACAAAGGGGTTCTCTACTCAGCAGAGGAGGATTTTTCCCTAACACCACAGACGTTTCCAGTAGAATGGTGGTTAGAAGCTCTGGGTACGCAAAAGAAAACTACTGGTTGATTCATTAGATAACAACCCAAGCTTAAACGTTGGCTGGGCCATGTCGTACGGTTCATACTTTCTCATTAAGACAGCACATTTGTTGGACAACATAAAAATCAAAACTGTGCGACTAAATCCAAGCACACCATCAGGATATGTTGGCCTTAGTCCTGCTAGCTCACAGTGCACCATCTGCACCCTCAGCCTGGCATGGTAACAGATGGAATTTGCAACCTCAGAATATGACAACCTGACTCCCCAAGGAAATTGTGGAAACAGATCTAGAAACCTTTTGTTTGGCAAAGCATGCATACCCAAAGAGGTCCACAAGGAATACACAACATGCTGTTTCAGTATTTATTCAAGCAATATGATTCTTGTGCAAAATATGTGTGCTGCACTTATTTATAGAAGGAAACAGAACCATGTAATCAGCAGTACAAGAATGGTAAGGAAAATGAACAATAAAATCATTGTGCTGCTACATAGGATATATGCTCGCATATGAGTACTGTTATATGTTGTGCTCTTACCTAGCACTACATATCATACAGTGTCTGGGGTGGGTGAATCTGCCAGAATCGCTGTAGGGTAATCTAACTCCCCCATTACTGTGGTTAAGGATTGCCATGGAGTCAATCTTGGTGTAGAACTGAGCATCATCCGTCGCAGGAGGTAAACAGGAATCAACTTGCCTGGAATTCTGCCATGGAGCGACCTCAACGGTCAGGGCCGGACTGGGAACCAAAACCGGCCCTGGCAAAGTGCTCGCCCCACTCCCCAGGGGGGGTTGGGGGTGCGACCACGCTCTCTGCCTTGGCCGGTTTTCGGCCGATTTTGTTACAGGGCCGTTTTTGCAGCAACGCTGCAAATACGGCCCTGTAACAAAAAAACGGCCCCCAGTAGGCCATAACCGGCCCCCACCCTTGCGGCGCACCAGGGGATTGCCCGGTGCCCGCAATGGCCAGTCCGAGCCTGTCAACGGTGTCAGCTAAATGCTCCTCTGTCTAAAAAAGGAGTGATGTTGTTTCTATAATAAACTGATTGTTGATGCTTTTGTGATATATCTGTCGCCGAGTGGATAATAACAGACAACAACATTTTGAGCAGTGAACTCAGTCCTTGTACAGAATGTTCAAGGCACTCGATAATATACCTATAAAGAAGTGTAAATGTAAGCGAAGCCAGTTAAGAGAATATTATCCTGCACAGGCACGCAAGCAAATGTGTGCAAATGTCAGTGTTTAAGAAAAGATGGCAACTTTTAAACGTGAGCATGTAAAATGGTGTGTACCTACTCGGGCCTAATGTGACAACATGACACCATACAAACCTTTCGTCGCAGAGTTATGAAATACATTTTTTTTCTTACAACAAACATGGAATATCAGGCACAGATTAACTGTCTCCTTGCAACGAATGCCATATTTGATAAACTAGGTCGTAGCCATTATCTCCCCTTATGCTCCAGGAAACATATAAAATGTGTGCTAACAGAGGTATATGCCATGTGTGTCTGGGAATCTTGGCCTCTTAATTTTCCAACAGGAGGAAACACAGACAATTTTTAATCTGACTAGTCCAACAGGCTTTTTTTTCTAATATGCCTGACTCATCCTAGTTTCATATGAGGAGTTCCAGTACAGTACATTATTTTTGTAGTAAAATTCTAAATAATCAGTTAACCTGGAATCAGACAGTTAACTAGTTTGCAATTAGCACCTTGAGACTTGATAGTGTATTTTGACCAATGTTTTACTAATATGGCTCCATGTAAGTCATCTTAGGGTATCTCTTCATCCTTCTGATTCTTTCCTTATTCTGTAACACAGGTTTAGAGGAAATGCATTTTTCTAGGTTTTGTCATATTAAACCCAACTTTAGTAGAATATGTGCTTGGCTGTTCGACCTGGGGAGCCTAAAAAATAAAAGACAAGGAAATGGAGCTGCAGCAAATTTTGCAGCACCATGCTGCGCCATTTTCAAAATACATGGATGCGCCTTGTTTACAAGAATATGGCTCACCTGTGTGTTCCTTAGCGCTGGCGCTAAAAATAGCTGCCTAGCGCCAACACAGACATCCTTGCACCATAGTGCTAGTGTGCCTGCATTGCTGGGATGATTGTTTATGTGCAGGAAGGTGTTCCTAATAAACAATCAATAATGGCATTCTACTGCACACATAGAAGTAGCAAATCGTAGCAAATCGCCATTATTTTATGATTGTTTTGTGCATGAAGGGACACCTTCATGCACAAATGCAATCATTAATGGTGTTATGCTATTTCTATGTGTGCTGCAGAATGCAGCACACGTAGAAAGAGCGCAAACGAGGAGAAATAAAAGTAGTTCTCCTCGTTTCACCAATCTAATGCCTGCTTTTGCATGGCGTTAGACTTTGACGCTGCCGCAGATTTACAGGTCCCTGTAAATCTGGGGATGTGCCAAAAAGCAATGGGTGTTACGGTGGAACACCCACAGCAACACCCATTGCACGCCCCTTTCACACAGATGCCTGGATGAAATGTTACCATATTTACAGAGCACTAAGCCTCAGAAAAATGGCTTGACGCCACTTTGCAAACATGGAGCAGGGCATTGGGCCACCGGAACGTCGGTAAAGGTGATGTTTCGGTGGCGCAATCCCCTTGTGGATATGCTGCTAAATACGACATTGTACTTTAGACAGCCAAGTACTCAGATACCCACCCAATGCCTCCACCTGTATGACAGGGAAGGATGGCACTTCATTCTAATGGTCCTCCAAATGACTGTTGTGGTAGGGCCATACAGCTTAGCCTGCAATTTGCAATGAGTAAATATTAATGATGCATTTTTAGGTTTTAGTGTGACTTGATGGTGATGCTGTAAGCTCAACTCACTCACCTAAGTTTCCACATAATTATATAACTGATGGGTCAACGAAGTATTTATTTTTCTAACTGCCAAGGACCCCAGGATTTATAAAGCGTATTTAAGATTCCGATTTTGTTTTTTTAACAATTGACAATTAAATTATAATTGAAATTATTCTAATCGAAAGGTTTTAACATTCCTTGCGGATCACGCCGCCTGCAGACCTGAACCACTGTCTCAGCTCCACACTAGTTTACCTACATGTGCTGATGTTTCAGTCAAGTAGAAAGGCACCATGGCACGCTCTACCGACACATGCTGAAACATGTGATATGATGTGCTGTTGCTGTGTTTTTAGTGGCTACTGCTAAAGCTTATGCTGAAAATTGCTGACACAGCAAGGTAAAATACGGGGGTCTTGTCCATACGGGACCAGGTGGGACATAAATTATAATCAATTTAAGAAAAAAACATGACCTGGTCTCCACTTGGGGTTACTGCTATTTATTTGAGCAGACTTAGATGCCTAGACTATCTGCGCGTTTAATTACCAACATTCAGAATCGAGACGGGGATTGAGACGCCGCACAATGTAAATAATGAAGCTGAGGCATTTTTATTTTTTATTTTTATTTCGATTAAGATGCACAGACTGTTAAACCACTTGCGTCGGAGACCCGTAACGGACTCTGGGGCATATTACCAACAACTAGCGATAATTTTCGTCTCTAACTTGTTTAGAGACAAAAATTATCGCCGCACATCGGCGATTTTTATCGCAGATAAACCTTGCTATTAGCAAGGTTTATCGCAAATGCGATAAAAAACGGCCGCAATGCATGAATATCGCTGAAAAGTCAGCGATATTCATGCATTATCGAGCAAATGCTCTTAGCCATGTTATCCACCTCCCATTGGATAACATGGTGTAGAACTGCTCAGGGCAGGTGTTAGCTTTTGGAGATATTCGCGCTTGGCGCGAATATCTCCAAAAGTTGGTAATAGGAGATAGCGATGTTAGCGACTGTTTCCAGTCGCTAACATCTTGGCACGCCCACTTTGCATGTCATTAGTGATAAATATCACTGACATGCAAAGCGGGGCCCAAGATGGTCGCTATCTCCTATTAGCTGTCACTAACTGGTGTTAGCGACAGCTTGGTAATAGGGAGATAATTTTATCTCCGCTTTCTTGGCTTTTAAAGCCAAAAAAGCGGAGATAAACCCCCTTGATAATATGCCCCTCTGATTCCAATCCAGTGATTTGAGTAAGTCTACACGGGGCATGTAATAAACGTTATACTTTCTATACATGATTCAAGCGAGTCGAGTCCACAAACAGACTAAGGGTAACACAAGTTACAATCATTTATTTCTTAACAGATGGCGCAACGACCGCCAAATTATTCATAATACAGCGCAAAGAACTGTGGCTAATCGCCTTCTTGTTCAAAGATACTTCAATCCATTTGAGTTCTGCTCTTGCCAGTTCAATTACGCTGGAGCCACCATAGCCTAGCATTGATCATAAATATAAGTCTCGTGAAATATCAGTTTAATTTGAGAGAAAATGTCCGTCTTTTTATGTCTACTGCTACAGGTTGATCCTGAAGCGCAAGAGGGCATTTGAATAACATTTCTGACAGAAGAAGGTAATGCCTTTACCATTATCGTCTGCATTAGGTGATTGTTAGGAGAAGGCGATTATAGTCAATTGTCCCTTTTATTGCGCCATCAGGTTACACCGACACAGCCCTGATGAAAATCCCGTGAAATAATTAACGGGATTAGAAACACGTGGGCTTGTACCGTAATATTCACAAAGGGCAATTCACTAGTTAAACGCCTAGTGTGTTTTTTCTGTGGAGGACATTTCTTACAATATAAAACATTTTCAATCCCCCAGGAATGTGCCCTTGGGACACCAGTCCCAAACCATTAGGTCATAAATCAGCAGACTTCAGGACTGGTAGAATAAGTGACACTGGTGTAATGTTGTCTAATTCATGTGGGTGATATTCTTGTAATTGTTTATGTCATATACTTATGTTGTTGTATTGTACTTATGAATATTGTCAATCAATGTAAATTTGTATTTGTTGTTAGTGTGTTGCGCCTAGACATATAAATGCTGTAAAAAATCACAATAAGTTGTAAATATATGCGATCATATTCGCGAATGCCTACAAACTATGGGGCATATTATCAAGGGGGTTTATCTCTGCTATTTTGGCTTTAAAAGCCAAGAAAGCGGAGATAAAATTATCTCCCTATTACCTAGCTGTCGCTAACACCAGTTAGCGACAGCTAGTAGGAGATAGCGACCATCTTGGCCCCCGCTTTCCATGTCAGTGAAATTTATCACTAATGACATGCAAAGTGGGCATGCCAAGATGTTAGCGACTGGAAACAGTCGCTAACATCGCTATCTCCTATTACCAACTTTTGGAGATATTCGCGCTAAAAGCTAACACCTGTCCCTGAGCAGTTCTTAGCCATGTTATCCAATGGTAGTGAGCATTAGCTCGGTAATGCATGAATATCGCGGACTTTTCAGCGATATTCATGCATTTCGGCCGATTTTTATCGCTTAGGAGATAAACCTTGATAATAGCAAGGTTCCTAAGCGATAAAAATCGCCGCAGCTCGGCGATAAAAATATTGCCGCTAAGCCAACATAGCGATAATTATCGCTAGTTGTTGGTAATATGCCCCAGATAGTCTAGGCATCTAAGTCTGCTTAAATAAATAGCAGTAACCCAAAGTGGAGACCAGGTCATGTTTTTTTCTTAAAGTGACACAGCAAGGAGCACATGAAGGAGAAATGGACAGTGCAGGGCTTGCTTCTTCTGTGCATTTTGCAATAGTAATGCACTTTCCCTGCAGTCCATGTTGGAATGTGGAGACTGATTCTGGGGGCTTCTAGGGGCTACAATGGCAATCGAGGACTGCTGGGCTCCAATTGTGACAACTGCAGTCTTTCACCTCTGTTGTCCAGGGTGGCTACTTTACTATTGCACCTATACTGAGCACAAAGGACAGTTTTTATCACTTGACCCCCAGAGCAGCAAGGCAGTCGAGTCCCAGGGCTAAACTGGGATAGGATTAGGGAAGGAACTCAGGGGTATATTATCAACAACTAGCGATAATTTTTGTCTCTAACTTGTTTAGAGACAAAAATTATCGCCGCACATCGGCGATTTTTATCGCAGATAAACCTTGCTATTAGCAAGGTTTATCGCAAATGCGATAAAAAACGCCCGCAATGCATGAATATCGCTGAAAAGTCAGCGATATTCATGCATTATCGAGCAAATGCTCTTAGCCATGTTATCCACCTCCCATTGGATAACATGGCTAAGAACTGCTCAGGGCAGGTGTTAGCTTTTGGAGATATTCGCCCTTAGCACAAATATCTCCAAAAGTTGGTAATAGGAGATAGCGATGTTAGCGACTGTTTCCAGTCGCTAACATCTTGGCACGCCCACTTTGCATATCATTAGTGATAAATATCACTGACATGCAAAGTGGGGCCCATGATGGTCGCTATCTCCTATTAGCTGTCGCTAACTGGTGTTAGCGACAGCTTGGTAATAGGGAGATAATTTTATCTCCGCTTTCTTGGCTTTTAAAGCCAAAAAAGCGGAGATAAAACCCCTTGATAATATACCCCTCAGAACTCTTCAAAGCGCCCAATACGCTTAATAAATCAATGCCCACTCACTCATTTTACTGTAGAAAAAAGTTCACCACACACGACTAAATGCTAAATATAAAATTACCTATGGACTCAGTGAATATCCGTTCTCTCAAGCCCCATCACACTAGAGATCTGTGTAGGGTTGTCCTCAGTGTTAAGCCTTATAAGCCATTTCCCATGGTCTTTGTGATGGATTTTACAATCTACACCCCGTACTATTGTATTTGTAAAGGGGCTACACTACGTAAACCCCTTCTTCAGTATTTGGCAAGGGGTATTCGTTATCAATTATCAAATGATCTATCAGTTATGAGAAATGAAATATTTCATAGGTGGGTTAGCATAACTGCTGCCCAATCATATCTCCATAAAGAAGAAAATAAACAAAGGAGACCCTCTCTTGATATTGCTTTTGAAGTCTTTTTATTGCATGAGCTCTAGCTACATTGAATGCAGTCTGTTGCCAGACCTAAAATGCTGGATTGTATTGAGCTTTGCAAGCTCTATAAACCGCCTGTACACTCAGAGGTGTTGTGAGTAAAGTAAATGTTTCTTTTAATATTTAGGGAAAATGAGGGAGAGAGAGTAAACGAGTGCTTTTATAAAGGTGAATAGTATCAGCTCACTAAGTCCCTTTTTCATGAATTATTAAGTGCGATACAGCAGACAACAGGGCTTCAATCTAATAGTTGATGCCTGAAAAGTAAGACTTGATGCGTATTTGTTGAAAGACAAGGAAAAGCTGCACTTTATTAGATGTTTCGGGCACATCTACGACTCTGGACCATGTTAGGACAACCTTGGAGCTTACTAAAACTACAAGTCACTTAAAAATGTTTGTTTACTTATGCACACTGAGATGTACACAGTGAAAAAAAGAAGAAAAAAGTAGTGAAGATGGTTGGGATATTTTATGTTAGTAGGTCAAGAGCAACATAAAACGACCCTCCCCCCCCTCCAATAAAAAAAGAGAGAGTTCCCGATCTCCAAGGCTAAATGACACTGAACTGTGCCAATTGCATCATTTAGGAGTGTGATTAGAATGGCTCAATTCACACTTAAAATTAAGCCAGTTTAGCTGGATCGTCAGAGTGAAAAACTCTGTTCACGAATAGGGCTGTTTTGTGATGGGTTACCTGAATTCACCCAGAATGAGAATGCTGTTTCCTAGATCAGTCAAAACAACATTGGCGTTGGTACTGTATGTCTGACACTAAATGCACCCTTTTGAGGATGCAAAAGCCCTCACCCTGGTCACCCACCAAAGTGGCATGCTTCATCATTGAGCAGTGCTCCTTGCTGGGCGGGCACTGGAGTGTCCAATGGGCCTCTGTGGGGTGCTCTTAGTAAAAGATCTTTTACTCAAGCAGT
This sequence comes from Lissotriton helveticus, assembly GCF_964261635.1. Taxonomy (NCBI): domain Eukaryota; kingdom Metazoa; phylum Chordata; class Amphibia; order Caudata; family Salamandridae; genus Lissotriton; species Lissotriton helveticus. The sequence continues at coordinate 921,655,305 of NC_136057.1, forward strand.
TCAAAAACGAAATGATTGAGTGTTGCCCTATGCATGACTCATAAAGGAAAGTGGTAGATTGGGATGTAAAGTTAAGATTGGCTATGGGTTAATAACTGTTAATCTTTATTTTTCAGAAAAAAATCCCATGCCAAGATTAAAAACAGGAATAAGAACCTTACATTGGAACAACCAGCCCAAGGTTCTTAAAACGGGGTCAACATGTTTCATGCCTTTATCTGCATCTGCGAATCAATGACAATGCATCAGGACAAGGTTCTTTGCCCTAATCTACCATCGGAATACGTGTGTGTGTGTGTGCGTGTGTGTGTGTGTGTGTAAAAGAATTCCTGTCTGCTTCACTATTATAGTAGTCATGTACAAAACGTGAAGAGCACAAATATGTAGGAACATTCCTATACTGGAGATCAGGAATCTATCTGAACCCCTATATAAAAATTGATGTGCCCCTTAGAGTGCCATGGAGCCACTTCATGAGTTTTCAAATTGCATTGTTGAGAAGCGAGGTGGAGAACCTATCCACTTGGTCACAATCTGTAAAGGAGTGGGTTACCGCATGTCAAGGTATGTGATCACTGACAGTCTTGCAAGATTGACATTATTTACAACAAACTTTTGGCATGCAGGTTCTCACTATGGATGCAGTCGGGTATTTGCTCCGGTTCAGGGTAAGAGCAAGTAATTAACCAGGGTGGATAATAGGAGAAAACACTGCTAGAATTGGAGGCAACATTAGGCAATGGCTGACCTCACAAGGGCTGGTTCAAGCCATCTCATCCTGTATGCAGTAAGTTAGCCACCTGTCTAACGCTTATGTGCGCTGCTGAGAATTAGTTATACATGTTTCTCAAAATACTATTATGTAAGAAAGACGTAAACGCCAGCGCGTATAGACGCTAACACGTGAAACCCAGCACGCACCAGGACGGAAACAATGTAACGGACAGAGAACGCCACATCGGTAAGCGTCTAACAGGCACCGAACGCGTTCATTCTAGCGACGGGTGCAGATCTAGACTGATAGAAAGTTTAAATGGACATTAAATTACCGGCATTGGGAGTGTTATTCAATGCATTAGCGTAACTATAAGGATTACGAGAAGCGAAAGGAAAGAAACGGCGCACTCATTAAACGTGGTCATCTATACAGCATACATAGGCGGCAGGGAAGATATAGCAACACAGTGTTTAACCTCAGGGTATTACTTAACGAGTGTATTAAGTACAGCGAACACAGACAGTGAGCTTACACGATAAAGAAAACACCTGCAGGAAGAGGACATTTAACAAACCAGTCATACCTCACAGATTACGGAAAGCGCAGGAAGGGCACTAGATTTTCTTCACTACATTTTTTTAATAAGATTTATATATTTTTTTCACACATAATAGCACTTCTTACATAATAGTATTTTGAGAAACATGTATAACTAATTCTCAGCTGCGCACATAAGCGTTAGACAGGTGGCTAACATACTGTATACAGGATGAGATGGCTTGAACCAATCATTGTTATCTTTTCAGATTTACCCCTTGACAAAGGCGCGCAGCGCCGAAATGCATTGGGACAGCAAAATACATATTGATGTGTAAAAGATATAACGAACATAAAGCACAGAATGAAATAATGCTTAGAAGATAGATGTGAATACAACATCTGAAATTAAATGCATGGATTAATAAACAGAAGTTAAATATCCAAGAAGGTTACACAGTATCTTTATTGTTTGAAAGGAGCTTGATACTCAGCATAATTAGTGCCCAGGGTGACAGGCCAAGGATTTGGATCTGCAACCAATGGTATAATTTTACTAACACTCCAGAGTGGGGAGTGATACTCAGGAGCACAACATATAGGAATGAACTCGCAGTATTAAACCACACAGTGCACGACCAAGATCCATTGACCTCACAAGGGAACATACCTTCTCCCTGGAGAAACAACAACATTTAATTCAAAGTTAATTTTGCATTGTATAAGGAAAATTAGATTTGCTGCATTTCAATATTTCCGGACATCTTATGCTCGGGAATACTCCTGGGAATCTGCATCAGTCGCTAGTTCCCTGAAGCACACTTGAAATGCATTATGAGTTCCTGGAAGTCAGAAAGGTACTGAAATCTTGGACAGAATTCTAAAAGTGTAAAGTTTTGACTTTCTAGTCAATAGCATTTGGAATTTAGGCCCACAGTGCTCAACATGTACATTGGAAAGGTGAGGGATGCATCGGGGGCACATGATAATGGCACAACAAATGGTACACAAGAAAAGAAGAGGAGCATGGAAGCCATATGACAACACTGAAGAAATTGGAGTCAGCTATAAAGGAGGCCAGAAGCATAAATGTAGTGGCTCACAGTGAATTGGTGGAATCTTCTATGCAAATAGAAAAGAGGAGGGATAACCTGGCAAAACCTAAAAAAATGTACCACAGTCATTAGATCGAGCCTTGGCAGCGCACATGTGCTCTCTGCATGACATGCTGTAATCACAATACCGAGGGAAATTCCACCTGCTGCTTACCATTGGTTCACTCATGCGTCGTTCTTCTTTGTGGCTCCTCATTGGTTGCCAAGCCTGATACATCACTTCAGTTTCCTATGCAGGAGCACCGGGTAACTACAGTTTCCTGATACTGTAGCTGTGTATTTGTTCCTTTGGGGACTACTTCAATAAAGCACAAGATTGCAAACATAGCACAGCCGGAAGATGCATGCTGTCTGTTGCTTCATTTCTTGCTCTGCCTGACAGTAGCTCTGCTGGGGATGCTGCCTTGTCCAACACCCTCCTAGATGGGGATGGGGGTTGCGTTATTATTGTGGGTGTTCCCTCTCCAGTGCTGTCAAGGATCATTTGCACCAACACTTCCATTTGCTACACCTCCTCTGTGCTATTCATCGCCTCCGGGTACTCGTAGCCCTAGAGTCTGCCTTCTCCCTGCAAAAGGCTGGGCATTACAGAACGCAGGTCCCCCGTCTCACTCCACAGTCTCACTCCACATTAGACAGTATTTGCATCTCTCTGGAACATTCCGCTTGCCACTTCAATCACGTCGCTCCTCTGCCAGTAGCCCAGGTGCCAACATCCTCGCTGCCTTTTACCCGTCTCAATTGAGGCAGGTCGCCCTGTTATATAAATGGCAACACATGCTGCGTGCCCCTCCAAGGTAGGCAAAACATTGCAGGTTGCTGTTTTTTTGTCATGTGCATGTTTATGGGGGCACATATACATTTTATGTGGAGCAATATGCATTTTACTTGTTTCTGTCAGCTGAGAGAGCACTCAGAAAGAACCCAGAGTAGTAAAATGTCCTCTGTTAATGGCATTCGAAAGTGGGCAAGGAGTATCACTTTAGAGAAGCTGACTCAGGCTCACTCCTGTTGCAATCATTTCTGTGTACTTAGCTGGATTTTAATACGTGATTTAGCATGCCAGCAAAGCGCTCCAATGTCGTTGATTCAAACGCGCCATATACCATTGCAAAACAAAAGGATAATGTGTACAACACTTGACAATTCTGCTGCACCTTCATTTCCGTAATCTTTGGATATAATTGGAAAACTGCTGAACTGGATAAGCTGGGGAACTTCCTAGGGGATGCACGATTTAGCACAACACTAGAGGACTGGGGGTGCTTTGTTTTCCACGTTGACCCTTAATGGTGGCCTCCTCTTGCCCCTCCTCTGCAGTGACATCCTGATCCAAAAGGGTCACAGGCGTTACATCATTTCCTCTGCACTTTAGGGGTAGGCTCCGAAACTGGAGCACACCCTCCTCTCACGTCCCGCAGCAGCTCCCGAAAGCGGACAAGAAAGTCCTGGAAAACAAGAGGGCAAACTGGTCTCAAAGCCCTTGGAGAAAGAAAACAAGAGGCCTCATTTATGAGGCTGTGCGTCACTTTTACGCCGCCGGTGCGTCACTTTTTGTGACGCACCAGTGGCGTAAAAAATGTGCCTTGTTGCGTCATATTTACAAAGTGACGCATCTAGGTAGATGCGTCACTTTATAAACCCCTGCGCCACATTATACCTGCGCCAGGTATAATGGGGCAGATTTATGAGGCCCTTGCGCCACGGTTACGCCGCTGTTGCGTCACGCAAGGTGGCGTAAACGTGGCGCATCCCTACGACCGATTTACAACGTGACGCATCTAGGCAGATGCGTCACGTTGTAAATCCCTGCGCCGCTTGTGGGTGTTCCGGCGCAGGGTGGGCGTTCCGGGGCAGGTGCGCCTCGCAAAAGTGGCTGAGTGAAATCTATAAGATTTCACTCAGTCACTTTCAGGCCAATGCTGCGTCACAACCCTGCGCCTGCTTGAAGCAGGCGTAGGTCTTGACGCAGCATTGCAAAGATGGGGCACCCCCGAGCCTTGCTGGAGCTGCGTCGCGCTTGCGACGCAACTCCAGCAATGCGCCACCTTAACGGCACAGATGCGTCACGCATCTGTGCCGTTTTTGCCTCATGGTGCGCCGCATTATAAATGCGGCGCACCACGGGTGGCGGAGCAGCGGCGCAAGATAACTGGCGCATCCCTGGGGATGTGCCAGTTATCATAAATCTGCCCCAATGTATGCAAGGGGGGCGTATTGACGCAAGAAAGGGTCATGGAAGTGACGCAGTGAAATCTATGAGATTTCACTGCGCCACTTATAGGACACAAATGCGTCAATTACTTACGCCTGCCTCACAGCAGGCGTAAGACTGACGCAGGCGCTTTCACATGGGGTCTGCCCCATGTGAAAGGATACATTGCTGGAGTTGCGTCACTTTTGTGGCACACTCCAGCAATGCGTCACTTTTGCGCCATACAGATACGTCAGAAATACTGACGTATCTGTAACTCCTTGCGCAATGATGCATCATACTGTAAATATGACGCATCATTTGTGTTGCAAGGAGGGCGCAGTGAAAAGTGACGCATCGCTGTTTTCACGCAGCGATGCGCCACTTTTCATAAATGAGGCCCAAGGTCTGTGCCTCTTCCGGTTGCAATTGTTTCGGTGCACTTTGCGGCAGCAACTTATTGTTCTAGGTGCATGCTAGCAAAGCCTTGCCCCGTAGTTCTGGGGTTCATATGGAAGCTGCTGCTGTGTACCTAATCAGGAAAGAAAAATATGCATGTATCTGTTATTAAATTTCCAAAGTTCTATTTATGGCTGATGCTGCGTACCCCTCCAATGTAGGCAAAACATTGCAGGTTGCTGTTTTATTTTAATTTGCGGTATTGCTGCTTCTGTGCACCTACATTGAAGTGCATATCCTGCTTTAAATTGAGATTATTTTGTTTATTCTTTCTCACATGCAACTTCATGGGGGAGCACATACATTTTACGTGGGGCAGTATGCATTTTGCTTTTTTCAGCATTTTGGCTGCTTCAGGGCACTTGGATCGTTTGCACTTATACATAAATAATAACTGGGTGTAAAGAGCCGGCTGTTAATATGACCGGCGTCATAAAAGTGCCCTTCAGCCAGGTCTGGCTACACTGCCAACGGCACTTAGCCATCTGGAACTTGTAGGCTCTTGTGCTGTGGATCAGGGAAGGAACAGTTACCTCAAAGAAATGTAATTTTTTAATCTGACATTTTAAAAATGCTTAATAGCAAGTGTTGGTTTTCATTGATGGAATAGCTTGAACCTTCACATTGATGAGGATTTATTCTATTTGAGAGGTAATGTAAATGTGTTACCAGCTCAGATCTGCAGCGTGTGCTTTTAATGAACATTTATAAAATAAAATGTATCCTCCAGGTACAGTCTGATTCCTTCTTTACACAACACACCACATGCATCCAATCCACAACACAAAGTTCCACATCGTCCCACAAAATTCAACAGCACACCACTCCACTACCTACCTCTCCACAACACCAATTAACAATCCACATAATTACACTTCGTGGCACACATTCCTACTTTACATCCTTTCAGTACAATCAATACCATATAATTATAATCCACATAATTCCACAACAGACTTTGACACATTATTCCACTAAACAAATCCACTCCACACCACACTAATCCACACCACACAATTACAAAACTAACAATTTAATTCCAACCCACCTATTTCCACTGCAAAACATATACATACACTCTATAAACATTAGTAAAATACATTGTTATTTACAACGCAAATAGCTCTAACTTACACAAATGCGAGACTTATTGCATTGAAATGCCTGTTTTTATTTAGGCTCTGGATTTCCTGCCATTGTCAGGAAGCAAGGCGTTTTCTTCTTTACCTCCACTGAGATTGTTGCTGTTTTTCTTTCTGTATTTTGTCTGTTTTTCTTGATTTTGGGGGGTCGCTATAAGAGCGTGATAAATACCAGTCCTGATGAAGATCCATGATAAATAACTCTTGTGGGAATGAGACAGCAACAACTGTGCATCTAATTACAAATGCATTCAAATATGCCTATATTTACTAAATATGTGGGTTCTGCACCTGTAGCTGAGTGATAAGTATGTTTGGTGTGAAGAAGTTTGCAAATGATGAAAATGGATAATAACATTTGACGGAACATGTTAGTGCCGGTACTGGGACAGTAGTGAGCCAGTAAAATATTTATGTTATATAGGTTGTAGGCCACTTCTGCTACAACTTCAGCAGGATGTTTTGCTATTATTTGGTCAAAATAGAAGAACCGTTCTTAGACTCACTTATGCAACACACATGACATACTTAAAACTTGTGACGTAGACATTTTTTGGTTGCAAAGACTGCTGGAAGACCGGGATAAATCTGCCCCAAGACATACCGAAGTAGGTGCATTGTTGCTTTGCCAAAGATTCAGATTGCTCTCATTCTGAGCTTTTCGACAGCAGCAAATATGTTTCAGCGGATTTTGCAGGGAGGGAATTTGGCTTTGTGGGGCCCTGTTCGGCTACAGCTTTCTGCCTTGCTCGCTGGAAGAATTTGTTCTCCAACCCCGGAAAAATAAATCTGCACTGAGCAAAGTTGACAAAAGTATCTGCCCAGCAAAGGACCTTCGTTGAGAGCAAAAGTTGAATGTCTTGCACTCAGAGCTGTCCTGCTAAAAGTCACGATTTCACCAGGAACTTGTCCAATGGCTATCTGGCCTTGTTAGAGCCCTTCTTTACCACAGCATGCTCCCTTGTTCCGCAGGGGATTTTTGACTTCCATTACAGTGACTAAGTCAGAAGTTAAAACTTCCGATCTGCCCTCCATTTCGATCAGCCTTAAATCACGCATAGGTGGCAGTCAACCACAACCAAAGGCCACGGTTGGCATTTAACACTTTTTGACACCATTTGTATTCAAAACTTTAACAATTCATACAAGTAATACACTGGACTTTCAAAAGTCCCTCACCAGTGCACCCTGTCACACTTAACTGGCACTGAAGAGGCAATTCAAGCCGAAACGCGTCTGCCAGAGGGACAGCGATGGCGATTGGCCATTTTCAGTAAAATGCTCTGAAGGTGAAAATAAAGCTTACCTGGTGTACCGTCGAGCATGTATCAACCCGTTTTGAAAGGAAGCGGGATTGGTGGAGTATGTAGTCAGGCGGTTGGTGCTTGACGACTGGCACGCCTCTCGTTCTGGTGCTCTGCTCAAAACCAACAACCCTGTGGTGAGAGCGTACCGAATACAGAGCGCAGCGCCCCCCTGGCAGGGGCTTCCACGAGACCCTGCAGGGGAGAGAGCGGCGGATCGTCCGCCGTAAGACGAGTCTCCAGGTGAGCGGAATCACCTTCAAATTGCAGCGACAGGAAGAACACGACTAGTTTGCTGACAACGTCAGGGCACTACGAGTTTGCTGGTTACATGGACACTGAACTATGTTCACAACCTGGACAAGTGCTCTTCCTTTGTTGTGCTGCATGTGAAAGAACGCATCCTACTGACTGAGTGGGGGCTTGGAAGTGTGTGAGCTGAAACGGACTCAAATTACCAGCATGCAGTGAGAGGCACGGACCAGATCCTGCAGTCCGTTTTCTGTGGCCGCACAACACCATCCAATAGGAGTAATACACTGGATTTTCAAAAGACCCTCACCAGTGCACCCTGTCACACTTAACTTGCACTGAAGAGGCAATCCAAGCTGAAACGCGTCTACCAGAGGGACAGCGATGGCGACTGGCTTTTTTCAGTAAAATGCTCTGAAGGTGAAAATAAAGCTTACCTGGTGTACCGTCGAGCATGTGTCAGCCTGTTTTGAATGGAAGCGGGATGGGTGGAGTATGTAGTCAGGCGGTTGGTGCTTGACGACTGGCACGCCTCTCGTTCTGGTGCTCTGTGCAAAACCAACAACCCTGTGGTGAGAGCGTACCGAATATGCAGCGCAGCGCCCCCCCCAGCAGGGGCTTCCACGAGACCCTGCAGGGGAGAGAGCGGGGGATCGTTCGCCGTAAGACGAGTCTCCAGGTGAGCGGAATCACCTTCAAATTGCAGCGACAGGAAGAACACGACCAGTTTGCTGACAACGTCAGGGCACTACGAGTTTGCTGGTTACATGGACACTGAAGTATGTTCACAACCTGGACAAGTGCTCCTCCTTTGTTGTGCTGCATGTGAAAGAACGAATCCTGACTGAGTGGGAGCTTGGAAGTGTGTGAGCTGAAAAGGACTCAAATTACCAGCATGCAGTGAGAAGCACGGACCGGATCCTGCAGTCCGTTTTCTGTGGCCGCACAACACCATCCAATAGGAGTAATACACTGGACTTTCAAAAGACCCTCATCAGTGCACCCTGTCACACTTAACTGGCACTGAAGAGGCAATCCAAGCTGAAACGCGTCTACCAGAGGGACAGCGATGGCGACTGGCTTTTTTCAGTAAAATGCTCTGAAGGTGAAAATAAAGCTTACCTGGTTTACCGTCGAGCATGTGTCAGCCTGTTTTGAATGGAAGCGGGATGGGTGGAGTATGTAGTCAGGCGGTTGGTGCTTGACGACTGGCACGCCTCTCGTTCTGGTGCTCTGCGCAAAACCAACAACCCTGTGGTGAGAGCGTACCGAATATGCAGCGCAGCGCCCCCCCCAGCAGGGGCTTCCACGAGACCCTGCAGGGGAGAGAGCGGGGGGTCGTCCGCCGTAAGACGAGTCTCCAGGTGAGTGGAATCACCTTCAAATTGCAGCGACAGGAAGAACACGACCAGTTTGCTGACAACGTCAGGGCACTACGAGTTTGCTGTTTACATGGACACTGAAGTATGTTCACAACCTGGACAAGTGCTCCTCCTTTGTTGTGCTGCATGTGAAAGAACGAATCCTGACTGAGTGGGAGCTTGGAAGTGTGTGAGCTGAAAAGGACTCAAATTACCAGCATGCAGTGAGAAGCACGGACCGGATCCTGCAGTCCGTTTTCTGTGGCCGCACAACACCATCCAATAGGAGTAATACACTGGATTTTCAAAAGACCCTCACCAGTGCACCCTGTCACACTTAACTGGCACTGAAGAGGCAATCCAAGCTGAAACACGTCTACCAGAGGGACAGCGATGGCGACTGCCCATTTTCAGTAAAATGCTCTGAAGGTGAAAATAAAGCTTACCTGGTGTACCGTCGAGCATGTATCAGCCCGTTTTGAACGGAAGCGGGATTGGTGGAGTATGTAGTCAGGCGGTTGGTGCTTGATGACTGGCACGCTTCTCGTTCTGGTGCTCTGCGCAAAACCAACAACCCTGTGGTGAGAGCGTACCGAATACGCAGCACAGCGCCCCCCCAGCAGGGTCTACCACGAGAACCTGCAGGGGAGAGAGCGGCGGATCGTCCGCCGTAAGACGAGTCCCCAGGTGAGCGGAATCACCTTCAAATTGCAGCGACAGGAAGAACACGACCAGTTTGCTGACAACGTCAGGGCACTACGAGTTTGCTGGTTATATGGACACTGAACTATGTTCACAACCTGGACAAGTGCTCTTCCTTTGTTGTGCTACATGTGAAAGAACGCATCCTACTGACTGAGTGGGGGCTTGGAAGTGTGTGAGCTGAAACAGACTCAAATTACCAGCATGCAGTGAGAGGCACGGACCGGATCCTGCAGTCCGTTTTCTGTGGCCGCACAACACCATCCAATAGGAGTAATACACTGGACTTTCAAAAGACCCTCACCAGTGCACCCTGTCACACTTAACTGGCACTGAAGAGGCAATCCAAGCCGAAACGCGTCTGCCAGAGGGACAGCGATGGCGACTGGCCATTTTCAGTAAAATGCTCTGAAGGTGAAATTAAAGCTTACCTGGTGTACCGTCAAGCATGTGTCAGCCCGTTTTGAATGGAAGCGGGATTGGTGGAGTATGTAGTCAGGCGGTTGGTGCTTGATGACTGGCACGCTTCTCGTTCTGGTGCTCTGCGCAAAACCAACAACCCTGTGGTGAGAGCGTACCGAATACGCAGCGCAGCGCCCCCCCCGCAGGGGCTTCCACGAGACCCTGCAGGGGAGAGAGCGGCGGATCGTCCGCCGTAAGACGAGTCCCCAGGTGAGCGGAATCACCTTCAAATTGCAGCGACAGGAAGAACACGACCAGTTTGCTGACAATGTCAGGGCAGTACAAGTTTGCTGGTTACATGGACACTGAACTATGTTCACAACCTGGACAAGTGCTCTTCCTTTGTTGTGCTGCATGTGAAAGAACGCATCCTACTGACTGAGTGGGGGCTTGGAAGTGTGTGAGCTGAAACGGACTCAAATTACCAGCATGCAGTGAGAGGCACAGACCGGATCCTGCAGTCCGTTTTCTGTGGCCGCACAACACCATCCAATAGGAGTAATACACTGGACTTTCAAAAGACCCTCACCAGTGCACCCTGTCACACTTAACTGGCACTGAAGAGACAATCCAAGCTGAAACGCGTCTACCAGAGGGACAGCGATGGCGACTGGCTTTTTTCAGTAAAATGCTATGAAGGTGAAAATAAAGCTTACCTGGTGTACCGTCGAGCATGTGTCAGCCCGTTTTGAATGGAAGAGGGATTGGTGGAGTATGTAGTCAGGCGGTTGGTGCTTGACGACTGGCACGCCTCTCGTTCTGGTGCTCTGCGCAAAACCAACAACCCTGTGGTGAGAGCGTACCGAATACAGAGCGCAGCGCCCCCTCAGCAGGGGCTTCCACGAGACCCTGCAGGGGAGAGAGCGGCGGATCGTCCACCGTAAGACGAGTCTCCAGGTGAGCGGAATCACCTTCAAATTGCAGCGACAGGAAGAACAGGACCAGTTTGCTGACAACGTCAGGGCACTACGAGTTTGCTGGTTACATGGACACTGAACTATGTTCACAACCTGGACAAGTGCTCTTCCTTTGTTGTGCTGCATGTGAAAGAACGCATCCTACTGACTGAGTGGGGGCTTGGAAGTGTGTGAGCTGAAACGGACTCAAATTACCAGCATGCAGTGAGAGGCACGGACTGGATCCTGCAGTCCGTTTTCTGTGGCCGCACAACACCATCCAATAGGAGTAATACACTGGACTTTCAAAAGACCCTCATCAGTGCACCCTATCACACTTAACTGGCACTGAAGAGGCAATCCAAGCCGAAACGCGTCTGCCAGAGGGACAGCGATGGCGACTGGCCATTTTCAGTAAAATGCTCTGAAGGTGAAAATAAAGCTTACCTGGTGTACCGTCGAGCATGTGTCAGCCCGTTTTGAACGGAAGCGGGATTGGTGGAATATATGTGTATATATATATATGATGCGTTTCAAAGAAACAGACTCGGAGCACTCACAGGCAGTTAATTGCATTTATTCAAGCACACAGTCAGTTAATTCCATTTATTCAAGCAGACGCGTTTCGGCAAGTAGCCTTTTTCAAGGCATATTAATAAATTAAATGTGCACCGTCACATTTGTTTCCATTTTATTTTAAAAAGTCACATGGGATGTTCCTGCATGGAAATTGGAGTGTGGCAAAGGAAAGAGAGCCGTTGCCTTCATAGTCTCCATACTCTGTTTTCGGCCGACATATTTGCATGGTAAAATTCTCAATTCATCCAAATGGAAATACCAAAACAGTCAATAATCACGAGGGGTCCAGATACCAATCCCAGGAGTTTATTTCAACTGCTACGCTTTTCGACACTCGAAGTGTCTTGATCACACGATCTGGTAGCTTCACAAACACGTGCATATGTATACAAAACGTAATAGACATAGAAGTTCAGACTTGTGTGGCTTGCTTACTGCGGTAAACATAGCGGCCATTATGTAACATGAGTTTAGTGCTTAGTAATGAACACATCCTCCTAAAATCCTTCTACATATACATAATAAAGGATATTTGTTACATTTTGAAAATTGAAACTTACTGCCCCCAGGCTATTGGGTAATTTATATCAATGTAGCAGTGATACAGTGCGTGCAATATTTACATAGTGTTTCAAAATTGCGCGCTATTATTGCAGGACAGTGCCAAGATCGTACAATGTACTCACGAGTATAAAGACTCGCGTTTTAGCATGATAAAGATTTGATTTGGTTTAGCGGGCGTGATTAAGCAGTTACTATCCTCTGATACGTCACAGGGGATTTTGCGAGCATGCTCTAAACGAGGTAACAAAGTGTTGGTGTTGTATATTTCAGGCGGACTAGTGCCTTCGAGTTTAAGAGACCAGTAATTTGACTTGGCATGCCCTGTATTGCCATTAACATATGCAACCGCATTGTGCCAGTATTTAAAGAATCCAGTGGCAGTTGGTCAGCTGATTCCTTCCATGTCCTATGTCATCTATTTAAAGAAAAAAACAAAAACTAAAGTTGTAAAAACCTATAGTAGCAAAGTGCAAAAAACAGAAGTCTCTTATCTTGTGATTAGTGCAGAACACGATCCTGTCGAAGAAAAGGGTAGGGAGCCTGTGAAGTGATGGTGGTGGGTCCCTTCCTTTCCTCCTGTGAAAAGAGTAAGATAAGAGAATAGATTAAAATCAATCTACATTATACATCTCAAACAAATAAATTTAAAACTGTGTTTAGATTCATAGATGAGTGGTATCATACAGTAATTCAATCATGGTAGAGTCATTAACAATTAAGCTCATCAGTCCTCATGTAAATGGGTTGCTAACTCCTCATCGAGGTTATGGCCCCTAGGGAATCTAGTTTCTAATTCTAAAATCCATTTGGACTCCTTCTTCCTAAGAGCTAGTTCCCTGTTTCCTCCTCTGTTCCCCAATTTGATTTGTTCAATAGCGAAGAATCCTAGGAGCGAGTTTTTAGACTGATGTTTTTCTTGAAAGTGTAGTGAAATTGGGTAATGTGGGTCCTTATTAGTGATGGCCCTGAGATGTTCTTGGATACGTTTTTTGACCATAAAGGTTGTACTGCCTACGTATCTGAGTCCACAGGGACATTCTAAGACATAGATGACGTAACTAGTACTACACTTCAGGAATTGAGTTATTGTTCTGTACTTTCTGGAGCCCGATATTTCAAATTCTTTCACCATCTGACTAGAGTTGCAAGCTTTACAATGCCCGCAGGGGTAGAACCCTTTATGGTTATGTATGTTAGCTTGCTGGGCTTCAGTGATGTCGCCTCTAACCAGTATGTCTTTGAGACTTCTGCCTCTCCTATAGGTTACCATAGGTCTGTCGCTCAGTTTGGGGCCTATGACAGTGTAAGTTTTAAGAATATTCCAGTTGTCCGACAGGATTTTGTGGACTTGTTTTGATTGGTGATTAAATGTAGTGATCACTCTAGTTGGTTGTGTATTTCTACCTTCTTTCTCTGCATATGTCAAAGACTTCGCGCTGTCTGTTTCTTTGATTTTACTCATTGCTTTCTTGAGAACCCACTCGGGATACCCACGCTCCCTAAATCTCTGTAGCATGGTGTCTTGTTCCTTAGTGTACACTTCTTCTGTGCTACAGTTCCTGCGGGCCCTCAGTAGCTCTCCATACGGGATGCTCCTTTTAAGTGCATTGGGGTGAGCACCACCGGCATGGAGGAGACTGTTCCCTGCAGTCTCTTTGCGATGTAGGCTAGTGATTAGTGCACTACCTTTTACTGTGACCTGTGTGTCGAGAAATTCTACGTTCTTGCTGATGTTGTGTGTCAGTGTAATGTTGTATGGGTTTTTGTTGAGTCTCAGGACAAAGTCAGCGACCTCCATTTCATTCCCTCTCTATATAATAAAGAGGTTGTCGATATACCTCAACCATACTACAATTTTCTCAAAATCTGACTGGAAGTTTGCATTATCACGAAGTTCCTCCTCCCATGTTCCCAGGAAGAGGTTCGCAAAACTAGGTGCGAAGCATGTTTCCATCGCTGTGCCCCTTGTCTGTCTGTAGAGGTCCACATCAAACATGAAAATGTTGTTAGTGAGACATAGCCTCATCATGTCAGCTAGCATGTTCATGTGTTTTAGGTAACATATCTCTCTTTTGCCCAGGAAATGCATGCATGCATCAATTGCCTGGATGTGATCAATGATGGTATGTAACAAATTCACGTCCAGGATAATTAGAATAAATTCTTCCTCCCATCTGATACCCTCTATCTTATTAAAAAAATCCTTAGTATCTTTTATGTGGGATGGCAACTCAATAACATATTCCTTTAAAAAGTGATCTACATACTTTGATATGTTCTCATTCACATTGCCTACTGATGATACTATTGGCCTTCTTGGTGGTACCTCAGGGTTCTTAGGAATTTTTGGCAAAATATATAGTATAGGTAGTTTCGGGTAGTCTTTTTTCAAAAAACAATATTCATGCCACGTGATCAACCCTGCTTGCTGCCACTCTGACAGTTTTTCCTAGGTAGTATTATTGCTCTTGTTGTAAACGGTAGTATTGCATTTACTGTAAAAGTCAACATCATTCAATTGTCTCTTAGCTGCATCAATGTACATTTGTTTACCCCATAGCACAATGTTACCACCCTTATTGGATGGTCTTATTACTATGCTGTTGTCCTGGGCCAAAGATAGAATAATTTCCCTTTGCTGCAATGATAAATTGAAATTCATGTTATTCCTTGCAGCTAATTTATATTTCTGTCTGGTCAGTTCCTTAGTAACTACGTCATGGAACGTGTCGATAGAGTCATGTGGAAGTAAGGGGAAAAAAATCGATTTAGGTTTAAAATTGGTGCAAGGGTGCAAAATTGATGATCAAAGCGTGCGGTTTTGGGTTACCATATATATATATAATACCTATAGTAGTTAGGGCCTAGTTTCCATAGGTAAAGTGTTATTTTGTTTTGCCAGTAACTTAGGCGCTGGCCCTGAAAGGGTTTTGTTTTGACTTAATACTGGGTGCTCCCTTGTGTCTGGACAAAGCTATACCTCTCTGAAGAGCTCTAATTAGAGCGAAACACTGGGTCAGGGGTTGCTTTTACTCATTTCAGGTTGGCTTGAGTTGGTATTTCACTAATTCAAAGCTGTAATATTGTGCCTGGAGTGATAAATGGCTTTTGTAATTTTACAGCTTGGCAAGGACAGCACTGTACTAGTCCTATGCTTAAAGACTTTGCTGTATAAATTGCAAAAGACTTTGTCATTTTCTATCTCGGCATGGACAGCACTGTGCTAATCCTATGCTTAAAAACTTTGATAGAAAAACAGACATTTGAGGTGAGCTGATCTACAGTGTCGCTGGTGTTGAGAGTACACTTACAGGGGCTGCTTTCCACCTAAACTTGAGAACTACCCAGAGTTCTCTCCTTCTTTTTTGCATAATGTATGCGTCACTCTATGCCTGAAAGGGTTTTGTTTTGACTTAATACTGGGTGCTCCCTTGTGTCTGGACAAAGCTATACCTCTCTGAAGAGCTCTAATTAGAGTGAAACACTGTGTCAGGGGTTGCTTTTACTCATTTCAGGTTGGCTTGAGTTGGTATTTCACTAATTCAAAGCTGTAATATTGTGCCTGGAGTGATAAATGGCTTTTCTAATTTTACAGCTCGGCAAGGACAGCACTGTACCAGTCCTATGCTTAAAGACTTTGCTGTATAAATTGCAAAAGACTTTGTCATTTTCTATCTCGGCATGGATAGCACTGTGCTAATCCTATGCTTAAAAACTTTGATAGAAAAACAGACATTTGAGGTGAGCAGATCTAGAGTATCGCTGGTGTTGAGAGTGCTCTTACAGGGGCTGCTTTCCACCTAAACTTGAGAACTACCCAGAGGTCTCTCCTTCTTTTTTGCATAATTTATGCGTCACTCTATGCCTGAAAGGGTTTTGTTTTGACTTAATACTGGGTGCTCCCTTGTGTCTGGACAAAGCTATACCTCTCTGAAGAGCTCTAATTGCAGCGAAACACTGTGTCAGGGGTTGCTTTTACTCATTTCAGGTTGGCTTGAGTTGGTATTTCACTAATTCAAAGCTGTAATATTGTGCCTGGAGTGATAAATGGCTTTTCTAATTTTACAGCTCGGCAAGGACAGCACTGTACCAGTCCTATGCTTAAAGACTTTGCTGTATAAATTGCAAAAGACTTTGTCATTTTCTATCTCGGCATGGATAGCACTGTGCTAATCCTATGCTTAAAAACTTTGATAGAAAAACAGACATTTGAGGTGAGCAGATCTAGAGTATCGCTGGTGTTGAGAGTGCTCTTACAGGGGCTGCTTTCCACCTAAACTTGAGAACTACCCAGAGGTCTCTCCTTCTTTTTTGCATAATTTATGTGTCACTCTATGCCTGAAAGGGTTTTGTTTTGACTTAATACTGGGTGCTCCCTTGTGTCTGGACAAAGCTATATCTCTCTGAAGAGCTCTAATTGCAGCGAAACACTGTGTATGGGGTTGCTTCTACTCATTTCAGGTTGGCTTGAGTTGGTATTTCACTAATTCAAAGCTGTAATATTGTGCCTGGAGTGATAAATGGCTTTTCTAATTTTACAGCTCGGCAAGGACAGCACTGCACCAGTCCTATGCTTAAAGACTTTGCTGTATAAATTGCAAAAGACTTTGTCATTTTCTATCTCGGCATGGATAGCACTGTGCTAATAATATGCTTAAAAACTTTGATAGAAAAACAGACATTTGAGGTGAGCAGATCTAGAGTGTCGCTGGTGTTGAGAGTGCTCTTACAGGGGCTGCTTTCCACCTAAACTTGAGAACTAGCAAGAGTTCTCTCCTTCTTTTTTGTATATATATATATATATATATATATATATATATATATATATATATATATATATATATATATATATATATATATATATATATATATATATATATATATATATATATATATATATATATATATATATATATATATATATATTCAAGAAGATCGCCACACTGCCAGCAAGCGCTGTCAGACGTCCAATGACGAAGAGTAGACCCAGAGGTTGCTGGTGCAGAAAGTGATTTTATTTAGTTTCGTGCCAGCACGTCCGCCTTGAAGCGTTTCGCCTCAGGAAGAGGCTTGATCACATGACATACCACACAGCTCAAGGCAGACTTTTAAAGTGACAGTGCAATATACTTTAGCATGGACATGGTAAAAATACTTCATGAATAGAGATTTGATGAAATAAATACATGAATGAATTCATAAATATTACAAAGACATACGCACCCATAAAATCTCATACATATAGCAGCCAAATTTTAAAACACCTCCAATGCGATATTTTAAACTCGGACCATGTGCAAAATTTATCAGGGCCACAGTGGCCGATATCCATTAAAAGGAGATCTCTTGCTTCTCACCCTTACTCAATATCTCGTAGGGCTACAACCTCCCTGCATGGTCCCTGTATTCGTATGGACTGCAATCATCAAAAAGGGGCATCTGCTTTACATCGATCTCATTTCCGTGATCCCCCATTCTTGTCCTAGCTATATAATGCCGTCGTCACTCCTCCTATTAATCCTTTCAAACTGCCCAAGTGGGCTTTGGGATTGTTTCAAACCTGCCTAAAGTACTGTAAAGTGCCAATAGTGATGTGCAAAGTGCTATAAAATATGTGCAAAATGTGCAAGACAAACAGATTCTCTTTTTGTTTAAAAAAGACGATAAAACAAACATACAAACATTGCATTGATTATGCTCATGTTGCCAAATAATTACCTATATTAAAACATAGCATGTATAATAGATATTCAGTTGAATATACCTATCCGGACAGGCTACAAATGTGTCCAAGAACCTAGATGCAGGTATGTAAGTCCTCCCTATCGTTAAGACCTCCCGTGTTTTTTGAATTGAGCTCCAGTATGTACCTAGTCTCAAGGAGACGGAGCTTGGACTCACGATCCCCTCCCCTCCTTGACGCTGGCACAGTATCGATCACATAATACTGGAGCTGATTGGGATTACCTGCATGTTTGGTTTCAAAGTGCCTGGCAACCGGCTATGATTGGTCGTGCCCCACAATTGCCCGTATGTGTTGGAGTATCCTCTGGTGGGCAGGCAGATGAGTACTCCTGACAAACCTGAGACCACAGGGGCACTCCAGCACATACACGGCAAAATCTGTTCTACAAGTTAACCTTTTACTGATGGCAATGGGTTCTTGTTGGAAAGGACTGTTGTAATGTGTCCTATTACTCCCATATCGACACGCTTTACATTGAGGGCAAGTTTTGAAACCTCTGCTTAAGGCCAACCAGGTATTCGAAAGTTTAGGTTCCAGAGTGTTTCTAACCAAAGCCTTTGCCATGGATGGTGCTCTACGAAAGGTCAAAAGTGATTTTGTCTCTACTTTATGACCGATGATTGGATCGCTTTGGACAAGATTCCAGTTTTTATATAGGATTTTCCTTAGTTCCCCATGCTGGCGATTGTACGTCAGTACAATACGCGAGGGTATTTCAGGAACTTTGTCATCCTCCAGGACATTATGGTCTTGTGTCCTGTCCCTAGGTATCATGGCCTCCTTTCTCGTAATGGACTGGGTACGTTGAATAGCTTTGGTTAAACTGGCATTGGAATATCCTCTGGCTAGGAATCGTAATCTACTAGATTCCTGCGCCACTGCACACTCTGTATCAGTACTACAGATTCTTCTTTCTGATCCGGAGATTCTCCCCGTAAGGGATGCTCCGAATCAGATGACCCGGATGATGACTGGTCGCGTGCAACAAAGTGTTGCCCGCGGTGGATTTCCTATGTAACCTGGTTGAAAGGGCATCATTGGCAACAAATACCTCCACATCCAGAAAACAGAGAGCTGCTGAGCTAATGTTGGAAGTGAATTTTAAATTGATGTTATTTCTGTTTAAAACCTCAACAAAGTCTTTAGCACTTTCCAGGCTACCCCTCCAAATAAGGAACAAGTCATCGATATATCACAGGTACAGTAAAACATTGTTACAAGCAATTTCATGGTGTTGGCCAAAGAGGACCTGCTCCTCCCACATCCCCACGTGCAAGCACACGTAGCTTGGAAGAAGCAGACCCCCATTGCCACAACCCTGACCTGCTGATAGATGATCCCATTGAAGATGAAAAAGTTCTGTTCCAAGCACATTTGTGCCATATTCAGTAGCATTTTGTTGTGTGGCGCTGAGTTGGTGGGGCGCCTGTTGAGGTAAAATTCCATTGCTCTCGGTCCATCACAATGTCTTATGGAGGTGTAAAGAGCCGAAACATCAAGTGTCATCAATAACATGTTAGGGCCCCATGTAAACCCCTCCACCTTGCGCAGGAAGTCGAAAGAGTCCTTCACATAAGAGTTCAAAGATTTTACAGAATCCTGGAGGAAAAAATCTATATATTTTGATATATTCTCAGTTGAACTGTCAATAGCTGAAATAATGGGCCGACCTGGTGGAATGTCAGCCCCTTTGTGAATTTTTGGTATTAGATAAAACGACGGGATTACCGGATGTTCCTTTTTTAAAAAGCGAAACTCATCCTCCGATAAAAGTCCCGCACTCCTCCAAGCTTGTAGCTTCAAATATTGGTCCACCCATGCCAACTTGATATTTTGGATGTTACTTCTGCGGTAGCATGTGGAGTCCCACAGGTGGGCTTCCGCCTCGTCCAAGTACATCTGTCGTGGCCACAAGACCACGTTACCGCCTTTGTCAGCCTGTTTGACTATTATGTCATGATTCGACTCTAATTTGCTGATTAATTGCTTGTAACATCTATTCTGATTGTTGATGTAGAATTTCTTTTTGTTGGTGGCGGTATACAATTTCTTAAGGTCTTGGACCACTATTTCCTGGTAAGTATCCAGATTATCGTGTACCATAATAGGTTGAAAGGTGGATTTAGGTTTAAAAGGAGTGATACAGTCTTTACCTAGAACCCGATTAATGCTGCTGCTCAGTTGACTCGATGACTGCTCATTTTGTAATGACCAGATTTCTTCTGGTGTATTTAGGTCCTCACTGTTCACTTCATTGTCCATCATCACTGGGCTCACTAGTGCCCCAACCACGTTCTTCCTCTTTGGTTGCAGCTGGAAGAATTTACTCAGTTTTAGCTTGCGGGTGAATCTGTAAATGTCCACCCTGGTATCTGCATAGTTCATGTTGCAGGGCGGGCAATATGATAGCCCCAACTTCAGGACAGAGATTTCACCCGCCGTTAGTTTCAAGTTTGTGAGGTTGATTACTGATTTTGTGTTGGTTGTTTCCCCGTTCTCCTTTGAAATCGATTCCACTGGCCTTGTTTCCCAGGCTTTCCTCCTCTTACATTTGCGGGTGTTACATTTTCTCCGCTGACTGCGTTTGAGGTTTGCCCTTTTGTTTTTACTCCATGATGTATTAGTGGCCTTAGGGTGTCCCGACGATCCTGGCACAGGCAGTTTACTTCCTATGCCAGGGAAAGTTTTGTAAACCCCAAATTCGGGTCTTTAGTTGGGTCAACTTCTGGGTCACTTTCCGCGGCCGAGCTGAGGTCAGAGTTTGAAACCGATGTCACTAAGGTTTCACTGGCAGAGCGTTGCACATTCCTATTGCCCCTGACTCTGACTTTTACCGCATCGTATCGTCTAGCGAACGTGAATACTTGTCCGTTCTGATAATCGATTCGGTCTCTTTCAAACTTGAAAGCTTTCCTTTTTTTTAATAACTTCTTCCTCTTTATTTAATCTGCCCATCATGTCTGTTCTCATTTTCGTGATGTGTTCAGTGATAGGTACTTTGGTTAGCTCATGTTCCAGGATATCAATCTCACCCTGCAGTTTGGTGCGGTCGCTCTCCGCGTATTTCACCAAAATGTGTAATAATTTTGCAGATGACTGGAGGTTGGCTTCTGCCCACTCGGTTAACATGACGGGGTCAGGGTTATCATAGCTGGGGGCTATGGTGCTACGTAAGCCCCTAGGGACCTGTACAACTGCTATATAATGGGATAGGGACCGATGCTCCCACCACTTGGACTGCTCGGATCTCATTAATCGTTCTAATTTTCTAAATAGGTCCCTTGTGGTGGCGTTCCCAGTCTCCTGGCTTATTGGCAAAATGTTTGTAGACCCCCCGGCCAGGGAATCTAAGATCATGCAATCTGCTGCCTCTGCTCGGCTGCGCAGTACATCGGCGGACATAATTGCTAAGCGCTAAAGAATTCAGGCAATAAAGTTTCTTTGCACCTTGAAAAAACGGCAAAAACGGGCTCTTTACAATGTCCTGCCCAATGCCGCGCACTCTCCCCACTGCGAGTTCCGTTAGTCCTACCTGGGACCAATATCCAGGAATTTACTCCGGAGCCCCGGAACGAAGAAATCTGGCTTTCCGTTACCCCCCATTCTTGTCCTAGCTATATAACGCCGTCATCACTCCTCGTATTAATCCTTTCATATATATAATACCTATAGTAGTTAGGGCCTACTTTCCATAGGTAAAGTTTTTTTTGTTTTGCCAGTAACTTAGGCGCTGCTTGACGAATCTTCACAACATTTTCAAAAAACAGTATCCCCTATGGGGAAATGCTTTGTATGTGCAGGCTGTGCAGTACAGAAGAAGATCTCATGCAGGCACAAAAGGAATACAAGGAACGTTTCTTAGCCAGAGGGTACTCCTCGGCAACCATAGATGCAGCGATTCGTAAAACCAACCAATTAAGCAGGGAAGACCTCTTGTCTAAAACCAACTCAAAATCTGGTCTTAAGCCTACTGCAGAAGTTAGCAATCCTAGACTCATTCTGACATATAGTAGACAGAGAGAGGATATATGCCGAATTATAAGGAAAAACTGGCATATAATACGCAACGATTCATCAATGGGAGAACTAATCCCCAAAAATCCTATTGTTACGTACAGAAGGGCAACCTCAACTAGTGATTATTTAGTGAAGAGTAGCCCCGAGATTGTGAGGTTCCGTGAATTCTGAACCCGTTCCATAAAGGTCATGGTTTCGTTATGAATTTGATATTAGCGAACCGTAACTAGTTATTGCGGCAAGTATGAGTGTTTTCGTCATGTTAGACTGATGGATTCACTACGTATTTAGGGATTTCGTTCTGAACCCTTGGGTTCCATTTTGTGTATGGCAGCCATTTTGTGGTTTCCCTCACATAGGCCGATGACTGTGGCTGAACAAGTCTTTTAAGTACATGTATACTTTAGCTCCAGTTCGTGCTGACTTCTGCTTGACCTGAGTGAACTGACCCTGTTGCCTGAAGCTGACCTTGTTAAACCAGTTCCTTCCCTTTAGCTGATCAAGATTAAGGATCAGAGCACAGGACATCGTAAAACTTTATTGCACACAAATATGCCTTATCCTACTCGCACCTGTTTCTGCTCCTCTCTTTATGGTCTATTTACGATGGGGATGTGCCCTTTTTTATTATGGGTTCGTTTGACCTGTCTAAAGAAGAATGTTGGGTTTGACCGATGATTGATCATGGGCTGGGCAACTGAAAAGTGGGTTTTACCGTCATGCGATACCTCTGGTGTGGATACATGTGATTGGACAGTTTGTAAATGTAAAGTATTTGTCTGGAATGTGATTTTTGGCATAAAAAGGGATGACTTGCTTTGTAAAATTGAGCAGTCTCCTGAGAACTCATACCGTGTTGACTTCTAGGACTTCTGTTACTGGCTGCAGCCAATAAATTTGATCGTTGACGCCACCAAGAAGAGTCCCGTGTCTCTGTGTTCTAAGACAGGTGATACCCGAAGACTTTGGGCGTGCCCCTGGCGCCGCTGGGTCTTAAAACCCGGTTCTTCAGTTGGCGCCCAACGTGGAGCGACTTCAGCGGTACCGGTCCATGCCTGAAGATCGTGAGGAGCTTCGTGAGGAAATTCTGGAGGACGGCCACCACTTCATCGACCCCGGCATGTCGATGTGGACTGAAGGTCTTTTTTGCGAGGCTTCCCGCTTTCCTGACGGCTACGAAGGACTGCTGCCCTGACTGTCGCCCTGTCTTGGACCCATTTGTGATGCTTTGTAAGGCGAGACGATAGACGGGTCTTCTGGTGGCGTGACTGATACCTCAGTTAAGTATAAGTGGATCGCTCCCAGTCCTTAGTTTTTGGTCCTTTGGTTCTTAGTTTGTTTGGTCCTTAGTTTTGATTTGAAAATTGCAATTTCCAAAGCCGAGGGTCTTGTATATTTACGCGTGTATCGGTAGAGATAATCCCTTGAAGTTTGAAGCTCGATTAGTGAGCGAAGATGCCTAATCGTAGCAAATTTGGTACTTGGTTTGGTTGTGGTTGCAACAAGGATTCCCGATTGGAGGATTCATGTCCGATACCTCCAGTTGGAACTCCGACTTATGAGCTCTACTCTAAACACGGTGTGGGCCCCATTACGTTCAATGAAGTATGGGTCCACTACACTAGAAAAGATGGTGTCTTACAATGGCCCCAACATGGTAGCTTTAATACAGAGATTTTAGACAATTTAGAAACTATATTATTTAGGAAGAAAGCCCGGCTGGCAATGTTTGACTCCTTTCGCCTTTGGCGTAAAGAAGCCAGACAACGAGAAATTAAACAAGCTAAAAGAGATAAAAGAGAAAAGGATGTATCAATAATGCAAGCTGCTAGGCAGTTTAAAGAAAACGAAGAAGATAAAGCAATTGAGGTGTCAGATAGGCAACATAATATGGCTATTAATAAATGTTATCCAGCTTTGCCATCTCTTCTTGAGAATGCAACGAAGGACCCTGAGAAGGATCCTTTGATGTCACATTTGTTGAGATTACCACCCCCTTATGCAAAGAGTGCTACGGCACCTCCGCAACCTCCAGTTGCACAACCTCCTGTTGCTGTTCCGCCACCGACTCCTCCTCAGCTGGTTCTTCCTCCTACGGCGCAGCCTCCTCTGGGGCCGCCGACTTTGCTATCAGTTTTGTCTGGAACTACTTTGCCTTATTCTCCTGTACCTTCAACTTCTCTTGCTACTAACCCTACGCTTCTATCACCTCAAAATACTTTGTCTCCTGTTCTTATGACAGCTTCTCCTTCTGCTCGACAACGAATGACTGATACTGTTACTGGTCTTTTGTCTCCTTTCTTTGGGTCATTGAGTATGACCCCTGTTTCTGCACGTAAACAAATGCGTAGTCAGCTACCTGGTCCCGAAGAACGGGCAGTGTTAGATCTCTTGGCTCGCAGATGGGTTTCGAATGTTTCGAGGTATAACTTAGAATCAGTTATGGATGTCTTCCAACAGTGGGAGGCACCGAAACAAAGGTACGTTTTTTATGTTATGTGTACTTTCCTTCGTGAGGAATGGGAAGATAATGATTTGGGTTTAGTCCCTGTAGAATTGCTAAATGTTCAGTCTGAGTTTGCGAAAGGGACGATAGTGGATCCCGGAATTGAGAATGCAGTTGCGATGGTACTTGCGTTAAGGAGCGATTTCCCTTCTCAGCGACTGTTTGAGCCTGATTCTGCAGTTAGGAGGAAAATGAGACAGTACGCGATGAGAGAAGTTCCTCCAGTGTGGCGTGATGCGGTAGCTGCTGGTCCGAATAATGTTCCACCAGCTATACCAGCACATTTTCAAAGAGTATGGGTACATGTGCCATGGAAGAGAGTAAAAGTTTTGGCCCTTAAACAGTCTTTACCTGATCCCCGTAAAAATCCAGCTGGCTATTACAAAGAATTGTCCCAGACAGTTGACGCATGCATCATGAATTTAGCCGACATAGATATGCTGTTGGGTAATGTAGTACCTCAACCTCTGTGGGCAAAAATTCGCCATGAGGATCATGCAGTTGAATTAGGTGACACATGGCTCAATATTGCTGCTGCAGACGCTAAACAGGTTGGTGGTGCTAAACCTGAGGCTTTAGTGGCAGATCTACCTGGCAGAATTATAGATCTTATGAAAACGATGATGCCAGCGTTACGAGTAAATTGGGACAAGTTAGCAGCACGTAAGCAAAAGAAGGACGAAAGTGTATCTGATTTCTTCACCAGGTTTGAAGAGATATTTATAGATCATAGTGGGCAGGATATGAGTATGGAAGGTGGGCATAGATTATTTGTGGACAAATTTGTCTTTAATTTGCTCCCTGAACTTTCTAATAGGTTGAAAGATTCTGAAAGTTCTTGGGCTGTTTCATCGTCGGCCCAGATATTGACGACTGCACAGTACCATGAGAATAGGGATAAGGACGAAAAAGACAGAGTAGAGAAAAAGACTAAAGAGTTAAAGACAAAGGTTCTTTTGCAGCAGGCGTATCCGCCTCGCTCGAATCAGCAAGAATCACAGCAACGTCCACAGTTTCAGCAACCTCTGCCATTTCAGAGACCGCAACAGAACGTTGGGTATTTTCCTCCAAGACCACCCTTGGGTTTGAATCAGTGTGCGTATTGTAAGGAGGAAGGTCATTATAAAAATGAGTGCCTTGTTTTACGACAACGCACGAGTGGTATGCCGGCCCGAGAGGCCGTGGTGGTTTTCAGCAAGTGTCAAGGGGTAGAGGACGTGGTGCGTTTCCTCAGAACGAACGTTCCTTTCCCCCGCAGAATTCTATGAATTGCTTTGATCAACAGAAAATTGCATCTGGTCAGTCGACTCAGTACTATGCTGATGACTATTATGTTGAGAGTGAGAATGCTGATTATAATGATTGCTAGGACAGCCATGGACAAAGAGAGGGAGTAGTGTCGGTTCCAGTAGATCAGAGTGGGCCTTATGTTGCAGTAGCCACATCGGGTGTGGTAGAGCCTTTTCTTTTGGATACTGGTGCAGCGAAGAGTTCTATCATGCACTCTAAACTCCCTGGCGCACCTTTGTCTGGCTTAACGAATGTTTCAGTAGGATTCTCTGGCGCCCCAGTTCGTAACCCAGTTTCTAGTCCCTTGTCTCTTTCTATAGGGCCTTGTGAATTGGAAGCACCTCTAATTTTAACGACAGGTTGTGGTGAGAATGTGTTGGGTTTGGATTTGTTGAAAAGGTTGCATGCAACATTACGCTGTTCTCCTTCGGGAGTACAGCTTACATTGGGTAAGAGAGTGATCTCTCCGATGTATTTGTCTAAAGATCGGCTTCCACCGGAATTGCGTTCTCTCCCTGATACTCTTTGGGCTACTGGTCCTAATGATGTGGGTCTTTTGGAGATTCCACCTTACGTTGTAACGCTTAAAGCGAATGTTAAATTGCCGCGCACCCCCCAATATAGGATTTCTAGCGATGGTGAAAGAGCGCTTTTAGCGATCATCTATGATTTGATTGCGAAAGATGTGATTGAAGAAACTAGAGGCAATGTGTGTAACAGTCCAGTTTTGCCTGTCCTGAAGCGCACTGACTCTACTCAGCCACCTGTTTATAGGTTTGTGATCGATCTTAGAGAGGTCAACAAGATTGTCGTGCCACAGTTTCCAGTTGTCCTAAAAGACACTCCTTTTGAGAATGTGGATGGTACACTATGGGTTGATGGGTCATGCTACAAGCTCCCGAATGGTGATACGACTGCAGCATATGCCGTAACGACATTAAGTACAGTTGTTGAAACTGCACGAGTGAGCCATAATTCAGCACAAGCAGCGGAATTGATTGCATTAACGAGAGCGTGTGTTTTGTCTGAAGGAAAGAGAGTGAATGTGTATACCGATAGTCTGTATGCGTTTGGTGTTGCCCATAGTTTCGGACGTTTGTGGAAAGAAAGGGGATTCCTCACATCCCATGGGACTAAGATTCAGCATGGACAGTTGGTGAAT
This sequence comes from Lissotriton helveticus, assembly GCF_964261635.1. Taxonomy (NCBI): domain Eukaryota; kingdom Metazoa; phylum Chordata; class Amphibia; order Caudata; family Salamandridae; genus Lissotriton; species Lissotriton helveticus. Next base: position 921,682,311 of record NC_136057.1, read on the forward strand.
AAGCTTCTCGAATCACTTACTTTGCCGAAGCAAGTTGCGATTGTGAAGTGTAGTGCTCATCGGAAGGTTACGGATGATGTTGGCCGTGGTAATGCGTTTGCGGATGAAATTGCGAAAGACACAGCAAGAAATCTGATGAGTCGAATGTATGTGGCAGGCCCTGCGAGATGGATTGGTGATGTTGGAATGTGCGAAGATACGATTGAGAGTGTGAAATCGATACAGGCTGAAGCTACTGAAAGTGAGAAGAATGTTTGGAGAGAAACTACGGGTAGATTGGATTCGACTGGTTGTTGGGTTGAATTGTCAGAACACCAAAGATGGATGTTGCCAGATGCGTACGTGCTTGCGATGGTTACGATGGCACATGGTTTGTCTCACATTAGTGTGAAAGGAATTTGTAAGTTGTTGGCTCCAGTATGGCAGAATGCTGGAATCCCCAAATGTGCGGAGAATGTGGTCAAGAATTGCATGGTGTGTTTGATGTATAATCCTGGCAAGGGAACTCCAACTCCAGCTGGTCATTTTGCGCCTCCGACGTATCCGTTTGAGGTTCTGCAATTGGATTTTATCCACATGGAAAGGTGTAACAACCTGAAATATGTCCTTGTAGTTGTTTGTGCCTTTTCTAGATGGGTAGAGGCATACCCCCTAAAAGACAATACTGCCTCGTCCACAGCCAAAGTCTTGCTCAAAGAATATTTCCCTAGGTTGGGTTGCCAAGGATGGTGTGGAGTGATAACGGAAGTGAGTTTGTGGGGAAGATCATGAAGAGAGTGTGTGAGGGTTTGGGAATCCGACAGAAGTTCCATGCTGCAAATCACCCCCAATCAGCTGGACTAGTGGAATGTTACAATGGCACTTTGAAGCTAAAGTGAGCCAAAATTCAGGCGAGTTCTGGTCTTCAATGGCCAGATGCTTTGCCGTTGGCACTTTTGTCAACTAGAATTACAGTACATTCCCGGATTGGCCTTAGTCCCTATGAAATTGTTTTTGGCCGTCCGGCGAATGTGTGGGGAGTGCCGAGGCCAGTGAAGTTTAGTGACATCGAATATCCTGTGTTGGTGGACTATTTGTATGATTTGACGGCTAAATTGCGTGTCTTGCATCAACAGGTTCATGATAACTTGCCACCAGCATCTGTGGATCCAGGTCACACCATCAATCCCGGTGACTGAGTCCTAGTGAGGAAATTTCAGCGGATCAAAAACGAGCAGCCCCGCTGGACCGGCCCCCACCAAGTGCTCCTGTCCACAAGAACTTCGGTGAAGGTCTTCGGGAAGAAAAATTGGATTCACGGCGTACATTTAAGAGGGTGCCTTTACCTCTGCCATACGACCAGTGGATCCGTGATGGTGTTGGTGATTCAGAGACAGAACGAGTACCAAAGTTCATGCCGTTTAGCGATGCACATCTAGTAGGGACAAATTCTGAACGAGAGGACGTCGACATTCTACAAGCAGCTGTACCTCCACAATTGAGATTGGACACCACTGAGCCTGAACTTTTATTTACAGATCACACAGTGCCTGGTAAAGGCCGTTATAATTTACGACCGAGAAACAATTGACAATTAAAGTTTAATTTTTTTCCCCCTTTTGCTTTTGGAGAACTGCACTCTTTCATCCAAGAAACTGTTTTGGCCTATTTTTCTTTTTCGAGCTGCCATCCGAGCTCAGCTGTAGGGTCACGGTGCAAAGACTAAAGAGTGCAAGCCAAAGACGCAAGGTCAACGGTTCTGGTTGGTCTAAGGGAGTTCCCTGGGCTGACAGAAGTGTTCTTTAGCAGAAGAAAACCAACCGCCGTGAACGGCATCGGTTAGAGGATGGAGTTTTTTGAGATTGAGAGAGCTGCAGAGAAAAAGAACTTAAAAATAAAACTGTGGGGGGGAGGAGCCAAGATGGCGACCGAGATGGCTGCGTAAACGCTCGGCTCCGTGAGCCTTCTCACCCCGCGCATACATCCTGGCAACTATCCTGAGCAGTAACAGCATATTTATGTAGGCGAAGGATAACCTTCACTTACCGTTTGCTCCTGAGGCTTCTGCTTGCTGCAGACCCGTTGAAATGTCCCCAAATGTTTTTCGGCCTTCACGGAGCTGGGACCGGGGCCTCGAGTGCGTAGAGTGGCCGGCCGCGACTGCAACAACAGCGGCCTCTGGTGATGGTGAGGAGTCGGCCGGAGGGAACTGACGACTTGCTGGCCGATGGCGACAGTGCCGACCCAGCCCAACTTGCTGAGAACCATGTGGGGAGTGCGATACAGCTGGGTCGAGGGGAGTGCATGATACTTGGCCCCCACTGCGGTGTTGTATCCGGGCACACTAGCGACTTTTCCCGGAGTCAGCGTTCGGCCCCCAGGGAGCGGCGGAGTTTTTAGCCTTTTGGTGACTCTCCGCTGAGAAATCTGCCTTGACTTTTGAGATTCCCGTTGTGAATCCTGTCCCTCCCTGGTGTGGGGCCCGGTCCCGAAGTGAGGTAGAGAAAGACGAGGCCGGATCAGCTAAGATGGCGGATAGCACCCTCTTACGCACACCTCATCCGGGCAGAGAATCCGTTGTGAGGGAGAGTCCTGGGGTCTGGCGCCACGAGAAAGAGCCCACGTCCAGAAATATATTGGCGGCCTTAACAACCCTGTATATGACCCTGAGCCGGGACGCCGGGGATCTGGGAAGAAGGATGGCCGCCATTGTTGTCCCGCCGCTCCACAGAACCTCTCTCACCTCCTGAGGCTGAAAGCCGGGAGATAGCCGCTAATTTGTGTAATTTTAAAGATTTTTGTGTGTCACTCGTGAAATTACCTGCTGATTTTAATAGCACTTCACTCACCCAGGCTTCTTGGGACTAGGTCCAAAAGCGCACTGCACAGCTGCCCCAGCGCTGTTCAGCGGACTCCCAAACATCCACGGCGCCATTGCCGGCGTGCTGACAGGCCACGCCCCCTTGGAGGCCACGCCCCCCTTCTCATAAAAGCATGTGTCTATTCCGTACGCGCAGCGGACGGGCGCAGCGGGCTCGCCTAAGGCAAGCCCGTCTTCGCCCGTCCTCGCCAAGTCATCGCCTCTCGCCACCCCCCCTGCCCAAAAAACTTGGCCGCCGTACTATTACGACAAAAATCGTCTCCTTGCACTTAACCCGAGCCTACGTTGCGACAAACTGGAGGGCTGCATTGGACAGACTGCTCTTCAATGTAACTCCTGCAACCTATCCATTGCTGCACCTAGGCTACCCCGTCACAGTACCGCTACTAAGAACCTTTCCTCGCTCGCAATCTCCCAGCTTAACGTCAGGTCTCTGGTCAAACACCATTCGGAGGTACACACTCTAATGACAGACGAGAGCCCAGACATACTGTTCCTGTGTGAAACCTGGCTTAAGGACGACCTAACTAGCATCCCCAACCTCACGCTACCGGATGGATTCTCTATGACCTCCATCAATAGAGGCTCGAGGGGAGGCGGCATCGCTGTCATATATAAAACAATATACACCTGTACATTTGTAAAGGAAGATATTACGGGCTGTGAGTGCACACGGTTTAAAATCATTACTAGCCCTCACTTCTCCCTCTCTGGCCTTTTTATCTATAGACCACCGGGCCCCTCCTCGAAATTCACAGAGGAACTCTTAGAGATAGCCCATGCTATGGTTACAAGCTCCGCTAACTTCACGATCCTGGGGGACCTAAACCTCCACTTTGACTCCGTCGCGGATCCAACCATCAGCAGTCTATTAGCGGACTTAACAGCCTTGCAGCTGACCCCTCTTATACAACTCCCTACTCACTCGGCTGGCCACTTACTCGACCCAGTTTTCACCAACATCCAGGAAGCCAAAGCTGACCCTCCCACTCCCATGGGGTGGACTGATCACTTCCTGGTTACATTTGTAATACCGGCCACCACTCAACCCAACAGGGCATCGCCCGCCTCCTGCCTTAAACGGCCATGGCACAAACTCGAAAATATGAATTTTCCTGCCAGTTTAGGAGAACCCAATTTTGAAATCACGAATGACATTAATTTGTCATATGCCGCTTTTCAGGAATGGATCACCAAAGGACTCGATATCATCATACCAGTCAAATGGACCAAAGGTCGGAGCACCCCGTCTAACCCATGGTATGACGAGAACTTAAAAAACCTGAGAAAGGAATGTAAAAAAGTGGAACGCCACTGGAGGAAAGATTACAGGGACATGGACAAAGTGTCTTATCTAGCCACACTCAAGCGATATCATAAAGCCATACGCACTGCCCGCGCATCCTTCTATGCCAAAGAAATTGATTCCAGCCCCAACCCCACGAAAACAATTTTCAAACTAGTCCAGAAACTACAAAATGGCGGCAACCCTGCCTCGTGTATTTCCTCCACTCAGCAGTGCGAGGACCTCGCCACATTCTTTACAGAAAAGGTGAGGAAGATCTACAACATCTTCCCTCAAAACCCCTCTGTCCGAGCTAGCTCTCCCTGTACCTCTTCCAAAGGCCCCAGACTCACTTGTCTGCCGGCCATCTCCCATGAGGACCTAGCTAAATTTTGCAGAAAGGTGAAATCCGGTGCCCCCTCCGACCCCATGAGACCAGCCCACTTTCTGGCGGCGTTGGACTTTTTTCTTCCCTCTCTGGCCACGCTCCTTAACCTTTCCTTTTCATCGGCCACAGTACCCACAGGTTGGAAACAGGCCTGGGTCACTCCCATTATTAAAAAAACCTACTATGGACTCCACAAAACCAGAGAACTACAGGCCCGTGTCATTACTCCCCTGGGTGTCCAAACTTGCAGAATCCCACGCGAACACCGTACTTAATGCACATATGGCCGAACAAAACATCTTGGACCCTTCTCAACACGGGTTTAGGCCTGGACACAGTACGGAGTCCGCCCTTCTCTCCACCACCGAACACCTCAGAAGAATCATGGACACTGGTCAGAGTGCTGCGCTGATACTGCTCGATCTCAGCGCAGCCTTTGACACGGTCTCTCATGATATCTTACTGAGCCGTCTGGAAAGCATTGGGATCAGCGATCGGGCACTTGAATGGTTTCGATCGTTTCTCACGAACAGATCCTTCCGAGTGTCAGCCCCTCCTTTCATCTCCCTTCCCCATGCTATTGGCCAAGGAGTACCACAGGGCTCTGCCCCCAGTCCATCCCTTCTTAATCTGTATATGCAGCCCTTAGCGGCAGTGGCTAAAAAATGGGATCTCATGCTGGTGTCGTACGCTGACGACACACAGCTGGTAATTACCCTCACTGAGGTGCCCTCTACCTCTGCTACAAAATTTAGGGATGGGCTGGCCGCAGTGGCCAAATGGATGACGGAAAATTGCCTGCAACTGAATGCAGGGAAAACCGAGGTGTTACTCCTGGGTAAGAACCCCAGCTACTGGAACGACCACTGGTGGCCACACCTGCTGGGTCCTATCCTCCCTCCCAAATCTCTGGTCAAAAACTTAGGAGTATGGCTGGACTCTGCGCTGAACTACCAAACTCACACCAAGAAGGTAGCAGCTACATGCATTGGGATACTGAGAAGCCTCAATCCCATTCTAGGATTCTTTGACCCCAAAACACGGCAGCTCATCGTCCAATCCACCATCCTGGCCCGCCTGGACTATGCGAGCGTCCTACTATTGGGCGCCAACAAAGCAGAGACAACTAGGCTCCAGCGGATTCAGAACTCTGCGGCCAGGGCAATTGTAGGCCTTCCCAGAAGGTGCTCTGTTAGAGGCACCATACAGAGACTCCATTGGCTTCCTGTAGAAGCCCGCATTCAATTTAAGGCTCTCACCACTGCTTTCAAAATCCTGAAGATGGAGGGCCCTGAACTCCTCCAGTCGCTGCTTACTCCGTACACCCCCCAACGCCATCTTCGTTCCATGGACCAACAATTAGTAATAGTCCCCCGCACAAAGCTCTGCCGCATCGGGGGTCGCTCCTTCAGACTTCTGGCAGCAAAACTATGGAACTCTCTGCCGCTCCATATTCGTTGCCTCGACGACCTCTTCGCGTTCCGTAAAGCAATTAAAACTTACCTCTTCCCACGTCTGTAGGTCTCTTTCCTCCCTTCCCTTCCCCCAGTAGGTTGTGCTATGGTTCTTAGCGCCGGGACGCCCCGTTGCTGGGGCAGCTGTCGCGCTCAACAAACCTTTAACATAACATAACATAACCTAACATGGGCATGGTTCAATCTCAAGGAAGCGCCGATGTGCCTGCCTCTGCGTCAGTGATGAATGCCCCGGCTGCGCCTGCGTTCGTGGAGACGCCGATAGACCCGGTCCGTGATACCGCTTTGGATTGCTCTGTTGTATATGTGAGTGACTCGTCGGGGCCCTTATCTGTACGGCGGCTGAAGAAACAACATCGATCCATAGTTTTGGCTGCCCCGGCGGCGTTTCAACAATTACTGGATTGTGTGACTCTCTATTCCTGGCTGGTGAGACTGTATTCGGGCTGGGGGATGTTTCCGGTATCGATACTGACACAGACGGATTTCCGCCATACGTCTTCGGCTGGATTTTGGGGGCTACAGTCCCATGGAGTAATGGCGCTGCCCGGTCCGCCCGGATCGGTTGGACCCACCACACTGCTCTGTATGCCGATTGATGACTGGCTGCATGTGGGTACTATTGATAGGAAAGGCCAGGAGTGAGACCGTCTGGGACATGGAGGAGCGCATTGTTGGCTGACGGTGTTTAGGGGGACACTCAACGGGGATGTTATTGATTGAATTGATAATTATTGCTTACTGTGGCTTTTTTGACCTTGCTTTTATGATGCTTATTGTGCGCGCTGGGTGAGGGGGGGGCCGGGTGGTTTGATCCAGGGCCCTTCTCCACATTTTTTCCTTCTTTTTCCCTTTTTCTATTATTCTATATTTCGGGTTTCTCCTTTAGGGCGATAGGCACGCTGCTGGGGGGGGGTAGGCCGTAGCCTTCTGCAGGGGTGCAGGGTGGGGGGTAGGGGGAAGGGGGTTGTTTATTTGTTCTTTCTTTGTCTCTATGGCCCTTTGTCTTTTCTTCTTCTTGGTGTCGTCGTTTTTCATGTTTCCTACAGTCTGTTTTGTTTTAGGGGCTGGGGTGCTGTTCGACACGACCTGTATGTGTTGTTTACATTTATCCTGACTCGTATGCCTTGCCCCCATGTCTTTAAGGGTATTTGCACTCTTTGCAGATTTCTGTTTCATGTTGCTATTGTAGGACCATGTATGACCGTATGGCAATTATTCTGATATTTTTTCTGTTTTATTTTTCTTCACTGTAAAATGAACCCTATTGAATCCTGATTATCACGCTGTATGCTTGAATACGAGTTATATCCTGGATACGTATCTGACCCTGAATTACGGGTTGCTATATCTTTCTATATTGCTTTGCTGAACTTCCGAATTGACTAGCGGCCGGCCGGAAGGGTTGTAGGCCCATGCTTGTATTTATGTGAAGTGATAATAAAGGTTCTCAAAAAAAATAATAATAATAAATAAATAAATAAATAAAACTGTGTAAACTAATGAGTGGCAAATGTTTTTTGATAACAAGTCTTTTAATGTTACTTAGCATAATGATGTTCTTAGTGGGATATCTTGTTTTTTCTTCCCAATTGACTTCTGCACCCACCTCCCAACCTATGTCTTTTCCTACTACTACTTTTTTGCATTCTTTTCATACTTTACCTGAACATGAGCAAATTGGAAGGTCGGAATTTGTGAATAATTCTTTTGTACAACTTCTGCATCAACACCAGTTAGTAGTAAACACCACTAATTGTTGGGTGTGTGGTCTTATGCCACATACTATGGATAGAGGTATTCCTTATCTGGTTCTGCCATTCAGTTACAATGGGTCCGTATGGGCATATCAGACGATGTTTATTTATGCCATCGAAATCTATCCCCTGCGTTCCATGAGAGATAACTCAAGTAATAAAGCCTTGGTGAAGGGAATTACAGATATGAGTAGAGATATCAAAACGTATCAGACTATTCCCAAGGATGAGTTACTAGCATATGTTGGTTGGAATGCAACAGGATATAGTATTAGTCTGGGTGAGAAGCAGAGGCAAAAAAGGTCACCTCCGATTTGGATTGTACCAAATCGTGGTCATTTTTGTCTGCAAGGGAAAGGCAAGAATCCGAGAGCTCAGTTAGGGAAGAGTGTTTGTACTCAGACGTATGTCTTTGCGTCCCAAACTTCCCCACCGTTTTTAGCAGCTAAGGGCACATATTTTGTCTGCTATGATAGAGCATATACATGGTTGCCCCCTGATTTTTCGGGAACATGTTATGTTGCATATTTGTTGCCTCCTACGTACACTGCTGCCGTAGATTACCACAGAACGAGAGTCGTTAGGAGTGTCTTCAGTAAGGAAGATACCACTGGACAAGAAGTGGGAGACTTTTTCATGGGTTTCCTACCGTTTTGGGGACCTATGGCAAACAGTAGAAACTTACGGCAATTAACGAGAGTGGTTGAATCCACCATAAATGAAACTGCCGGTGCCCTTAGTAATCTGACTGCTGAGCTTCAAGCGGATCGCCTTATGACGTTACAGAATCGAATGGTTTTAGACGTCATACTTGCAGATCGAGGTGGGGTATGTAAAGTGATCCAATCGAGTTGCTGCGTTTTCATACCAGACAATGCTCCTACAGTATACCAGGCCATTTCTAAGTTACATAAGATCTCTGAGTCTATAAATGTGGATAAAGGAGATTGGTCGTTGATTGGATGGTTTTGGAAACTGTTATCGACCTGGGGATGGAAGATTCTGATGATCATTGGGATGGCTTTAGCGATTCTTTTCCTGTTCTGTCTTTGTGTGCAGTGCGCTCCTGCTATATGTGGCCTCTGTGCTACTACGTGTGCAAGGAGACCTGTCCCAAGAGAGGTACTAAGTAATAGGATTATGCTCCAGCAACATCTTGATGATCTTATGAATATAGACCTGGATTCAGATTGACGTGAGTTCAGGTTATTGCCTATGTAAGGGCAAAAGGAGAGTCTGAGGTTCCGTGAATTCTGAACCCGTTCCATAAAGGTCATGGTTTCGTTATGAATTTGATATTAGCGAACCGTAACTAGTTATTGCGGCAAGTATGAGTGTTTTCGTCATGTTAGACTGATGGATTCACTACGTATTTAGGGATTGCGTTCTGAACCCTTGGGTTCCATTTTGTGTATGGCAGCCATTTTGTAGTTGCCCTCACATAGGCCGATGACTGTGGCTGAACAAGTCTTTTAAGTACATGCATACTTTAGCTCCAGTTCGTGCTGACTTCTGCTTGACCTGAGTGAACTGACTCTGTTGCCTGAAACTGACCTTGTTAAACCAGTTCCTGCCCTTTAGCTGATCAAGATTAAGGATCAGAGCACAGGACATCGTAAAACTTTATTGCACACAAATATGCCTTATCCTACTCGCACTTGTTTCTGCTCCTTTCTTTATGGTCTATTTACGATGGGGATGTGCCCTTTTTTATTATGGGTTCGTTTGACCTGTCTAAAGAAGAATGTTGGGTTTGACCGATGATTGATCATGGGCTGGGCAACTGAAAAGTGGGTTTTACCGTCATGCGATACCTCTGGTGTGGATACATGTGATTGGACAGTTTGTAAATGTAAGGTATTTGTCTGGAATGTGATTTTTGGCATAAAAAGGGATGACTTGCTTTGCAAAATTGAGCAGTCTCCTGAGAACTCATACCGTGTTGACTTCTAGGACTTCTGTTACTGGCTGCAGCCAATAAATTTGATCTTTGACGCCACCAAGAAGAGTCCCGTGTCTCTGTGTTCTAAGACAGGTGATACCCGAAGACTTTGGGCGTGCCCCTGGTGTCGCTGGGTCTTAAAACCCGGTTCTTCAATTGTTACCAATAAGAACTGACTTTCAGGACAAAAAGGGGTCAGAAAATGTCAGACTTGTAAAGCTTGCACATTAGCAATTCATACTGCACCACTTTTAGGACAACTCCCATTCCAATTTCCAAGACCTTGACCTGCAAAACTGAGTACACCATCTATGTGTTGGAGTGCTCCTGTTGACTAAAGTAAATTGGCAGTACTAAACTGCCAGTCCACAAGAGAGTCCTCCAACATATGAGAGCCATCACCAATTTTGACTCAAGCTATCCAGTGGCCCGCCATTTCAGGGAAGTCCACAACAACCAAATATCAGATCTAAAATATTTTGTTGTGGATTCTATACCACCCCCAAGACAAGGTGGCAATAGAGAGGCAAACCTGAGAAAACTTGAAACTCATTACATCTTAGAGTTTGATAGCAAGAGTCCGAACAGCCTCAACACCACAGAGGACCTATATACATGGCTCGAATAGGTCAGACTGAGGGATCATATCAGCAACAATAGCTGGCACTACTGTAAAAATATAAGTGCATAAACACTTTTTACAGTTTTACATTGATAGCTAACTGCTTAAAAATAAAAACGTATAGGATTATCCCAAATGAAATGAAGTTAACTATCTATGTTTTTATGTCACGTGCAACCTCTATAGCTTTTTCCACTGAAAAAACATAAAAGAAAAAAATTGTTTTGAGTAAACAACAAGCACTATATCACTTTAATGGTGTTAATGTTATTCAGCACTTAGGCACTTTAAAATTCATATATTTTTTACCACTGTTTATGTGCAATGTTTTAGACGACTGTTTTAAGCTGTTTAAGTATACTGATGAGATATATGTGACAATACTTTTCAGTAGTTGAGACACATTGGTTTTAAAGATGCAAACATATATATGTTTTACCAATGACCAATTTTGGCTTTTAAGTATTTAGCGTATTTATGGGCCAGAACTAATATCAGTTTTGTTTTTTAAATATTTATTATATCTGTGGGCCATAATTTTTTATCCGGTATTTAAGCAGTTATCAAGTTGAAATTACCAATTTGGAATAGCATATACAAATAATGATTACGCTATTTTTTTAAATTAATTTAACATGTATTATGCTGTTAAAAGAAAGACTCAGGATATGCAAGTCTTTTGTTTCTGTCGTCTACTGCACTGTCACTTTAAATGTGGGGAAAAATTTACATGTCATGTGATCAAGGGCTTCCGAGCCCGAAACGCGTCATGGCGGCATTTAAGCACTAAAATAAATCTGCACAAGGAATTGGAGGCCGTTTGACTTTTTGCAAGTCGGTGGAGTAAGGGCTGCAAGCAGGAACATTTAAATATATATATATCAGGGAGGCAGACTGTGACTGCACGGGGGAAAAAGCTCATTGTTGCGTTTTCCACGGCCCGGTCTGCTCTGTATTTGTCTAGAGATTCATCAGTCCAAAAAGTACCGACTTGCACCCACCTGGGTGATCCACTAAAGAACTACAAGCACCAGAGTCCCGAGGGGCGATCTGGAGGAGGGGCTAGCGGTGTGCGCTCCATTGATGACTAAACACAATATGGCTCCCTTGAGCTTTGGGCCGACGGGCTCTTGGACGACGCACCTGCGTGCCGGTTCTGGCATCGAGGCCTTTGACTGTTGTGTGGCGGCCTTCTCTTCCACCCCTAACGATCTTTCTCTACTGATGAGGGAAGTTATCCCGAAACCTGATACATGTCTCGGGCGATATCCTAAATCCCGGGACATGTATCGGGTCAAGAGATTCATCAGTCCAACAAGTACCGACTTGCACCCACCTGGGTGATCCACTAAAGAACTACAAGCACCAGAGTCCCGAGGGGCGATCCGGAGGAGGGGCTAGCGGTGTGCGCTCCATTGATGACTGCTCTGTATTTGTGGTTGGGACGTAGGGGACTCGAGGGCGCCTTGGACACTCTGAATTTTGGATGGCACCTGCCACTACATGGCCCCCCTTCACAAAGTATTTGCAGCGTTAACATCTCGTTATAATTTCCCTGACATTGGATTACCCACATGTTGCATTCTGGGAGGTGTGGTCTCTCATTTGAGTCAGGGTCAGCTGCTCTCCCACCAGTGGGAGTACCATGGCAATGTTTGAAGGAGAGAGCCGGTACCATCCGGTTACAGTCAGCGTCTGAGGAAGGCTTCAATTGCCAAAATGCATCATGCTGTGTAACCTGTGATTAAAGTGCTCCTGAAAGAATCCCCGCTGTGTCCTTGGGTCACTTCTCTCTGTGTGATTTTTCTTTTGATATATATATATATATATATATATATATATATATATATATATATATATATATATATATATATATATATATATATATATATATATATATATATATATATATATATATATATATAAAGCATGCATGGTAAAGGCATTCATTGGAATGTCATACAACCCACATGTAATACCCAAGCTTTTCTGTCACTTCAAAGACGTAGGGGTGTAGGGGTAGCAGAAGCCACAATACACTTCCTGTGACCTCCTACTAACATCATGGGAACTGTCAACATGCTAACTGTGGCATTGATGACTCCTCAGAATATATATATTTTTTTACAATCTATTGACAACTGGAGGCTGCATTGGTGATTGAGGACGGTACAAAACAATTACGAGTAAAAAAAGGTAAAGGCATACTCAATTTCACAGCGACTAGTAATTATATGAAGAGTTTTTTAAACTAAGCAGCAGAAGCAAGCAAAAATATTGATATTGTGATTGAAACTGCTTTCAAACGTGAGAATGGCGCCAAAACTAGGAGTGCAGGAGGTGCTGCAGCGCCCCCCATGAAGCTTGAAATAGTTTAGATGAAGACTGAGAAATAAATAGGCCTTTTCAAAGGCTTTTCCTTGACCGTATTTTTGTGTTTTAAAAGAATGTCAAATATTCCCTATACCTTTAGTGAGGTAACGTTATTGAAGGCACCCCCACTTAAAAATGTGTTCCAACAGCAATAGAAATGAATAGAAATGCTCATGCATAAACGAATGAAAAACTATTTCTTGCATTTTTGCAAATTTCGGCCCCTAGATGGCAGTAAATAGCTATTTGCAATCCATCAGCTGAGCTTAAGACATTTGAAAAAGCCTGCAAAGTTTCAGAATCCTTATCCTGAGCAGGGGGAATATGGCTGCCTCCAGTCTGAACGAAATGCAATTAGGCCTCGGTTTTGTCAGGCCATCACTTACCTGTTTAGCTGCTCACTCCTAATTTGGGACGTCTAAATCCAAACACTCTACCAGCTGTTCCTTGACAGCTGTCATCAGCAGAAGAAGAAAGTGCTGTTGCACACTGCAAGCTGGCGGGGAGGACGGGGCCTTTGCTGGGATTGGGCAAGTCGTGTAGCGCGCACGATGCATACATTTACTGAGGAAGCAGTGCAAGCAAGATCATCAAAGCCATGTGTAATAATCATATCCATGTAAAGTGACATCAGCCCTCGACAGTGAGGATAGCTTTTCAAAGAGGCGATTCACTTTACAGCGCCCCCCTATGCGTGACTTCTCACCTTATGCCGTTCGTCTTCCGTATACGTCACTGCAGCGTGCCCTGTTCTAAGGCGGGGGCGAGAGGGGCAGGCTTGTCTCTGGCCGCTGCAGAGAGCCAGATGCACAAGACTACTAGATCATTTTGCGGTCGGAGATCCTGAGACTATCAAAATCTCAGGGTTTACAACCAGGGCACAAGTCCTAAAAAAAAGAAGTGGGGGGACGCTGTCACCAATAGTGACGTCACGAAAGGAAGTGACATCAAGAAAGGTGGCTTGCACCATCGGGATCATTGCCTCCCCTCGCTCACCCGGTTAGATGCAAAAGCAATATTTTCAAATTCCTTTGTGGTTTGATTTAATTCTTCTAAGAGGGGCTGCGTGCATGGCTGGCATTTGAGAAGTGAGCGTGTGAGCAACGTGCTGTGAGCTCCGATCTCGTCCCAGATAGGCCAAAGAGTGAAGGCAGGGGGGACGGTGTCCACCCGGTAAAATAAGTGGGGGGATGCCGTCCACCCGCGTGATACCCCGACTCGAGCCCTGTTCACAACAGCAAAATATTTATTACAATATGTTTTCCGACTCTCAAAAGGGCCTTGGGGGTTAATAATAATAATTCGTATTTGCGGCCCGGCTCCAGAGTCAGCTGTTCTGGCCGCTGCATCACACCTCTCTCCCTCCCCTCATCCCAGATGGCTTTCAATACAATTAGAACTGGGAGTGAGTGGGGCGACCCTTCTGTATGAAGGATCCGGATGGAGTGTGATGGTGCTCTAAAATTGTAGGGGTGCATCATAATCAAGAATAGTCAGCACTCGCATATATTCATAAAATTGATGTGATGTTAAATAGAAAAGATACAGTGCCATGCAAAGAGAAATGAAATGATAGCTGTGTTGAGAAAGATTAATCTTTAGTAGATTGCATTTGCCTAATGAAAAGCTCAAATGTAATGTAGTGCATTTTGGGACAGAGCTCTTGAGGCGGAAAGCCGAGAGCAAGAACGCAATTTTAAAGACTACTTTTAAAACTTTGTGAGTGTGATAACTGTGATTTTACGCAATTTTTAAAGACTACTTTTAAACATTGTAACTGTGATAAATCCTGTGACTCTAAAAAAACTCTTACCGCTTGCCCCCTTGGTGATTGCCTCCCCGCGCAGCCGAGTCAGGCGCTGAAGCGGGTTGGAAGACAACCGCCGTGACCCCCCGGGCAACGCCCACTGACTTAGGCCACGCCCCCCCCGCCCTCGCTATAAATACGCGCGCTCTGCTGTTCAGCGCTTGTATGGGACAGAGCTCTTGAGGCGGAAAGCCGAGAGCAAGAACGCAATTTTAAAGACTACTTTTAAAACTTTGTGAGTGTGATAACTGTGATTTTACGCAATTTTTAAAGACTACTTTTAAACATTGTAACTGTGATAAATCCTGTGACTCTAAAAAACTCTTACCGCTTGCCCCCTTGGTGATTGCCTCCCCGCGCAGCCGAGTCAGGCGCTGAAGCGGGTTGGAAGACAACCGCCGTGACCCCCCCGGGCAACGCCCACTGACTTAGGCCACGCCCCCCGCCCTCGCTATAAATACACGCGCTCTGCTGTTCAGCGCTTGTATGGGACAGAGCTCTTGAGGCGGAAAGCCGAGAGCAAGAACGCAATTTTAAAGACTACTTTTAAAACTTTGTGAGTGTGATAACTGTGATTTTACGCAATTTTTAAAGACTACTTTTAAACATTGTAACTGTGATAAATCCTGTGACTCTAAAAAACTCTTACCGCTTGCCCCCTTGGTGATTGCCTCCCCGCGCAGCCGAGTCAGGCGCTGAAGCGGGTTGGAAGACAACCGCCGTGACCCCCCGGGCAACGCCCACTGACTTAGGCCACGCCCCCCCCGCCCTCGCTATAAATACGCGCGCTCTGCTGTTCAGCGCTTGTATGGGACAGAGCTCTTGAGGCGGAAAGCCGAGAGCAAGAACGCAATTTTAAAGACTACTTTTAAAACTTTGTGAGTGTGATAACTGTGATTTTACGCTATTTTTAAAGACTACTTTTAAACATTGTACTGTGATAAATCCTGTGACTCTAAAAAACTCTTACCGCTTGCCCCCTTGGTGATTGCCTCCCCGCGCAGCCGAGTCAGGCGCTGAAGCGGGTTCGAAGACAACCGCCATGACCCCCCGGGCAACGCCCACTGACTTAGGCCACGCCCCCTCCCCCTGACACTTAAGCATGTGCTGCTTTCGGAGGCGCAGCGGACGGGCGCAGCGGGCGCGCCGGTGGTGCGCCGAAGGCGCGCCAAAGGCAAACCCGTCTGCGCCCGTCCGCGACCGGACGGGGCCAAGGGCCACAACCCCTGCCCACCTCCTCACCCAAGTCAGGACATACAGCTCGGCGGCCATCAAAACGTTAAGGGCCACTACCACTGCACAATGCCCCCTCTCCTACCCCCCAGCCGAACTTCCTACTCACTGCCCCGGCTGCAAACACTCTTTTAACACCATTGAGTCGCCAGCCACGTCCCAGGAATACCAGATGTACCTGCTGAACTGTCGATCCCTTCCACGACATAGCACGCAAATATTCCTATTACTAGAACAATACAATCCAGACGCTATCTTCCTGACCGAGACATGGCTCATGTCTCACTCAGAGCCAGACATAGTCTCAGCTTTACCCCCCGGGTTTCAAATCCACAGATTAGACCGGACTAAGGGGAGAGGTGGAGGCCTGGCCATCATCCTAAAAGACAAATTCAGTTGCCGCACCACCATCGAAGCTATCCCTGAGTGCGAGAGCCTAGCATTCAGCATAGACTTCACAGCGAACAGCTCCTTCTCTGGCACCCTGATATATCGACCCCCAGACTCAGGGAAGCTGTTCCACAGATCTCTCCCAGATATCATTGCCAATCGAATTCTAACCTCGGCCAGCTATACGGTTCTAGGAGATCTCAATTTCCATTTTAACTCCCCTACAGATCTTGCCGCCAGGGAATTAACAGAGGAACTAGCAGCCCTACAGCTGATCCAGCTGGTTAGTTCCCCCACCCACGAAAAAGGCAACCTCCTTGACCCGATCTTCAGTAACTGCACCAAGTTAACGGTAGGACAACCCACCTGCCTTCCATGGTCAGACCACTTTTTAGTCCCACTTACCTGGTCTTCCATTAAACCCCCTTCACTGGCTCCCCAACCCATAACCAAGAGAAACTGGAAAAAACTTCCCATAGAGTCATGGACAATCAACCTAGAATGCTCTCGCCCACCTCCCTGCACAAACCCCAACCAAGCAAACAGTAACTATGAGGGTTGGATCAGGGAGTCACTGGACACGATCCTCCCTCTACGGAAATCCATCCCTAAGAGGTCGCATAAATCTGCCCCGTGGTACTCAGACTCCCTGAGAGATCTAAAACGCCTCTGCAGGAAAAAAGAGAGAGCTTGGCGACTAGATTTCCTTCCGGGGAAAAAATCCCAATACAAAGAGGCAATTAAGGCCTACAGAAATTAGGTCAGGGCGGCCCAGGCCTCCTACTTTGCAGACCAAATAATGGCAGCCAAATCAAAACCTAAGGAAATCTTTCACTTAGTTAAAAAATGTATTACCGTCAACTCTGCTCCCCCTGCTCCGAAAACGCCAGAACAATGCAATGAACTCGCAGACTTCTTCCACAACAAAGTCACCAAGATCTACTCCTCCTTCCCAGCAGTAGCCAACAACTCAGAAACATCCAATCACACTTCTCTGAGCAACTCTCCCCCCCCAGGGCAGCCAATCCTGGATCATTTCCCCCCACTAAATCTAGAGACATTGCAACAACTGGCACGTCAAGTTAAATCCGGCTCTCCCCTTGACCCTGCCCCACCAGAAATACTGCTCCAAGCAAGCCAGGCCACTCTCCCCGTGGTGCTGGATCTCCTCAACTCATCCATATCCTCCTGTACAGTACCCACTGGCTGGAAGAGAGCTATGGTACGGGCATTGCTTAAAAAACCCACCCTCGACCCAGAAGATCACTCCAGCTACCGCCCAATTTCACTACTTCCATGGGTGAGTAAGGTGCTGGAGAAGTACATAAATTCTCAGCTGGTGCAATTTCTGGAAAGACATGCACTCCTCGACCCAACCCAGACAGGATTCAGGCCCAGACATGGCACTGAAACTGCCCTGCTTGCAGTCACCGAAGAGTCCCGAAGGATACTAGACCAGGGAGGATCAGTGGCAGTGATCCTCCTTGATCTAAGTGCGGCCTTCGACACGGTCAGTTATGCCATCTTGCTGAACCGCCTGTGTAACATCGGAGTCGTAGGCGATGCTCTAAAATGGCTGGAGTCATTCCTGCACAATAGATCCTTCCAGATCTTTGACGGGGACACAATATCAGCCGGGAAACCCCTGAACTGTGGGGTACCGCAGGGCTCTTCATTGAGCCCTGCGCTCTTCAATGTCTATATGAAACCATTGGCTGGGATCGTCGAGCCTTTTGGTATAAAAATTATATCATATGCTGACGATACCCAGCTAGTGGTCTCATTGACTCAGGAGGGCACCAGACATACTTCAGGAAGTCTGATGACCTGCCTAGAGGACATTAAAAAGTGGATGACACGCTCCTCCTTAAAACTTAATGGAGACAAAACCGAGCTCATGCTCTTAGGTCCCGCATCACCTATGTCACTCTCCTCCCTCTGGCAGGCGTGCCTGGGCATCCCTCCCACTCCCAAAGAAAGCGTGAAAAGCCTAGGAGTATGGCTGGATAAAAATCTTTCCTTCTCCACCCAGGCCACCAAACTATCCGCCATTTGCTTTGGCCTACTGAGAACACTAAGAAAAGTCCTCCCCCTACTCCCATTGGAAGCCAAACAAGTGGCGGTCCAAGGCTTGATCCAGTCCCGGCTGGACTCAAACAACGCCCTGTATGTTGGGGCCCCCGAGATGACCCTGCGGAAACTACAGGTGGTACAAAACTGCGCAGCCCGCGTCCTGCTACAGATCCCACGGATGCAGTCTGCCAAACCTGCTTTGAGTAGCCTACACTGGCTCCCAGTGAGACAGAGAGTGGCATTCAAAGCACTTTGCATTGCCCAACGGGCCTTTTGGAAATCAGGCCCGGCTATCATTAACGAACTGGTTACCCAATATCATCCTAATAGAAACCTCCGGTCCACGGAGGCCTTCCTAGCCGTAGTACCGAGAGTAAGGAGAGCCAGGACCGGAGGAAGGATGTTCTCCTCAAACACATCCAGGATGTGGAATTCACTCCCACTACAAATCCGGTCCAATCCTAACCTACCCTCATTCCGCAAACAACTGAAAACCTATCTGTTTGCCAGGCCCACTTAAACCTCAGACTCCGCCACTCCCAGTTCTGTCTTCATGCTTCAGCGCCCACTGGGCAGCAACCGCGCTATATAAATAGCAATACAATACAATACAATTTTGATTTGAACGTGCACCATGATGAAGATTGCACGTGGAGATGACGAGTTGTGCTTAATGTGTAATAATTGGAGGTGTTTGTAAAGCAAAGAATCATTAACATGTGTGTATAATTTGATATTTAACCCCCTGGCTGCGGCCGGAATTCCACGCCTGTGCGGCACATTCCGATCGCGGGCGTGATCATGACGGCTCCCGGCCGTCATCAGCACACGCCCACCGTAACTCATGACGGCCGGGAGCCGTCATCAGCACCGAACGGGTTAAAGGCCTAAATGAGATTTTCACGTTGTGTATATGAAAGGCCTATTCGTTTGTTCTTATGTTGGCCAAGTTGTGTAGGCCTGAAAATGTAATTTCAGCGAATTTCATAAGCATGCTAGTGTTTTCTGTTCTCACGTTTCAGTTGCAGGTGGTCGAAACTGCCTTTGCTAGTTAGCACTAACGCTCTTTGTTTTAGGAGTTAGACATGGAGGAGAGTTGATACATTGTGCAAAGAATCTCGATATTTGGGAGCCGGTGTTCTTTTTCACCAAGAAGTCTTGGGAATCAAGGTCATCGTGCTGAACACTGGAAGGAGTGTGGAAGACGGTGGAAAATTTCCTAGGAGTGGTGTATGTTGAGATGAGGTGATTTGTAGGCATGTTTTACGTCTTTGCATTTTGTACTAGGGAAAGTGTCCAAGGGAGTAGAGGCAGAAGGAGATAAGATGAGTTAGGAGAAGAGGTTGGAAGATCGATCTGGAAAGAGCATCTTAGAACGAGCTCTGTAGCATTGGCTACTTGACTCATATACGTGAGTGTACTTCTTAGAAAGTCTTCACGGGCTGACACCTTTAACTAATCTTGTCTGGGAAATGCTAGGTACGGATGTCATTTTAGATATAGAGTAGGGATAGTCAAATGCTTTTCCCTTTTCAGCCAAAGATGAAGTCCTACTTAAATATTGGCGCAGTCCTTGCTTTCGTTTTGTTCCTGGAACTTTTTATTCTTTACATGATTCATCGGAATAAGCTCACTTGTAGATATGGTTTTGTATTAGTTCATATGTACTTTTACAACATCGTCCTAAGGTGTTTGTACAGTCAGTTGTTTTTCGCTTTGTAATAAACCCATTAACTTGGAGTTTGGCGTCTGCGATCTTTTTGGGTTATAGTCATTGCAGACTTTGCTAAAAAAGAGTTATTTCTCCCCTTTACATTTCTCAGCAGGTAATAAAGGTACATCGACCTAGGGTTCCTCGTAAATTTTGGTTGTGTAACCCAGCCTTATTAATCTTCAATGAGATTTATCAACGGTTTGTGTTTGCAATTAAAATCAATCACAAACCATTGGAAAGTTACTGGCACCTCAAAGGAAGGGATAACTCATTTGCAAAGAAAAGCTGTCAGTATTAAACACTTTTCCTTTTGCGACCAGTGTCAGTCACCTTATGGGTGATGCCTCAATAACGTGTTTTTTTTTAAGTAGGGGCTGATTTGAAAATAAATATTTCCTATGTGGCAAATGTGACCCCTGAAGGTCTGTAGTTAATTGTAGGCAACTATCCCTCAACTGGTAGCTAATCTAAGGGGGTTGCAAATATGAATGGCATTTTGTGAAGAACCCTATTTCCATGGGTTGCATTACAGAAATATAGATAGGTCACAAAAGGTTTGTGTGCTGTTAATACCCATTAGTTGTGACCTAACTGTTAGTACATTGGCTAAAATTCTTGGGCCAGGGCCTGCACAGACCACTATGCAATACGCTTTGCTAATCTCATGTGTAGGCTTTGTTGGTGCTCGGAAAGAACAACCCATGGTGGGCACAGGTGGCAACAAGTCTCACGTTTCTATAGATGCTTTTTATATGTTCCAGCTAACCAACTTAAAATTAGATCAAGTTAAGGGTGTAAGAAAAATCTAAATGTATCTTTCTAATAGGGTCCAAATAAGCACATTATTAATTTTTCTTGTTTAGTTAGTCCATTATTAGGGTAACTGGGATTGCACTTTTTAATCCTATGTTGCTTCATGAATTCTCTGCTCACAGGATTGGGAACAGAGGGAAGTGCTTGGTTCTGTGGTGCCTACTTACGTTCCACTGCCTTCGAAAAGTTTCTTTCATTGGATAGCCAAGAGATTCTTAGGCCCGGATTTATGAACATTTCACGCAAACCAGAGCGGCAAATGAAGGGGAGAGAGCAGAACTGCAACATATTTGTAAAGAAATGGCTGAGTTCTGCTCTCCCTATGTAATGGGGCACTTTGGGCTGCCTAGCGCTAATGCAGGCGCCCTTGCACCACAGCGCAAGGGTGCCTGGATTGTGGTCAGGAGAGTTTGTTTGTGTGCAGGAATGGGCACCGACCAGGGAACACCTACCTGACATGAAGTAATACTCTTGCTTTACTTTTTCTTAAAAAGTCACACACAGTTGCATGGCTTTGTAAATACCAAAAAGGATTTTGCATTGGCTGAACCAAAAAAGTGATGCAACCCGACGTAAAAGCTTGGTAAAATATGGGCCTTGGTTTCCATGCCTCTTATTTGGTTACTGTGGGCTATCAGTTAAGGCTGACTCTAAGAGTTGGTTACGGGTTGGGCTTAGATACAAAATAAAACAGTCCTATAATTAATATCAATATGTGTCCAACCAGGGTTATTGATTTTAAAAATAATAAAACAGTGGGAAGAATGCACCGAAGTTGAGGAGCTACGGCAACAAACAAGATTATTTATTTTATGTGGGAGAAAACTACAACCTATTCTAAGTCTATGGCACTGTTTTTTGGGTATTGTTCATTGAACTAGGGATGATATGGTTAATAGTTTTTTAGGTCTCGTCTGAGCCAGTGCATGCGCTACACTGGCGAGACTTTTAGAAAGTGGGCTTCAGAAAATGCTACCAATGTGGCCTAGAGATTCCGGTTACCGGGCTCGCGCTTACAAGCAGAGGCGCCATCTGGCTTTCCTCTCTCATCATGGGTCATTAGCTTTCAAGATACGAGAGCTTTCTTTCACAATCCTGAAGTCCATAGCTTCCTTGTCATTTGCGTTACTAAGCAATCCTGGGTGGAGCCAACTGTTAAATTATATGAATCAGGTTATTCGTGTTTACAAGCATCTCCTGAGTAACGCAGCGAAACTGTCAAACAACGACATTGTTTCCGTAGTTTGCAAGTTTTGCCGCGTTTCTCAGGAAATGCTTGTAATCAGCTTTCAAGATACAACAGCTTTCTTTCACATTCCTCACACACCCCTCTACCTCTACTCTACCTCTCTTCTACCCCTCTACCTCTACTCTACCTCTCTTCTACCCCTCTACCTCTCTTCTACCCCTCTACCCCTCTACCTCTCTTCTACCCCTCTACCTCTCTTCTACTCTTCTACCCCTCTACCCCTCTTCTACCCCTGTTCTGCCCCTCTTCTAACCCTCTACCCATCTACTACCCCTCTACCACCCTATTACCCCTCTTCTGCCACTCTACCTCTCTTCTACCCCTCTACATCTACTCTACCTCTCTTCTATCCCTGTACTTCTCTTCTACCCCTCTACCTCTCTTCTACTCTTCTACCCCTGTACCTCTCTTCTACTCTTCTTCTTCTTCTTCTTATTTTTGTGTTTTATAGAGCGCGAACGTGACCCGTGAGGGTATCAGAGCGCTTTACAAGGTATACATTGATGAACAAACAAAATGAATAAGGTGCAGGGACAAACAAGAACAACAAGTATGGTTACAGTCATGGTCAGAGTCAGAAGCAAAAACAATGTGCCAAATGTTCTCGTCGAGGGCAGTTGGTGATTGGGAGGCGGTAGTCAAGGAGTAGCACGCTCAATGGGGTGATTGAAGGCAGGCCTTAGGCGAGGAATTTGCCCATGAGGAAGGTTTTGGTCTCATTTTTGAAGCGTGCTAGAAAAGGGATTTTCCTGATGGAGGGTGGAAGAGAGTTCCAAATTCTTGGTGCTACTCCGCTGAACGCCCTGTTGTAGGTTCTTTTTTTTTTAAAGGTGGCAGGTTGGAGCAGGAGGTTTCTGGCGGACCTGGAGTTCCTGCTTCCCCCGGATATCACTAGTTTCTGTGCCAAATAAGCAGGGGAGTTTGTGTATAGGGCCTTGTGTATAGTACAGGCCAATTTCAGCTGGATTCTGGCTTCCAGGGGGAGCTAGTTTAGCGCCTTCATGTGTGGAGAGATGTGGTCAAACTTCCTGGTACCTGTGAGTAGTCTGGCAGCCGCGTTGAGGCAGGCTTTCAGAGGCGCTAAGGAGGTCTTAGGTAATCCTGTGAGGGTGGAGCAGCCGTATTCCAGTCTGGAGATGACAAGTGCCTGAACTGCCGTTTTTAAGTCCGGTGCATCGATGAAAGGTTTCAGCTTCCAGAGGTAGCTCAAGTGGAACCTGGCTGCTTTGGCCATCGAGTTAATGTGGTCTCTCATATTGAGGTTACTGTCGAGGATAATGCCCAGGGATTTGGCAGAGTCCACAACGGTCGGTGGGCAGTTCAGAGCTGTAATGGTCTTAATCCAGGTCTGAGTCTCCGGGTTGGCTTTTGATGGGGAGATTAGGAGAAATTCAGTTTTCTTTGCATTCAGTTTGAGTTGGTTATTGGCTAGCCATTGGACAGTTCATTTCAGGGTCTCGTTCAGGGCGACGACCTCATTGAGCGAGGAGATGTTGATGTATAATTGGGGGTCATCCGCATACTTATGGTAGGAGATGTTGGCGGCACGAAGAACTTCAGTGAGTGGCTCTAGGTAAAGGTTAAAGAGGGTGGGGGAGGGGGTTGAACCTTGGGGTACTCCGACAGTGACCGGGGTGGGAGCTGATAGTTTGCCATTGATGAGGAATCTCTGAGAGCGGTTGTGGAGGAAGGACCTGAACCATTCTAGTACCACGCCATCCAGACCCATCCTGTGTCTGAGGCGTTCAAGTAATTTTTCATGGTTGACCGTATCGAAGGCAGAGGATAGATCAAGGAGGATTAGAAGGCATGTTTTGCCTTGATCAAGGGCTAGGAGGGCATCGTCCACGATGTGGAGCATAGCAGTTTCGGTGCTATGCCCTGGTCTGAATCCAGATTGGAAGTCATCTAGTAGGTGGAAGTTGTTGATGTGCTGGCTAAGTTGCTGTTGAACACACTTTTCCAATACGTTGGCTAGAAGCGGGATATTGGAGATAGGTCTGAAATTGTCAGGGGAGGCTGGGTCCAGTGAAGGTTTTTTCAAGATAGGGAGGACTTGGCCAGCTTTCAAAGGGTCCGGGATCAATCCCTGCTGGAGAGAGGCATTGATAATTGTAGTCCAGCAAGGAACGATGGATTGGGAGGCAGCGGCGAGGCAGTTGGAGGGTAGCGGGTCATTGAAGTGGTTGTTTGGTTTTAAGGTAGAGAGGATTTTTGAGATGGAATTTTCATTATAGTATTCAAAGTCAGTCCAGCGGGCTTTGTTTTTAGAAGAGGCCGGGATGGAAAGAGCGGAAGAGTGAGGCAGAGCAGGCGGGGTTTGGCGGCAGGTGGTGGTACTGAGTTCAATTTCTAATGTTGTGGTTTCCTCAGCGAAGAAGGAGGAGTATTCATCTGACGATATTAGCGAATTGGGGGATTCTTTGGGTGTTTTAGCCAGTTTATTAGATTGGAATTTGACCAGTTCAAATAGCTTTTGTGGTCTATTCTTGGCGTTCCCCAGTTCCGATCTGAAGTATTCTTTTTTGCAATTGATGATGTGCTTGTTGTATGCATTTCTTGCCTGAAGCAGAAGTTTTAGATGCGCTGCAGAGGGGTGTTGTCTCCAAATTCTTTCAGATTGACGTAGGGATCTCCTCTCCATGTTAAGGGAGCCAGTGAACCAAGGGTTTCTGTCTTTGCATTGTGTTCTTTTTAGTTTTAGAGGGGCAAGGTCATCCAGGATGTTTGAGATGGACGATGAGTAGTGTTCATTGAGATCGTTAACCTTGGTTATGTGCAAGGGGGGGGATAGTTCAGATCTGCAGCGAGCCTCGAGTTTCAAAAAGTCTAGGTTCTTAGTGTCTCTGGTCCAGCGTTTGGGAATCACCGGTTGAGATTACTTTGTTTTGCGGGTCCCGGGTAAAATGAAGGATATGCAGTGATGGTCAGACCAGTCACAGGGGTCTATGGAGATAAGCTTTACAGCGGGCTCCTTTGAGATGATCCAGTCGAGGATGGCTCCTTTTGAGTGTGTTGGCATAGAACAGGCTTGGGTCAGGGCTTGGTCAGTTAGAAGGTCTTTGATGGCATTGATGTAGGGATCTTTCGCGTCATTCCAATGCAGGTTAAAATCACCCAGGAAGACCTCTGTGGCCTTGGAGGAAATTCTTGTTGTCATGATTTCCAGAAGGTGATCAGTGAAAGCGTCGTTTGGGCCTGGTGGGTGGTAGAAGATGTGCAAGTTGCAGAGGTGTAATGAGTTGCTGCAAACGGAGAGTGCAAGGTATTCGCAGGAGTCTGAGGTGTCCGTTACGAGTTCTGTGACAAGCAAGGAGTACCGGTAGATGCAGGCTATGCCTCCTCCTTTCTTATTGGAATGTCTATCCAGTCTGGCGATGTTGTAGTTGGGTGGGACTAATATATCCAGGCAAGGGGAAGTGTATTCCTTTAGCCAGGATTCGGTTAGTATGGCTAGGTCTAGGTTTTTGACCAGGATGAGGTCAGCAATATCAGCGGCATGTTTGACTGCTGAACGGCAGTTAATTAAAAGACCAGATAAGGGGGTGTCGGGAGGAGAGTGAAGAGTCTGGACAGATAGAACTACCGGCGCCAGATTGCTTTTTACCACACTTCTGTTGTGTAGGGTTGCTAACCTGTTTGGGTTGATGGTGACCGTGCTGATGGGGTGTTCGGGACTCGTATTTAGCGGACGGGGGATGGCTGGGGTAGAGTTGTGGTCTTGGAGGATGGCTAGGATTTCGTTACCCGTGAGGTCTAGAGGATTGGAGGAGGTGATGGGAGCGTTGTATGCGAGTGCGAGAGCCCGGGATTCCTCTTCAGAGAGGAGGCAAGGTTGTTTGCGTGGGCGAAGATGTCTCAGAGGTAGCGGGAGAGGTTACTTGAGAGGTTCGGTGTTCAGTGGGGGGGAGGTGTGCGGTGACTTGAGGTTAGCCAGTGCGATCTCGGCAAGGTGAAGGAGGTTCATAAGGTCCAGAATGGAGCTATGAATGTGCTGGGTGAGTTTGGTCGCGCTGGAGTGCAAAGTTTCAAGATTAGTATAAACAGGGGGTACGAAGGGATGAGGGTTCGATGTTTCTGGATCAGTTGAAGGGGCATGTGACAGTGGCAGTGGGTTGGCTGGAGCAGCCTCAGGGGTCTTTGGAGGGGGAGTATCTAGCTCGCGATTTAGGTGGATGACTGGCGGGGAGGGGCTTTGGGGTCTAGGGGTGGTTCTGTTATGGGTGCCTTGGTCAGGGTGACTAGTGAAGGTGGCCATTAGAGGTCTGGCTCTCTCAGGGGCAGGGGGCATAGGGAGCGTATCAGTCTCCTCAACAGAGGAGACTGATACCTCTCTTCTACCCCTCTACCTATCTTCTACTCTTCTACCCCTCTACCCCTCTACCCCTCTACACCTCTACCCCTATACTACTACCCCTCTTATGCCCCTCTACCCCTCTTCTACCCCTATAACCCTCTTCTACCCCTCTACTACCCCTCTTCTACCCTTCTAGTACCCCTCTACCCCTCTTATATCCCTCTACCCCTCTACACCTCTACCCCTCTTCTACCCCTCTACTACCTCTCTACCCTACTACCCCTCTTCTACCCCTCTACTACCCCTCTATTACCCCTCTACCTCTTTTCTACACTTCGACCTCTCTTCTACCTCTTCCTCTCTACCCCTCTAACCGTCTTCTACCCCTCTACCCTTCTTCTACCCCTCTACTACCCTTCTACCCCTGTACTATCCCCTACCCCCTCTACTACCCCTCTACCCTTCTACTACCCCTCTGCCCTTCTACTACTCCTCTTTTACTCCTCTACCCCTCTACTACCCCTATACCCCTCTACTCTTCTACCCCTCTACCCCTTTTCTACCTCTCTTCTACCCTTCTGCCCCTCTACTACCCCTCTACTAAACTTCTACCCCTCTACCCTTCTTCTACCCCTCTACCCCTCTTCTATCCATCTACCCCTCTTCTACCCCTCTACTCACCTACTACCCCTCAACCCCTCTACTACCCCTCTACCCCTCTACTACCACTCTACTACCCCTCTACTACCCCTCTATCCCTCTACTAACTGTCTCATACCCCTCTACCCATCTTCTACCCCTCTACCCTTCTATACCTCTACCACTCTACTACCCCTCTACCCTACAACCCCTCTTCCCCTGTTCTACCCCTATACCCCTGTTCTACCCCTATACCCCTCTTCTACCCCTCTAGTACCCCTAAACCCCTCTATTACCCCACTACCCCTCTACTACTGCTCTACTACCCCTTTGCCCCTCCACTACCCCTCTACCCCTCTACTACCCCTCTACTACCCCTCTACCCCTCTTCTACCCCTCTTTTACCCCTCTACTCCTCTTCTACCCATCTACCCATCTTCTACCACTCTACCCCTCTTCTACCCCTCTACCCCTCTTCTACCCATCTACTACCCTTCTACCCCTCTTCTACCCCTCTACCCCTCTTCTACCCCTCTACCCCCTTCTACCCCTCTACTACCCTTCTACCCCTCCACCCCTCTTCTACCCCCTTCTACCCCTCTCCTGCCCCTCTTCTACCCCTCTTCTACCCTTCTACCCTTCTTCTACCCCTGTACCCCTCTACTACCCCTCTTCTACCCCTCTACCCCTTCTACCCCTTTTCTACCCCTCTACCCCTCTTCTACCCCTCTACTATCCCTCTTCTATCCCTCTACTATCCCTCTTCTATCCCTCTTCTACCCGTCTTCTACCCCTCTACCCCTATACTACCTCTACCTCACTTCTACCCTTCTACCCCTCTTCAACCCCTCTACTCCTCTTCTACCCACTGTAACTAGCAAAGACACTGTGTCACGGCAGCATTACTCAGCACCACCACAGCATCACTCTGCACCACCACAGCATCACTCAGCGCAACAGCAGCATCACTCAGCGCCACCACAGCATCACTCAGCGCCATCACAGCATCACTCAGCACCACCACAGCATCACTCGGCGCCACCACAGCATCACTCAGCATCACCATAGCATCACTTAGCGCTACCACAGCAACACTAAGTGCCACCACAGCAACACTCAGCGCCACCACAGTATCACTCAGCGCCACCACAGCATCACTCAAGGTCATCACAGCATCACTCAGCACCACCACAGCATCATTCCGCACCACCACAGCATCACTCAAGGTCACCACAGCATCACTCAGCACCACCACAGCATCATTCAGCACTACCACAGCATCAGTCAGCACCACCACAGCATCACTCAGCACCACCACAACATCAGTCAGCACCACCACAGCATCACTCAAGTTCACCACAGCATCACTCAGCACCACCACAGCATCATTCAGCACCACCACAGCATCAGTCAGCACCACCACAGCATCACTCAGCAACACCACAGCATCACTAAGTGCCAACAAAGCATCACTCAACATAACCACAGCATCACTCAGCACCACCACAGCATCACTCAGCACCATCACAGCATCACTCAGGACCACAACAATATCAGTCAGCGCCACAACAGCATCAGTCAGCACCACCACAGCATCAGTCAGCACCACCACAGCATCACTCAAGGTCACCACAGCATCACTCAGCACCACCACAGCATCATTCAGCACCACCACAGCATCAGTCAGCATCACCACAGCATCACTCAGCACTGCCACAGCATCACTAAGCACCTCCACAGCATCAGTCAGGGCCAGCACAGAATCACTCAGTGCCAGCACAGCGCCACTCAGTGCCACCACAGCATCACTCAGGGCCACCACAGCAACACTCAGTACCACCACAGCATCACTCAGCAACACCACAGCATCACTCAGCACCACCACAGCATCAGTCAGCACCACCACAGCATCACTCAAGGTCACCACAGCATCACTCAGCAGCACCACAGCATCATTCAACACCACCACAGCATCAGTCAGCACTACCACAGCATCACTTAGCACTGCCACCGCATCACTCAGGGCCGCCACAGCATCACTAAGCACCTCCACAGCATCAGTCAGGGCCAGCACAGCATCACTCAGTGCCAGCACAGCACCACTTAGCGCCACCACAGCATCACTCAGGGCCACCACAGCATCAGTCAGGGCCAGCACAGCATCACTCAGTGCCAGCACAGTGCCACTCAGCGCCACCACAGCATTACTCAGGGCCACCACAGCAACACTCAGTGTCACCACAGCATCACTCAGCAACACCACAGCATCACTCAGCACCACCAAAGCATTACTCACGGTCAACACAGCATCACTCAACACCAACACAGCATCACTCAGCACCACCACAGCAACACTCAGGGCCACAACAACATCACTCAACACCACATCAGTATCACTGAGCATCATCTTTGCAATAGCACACCACCACATCATCATCACTCGGCAAGACCTAAGTATCATTCAGCATCACCTCAGCATCGTCTCAGCACCAGTCACCACCACCACTACCACCTCAACATAACTCAACACCACCTCAGCCTGCTCTCGGAGTCTGCCATCTGTTGATTCTCCCCTAGCGTCTGGCCGCTGCTAGTGTTATAATACAGGTACTAGTTCACAACCTTCAACCTCCAATTGTTTATGCCCCCTCAAAAAAAAACCTTTATCAAACAACCATTGGAATAGGCAAAAACAAGTTGCCAGCAAAACAAAAATGAGGAAATGTTTTTATTGTATATACATTTTTTAATATGGTTGTTCTGTTGGACATAATGCCTTCTTGGTCATATATAAGGTAACAAAAATGCTTCTGGCACTTTTTTATGACATTCTTTCAGCATGCTGCAC
This sequence comes from Lissotriton helveticus, assembly GCF_964261635.1. NCBI lineage: Eukaryota > Metazoa > Chordata > Amphibia > Caudata > Salamandridae > Lissotriton > Lissotriton helveticus. The sequence continues at coordinate 921,712,076 of NC_136057.1, forward strand.
AGCAGCCACACTTCTCTACAGCACAGCTTAAACACATTGGTAAAGTCAATAGCTCTGCCTATACACTTATAAGGCCCCAAAGGCGAGACCTATTGGCTATGACAATGCTTGTTTATGTTTTAAGGTGAGAAATGGCACTGGTTTGTGGTATTATTCAGCAAGGCAGGGATGATAGGTTTAATAGTTTTTTTATGTTTTAAGTTGAGATATGTGTATGTGAAAGTTGCGGGGGGAATGAATAAGTGTTGCGGTGGAACGCCCACAGTAAAACCCATTACACACCCCTTTCACGCAAAGTGATGCATGAAAAGGGGCAGTATTTACAAGGTCGTGAAAAGCCATGCAGGGTGGCTTTGTGTGGCCTTGTAAATATGGACCAGCACACAGAGCAACCAAAGCATCAAAAAAAGTGATGCTCCGGTGGCCCTAGGGCCTTAAATATACCATTGTGTCTGTGGAGCTGTTTGTACTTGACAATAGAGCAACATGCGAGATAATAGGCATATCAGAACACGAGAAGATGATCAACAATTCGGCATCCCAACAATAAAGGATGAACATTTTGCAATGCGCAACATGTCATCAAGCCATAAATGTAGGCAAGTTACAAGAAACAATTCCAAATGGAAACATAGCAATTCAATAAGAAGTACGTGTCTTGAAAGGCGATATCCCACAACCGTATCTTCTGAGCAATATAACTGCACCAAATAAGGGTTTAGCACCATTGACATGAAATAAACAAAAGGGCAACCAATTCAAAATACATTTCCAGAGTTGTTTAATGTTTTAGGCAAATAATATAAAACTCACAGACAACAGTACATATTCTTGTATCAATTAACCCTGCAGCACAAAATCATAGAAAAACACTCATATATTTACAAAGAACAGCTGAAGAAGCGCTTTATAGTCTATTGAAACAAGACACAATACAATATGTATCAGGGCCACCTCCCAGGGGGAGTCGCAGAGTCTAATAGTCACCAGGGACATGTTACAATAAAAGAATGGGATGAGCTGATTGAACCAGGTATCTGGTCTCACCTCAGGCCCTAGACAGTCTTTGTGGCTATCTGGGCAGCAGATTGGAGGCTTACTCCCAATTAGCTATTGAATTTCTCTACGTTTGGCTTTCAATTGCAAGACAGTGTGGACAATTTTTTTTTTAAACCTACAGAATCGTCTTATTTTAAGTTAAGCCCTAAATTCAAAGGGACTCATTAATTAAAAGTGACGCATCGCTGTGAGAAAACAGCAATGCGTCACTTTACCTTGCGCCCTCCTTGTGACACCAATGATGCGTCATATTTACAGTATGACGCATCATGTCGCAAGGAGTTACAGATACGTATTTCTGACGTATCTGTAACTCAGAAATGATGCATTGCTGAAGTGTATCACAAAAGTGACGCAACTCTAGCAATGGGTCATTACACATGGGCAAGTCCCATGTGAAATGTGCCTGCATCATGGCAGGCGTAAGATATTGACGCTTTTGAATCCTAGAAGTGGCGCAATAAAATCTTGTAGATTTCACTGCGTCACTTCTATGACCCTTTCTTGGGCCGGAACGCCTCTTTGCATATATTATACCTGGCCCAGGTATAATGTGGCGCAAGGGTTTACAAAGAGACGCATTTACCTAGATGCGTCACTTTGTAAATATGGTGCAACAAGGCACATTTTTTACGCCACTGGTGTGTCACAAAAAGGGACACACCGGCGGCGCAAAAGTGACGCAAGGGCTCATAAATAAGCCCCAAAGTAAACAAACATTTAAATATTTTAAAAATGCAGTTTTGCTTCACACTCATTTTTTATTAACTCGTTGTTTTTATTATGAATTGAATTGATGCACGGTCGGAACATGATAAAAAATGTCATGTCTTGGACTACTGCATATCTCTACAATCGTAAGAGCCCAATGGACATAAGAATACATTACTTTTGAGGATTTGCCTCCAGTGAAAAAACTTACAGATGAAAATATGTTAATCTATTACTCTTCTTTTCTACTTATTTTTAGGCCTGGGTAGGACTCTGTAGAATTCTGCAGAGTTACAAAAAATCTCAGCGAGATTCCACGGAATTCCATGAACGTGCGGAAATAGCCACGTCACACTGCTCACGCTGTGATTTAGCACCAGGAGCTCATTTCACAATGAAAAACCAGTGCGAACAGCACCATGCATCGCACCAGGGGGCTCAACTCCCGGAGTTCATTTTGCTGTCGCTGGAATAGATTTTCCACTTTAGTGGCAGCTTTCTGACTGCTCACAATTGCTACCGTTTGTAGCATACAAAAATTATGCAAGGGGATGCTAAATCTCACCGAACGTTCGCAAGCCGTGTGCGAGAATAAACTCCACCATGAGGTGGTTAATGGAATTTGGCCGGAACTCCTCATTACGAGCATAACACAGAGTGGCCAACACTCCACCAATTCCGCCGGCAGAGAAGACTATATTGCCCACCTTGAATAATTTTCACTGTTTTTCTTTCAACACTCAGGCTCCTATTTCAAGTTGTGGAAAAGTCGACCGTGTATTTACCACACCTGTGGCTTTATTATGAGTGTCCTTTATAATACTGCCATGTGTGTCAATTTTCGCTACTGCGCTGATCTGAATTATTAGTTGTGGGGATTTTATCACATTGGGTAAGTACTAGGTATGATACAATCTGCATCTCCATAATGAATTTAAGCAGGTGAAACCTGCCAAAAAAATTCACCTGGGTAAATATGCTGGCTATAAACTGGGACAAAGGCTGTACATTATGCCCCATTTTTCAGGAACAACTAGTAATGGATGATAATTAGACCAGAGTTCACCAAACTAACTATATTTTCATGCACTATCTAACTTCAAATGAAAACTGGGAGTTTGGAGGCTCTTCTTGCGTGAACAAATTTCTTAGCACATTCATGCAGAAAAAATTCAAAGTCATAACCTGGTGGATGATAACTCAAAAACATATGATTTGTTCTTTATTTTACAAAGTAGGATTCGTGAAAAGAGGGCTGTAAAACTCATCTGCCAGGGCGCTTAAAACTGATGGTGCTAACGGCTGTACCTTTACATATAAGGTTCATAGATAGTTAAAAAAAAATCCATGAAATTGAGCAATTTGCCAAAAGCCTTTAGTTTTCCAGGTTATTTCTCCACCTTTTTTCATACCTGGGTGGATCATAATTATGAGGGTCTCATTCCTCCACCCGATTGCTACGGTGTTGAGTATATGATGCCAGAGGGGAAAAAGAGTTTGGTATGGTGAAATCGTGAAATGAAGTGTCATTTTCAATCCAAGTTGAAAGCTTACTATCTGCAGATGTAATGATCATGGGAAAAGGTTGCCATCTCTTCGGAGACATTGTTGTAGAGATGATAAGACAAGAAAAGGTTCTGAGACCCAATACCACCAAGATGACAAAATCAACCCTATTCAACACGTCACACTGACTTCCATGTGTATGTCTATCTAGAAGCACATGTTTTTCAACCTGAAAGCATAGCTCAATTGCCACCCGACCTCTATAACAGTAAACAGAAGTGCTATTCTACCCCCTCTATTCAAAGACTTATGTATGTCTCTGACAAGGAAAACATATTCTTCCAACACGCCTTGCAGGGTGGAGAATACTGTGTGGGCTGTTATATCCTAGATGAGTACGTTTTAATTAACGGCATGCCAAAGACCTTTAAAAATAATGCTTGCTTTTACCATGGTTTTCCCCTCTATTACAAACCCCACAAGTTTTAGAAATTGCTGGGTACCAAATTTTAAGACTTGCACAGGCATATTCTGTTTAAAGGCACAGTATGTTAAAAACTATGGTTTTGTTCTGAGATCCCTCCAAAGCATGAGTGGCTAGATATGTTAACATCAGATACAGAACTCTGGGGCATATTAGCAAGAACCTCGTTAAAATTATCGCTGTTTTAGTGGCAGGAAACTGCAGCTAAAACAGCGATAATGGGCTTGCAGGACATCTAACCTGGGCTTCTATTGGAATTCTATAACGCATATTAGCAAGCCCATTATCGCCGTTTTAGCGGCAGTTTTCTGCTGCTAAAATGGCGATAATTTTAACGAGGTTCTTGCTAATATGCCCCTTTGATCCTTCAATAAGAGCAATGAGTTACCAGAACCTTTGGAGCCCCGCGACACCCTACTGGGTGGGGGGGTCGTACAAACACTATAAAGTTCTACAGGTCCATGGGAAAGGGTGAGTGTAGGAAAATAGGATCTGCTTTCATGGTTACAACTAGTTTTTGCTGGTGTTATTCTGTTTTATGACTAGTCTGGCTGGGATCCTGCTAATCAGGACCCCAGTCACTGTGCTTACTCCCTACATTTGACAGTGGTCAGTTCTTTTGTACCTTCTCAATTGGCTAATGGGGTATCCTTCTATGTCCCTCGAAAACATACTGAGGTGTCCAGGTCATTGGTACACCAGAGGTCTCCCCTGGGTATATTGTACCACTCAGGGGAGTCGACTTACATTATAACTACAGGCCTGCCATTGCAGTCTATGTGAGTTGGTGCTTGCACCTCTCACAGCAGATATAATTTTCCTTATATCTGAGGTCACTTCACTTAAAACCTATAAGTCACCCCTGTGGCAGGCTCTTCAGTCCTGAGGGCAGGGTGCTTGGTTATAAGTGTGAGGGTGCCCCTACATGAGCCGGACTCCCCTACAAACCCTGGAGTTGATTCTCCAGGCTTTGTGAGTGCGATCAGCCATTTAATACATATAGTGGACATCCCGTCATTTACAAAATGTCGAACTATATATTGGCTACACCAAAATCAAACATGTTGAAATACTACCCCAACATTGATTCCAGTGTTGGATGTAGGATCCCAAGAACTGGGGGGGTCCTCTAGGGTGCCCCCCTGTATTTCTGGTACCACCTTTCACGGTCCAACAGCAAGCCAGTGCTGCTGTCGGCCACATACCTTTCTGCTACGCCGGTTGAGCTGAGCTCGAGCAGAGGAAGATAAAATAATAGCTTTCAAGTCACTGGGAGGTGTGACTGACCACCTGCCAGACCGGACGTAGTGTATTGGAATTGGGTGAGGGCATGTGCCAGCACCACCAGACTGCTTTGAAGGGCGCATTTGGTGCCCTTCTTGCATACTCCAGTTTGAGCCAGTTCAGGAAGCCCTTGGCTTCTGGTCTGGCGGGAAACTGGACAAAGGACATGGGAGCATCCTCTGTCCTGCCTCTCTTCTGAGAGGGACCCCATAATCGTTCCAACACTTTCTCTAGGGTACTTAAGGGCTTCCCTGTGGGTGCTCTTCATATTCACCGTGGGACAAGAATGAAGCTTGAAACCACTTCAACTTCGATCATCTGGGCACCTGGACTTTGCCTGGAAACGAGACTGTATCAAGGAAGACTTTTGCTGCTACTGGTCTCACTGTTCTACAAGTCTTCTTAATCATCTGTGCCTGTGCTTCTTCCAGTTTCCCCTCCAGGCCTGTGGGCATCAAGGACACCCAAAGTAATCTCCCTCGGAGTGAAGGAGTCACTCCCCCGCATTTGCAGGCACCACAACAAAGCTGACTGGTCTGCTGCTCCTCATGTCCCACGGTCTTCGAAAGGCTCAGCAACACAGTTGGTGGTTCTGCAACTCCTTTGAGGCTTAACCTGTTCTCTCAGTAAGTTTGAGGCCAGTATCCCTAGTCAGAACCACTGGAACAGAACCCCTGAGAACCGTGTTGACTTGACATTGCCAAGGCCTGTTGACTCTGTACTCCAGAGATCTTCAAGCTACAAGAAGCACCAGCCTCCAGCATCTTTTCCTACCAAGATCTTTGTCCTCACCACATCCTCTGCCTCAATAGCCTGCATCTTTGGTGAGCTGCTCGAAGTCCTCATGCAACTCCTGTGCCTTTGACCCATGGGTCCACTTGAGGGTCTTCTTTGGCTTTAGTGGTCTCCTCTACTTGGTTGGGTTGTGCTCTGAATCTTCTGAAATTGATGAGTCCCTTTGAGCTTGCTAGTCCCAATGTTGCTCTTTTGTCCTTCACCACGTCTGTTACTGCTGCAAAACCTTTATGGTGCTCCTGCCGGACACTAACTCCCTGGTTCTTAACTTCCAATGTGGGACAACTTATCAATGGCCCCTGGTGTTCCACAGCATCGCCTGGTCCTCACAGCTGCAGCGACAATGTCACAGTCATCACTCCAGCATCTTCCATCATCAGATGTCATTGCTCTTCTGTGCCTCTGGTCACCTGCGAGTGGCATAGATGCTGTCCCTTTACTTGCAGGCACTTCTCTTCAAGAATCCACCGTCGGATTTCACCAGACTCTTTCACCTTCTTTACCGGCGACATCTTTCCTAAAATCCTCCATTGTGGTCTACAGTGGTTTCCAGCGTCACTTCACACCTGTGCACCCGGCTTCTTTGGTGTAGGTATCCTGTTTCCTGGGGTAGCCATGGGTGGAGTGACTCTCTAACCTTCTGTCTTCCACAGGGTTTCTTCAGGGTCCACTGGGAAGGGTCCTTCTTATTTTAAACTGCAACCACGACTTTCCCGTTGACTTGTATTGAGTACATGGCTGTGTTTCTACTCTGCACACAGCCTCTGTGGGGTCATGGGTACTTACCTCTGGTGAGTCCTTGTGTCCCCAGCTCTTCTGAGTCTCCTGGTCCAAGTTCCGACATTGGTAACAGCTCGCATTCCACTAAATATGGTTTGGTCTCCCCCTGGAGACCACTGACTATTGTGCTTACTTACCTCTTGCAATTGAAGTATTCTTGTATATTTGTGTTGATATCTCCAGGTAGGAAATATACCAATGCGTTACTGAGTGTTGTGTAATAAATAGATCTATTTTTATAACTACACTATGTGGCTCTTTTTCTTTTAAACTACACTACATGATTGGATCTGCTAAAACAAGCTGCTTAACACTCCTTCTGGACTAAGCCTGAAGGCTGCTCTCCACAGCTACCGCTTAGAGAGCTTTCTATGGTTGTCTAAGAGCACTAAAAATCACCATCAGGGTTGTCTGGATTAGTACAGGGCGCTACTTTTAAATAAGTGTTCAACATATACCAAGCCAGCCTCCTACAGTGAGAAAATACATTACTACGAATTCACAAGTCTGTATCCATTTGAGAATAAGATGAAGTTATGCCCCTTAGGTCACCACAGCTTCATAAAGAGACAGTGAAGCCATAGACAAATACATTTGGTTAGTTAAATATCAAGTCTACCCACCCGTAGGCTTTACTTCCCCGTACTACCATACACAGTTGATGGTAAGCAAGTGTTCCCCCTGTGTCAAACTTGCGCTGAAAATAAAGAGACTAGCGAGTGCAGACACACTGATGAGCAAAGGGTGCTCACCGGGACCTGGTGTAGCATTGAGCTACAGGCAGCCCCAGAGAAAGGATACCAACTTGGAAAAATACACACAATTATGCACTTTGAGAGGACTACATCCTGACTCTTTTCTGAGTTTATTAACTTTTTCTAAGAGACAAGCAAGAGGCATTGGGGTTTCCAGAATGGTGCATTAATGAAGCCTCAAAGCAAAAATACATCAATAAGTACTATCCTCATGAGGATATATGCTTGAGACCAGAGTTCATCTAAATCAACCCCGCCAAATGACAGCTAGCTAAGCACTGCACACAATTCCTTATGGGGAAAATTCACACAAAGTACAAACTTGTCAAACACGACCATCATCATATATATTGACAAACTGTTTAAATATTTTATTCTGCTATGTTACAAGGTGTCCAGCTGCGAGTTTGTCAATGACAGGACTGCAGTGCTGTGTTGGAAATACACTAGTATCCCACAACTTGTAACAATATAAACATCTATTCAACAATAAGAGAGTTAGGGAGAATGTGGATACACTCTTAGTCCCCGGTTATACTTGGTTCAACAAAGTAAGAGTGTCCGAATTAGGTTCCTAGTGACAATAGGAGCAGGAAAAAGGAAAAGAAAATACAAAGCCCAAATCAGGTTTGCATAAAAAGCCCTCACTCACCAACCTGGTTGGTGACATGCTTCATCATCGGGCCCCACTGGGAGAGGCCGAATGCCTCCCCAGTGTGCTTCAACGCCAGAATTACTGCGGAGCAGGTTTTTGTGAATTGGGGAAGTGAGTGGTATTGGTGATAGTAAAAGTTAAAATGTCTGAATTGGATCAAAAAAAGAGTTTAATGTTTGACCAATTGGACATGTTAAAAGCAAGGTGTGGAAAAATAGGCCACATTTATTGTTTGGTTATTTCCAATATCTTATAGGTGGGTCAACATGTTTCTGCCTTTAAACTGTGTTAATTTACCAGGCATTCGTCAGGACCTTGAGTGGACTAAACCCTGGCGGTATGGGCGCGTTAAGGCCCACCCTTCCCTAGGGACGTGAAAGTGAAAAGGATGTAAAAACGTGCATTTAGAAGGAAAAGATTCCCCCACAGGTACTCCCAATTTGAGAGACCTCAAATGTAGTCTAATGCACCTGTAGAAAAAAGTGACAAAGACATACATATAGGAGACAGAACAAACAATTAAAAATTATTCTAGGCTCACAAGTATATCTACAGTGATCTGCTTGTTGTCAAGCTCCGGTGCTCCAGTTGTCATCAAGGCACTAATGGATGGTGATTTAACAATATTGTTAGCACCATACCAAGTCCTGGAGGAAGTTACAAGCGCCAGGGGGTGTCCGGTTGACTAGTGATAATGTATACAGCGGTATTCACATACTAGCTAACCCTTACACAAAGATAGGCGCGTGTGGAGAAGGATCAATGGACCAAAAAGGCCAGTGACCCCACCTGAAGAAAGGATCAAAATCAGGGATAAAAATGTCTCACTTGTATGGTGAGAAGACTGCACACCATGGATCTTGGGAGGGGGGTGGTGACGTATTCGGCACACCCTTGGGGATTAAAAATACAAAGAATCAGAGATAATTCATGCAGGCGGTACTTAGCTCGATTTAGTAGATCGGTGGGGCTGATGTAATGGACTTACGCCCTCGACGCCAGGCACCCGCTGGAAACCTGCTGTTACCCTCTCAAACCGGATCCCGAAGAGGGCTTCGGTAGCGCTGTATAAGAGGGAGGCTGGTTTCGCGCTGTGGTTCCGGGGTGGGCGTGGCCCATGTGACCAGTTGGGCATGGATGGTATGAGTGGCCAATGAAAATGCACGTAGTTACTGTGCATCAGAAAACAACTAGACTGGGTTATGACCGGCGTGCTGGAGCAGCCGTGGGAGAGCGCTCTGAACGGACGGAAAGAACGGTCTATGTGGATAGCTAGACCGGGACTGAGGCGCGGTGTACGCTCGTGGCGCAAGTAATGACAAGCTAAGGGACTTCAATTAACGACACGAAGCACGTGTGATTCAGTTACACGCTAGTGTGTGTATATTGTACAGAGGACGTATTGGCAACTTTATGCTATGCGAGTGTAATTCAGAATCTGGGAAAGCTTGTGCCAGTAATGCAGTTGGCACAGTGAGCTGAGCAGGTTAAAAGTAAGTTAAAAGTAAGCGTGGAACGGATAGATAATAATAAACAGATAAATAGAATGTTGTCATTATCTACCTAAATTATATCTGGGTAATTCCATGAAGCCTCTCTTATTACACTTATCTATAGCATGCAGAATGCGTGCTGTAGCAGTGGCATTGTTAGATTGATCAGACAGTTGCATTACAGTGTCAAATAGGTTCAGTAGGGGGGTCATCATTTCAGGATTGAACCCCAGGGGATGTCATCATTCAGGTCTTTGATATGGGTTCCCAGATGGTACACCCATCTTTGCTCCTTCTCAAAGAGTTTCTGAGAAATATTCCTGCCCCCACTGATCTGCTCGATTACAGTCCACTTAAGGTCATTGGTGGTATGGTTTGACTGTAGGAAGTGCTCGTTCATTTTGGTGGTTATTTTCCGGCATCTGATATTGCTCCTGTGCTCGCAGATTCTTTGTTTGACCCTACGGGTGGTCATTCAAATATATCGTAATGCACAAGGGCATGTGATCAAGTAGATGACGTTGGTGGAATTACAGTTAGTATGGACTCTTTGGGTCCATACTTTTCCTTGTTCCAGGGCCAGTTGTTTGGATGCGGTAGTTAAATGGCAGACGCTGCAATCAGAGCAGGGAAAATGGCCCACAATTTTGGGCATGCCCCAAGTGGCTGTAATGGTACGTATATCAGATGATGCGACTTCTTTTGGTCGCGCGTGGACTAAGGATTCTTTTAGGCTCCGTCCTTTCTTAAACGAGAAGAGGGGTTTCTCCCAAGTTTAAAGTTTGAATGCTGCTCTCCACAGCTACCGCATAGAGAGCTTTCTATGGTTGTCTAAGAGCACTAAAAATCACCATCAGGGTTGTCTGGATTAGTACAGGGTGCTACTTTTAAATAAGTGTTCACAATATACCAAGCCACCCTCCTACAGTGAGAAAATACATTACTACGAATTCATAAGTCTGTATCCATTTGTGAACAAGATGAAGTTATGCCCCTTAGGTCACCACAGCTTCATAAAGAGACAGTACAGCCATAGACAAATACATTTGGTTAGTTAAATATCAAGTCTACCCACCCGTAGGCTTTACTTCCCCGTACTACCATACACAGTTGATGGTAAGCTAATGTTCCCCTTGTGTCAAACTTGCGCTGAAAATAAAGAGACTAGCGAGTGCAGACACACTGATGAGCAAAGGGTGCTCACCGGGACCTGGTGTAGCATTGAGATACAGGCAGCCCCAGAGAAAGGATACCGACTTGGAAAAATACACACAATTATGCACTTTGAGAGGACCTCATCCTGACTCTTTTCTGAGTTTATTAACTTATTTCTAAGAGACAAGCAAGAGGCATTGGGGTTTCCAGAATGGTGCATTAATGAGGCCTCAAAGCAAAAATACATCAATAAGTACTATCCTCATGAGGGTATATGCTTGAGACCAGAGTTCATCTAAGTCAACCCCGCCAAACGACAGCTAGCTAAGCACTGCACACAATTCCTTATGGGGAAAATTCGCACAAAGTACAAACTTGTCAAACACGGCCATCATCATATATATTGACAAACTGTTTAAATATTTTATTCTGCTATGTTACAAGGTGTCCAGCTGCGAGTTTATCAATGACAGGACTGCAGTGATGTGTTGGAAATACACTAGTATCCCACAACTTCTAACAATATAAACATCTTCATATCCTGTGTCACAACCGCTCGCGCTCGTTTAGAGCTTTACAATGTGATGGAACAACTTCCGGAACTGTGTCTGTATCATAATACTGACTCTGTTATTTTTGTGAGCAAATTAGGGGATGAATATCACCCAACTCGGTGATTATTCAGGCAATTTGACCAGAAAAGGATGAGTACACAGTCGAGTTCAGGCCATCTGGACTCAAAACCTATTCCTACAAAACTTCTAACAATGCAGTATGTATAAAATTCAAAGGCTTCACTTTAATGTTAACACCACATTCAAAATCAATTTTGACAGGATAAAGGATCTGGTGAATGAATACTTTACTTCGAGTGACTGTGAAAATGATAAAACAATTGCTGTAAAACAACCTAGCATAGTCTGGCCCAAAAAACTGTGGGAAATTACAAACCAGGCATTGCATAAAACCTTGAGCGTACTGTTTGATAAAAGGGTCCCAACTGAAGGCTACAAAACCTTACCATATAGTTATTAAAAGTGCATTAGAGTCTTGCAACCCCAATTATGGGCACCTGGTTGCAGCACCTGTTCTCCTGCATTTTAGCAAGGCCCTCAAATTGTACCAAAAGCTATTTTATAAATAAACTATTAGAAAATGCTCCCAGTGTTTTATCCCAAACCCCTAACAATATTGTTTGGCTTTATTCATGATGGAATGATCTTTATATGGAACTGTCCTTAAGGTTCCCACCCATCAAATTTATAGAAGGCATACCGATTAATCTCAAGGACAATGCATTGTTACCTACATGCCTTGTAAACATGGTGATTGTAGACGATCTTATGAGTGAAGTTGGGGATCACCCTGAGTTAGAGAAAGCTTTCACTCAATATTCACACCATCGTAATTTAATTATATGTTACATCATGCAGAACTTGTTTTACAAGGGTAGGAGCAGTCGTTCTATGGCTCTAAATGCCTCATACCTAGTTTTATTTAAAACCGCAGTGACAAACAACAGATATCCATTACAGCTAAACAGGTGTATCTCGGAAACACACCATTTTTCTTGGAAGCCTTTAACAACGCTGCCAAGAAAACCGCACGGTTACTTACTGGTAGATTTAAAACACAATACTCTAGAAGACTACAGACTATGTGCTGGTATTTTCCCACCCGATTCCTCATCACTTACACACTTAAAACCAAGCCCAAAGCCTAAAAAAGAATTGTTAAAGAGGCGCATGTAACATTTGCAATCTCTAGATCTTATAATACCCGGTATCGACCATGTTGGTGCATCTATGCTGTAATATAGTCCTCCTAAAATTACTAATCACAGCTAACCCCTTGCAAAGCAAGGCCATCCTGTGTGTGGATTGGGCCGATTTAGTGACTGCCATTTCAGAACTCCCCCCAAACAACCTAAAAGGTAATGTCCCTATATCAGAGCGCCAGTTCTGTGTTGTGAAGAAGCGCCACCTTATCAAAAATCTCAGTAATAAAAGGGCTTCCCTCATTTTTAAGAAACTGGCAAAGTAGTTGGAAGGTTTTATAGGTTTTTTGTTGGGCATAGCTCTACCGCTAATTAGCAGCCTCCTAACTGGGAACTGAAGGCGTAAGCCCAAAAGATGTAGTTGGTACCACGGCAGCAGCTGTAACATTTGAGGACGTTTATGGGCGACACTTTGGATATCAGAACTTGGATCAGAACTTGGATGCCTACATTAAAGACATTTTGAATTGTACTGATTTAAAACCTTACAACAGAGCAGGTCTTTACTCCGGCGCTTTTCAAAACGTGTACAAATATTGCAAGCAGGCGAATGCTGAGAATATATGCCCCTGACTCTGAAGAGCCTCCACCACTCCCTTCAACGCTTCAAGAACCACCACCATCCTCAGACATCATTGTTGAAGAACTTTGAAAAAGTAGAAGTCAAAGGTACAGTGGGACCACGCAAATGTTGCCAAGTAAAAGGTCAGCTTCTAAAGATCTGTCCTCATGGAATGAGAGAGACATTTACTCTACAAAGGTCAACCGGTTGTTGGATCCCACATGTATGACCTAGTCAAAGATCTTATGCTCTGCAAAACACTAGTACTCCAGAAAGCGCGTAGCGGTTGGAAACAGTTTCTGTGAGCCTCAGCAGAACTCAACATTCCTTCAACGATCATTGGTTATGTTGAACATAGGTGGCTACTTAAAAGTTTGAAAGATCCAACTTACAGCCCCCCCACGTACTCCAACACCTGTTATTTTTAACCTCCTCCTTTAGATACCAACATCCCCTTTCATTCCCCGGCTATCCTCCGCATGGAGTACTGAGACTCTGCCTTTGCAACCTAAAAAAGTGACATTGTCCAAAATGAACAGATGTCTAAATGTCAGTCTGACTTTTGAACCAATGTATATTTGGTGCCTGTGTTTTTGTGTATAGCTTTGCCATAGATAACATTTGTTTTTCTTCTTTTATTTCTAAAGTAAGGTTATCAACGTGGTGCTTTTACCATAAAAAAACTTTTGTAAATAAACCTTTTAACTTTTTCAAAGTGTTTCTGTCATCTTTAAAGATAGTAAGCCTGCATTCAAGATTTTTATTCTTTTATCTTAGACAGTCACCATTACACATAAGAGGGGTTACATGGCCTTACACTTTTGCATATTCTGTTTTAACAATGCTTGAAGTAGACCTAGAGTTTTCTTTCATATATTTCATAACATTACTGTCATTGTTAACTAGGTTGTTCGAATATAGATTTAAACAAATTCTAAATATCATATCCTCTAAAGAATTACTAATAAATATATACACTGCTCATCTCATGTGATGGTGAGAGAATCCTGTACCTGTATTTTGTGATATTCCACCTTCATAGCAGCTTTTTTTTCATACTTGAATATAGGTTTTATATTGATGCTATGCTCGGGGAAAGCGGTTGAGGGTTCAAACACTGTAACCTTATCTTCATCTAAAAACTGGGTCTCCCAGTGAGTTCCTTCCATGTAGTGCAGATATGTGTTAAAGATGAGCGTGCAGGTCCTTTCGAATGTTGCTTGGAAAAATACCTTAAAAGTATTTCTTAGTGTATTTATGGCGGCTTAAGAAATCCCGAATCTGAACAGTGTCCATTTTACAATATTTTACAGCTAGTCAAACAAAATCTGAAGGCCGTTTTTTTATCTGAATGACGTTGTTGAATGGAGAGGTTACAACCATATTTATCTTCGCAGTCAAAGGCTGTCTAAAATGTATTTCTGCCGTTAGATTTTACTTTTTTATCAAGCTGTAGTGGTCACTGTCTTTCAAGTCAGGGGTCAGAAAGTAAATAGCGTGTAGCCTTCCCCATATCCATCTCTTGACACAATGACTCCAGAGACCTGCAGGTCCTTCATGGATATCAAAACTAAGCCCAGATATTCCCTGATAAAATTAGCATCTCCAAAGCTGGGTAGGGTCTCAGTTGATTAGTCTGGTACCAGATGGGATGCAGAATATCTTAAGAGCTACTCTTTCAATGATGTACTTCGCATTTGATAGATGTAAACCTTCTGCGTGAGCCAGTCTGACATTTGGGGACACTCACTCTCTTTACAAACAAACTAGCAAGCAGTATGACCAGTTTATACTGTTCTGCATCCCCGCTGATGAGACAGAATTAGTCCTTGTTGCAGTTAGGTTTGATCTTAATATCAATACAGTTGATGAGCAGTTTATCTTGGAAGAAAAGGGCTGAAATATACGCCTGAGGAGGTCAACGTGTCTACTGCCAGCGGCAAAGCTTGCTTTTTCTACAAAACCTTGATTGTCACCATCCAGCTGCTTAATTTCAAAATATGCATAAGTATCCTTGTAGAAGAGCCATGCTGAAAGCTGTGTGTCCAAGGCATTGCTGCTGTAATTTAGAATACTCTTGATGTAGTCTCTCTAGGCGTACATGTTATCACTTTGAGTGATGAGTCGATCGCCAAGGGTAATGTCCACCTAATTAAACATAGTAACGATGCAATAAGCGATCATCACCACTTTAGTGGCGGCCGGTATGTTGACACCATCCGCTTCTACGATTTTACAAACAAGATGCAGCGGAGTATTGTTGGACCCTGACACAAAAAACTCTATCGGCCCCAACTGCCTCAAAGCAGCTAGAGGCGATACTTCCATGAAAAGAGAGCTTTCGATAGTGGTTTGAGTGGGCTTTAGAGAAAACAAGTCTAACTCTGATTTGGCACATTCTCCCGTTGCGCAATGTACAAAGGCCATGTTTCAGGTTGTTGAGTTTAGAAAAATATTTACAGTAGCGGGTGTTCTCTTGTTCTTCGAGACTCTCTTCCACCTTATAGATCTTTGTAGTGCTTTTTGAAGAACGTCTCCTTTTTTGAAGGGACCTGGCAGGCGCCTATGCCTCGGAAATATTTGCTTCCTTGTGCTTGGCCTGTACACAAGTTTTGCTGCTTCTTGGGATTGTTTGTTCATGCGTTCGGTGACAGCAGAATTCACAGTTCCCACCACATCCTGGGCAATGTTCGAGGCAACTGCTTTAATGTGGGGTTTTTAAATTTCATAGCCTCTTCTCAAGAAAGGCAAAGCTCTTCTAAACAAATTACGGAAAAAACCTCCAAGTCCTGCCCTGTATATTACAAAGGCCCATTGAAAGAAGGGTGGCCCTATCTGATCTGGTGTCTATAATAGTCCCAGTACAAAAGAGGGTCGCCGTATGTTTTCATGATCACCATGATGACTTCTTAATATGTGTTGTCGTGTAGCGCCCTTAAATGAAGCAATAACTTCGTGGTATTTTAAGGACATCGACTCAAAGATCATGACCGACATAGTGTCAAAATGTTTTTTAGAAATTGCTACGTAGTCAGGTTTGATATATTGAATATTAATCACTGTGCTATTTCCCCCTTCACCTAGACACATCTCAGCAATGGTGAATTAGTAGAAGTAGTCCAGGTCATCTGCGGCTCTACAATGCCACTATACACGTAGAGTGTATAGAACCCTCCTTTAGTATCGGGGCACGTAGGGTCCGACTCAACCTGGCTTTTTATATGTTGTACTGTGACTAAAACCCTTCTAAATTTACCCGTACTGCTAAACTCTGTATCAGGATTTAGAGCTTTAAGAAACACCTTCTTTCCGACGTTATCTTATACTAGCTGAATATTCAAAAACATGTCCATGCTGGCTATAGATTTGTTGATGGCCTCAACATCCGCTGAGACGCTGGAGTAACAGCCGTGTGGAAAGCCAGTGTGGATGTTCTGGGGGTCCTGATCACGCTTTAAAGTAAATTTGGCCTCGAGCATTGTAACTGTATTCAATGTTCTTGGGTAGTGGATTTCGGTTAGGACTAGCTCCCAGGCCCCTTTTAGGTCCACAGGACTAGCCAGTTTCACAGTGGAAATAGAAATGGGACTGTCGGAGAACATGCCCGTCGACATTGGATGGTAAGGTGATATAAAATTAGGTTGTCTCCATATTGTTGAATTCAATGACTCATCCCCATTCCCCCCTCCCCCATATTCACACAAGCTTCAGGGAGCTGGCCAGCACCCAACTGTTACAGTTTCTGGGCCACCCCCTCCATTTTACAAAGGCCTGTCTGTTGACCCAGTACCTTTACATCTCAGAATCTTGTAAACCATGTACACTCGGTGTGGATCATCCGGTACCTTTTATAACTCTTCGTTGTACAAGGCACCATTCCACCATCGTAGTCCTTTAAACTGTAAATATAAATACCTTCTTTAAGCTCTACGTGCTCCAATATAAATATTTTGTTGCTAAAAGTCGTCTGGTAGCCCTTCGTAAAGACCCCTTTCAATTTTGAAACCATAACATGATCACCTTCTTTTAAAAGAGGTTTCTTTACTTTGCCAGGGAAACAGCTCCTGTATACTGTTTTCCACACCACTAAGGAATTGTTGGTTGTTACCTCAATGGGAGACATTTTGATGGTTCTGTGATAACTGGAATTATAAACATATAAAACTGCCTGTAGAACATCGACATATCAGTAGGTGTTGTAGTCTGTGAAATATTTTAAGGGTGGGCGGAGCTAGCATAGTGCCTCTACGCGGAACCCCACGGAGTTTGAAAAAACTCAGTGGAGCTCCGCTCCCTCCCCCGCGCAAGATGTTCAATGTAGGGTTTTTTCATTGAAGAAGGACATGAGGAGCAGGAAGGAGAGCGGCCAGGCAGGGGAGGCAGCAGCCACGCAGGTAGGTGCCTTCTTTTTCAAATTTCAAATAATTTGGGAGGGGGGGGGCTGGCTCCACTCCGCCACGGAGTCGGAGTTTTGCCTACCTCCGTGTTCACTACGAAACGCAGAGTAGGCAAATCTCCACAAATTCCGCTGGCTGAGAGTAGTTATCAATATTTCCACATCTTAGATTTTAAAGTTCTGTTAAAACACTCTATACAGCAGCTTTTACCTTTGTGTGCATTACAAAATGATGAACAGTGTGTTGTTTTAATAATTTCTGAAACAAATTGTTAAACAATAATTTTTCAGTGTCTGTTTGCAGTTTTTGAGGGGTTTGCCCTTTCCTGAAGATGCCATTAAAGGCAGTGGTGACGCTGGTATCCCTTTTACACTTATCGCTTCTGCAAATGCGTAGTTGGCCAAAACATCTATTACTGTTAATATATATCAAGCTCCATAATTATGCTTGGCTAGATCTTGAAGACGGATTATGCCAGCCTCCCACTGATACCTTAGCTATGGATTAACAATGTTTGGTCTACCCTTAAAATGCTTCCTGGATTGCTTGTGAGGTAAATACGCCTCTTCCCAAGATAACAAGGTATTCACCTGTGCTCTGTTTACCGGCTCATTTTCAACTACAGCCCATCTAAACAGAGCTTCAGCACTTCCAACCCCGCTTGTACCGTAATAAAGCTTCCTTAACCCGTCCCTGAAATGTCATCAGCCCCTGCATCCAATGAAATGAAAGACAATGGTATTGTGTAAGGGCATTTTATTAAAACCAAAGAATATTACCAACACATAAACAGGCCTTACTTTAGTTTCATGTTACACATCTCGTCATAGTTGGTGGATAATTTTCAGATTTTTCACTATGTATACATAATATGGCACATGCTACATACATTACTTGGGGCCCAGCATATAATTTGCATCAGCTTCACAAGTTTTGATATTTTTACAGCTATAAACTCAACAGGACTTCCCACTCACCGCTACTGTAACTTTGTACACTCAGGTTTCTGGTGGCATTCAAAAGATTGTCGTACAATACAGAACCTTTATTTCTGAATCTTTGGTAAGAAGCTCCAAGGCGACATGCTAACTTGTCATCAGTGATAGTATAAACTCCATCATATGGCATTTGTACACACTCCAATATTCATTATTTATAGGTAGCCACGCATTGATACACCAGTTCGCTGTGCACGTTGGACTATCATATTGCATCTCTGAGAGCATCTCACCAAGCTTCAGATGGCGCACCGTTTCAGGTTGTATTTCAGCTATTCTCTCTTTAAGCAGCACATATACCAATCATACATACATATCCTTGACGTTACTCAGAAGCATCTTGCGCACTGACATTCTGATGCTTATCCTAAAAGTGAGTAAGTATGCAAGGGGGACTCATCATTTTTTAATACTGTTCGCGTGGGGCTAAAGAGCCAACTCACCTATTTTTAAAATAAATATTGCCCATATGTCTTTCTATAGGCCTTTCTGCCATGCTTCTAGCAAACTAGATACACAAACCTTGCATACAACAAAGTTTTGAGCTTAGCTTGATTGAGCATTGGATCTCTTCGAGAGTGGTCAACAACACCATGATCATATCAGGGTGGAAATTTTTCTTTTTCTTGGATAAACCATACACCAACCTGTCGTATCGCCTTGCCTGACCCTGATGTTGAGACAGGGCAGGTGGAGGCGGAAGGGGCGGGGACAAGAGGGAAGAAGGAAAGAGCAGTAGAGTTGTGGACAGGGAGAATAAAGGAAGCACAAGAAAGCAGCTCCGGAGTCCAAATCGTTACTGGGGATTAACAGGGCCTCTACACTGGCGATGATGGTGGGATTCTGTCCACCCACTGCTGCTGCCCCCCTGCTGTGATCGTGCAGCCAGAGAACAACCTCCTCAGAGCGCCGGAACGAAAAAGAGCGCGAAAACGCAATTGAAATCGCGAAGAGAGGTGAGCGCTGTGTGAGCGCCATCCCTGGAGGACTGGAGCTGCCAGAGGGTGAGTCCAAATCTAAAGGATTGACTACCCTTGAAGAAATAGGCTAATAAGAAACTGGAACCACTGTAAAGACAGAGACTCATGTCCTTTTTGGCGGCCATCTTGAAGTCTGGCACCATACATAGAACTACATTGGCAGTTACCTGGCGGCCATTTTGAAGTCAGGTAATCTCCAAAAATACCTTCAAAATCACCAGAATCTCAGCAAATAAAGCACTGCCTGCCCTGGAAAGCCTGTACCCGAGCCCAGAATGTCAGTACAACCTGACACTTCACAAAACAGCAGCCATGGGATCAGCCATACAACCCCAGCAACCACACTGATGCTACTGGGAGTGTCGTATCTGCGTCCGCCAGAACCGTTGGAGCTGGCATCAGGGAACAGCATGGGGCCCAAATGGAAGAGTTGGGCTGAGGATTTTGAGGACTTTATGATAGGGTCTCAAGTACAAGACCCCAAGCAGAAGCTGATAGCGCTGCGAAACCTGATAGGGAAGGACATTGCACAAATCATCAAAGAATTGCCTGCCGCCAGCGCCACGTCATATGACGACGTGAAAGGAGCTCAAGATTGGAAGTTTCTGCACAAGCGAAACTTGGACTATGAGCGGTACACGTTCAACCTTGCGTCGCAAGAAAAAGATGAACAGATGTGCGACTTCATTGCTCGCATTCGACGCCTAGCCCGATATTGCGAATTCGACACATTCAACACCGAAGACGCGCTGCGGCTACGCATAATTGCAGGATGCCAGTCAGAATCATTACGCCGCCGGTTGTTAAAAAAACTCTACACACTTGAAGAAATAGAGAAACTAACTTGCATAAACGATCAAGCGGAAGACCCGCTAAGAAGATGGAAGTCAATAAGCCTGAGAAAAGGGGGCAAGTATTCCGAATGCAGTCCCACACCGACTCGAAGCGCCGGTCGGATCACCGCAAGTCAG
The DNA here is from genome assembly GCF_964261635.1 of Lissotriton helveticus. NCBI lineage: Eukaryota > Metazoa > Chordata > Amphibia > Caudata > Salamandridae > Lissotriton > Lissotriton helveticus. The sequence goes on from NC_136057.1 coordinate 921,732,438, forward strand.
GAAGATCCACGCAGACCTCCCGGGGAACGTCTTCGCGAAATGGACCTCGAGGCAGTCGGACAAACAGACCAGCCTCGAAAGGCTACAGGTGCGGACAAGACTACCCCCACGCAGGACAGTGCCCTGCCATCGGACAACAGTGCCACCGCTGTGGTAGAGAAAACCACTTCGAAGCAACCTGTCAAACACGAAGATCAGAGATAAGGACAACCAATTCAAACTCAGACACTCGTCACCAAGCCAGAGCGGTGAAGGGAAGAGGAAGCCGTTCATCTAGCTCGTCGAGGTCGAGCGTCCAATCAGCCAGCTCATATAGATCCCAGAGGTCAATATCCCGGGAATCATCGTCTCCCACGCCTGTTTCACAGGACAGTGATGAATACATATGCATGGTGTCAGATCCTGACAGACTCAAAAAATATCCGAAACTGGACATTCAAATAGGGAATCATCCTGCCAAGTTTGTACTAGACTCAGGAGCGTCCCTGAACTATATCTGCGCCCTGGAATATCAAAGCATGAAACCCCGACCGAAACTGGAACCAACAGCTGTTCGAGTCTATACTTGGATGTCCAGGAAACCGCTACCGTGCCTGGGACGGTTCAGCATGACCCTAGCTTATAAAGACCAACAGATTCAAGCCTACATCCATGTGGTCGAAGGTCCAGACGCAGCGGATTGTCTTCTCAGTCTGCCGACGGCAGAACGCCTCAAGCTTGTCGAACTTCTGTTCATGGTAGATGATTCTTCAGACATCGTCAGCAAGTTCCAGAACCTCTTCAAGGGTCTCGGGAAACTAAACCAGTTCAAAGTCAAGCTACATATCGACAAACGAGTGTGACCTATAGCACAACACCGCAGGAAGGTACCGTTCCATCTGCAACAAGCAGTGGATGACGAACTACAAGATCTGTTGAGGACGGATATCATTGAACAGTACACAGGGCCCACTCCATGGGTATCACCCCTAGTAGTAGTGCCCCAGAAAGGACAAGACAATAAGGTGCGCCTGTGTGTGGACATGCGCGCACCAAATACAGCCATTGAAAGAGAGCGACATCCTGGGCCTCATATTAGCGATATGATTGCACGCCTCAATGGAGCGACCTTCTTCTCGAAGATGGATCTCAATAAGGGGGTATACAACGTTTACAACGCAACTTTTACAACGCACTACCATTACAACAAAACTTTTACAACGCAAAAACTATTACAACGCATACATTTACAACGCATGCTTTTACAACGCAGATACTTTTACAACGCATACCATTACAACGTAAGTATTGGTAAGTATATAATTATATTTAAAATGTTATATGTTTGGTTTTTTGGGTAAAGTGGTATTTTTAGGGTTCAGGGTCAGTTTTGAGTTTTTGGGTAAAGGGGTATTTTTAGGGTTCAGGGTCAGTTTTGGGTTTTTGGGTAAAGGGGTATTTTTAGGGTTCAGGGTGAGTTTTGGGTTTTTGGGTAAAAGGGTATTTTTAGGGTTCAGGGTCAGTTTTGGGTTTTTGGGTAAAGGGGTATTTTTAGGGTTCAGGGTCAGTTTTGGGTTTTTGGGTAAAAGGGTATTTTTAGGGTTCAGGGTCAGTTTGGGGTTTTTGGGTAAAGGGGTATTTTTAGGGTTCAGGGTCAGTTTTGGGTTATTGGGTAAAGGGGTATTTTTAGGGTTCAGGATCAGTTTTTGGTTTTTGGGTAAAAGGGTATTTTTAGGGTTCAGGGTCAGTTTTGGGTTTTTGGGTAAAGGGGTATTTTTAGGGTTCAGGGTCAGTTTTGGGTTTTTGGGTAAAGGGGTATTTTTAGGGTTCAGGGTCACTTTTGGGTTTTTGGGTAAAGGGGTATTTTTAGGGTTCAGGGTCACTTTTGGGTTTTTGGGTAAAGGGGTATTTTTAGGGTTCAGGGTCAGTTTTGGGTTTTTGTGTAAAGGAGTATTTTTAGGGTTCAGGGTCAGTTTTGGGTTTTTGGGTAAAGGGGTATTTTTAGGGTTCAGGGTCAGTTTTGGGTTTTTGGGTAAAGGGGTATTTTTAGGGTTCAGGGTCAGTTTTGGGGTTTTGGGTAAAGGGGTATTTTTAGGGTTCAGGGTCAGTTTTAGGTTTTTGGGTAAAGGGGTATTTTTAGGGTTCAGGGTCAGTTTTGGGTTTTTGGGTAAAGGGGTATTTTTAGGGTTCTGGGTCAGTTTTGGGTTTTTGGGGTACAGGGGTACAGGGTAAAACATTTTTTTTAAATAAATTAATTAAATGAAATGAAATGAAATTAAATTAAATTAAATTATATTAATTTTACTTATATTACATTCAAAAAATTATTATATACTTACCAATACTTACGTTGTAATGGTATGCGTTGTAAAGGTATATGCGTTGTAAAAAATTGCGTTGTAAATGTATGCGTTGTAATAGTTTTTGCGTTGTAAAAGTTTCGTTGTAAAGGTAGGCGTTGTAAAAGTATGCGTTATAACGTCATACATCCAATAAGGGATACCACCAACTAGAACTGCATGAGAAGTCCTGCTACATCACCACCTTCACCACTCACCAAGGCCTATTCCGCTACAAACGCCTAAACTTTGGAACATCCTCTGCTGCCGAGATATTTCAAGAAGCCATTCGACAAGTGATCCAAGGCATCCCAAATGCCTTTAACTATAATGACGATATTCTAGTCTTCGGAGAAAACCAAACAGAACACGACAAAGCATTAGACCGAGTGTGCCACGCATTACTCAATGCCAACCTCACTCTGAACTCAGCCAACTGTGAATTCCACAAGTCCACATTGAAATTCTATGGACATATCTTTTCCAAAGATGGCATGAAACCAGATCCCGAGAAGGTGTTGGCCCTTGCGGACACCCCACAACCACAGGACATTAGCGACCTTCGCTCATTCTTGGGAATGGCGAGTTACTGCGCTCGTTACATTAAAGACTACGTAACCATCAGCTACCCGCTCAGAGAACTCACCCGCAAGGCCAACAATTCCTATGGTCACCCACGTGTGAACACGCATTCAACACAATCAAGACAGCTGTGAGCTCTGCCATTAACCTAGCCTACTTTGACACCAAACGGAAAACCGAAATCACAGTAGACGCCAGTCCGGTCGGACTAGGTGCCATCCTGGCACAATATGACGAAGAAGCAGACCAACGTCATGTGGTGGCCTATGCCAGTTGTAGTCTCACCGACACGGAGAAAGCTTACTCGCAACCCGAGAAAGAGAGCCTCGCGGTTGTATGGAAACATCCCCTACCGTCAGTCTGTCACCGCCTATCGCAAAGAGCTCCACTGGCTTCCCATTGCTAGCCGCATTCAGTTCAAGATCCTTACCCTTGCTTTCCGAGCTATCAACGACCTTGGACCCAACCACCTTAAAAAGCGAGTGCCAATATCTCATTCCATTAGATCCCTGAGATCTAACAACTTACGCCTCTTGATCTGTCCCCGCTTTAGACGCGCTAGAATGGGCGGCAGAGGGTTCAGTGTTATCTCTGCCAAACTGTGGAACGGTCTTCCAATCGATCTCAGATTCTGTCCCTCAGAACCCATCTTTCAGGCCAGACTTAAAACTTGGCTGTTTTCCGGACTTTGATCCCCCTCCTGATGATATCCTCCCTTTCTTTTTCCCTTGAGGCTCTGGTTCTAGCGCCGGGACACCCCTTCGGGGGTAGCTGTGCGCTCTATAAACTACATAAATAAATAAAATAAATAAATATGGGCCTGCGAGCACTTCCACCTATTCGTATACGGGAAACATTTTACACTCATCACAGACCACCAAGTACTTGTCACCATCTTTGGCAACCCTCAAGCGAAGATGCCCCCACTCATAGAAAGATGGGGTTTACGTCTGCAGGACTATATCTACACCATTGTCCATAAGCCCGGGAAAGCAGAGGACCCAGCGGACTATATGTCACGACACCCACAATTGCATACCCTGGAGCGATGTTCTGTAGCTGAAGAATACATTCACTTCGTCACGACAGTGCATGCCCTCCTGCAGTACCGCTGGAAGCCATTTGTGAAGCATCTAGTCAAGACCCCACTATTCAGGACGTTATGGTTCGAATCCGTACCAACTCATGGAGACATCTCAGGGACAACCATCAGGACACAACCGTTGATGCCCAGGAACTGGTAGCCTTCCGACATGTCCAGGATGAATTGTCAATCAGCACAGATGGTCTCTTGCTAAGAGGGGGGAGGATAGTCATTCCTCAGCGACTGAGACAAGGAATCATGAACCTGGCCCACGAGGGACACAGAGGAATAGTAGCCACCAAGAAAGCACTCTGGGAACGCGTCTGGTTTCCCTTACTGGATCAAATGGTGGAAGCCACACTTAAAGACTGTGGGGCATATTATCAAGGGGGTTTATCTCCGCTTTTTTGGCTTTAAAAGCCAAGAAAGCGGAGATAAAATGATCTCCCTATTACCTAGCTGTCGCTAACACCAGTTAGCGACAGCTGGTAGGAGATAGCGACCATCTTGGGCCCCGCTTTGCATGTCAGTGATATTTATCACTAATGACATGCAAAGGGGGCGTGCCAAGATGTTAGCGACTGGAAACAGTCGCTAACATCGCTATCTCCTATTACCAACTTTTGGAGATATTTGCGCTAAGCACGAATATCTCCAAAAGCTAACACCTGCCCCTAAGCAGTTCTTAGCCATGTAATCCAATGGTAGGTGGATAACATGGCTAAGAGCATTAGCTCGGTAATGCATGAATATCGCTGACTTTTCAGCGATATTCATGCATTTCGGCCGATTTTTATCGCTTAGGAGATAAACCTTGATAATATCAAGGCTCCTAAGCGATAAAAATCGCCGCAGCTCGGCGATAAAAATATCGCCGCTAAACCAACATAGCGATAATTATCGCTAGTTGTTGGTAATATGCCCCTCTGTCTCATGTCAACTAGTAGGTTGTGACGAACCACCAGCTCCCCTGCAGATGTCCGAACTACCAGATGGGGTGTGGCAGCAAGTGGCTATTGACTTCTTCGGCCCACTGAAATCGGGCCATGATTATCGTCATCATGGACGAGTACTCTCGCTTTCCCATCGAACATCAAGTACCGTCCACCAAAGCGACAGCCGTCATCCCCGTCATTGATGAGACCTTTGCAGCGTGGGGAATCCCCACCAGAGTAAAATCAGATAATGGACCACCGTTCAATGGTCACGAATTCGCTGATTTCGCAAAACACCTTAATTTCAAACATAAGAAAATCACCCCCTTATGGCCTCAAGACAACGGCATGGGGAACGGTTTATGGGGACTCTCAAGAAGGCAGTCCAAAAAGCAGAACTCGCTTGTCGTGACGTACAACAAGCCTTGAATGAAGTGCTGCGAGCGTACCGCACCACACCACACAGTACCACGAATCAATGTCCAGCCACCCTGATGCTTGGACTAGTTCCTCGCACACGGCTACCTACCTCAAGCGCTGTCATACAATCCCGAACTGTGACTACGGATCATGATACGCTGGTGAAGCTGGACCATGACAAGAAACTAAAAATGAAAGACTATGCTGACCAACGCAGGCATGCCAAACAGACAGACATTCGGGAAGGAGATTGGGTGATGGTTAGGCGCGACCGTAGAACGAAAGCAGACAGGCGATACCTCGAACACCCATTGCGAGTCTCCAGTCAAAAAGGGACCATGGTTACAGCTGAGGCTGCCAACAAACGAATGACCCGAAACATATCTTATTTCAAAAAATTGAATCCCTCAACTCACGACCGAGCCCAGGCTCGAGGCTCCAGCACTGAGTCATTGAGCCAAGGAGAACGCAGTGATCGAGAGCATTCCAGCCCGACAAGGCATGAAGATGTCAGAGACCTCCATCCTCCTGAACAGGCGCGAGCTAGCTGGCCGCGACGGATTGCCAAACGACCCATCCGTCTTATTGAAGAACTCTAAGAGACAGTAAGCTTCACTGTACAAAAGAGGGAGGTGTCGTATCGCCTTGCCTGACCCTGATGTTGAGACAGGGCAGGCGGAAGGGGCGGGGACAAGAGGGAAGAAGGAAAGAGCAGTAGAGTTGTAGGTAGGGAGAATAAAGGAAGCACAAGAAAGCCGCTCTGGAGTCCGAGTCATTACTGGGGATTAACGGTGCCTCTACACAACCTTAACAGTTTATATACTTTGTTCGGGTCTAGCAAGCTCCATAAATGACGGATTGTTCTTGAAGTGTATGAGCTGTATAGACATCCATGAGCCTCCTTCTGTGGTTCATTGGTTTTATTGCTGTAACAGAGGTTATAATAGTCACATTTGACACACGAACTCACAATAATCACAGCAAAACCTTTCATAGGCCATATGGTGTTGTAAGGTATGCCTGGAGCATTTTTTTCAGAATCTGTGATAGTATAGGTACAAACACATTTCATAGTTGGCTCTTTGTTTTGGATTTTGGAACTTTTAGCCTGACAGCATAACTTTATGGTGTTAACCTTTGGTGGCATCTCCTCTACCATGGCTCTTTTTGTTGATCCTTTCTACGGTTCAAAAAGAAAGAGAGACAGACTGCTAGTTCAAAATAAAATATAGCCATAGATATGTCATAAGTAAGTGTCTATAACAATTTTTACTAACCTCGTCATTTTCGTCGGGTTGCTCTGAAATCTTGAGAGCCGCTGAGGTCCATCGAGGCTCAACCGGTGTCTGAGTTTGGGCACGGCTGTTGCGCGACGATAGCCTCCGGAGCCAATTCCTCCATAAACACCATATCTTCCATGACTGGTGAGTTAGGAGTGGTTATAAATTCTTCACCATCTTGTATGTTGATGAAATTGTTTCCAGTATTTGCATCATTATTAGAAGCTTTGCTGTCACTGCTGGAGCCCTTAATAGGGGATATCAGTTGTGACAAATCCTTGAGGCTGAACATTTCCAACCGCTGGGAGACCTCCTCATCAAAACTTGTGTCGTTGTGACCACCCTCTTTAAGGTTGCTCTGCTGCACGTTCTGCTCCATTACCAGTGGGGTCAGGCCACGTTAATATCTATTGATAGTGTTCAAACCACTATCAGGGGCTGTATCTCCTCATAATGACCGAGCGATCTCTTTTTGGAGGGCGGCTCCTGGGTTTGGCATACCCTGCTTAGGGGCTCCTTATATGTATTCTAAGCATCATGTTCACCATGGGCTCTGGTTGGTGGAGGGCTGCTGCATAGCCCCTAAAATCATCGTAGAACCATGAGCACGTGACTAGGAAGTGGCCACGGTAATGTTACAACACGGTCACACGATCCCCCGGAAGTGACATCACTGCCGGGGAGGGCCCAGAGGGGCCCACAAGTCCCAGTAACGGAAGTTACGTCATTTCCGGGGGAGGTGAGGGGAGCAACTGTCACTTTTTGCTTGCTGTAAAAGGTATCCCTGTGCTCTAATCCTATCTCATATACTATACACTGCCGGTCCACAAGTGAGCCATTGCTTCATTTATGATATATTGACCTGGTGTCTAGAGTCATACGGCAAGCACATAATTCTAAATAAAGCCTTGTGTATTAATATTTGAGACAGAGCTGAATTCTATTCCAGAAGTCCCTTTGCCGTTTGGGCCACGGTGCAGTGCCTGCTTGCTCTACCTACATTGTTTACACGGGGGCATGATTGATGGCTGCTTGTTTTGAGTGCAGAGGACCCAATGCCCTCGTCGAAGAGATCAGCCATATCACTAATCACGTTCGTGGTGCCAATATTGGTATTTGCCTATGATACCGGACGTGCCACCACATAAACAGATTTGTGTTGATAGTTCTTGCATCCATCAGTGGAAGAAACTGTCAGCAGGATTTTAATTCGTCACCAGTCATTCATTTGTCACCAGTCATTTGCACGGTGTTAATGTTAGCACCACATGTAATGTATTTTGCATTGTTCACAGAGATATTTCAATAAATAACATTTGCACAATTTACCAAAATACGGTGCATGCAGTGATATTGCTATATTAAATTACTAGATTAAATTGTGTGACGAGTATGCACTCATGGGAACTTCGTGTTAAACAGCCGGAGTTTCGGTGGCTACTCGTTAACGAAAGAGAGGTCTGTATGTTTGAGCAGCCTGTCCCTGTGCTTTGGAAGCTGCATTCAGAGCTACCCTGTGTTCACAAATCACAGGCACAACCTGTGCTAGTGATAAAGCTTCACACGGCAGCGTCCCTGGCTCCTGCTGTGATGAAAAACAGATGTTAATCTGTATTTTTAGAGTTGCTAACACCAACAGGTCAAACATTTTTATTTCAACCCCGCTATTACAACCGCGCGGCTCATGTGTAGTCTTGACGACGATCGCTGACACCAAAATAATCCTTGCTGGCCCAGTGGAAAACTGCTGCTAAATGTAGAAATTAGCTAGGGTTCTTTTTACTGTGCTGAGCAGTTCAAAGTGAAGATTTTTTGTAGCATCTACATTAAGTGTTTGCTCATGGTGCCACGAAAAGTATTTAGTTTCTATGAATATTGTCATTTTTGGGCAGATTGGCCTGCTACCCCTTTCTTGCTCCCTGCATCCCTTGGGCCTGCTTCCTGCAATCAAACCCATGTGACCACGAATCTGTCAAATATGTTCGTTTATTTTTTGTAGTTTTAGTGGATTGGCTGTCTTTAACTAATTAATCGCTGTCAACGTTCAACAGCCTCTAGTTTTCAATAAAATTGCTTTAAAAATAAATACATTGCCTGTCATCAAAGTCAATGGCTGTGTGATGTAATGTCGTTTCATGTCATTGGGTGTCACAGGCTACGTGATGTTACTCATGCTACCCCAATAATGTTGGTGAAATGACGCGACTAGTAGATGCCTGCCTTTATTGTCTAGCGGGTTTGCAAAACGGTCCGAGATGGATTCGTCTGTTGGCGACTCGGACAATGTTGCACTTTTTAAAGACCAATTCCAATAGGACACTTCCTACCTGGTACTTTAAAGGCTCCAGATCTTCACTAGTAGAAGCACTGGCCTTTTCAGGAACTTCCAATTTCTGTGCTGGAAAGTCCTTCTCTTGAACAGGCAGATACAACTGAGTTGGTCGGTATGATATCCATTGATGGACTGGCTCTGTATTACATTAGCACTTTCTGTGAAGCCCAAATTAAAGTGTCCAGAACTCCGTGGTGTGGATTGGTGTTGTCCCTGAATGATAAAATACTTTCTTTTGCCAAGGCTACATTTGATGAAGCGGTCCCTAGAATATACAACTTTCTGTGTGTTGGGCTATTGTGCCTTTGCTTTCTAAAAACAAACTCCCAGTTTGGAAATTTGTTTCCATAACAAAAATGCTTTGCAGAATGGGATCTTAAATACGGCACTTCCGGTCGGCAAAACTTCAACACCTTCATTGGATCCACCGCATGCCTGCTTTGCTGGAGGCGTAAATATCTCCACCTCTCCAGCATGTATCTCTAAATATGGTGTGCAGTCCTCTACCAGCGGTGCAAAAGCAGTAGAGAGTAGTCATTAGCGATTTAGGGGGGGTATTTAGTATTTAGTGAGAGGCCTGCTATTCTGTCTGTCTATCCAGACTAGCTGACATCTCTAAATATAATGGGCAATTTGACAGAGTGGCTGAGGTTATGCACTCCGCCACCTTGGCAGATCGCTGCCCGTCATATTTAAAGATTTCCACCAGCCTGATGGAGATCTTTGTGCTTCCAGAGCAACCAATGCCACAGTGACTCCTCAGAAGGTACTGTACATTTTCCCAGACACCACCATGTTTCTTGCAGATGTTAAAGAAACTTTTGTTTTTCACAAACAAACTACTAAAGCAGGGTTGGTTTTGAGAAAAGTGTAATAATAATCAGGGCCGGCTTTAGCGCTGGTGGCGCCAATCATTTTTGGCGCCCCCACTCCCCATGACTGCCTCCTTGGATTTGCCCAAACCACCAGGCAAAACTTCCCCTCATCTCTCCAATGATAAGTTATTACTCAAAACAGCGCCCCCATTTAGGTCAGCACCCCCCTCCACAGGTCGGCGCCCAGTGCGGACGCACCAGTCGCACTACCCTAAAGCTGGTACTCACAATAATGAGACTGACACCGTAGGAGATTTCTTCCAGGGTGTGTGGGAATATTTTCGCTTCTGTTCAGGGCTCCCAGGCTTTTCCTGGTGGTCCGCAAAGGAAAGCAAATACATAAGAACATCTAACCTAAACAGGGTGGACAGTCTGAGGAAGTTGATGTCCATGGATTCTACTTGTCACCTGCGCCGTCCACCTGTGAGTGTCACGAGCACCTCCGTGCACAAGGTTTTCAGGTTACTTTTGTAATAATTGCTTACAGTGCTTATATAACTGCTCCCAATTTTTCCAATAACCCTTGTTTTCAATTGTTCAACAAATGTTTTGTACTCGTTCAAATATATGATGCCTTGGGCACATTTGAAACAAATTATGAGCATCCCTACCTTCCTTTCTTGTAATGTTTTGTACATACTTGATAATTAGTTCTCTCCAGTTGAGATATTGTTTTTTTTTTACACCTCCTCACCCTGATCTCAACCTGGTCTATGGGTTTACTCCTGTTGTTTGTTCCCCCTCATCCCCCTTAAATGTCTGTGAGGCTGGTGGTCAAAGATTTCCACTGACAGAACCAGCTGGGGCTCCGCCAGCACAAACATGAGGGTTCTGTTAATGCTAAATCGAGAGACGGACCGATAGTTTGACAGACAGGGTACAATGCCACCTTTGTGACAAAGTACTCAAAATACTAAGTAGCCTCTTAAGTTTCCTATTTCATAATCAGTACCAGCTCTTCTCTGAAGTGCTTGTTCTGCCCACAGACTATGATTTAGTATCTTCCTTGGCACAAACATCCTATTCTTGCCCCCCTCACCCACCCAAACTCAGTACAGAATCTCAGAAGCCTAGCTCTGGCAAGTTACCTTCTGTTTTTTTTCTCCTTTATTTTGTATTGACATTTCAGTCATAGGAACATACATGTACATATTGGATTCATCAGCATGGCAATTGCTTTGATCCCCTCCACTCATACTTCCCTTATGCTCCAAAAGCGGACCTTTTCCAAATGTTGTATCGAATGAGAACATTAACATCCATGCTCGCCCGCCTTCCATGCTGCACCTCAATCATTAACTGTTAACTCCTTAGCATTCCCAACCCCCTCCCTTTTCCGTGTTGTGGTTATTAATTATACATTATAACTTATGCATACCCTCTCTTCATAATCAGGGAGGGTCCCAGTGGGTTTTTCCTGGAAAATTTCTCGTTCAATGTGGCAGGGGCTCCACCCTCTGGTCCTGGTGCTGAGTTTCTGTTTCTCCTGAATCTGGGCGACTTTGTAAATCCGTCGACATTATTGCCCAGGCTCTGAGGTCATCCTCTAATCTGTTGTCCTTAGGGACTTGTTTCATGTGGGCTGCTACAGCAGCTGCCCATTCACCCATACCCCTCAGGCAGGCCTCTCCAGTCGGAGGCGAGGTGTTTCGCCATTCATGCTATAGCAGTTCGGCTTTTCACCAGGACCAAACCCAGCTGAAGGAATTTTCTACTCAGCTTCCTTTTTTTGTGTGTTGGAACCAGCCCCAGAAGCACCAGCCTTATTTCTGAGGTACTGCCCTCCCTCAGTCGAGTCAGGACCATAGCCCAGTATGTCGTCAGCTGTAGGCATGCCCATACCATGTGAATAAAGTCTGTGACTTTATCTCCACACCTAGGACATTCGCCTAAACGCTCCGAGTAAATGCAGCTCAGGGTGAGATATGTCTGGTCTATAAAGTTATATTGAATACGTTTAAAACGTGCATTAGTGTTTGCGGCTTTGACTCCTTCATGAATTTTCTTCCAGGTCGGGGCAGTTAGAGGCTCCTCAATTATAGTCTCCCATTTTTCCTGGATGGGAAGAGTTTCGCACAGGTCATCCTCCCAGAGCGAGCGATATAGGTGCAAGATTAACCATCAGCCCTGTGCCATAGTTAGCATAGTTTGCAAGATGTTAGTGCAAGGGGGTTTCTCCTGGAATGATTGCCATAGTTTGCATGCCACTCTTGAGATTTTCCCAAATTGTTAGAATTGGCCCATCCCCAAAGCAAAGGTAGCTTCTGCTTCCACCCGTGTAATAAATGTCCCATTATTGTAAAGGTCTCCTATCTGGTGACATCCCCCCTCCTGCTATCTCTGCACTGACATAGAGTCTGCTAACTGTCTCAATTGTTTCACCACCCATAACAGCATATCCGGGGCATAAGGAGCACATCTTACTACATTGCAAATCATATCCTGGCAACATGTTGTACATTTTGTGGGACATCTGTTGGAACCCCAGATCCAATCATCAGGATCTCAGGGAGGAGTCGTTCCCCACATGTACCCCACAGTAATTGTTTTTCCCAATTCTCTTCATTGGCCAACCTGTGACTGCGTGCTGTAATTGGAATGCCTTTTAATATAGTTCCAGGTGGGACATCTCCAGACGTCCTCCGCCCCACACCCTCTGCAATGTCCGCAGTTGCAACCTTTTCAGTTTGGGTCCCCACAGAAGGTCCACCATCAGCCGTCCAGCATCCGGAAGGAATGAAAAGGGAACTTGTATAGGGAGTTTTGCATTTTATAGAGACATCTGGGAAGGACGATCAACTTTGTGATTGCAATCTTTCCCATTAGAGATAGGGGTAGGTCCCTCCAGAAACGTATAGAGCTTCTTAGCCCCTCCAGGACTTTTCCTTTATTAAGGTTCAAGTATGATGAGGCTGTGTATGCTAGTTTGTTTCCTAAATACCTTGTCCCTTCGGTCGCCCAGGGTAGACCCACCTCAGGAAACTCTTTCTTTGGCCTTATTGCCATTTTTCCCATGGGGATCAATTCAGATTTTCTCAGGTTTATATGGAGCCCCAAGAAGGTACCAAAATCCTGCAGAATATCAATACCGATGGGTACCGACTGCTACAGTTCTCGGGCAAACACCACTGTGTCATCCGCATATAAAAATACCAATTGGTTTGTCACCCCAAGATGCACCCCCACAGAGCCAATCCCTTCTGTAACTTAGCATTGTCAATGGTGATTGTGCTGCTCCTTTCCTTTAGGTCTAGAGAAATGCCAAATATCCATACTTCATAACCCCATCCCATTCCTTAGCTCTGCTTTTTCGGTTGAGGACCAATATCCTCTATGAGGAAAAGAAAATGTGTGACCATTTAGCTAAAAACACACATTCACTACTGCAACATACTTGACCTATGTGAGTCAAGATTTCATCTCTTTGTAAACAATTTTCTCTGTGCATGAGATGGGCTGGTCGCTACTTGTCCATTTTTCGTGTGTTCTATCACACATGGTCAACTATGGGCAACACTTCTGATTTTGCCTTCTTACATCGCTATGGCAAGCTATGGCAATAAGGTTCTGGATTGGTCCTCCTGTTTTTAAAGTGCTGCCTCAAAGTTTACATATATTTCCTCTAAACACTCGCACTACTTGTAACTTGTGGTATGAACCAGAAATGTTCCTCCCACCTCTGCTATTTAACTTAGGAACCACTGTGAGATCTGGCAGCTAATCTCCTTTCACTAGTGCATGACCTACATATCTCAAACTATATTCCATCAAGAGTGTCTTCTGCTGATAACTGGTTGAATGTCCCTCCATGTAGGTACTGCTTCTTGTGTCTTTCAACCATTCCTTTGAACAGGTTTGCTCCTGTTTGCTCTGCTTGCCATAAGAGATGTGACTTCTTCCGCTGTCGTCACGCTCATGACACCTAAGCTTTCTGCCATATTCTGGCCTTTCCCTCTAATCTCTCAGTGAAGAGTGGGTTATTTTTTTCCTTCAACTCAATCAGTTTTCTTCCCTTATTTATATTCGTAAATGTCATATCCACAACCGATGTGGAAACTACCATTTTGTCACTCTTTCTAGTGCCATGTATGCTTATCCACACAAGGCCATTTTCCACTCGTTAGTCAAATGATCTGAAGGGCAAACCTATTAAAAAATATAACACCGAATTGGGCTACCCTTCAGTTTCAACTCTGCCACATCACATGCCCCTTAAATGAATCTGCTTCTCATTAAATGGACTTCCTCTCCAATAATATGTGTTTGACCTATAAGTTCACCATTTTAGTAGACTTATGGTGTTGGTGCAGAACGTTTGTGTATTACCTTGCAAACTACTTCCCAAAGGAAGCTGAGAACTGGGGCCATCGTTTCTCAGAATATGCCTAAAGTCTAAAAGTTGCACATGAGCTAACCTGTACTTAAAATCCCGCCTCACACTATTCAACCAACCTTGAAAAACTGTGTTTTATTTTTTGTATGTTTATGGGCATATGTTGTACACTTAATTTATGTTCATTTTTGTATGGTGCTTCGTTTCCCTCCAGATCAGGCTTGTGCAAAAATAGTTATAAGCTATCCTCTTTGACTGTCAGCCTTAATGGTTTGGGATTTTCTATATTATTCAAAGCTGCTAGTATCTGATTTGAGGATCTGATATTGTGTGTCCCATCTAAAAAAGATCTCTTTATATCAAAATATGTCAGAACATCTTAGGCATTTTGGAGTGCCCTAAACCTTCACTGTGTTCTTTTCTGTACAGTAAGTGTATATTTACGGTATTTATTAATGTGATAATAGTTATAGGATTACAAAGGGTATAGTATTTCTCCTTTATGTAAAAACATAATTTTGACTTGAACATTGGCAAGAGGCCATTACCTGCCCAGACTAGATCAAACTCTGTCAATGGAAAGTCTAGCATGACAGACTAAAGGACAGAAAGCCTTTGAGTGAAACTGTGGTAGGCTGGCAGCAGATCACATTCAGGTGCACAGAGAGAGACTTGTTAACAATAATACAATCTGGAACTAGTAGGCTCAGCAAACGGGTAAAGAGAAGGAGCGTCGTTAGGTATGAATATGGATGCTCTCCTCACCAGGAGCACCATAACCAACTATTCAAAGAGATCCTCTGAGCCAGTGTATAAGATGCCCAATCGTAATTCACATTTTCTTGGGCGTCCCTATACCGTTGTCCTAAAAACGTACAATGGAACAATCCATTGATGCCTGAGTATCTTGAAAATGCACAAGAATATATTTGCAAATTCTTTAAAGTGCACCAGGCGTCTCTGGTTTTGCTCTAGTATAAATCTTTGTGACTTTAGAATAAAGTAATTGGTGCAACTCTGAGATGCTCCAGGAAGCAATCGAATTGAACCCAACTAAATGTTCATAATGTGGGCCCTAGGTTTGTGATGCCTTTTCTTATAAACTCCTGTAATGTGGTACAATGGTTAATATGAGATGAACCGAGACTACACCTCCCACAATACAAGATACCGATAAATAAAAGCTTGGAAATAGAAACATGGTGTCCATCGTGAGATGCAGTCATTTGGTAGTCATAGTTTAAGATAGAGACATCAGTATTAGTCTTCTACCAGGCACTGTTAGGCAGATGTCTTGGGTGTACTAAGAGATTAGCCTGCACCGCACAGCATTGCTCCAGACACCCGCATCTAAAAATCAAGATTTTAGTTTGCAGGTACAGTAAGATGAGTACAGAACCATTAGGGAAATCATTGGCAGCCCGATCAATCGTGCTTGGCAGGGCAGTAACTTAACAGCGTTGATACTTGCCTTTGCATGTGCTCGGGACCACTTCAGCTGCGGTGTGGTGCATGTTCCTGCTGCTCAGACCTGACAGGACTTTGGAATTAGGGCACATACATGTTAGAATTGACATCTCCCTGGGAAGGGAAAGAAGTGAATTTGCAAATTTAAAAAGATACAGCACTTGGTAAAAACCTCTCCCCCCTATTAGGTTATATTGTCTCAGCTCATGTCACTAACAGATTTATTGCACCAAGTCTTAACTCGGTCTTTTGGGTGTACAGGACGGCACTGTGTTGACCCAGTGGCTGAATACATGCTATGTACAGGTCTAGAGGCAAATGTGCACTCCAGGCATTTGCCACCAAACACTAAAGAATGGTACGAACCACACAGCAAAGGATCACTTTACAAAGCACAACCACAACGGTGTACCTTACATGTCTTACTCACTTTTGTGCAACCAACACAGCCATAAACGTATACAGGTAGCAGCGATTCTAACTAAAGTGCAACAGACGGACACTAGGCCAACTCAACTATGCATGTTGTATGTGTTTACAACACATTATTATAGAACTCCCAAACCACCCAGAGCCATGCAGGTAGTAATGTTAGTAAACACAAATTGCACAATGCTAAAAAAAAGGGGCTGGCTGAATCAAGCATACAGAGACGAGCATCCGTATTAACTCTACAATGAAACCCCCCCCAAAAAATCTTCTTTTGCTACCTGGAACATGCAATGAAACATTCATGAGGCTCCAGCATATCTTATACCCACCCAGTGCATGGGGTGAAGACAGGAGAACCAATCCAACCCTGCACGCTGCAAGGCAGGCCGTATCCATCACAGATGTGCATAGTACAAGAATCATGTCATAAAATTAAACCTCAAACGTGGATGAAATTAGATGGTTGCCTGATCACAGATCGGCAGGCTACTCGGGCCTACTATGGGAGCATCAGCGCAGTGAGTACGCACTACATGCTGACAGAGCAGCTCCCTCCAGAGCTGGGTTTGCATCAGACAGGCAAAACAACATGGTTGTAAGTTTCCCCAGACTCTACATGTGCAGGTTGCATCCTGAGGATAGGTAGGGCCCTTCCAGATGTTGGGTATTAGGGCACCATAGGCCAGCTTTTTCGTTGCTTATGCACTTCGGCAGGAAGGTATGCTTTTGAGGTTGTTGGTGCTCACCACAGATCTCTGAATGCATACAGCTCAGAGAAGGTGACCAGAAGAGGGAAGAGTGAGGGAAGCCAATGAAACAGAGCCATTCCTTAATTTACGCTGCTATCTTTTGGCACCAATGATTTCAGTCCTGCTTGTGTTCGCCCACTTACAGCTATAAAGGTATCTACTCTGATAGTTAGTCCATCACAGGGCAGGAAAGGTTTCTGGGAGAGGGACTTTAGAAACTGAAGCAGGGGACGGGAGTACCAGGGGTTATAACTCTGGGTAATTGGAAAATGTTCCACATCTACATCATAAAGCTTTCTTCAATAACACCTATCACAAACATTACATGAAAAACTCTGAGTTCAATAACATATAGACAACTCAAATCTGAATTAAATAATGGTAAAGTTATGCCTGTAAAAAACACAAAAAAGGGGTGCTACCGGTCTGAGTGGACTAGAAATTGTCTGCTTACCCATGAGAAATGTGTGTATAAACTAAACTAAAAAGTAAGGAGAGAAACACAGTGAAGAAAAACCCATCAGCCCACCCATTGGCGGAACTTCATCATCTGGGATTTTTGAAGTATAGACTGGTATCCACTAGGTTACTCACTGTTGTTATCGTGAGTAAACTCTAGTACCGGACCCACCAGTGATGGAAAGCCAAAGAGTAGTAGTGTGGAGAGCTGAGGGAAGAAAAGTTGCAGTGCTCAAACAATATGTGCTAATAGAATAGTGATATACTAAATTTGACTAACATGGTGCCTAAAAGTTTTATTCTGGCGGTCACCATGATGACAAGGTTAAAAACAGAGTGTGGATAGTGTTTCACTTAATACTGCTATCCTGTTGGAATGTTAACTGGTCGACATGTTTCAGCCAAGAAATGGCTTTCTTCAGGACCTATGATAACAACACTACTGCAACAGGTGTAACACAAAAGTGTAGTGAGGACTACAAGACATGCATGGATGACCTACCAATTGACAGGATAATGAGTGGCAGCTTCGAAAGTCATGAATGTAGAATCACCTCTCCTAGAAAAGAAGCAGTATATACAAACACATAATGTAAAATTTGAAAGCAACAGTTTGCGAGAAAGACATATGACTGTCAGCGAGACATTGCTCAATTAAACTTTTGTATTTAATCACTCACCCAAAATTTGCTTGGGAATAGCCTCACCTTGCCTGGCACTCGCTCAGGTAATGAGGCCCCGCTCTAAAGAAATGGATACAAAGAATACCCTTAGAATCATTTTTCAGGTATTGGTTCCACTTCCTAAAAAACCCCTTTGTGTAAAAATAGGCATGGACAGGTAAGCGGTACTCAGCTAGCCTAGCCACATAGCGATGGACGGTATTAAACTTAAAAAATGGAAGGACCAGAACCATGTGCAGAGTTGCCTATGCAAAGTTGCCCTATAACCAAGTGGCAACTGCACATGACTGGTAATATTTGAGGTAACCCCCAAAGGAGCACTTAGTCCTGCATCATAGTCTACCAAACTGTTGTTTAACAAATGGTAGAGAGTAGAGTAGTATCATCTAGATACAGGACAAGAACAAAAATGAGTATTATAGCAAACAAACAAGCAAAAAGAGCGCTAGTTAGACACGTTTAAGCTCTCAAATGCGAGAGAGATGGCAATAGAGTAATTCCCCCATCAATACGTCTCCGAATGCGAAGAGCGCTGAAAAACCGCAAATTCTTTGTGAGCAAAACGTCTCTGTACTCGCCTGTCCGTCGTTGCCCCAGCCCCCTACTGAGCTGAGGGGAACGTGACAAGACGGACAGAGTGAGCCGCTTAAATACAGAGTATGCGGACCACGCAGGAAACGTGTAACTAAAGATTACCGTTCATCCAATGTTTATTTAGGGTCACACTGTAAGAATGTTTGACGAAAAGCAGGCGGACCAGAAGGAGAGCTGTAAACGCTCACATTAGGACACTGCGTCAAGTTGGTAAAGGCGTATAAGTCAGACGCTGATAGGCGTTCTAAAGCGTAGTCGTGTTACCGATCTTGTGATTGGATTGAGAAACAACCAATCAGGGCCTCGATTTCGCCTATCGGTAAACACAAGAGAGCGGCCACACCGTCCAAAAACTGCCTCAAACTTTTGTTTGTAGGCAGCTAGAGTGATAATGTTAATACCCTATCAAAAATATGAAATAAGAAATGGGCAGACCGCAAAAAGCGTGTAAAGCATATGAATGAAAGTTTAGCCGTTCCCCGTGTGCATCTTAAGGATGTATTTTACGGTTATGATTGAGATGGCAGACCATAGAGAGCACCGCATCGAGAAAGGCAAAAACATGTGAATCGCCACCCGATTGGTTAGCTCGAGTGTCTAGATACGAGGAATCTCACTATTGGCTCACGACGCAGCAAATCGGTGTCCAACTCTGCCCCTTCAGTGACATTATTCAGACGGCAGAGTCGTCTCAGGCTGCTTCGTTATTTGTCTTGAACGATGCCAAGAGTGAGAGAACTATCTCACAAAAAATGATAAAACAGAATAAAATCCAATGACTACCAAAACAAGACAAGAAATACCATTAAAGTTAGCACCTGCCCAGTTCTTGATCAGAAAGGGCGACAGGATTAGTAGTGATATGGTGCTCATGTTGTTGTATCGAGAGTTAGTAAATACATAACTAATCTTATGTATGGTGCTTTGATCGTGTATGGTAATCGAGAGCACCAAAAAAGGGGGAAGAAGAGAGAAAGAAGGTACAGGGTCAATGGGTCATTAAACTTGGACCCAGGGGTTCTCGTCATTCAACCCCACCGTATCACAGTTCATTCTGAAGATCCATTTCTGTTCTTTGATAAACAGATAGTGGGAAATGTCACTGACATGTTGAGGGATGTAAGGTTGCTCGAGTACTATCCACTTCAACTCATCAGCAGTATGTTTCATAGTCAGGAAATGATTTGTCAGGCGCGTTGCTTGTCGATTGCGCCTGTGTTCATTGATCCTGAGTTTGACCTTTCTGGTGGTCATACCCACGTAGCGAAGGGAACAGGGGCATGTGATAAGATAAATCACCTTTTCGCTGTTACAATTGGTGTGGTGTTTTAAAATCCAAGGGCGCTCTGTGCCAATGTCCACAGTAAGATTATTTTCAGTCTGTGGGCACACTGAGCAACCACCACATGGATAATGTCCCTGAACTGGTGGAAGATTCCATAGAGTGGGAGTAGACTCTTGAGGAGAAGAACGAGGTCTAGTGTGCACTAGGCCATCGCGTAAGTTTTGACTCCTCTTAAAGGCGAACATAGGTAGTGGAATTTTCACTCCAGCAGTATTAAAAATCCGCCAGTTCTTGCGAACTATCTTTTGTACCTGTGTGGAAGCAGTGCTGAACGTGGTGACAAAAGTCAAATTTTCCAGAGGAGGTTTGACACATGGAGGGGCAAGTAAGGCCTCTCGATGGTTGTTGGAGGCCCTCTTGCGTGCTCTGCGTATCAGCGCATTGGGATAGTCACGTTCTTTAAGTTTGGTGCTCAGATCACGAGATAGATCTTCAAAGTCGCTTATCTCTGAGCAGTTTCTGCGTACCCTCAGAAATTGCCCGAAGGGCAAATTCTCACGGAGGGACCGTGGATGATGACTATGAAACTGAAGTAGCGAGTTCCTCAACATAGGTTTCCGATACAACTTACTCGCCAAATGGCCGTCTTTTGGAAAAAGCATTAAATCCAAGAACGGAAGTTCAGTCTTACTGTACTCAACCGTGAATTTGAGGAACTGATTTTGCCAGTTTTGGAAAGCGAGTATGGAGGTAATATCTCCCCGCCAGACAACTAAAACGTCGACAATGTATCTCTTCCACAGTCTCGTCTGATGGAAGAACGGATTACTATGGTCGAGTACAGATTTAGTCTCGAAAAGATGGACATAGAGATTCGTAAAACTAGGGGCGAAAACGCTCCCCATTGAGGTACCAGATGTCTGTATGCCTGTCCCTTAATTCTGTTAATGCATGTTTTTTTCGTCCCTTAATGCTATCTGGTAAATTATAGCTATTTTACAGAGGGTGAACTCACCCTCTTCCACTATCACCCAAAGTCTGTAGTGCCACTACACGCTGCCCACTCCCCAACACATTTTACCTTATACTTTAATTTATTGCCTCTGTTTTTGAAATTTTGTTTTCTGTATTCACTTTTTGTTGTGCTTTGACCCAGCACTGATTTGCAAATGCGACAATTAGTGCAGGCAAGGCTGAGGGAGAGTTTTCTACAGGCCACACACCCAGGCCACATGAGCCTTCCTCACATCTGCCTTGCATTCGACAGGTAGTATCCAAAAGGGAAATCTGCCTCCTTACCACAGGCCCCCAGTGACAGACTGGGACCCCAAAGCAGCCCTGGCATCTTTTGTCAGACAAGCCCCCTTATGGTGCATAGTGGGTGCATCGAGTGGGCCTGACCACTACAAAGAGGGTTTAAACAATCTTTATTGGGGGCTCTTCAATGATTCCCTCACTATCAGCCTCCAACAGTGCTTCTCATCTCTTCATAGCCCCTCTCTCACATGTATTTCATTTGTTTTATAGTGTCTCTCATACCAGTTTAGGGTATCTGAGCACTTTACATCACATGCAAAAACAGAGACAATGAGTAATACGTGTATAAATCAGTGTATAGAAAATGTTACAAAGGCAAAGGAAATACAAGGTGTGGAATTCAAATGTCATTAATACTGGTAGGCATTTTTAAGCGCGTGTGGTGTGGGGAAGCACGAACCCAGGATTCACAGCATAACACAGTGATTAGGGTTGACTTTACGAATACAAATGTATTTCTACCCAATCATACCCTTTTTAGTATAATGAAAGACTCGAAAACCACATATAACTTTCTAACCAGTACCATGTATTCGCATGTAGTTATTTGATGACACTTCATAGCCCAGTGTGCTAGATTATGATTGTAATTTATGAACTGCACATTAATCACCAGCGTTATCTTGACACTTTTATTGTTGCTTTGGAAACTACTGGATACACAAGGAACTCTGCAGCAGGTGCATTCAAAACTGCTGCACTGCTACAGAAACAGCCCCTATTAACAACCAGCCTCCCGGGGCAAGCCCGGTGCCCCGTAAGGCCAATCCGGTCTTGCAGGCTCGCTCAAGTTGTCTGCCTCTGAATATTGTTGGAAATTCTCGCAGTTCTGTGGAATAAATGCACAGGAGCACAGTGACACGTGCTTTTAAGACACAAATCACTTTTCAAGGAACACTCGTGCTCGTAATTCAAACCTCTTCTTTTTTAAAGTTTCGGAGAAACCCAGCCCGTCCTTTTTTGTATCCTTCCCGCCGCACCGCTAAGGATTAGATATTCTATGAAATATTGTTCGTTTCTCCTCCCTATTTTAGGGTCGTTTAATTAGCGCGCGAGACAAATTCAAGTTCAACTGCCTCAGCTGTTTAGATGTGGCCGAGACTGACAGCCCCAGTGGGAAGGAAGTCACAGGTCAGGCTTGACTGCTTTATGACAGCAGGCTATTTCCTCCCAAGCTATACAGGGGGCAGGGGCGGCGCTTTCTGAGAATCTGGTCTGGAGAGCAGCGCTTGCTGGCGGAGACCC
Source organism: Lissotriton helveticus (assembly GCF_964261635.1). Lineage (NCBI taxonomy): Eukaryota > Metazoa > Chordata > Amphibia > Caudata > Salamandridae > Lissotriton > Lissotriton helveticus. The sequence continues at coordinate 921,754,828 of NC_136057.1, forward strand.
CAGCTGGCGAGGGTGGGGGGAAGCTGCTGATTCAGCGCAGAGCTGAGCTATATCAAAGCAGGGAAAATGGGTCAGGAATGGTTGTGCCCAGGCTGCGCGCGCTGATAGAACCCCCAACTCGCAGCTGCGCTCTCTTTAGGAAGCACAAGCATGTGCTTAAATGTGCTTGGAATTGTTCGAAACAAGCCAGGCCAGATATTGTCTAAAAGCATTCACAGGTACAAAGCACTGAGAAAATATATGCCCGGATATCTCCAGATCCTCGTGGTAGCTGCGGGTCAGATGAGGGGCGGCATTGCAATGTGGACTGCAGTGGGCCAATATCACTGCCCGCCTCCTTTAGATCGATGGAGCCTGAAGCAATTCAATGCTCAAATATCTGTTTGAAATTGCCCAATGTCATACAGGAACAGCGAAAGCAATCGGAGCAAACATTGGCAAAGCTAATCGGTCTGAGCTATTGCCCCATGATATATGCAGTGACGGGAGGAAGCCAAATGTGAATGACTAATAAAGGAAGAGGCTGGGCAAAATCTCCTCTATGTATGTAGATATGTATTTTTATTATGATTTTTTGTCACACTGGCTGGAGAGACACCTAAAGCTATCTTTAGCTCACACATAAAAACGATACATACATAAATAACATAGACATAGTTTAGAGGTTGCCGGTGTCGCAGCTGCGACCTCTGGACTTCAGCTTGCGACCCCTGGCATGCTGTTTGCGACCCCTGGCCAGCAGAACACACATATGTAATTATAATTTAAAAGCTCCACAGCAAGACTCGAGCCGCTCAAGAAGCGCTGGATTGGACCCTTTCTCAGCTGCCTCAGAGGGAGGTGGGGGGAGGAGGGGTTAGGACAGCTTTCTGAAGTAAAGCCCAATGATCTTCTATACAGGAATAGTGTGTTGTGCACAACCAATTGATTTTCACTTTTGCATCAGTTCTACATTTGCATGCGTGGGGCCTCTGTTTAGAGAAGGAGACATGTAGACTGGCATGAGGTGTTCAGAATTTGGGGACTCATGGCAGTGATGTGTGTGTGTCTGTGTATGCAGGCATTTTTGTGTGTTTGAGAGATCCACGTCCTGTGCGTGGTGTTCATGAGGCCTCTGGATGAACTGTTTTCAAGAGTTCATTCCAAACCCGCAAAACATAATTTGCTGCCTTTCTCTTAAATATGCTAAGCAGAAACCCACACTACTATGTATACAGTACTAGTTGTGGTGCTGTTAAATAAATGTAAGTGTTTGTCTGTGTGTATATATGGGACAAGAGCGACGAACAGGTTGCTGCAGCGGTTTCATGGATTGAATTTTATATATATATATATTCACTGAAAAAAACATAGGTTTCAGGAGTTATATAGTTAGGAATTAGCTTTTAAAAAACCTTTGAAATTCACTCAAAAAAACGATAAGTTTTAGTGGTGTTATAGTTAGCTGGACATTTTACTCATACAAAACCATTGAAATTGCTCCTATATAGTTAGTTCTACTAACTATATTTCGCGCACCCGCAATCCACTGCTGATGATGTCACATATTAGATCATTCATGACATGGTCAGTGACATCACTGATGACGTCTCAAATGACATCACTGATGACATCACTGATGACATCATCCAGTGAATGTGGTTTGCTTCGTTATTTAAATATGCATTATATATATATAGCAATTTGCATTGAAGAATAAGTGGATATATATAAATAAATATTTGGATGGAGGATTTAGTAGCAGTGTTATTGACTGTTTACTTGACCAATTTATAATTTCTCACTAAATATAGTGGATAGTGACTAAACTGTGTGAATATCTGTATCACTTTGTCAGTTGTTGTACAAACTGATTCTACAGTTGGTTACTAGCTATGTGAAAGTCTATATTAGTTATTGATTAGTTAACTGAGTATTTGTATGGGAGTGTGAAAGTGTGTGTGGTTCGGTGGGGGGGTGTGACTGTCCAAAGATGTGTGAATAGTTGATTCAGTAGATATATGAAGTTAAAACTACATGTTCTAACAGTTGTTTGGGTGAGTGAATATCTTTATGGGTGTGGTGATGAGCAAATATATTTCTCAATGGTACAGGTCCAACGAACTAGAAAAATAAAAGGCAGTGTATGTGTCAGTTGTTGTATATAAATAAGTATACATAAGACACAATGATTGTGTGAGTGACTGTATGGATAACTGTATACTTGTAATAATGATTTTATAATTCACTAAGTATGACTTACTATCTAAATGAATAGAAGAAGTGGTGTTTGTATAAGTGTTTTTCTAAGTAAATATGTAAGTATGCCCCATTGTTTGCATAAGTGAGTAGGATGACTTCATATGTGAATAGGATGCGTGCTGTTGTTTAATGTCGATATAGATGTAAAAGTATTTTTGATAGTGTTCTATTGTTCATTGACAGCATGTATGAGTGAATCCATAGGTAAGTGATTAGATGTGTGTATACATCTATGAATCACTGAGTGGATTTTTAGATACTTGTATTGCTGTGACAATAGATTTAAATATGATACTCTGTATTTCACAAAGAGTGATGAAAAATTGTAATAGTGTATGAAAAGGTGTATGTGATTGTCACGTGAATGATGTCATCAGTGATGTCATCAGTGATGTCATTTGAGATGTCATCAGTGATGTCACTGACCATGTCATGGATGATCTAATATGTGACATCATCAGCAGTGGATTGCGGGTGCGCGAAATATAGTTAGTACCAGGGCCGGACTGGGAACCAAAACCGGCCCTGGCAAAGTGCTCGGCCGGCCCCCTGGGGGGTTGTGGTTTCCGCCGAGCTCTTTACCTGGGCCGGTTTTCGGCCGAATTTGTTACAGGGACGATTTTTCAGCTAAACGGCCCTGTAACAAAAACGGCCCCCAGGGGCCCAAAACCGGACCCCACTCGTGCGGCGCACCGGGGGATTGCCCGGTGCCCGCTACGGCCAGTCCGGCACTGGTTAGTACAACTAACTATATAGGAGCAATTTCAATGGTTTTGTATGAGTAAAATGTCCAGCTAACTATAACACCACTAAAACTTATAGTTTTTTGAGTGAATTTCAAAGGTTTTTTAAAAGCTAATTCCTAACTATATAACTCCTGAAACCTATGGTTTTTTCAGTGAATTTCAAAGGTTTTTTCAATGCTAATTCCTAACTATATAAGGCCTGAAACCTATGGTTTTTTGCAGTGAATTTGCAAGGTTTTTTAAATGCTAATTCCTAACTATATAATGCCTGAAACCTATGGTTTTTTCAGTGAATTTCAAAGGTTTTTTAAATGCTAATTCCTAACTATATAAGGCCTGAAACCTATGGTTTTTTCAGTGAATTTGCAAGGTTTTTTTAAATGCTAATTCCTAACTATATAACGCCTGAAACCTATGTTTTTTTCAGTGAATTTCAAAGGTTTTTTAAATGCTAATTCCTAACTATATAAGGCCTGAAACCTATGGTTTTTTCAGTGAATTCGCAAGGTTTTTAAAATGCTAATTCCTAACTATATAAGGCCTGAAACCTATGGTTTTTTCATTGAATTCGCAAGGTTTTTTAAATGCTAATTCTATTAGCGGATAACGTTTTTATATATTAAAACGTTTTTTAAATCTCAAATGCCTGCTTTGCTAACAGAGTTTTTAAGCACAGGCTCTTTTGTCTCTGGTGGCCATCTTGGGAGACTGCATATCAGAATTTTTTTAATGAAATATAAGAAGATTTGAGAAGTCACTCAAAATGTGCCCTAATTTTTCTTTCTTCAGCACTAATCATAATTTCTATGGCAAAATGAACCCCCTCATTTTGTTCCTTTGCAAATTAAATGTTTTAAGTGTTAACACTTTATTCCAATCAAGATGACTTCAGGTGTGCCATACTTTTGTCATAAGTAAGACTGTTAGAGCTCTAGTTGTTCTTTAGAACACTCTGGGACATTCTGTCATTGGGCTATAGTTGGGCTACATCTGGCTGATATTTGGGCTACATTTGTTTTTTTTTGTCTCTGGTGGCCATCTTTGGGCTACATTGGGCTACATTGGGCTACATTTGGGCTCTAACATATATATAGCCCAATGTAGCCCAATATATATTTTTTCAAAGTTAAATTTCGTAAAAACCACTGGAGCACATATCTTGAGACAGAGCAAAGGCACATCGGGCTACCAGTCCCTACAATTTTGCCAAGTTTGGTGGAAAACCATTCAGCCGTTCGGGCTAAAAGTGAGTCCAACCGCCCTATGGAAATTAACATGGGGAAAACACGTTTTGGGACCCCCCTTTTATCTCGGCCCCCGCTTGACGAATCCCCCCCAAAATTTCAGGGAAGGACCGGAGCGCCGCGAGGCAAAGTTAAGGAAAATTTCAGGAAGATTCCTCAACCGGCGCCAAAGTTATTCCAAATAGAATGTTGCGATTTCCCTATGGAAAACAATCCTAACTATATATACCTACTGGCTATCGCCAGTAGGTAATATATATATATATATATATTACCTACTGGCGGTCGCCAGTAGGTAGTTATAGTTAGGATTGATTTCCATAGGAAATCCGCAACATTCTATTGGGAATAACTTTGGCACCGGTGGACGAATCTTCGCAAATTTCTCAAAGAAGATGGCCCGCTCCGCTCTGCTCCTTCCCTGTAAGTTTGGGGGGGATTTGTCAAGCGGGGGCCGAGATAAAAGGGGGGTCCCAAAACGTGTTTTCCCCATGTTAATTTCCATAGGGCGGTTGGACTCACTTTTAGCCTGAACGGCTGAATGGATTTCCACAAAACTTGGCAAAATTGTAGGGACTGGTAGCCCGATGTGCCTTTGCTATGTCTCAAGATATGTGCTCCAGTGGATTTTGAGTAATTTAGGTTAAAAAAAATATATATATCTGGGCGGAGCCTAACCACACATCTGATCTGATTGGCTGTCAGCACTTCATCCAAGAAGTGTTGGCAGCCATCTTGGGACCAATATACATGATAGCACCTCATTAAAAAGCATTGTAGTTAATAGAGGGTTTTAGGACATTATAAATCATTTGTTAATGGTACCATACTCATTTTAGGAATTGTAGTGTGTTCTAAGGTGAATTTACCATGTGAAAAAGCCTTCTGCTGTGATATCATGAATCATGTTTGAAAGAAAACTAATATCTCATGATTTTCCCACAGTGGTTTGGAAGGGGATCTATAAGCTAAACTGAAAGCATATTTTCTGTAAATTCACATTATCTTTCTCAGTCATGTGAGAATGAAGTCTGACATTCTCAGTAAAACATGTACATCCAACAAGGACAGAGACTGTCAGTTGATTCCTTTGTGTTCTACTGCAGCCTCCTAGAGTGTTCTAAAGAACAACTAGAGCGCTAACATTCCTACTTATTACAAAGGTATAGCACACCTGAAGCCATCGTGATGGGAATAAAGTGGTAACTCTTAAAACATTTAATTTAAAAAGGAACAAAATGAGGGGGTATATTATGCCATAGAAAGTATTATTAGTGCTGCAAAAAGAAAAATTAGGGCACATTTTGAGTGACTTCTCAAATCCTCTTCAATTTCATAAAAAAATTCTGACATACAGTCTCCCAAGATGGCCACCAGAGACAAAAGAGCCTAAATGTAGCCCAAATATCACCCAGATGTAGCCCAAGTATAGCCCAATGACAGAATGTCCCAGAGTGTTCTAAAGAACAACTAGAGCGCTAACAGTCTTACTTATGACAAAAGTATGGCACACCAGAAGCCATCTTGATTGGAATGAAGTGGTAAGTCTGAAAACATTTAATTTAAAAAGGTACAAAATGAGGGGGTCCATTTTGCCATAGAAAGTATGATTAGTGCTTCAGAAAGAAAAATTAGGGATCATTTTGAGTGACTTCTCAAATCCTCTTCTATTTCATTAAAGAAATTCTGACATGCAGACTGAAACATGCACTTTGAATACCAGCAGCAGACTTCCCTGGTGAGCAGTAGCTTTACTACAGTGATCTAATGAGCAACTAGAGTGCTAACATTCAGAATTTATGGCAAATGTGTGACACATCTGAATGCCTTCTTGATGGAACCATAGTAAACAAGCATTGAAAATGCAATAGCTCTCGCCCTCGTTTAAGTTAAAGCCATTCTGTTTGTAATGAGGTGGCTTTTTAGCTTTGCTTTTATTAGTGTTTTTTAAACTTTCATGTAAATAACATGCATCTGTATGCATATATGTATATGTATGCATGCATTTATATTTGTATTTATATAGATATACAGATTATATATGTATGTATATACATACACATACATATATATAAATGCATATGCATATATATGCATATATATACGTGTATATGTGTGCGTGTAGAGAGAGGTAGAGAGGTAGAGGTAGAGAGGTAGAGAGGTAGAGGTAGAGAGGTAGCGGTAGAGAGGTAGAGACTAGTAGAGAGAGAAGTAGAGAGAGGTAGAGAGGTAGAGAGTAGAGAGTGAGTAATAGAGAGTAGAGAGTGAGTAGTAGAGAGTAGTAGAGAGCAGTAGAGAGAGTAGCAGAGAGTGAGTAGTAGAGAGTAGTAGAGTGAATAGTAGAGTGAGTAGTAGAGAGTAGTAGAGAGTGAGTAGTAGAGAGTGAGTAGTAGAGAGTAGTAGAGAGTAAGTAGTAGAGTGAGTAGTAGAGAGCAGTAGAGAGTGAGTAGTAGAGAGTAGTAAAGAGTGAGTAGTAGAGAGTAGTAGAGAGTGAGTAGTAGAGAGTGAGTAGTAGAGAGTAGTAGAGAGTGAGAGAGAGAATAGTAGAGAGTAGTAGAGAGTGAGTAGTAGAGTGAGTATTAGAGACTAGTAGAGAGAGAGTAGTAGAGAGTGAGTAGTAGAGAGTAGTAGAGAGTGAGTAGTAGAGTGAGTAGTAGAGAGTGAGTAGTAGAGAGTGAGTAGTAGAGAGTAGTAGAGAGTGAGAAGTAGAGAGTGAGTAGTAGAGAGTGAGTAGTAAAGAGTTAGTAGTAGAGAGAGAGTAGTAGAGAGTGAGTAGTAGAGAGTAATAGATAGTGAGTAGTAGGGAGTGAGTAGTAGAGAGAGAGTAGTAGAGAGTAGTAGAGTAGTAGAGAATGAGTAGTAGAGAGTGAGTATTTGAGAGTAGTGGAGTAGGAGAGAGTAAGTAGTAGAGAGTAGTGGAGAATATTCCAAAGTTTGGTACAGCACCACTTGCACAATAAGTCCAATCAAATCATATCACTTAGAGTCCTTATTGAAGCGCTGAATCTTGGTGTATATTCAAATGCTTTTATTTTCCTTAAGTTTATGTACCACAGCCAGCCGAAACGTTTCGTTCTGTACAACAGAATTTCTTCAGGGCGTTCTTATTTCCTTCAAGTTATGTCGGTATCCTGTTGTCATATAACTAGATATTTCTTCCAAATGTTAGACGAGACGTAAGTACATTCTTATTCAAAGTGACTAGGTATCAATTTTACCCACACAATTCGGGCAGACTTGAGTAATTTATAGCATCCTCAAAGTCAGTCTTTCAAAAATTCCAAAGTATAGGACATGATAATCCAAATCCAAATGTTTCTCAAGAAAAGTCATTTTCAATCGTTCGGAATATCGGTGTTTGGGCAGATATGACCCAGGGACCCCCAGTATGCAAGGGGAATTAGTCCCCCCTCTGCAAACGCGCCAGTGGCCTGCGTTGCAGAGAGGTATAAAAAGGGGCATAGCCTCATTACACCTCTCTGCAATGCAGCCCCCTGGCGCATACTGGAGGCTCCTGGTGGGCTAGTTGGCCCCCAGGGACCCCCAGTGTGCAAGGGGAATTAGTTCCCCCTCTGCAAACGCGGCAGGGGGCTGCGTTGCAGAGAGGTGTAACAAGGGGCATAGCCTCATTACACCTCTGTGCAATGCAGCCCCCTGGCGCATACTGGAGGTTCCAGGTGGGCTAGTTGGCCCCCAGGGACCCCTAGTATGCAAGGGGAATTAGTTCCCCCTCTTCAAACATGCACGGGGGCTGCGTTGCAGAGAGGTGTAAAAAGGGGCGTGGCTTCATTACACCTCTCTGCAATGCAGTCCCCTGGCGCATACTGGAGATTCCTGGTGGGCTTTCAGGTCTTATATAGTTAGGAATTAGCATTAAAAAAACCTTTGAAATTCACTGAAAAAAACATAGGTTTCAGTCCTTCTATAGTTAGGAATTAGCATTTAAAAAACCTATGAAATTCACTGAAAAAACCATAGGTTTCACACCAGTTATAGTTAGGAATTAGCATTTAAAAAACCTATTCAATTCACTGAAAAAAACATAGGTTTGACACCAGTTATAGTTAGCTGGAAATTTTACTGACATAAAACCATTGAGTGGTATTACTGGATTGGTTGTTGTAACTGGTATGGGTATCTCTATTTTTTCAAAATTTTAGTTTCTATTTTTGAATATGTGTTTCAAGGGTTACATTACACTGAAAGGAGGTCTGTCACTCTGTCACAAGGATGGTGTCATCAGTGATGTCATGAGTGATGTCACTGACCATGTCATGAGTGATGTAATATGTGACGTCATCAGCAGTGCATTGCAGGCGCCCAACTAACTATAACGTGGGAATTTCAATGGTTTTATGTCAGTAAAATTTCCAGCTAACTATAACTGGTGTCAAACCTATGGTTTTTTCAGTGAATATAAATATATATCAACCACAAAGAGTCTGCCTGCTGTAGAGGACGCCACTCAAACGGGTAATATTTCGCCACATTTTCTTTATTGTAGGCAGCAACACGGGACCCAGGAACAGCCCAGCAAAATACTAAATTCCTTCCCAACGCGTTTCATGTAAAAACACACTTCCTCAGGGGCTCTGAAATCAAAGTCAATTGTGAGGCACTTTTTGGCGGCAACCTAAATATTCAACTTACTCCGCCTCAGTGGGCGTGGTCAGGCCAGATGGCCTGCTGGTAGTTGTGGTGCACGTCGTACTCCTCTGTGAGTGGCATCACAATGGCTTTGTATAATAAAGTTTTTGTCCAAATGGATTGTGGCACAGTTCAAGTTGCTCGCACTGCTGGCTTACCCCACAACAATGGCACCTGTTTCCATTAGCAGGTTCTCCGCTTAACGAACTAGCTGGGGTGCTGAAACCAGCACTGGGGCGTCATCCGCGGCTCAGGCAAAGCCGCTAACATCAAACACAAAGAGTCTGCCTGCTGTAGAGGACGCCACTCAAACGGGTAATATTTTGCCACAGGGACCCAGGAACAGCCCAGCAAAATACTAAATCCCTTCCCAACGCGTTTCATGTAAAAACACACTTCCTCAGGGGCTCTAGAATCAAAGTCAATTGTGAGGCACTTTTTGGCGGTAACCTAAATATTCAACTTACTCCGCCTCAGTGGGCGTGGTCAGGCCAGATGGCCCGCTGGTAGTTGTGGTGCACGTCGTACTCCTCTGTGAGTGGCATCACAATGGCTTTGTATTATAAAGTTTTTATCCAAATGGATTGTGGCACAGTTCAAGTTGCCCGTGCTGCTGGCTTACCCCACAACAATGGCACCTGTTTCCATTAGCAGGTCCGCCGTTTAACGAACCTGCTGGGGTGCTGAAACCAGCACTGGGGCGTCTTCCGCGGCTCAGGCAAAGCCGCTAACATCAACCACAAAGAGTCTGCCTGCTGTAGAGGACGCCACTCAAACGGGTAATATTTCGCCACATTTTCTATATTGTAGGCAGCAACACGGGACCCAGGAACAGTCCAGCAAAATACTAAATTCCTTCCCAACGCGTTTCATGTAAAAACACACTTCCTCAGGGCTCTGGAATCAAAGTCAATTGTGAGGCACTTTTTGGCGCAACCTAAATATTCAACTTACTCCGCCTCAGTGGGCGTGGTCAGGCCAGATGGCCTGCTGGTAGTTGTGGTGCACGTCGTACTCCTCTGTGAGTGGCATCACAATGGCTTTGTATAATACAATTTTTATCCAAGTGGATTGTGGCACAGTTCAAGTTGCTCGCGCTGCTGGCTTACCCCACAACAATGGCACCTGTTTCCATTAGCAGGTCCGCCGTTTAACGAACTTCCTGGGGTGCTGAAACCAGCACTGGGGCGTCTTCCGCGGCTCAGGCAAAGCCGCTAACATCAACCACAAAGAGTCTGCCTGCTGTAGAGGACGCCACTCAAACGGGTAATATTTCGCCACATTTTCTTTATTGTAGGCAGCAACACGGGACCCAGGAACAGCCCAGCAAAATACTAAATTCCTTCCCAACGCGTTTCATGTAAAAACACACTTCCTCAGGTGCTCTGGAATCAAAGTCAATTTTGAGGCACTTTTTGGCGGCAACCTAAATATTCAACTTACTCCGCATCAGTGGGCGTGGTCAGGCCAGATGGCGCGCTGGTAGTTGTGGTGCATGTCGTACTCCTCTGTGAGTGGCATCACAATGGCTTTGTATAATAAAGTTTTTATCCAAGTGGATTGTGGCACAGTTCAAGTTGCTCGCGCTGCTGGCTTACCCCACAACAATGGCACCTGTTTCCATTAGCAGGTCCGCCATTATACGAACTTGCTGGGGTGCTGAAACCAGCACCGGGGCGTCTTCCGTGGCTCAGGCAAAGCCGCTAACATCAACCACAAAGAGTCTGCCTGCTGTAGAGGACGCCACTCAAACGGGTAATATTTCGCCACATTTTCTTTATTGTAGGCAGCAACACGGGACCCAGGAACAGCCCAGCAAAATACTTAAATTCCTTCCCAACGCGTTTCATGTAAAAACACACTTCCTCAAGGGCTCTGGAAGCAAAGTCAATTGTGAGGCCCTTTTGGCGGCAACCTAAATATTCAACTTACGCCGTCTCAGTGGGCGTGGTCATGCCAGATGGCCTGCTGGTAGTTGTGGTGCACGTCGTACTCCTCTGTGAGTGGCATCACAATGGCTTTGTATAATACAATTTTTATCCAAGTGGATTGTGGCACAGTTCAAGTTGCTCGCGCTGCTGGCTTACCCCACAACAATGGCACCTGTTTCCATTAGCAGGTCCGCCGTTTAACGAACTTCCTGGGGTGCTGAAACCAGCACTGGGGCGTCTTCCGCGGCTCGGGCAAAGCCGCTAACATCAACCACAAAGAGTCTGCCTGCTGTAGAGGACGCCACTAAAACGGGTAATATTTTGCCACATTTTCTTTATTGTAGGCAGCAACAACGGACCCAGGAACAGCCCAGCAAAATTCCTTCCCAACGCGTTTCATGTACAAACACACTTCCTCAGGGGCTCTGGAATCAAAGTCAATTGTGAGGCGTATTTTGCTGGGCTGTTCCTGGGTCCCGTGTTGCTGCCTACAATAAAGAAAATGTGGCGAAATATTACCCGTTTGGGTGGCGTCCTCTACAGCAGGCAGACTCTTTGTGGTTGATATATATATATATATATATATATAGCTACGATCTCAGCTTTCTCTCACCAGAGCCCAGTGACGGATTCCATAGGCGCAGAAGAAGAGAGGAAGACCCAAGTGCAGGTGAGCAGTAATTTTATTCAGTTGTTTGGAAGGCCCACCTCGACATAACGTTTCGGCCTACCCAGAGGCCTTGGTCACATGACGCAAAAGTGGAGGAAGGCAGAATTTAAAGTGCAAGTGCGTGATTGGTTGAACAGTGATTGGTTATCTCTCAGTCACATGCTCTTACTCCAGAATAAATTTCATGGAGAAAAGACTATAGAATCTTTTCAATCAAAGGCTAATCCCTGTTGTATAATACACGATGTGCAAAAAGCAGCAAAAGATTATGTACATAGTATGTGTCATAAATTCAGACCTTAAATAATGTCACAATTTCAGAACACTATAATTTTGGCGGAAATATGTAAAAAAATATATAATACATTTAAAAAACATTTCCACTGTCCGATACTATTTATATACAAACTGCAAAATAAATTTTGCTAATGTAAACACACTGTACATAGTTCTCAAAAATGAGTTTAAATACCACATCATTTGGACTGTCCCATAAAATTGGAATAATAATGCTGCAAGCTGCACATTTGTGATGTAAGGCGCACAATACTGTGACAAAGCCCTGGAGGAGATAATATCAGTTTTTATATATATATATATATATATATATATATATATATATATATATATATATATATATATATATATATATATATATATATATATATCTATATATATCCATCACAAACAGAGCGTCCATTTGGGGAGCCTCACCCAGAAAGTTTAAATTGCCTCTATTGAGGAAAACAGCATCGTGGCTTTCAGCAGGAAGAACATCTTCAAACAGTGATCCCCAACGCGTTTCGAACAGCGAAGTGTTCTTGCTCACAGGGAAAGGGAACTGGAAAGGCTGACAGTGCGAGCAACACCTTGCTAAGTATTCATAAAGCTCCGCCTCCGTCAATGAGTGCCACAAGGCATGCTGGAGCTTATAGTTCTTGCCGTATTACCTCAGTTGGTGCAGCCAAATTCAGACGAGTAGTCCATGATTAACACCCCAGTGGGCGAAGATGCCTCATGCGTTTGCCTCCGTGCATCAATTAAACAGACCTCAAGCGGCCATTCTGCTCCACATGCACTCGCTGGTAACGGGCGCTGGATCCGCTTTAATAAGCAGCAGGGCAACCTCGCGACCGGACAAGGCCGCCATAAATCCATCACAAACAGAGCGTCCATTTGAGGAGCCACACCCAGAAAGTTTAAATTGCCTTTATTGAGGAAAACAGCATCGTGGCTTTCAGCAGGAAGAACATCTTCAAACAGTGATCCCCAACGCGTTTCGAACAGCGAAGTGTTCTTGCTCACAGGGAAAGGGAACTGGAAAGGCTGACAGTGCGAGCAACACCTTGCTAAGTATTCATAAAGCTCTGCCTCCGTAAATGAGTGCCACAAGGCATGCTGGAGCTTATAGTTCTCGCCGTATTACCTCAGTTGGTGCAGCCAAATTCAGACGAGTAGTCCATGATTAACACCCCAGTGGGCGAAGATGCCTCATGCGTTTGCCTCCGTGCATCAATTAAGCAGACCTCAAGCGGCCATTCTGCTCCACATGCACTCGCTGGTAACGGGTGCTGGATCCGCTTTAATAAGCAGCAGGGCAACCTCGCGACCGGAAAAGGCCGCCATAAATCCATCACAAACAGAGCGTCCATTTGAGGAGCCACACCCAGAAAGTTTAAATTGCCTTTATTGAGGAAAACAGCATCGTGCCTTTCAGCAGGAAGAACATCTTCAAACAGTGATCCCCAACGCGTTTCGAACAGCGAAGTGTTCTTGCTCACAGGGAAAGGGAACGGGAAAGGCTGACAGTGCGAGCAACACCTTGGTAAGTATTCATAAAGCTCTGCCTCCGCCAATGAGTGCCACAAGGCATGCTGGAGCTTATAGTTCTTGCCGTATTACCTCAGTTGGTGCAGCCAAATTCAGACGAGTAGTCCATGATTAACACCCCAGTGGGCGAAGATGCCTCATGCGTTTGCCTCCGTGCATCAATTAAACAGACCTCAAGCGGCCATTCTGCTCCACATGCACTCGCTGGTAACGGGCGCTGGATCCGCTTTAATAAGCAGCAGGGCAACCTCGCGACCGGACAAGGCCGCCATAAATCCATCACAAACAGAGCGTCCATTTGAGGAGCCACACCCAGAAAGTTTAAATTGCCTTTATTGAGGAAAACAGCATCGTGGCTTTCAGCAGGAAGAACATCTTCAAACAGTGATCCCCAACGCGTTTCGAACAGCGAAGTGTTCTTGCTCACAGGGAAAGGGAACTGGAAAGGCTGACAGTGCGAGCAACACCTTGCTAAGTATTCATAAAGCTCCGCCTCCGTAAATGAGTGCCACAAGGCATGCTGGAGCTTATAGTTCTCGCCGTATTACCTCAGTTGGTGCAGCCAAATTCAGACGAGTAGTCCATGATTAACACCCCAGTGGGCGAAGATGCCTCATGCGTTTGCCTCCGTGCATCAATTAAACAGACCTCAAGCGGCCATTCTGCTCCACATGCACTCGCTGGTAACGGGTGCTGGATCCGCTTTAATAAGCAGCAGGGCAACCTCGCGACCGGAAAAGGCCGCCATAAATCCATCACAAACAGAGCGTCCATTTGAGGAGCCACACCCAGAAAGTTTAAATTGCCTTTATTGAGGAAAACAGCATCGTGCCTTTCAGCAGGAAGAACATCTTCAAACAGTGATCCCCAACGCGTTTCGAACAGCGAAGTGTTCTTGCTCACAGGGAAAGGGAACGGGAAAGGCTGACAGTGCGAGCAACACCTTGGTAAGTATTCATAAAGCTCTGCCTCCGCCAATGAGTGCCACAAGGCATGCTGGAGCTTATAGTTCTTGCCGTATTACCTCAGTTGGTGCAGCCAAATTCAGACGAGTAGTCCATGATTAACACCCCAGTGGGCGAAGATGACTCATGCGTTTGCCTCCGTGCATCAATTAAACAGACCTCAAGCGGCCATTCTGCTCCACATGCACTCGCTGGTAACGGGCGCTGGATCCGCTTTAATAAGCAGCAGGGCAACCTCGCGACCGGACAAGGCCGCCATAAATCCATCACAAACAGAGCGTCCATTTGAGGAGCCACACCCAGAAAGTTTAAATTGCCTTTATTGAGGAAAACAGCATCGTGGCTTTCAGCAGGAAGACCATCTTCAAACAGTGATCCCCAACGCGTTTCGAACAGCGACGTGTTCTTGCTCACAGGGAAAGGGAACTGGAAAGGCTGATACTGCGAGCAACACCTTGCTAAGTATTCATAAAGCTCCGCCTCCGTCAATGAGTGCCACAAGGCATGCTGGAGCTTATAGTTCTCGCCGTATTACCTCAGTTGGTGCAGCCAAATTCAGACGAGTAGTCCATGATTAACACCCCAGTGGGCGAAGATGCCTCATGCGCTTGCCTCCGTGCATCAATTAAACAGACCTCAAGCGGCCATTCTGCTCCACATGCACTCGCTGGTAACGGGCGCTGGATCCGCTTTAATAAGCAGCAGGGTAACCTCGCGACCGGACAAGGCCGCCATAAATCCATCACAAACAGAGCGTCCATTTGAGGAGCCACACCCAGAAAGTTTAAATTGCCTTTATTGAGGAAAACAGCATTGTGGCTTTCAGCAGGAAGACCATCTTCAAACAGTGATCCCCAACGCGTTTCGAACAGCGAAGTGTTCTTGCTCACAGGGAAAGGGAACTGGAAAGGCTGATAGTGCGACCAACACCTTGCTAAGTATTCATAAAGCTCCGCCTCCGTCAATGAGTCCCACAAGGCATGCTGGAGCTTATAGTTCTCGCCGTATTACCTCAGTTGGTGCAGCCAAATTCAGACGAGTAGTCCATGATTAACACCCCAGTGGGCGAAGATGCCTCATGCGTTTGCCTCCGTGCATCAATTAAACAGACCTCAAGCGGCCATTCTGCTCCACATGCACTCGCTGGTAACGGTATGTATATATGCACATATATACATATATATATCAAAAGCAGGAAGTGTTGTGTCCTCAGCAACACAGAAAGCTCGCACTCCAAGATATATGAAAAAAAAAGAGTTATCTGGCAACGCTTTTTGACCTTGCAGTCTTCATCATAGTTTTAGATACATCAAGTGCCTTTCAGGAGAGACAAGTTGTTGCAATACCAGTCTCAAAAAGAAGATAACTGGATCATGTTGCTTTATCTTTTCAATAAAGATTTTTTAATCTTTCTCCAAAAAGTGTGTGTGTCCACGTTTAATCTAGTTGGTGTAATGTCTCTGGTTAGCTCTGCTCATCTCTCCCTCACACACCCACCAACCCTGTCACCTTTCCCTCTCACTCTCATTCCCACTGCCACCTCTCATCCCTCCCTTGCACTCCGACCAACCATGTCATTTCCCAGTCGCAATTCCAATGCCCCTCTCATCTCTCCATTTCACTTCCACCAACCCTGTCATCTCTCCTCCACACCCCCACTGCCCCTTCATCTCGCCTCACATTCCCACTTCCCCTCTCATCCCCCACTCCCACTGCCCCCTCTCATCCCTCCCTCAAATTCCCTGTCTCTTCTCTGTACTGCCTGCTCACACATGCTGCCTTCCTCTACCTCCTCATGCTGTGCACTTGTTTGCCTCTCGCCTTCCTCTGGGTGCCCCTCACACTGGGCTCGGTGTTGCTCTCACTTATATTCAGAAACTAGAAGATATGCACAGCCCGTCTCTTTCCTTGCCCTCTCTGTCGCCTCACACACCTCCCTCTGTCCCATACCCATCACCGGTGCCCGTCATCAGCTGGTGGGTGGTCATTGCGTCTCTGAATACATGCCTTACTTTAAGGTTAAAAGGTTTCCTTGGGAAGAGCAACTAGTACCTCTCTCTATCGCATACTCTCTCTCACCTCTCTCTCTCTCGCTCTCGCACATACTCTTTCCGCCTCTCTCATGTGGTCGACTTCAGGTCTTCATGCACTGTTTTTTCCCCTTGCCTTTTCAAAGTTTCTGTCCCTCAATCCCATGCTCTCCTCCTCTTCTTGCGGTGTCTTCTGCTAACACACGTGATCTCTCTTCATGCGTCTGTCACATTCTCTCCCCTTCTTTCTCTCGTTCTCACACACTCTTTCTGTTCCTCTGTCTGGAGTTAATTCATCACTTCATGCACTAACTACATATCCCTCTCTGTCTTCCTGTCCATCTTTTATGCGCAGCTTTCACCCCTATCTATCCACCATGCCACACAATTCCACTCTACACCGCACGGTTCTTCAACAGTTCCAATCCAACCCACATAATTCCACTCCACACTCATATATCCACTCCAAACCAAAACACATGGGTAAAAGACATCCTCATTTACAATGACGGTAGCTCTAACTATTGAAAATGCGAGAAATATTGGCATTGTCAATGCTTGTTATATTTTTAGTCATTCTTGTGTGTTTAAAGTATATCTTCACATCATTGTAATTCAATAGCAATAATACTTTTTTTCTTTGCACCCATAAGATTCATATTTTCTTGTGTTGTGCATAAAAAACAAAAAAGTCTTCTATAGCTGTCCTGAATACACCTGCCTTCTAAGAAGTAAATGTGCCCCCTACAAAAATTACATGCAAATGCAAATTGTTTTGTTTGACATTTTTATTACAAGAATATGACCCCCACATTTTAGTGTCCCCTTGTCTTCATTATTTTCTAACTTTTATTTTTGTGGCATATGCGTGCAATAAAAAAATAATACCTGTTACACCTGCTTGCTGAGGCTATATCTATTGGCTCTCTGATAGCTATTTTAACCCCTTGCATGCGGCAGTAGGACAACGGCCATAGCGAGCACTACCTTGGTAGTGGTGCGCACGTCCGTTGGCCGAAGCGGCCCTGCCCGCGCAATGGAATGCCCACACCGCAGCAGAATTGCCGCAGCGGTAAACGGGTTAAATATAAGTACCAACAACAAACTCCTCCAATCATCTGGTAAGATCTATGTATCCTATATTGTTTGAAATAATAGTCTTACAACAATCATCTACTACATTTAGTTTATTTCAGTATATGTGAGGTCAAGCCATTAGATTCTCAAGCAGAGGAAAATGTACTTATATCAGTAATGGTATCTACTTATTTGATTGTAATTAGTTTAGTAAACACCCTGAATGCTTGGATTACTTACCAGTAATCTTCATTACTCCAATTCTCCCTTCCTCATCCCATTACTTACTATATGAGGTTTTACATCCTGTAGCAGCCCCTATTACCCCCAGATCCCTTATGTCGTCGTTCCATTCATTGACAAAGTGGAGATAAACATCTCCCGACAGAAAAAATGACCAGAGGAATGCTGGGACCCTAATACGGCCCCTCCCACTGGGAGTACATAAGCAGTACTTACCCACCATCCCGCCTGTTCTTTTTTTTCTGTCTGTCGACAGAATGGATGTGGATGTGCTGGTGCTGCTTCTGCTGGACTGGAGTGGCGGTCTTCTCTCCTCCCCCCGCCCAGCAGCCTGGCTGTGCAGGCGCGGAGTTTCCTGGACTGTCTCCTGGCTTGCCGGACTTGCTGGGTGTCAGTCGGTGTTCTCTGCTGGAATCCTGCCTGGCCTGGCCTCCCGGCCCTCTGCGGCTGGAGCATGGAATCCCGGTTCCTTCCGAGTCGCGGGTTCGTCTTCCTGAGCCTGGTCGGGTGAGATGTGCTGTGCTTGCCGTGTTCCTGCAGTAGCCTCAGGTTGGTTGCAGTGGGGGCCTTGTTGATGGTGATGGCCCCCGCTCCTGGTGAATTCCGCTTGGCAGATTTCATTGTTTCCCTGGACACTGCGACATTCTCTGTGCTGGTTTTTCTCAGCCATGATCAGAATGGCTGATGGAGTAATACTGACATCACTTAAGGGAGGCGCGCTTCTCAGGTGTTTGTTACTGCTTGGTTTGCTGGGTGCGAGGTTCTGGCTCCTCTGCTCCTTTGCCATACCGTATGCCGTTGTGTGCACTGTGTCTGCTGCCCACTCATCGACCACCGCCAGTCACTGGACCGGTTTGTGCTGCCACAGCTCTTTTCGCCTGTGCTATAGAAGTGGGGTCGGCGCTGGTTCTTCCGGTGCTGTGCGGGGTCAGTCTTACCCTTGCCTGCGCCTGCTGTATGCGGATGGTGTGGGGGGGGGGGGGCGCTTTCCGGTGGGCTGTCGCCTATTGCCGGTGGTCACGTTTCGGGCCATTTCTTTGCATTAGCTCGCTTGTGGTTGTTGCCCAGCACCGGTGCTGTGCTGGGGGGGGGGGGCTGTGCGCTGGGATGGGGGGGTCCTGGTGCTGCTTGATAGGCTGCTCTGCGGGCGTCCATGTGCTGGCCAGCTGGCCTTCTGGTGAGTGCCTCCCTGTGCGGATGTGGCTACTGGGGGTGCCGGGGTTTGTCCTGGGGCCTCTTGCCTGCCTGCTTGCACCCTCTTCGGGACGGGGTCGCACTCGCAGGTGGGGTCAACTTCTTGTCTTCCTCCCCGCTTCTGGGCTCCGCCGTGGCTCCCGCACTTGGCTGGTGGTGGGGTGGTGTTCGTACTCCTTTGGCGCCTGCATGTGGGGGGTCCTGCAGGCTCACGTTTGTCCTCGCCATGGTTCCTGGTTGCCTGCCGAGGTCTGCCTCGCTTTTTCTTTGAGGTCCCTATGCAGCCCTGCTCCTCGGGGTGTCGCTGGTGCGGGTCCGGCCTTGGGTGCACTGGGTCCGTTTTCTGCTCGCCCCTTTTGCGGGCGGCCTTGCCTCTGCTACGGGCGGCCTGTTCAGTTGTGGCGTGAGCTCCGCTTGTGTGTGCTTTGTGTTCACCTCCGCTCCCTGGCTTCTGCGTGGCTGGTTGAGGTCGATGCGCAGGGGGCTCCCGGTTCCGGTTCTGCTTTTGCTGTTTCTCTTTGGGGCTGCTCCTTCTTCCCGGTGGGGTGCGGTGTTCCGCTTCCTCCTCCGGTTCCCATGGGCTGCGCCTTGTTCCTCTCAGGGCTTCCGTGTGTTGTGCCTGGTGCTCTGTGCAGCGCTCCGTCCCATTTGCCTTCGGGACAGGTTTGCGCTCTCGGCCTGCCGCCGTACCATTCTTTGGGCTGGCCTCTCTATGTTTCCGGGATTGGCTTGCACTAGGCTGCATCTTACCCTTGGGCTGCGTCCTTTGCGGCTGTTCTGTTCTCCTTTTTGCTCAGACCTGGGGCTTCCTGTTTTGTCCTGGGGCTTTCTGTGTGCTTGGGTTGCTTCGTGGGGACTAGCTGGCTGGCACTATCTCCGCCTGCTTTCCTCTTCCTTGCTGAGTGCTGCTATCTTGGTTGATCCTGGCTCCAGCACTCTCTTTGAGCTTCTGGGGATTCCTTGGTGTTGTCCTTGTGTTCCCCTCCTTCTGCTGCGCCTCTACAGGCCGCCCCTCTTGGTTCCGCCGGCGGTGCTGCTTGGTCTGGGTTGAGTGTCTGGTGGGTCTGCGGGGTACTGGGCCCGCCTGGGTGTGCCGGGTGCTGTTGGCTTCCCAAGCTGGGTGTGGTTTGGGCTCCGGCTCTTCCTTTCCTTGGCCCCCCTGGGGGTGTGTTCCCTGTGGTGGTTCGCCTGTTTTGGTCCCTGCGGTGCGTGCCTCTGCTGTTTGGGGCTGGCTGTCTTTTGCTACTGCCGTGTCCTTGGCGTTGGTGCCTGTTTCCCTTCTTCTGTTCTGCGGTTCTCCCGGTTGGGGGTCTGTCTGGACTCCGGGTGCGGTTGCTCCCTGGGGGGTCCTGGTCTCATCTGGTCCATGTCGTGGATGCCTGGCTGGTGTCCGCTGGGGCTCTCTGGCTCTCTAGCTTTCTGGCTCCTGCGAGTTTTTGGCTCCTGTTGGTTGCCTTCTTCGGCACAGCGTCCTTGCCTGTGCGCTCTCTGGGTATCCTGGCGTAGCGCTCCTTTGGGGTCAGGCTGTGTCCTGGTGTGTGTTTCTGGGCCTGCTCCTGGTGGCGGTTCTCTTCCTGGGGTTGGTTTGCCTCTGGTTGGGTGTCCGTGTTCTTGCCTGCCGTTCTAGGTCCTGGGATTTCCGTTGGGTGCTGTTTGGCTTCGGGTTTCCCCCGTTGCTTCTTCTTCATTGTCTCTGTTTCCCCTGGGCTGTGGCCGCCTTGTTCGGGCCTGTGTGGGGTCCTGGTGTTCAGAGATTCTGGGTTTGCACTTTCGGGGTTGCCTCCTATTGCTCTTGGTCTGCCGGCTTCCTGCTGGTTCTGCGGGGCCTCTGGCTGCGCCTCTTTGGTTTTGCTGGCTGTCGCTTCTTTGATGGCTCAGGGGTGTGTTTTGCCAGGTGTTCTGGTTCTTTCTGGTTCCGGTGTCCTGGCTCACTCCTTTCTTCACTTGCTTCCCTGGGATATGCTCCCGGTGGGTGTCTGTTTGGGGTGCCCACTCCCCTTTCTCTTGCTGGGGTGCAGTTCTGTGAGGTTCATCTTGCCTCTGTAGGGTCCACCCTCCTGGATACGGTTTGTCCAGGGTCTGCTACTGCTTGGCTCTCCTGGCTTCTCTGCTTCCTCCGGTTTCCACTTTGGTGGTTTCCTCTGTTTTGTGTTTCCTTCCGGCCTTTTGTGTGGTCCAGCGGTGGTGTGCTTGCGGTCTCTGTCAGCCTCCCTGCCCTTGTTCTTCGGCCTTGGCACTCCTTGAGCTTATTCCGGGGGCTGGTTAGGTCTGGGGGTCCTCCTGCATCAGCGGGCTGCTAGGCTCTGGTCCCGGCCTTCCTGGTTGTTGCCCTAGTCTCCTCTCCATCGTTGGCTGGGGTCAGACCTGGTGGGTTTCTGGTCTGGCTGCTGTGTGACCTGGGGCCTTTCCCGCTGCTCCTGCCCTTGCTGCGTGCTGGGCCTGGGTGTTGGGTGCCTGTGCGGTCCTCCGCCCTGTTGGCACCTGCTTTTGTCTGCGGGTTCGTGCCTGGTTGTTCCTGGCTTGGGGGCTGCCGGGGGTTCCCGGTTGTCCTGGGCTTGCACTCTGCCTTGTTTTTTTCCCTCCCTTTTGGGGTTGAGGGTTTTGAGGCTCTGGTCATTGGCCCTGTCCCCGCCCTTGCTGTGTCTGTTCGGTGTCCGGGTTGTTGGTTTCCGGTCTTTGCTGGCCTCTCTGTTGGTTGGTCGGCTGTCTGCTGGGTCTTTCTGGGGGCATCTCTGGCCTCTGATCTTTGGGTTGGCCTCCTCTGCCCCTGCTGCTCTGGGGTTTTGTGTCCATCCTGGTTCGGTTGCGGCCTCCTTCCCTGTGGGGCTTTTGGCCGCCTGGGGTTTCTGGTCTCTGTCTCCTTCCCTGTTCTTTTCGATTTGGTTGGGGTCTGGCTCCTGTTCTGCTCCTGGGCTCTCGCAGTGGCTCCTCCCTCTGGGCTGGGTGCTTGGTGGTTGTCGTTTGTCAACCCTGGTGGTGCTGGCCTTTCTTTCCTGGGGCCTGCGCATCCTCTGCGGGGTTTGGTTGGCTTTGTCCTCTGGGCTCTCTGTGGGCCGGTTCGTTCATTTTGGTGGGGTGGGCTGGTGCCTGGCCTGTGCAGCCCTCCTTCCTTGTTGGTCTGGGTGCTTGTGCCTGCGCCCTGTTGGCCGGCCTTAGCTTATTTTCTTTAGCCTTCTCCGGGGTGGTCAGGGTTTGCTCGGTGTCTGTGGGGCTGCTGGGTCCTGTGTCCCTCCCTGGTGGTTCTGGGCTGGTCGGCCTTGTCCGGTGGGTTCGCTTGGCCATGTTCTTTGGGTCTTTGGCCTGGTTGCTCTGTCTCTGGTTTCTCTAGTTGTGTCCTCCTTGTTGTTGCTCTGGCCTTCTGTTTTTTCTTGGTTGTTTCCGGTCCTTGTTTGTGTCCCTGCTGTCCTGTTCTGGGTTGCTGGCCGGTTACTTCCTGCTGTCCCCCCTCCCCTCCTTTTCGGTGCTCCTGTGGGTTGGTTGCTGCGTTTGGTGTGGTTCCTTGGGTGAGCTTGTGGGTTCGAAAGGCTGGTTTTCTTCTTTGGTATTCTCCACTTTGTCAATGAATGGGACAAAGACATAAGGGACCTGGGGGTAATGCTCTATTACTTACTGGTAATCTTCATTACTCCGGGTCCCGTTGTCCTCATCCCATTCATACACCCCTCCCTCCGTGCCGGACAGCCGGCCTTCCTTTGTGGTCTTGGTTGTACAGGCGGGATGCTGGGTAAGTACTGCTTATGCACTCCCGGTGGGAGGGGCAGTATTAGGGTCCCAGCATTCCTCTCTCGGTCGGGAGATGGTTATCTCCACTTTGTCAAGGAATGGGACGAGGACAACAGGACCCGGAGTAATGAAGATTACTGGTAGGTAATATAGCATTTCCCACACCCTAACACGTTTTTTTTTCTTTTTTCATTAAAACCCCTAAGCTCCTTTCACAAAACCCTCCATTTTCCCAGGCACTTCCTGAGTCACACAAAAGTGGTGTTTTAAGAAGCCCAGATAAGAAGGCCCAGAAAATTGAGGGAGGGAGGGTTGTACGTAATGTAAATATGAAATTCATCACCTACGAACATTTGCTTATGTTTTTAAATTATCCTTTCCAATAGCACTTTCTCAAGCTTATTTGTAGGGTATGAATTTGTTATTTTTCTTATAACTGATGCCATTGTGGATATGAGGCCCGAACCCTATTGCTGAAGAATATCATATTTTATGTCATTTGTAACATCAGTGACACTAAATTTTTCCTTTAGCTCATAGATAACTTTAGGTTAACTTTATTTGTATAACACATTGTGCTAGTGCTGTCCAAATTGATGCATAATTTAACAAATTAAAAAACTACAGGACCTGTACACAAAAGAATAGACATACACATAAATATAGTTGGGTAGACATGCTTGGAATCGCATTTCGTGTCTAGCCTGATGACAGGATGTAACATATCTGTGGCTATTTCTGCCATCTCTTCGTGTTCTCCAAGGATGATATATGGTTTTTCCTCCTCACTTATTTAGGAAGTCTTTTTCATTTGCAGACATGTCTAAAGAGGCGATTTTTATGATAACCAAATGATACCGACATTGCACGAGGCCCCACCTCGCAGTTTCTATCACTGGGTGCAATGCTTGGCCTCTAGCGTTCTGCATCGGTTTGTGTCAACCTGTTCAGTTTGTGGAGGCTCAGCTTGTATCTGCCAATTATTTATCGAGGTTGTGTATCCTGACAGAGATGAGCAGTTCTGTTGGGCTGTACTTCCTGTGTAAGGATCAGTTACAGTCTGGCTTGGTGTGCATCTCTAGCAGCGCTTCCTTCTGGCTGATATCTGTACCGTCTGGGAGACTGGCTATAAAAGACTGTGGGTTGCTTTTGTTTAATTATAGCGTGTCCATTGTGGCAGTAAGTTTGTTTCACCTTTACTCATCGCCATAATGTAACTATCGGCTTCTGGTTGCCTGTCAACAGTGGGATCTACCCTAATTATGCAAGGCACCTACAGTACCCATAGTGACCATCAGTAGTGTGCTAGTTCATACAATTTGGAAAGATGTTTAGAACTGTGTTACTTCATTTCCATATGGTATGTGATTTTAGAGGTGTGAGGGTTTGTCCAGTGGTTTCTTTATGTCACTGAGGGGCATATTACCAACAAATAGCGATATTTATCGCTAAATAGGGTTAGCGGCAATATTTTTATCGCCGCGCATCACTGGTTTTTATCGCTGAGATAACTTGCAATTAGCAAGGTTTATCTCAAAAGCGATAAAAATCAGGCAAAATGCGTGAATATCACTGAGAATACAGAGATATTCACGCATTAGCGATGAAATGCTCTTAGCCATGTTATCCACCTCCCATTGGATAACATGGCTAAGAACTGGTATGAGCAGGCGATGGTTTTTGGCGATAGCGGGAATATTTCCATCGCTACGCCTGCCTTGCTAATAGGCGATAGCGACGTTAGCGACTGCTTTCAGTCGCTAACAGGTTGGGTACGCCCACTTTGCATGTCATTTGTGATAAATATCGCTGACATGCAAAGCGGGCCCCAAACCGCTCGCTATCGCCTAAAAGCTGTCGCTAACATCAGTTAGCGACAGCTTGCTAATAGAGCGATAGAATTATCGCCGCTTAGCAGCCAAAACGGCTGCTAAACCGGCGATAATTGCCTATCACCACCCTTGGTAATATGCCCCTGCATGTGTAAAATACTTTCCTAGTAGATCACATATAGACAGTTCAGAGACACCAGAATGCTTAGATAGAGGCTGAAGTATGCACTGGTTGAGTGGACCCAATTTCTATGAGCGAATATATGGGATTTTTTTTAAATTTCTTTTAGCTTCAGTTAGAAGGTCCATGAACTTTATTTTTCCCAGACTTATTAGGAAGGCTCATATTTTTCAGAACTCTAGTGATTGAGGTGCTTCTGAAGTACTCCCTGAGTAGAAAAGGGGCAGCTCCTCCACGTGGGCGGAGGAGTGTCGCCCCATTGCTTTCTCGCAGTGCGAGAAGCAGAAACATAAAATGGTATTATGAATATAATTTTATTTATGCTTCTCGCACTGTGAGAAAGCAGACGGCATGGTTTAATTGGGGGCGGGTGGGTGGACTGTCCTGCTCCAGGCAGGGGTGGAGTGGCTAGCACGCGGTTGTTAGTGCTGACTGTTTGGTTGGCCCGAGGGCCGACCAAACCAGTCATGCACACTCTGCATTTTCTCTATGTAGGCTGCATGCAGCCTACATAGAGAAAATGGCCTCCCCATAGACGCGTGTGGAGTCGGCGTCCCGGCCAATCACAGCGCTGCCAATGCAGCATTGTGATTGGCTTAAGAGGGGGTAGGGAGGATGCCTGCTTCCTGTGTGGAGAGAGGAGACATGACGCGGGACCGGAGGCGAAGGTGAGTTTAATTTAAAAAAAAATATTAATCCCCCCCTCCCCGCATTACCCTCAATTCGTGAGTCATGCTGGCCACAACTGTAGTAGGAGACAGATATCCAGGCCTGCAAATAACAAGCACGTAGAGCTTTATTTCAGTATTTTGTTTATGTGATGCTCTCTCACAAACTTGGCGGATGCCCCTTCCATAGTGTTACAAATACGATAAAATACTCCCTGACATATAATATAAGGATTTTGCTAGTCACTGAGGAGTTCTGTGACCATATAGAGGAATGAGGGTGAAGCTCGAGTTCCTTTATAAGGTCATGGAACTCCAAAGTGACTTGCAAGATCTATAATTCTAAACATAAAAGAGCAGGTATGGCATAGCAAGTTGCAACAGCACTGGAACCAAAAATCTAATATTTTAGTGGCACATTGCAGTGATATCCCACTCAGCAAAGCATTTTACTATCAGGGAAGTCAACGAGCCAACCAGGAGGGTGCTGCAGCTGGGAAGAAAAATAAAAGAACTTCATATCTGTTATCTATATCACCTCATTCATATTTCCATTTCAGCATCTGCAGCCTAACCCTATGTTGGCGTCTGCACATATCAGAGAGAGCAGCATTCCATCCAGTTCACCAAATACTCACAGCAAAAGCAGACAAAACAAGAATTGGCATAGCAAATAGGTCTCGCCTTTGGGACCTTATAAGTGTTTAGCCATGCAACAGCTGATGTTGTTGCACCAAGGATATTGTGCTGGATAACTAAACACTTATAAGGTCCCAAAGGCGAGACCTATTGGCTATGCCAGTGCTTGTTTTGACTGGAGGCAAGGAACAGCATAAATCATGTGCAGTAGGAGCAGATACGACCTGCTCTTGATTTCATTAGGAACAACCACTACGCATGGATTTCCTCCCCTTACACCGTTCTGTCAGGGTTGGAGCTAGAAATCCGACTCGCCGCCAATGAGGCTCAAGGCTCTTTCCCATTGTCTTTCCCCGGTGCAGATTTCATTGCAGAGCACAACAATTCCTCGTCAGAGCCTATTTCATGCTCTAGGACCCCCATAAGATTAGTGCAATAGTGCCTGTTAGTTGATTGTTTTTTAAAGAGCTGGATTTTCTTTTACCTCTGGCAGGACAGGTTCAATAAGCTGGCAAATCAATACCAAGTGAGTGAACTTACTGAATGAGATCTCAGAGGGATGGCCTGTATGGTCTCTTTTGTGCTTTATGTCATTGTAACAATGCTGATTGTATTATTCTTATGCATTTTTCTGCTAGTGTTGGTGCGTATACTGCATCTTAGAGCACGTTAGTTAAAATAAACATTTTAAACCATACTGTGTCTCTGAGTACTCACGTTGTGCACTAGTATGAGTGTTAGAGCAAAAGAGTGTTCTTGTTTCCCACCTGTAGCTGTCGGTGGTGGGAGTGCTGCTATGCGGTGACGTGGGGCGGGGAGGGGCAGGGTGGGGGGTAGTAAACTATGGAATACAGCCAAATACAACATAAGTAAATATATAACTAAATGAAATTAATTTCGTTGCACGCACTGCATCGCCAAATGCAATGCAGTGCGCGCAACGAAATTCATTTTATTTGTTTATATGTTTACTTACCTGTATTTGGCCGTATTCCATAGTTTTCTACATAGTTTCCATAGTTTTCCAACGGGTTTTCCTAGTTTCCAGTTCTTACGCATCAGAAGAAACTGTAAATGGCGCAAGGACTACTTTTGTGAATCGGACATCCTCATTGACAAGCTAATCAACAGAGGATACCCCAAACGCCTTGTATCCAGAACACGGAAACGGGCATGGTATTGTCACCGAGACCTTCTCCTGACGCCACAACCAAAATAAACCATGTTGAGATACCCTTTGTTTCCAAGTTTAATCCATGCAGTAACCAAATCTCGAAAATCATAAAGAAAAACTGGACAGTTTTACGCCCCTTCAAACCCTTCAAGGAACCACCACTCTTTTCCTACCAACGGGGTCAGAACCTAGCCACACATCTCGTATGCCTTTACCACCACGGCTCGCTACAACCAGACGTGAGTCATTGCCGTCCGTCGCTGCTTCATTCAGCGTCTAGTAAGCTCTCCTGCAACCTGCCTCGTTCTCCATCCATGCTCTGTCCCGAATCCCCTCCCTCACCGAATCTTCCTTCTTCCAGGTTCTCCTTTTTAAGGTTATACCCCGTCTGGAATGATTCACCCCCATCTACCTTCGGACTCCACCCGGGCCGATCAGCCATCCGGTTCAGGTGACTCTGATTCCCGCCTTCCTCGCCTCCACCACATCGTTGCAACTTCTTTACCCTAGCGTCTGCCTTTTTTCTCCCGCACCTCCAGGTTCTCACTGGACGTGACCTGCTTCGCTCCCCCGCCCTCAGGCTCGCAATTGACGCGACCCTAGCTACCCGATCTGCCTTTGCCCTCTACTCACTGGCGAGACCATTTCAGGAATTTTACGTGCTTTTCCCCCATGCGCCAGCTTTCACGCCCTTCACCGCCGCCGGCACCTTCACACGCGGTCTTGAAGGCTCCTTCTCCCTCCCCCGCCAGACTCTCACACCTTGGGTCCCATGCACGGCTCCATTCCGGAACTTTTGTGCATCTTCACTGCTTTCCGCTCTTGCCACACAGTGCCCCCTCTCACTCGGCACTACACACCAAATAGAGATCAGCCCAGCTTTCCATCGGCCACTTCGCTATCTTAGGGCTGGCTCCCCACTTGGCCTTCACCCTCTACTCACTGGCGAGACCATTCCAGGTATATTACGCGCCTTTCCCCTATGCGCTCCAGCTTTCATGCCCCTCCCCGCCGCCGGCACATTCACACACAGTTTTTACGGCTCCTTCTCTCTCCCCAGCAGGGCTATGACGCCTCGGGCCTCATGCACGGTTCCAATCCGGATCTCTGGTGCATCCTCACTGCTCTCTACTCTCCCGGACAATGCCACCTCTCACTCGGTACTGTACGCCAACAGAGATCAGCCCAGCCTTCCACCGGCCACTTTTCTATCTTAGGACTGTTTCCACACTTTTCCACCGGCCCCAGTTGTCACCTTGCGGTGGACGCTCCTATTTCCTGCCTCCACCGTCACCCCAGTCCACCCTTGCCAGAACTACCTGGCTTTGTGGATACCTAGTCTATTAATTCCCCTGCTGCCACTACTGCACATACATTCAAGTGACGTCCTGTCCCCTACCCCCTCCCCACCGGCTCCCACCCCTTCTACGCCCCCCTGTCCATCTCTAGCGCCAGCGCCTCACCCCACTGACCATACCTGACCCTCTCCCTTCCTTCCTGTACAGCTCCGCTTTCTTCTCACAACCCGCTCCTGAAGATGATCCCAAATAAAGAGGATCGAAACGTCGACAGTTCAGCGCAATAAATGGCGCAGCCCCTAATGTGGCTCATCCAAACCAATCCTGCTAAAGTCTGAAAATTCTGCTTTATGAATTACCTGGAGCCACATTGTTTTTTGCTATTCACTGTACATATTCATGCACCAGTCACTTTGCGCCTTATATGCTGACCACAATTGTCACTTGCGTCGCCACTCCTGTGTCACCTGCACTTGCTGAGCACCAAGTCCAATTCGGGTTGTTTTGTTATTTATTGACTTACAGTGCTGCTACAACTGCACCTCTCTATTTTGTTCCTTTGACTTTAATTTTACGATGCCATAAGCACGCCTGAAAAAATCATTGAGTCTCCTTGTCTCTGTTTCTGTAATGCTTTATGCATACATGCTTAATTGTCTTCCAATAAGTCCAGTTGGAATACTGTTTGTTTATTCTGATTACCTACCCCAATCCCAACGTGGTTTACGGGTCACACTCCTGTAGTCCCTTACAGCCCTCCATGATTAAGCGTGTTAAGGAGGAGCACGGGCCGGAGGCTGCAGTTAAGTTGGGAATGAGGCTTGTCGGAGTTTTTGATGTAGTTGCTGATCTCATACTTGCAAACGTAAAGGGAGATGCGGTTAACTTTCAGGTGTCTAATGCTTTGTGCCTTGTCCCAGAGGACGACAAACCCCGAAAGTTATCGAAAATTATTGCGGATGCTTATGTGACCATTGGACGCAATAGTCTGGGTTTTAAACCTTTAGCTGAAATGCCGGCACAACAGCAAACTCAGACGGCGCAGTCTAATAAAGACGACCATCCTATTTTTCCTAAAATGAATTGGAAAAATAAAAAACAGGGGACGCAACAACAGAAACAAGGCTCATGTGCAGCGTCACCAATTCCCGAGTCTTCTGAGCGCACTTATGATTTGCGCGACTGCGCTAGAATTAGGTCTCCTGAAGGGTTTCAGGTCCCTGATCAGCGTTCTACTCGTTCTTTGCAGGAAACATCAGGCTCACAAGCCAGTGGAGGAGATCGCTAGGATCGCAGCAGAGGTCGAGCTGCCCCGTAAGGACGCGAGCAGCCTCGTCAGACTGATGGTAAAGGCAAGCAGAGCTATTTTCCTTGCCAACGCCCTCTGTTTCAGAAAAAGAAAGTTGCTGCAGTAACAGCGAGATATGCCACAGCGGTGAGAACCCAACTTCGGAACCTAACATGGGCGGTAACGCTGCTAGACAGCTCAGCGGAGGTTACAATAGTGCGGCAAGCACTGCGTCCACTTCTGAAGGCGACAGCAACTGACACTTTCATCACAGTTGAAACTGCTGATACCCGAGTGGCTCACCCTGACAGATTATATGACATGTATTTCTGATTGAAAGTGATATACAATGTGTTGTTAGAGGGATTTTTTGGGAGAATCTGACTTCTTCATATGACATCTTGTTAGCTGAGGCAGATTGGCCCCCACCTTTTGTTTTAGCTGGCCCGAGAGGGAAGGATGTAATCCTCCCTAGTTTTTCACACATAGTTTCCAAAGAGCAAGCGATGGCTTTTGCGAAAGAGTGGGCTTTGGTGATTGCACCGGCTCTGAACCGTACTCAGGTAGGTTGGGATAAACCTTCGCCCCCCGCATGAGATACCATTGCAGTCTATGCCACAACCACAACACCAATATTCCCTTCGGCGGGAGGCGAAAGCTCCCACTTCTGAAATTCTAGATCAATTAGAGTATCAAGGAGTGATTGAGACGTGTGTCACCAATGAATAACCCTCTTTTTACTGTAACCAAACCCGATGGATCGTACTACCTAGCTTTGGATTATCGACATTTGAACTCTCATTGTCAAACTTGTGTGGTTTAGAACACCCATAGTGCTGCCCTCATGGACAGTCTGGTAAGAAAAAAATTAAAAACCACTCTTGACACTTCCAGGCTTTTTAGTCATAAACTGACCTCCATAAGTAGTCAATGGACAGCTTTTACCTCCGGCGGAAAAAACAAAAACAATTTAAAAGATTAGCCTTGGGCTATAAAAACAGCCCGGGTGTTTTCACCACACGTGTTGTCTCTTTGTTAGACAACATAGACGCTCATGCGTACTTGTACGTTGGTGATATTTATCTCATGGACAACTAATTATGGCCGTATCTTTGTCGCGTGGACCGCATCATAGTTTTGTTTGCGTACTATGGATACAAATTTTACTTTGCAAAATCCCACATTGCAGAGTACACAGTGTTGTTCCTGGGCTATGAGCTCAACAATGAAGGTAGAGGCTTGGCACCTCACTTCTTGGAGAAATGTGCAAGTTTGCATTCTCCTACAACTCTGAAAAAATTTAAATTTTTGCTGGGACTTTTAAACTTCGGTCGAACTTACATTCCCGAATATTCCCAGCGTATGAAGCCGCTATATGCCTTGATACAACCAAAGTTTTAAAAAGCCTGCTGGCTTCTGGAACATTCAGCTATACTACAATCTTTGCAGTCTGATCTTCTTGAATCTAAATAATTGTTGACACGTGACAACCACACAAACCTGGTAATACAAATTGTGCAAGGTGCAGTGGGTTTCACCTACTTGACATTTAATGAAGGGGACACAGTACCTATCGCTTAAAAGCCACATTTGTACACTTCGGCGGAAATGTGCTTTTCAACTGTTGAAAAAGTCTTGACAGCGGTCCAGATGGCGATCCTGAAGAAATGCGCACTGGTACAGGGAAAACGCATGTTGGTTGTAGCACCATATCCTGCTCTTGAGGCCGTGACGAAAGCCAGTGTACCAAACTCAAAAGCTTTGCATCATCGTTGGATACAATGGGCTACTTGGTTGACATCTCCCGAAGTCACATTTATCTTTGACTCCTCATTGCAAACACAGGAGTTCTTACAGTACTAATTTATTCATCCTGCTCCTCTGTCAATGCACCCCCTTGAGGAGTATCATTGTATCATTTACACCGACAGTTCAGCGCAACCGGCGTCGGATTCTAAACATTCTTATTCAGCAGCCTGTGCTATAGTGGCCGGTACCATGGTGAATAGTGAGTTCAAGTCCAGTGTTGTGCACACGCAGGCATTAGGGGACTGTAACACCCAGTTAGCGGAGCTCCGTGCTCTGGCGCTCGCACTGGAGTTTGCTGAACCTCAGGTGACAACCTTGATTGTAAGTGACTCTTACTACTGTGTTCGGTCTTTTAATGACAACATATTCTTTTGGTCTCAGAATGACTATTGGGATTCCAAAGGCAGCACAATTAAGCATAAACTGCTTTGGGTTCGAGTCACAGATCTTAAAGAACATCTGCCTCTCACGCAAGTAATTCATACTCTTTGCCACCAGCGCGTAGGAGCACTCGCGATTGGCAATAATTTGGCTGACAAAGCAGCTAAAACAGCAGTAGCCACATATTCAGTTGCAGCAGGTACAAGGTCCAGAAGTAAGATTGATGATGACATCTGGGCAGAGATAGCTGCTACATTGAAGGGAGATAATTACCCACAGGGCTTCCCTTCTAAATACTCTTATCATTTAGGTCTGATAATGTTCCCTATGTGAGAATAAATGACGTGGTGACAGGTTGATTCCCAACCAGTACCGCAGACTTTCATTGATAACAGCCGCACACGAAGGCATGGCCTCGGCCCATGCATGCGTTTCAGCGACTGTTTCTATCTTACAGCAGCGTTACTGGTGGCATGGGTTGTATAAACAACCCCGTGACTATGTGCTTTCATGTGACATTTGTCAGCAGATTAAACCTTCAACTGCTGCACGCCCACCACAAACACAGCTGTACATTTCTAATAAACTATTCGGTTGTTTTTATTTAGATCACTGCGGTCCATTTTCCTCAGATACTGCGTATAAGTTTATCTTAGTTGCAGTTAATTTGTGCACATGTTTTCTTTGTTTCTGGCCACAACGCAGTGCTGACGTACAAACTGTCATCACAGATTTGCTTGTCTTTGTGGGAATTTTTGCATGTGGCACCTTCCATTCTGACCAGGGTCCCGCGTTCGCCTCTAAGGCGTACAAGGATGCCATGAGGTCTTTCGGGGTGCAAGTCAAATTTTCGTCTCCATACAGGCCTGAGGGCAACTCAGTTGTGAAGCGAACAAACTGTGACTTAAAGCAATCCTTGATACCTAGAGTTATAGGTACTGGCAGGCACTGGTTCGCCCATTTGTATTGTGTACAACGTGCACTAAGTAATCTCCCTAGAAGATCTCTAGGTGGGTGGACCCCATACGAAATGCTCTTTGGCATGAAAATGTATGTCCCAGACCTGGATGGTCTAGACATGGTGGTGACAGCTGCAACCTTTGATGTAGATAATCATTCTCCTGTATTACAGAAACTACAAGAGACTTGTGACAGTCTTGCAAAGGAACATTTACCCTCCGCCACTGAAGCTGCACTACAGATTCCGGTAGCAGGCTGGCTACCCAAAGTCAGAGACCTGGTCCATGACAAGGTGGAGAACAAAAAAAAGTTTGGCCCCTCTTATGGTGCACAAGTTCCAGTGCTTTGCGTGAAGGGTACTCGTACAGTAATTTTACCACCACTTCCTGGTCGTAAAGATAACAGATACATCTCAGTGGACAATGTCAAACTACAAAGACTGGCTGATTCTTCATAGCATGACTCCAGCTGTTTCCTATCCGGTAATATCAAGAAATTCAGTCTTGGCCATGACAAACAACATCTGGCCTGACAAAACCATGAGAAATGGACAGTGGATATAGCAGCTAGACAAAGCACCCAAACTCGTATTAACCAAAAAATAATGATAAGCAATTAAAAAAACTAAAAAAATAAAATAAAATAGTAGGTCACAGTGTGCCACTTGCAAAGAACCGGTACCCTCCGTCCAGGGGCACCTCACGTAAAGCGTGAAACCAAACAGTTAGTCATCCAGTTTTGGGGCACCACTCCAATCTCATACAATCAGTTCAAAGTTTCTCAAAGTCCAAATCCAAATTTAGGAGTCTCGTTATTTTCTCAGTTCATTTTTATTTTCTTATATTCAAAGAGAATCGTTAGCCAACGCGTTTCGTTCTGACCACCAGAACTTCTTCAGGGCTGGAATAATCAAACATATACAAAGACAGACTGTCACATAATTATATATATATAAAAGATTTACATATAAAATTGTACATACGACCATATAAATACATAGAAAAACACACAAGACATCCTTGTATATTAAAAACATGACCATAACATTACATAACACAACCATAGATTGGCTATCTATGTAATTTTTTCGAGGATTACAAACCTCATTCTGCCTTAGTTACAATCAAGGAGTTTTTCTCAATTCTCCAAAAGGAAATAGGACTCCAAAATTCAAAATTAGGAATAATAGAATGTGAAATGTTGCTCAGAAGAATAATACAACATCATCGTAATGATATCAAACAGGAGAAGTGAACAAAATAGAAAGAAGAGTTGAAGAGGGGGAGGGAGAAAAGAAGAAAAAGGGAGCAATCTCTGCATACTGTGTGCTAGTAGTGGAAAACACCAACAGTGAGTACCACTGATGAGTTATGGATCCTTCCTTTAAATATATATTAATCCAGTATAGGATGTATGAAGGGAGTCTTACTAAAAGAGAAAAGTAAAATCAACCAATTACAAAAAGAGGCACAAATGAAAACAACAGCCTTAAACGTTTACCAACAAATATCCAGTTGCCAAAAAATGAACCTGTACCAATTATCAATACAGGGCATACGGAATATCAGATTATTACAAGGGGGAAATAACACGTATGTCTATTGGTTGAGTATAGTCCTAAACCCAATATGGAAAATGAAAAATAAAAATATAAATATGTAGATATGGATAACATAGTTGAACTGCTCCACTCACTTATACAAATAAGAAAATATCGGCCTACCTGACTGAAAAAAGGATCTTCACATAGCAATAGGTGATAGATATA
Organism: Lissotriton helveticus; assembly: GCF_964261635.1. NCBI lineage: Eukaryota > Metazoa > Chordata > Amphibia > Caudata > Salamandridae > Lissotriton > Lissotriton helveticus. Next base: position 921,789,367 of record NC_136057.1, read on the forward strand.
TATAAGTCGACGAATATAATACTTCAGGAATGAGATCTGATAATCTCAGCAAAACCTATACATAATCAAAACAAAGAGGAGGGCAATGTATGACACACATGACATTAATCCGCATAGCATAATCTCAGAAATTACCAACCCCAATAGTCTTGAAAAAAGTAGTCATACCTATTTAAAGGGTATTGTTGTATATCTTCTCTGGGAGTCCCCGATATAAATCCGACCCGATTTAAGCCAAATTCGTAATCCCAGTCAGGCATGCGATAAGATATATTATCTGGGCATAGGGGTGAAAAGGTAAATCAAAAAGTTTTATGAAAGGCCTAATATAGATATGCCTAATTCAATGAGCAAGTGCTGACATATTTATAAGAGTTAGCCAAACAAACGTAATCACGTTGTGAAGCCCGAGTCCCCAAGAGAATACAAAGAAGGCGACCGGCCAGACGTACATACAAAACACGGCTACCATCCACCATGAGCACATGTCAAGTCGTGCCAAAGACAATTTTATTATTAATCTTCGAGGGAGTCTTAACACACCGGTACCGTGTAGAATATATAATTATCCTCCCCAAGATTTTAATATAACGATGACGAAGCCGAAAAGTAAATAGAAACAAATTTAAGGCCACACCGGAGGTGTGCCACTTACCACCGCGACTCAGCCATATCCGCCGATATCTGTAAGCCGGCTCCCAGCGCGAAAGCGAAATCAAACGCGTCCCGGATATTTAGGGCAGGAACGCCATGTTATTGCGCTCTGCCCACGCGTAATCTCGCGGTAACGCCCGCGCGCATCAGAGACCCCGTCAGTTCACGAAAGCCATGCAATTAGGGCAGACATATTGGAATTACCTTATAAGCAATACAAGAAGGCTTAATTTAACGGTAATCTAACACATGACATAGAAAAATAAAAAATAAAATAAAAAATTGAATGGAATAAATGTTGATTAATCTAGCGATAATCTAACACATGACATAGAAAAATGAAAAAAGAAAATGAAAAATAAGAATTAAATAGAAAAAATGGTTGAGGAGTGAATATCACAAAAAGGAAGAAAAGAGTCAAAAAGGAAATAAAGAAGTAAAACTCAATATATATATGGATCCAACTTAAAAGTGGCAACAATCACTGTGGGTGTATGAATTTATGTATGCAAGGAACTAGGCGCAGTAGGGGTGGGGGGAAGCAGAAATAGGGGTACAAAAACGGAGACGGAAATAACACTCATCAATAGACAGTTCAGATATATACCTAGTATTGGCACGCCTCCTAAGAAAGAGGCAAAGTAAAATACCAACATTTTATTGCATTGAGCCCAATGCAATATAATTGGACATATATAGGGAAAGAAAAAAATCCCAATTCGTAAGTAAACAGAAACAAGGCACTCGGTCCATATGGTGAAATTGTCTAACACATGTATTGTGTTTGAGTGCTGAAGGACAGTAAATATAAGTACTCAAAGGGAATGAACGACAGGAAAAGCACAGAACTGAACGATATGAAATTGACCAGAGAAAACAGTACATTACTACAAGAAATAATGCATCTCGTCATCAGTGTTGTGTCCCATTTCGATACATTTAAGGCGACAAATCCACATGGCTTCCCTCTTTCTGAGACACAACTCTCTATTACCTCCTCGTGGATTGGGAGGGATGTGGTCAATACCATGGAACCAAACTTGATTGTCATTAGCGTGGTTCTCACGCATGTGATAAGCCATAGGGTACTACAGATCAAATTTTCTGAGTGCCCTGACATGCTCCTGCATTCTCAATTTCAAAGAACGAACAGTACTGCCCACATAGATCTTATTGCATCCACATCCTATCACATAAACAACATGAGTGGTGTTGCAATTGATGTAATGTCTTATTTCATATTCTTTTGTGGTGTTATATCTAAAATTCTTGGTCTTATTCTTACCAAGGGGACAGACATTACATCCAGTGCAAGTATAAAAACCATTAGGTACACCTGGGAACCAAGTTTTGGTTGCTTTGCTGCGAGGATAACTTGGGCACAATAAGTTCCGTAGAGTTTTGCCCCTTCTGAATGTGACCTGTGGGGTAGGTGTAACTAACTCCCTTAAACTACTTTTTGTCACCATGGATGTGACTGGGTTATACACCTGTATTTTGAAACACTTTGGACACATAGCAGTGAGTTCTTATTTGGCTACATGTACCGCCGATCACTTTGAACACAACGAAATGCTCTTGGAGATGATTGATATCATCTTATCTATGAATTTCTTTTTACAGTGTGGCACATGGTACCACCAAATACAGGGGACTGCGATGGGCAGCAGATTTGCGCCATCGTATGCAGGATTGTTCATGGGTTGGTGGGAAAGGAACATGCGTGGGGTAGATATGCCTCCCCCTGGATGGACATGATTGTCTTCTGGGGGAGGTATATCGATGATATCATCCTAATATGGAAAGGGACCCCCGACCAACTCAAGGACTACCATAGATATTTGAACAACAACCCCCACAATGTCCATCTGACTATGAAATACAGCAAGGAGAGTATTGAATTTTTAGATATCCTTTTTCATATCAGAGATGGTAAAATACAGAGTGCCCTTTATCGCAAAACCACAGCCTGTACCTTTTGGTGAGATGGTGCGGGTACGCCGAATTTGTAGTACAGAAGATACTTTCAGGGATAACATCAATGTGGTCAAAGAAAGGTTTAGATCAAGGGGTTATAATGAAGACATTTTGACAAGTGCTGATAACAGAATACAAAAAGTTACTAGACAGAGTACATTAGAAAGAGATAAAACCTTGAAACGACAAAAGAAGGAAATTGCCAGACTCACATTCACAACACAATATACCAATAACAGTGCGAATCTATTTAGGATTCTAAAAAAACACTGGTCATTATTGTATGAAACACCCAGTTTAAGGGAGTTAGTTACACCTACCTCACAGGTCACATTCAGAAGGGGCAAAACTCTACGGAACTTATTGTGCCCAAGTTATCCTCGCAGCAAAGCAACCAAAACTTGGTTCCCAGGTGTACCTAATGGTTTTTATACTTGCACTGGATGTAATGTCTGTCCCCTTGGTAAGAATAAGACCATGAATTTTAGATATAACACCACAAAAGAATATGAAATAAGACATTACATCAATTGTAACACCACTCATGTTGTTTATGTGATAGGATGTGGATGCAATAAGATCTATGTGGGCAGTACTGTTCGTTCTTTGAAATTGAGAATGCAGGAGCATGTCAGGACACTCAGAAAATTTGATCTGAAGTACCCTATGGCTTATCACATGCGTGAGAACCACGCTAATGACAATCAAGTTTGGTTCCATGGTATTGACCACATCCCTCCCAATCCACGAGGAGGTAATAGAGAGTTGTGTCTCAGAAAGAGGGAAGCCATGTGGATTTGTCGCCTTAAATGTATCGAAATGGCACACAACACTGATGACGAGATGCATTATTTCTTGTAGTAATGTACTGTTTTCTCTGGTCAATTTCATATCGTTCAGTTCTGTGCTTTTCCTGTCGTTCATTCCCTTTGAGTACTTATATTTACTGTCCTTCAGCACTCAAACACAATACATGTGTTAGACAATTTCACCATATGGACCGAGTGCCTTGTTTCTGTTTACTTACGAATTGGGATTTTTTTCTTTCCCTATATATGTCCAATTATATTGCATTGGGCTCAATGCAATAAAATGTTGGTATTTTACTTTGCCTCTTTCTTAGGAGGCGTGCCAATACTAGGTATATATCTGAACTGTCTATTGATGAGTGTTATTTCCGTCTCCGTTTTTGTACCCCTATTTCTGCTTCCCCCCACCCCTACTGCGCCTAGTTCCTTGCATACATAAATTCATACACCCACAGTGATTGTTGCCACTTTTAAGTTGGATCCATATATATATTGAGTTTTACTTCTTTATTTCCTTTTTGACTCTTTTCTTCCTTTTTGTGATATTCACTCCTCAACCATTTTTTCTATTTAATTCTTATTTTTCATTTTCTTTTTTCATTTTTCTATGTCATGTGTTAGATTATCGCTAGATTAATCAACATTTATTCCATTCAATTTTTTATTTTCTTTTTAATTTTTCTATGTCATGTGTTAGATTACCGTTAAATTAAGCCTTCTTGTATTGCTTATAAGGTAATTCCAATATGTCTGCCCTAATTGCATGGCTTTCGTGAACTGACGGGGTCTCTGATGCGCGCGGGCGTTACCGCGAGATTACGCGTGGGCAGAGCGCAATAACATGGCGTTCCTGCCCTAAATATCCGGGACGCGTTTGATTTCGCTTTCGCGCTGGGAGCCGGCTTACAGATATCGGCGGATATGGCTGAGTCGCGGTGGTAAGTGGCACACCTCCGGTGTGGCCTTAAATTTGTTTCTATTTACTTTTCGGCTTCGTCATTGTTATATTAAAACCTTGGGGAGGATAATTATATATTCTACACGGTACCGGTGTGTTAAGACTCCCTCGAAGATTAATAATAAAATTGTCTTTGGCACGACTTGACATGTGCTCATGGTGGATGGTAGCCGTGTTTTGTATGTGCGTCTGGCCGGTCGCCTTCTTTGTATTCTCTTGGGGACTCGGGCTTCACAACGTGATTACGTTTGTTTGGCTAACTCTTATAAATATGTCAGCACTTGCTCATTGAATTAGGCATATCTATATTAGGCCTTTCATAAAACTTTTTGATTTACCTTTTCACCCCTATGCCCAGATAATATATCTTATCGCATGCCTGACTGGGATTACGAATTTGGCTTAAATCGGGTCGGATTTATATCGGGGACTCCCAGAGAAGAGATACGACAATACCCTTTAAATAGGTATGACTACTTTTTGCAAGACTATTGGGGTTAGATTATGCTATGCGGATTAATGTCATGTGTGTCATACATTGTCCTCCTCTTTGTTTTGATTATGTATAGGTTTTGCTGAGATTATCAGATCTCATTCCTGAAGTATTATATTCGTCGACTTATATATATCTATCACCTATTGCTATGTGAAGATCCTTTTTTCAGTCAGGTAGGCCGATATTTTCTTATTTGTATAAGTGAGTGGAGCAGTTCAACTATGTTATCCATATCTACATATTTATATTTTTATTTTTCATTTTCCATATTGGGTTTAGGACTATACTCAACCAATAGACATACGTGTTATTTCCCCCTTGTAATAATCTGATATTCCGTATGCCCTGTATTGATAATTGGTACAGGTTCATTTTTTGGCAACTGGATATTTGTTGGTAAACGTTTAAGGCTGTTGTTTTCATTTATGCCTCTTTTTGTAATTGGTTGATTTTACTTTTCTCTTTTAGTAAGACTCCCTTCATACATCCTATACTGGATTAATATATATTTAAAGGAAGGATCCATAACTCATCAGTGGTACTCACTGTTGGTGTTTTCCACTACTAGCACACGGTATGCAGAGATTGCTCCCTTTTTCTTCTTTTCTCCCTCCCCCTCTTCAACTCTTCTTTCTATTTTGTTCACTTCTCCTGTTTGATATCATTACGATGCTGTTGTATTATTCTTCTGAGCAACATTTCACATTCTATTATTCCTAATTTTGAATTTTGGAGTCCTGTTTCCTTTTGGAGAATTGAGAAAAACTCCTTGATTGTAACTAAGGCAGAATGAGGTTTGTAATCCTCGAAAAAAATACATAGATAGCCAATCTATGGTTGTGTTATGTAATGTTATGGTCATGTTTTTAATATACAAGGATGTCTTGTATGTTTTTCTATGTATTTATATGGTCGTATGTACAATTTTATATGTAAATCTTTTATATATATATAATTATGTGACAGTCTGTCTTTGTATATGTTTGATTATTCCAGCCCTGAAGAAGTTCTGGTGGTCAGAACGAAACGCGTTGGCTGACGATTCTCTTTGAATATAAGAAAATAAAAATGAACTGAGAAAATAACGAGACTCCTAAATTTGGATTTGGACTTTGAGAAACTTTGAACTGATTGTATGAGATTGGAGTGGTGCCCCAAAACTGCATGACTAACATCTGGCCTGACACTGCCATAGAGATGACCTCTGTTACTAATCCGTTGCTGAATCCTCTAGCTTGCAGTCTACATGAAAACACTGAATATGCGTATTCCACTACAGAGTCATTGCTTGGTTTGCAACCAAATGCCGTTGACCAGTCCGTTTTTCTTTTGACACTAACTCCACATCATTGAGTCCTCCTTCAAAATTTTCTATTTTTGTCAGCTGGTTAAACAGAATTATTTGTTTCCACCTTGGACATACATCTAGTTGGTGCTCGTCGCCATTTTTTTGTTCGTGTCAATTTGATTTGTGACATTCTTTTTTCTTCTAATCAATGGTCACTACCTTACTGAACACTCTGCTGTGAAAGTGATTGATGGAATTTTGGCACCGCACTCTTCTTCTCACATCATGAAAAGAGACCAGACGTTTGTCAACATCTCTGCCTGGCCAGTTGTGCATGGAATAGTTTGGGATGCAGTAAAGTTCCAAATTCATGGCCCCACCGAGGTGGTTAATGTTCTAAATGTACTTCGTGTTTCAATGGGGGATGTAGTGAATCAAAACATACGCTCTGATGACTTACAAGCCGTTCAATCTTTATTTTCTGATTTAAAGTATTATGCTGCATTTGATGCTGAAGATTTGTATTTGAACTCTGCAAATTATGCTGATTTAATTTGCTACCAGCATTATGGCCATCATTACCTGCATAAAGCTAATATATTTAGAAATGTGGTTAATTACACACAATGGGAACATTGCCCAGCTCCCATTGAAGGCAGTTCAAAAACACTTTTGAAATAATTTGCATACTTCACTGATTTTAATAAAACCAATCCGGATTCATTTTATTTTAAAATGAATACTACATCCAATTATAAAGTCAGGCTCACCCACACAAAGTTACTGTATTCCAAATCCTTTATTGATCAATTAGCTATAGGTGGATATGAGCTATGGAAAGATACAGTCGATTTTAAATCTGTTTGGGGTTCTAGATCCCAGCAGATACAGGGCACGGAGGCTTTACATCAAGCGCGCCTTATGCCAAACCAAATCCTGTTTTTAAACAGTTCGATTTATCAAACAACCTGTTTTGGATTGGCCACTTCAAAACAAATAAATGCCCCTAAAATTCCTGATCTGTATGCTTATGAGACCTGGAACAATCATACAGATATGACCTTTGATGAATTGCAGTCATTAATTGCAAATGCTACATTTAATATTTCTAGCCTGGACCCCCTAGGTTGGCTGGTTTGGCAAACAAGTTCTGATTCTTGCCAACACCGTTTTCTAGGCAAGGCCCCTGGTTAGTTACAGGATAGACCTGATCCACGTTTTTCTAGCTCCCATTCGGTTACAACCTATTCAGTAGGGAAATTATGTCATATTGGTTAAAACATTCAACCCTAACGTCAGTGAAACACCATTTGTGTTTGTTAACAGATGACATTGACTTGACAGATTTTATAAAAGGGCCTGCAGGTCCTTGATCAAAGAGATTTCTTTATGCAATTTACAATGAAGTCTGGAAGCTGCCCTAAATTGAAGCTGCTTCACGTCTAAGGGCAATAGACCAAGCTAATTTAGAAAAAGTGCTTGCTGTCGTTGATAATAGTATTAACCCTCTGTCCTCCCGCATTTACACATTAGACAATATTGTTTCATCTGTTGTGGATATTGTTCATAATGAAGTGTCTGTTTTGTGCCATGGTCAAAATCAATTGTGTTAAATCATGCAGTTTGCTTGGACATTGCAAACACTCAAGATGGGTAAGGTTCCTTGGGATTATATGAACGTGTCATCGTTATTTTTGCCATTTATCTTGACAGATAGACAACAATTTATGTCCATGAAGGATGCAACATACACTCTGTTACACATTGAAAAGTTAGATCCTTTGCCATTTTCAGTGGCCGAAACTGATTCAGCAGTATGGCTCATCCATGGGGTAGTAACTCTACCATTTTCCTTGTTTAAATTTAGTTCATGCATGAGACATTATCCCCTGGGCCGATATGAACCCCTAGGTAGCGCATTCCTTCACAAGGTGTGGTCATTACCATTCACATACCGATGCCTAGAGGATGACAAAGAGGTGTACTTAACTCGGGAATTGTGTGATTCCTCACCTGATCATTCTCTTGTGTGTAAGAATATACAGTTGCATGGCGCTTGTAACTGAAAAGCCCCAAATTTGGCATGTGTTTTGAAGGGTAATCCAGTACCATCTATCACACCTATGTTCACCCTGCTTGCAAGTGGTAGCTATTTGCTTTTAAATAATGAAGATTGCTCCCGCATGCTTGCTGGTATCCCTTACATCGTATTAGTCGCACAACGTGTGGTTTGCTGTCAAAATGTGCTTTTTCCACCCACACACAGGAGACCTCGATATCTCGATTTGGCCTTCCATTCCAACCTTGAAGGCAGAGTTCAATAAATTGAGCGGAATAAGAGCATTATTGTCCCAAACAGAAGTTGCGCTCACATCTTCCAGTTAAACATTTGTCCTTCACGTGGCCAACACCGGCACAGAGGTGCAAGCTCTTCTTAATACTGACCTCCCACTTCATTTCAGTGCCTTGATTCATACCATTTTCAATGCCTCTACTACAACAGGCTTGGTCCATTTTTTTCAACTTGTGGGCCCTGGCCTTTTGACTTCATTCCAAACTATATTTGGTGTGATACTGGCTTTTTGTCATTCTATTGTTCCCAGCATCTTCTGCGGCTTTCCACTAATACTTGCCTTGGCAGCTGCGGTGCTGCTGTTGGTTTGCCTGCTTTGGAATGGCTGCTCTCTCTGTGGTTGTAAACAGCCGAGACCAGCTGCTGCAGCTTCGTAGTAGTATGCTCGAATGCCAAGGTACTTTGCCCCAGGCCACTCTGAGCATGGCTTATGGATTATCCTTTTGTTTCGCATACATCTCTTGCGTGCAACCTGTCTTCCACTGCCTGGAATGCTCCTTTGAATGGACACTGGATCTTGGCCTCTCCAACACGGTGTCCCCTGCCTCGGAGTACGAACTGCTAATGAGTCCTCTTGTGGCGCATGAACTGGAATGTTCCGGTGTTCGGATCATGGCCTGCGCGGCTGCGCTTGGAGTTTTGGCAGAATGGGATGTCTATGTAGCTGCACATGATTTCCTACAACAAAGTTTTCTTGAGGAGCACGCAAGTTGTCTACTGATGGTGCTAGAAGCTCCGATTGTTGTTGAACATGTATGTTCTTTCTCTCTGACAATAACAATGACTTCCTGTTGGAGGCCGTTGCAACTTATTGCTCATACACAGTGATTGATTGACTTGGCTGACTTGCATCATTGGTCGGAAACTTTTACTGAATTTTTTTGCTGGCTTTTTGCCCCCTTTTTTTCTCTCCCTTCCAATCTTCCCATCGACATGGATGCTCTTAATTCTTGCTCATGCTTACTTGAACTCTGTATTCTATTAAGTCCACTGTCCATTGGCCTGACCAAGGGGAGGGTGTAGTGAGGATATGGGGTTAACTGCAGACATTGCTAAGTTAGCATAAGTGAAATATATGCTTAGAAACCATTTTTCAGCTTTTGCACGCGACAGCGACGGCTCTGTTCTCATAAGTACTCTGCTTGCGCTTCTTCACATGAGAACTGTCTGTCTTTCACATATGCCTTTCACATATCTAGCTGTACACCGCGCTCTCTGTCTTCACAGCGTGTTCAAGGTCGAATAACAATGTATGCGGTTAATTCACGTTGGTCAGTCCCAGGCACATAGACATAACAGGAGGCACAGCTGCCCAACTGAAACTCGGGTGCTTTTTAATATGGCCTTACATGCATGAGAAGGCACTTGGAGATTTCCGACTAAGAAGAGCTGTGATTGTCCTGGGATGTGATTCATTGCATCTGATCTTGGAGGTATGGGATCACCCTGACAAAGCCTAGAGGTCTTCTATTATTAATATTAAAATGAACTAGATCCCAGGACGGGGGGGGTGGTAAAGGGGCTACAGTCCTGTTTCACTGTCATTATAATATGATTTCCCCTTTTGTGCTTTATGGAATTGTAACAATGCTGATTGTATTATTGTTATGCATTTTTCTGCTAGTGTTGGCGTGTATACTGTATCTTAGAGCATGTTAGGTAAAATAAACACTTTAAACTATACCGTGTCTCTGATTACCCATGTTGTGGACTAATATGAGTGTTAGAGCGAAAGAGTGTTCTTGTTTCCCACTATTCCTGAGAGTTTACTAAGTCGCATGTTCTAGGTTGTCGAATCATTGGTAGTTTCGCTGTAGTACGGAGAACGAATGGGACACTATTGCTAGTCATATTTAAGTTCTAGGCAATGAGGTGGCTTTTTTGATACACCACAATACACCAAAGTCCTGGTTTCCTGCGCATAGTTCTGTGCATGAGCAGAACCCTGCAACAAAATCACTGGTCTCCACCTGTCATTTTCTGCATCCAACCCCATTTTAGCCAAATCATCAGTAGGGTTATGCAAAATTTGCATAATTTGCTTTTGTGCAATTACACAAAATGTTGGTTAAATACTGGGAAATTACATGTAATTACATAAAATATAAAGCTGGCATTTAGTGCTGTATTGTAGTGTGAAATGTTTCTTCCACATCCACTTTAGATGTGAGGATGCATTTTCTGCTAAAAAATAGTGCGTAGAAAATAAAGCACTGCAAATAATAGCCAATAGCATTCTGTTGTTTGCACTGGTCCTGTGTGTTCACTTTGAAATGTTACTTTGAACAGCGCATTCACAATACATTTTTACTGTGAGTGGTACATAATTATGCGACAGTGCATAATAGTGTAATGTCAGGAATTTGCATTAAATGAGTGTAGGAAATTGGGTTATTGGTTTTACAGGATGTAAGGCCTGCGCAAGTAGTAGGTCCACAATTTCCACTTACTGGTAACCAAGCGCCCCATTCTAGTGCTTGACTCTCTCAAGATAGTGAAGCAGAGAAGTCCAAGGCCTAGTTAGGAGAGGTGATGTGGGCTAGTAATCAGCATTCGCTTGCATGCAATAATAACACTCAATAAATGTATGTCTATTTAATAATTTATCTTTATTACGCACGCACACACTACTAAGTATTATGCATTAATTTACAAATATATACATAAAGCAGCTAAAAATACCGTGTATTTACGTTGAGAAATGGAATGTAACCTCCAAGGGTCATGACCCTCAACATCACAGTTCCCCCCACACCCCTCATACCAGACAACACCTCACAATATAGGGGGGTATCACTTTAGATAAAACAGGCCTATTGATTTTAAGTAAGCCTATGGGAATCAATCAGGGCATTTGTAGAGCGCACTACTCACCCGTGAGGGTCTCAATGCGCTGGGTGGGGGAGGGGTGCTGCTACTGCTCGAACAGCCAGGTCTTGAGTAGTCTCCTGAAGGTCAGAAGGTCTTTCGTCTGCCGTAGGAGAATGGGGAGGTCGTTCCAGGACTTGGCGGCGAGGTAGGAGAACGATCTGCCACCGACGGTTGTTCTTCGGAAGCGGGGGAAAGTAGCGAGGGCAAGGTCAGCGGAGCGGAGCTGGCGGTTAGGGGTGTAGAAGGTGAGTCGTTTGTTGAGGTATGTCGGTCCGATGTTGTGGAGTTCCTTGTGTACGTGGGTTAGGAGCTTGAAGGTGATCCTCTTGCTGACGGGGAGCCAGTGCAGGTTTCTTAGGTGGGGCATGATGTGGCTGTGGCGTGGGATGTCGAGGATCAGGCGTGCGGAGGCGTTCTGTATGCGTTGTAGTCTTTCCAGCAGTTTAGCCGGGGCTCCCACGAAGAGGGCATTTCTGTAGTCCAGCCTGCTGCTGAGGAGGGGCTGGGTGACCTTTCTTCTTGTGTTGGCGGGGATCCACCTGTGGATCTTACGGATCAAGCGGAGGGTGTTGAAACAGGAGGATGAGAAGGAGTTGACTTGTTTGGTCATGGAGAGTGTATAGTCGAGGATGAATCCCAAGTTGCGTGCGTGTTCGGTGGGTGTCGATGCTACTACACTCTAAAGCATATTTCCCACTATGTATAAAATAAAGTGTCACTGAAGGCAAAACAGTAAATGATGATTAATATTATAAGGCCTATCTCAGGTCAATATCTAACCCTGCAGAGTACCCTCTGTGACAGGCTACCTGTGCGTAGTTACTGGACTGCACATGACCTCAGTCTCACATGTGCAGCCCACACATGTGTGCACACGCGTGTGCACATGTGTTCACGTGTAACCAGCCAATTGGCCCTTACAGTAGCTGCAGATTAATAGGTGGACACTGGTAGTAAGCACGGGTAATCCATTTGTCATGTGATTAGCGTGGGTCAGGCACATGTAGTGAGACTCACCCACAGTAAAGTTCCAAAACCGGGTGGTCCAAACATGAAAAAATCTGGGCTTATTAAATGAGGAGAACCAATTTTGCAGCAATGAGTAACATGAAATTAACAAAATGATGTCCACGTAAGACAAATTTCACCTGGGTCTACTCTTCAGGGCATGCCACTGCCCTGGTGTCCCCAGACAATGGTAGATGCAGATGGGGGCCATACATATTCGCACACGTTGCGACCTGGAAGGACCAGGACAGAATCTCTGTTGCAGGTACTCAAGCTTCATCATGTATCTAGCAAATATTATATTTCACACTATTCCCCCACTAACATTGGATTATGCAAACACATTCATACATATCCATACACCTAAAGCTTCTAAACTCATCCTCATACCACTCACTAAGACATACACCACTCCAACAAACCAAGAAATGTTACACGTCAATGTACACTCTGCAGTCATGCATGAGCTACACATCGCTGACATCACCCAAAACAGTCTCAGACTGACTGCACGCATAGCGGCATTTGGAATGCCCCATCAAACATTTTCCACATCGAAAGACCTCGCTCTGCTGTAACTTACTTTGTATTATTTTCACCGAGCCAGCATTGATTGGGACCTGATTCATGTTGCCAACTAATTGACAGACTGCACCTCTTAAATTCCTTCGGTTACTCGTTTAACCGGCCTCCATTTGCTGGACCAACTCCTTGGATCTTTTTACCCTACAGTAATTCTACGTACCGATTGAATATTGCAATTACCATTGTTTACTTAACCATATTGCGCCAAACAGGTTGAAATGCTGTCGACCATTCAACTCATTTTTTGGGGCGCTTTGGTTCTTAACATGTTCTTCATTTTTATTGTGTTCTCATTGCCCATATTTTGCAACCATTCTAAAATATTTCTTCGCATATTTCCTTGCACCTTGTCACGTGTTCACCTGTACCGTCCCCTTTTACACGAGCACTTTTGTGCGCACTAACTCTTCGATTACATCTACATAAAATGTAAGAGTGCTGATATAACTAATACAATTGTATTAGCTGTTCTTAATACAGACCGCTTTTCTTCTAAATAAATTACTGATGTCCAGGGTCGGATTGGGATCACAATTCGGCCCGGGCACTGACGAAAAAAGTGGCCCACATTAATGAGGCGTGGCCCATATTTAAGGGGCGTGGCCCACATTCAAGGGGCGTGCCCTTTCATGAAACACCATTTGCACAGACAAGGAATGAAAGTGGGAGGATACTGTTCTTGCACAGGACACAGGGCCAAGGTGACAATAGCCTACATGCTGAGCAACTAAAAAAAATAGCAAGGCCCCTTTCTGTCGCAAAATTATTCCAGCCCTCCAGCACAGGAGCACCTGAAAAGCAGCAAAGCCCCTGCTATTACTAACCTACTTAGCCCTCCCCAGACCTTCAGCTCAGGAGCACATGAACAGAGGTAAGACCCCTGCAATTAGTAAATTAATCATCCCTCCAGGCCTCCGGAAAATGTCCTGGCAGGGGAGCACAAAACACAGCTTTCTGGGTCATCCAAGGTAGCCAGGTAGCCAGGGGGGAGGCTGAGGTGAAGATGGTGCATGTTCCAAACATTACCTGGCCCCCACAGCAAGACCCATTCTTCCTCGCCCACTATGCCCTGAATGTGAAGGGCTGTGGGCGAGGTGTTAAGACTAACACCGTTTCTGAGCTGCATGGGCGCCAGGGGGGCCCAAGGTGAAAATGGCTCAAAGGCCTGAGAAACACCTGCCGCCCAGGGAGGCTGATTCTTGCAAACAATCACCCCAGCCCAGCCTCAGCGTGATTGCTTGGCAGGGCAGGGGGTGAAGGAGAGGCCACAGCTGACAATCGCTGTCCGGCCGCACAGCGAGCCTGCTTTCATTTTCTCTGTCTCTGTGCACTCTGTGGGCTGGTTTTTTTCTCCCCTTTGCTAGTCCACTCCCTGTGGACTGGGAAAGGAGAGAAAAAAACGGCCCGCAGAGGGCACTGAGACACCGGCCCTTCGGCCGATGCCCGAATGCCTGCTTTGCCAATCCGCCCCTGCTGATGTCTCCTTGCTTCTGTTCTGCTGCAATTGATTTTGCACCCTATCTAATTGCCTGGAAATATTACCTGTTGTAACATTGTTGTGTGTTATAAGGAATTTATCTATGTCTCATCTGGGTCTATGGGTTACCTCATGTGGTTCTTTCTGTTACAATATTGGGCCCGGAGGTTTATTATTGAACGGTGATGTCTCTCCACGCATCCTCTACAACACAGCCTGGCAAGTCATTTGTGCAGAATGAATCAATCCAGCAGAGCACAGAGTCCGATTTAAAAACTCTCAGATGTCCTTCGTCATCACTTGTCACGAGGCAGGATTTAATCTGCAAATTCTCGTGACCAGGTGCAAATGCCGACGTGGAGGCTGCAGATTGGGAGGACTGGGTGGCACTCTGCCGAATGAGGAACTCCTCGGAATTTCACTGAGGTTTTAGATAAATCCGCGGAATTCCGCAAGTTGAACTCCGTGAGCTCCACCCACCCCTATAATTGACACATCACCTGTCTGCGGGAGAGGAAATTGATGCAGTGCCTGTTTCGCTGCACCATCGGCTTGCAGTGCCTGCATTTTCACACATATAGCACCTATGCGCCAAGTCTTCCAATGCACTGCCCCGCCGAAATGAGTCCTTCCTGGAAATCGATGCATCGCTTCTCCTCTAAGTAAGGAATCCCACAACACTTCTCCTGCATGCAGCAGAACTGAGGCATTCATTCCCCTGGGACTCCAGAACCCCTGCATCACTGTGTTTTCTGATGCTTTCCTCCTTTGCGTCTGTTTTTCATCTTGGATTTTGGCACATCAAAAGAACTTTGTGCTAAAATCAACGCATCCACAGAGTTCTATGCATAGAATTGTTTAAACCTTTTTAATGTGATATTTTGAGTTATGTATGTTGGATATTTGTCGTTTTGGTCTTGTTTGGGTTAGATAAAGATTGGTTCTTTTTTTTAATTGTGTGGTGTCAATTTGTAGTGTTTTCACTGTGTTACTGTGTTTTTTATGTACAAGTGCTTTACACATTGCCTCTGAGATAAGCCTGACTGCTCTTGCCAAGCTACCAAGGGGGGAGAGCAAGGGTTATCTTGGGTGTGCAACTCCCTTATCCTGACCAGAAGGTCGGGTCCCTACTTGGACAGGGTGCAAGCCACTGCCATCCTGAGACCCCCATTTCTCACACATGGCCTCAGACAATATAATTAACTGGTCACCTCTGTAAAATCCAACTTTTATAGCAATGCAATTATAAGTACAGTTAATTTGGCTAGGCAGTTGTTTCAAATCATTCATAATTTTCCGCTCTTAAATGTGCAGCAGGCTCTGGTGAAAACAGCCAGACATTAACAGATTAGGTATGACTTTCTCCAGTGACATCCCACCTGTATTGGAGGCTGATTCAGCAACTAGGCTGAGCAGGATAGGGAAGGAAGGCAAGGGATCGTCCTTCATTGACCAACACTCTAGGTTTTACCCTGCTTCTGGAGCAGGGCTGGAATGGCCGTAGTGGGTATCAGGCATTTCCCTGGGAGGCTAGAAGAGTGGGTCCGGTTTTGTTAATGCAGGCTGGTTTTGCAGCAGTACTGCAATATCGGCCCCCAGTAACAAGAGCAGCAGTGCTGGGGGCCAATTTAGTTAAGCAGCAGTGCTTCACGCTTGCACCTCACCCCCCCCCCCCGCCCCTCTCCCCGCTACACCCCCCATGCTCCCCAGATACAATTGCCAGGACTGATTTATGTTTTCAGTCCAGCCAGCCCTGGCTTGGGGCAGGTGTCTTTTGAACAGTTTGTCACCATTACAAACTCGCTCTCATCTGGTCCTCCTCTGGACCCTTTGCCCCCAGGCCAATGGAAAGTGCTTTTTTAAATCTTTGGACCTCCGTTACTGTCTGTGACTCTCTCACTAGCGGACGTGTACTAGGCACATGGAAAAAAGCTTTGATTGTGCCTGTACTAAAAAAAACCCAGTTCAAATCCCACAATCCTCGCCAATTTCCGTCCTACAGTATTATCATTGCCATTTGCTGTTAAGATCTTGGAGCACTATATAAACAATCGCCTCTCCAGACACCAGATTTTAGGTCCTTCTACCTTTAAACAACATAGAAACAGCCCTATTAACTCTAGTGGGTGACCTTTGAATGCTGGCGGACACAGCCAAGACTTTGGCTCTAGTGCTGTTAGACCGCTCAGTAGCATTCAATGCAGTATCAAATACCATTCTGCTGACCTGGCTCCGATAGATTAGTAATGGAGGGAATGCACTTGACTGGTGCATAGCTTAACTCTTGGGAAGGATGCAGGCAGTGCATTTACCTCCTTACATGGCCAGGTTCAAAACACTGTTGCAAGGGGTCACTCCAAGTGTCCACATTAAATCTAACGCTTTTTAACATATATATGTGGCCATTGCTAATTAGATATTTCGGACTCTGCTGTATATTTTATATGGACGACAACCAACAGTATCTGTGTGACTACAACAGAACTCTTTAAAGTTTAACTTGGATAGGACAGAACCCTCTTACATCCTCGTCCCTAATCAACGGACTTTTGCCACCTTCCTGCCATGATCAAACTACCCCAGGTAAGACAGTAAAAAAATGGGTGTTTACTTTGAGCCTGAACTTTCACTGTTGCAGCAGGTCAAACATGTTGCTTCTTCCTCTTGAAAGTCATTAGGAAAATCCTGTCTTTTCTTGTAAAGAAAATTCATTGTGTGGTTATCCAGGCTACCATTTTGAGTTGCCTGGACTGCTACAATTCCCTCTTTTTGGGTATTGATGCAGGACTTTTGAGGAGGTTGCAGAGGGTCCAGAATAAAGCACCTAGACTGCCTGTCGGTCTTCCTTGTCTCTTCTCTACCTCAGGAGCCTTCGAAGTTCTCCATTGGCTTCCTCTTTCAAAAAGGGTTGAGTTAAAGGCCTTGTGCCATACCTTTACAGCTCTTCATCCCACTGGGCCTAATTACTTTTCGCAAATATTCACAAACTATTCTCTGTTTTGATGCTTATGTTCCTTTGAGGCCTTAGTGTTCACTGTCACCTGAGCTAAGTGGTCAGGGTCAGGTGGCAAACATTTCTCAGTCAGGGTGACCAAATTGTGGAATGAGATCTGTCTAAACCTCTGTAAGATCCCACCTTACTGAACTCTAGGACTGCCTTAAAAACTTTTCAGGTGTTAGGAATCTTCCTGCCATTTTCTTTCCGGTCTTCTTCTTAATACTTAATCTTTCAGTGGCAGATCATCTCTCAAGGTATTAGCTGAGCTTTAAACATTATATATAGCATAACATAACAATATTAGATGAAAATTTCCACAGGACATGCACTAGCATGTATGTTAAAATGTGCTATTTTTGGCATTTTGTTAGTATCTCGATGATAAGACAATGGATTTGTTATGGATCTTATTTTTGTACTATTGGTGGTTTTCTTCAACTGCACGATGTCACCTATGGTCTTAGTGAATGTATGTGTAATTGGTGCCCCTTTACTATGTTCACTATCAGTTTCACATTTATTCAGATTGTTGATACCATATTCTCACCCGTGAATAAGGCGAAAGTTGAAATGTGTTGAGTGGTATTTTGTTCTTGCACCTGAATAAACTTTCATAGTTTACCTCCGTGAGAACGCCTGTTTTAGAAATGGTGTACGCTTTTTGACATATATATATATATATATATATATATGTGTGTGTGTGTGTGTTTATCTCTCTCTCTCTATTACCTACTGGCAGTTGACAGTCGGTAGTTATAGTTAGGATGTAGTTTCTATAGGAAGAGCGTTTTTTCATTTGCCAATTATTTTGGTGTTGTTTGACGAATCCTTGCAAAAGTTTCAAAACTAATTTGCCACCTACTTCAGCTGCTGTCTCGAAAATTTCGGTGTGATCCTCAAGCTGGGGCCGAGAAAAAGGGGGATTCCCAAAATGTGTTTCCCCATGTTTATTTCCGTAGGAATTTTAGACACAGCTATATCCCGAATTGCTGAACAGAATTACACAAAATTTGGCAGGTAGGTAGATGTTGGTCCAGAAAGAGCTCTTTTTGTGGTTTGCTGTAAATCTGTTCAGTAGTTGTGGAGAAATGTAAAGAAGATCTCTAGTTGTATATATAGGAATGCAGAGGATCCATGACCCCTCTTGATCTCGTGCTGGGATCTGATTGGTTGCTAACACTTCAAACCACAAGGTGTTGCAGCCATCTTATGACTCAGCTTGAACCGAGTCACAGAAAAAAACTGTTTTAAAAAAGAAACGGGGACAGAGTAGAAACACCCTGAGCCCAAAGGTTTCATGCGGGGAGGGGGGTCCCACAGTGACCGTGCAGGGTCAAAAAAAGCATTTTCTAAAAAACATTTCAGTGGGATCCATGGATCCTGTCAACAACAAAAAAATGAAGCAAGGTCCCAGGTGCATTTTTTTTATATTGGAGGGGGAGCGCACGGCCCCCCCTCCTGGGGCTGAATATTGCACCGGGGACCACCACCTCCCTGGAGCTGCTTTATAAATGAAAGTGGGGAGGACGTATGGCCTCCCAGCTACC
Source organism: Lissotriton helveticus (assembly GCF_964261635.1). Lineage (NCBI taxonomy): Eukaryota > Metazoa > Chordata > Amphibia > Caudata > Salamandridae > Lissotriton > Lissotriton helveticus. The sequence continues at coordinate 921,808,388 of NC_136057.1, forward strand.
TCAGGGACCACAACCTCCCTGGAGCTTATTTAATTATAATCGGGGGGCCTCTTGGACCCCCTGAGCCTAAGGGGCCGCCACCTCCTCGGGGCGTTAATATTAGATAATGGGACCCCCACCACTTTCCCAGGGCTTTATTTTAATTGATGCAGGGGGCCACACAGACCCCTGCCGCCCCGGGAACCGCCACCTACCTGGGGTTTTTGTAAAATGTAATGCAGGGGGCCAGGGCAAAACTGAAAAAGGTAGTGAGTTCGTGTCTGCCTCCCTCCTGGAGCCAATAATAGCCTTAGGGACTACCACTCCCCCAGGGCCGGCCCCTGCTATGTTCCAGGGTTCCCACTCCCGGGACATATCTGTTTGCTATGGCTTGGCGGGAGCTTTACCGCTCCTGCCAAGTCATAGCAAACTGTGCGCCGCTTTCAGTAAGCAAGAGCATTCTTAATACTCTCGATTGCTGAAAGTGGAGCACAACTAGATTTACAGAGAGGGAGCTGAATGTTTGCTGCTCCTTCTCTGTAAAAGCAATGCCAGCTCCCGGAAGAGGCGGGTAGCAGGTAGGGACTGCCGGTTCCCCAGGGCTAAAAATGGCCCAGGCAAGGGGAGCCCACGCGAACCTGCTCCCCTGATAAATAATATTTTTTTTAATGGCAAGTCACCGGTGGCCCCGCCCCCTTTTACCACAACTCTGGAAACACGCCTCCTTGTGCACTGCTAGTTGGGAGATGAAGACCCCTTTCCTCCAGAGGGTCCTTAGGGACCAACTAACCCTCCTGTTACCTCCAGTAAGCCTCCCAAAGTGGGATTGCTCCGAGGTTGTCAGAGGCCATGTCCCCTGTCTCCACCACTGTGCAAACACACCTCCTGGTGCACTGCTGGTTGGGTGCTGAAGACCCCTTGGCTCCAGAGGGTCCTTGGCGGCCAACAAGCCATTCTGTTACCTCCAATAAGTCCCACAGAGCGCGATTGCTGAGAGGACTTTGGAGGCCGTGCCCTCTTTCTCCACCACTGTGCAAATGCTCGTCCTGGGGCACTACTGATAGGGGGATGAAACCCTCTTGGATGGTGAGGCTTCTTGGGGGCCCAGAAGCCCTCCTGTTACCTCTAGTAAGTCCGACACAGCAGGATTTCTGAGATCTTGTTAGAGGCCCGCCCCTTTCTCCACCACTCTGCAAATGGGACGACTAATTAAAAAAACATAGAAATTCACATAAAAAAGCAAAGGTTACAGGGATGTTAAAGTTAGAAGACAGAATTTGAAAAAACTTAGAAATTCACTTAAAAACCAAAAGTCATAGGGTTGTTATAGCAAATAGAATTTTTAAAAACGTAGAAATTCCCCGGGAAAAAACAAACGTTACAGGGACTTTATAGTTAGGCTCAGATTTCACTCATACAAAACCAGTGAAATTCAGCAGTGATAGTTACCTGAGTTAACTATAACTTACACCCCAACGATGCACAGCTTATGACCTCAGATATTACATTACTCATGACATCTCAAATGACATCACTGATGACATCATCCACAGAATCATTCACACACCCACTCAAACCCCCATACAGCCTCTAGTATACCCACTTCCTCAAAACCACTCACATACCCATTCACAGACCCACGCCAGTACTCACACACCCACTCACTCCACCATTAAGCCACTCACACACCCACTTACTCACTCACTCATACAGACACTCACACAACCATTCACTGACCCATACAACCATGCATAAATCCAGTCACTTACCTGTACAGCCACACACTCATCCATACAGCTACTCACACACCCTCGTTTTGTACCTACACAGTCACTCACACAACCACTCACTCACACATACCGCCTCTCACCACAGCCACTCACTCACCCGTACAAGCACTCACACACCCGCACAACAACTTACATACCCATTTACTCATCCATTGAAGCACTCACACATCTGGTCACTCACCCATACAACCATTCACACACTTACTCTCCAATACAGCCACTCACACACAAACTAACTTAATGAAGCACCCACTCAAACAGCCACTCACTCACCTATACAGCCACTTACACACTGAGGCACTCACTCATATAGCCATTCACTCACCAATGCAGTAACTACACACCACATACCCACCCAAAGAACCACTCACACCTCTACTCACTCACCCATACATCCTCTGACATACCAACTCACTCACCAAAACCACCACTCACACAGCATCTCACTCACCCACACACAGCTACTCACACACCCACTGATACACCCATACAACCACTTACCCAGCCATACACACAAGGCTACAGCTGCTTAGATAAGTGTTAACAAGCATCGGCCTAGCCAATAGGTCTTGCATTTTCTACTTTATTAGTGTGTAGCCATGCAGCACATTATCGTGAGTGCTGTGCTGCTGAGGATTGAAGAGCGAAACAATTACTACACACTGTTTTTAACTAGTGCTTTTGCTGGAGTGTCAATTGATTTTGTAATATTTTTGAATAGCAGATCTGCACCCCCCAGGTTCACAATGAGTTTGAATAGCATAATGTAAGTAATCACACTCCTGCGACAGGTCCATGTGACACCTTCAAGCAGTCTTGGCTTTTTAGCCAAAAAACATTTGGATTTTGGGACTTTCAGTTTTGGTTTGCTCGTCTTAGGAATGGTCCCTCTTAAATCCCAGTATGCTGAGTATTAGCTAAAAATACTGGCTGGGCTGACCAATGTGACATCTTGGCTGCTATGCTGCTTTGGAGGGGTTACAAGTGAGCATCTCTTGTTTCTGCAAGTGCTACAAAGTTGCCGATCTGTGGCAGCAGGTGCTATGAATAATGAATAGGAGCAGACTATTAAAGCTTGTACCAGCACAACGCCACAATGTCTAATTGAATTAGGCTTCAAATTACAATCATGCGAAGTCCTTCATTTTAAACTGATCATCTCAGCCACCTGCTCCTTTGGGGGGCTGCTTATCTATAGGCCCCCAGGTCCTAGATCCTCTTTTCTTAGGGATCTCACACTCCTAGAAACCCCATCTCGCTGAGAGCCATATGACCATCTTAGGGGACTTTCATCTAGAGGAGCAGGTTAACCATGATTCAAATACCCTCTTAAAGGCCCTTGCTAATACTGGACTGTAAACACTGGTTTCCGCCCCCACTCACAAGGCAGGCCATATTCTGGATGGGATCTTCACTAATTTTCCCAGACTGGTCCAGCAAAAAAACATTCCCATCAGCTGGTCGCATCACAGCGTAGTTGCTTTCGACTTTTTAACCTACTGTTGCTGTCAGAAATAATAGCATCCCCAGCAGTATGGATAAATCCAGAAACTGGAAACGGGTCTCGGCTGAGGCACTATCCAGAACCTTAAACAGTATACCCTGTGTAACTCTGGATGACTCGGATAGCGGAGCAGTAGCCTTCGCTACTTGACTGGAAAGTGCAGCCGACATGCTGGCCCCTCTAAAGGCAACTATACATAAAAGGAGCTCCGCATCGGCTCCCTGGTATAATGACAGGCTTAGGATGCTCAAACAAGTATGCCGTCACCATGAGTGGGCGTGGTGGAACACCCAAGATGAACAAGAAAGCATCTCATATAAAATAAACATCAAATAATATAAACATGCATTAATTGAAGAAAAGTCCAAGTACTGCACCCAGAAAATTGAAAATGCCACCTCCACTAAATAACTTTTTAAGCTAGTTCAACTGCTCTCGGCCTCACAGCCTAGAGCGGAAGATTATGGATATCCACACAGGTTTTGGCTCAGCCCTTACTACACTGACCCACTCAACTGCTGCCGGCGGATCTCTACTAGCATCCCAAAAATCGCTATCTTGTTCAAGCCAAGAGACAAAAGGTCTCTCCGCATTTCCTACGCTCTCTCTTAAGTTGGCTGAACAATACCTCCTGCAAACCCATGCAGAATCACCTTTAGAAGTCTGTCCTCCTGCAGTTCTCCATATGGTGGCTAATACCATAGCTGACCCACTCTCTAAGTTAATAAACAATGTGAGCCCATCTGGATTCTACCCACAGAGTTGGAAGCAGGCTATTATTAGGCCCCTCCTAAAAAAAAACGAATTTAAACATAACAGACTGTAAAAACTATTGTCCGATCTTTTTGCTTTGTGTTCCGGCAAAGATTTTGGAGATGCATCTTTATGTCCATCTTATGGACACTGCAGAACAGCAACACTGGTTCAATGACTCCCAGTTTGGTTTCAGAAAACACCATGGGACAGAAACGCTTTGATTTCAGCTACGGATTGTATCTGACTTCTGGTGGATGAGGGACAGGGGGTGATGCTGATACTCTTGGATCTGTCTGCAAGGAAATCGGTATATACTTACAACGGAACAGATAACACAAAGAAGGCCTCTGGCGCCAAGTCCTCCTCCGAACATAAAACACCTTGCATAAGACGGGCACCCCGAGAGAACATTCTTTTCACAACTAGAGAGTCCGGTGATTAGAGCAGCTTTAAGCTACGTGGTCCTGATGAGAACTCCATAATTTTTGAGAGTTCGAAACGCGCAGACCAGTTCTTCTTTCAGCTATAGGAATTTCAAATGAAGTATAATTTTGAAAAAATTGTGTGATGTACTGTTATATCATTTCCCATGGCTGTGTTTGTAAATAACAAATGTAAAGTGTTTTGAAATCAAGACTTGGAGTGTGTGGGTAGGTTGAGGGCTGAATGTAAGAAAAGTGAGTGTGAAGAGAATATGCTTGAGTGAGAGAATGTTAAAGAAGATAATGTTTTATTAAATATATTTTTGTTATGAGGTGCAAATGTCAACTATGTGTTAAAATTGTATAAAATGTATAAAGTTTGATATGCAAAAAATTGAATAAAAAGATAAAGATTATGGGGCAGATTTATGAGGACCTTGCGCCGCAATTGCGTCACTTACTTTGACGCAACGGCGGCGCAAACAATGCACCATATTTACAACGTGACGCATCTAGGAGATGCGTCACGTTGGAAAGCCCTGCGCCATAAGGAGGCGTTCCTGCGCAGGGGGGGCGTTCCTGCGCAGGAACACCTCCTGAAAGTGGCTGAGTGAAATCTATGAGATTTCACTCAGTCACTTTCTACGTCAATTCCTTACGCCTGCTTGAAGCAGGCGTAAGGGTGACGCACCAGGCATTGTATGGGTGGCCCCTGTGCATTGCAGGAGTCATGTCGCACTTGCGACATGACTCCAGCAATGCGCCGCCCGTACGCCGAGAGATGCGTGACGCATCTTCCATGCCTTGCACCATGGGTGGCGGAGCAGCGGCGCATGATAACTGGCGCATCCCTGGGGATGCGCCAGTCATCATAAATCTGCCCCTTAGTCTAGACAGAAAGAGAAGTCCATGATACATATTGTTGGATTTTCAATGTGTTTTTCTAGAGCAAAGGCAGAAGTAAACTAACAGTATTGGCAGTTGTTTAGTTGTCTTGTTAATTGAGGCTTGGCCTTACTGTTGTTAGCTCCAACCCAGTGGTGGTATTAGTAGCAAGGATGCAGTACTCGTGTGAAGTGCTTTTAACAAAATAACCAAGCAGGGATGAGGGAGTGGGCAGGGGCACGGAACAGGGGCCCTATGAAAACAGCGTCTGACATTTGTTTCTGTCTTTGAATGCTATGCAAATGTGACGAGATAAGAACAAGATTTACAGGCCTGTTTACAAAAATGGAGCAGAGCTTGGAGCAACAACGCTCTGCAAAAGAAAAGAGAAGCTTTGCTTTACTTTGAATGTCAAAAGTGTCTGCGTTTGCCGTAAATGCTTAGATGACTAATTATGGTAACTTCACTGATTATTAGCGCAGTGAATGTCTTTGGAGGCAATGGCAATGCTTTAGCAATGACATAATCAAAAAGCAAACACAATGCCAGAGTCATACTGGTTCCATAAGACAGATCAGAGAAGACCGTGAACATATTATTTATTAAAGGAACAGCGCCCTATGCACATGAATGAGCATGGTTAAAAAAATTTAAAAGGTGCTGTGACATCCAGAAGGGTAAAGCTACATTGGGAAGGGCTGGGAGAAGAGAAACACACAAGAGTTTGCAGCAACATGAAGCACAGAGTTAGGCAAACGTTTGAAAATGTAAGCACTCCTTTAAGTTCCTGTTGTCCTTCAGCAACCGCCACTACATTGTGTTCTGTAAAGTGCTAGCATGTACTTCACTTTTCTGGTGCATGGGTGTGGGAGATGGGAGAAGGGCAGGGGTGGTTTAAAAATACAAAGGAAGTTACTAAGTGAGCTGTTTATTCACAGCACTTTTTCACACCACTGGGGGCACGGAACAGGTGCCCTCTGAAAACAGTGTCTGACACATGTTCTTGGTCTTTGAATGCTCTGCAAATGTGACGAGATAAGAACAAGATTTACAGGCCTGTTTACAAAAATGTTGTGGAGCTCGGAGCGGGAATGCTCTGTAAATGAAGAGGGAAGCTTCGCCAAACACGAGCAGGAAACTAAGAAAAAAATAGTGCCCCAAAATGAACAGATAATCACCAAAGTAGAAATATAGCAGTAGTTAGGTGCTGCTATGTGGGAGGAAACAAATAACAATAAGGAGGGACAAAGAGGAAAGACGAACCACTAGCAAGCAAGCATTTTTAATAGACAATTGAAGAAACAAATAAAAAGAAAATTGGTGGGCTGTAAACCCACAAAGTGTATACAACATGTCTTGAAGAGACAACACAAGCTCTGCCTAGGCTCGACCTAAAAATGGGTTGCAACCAATGTGTGAAACCCATTAAGATGCAACTGACTGTATGGGTGAGCACCGCAGCTGCATTGCATTTCTTTAACCACTCCTCTCACACCCTTTGGGAATGCCCTCTGCCTAATTTGATATCACAACTATATGTGTTTAGGTTATGCATGGCTTACATACACTACACACTAGACCCAATATACAAGTTTGCAATTACACATGTTTCACTATTTCTGAATCCTGAGTAAAGTACTCATGCCTCACTTTTGACTTTTCTGGGCCTACACCTAGAAATGTTTTTTTTTCAGTTGACCCATTTGGGTTTTGTTTTCACTGTATTTCATTTTTAATAAAGTTGTGTTCTCTTTTTAAGTACCATAATTTGTCATGTTTTAAAGCAAGAGATCCTACTATGTCTTGACATTCAGGTTACATTTCAGCCTGTCTTACTCAAACCAAAAATCAGACGAGTTGCTCTGTTCTTAGTATGTTGAAGGAAATCGGATAACCTTGATGGATGAAAAGTGCAAATGTAGTGTACATGTGTGAATTACCTATGGTACAAGGTTTCTGATCATAGGGTGGAACCAAAGAAGAGTTTTGGTCATGCCATATATAATTTGCCAAAATACACAGAACAGTTATTATTACTCCCCAGTCTATTAGAGTTGTATTCTTCTTTTATTCTCAAGTGCCCTGAGAAGATGCACACTATGTGACGGTTGCTGAACAAAGGTGAGAGATTTGCTTGGGATCTGGATTGGAATGACAAGTTCACACAAATCAAGAAACATATGAAGAATGCCTTGCCCCTCAATCATTCTACATCCAGTTTTCCAATATTGTGGTGAAGGATGGTAGTCAGTATGGCCTTGGAGCCATTTTGATGGATGAAGTGGTGGCATTTGCTTCACTACGTTTGAAGGGGTTGTGAACCTCATATTTAGTTGTTGAGTGTGAAGCTTTGACTTGATGGTAAGGTCAATTATATAGAGGTGGGTGACCCAATAGACCCTTGCGAGCTTGGGCTAATATGTAATATAGTACGATGCCAGCAAGGGAATTTATTTCAGTGATACCTAAGTCACAGGTAATTGGTCAATCAATATTTCAATAGTTTCAGACCAACTGGAAACAATTCAAACCTGTTGTTCTAATAATGTCACTTACAATTTATGACAGAATGGTAAAAACTCAATGAAAAATAAGCAACACGGGAAATGGATATTATAGAAATAACTTTTTATATAAAGATTTCTTCATCAAGGGTACAGTTTAACAAAAACAATGAAAATAAATTCACAGTGTACAAATGGACAAGAAATGAAATGAATTACTCTTAAAATTCCATCCGGCGTGGCGTGGCGTATCCGGGAATTAATTCCCGGATACGCGACGCCACGCCGGATGGAATTTTTGCTCCATTTGAAAACATTGATTGCCGAATTGCACAGGGCACGTTCGATCGGTCTTGCTGGTATACTCGAAAACTAAACAAAAGAAGGTTTTTGACGAGTCGCAGTCCCACACGAATTGCGTGATAGGTGACAACAATTTGACATACAGGGGGTCACAATTCTGATAAAGATTGAATGTCCTGAAGATAGCCTTAAGGATTATTAACAAACACAAGGCTGAAACGTTGATTTTCTTGTTCACATCTCTTGATTCAGATTTGTTCAATACAGCAAGATCTTTGTATATAGCTAACAAGATAAAGCTGTCATATTTTTAAGGGTGGAACACAACGCAAATGGTTTTTAAGAATAATTCATTTCATTTCTTGTCCATTTGTACACTTTGAATTTTTTTGTTAAACTGTACCCTTGATGAAGAAATCTTTATATAAAAAGTTATTTCTATAATATCCATTTCCCGTGTAGCTTCGTGTCAGTTACTTTAGGAACTACTTGTGGTGTTCCAAATTTAAGATTTGTGTGGACCGCAAGCCTTTGGTGGATCTTTTCACCACTATGGGTGCAGTTAAATCCACTCATGGAGTTGTGAAATGGCAGTACAAATTTCAGGAATGTTGCTATTGGTTGGAATATATCCAGGGCATCAGGAATGGCATGACAGATTGCTTGACAAGGCTACTCTCTTAGTCTGGTGACATGGATATTAGAGAGCAGGATGAGGATGGGATAGTGGTTATATCGTTAAACAACATCACCAAGGGGCCAATTGTGAAAGTGGAGTGGTTGGAGCATTTTAGGAGGTTGATGTTTTTAAGAAGATTGTGCATTTTGGGCCATATGTATCAAGCTCCCCTTTTGCGATTCTCAATTTGTGAATCGCAAGTTGAGAATTCGAAAACGGTATGTATGTGAAAAATAGCAAACAAAATAGCGATTCTGTAAAAATCGCTATTTTCATTGCGACACCCCAAATAGCGATTCCTTATGTAAAAATTCGCAATTTTACGAAATTCGCAAATCTGAGAATCGGAAAGTCAGGTGCAGCTTGATGACATCACAACCAGGAAGTGTGACTACCCATGCTACACCTGAGTTTCTGAAGCACAGAGAGAGAGAAGGAGTGGAGGTGAGGGAACTCTGCAGTGCTACAAACAATTGAAGACACTGGAGACATGGCCAGCCAGGATAAACAGCAGCAGGGGGAAACACAGAGGAAAAGAAAACAAACGTGTTCAGAAGCTGAGCTGGAGGTCCTGATCCAGGAAATGGTGATAAGCCATGAGCACCTCTTCGGTAAAAAGTCCCTCCGGGTGCCTGAGGCACGCAAGCGGCGGATTTGGGCTGATATCCAGCGCAAAGTGAACGCAGTTGGTGTCACCCACAGAAGTGTGGAAGATTTAAGGAAGCGCTGGTACGATATGCGCCAGCGCTCCAAGGAGAAGGTGGCTGCCAGGTTGGAGCAGGCCAAGAAGACTGGTGGAGGGCCCTCCACTGCCACTGACTCCACACCACTAGAGGAACTGGTTCAGGGCACCCTGCTTCCAGAGAGCGTAATGGGCGTGGCCGACCTGGACAGCTCCGACCTCCCGGTACCAAGACAAAGTAAGAAGCATGCCATCACACCCCTGATACCCCTCAACTACCACCAGACACCCAGGAGCGACCCAGGGGCAGGACAAAACTAAAAGTCCAGTGCAGGTACACAAGCACACACAGCAATGCATTATGAGAGATGTAGTCACATGCACATTACAGTGGTGCATTTACACCCAGCCAGTCCCTAACAGCATGTGCACATCAGGAAAGGCAAAAACAAGACCCATGTAATCCCAAACAGTGAAATTTAATACATGATAAGTGCAAGTCAGAACAGAAAATTAATGTGTGCTTTTACGTCCACAGCACCATCTGTAACACAGTATACAGTCAGTGGAAGACAGGACGATTCCCCTAACACAAAGGCAGCAGGGCAAGAGGAGAACACATAGGAGGAGGACAGCCCAGTAATCAGTCCAAAATGCCGCAGGCGGAATGTAGTGCCACCACTGCCCCCATTGGAGGATGAAGTCCAGGACAGCGATGGCGATGTCCAACCAGTCCCACAGCCAGAGCCACAACACCGTGCACGAGCACGTGCTGATCCGATCCCACCATTTCCAACCAGGCGCAGGGCATGTGCATCCACCAGTGCAGCACACCCAGGAGAGGACACAGTATTTGGTGGACTGGAGGGGCACATGTTGCAAGTACAGCACCTGCAGGCAAAAAACATAAAATCACTAGAGAGGCAAATCAGGGTTGGCTTCATAGGCATGACGGGTGCCCTGGAGGCACTCTGTGCGGAACTAAAGGCAGATCGTGCTGCTAGGCGCAGGGAGATGCAGCGCCTAGATCAGTACACCCAGACGGTGAACCGCCTGTCCTCAGCAACAAATGTGCTATCAAGGCGCAGCATCTGTTTACAGCGTGAGGTGGCACACAACAGCCAGGACGTGGCAAGGGCCCTGGTACAAGTCACATCTGCTGTAGATGAGCTGCGGGCAGCTCGCACTACTGGGCCAGGAGTCCTAACTCCCACAGATGAGGATGCACAATCAGGCAGGAGCAACTTCACCCCCCCGCCACCCATAGATAGGCGCCGTAGTGGGCATAACAGTAGGCCTACTGGGACAATTGAGGAGGGCACTGTGCAACCCCTAACAGGGGCTCCGACCCGACAACGCCGCATTTGAAGTGCACTAACTTGGACCAGTAGATGGGTGCAGCAACCCACTTTACATGGACACTTGCTCCTGATTATACAATTGCACTGTGACACTAGCATGTGCTGGACATTGGGAGATAATTGTGTGGTACTCAGGCTGTATGCCGTCATTCATCCTGAAGTTAAGGAAACAAAACACAGTCTCACAACTGATATTTAGCATTGTGTCATATTTTCTTACCTATAAATATTTGCGTGTAATCTCATCTCGCCTCTCGCGCCCAGCAGCTGCACCAATTACCAGAACCCCCAGGATATAGCGGCATGGATTACCAAATTTAGCGGCACAAATATGGAAATTTAGTGGCACAAATATAGAAATATAGCGGCATTTTTGCGGCACTTTATTTTACTCATAATCATTCAGTCTCAGCCTTAAATCAATGGAAACTGTTTTAGTGGAGTATTTCGCTTTGTAATAGGCAACCTGAGATATGGAACTGAGGAAGCAGCCCATAGGTGAAGGCTGGTATCCCTTGGAAATGCAATCCTCCATTTGCTTATAGTGTAAAAGGGATTCAAGAATGATATTTATTGGGGTTAGAGTTGTGCTCTGTCAAGTTCATTTGTCTATTTGTGACCCAGGAAGAAGTGATTGCAGGTGGCAAAGCCCATCACCCGAACTGCTGGCCACCATCTTTTTCCTCATTGACATTTCAAAGTAGAGCCCTGAGTGCTTCAGCACCCCACTTGGCATGAAGCAGTACTTTTTGAAATGTCGGCACTGGCTATGGATGGAGCTGCTTGTTCTTAGCTTCTTTTGGAAACAGTGATCTACGCCTCCTCCTTTGGCGATGTCACTAGTTCATACCGCGCCTCGATGACCTGCCCTGGCACTGGATGTAAGCGCAGTTTTCTCACCAGCACGCTCAACAACACTGTCGCCACAACGTATGCAAACCTCAACTCAGGGCACTCCTGACTCCCCATGAAGCAGAGCAAAGAAAGGCTTTTCCGGGCAGACTCATCGTCAAACCTATCAGGATCAAATCTGTAGGCTGAGGGCCAGGCTGTGTTGTCATGAAGCACCACACCAATAGCATAAAGCACCTGGGTCTCTTTGGGAATGATAGCTGGTCAACTCTGCCTTCCAGGTCCTGAAGCCCTGCCGCAATGGGTGTCAGTCTAGCTGTCCATACTGTCTCACAGAGGACTTTCCGGCAATATCTCAGCTGCTCAACTTTCTCCAGTGTGATGGGGCCCTTGCCTAGTACTTGAGCCATCTCTTTGTAAAGCTTCTCCTGAGTGTCCTCCGATGTGGTGAGGAAATATAAAGCTCATGTACACAAGTTAGCTGTGATAACACATCCTGCCAGTGAGAACATCATGCTGTCCTCCAGCACCTGCTTGTCGCTCAGGTTACCCTGCAGCAAGGTGTCCATGAAGATCTGTCGAGGGATGCTCTTACCGCGCCTTTCTCTCACCAGCTTCTTCAGGACAGATTCCATCTCCATCAGGGCGTTCTCATACAGCTTTTTCCTTGTTGTGCTCTTGTCAAGTGACCCATCCAGGAAACGTTTCCCAATTTCTTCCCAGATAGCACAGTGGTTCTTGCGGAAGCGGATCAATTCCTGCTCACCGTCAAAGCTATTCCCCATAGCTGTCTGCGTCACTGACTTTATGGCATAGCCCAACATGTGCTGGCTGATGGACACGTGCTGGGATGCTGGAAATGACAGCCATTTTGTTACCAGGTCTTCTGACAACTTCAAGATAATGCCAAAGTTGCTTTGTAAATACCTGCTCACGCCACTTTCCTACAGCCTCCGATTTTGCAGGCACTTTTGTAAAAATCGTCTTGTGTGGTGTTTTTATGTTTGTTCAGGTTAGCTAGCATGTTTCTATTGGATGTCTTAGCAAATTTATTTTGAATATGTCTTGATCTGTAGTGCATTGCCGTTTTCCAGCGCCAGGACTAGAGGGTCAGCAGGCTTGCTCTGGGTAGGCACAGGGAGACTGAAGACCTGAACCTTGATATTATTGAGCTGTATAATAAACAGTTCTCTTTGGTGCTACTCTGCTCTTTTTTTATAACAGGACACAATGTCTCTGTGCCATGACTGAAGTACTGTGGCATGTTTTTGTTGGCTGCCCCAGTGTCTTTAATTTGATCAAGTCTTGTTAATTCTCAGTGTTTTAATGCTTCACAAAGACTAATAAGCCAAAGAAGGCTCTGTAAAATGTATTGTACAAACATGCACACTTTTGAAGAGGTGGTACATCACAAGGCCCTCTACACAAACTCTCCTGCCAAGCTGGCGCAGAAACTGGTAATGTCTGGAGGAACTAGGAACTCCCAGTCTGCTAGAAACCTCCTGCTCCAACCTGCTCGCTTTCAGAAAAAAAGAAACTACAATAGGGCATTCTCCGGAGCAGCACCAAGAATTTGGAACTCTCTCCCGCCTGACATCCGAAAAATGCCCTCTCTATCACGCTTCAAGAAGGAGACCAAAACCTTCCGCATGGGCAAATTTCAAGGCCAATGACATACTTGCACCTTCCACAGTATGCCTATCGAATCCATAACTATTGCCTCCTCCGCTGTTTACCAACTCGCCCTGATATGTAATCATTGGGGTTTCTGTTTCTGCTTCTACTAGGCCAACTGTAACTGTATCCTATGCTCCTACCCTACCCCTCCCCAAACTTTGTATATTTCTGCACTTGAGTTTATGTTGCTTTGTCATCTTGCCTTGTTGCTTTGTTTACCGTGTAACTGTGTAAAGTGCTCTGATACCCTCATGGGTCAAGTTCGCGCTCTATAAAACATAAAAAAACAAAAAAACTCCAGAACTGAACACTCAAACAAAAATACAAGTATAGTCGGGGCTGGCTCTACTTCATGTCCACAATACCTGTGGAGGCAGGACTGTTAGGCAATTTTCACCCTACCTCATTTCCTAAGGGCTTCATGAACCTTGACATCATGAGACTAAGCCTTACTTTGTCTCAACTATCAGTTATCTTTCACTTACCTCTCTCTCTTTCACTATCTTGTTTTCTGAGACCCTCGCCTATTTCCGGGGGTCTTGAAAGGATGACTATTCATACTACTGTTTGTAACAAGCAATAATAGCCCAATGTTTTTTTATGGTAACGCTCTTTACAAAATTTACCAGCATTTTTAACATAAAGTCAATCAAGCACAGCCCTCATAAAAAGTATATTTTCACATTTCCATCACTCTGCGTATTAATTCGACTTTCTTTTAGTACAAATATGTCCACCCCTCAGATACATTTAGTGACCTCTTCTCAGAAAGGGCCACAACCATGCAGTGTGGATTCTTTTGTCACCTATGTTGGCAACAGGCAGCCATGGGCAAGTGGTGCTGTCTGAGCTTTCAAACGTACAGAGAGTCATGTGGTATTTCAGCACATGAGCGATACAAGCACAAACCCCGCAATCTTTGATTGGTGGGGCAGCTAAGGGCGCTTCTTTGAATACTTCCCCCTGTGTGGAGTTTGACTCCAACACCTGAGGGACACAACTAGCAACCTGCACCACCAGTGCTGAGGTGTAGCACTTGGTTGTGAGGCACTAGGCCACTGGTGCTCTCTAGAGCTACTCTCTGTGGATTGAAGCAGCTGGTGAGAAGGAGATGCCCTACCCCTGGGCCTCGAAGCAAAGGTTTTCACATTCTGGGCCTTATTTAGAGCGCAGTGGACTGGGTACTCCATCAATAATATGGCAGATGTATTGTAAAAGTGAAATATTCTCACTACTTACAGATGACAGGACTTCTGTCACATATTGGCTGAATACATTATCTGTTAAACTTTAAATAAGACCCTTAGTTTAATGGGAACTGAGATTAATCCTACGGTTACTTCAAAACTGGCCACATCACAATACAGAGGAGTACAAAACAGCTAACACTGTGTTTAATTCAACTTTACTGATTGACGTTTCCCCTTTCTTCAGGGCAGCTTACTGGGGACAAGGGCGTAGCTATCAAAACTGCAGCAGGTGCAGTGGAACCGGGTGGTGTCCTAGTAGGATGGCCTGCGAAAATGGAATTTGAAGCTTCCTATCTTAATACAGCACCCCTCAATTATTTCCACATTGTAAATGGGCAAACCGACCTGTAGGTCAACTTAGTGTCAAATATAGTTTTTGTGTGATAGGAGCAATGTGTGTTTCAAAAGTCACCACAGCATCAAAGATGAATGCACCACACGCTTTGGCCATGTACATGAACTATATGTTGAAGATAATACCTGCTCACTCCACTTTCATACAGCCTCCGATTTCGCAGGCACTTTTGTAAAAATTGCGTGATTTTTACAAAAGAGCCGATTACGCAGGCACTTTTGTAAAAATCGCAGCATTTTTACAAAAGTGCTGATTTCGCGGCAAACCGTGAAATCGCAAAATCCTGGAGGGTCTGAATTACACCAGCTGTCCCCACATCAGGAGGATCATACCTTTCCAGTTTCACATAAATACGCATTACTGCGGCCACTACTTTTTAACTCCGGGCGGCGGGTCTAAATGAACCCCTACTCCTTAATTAAGGTACCTTCATCTTCTAAAGTAAAAAACTATATCCTTAATAATTGTTTAGTTAAAATTAAAAAATCAAAAGTTGAAAGATCGAATATATTGAAAGATCCTATAATTTCTTTAGGAAATATAGAAATTTAAATCAACATTCGAGACCAACGAATCACATCAATGTTTATGGAATATCCATCTGCAAACCTCAATTAAAATAGGTAATACACCAATCTTGTTCGTCTATTAAGTATTGGCCATGAAGAAATCATAAGACTAGGCTATAATAATAAGGGCTCAAATGTTCATTTACTGTTTCTTTATGGTTTAGAATATCTACATAACATAAACAAAAGAAAGGGTACTCGTTGGACGTACAGACCAGATTGCGTCATCGAATTACAGCAATATATTTCGTGTTTTTAAAGTAAGTGACCTTATTTATGATATAGATGCATTGCATATTATTATTTAGGTCCTGCTAGAATAACTTCCTGATAACTGCGACCATCTCTAGTGTTCTCTACTTCATCGTTCACGCTAGTTAGAGGTTCAACTAGAGAGATACAAATATCAGAATCCCTTTATTAACCATCCAATGTAAAAACCCTTTAAACTTACAACATTGGGAATAGTCAATCTATGATTATAAGACACTGTCTTCTTTCTGTGACCACTAGTGCAGATAAAAGATTATGGGTTCAATGATCTACCACAGTTACGCATGTATGATTACCTTCAAGGCAAGGAAATGAAATCCTTAATAGTAATGTTATAATATAAAAACGTTTGGTCAAAACAAAATGGAAAGTCTGAGACTACTACAATAACATTGGATTGTTCTGAAGTGTTTTTATGTTACACAACAAGAGTAATATTGTATATAATGTTTCTTTATATGATATTTTCCTTTTTGTAGATACTATCGTGGCTGCTCCAGAAGAAGGCGCGTAGAGATTAATTTAGCCACATTTTTCTCTTAAAAATTGTGTTCATTTTATGTAACTTCCATCTCGTTGAATTATTTGCTTCTTTTTTAACAGTGTTGTTGTGTATTCTCAATTCATTGAGTTACATGTGTTTAATGTAAATTGTAAATGTGTATTATTATTTCAATGTGTTTTAATAATTTGTGAATAAAATTGAACTCCCCTTTTTTACAAAAAACCAATGTTTTAGCTCAGTTCATTTCGACCTCTCGTTACGCTCTGTTGCCTAGATTGATACATATCAAATTATTTGCTTTTCCCTGGTCTAGGAACTCTATTTCCATGCACTCAGGGGGTCCTTGATAAATATTGACGCAATTTTCCCACAGCTTGTCTGTGCAGGGCCACTTTGTTGTTTGTTCTATTTTTGAAACATTGTAATTCCTTTCCTTGCCTTAAAAGCTATCATAGACATTAGATAACGTATATATAGATCCCTATAAATTGTCAGACCTTATGGCTCTCCAAAAAACCTTCGGATTCACTGACGAGGAATTCGAGACACTTGTTGGCACTTCGAGTTCGTTTGATCATCCTTCAAGTGAACCCTTACGCCATAATGACGACACTAAAAAATTACTAGATCTTAAGAAAAAGCTAACACGTATTGAAGCCCATGGCGAATTCATGTTGGCATATCTTCGCCTGGGCATTATCCCATTAGGTCTTCGTGTTAAAAACATCCCTGGTCTCTTTGTGCACCACAAGGCATTTCTTGATAAGTGGAGCAGAATTGCCAGCCGGTGTTCAAGAGACTTGATGATGCTAATAGGGCTACATTTGGGCTCTAACATATATATAGCCCAATGTAGCCCAATATATATTTTTTCAAAGTTAAATTTCGTAAAAACCACTGGAGCACATATCTTGAGACAGAGCAAAGGCACATCGGGCTACCAGTCCCTACAATTTTGCCAAGTTTGGTGGAAAACCATTCAGCCGTTCGGGCTAAAAGTGAGTCCAACCGCCCTATGGAAATTAACATGGGGAAAACACGTTTTGGGACCCCCCTTTTATCTCGGCCCCCGCTTGACGAATCCCCCCCAAACTTTCAGGGAAGGACCGGAGCGCCGCGAGGCAAAGTTAAGGAAAATTTCAGGAAGATTCCTCAACCGGCGCCAAAGTTATTCCAAATAGAATGTTGCGATTTCCCTATGGAAAACAATCCTAACTATATATACCTACTGGCTATCGCCAGTAGGTAATATATATATATATATATTACCTACTGGCGGTCGCCAGTAGGTAGTTATAGTTAGGATTGATTTCCATAGGAAATCCGCAACATTCTATTGGGAATAACTTTGGCACCGGTGGACGAATCTTCGCAAATTTCTCAAAGAAGATGGCCCGCTCCGCTCTGCTCCTTCCCTGTAAGTTTGGGGGGGATTTGTCAAGCGGGGGCCGAGATAAAAGGGGGGTCCCAAAACGTGTTTTCCCCATGTTAATTTCCATAGGGCGGTTGGACTCACTTTTAGCCTGAACGGCTGAATGGATTTCCACAAAACTTGGCAAAATTGTAGGGACTGGTAGCCCGATGTGCCTTTGCTATGTCTCAAGATATGTGCTCCAGTGGATTTTGAGTAATTTAGGTTAAAAAAAATATATATATCTGGGCGGAGCCTAACCACACATCTGATCTGATTGGCTGTCAGCACTTCATCCAAGAATTGTTGGCAGCCATCTTGGGACCAATATACATGATAGCACCTCATTAAAAAGCATTGTAGTTAATAGAGGGTTTTAGGACATTATAAATCATTTGTTAATGGTACCATACTCATTTTAGGAATTGTAGTGTGTTCTAAGGTGAATTTACCATGTGAAAAAGCCTTCTGCTGTGATATCATGAATCATGTTTGAAAGAAAACTAATATCTCATGATTTTCCCACAGTGGTTTGGAAGGGGATCTATAAGCTAAACTGAAAGCATATTTTCTGTAAATTCACATTATCTTTCTCAGTCATGTGAGAATGAAGTCTGACATTCTCAGTAAAACATGTACATCCAACAAGGACAGAGACTGTCAGTTGATTCCTTTGTGTTCTACTGCAGCCTCCTAGAGTGTTCTAAAGAACAACTAGAGCGTTAACATTCCTACTTATTACAAAGGTATAGCACACCTGAAGCCATCGTGATGGGAATAAAGTGGTAACTCTTAAAACATTTAATTTAAAAAGGAACAAAATGAGGGGGTATATTATGCCATAGAAAGTATTATTAGAGCTGCAAAAAGAAAAATTAGGGCACATTTTGAGTGACTTCTCAAATCCTCTTCAATTTCATTAAAAAATTCTGACATACAGTCTCCCAAGATGGCCACCAGAGACAAAAGAGCCTAAATGTAGCCCAAATATCACCCAGATGTAGCCCAAGTATAGCCCAATGACAGAATGTCCCAGAGTGTTCTAAAGAACAACTAGAGCGCTAACAGTCTTACTTATGACAAAAGTATGGCACACCAGAAGCCATCTTGATTGGAATGAAGTGGTAAGTCTGAAAACATTTAATTTAAAAAGGTACAAAATGAGGGGGTCCATTTTGCCATAGAAAGTATGATTAGTGCTTCAGAAAGAAAAATTAGGGATCATTTTGAGTGACTTCTCAAATCCTCTTCTATTTCATTAAAGAAATTCTGACATGCAGACTGAAACATGCACTTTGAATACCAGCAGCAGACTTCCCTGGTGAGCAGTAGCTTTACTACAGTGATCTAATGAGCAACTAGAGTGCTAACATTCAGAATTTATGGCAAATGTGTGACACATCTGAATGCCTTCTTGATGGAACCATAGTAAACAAGCATTGAAAATGCAATATCTCTCGCCCTCGTTTAAGTTAAAGCCATTCTGTTTGTAATGAGGTGGCTTTTTAGCTTTGCTTTTATTAGTGTTTTTTAAACTTTCATGTAAATAACATGCATCTGTATGCATATATGTATATGTATGCATGCATTTATATTTGTATTTATATAGATATACAGATTATATATGTATGTATATACATACACATACATATATATAAATGCATATGCATATATATGCATATATATACGTGTATATGTGTGCGTGTAGAGAGAGGTAGAGAGGTAGAGGTAGAGAGGTAGAGAGGTAGAGGTAGAGAGGTAGCGGTAGAGAGGTAGAGACTAGTAGAGAGAGAAGTAGAGAGAGGTAGAGAGGTAGAGAGTAGAGAGTGAGTAATAGAGAGTAGAGAGTGAGCAGTAGAGAGTAGTAGAGAGCAGTAGAGAGAGTAGCAGAGAGTGAGTAGTAGAGAGTAGTAGAGTGAATAGTAGAGTGAGTAGTAGAGAGTAGTAGAGAGTGAGTAGTAGAGAGTGAGTAGTAGAGAGTAGTAGAGAGTAAGTAGTAGAGTGAGTAGTAGAGAGCAGTAGAGAGTGAGTAGTAGAGAGTAGTAAAGAGTGAGTAGTAGAGAGTAGTAGAGAGTGAGTAGTAGAGAGTGAGTAGTAGAGAGTAGTAGAGAGTGAGAGAGAGAATAGTAGAGAGTAGTAGAGAGTGAGTAGTAGAGTGAGTATTAGAGACTAGTAGAGAGAGAGTAGTAGAGAGTGAGTAGTAGAGAGTAGTAGAGAGTGAGTAGTAGAGTGAGTAGTAGAGAGTGAGTAGTAGAGAGTGAGTAGTAGAGAGTAGTAGAGAGTGAGAAGTAGAGAGTGAGTAGTAGAGAGTGAGTAGTAAAGAGTTAGTAGTAGAGAGAGAGTAGTAGAGAGTGAGTAGTAGAGAGTAATAGATAGTGAGTAGTAGGGAGTGAGTAGTAGAGAGAGAGTAGTAGAGAGTAGTAGAGTAGTAGAGAATGAGTAGTAGAGAGTGAGTATTTGAGAGTAGTGGAGTAGGAGAGAGTAAGTAGTAGAGAGTAGTGGAGAATATTCCAAAGTTTGGTACAGCACCACTTGCACAATAAGTCCAATCAAATCATATCACTTAGAGTCCTTATTGAAGCGCTGAATCTTGGTGTATATTCAAATGCTTTTATTTTCCTTAAGTTTATGTACCACAGCCAGCCGAAACGTTTCGTTCTGTACAACAGAATTTCTTCAGGGCGTTCTTATTTCCTTCAAGTTATGTCGGTATCCTGTTGTCATATAACTAGATATTTCTTCCAAATGTTAGACGAGACGTAAGTACATTCTTATTCAAAGTGACTAGGTATCAATTTTACCCACACAATTCGGGCAGACTTGAGTAATTTATAGCATCCTCAAAGTCAGTCTTTCAAAAATTCCAAAGTATAGGACATGATAATCCAAATCCAAATGTTTCTCAAGAAAAGTCATTTTCAATCGTTCGGAATATCGGTGTTTGGGCAGATATGACCCAGGGACCCCCAGTATGCAAGGGGAATTAGTCCCCCCTCTGCAAACGCGCCAGTGGCCTGCGTTGCAGAGAGGTATAAAAAGGGGCATAGCCTCATTACACCTCTCTGCAATGCAGCCCCCTGGCGCATACTGGAGGCTCCTGGTGGGCTAGTTGGCCCCCAGGGACCCCCAGTGTGCAAGGGGAATTAGTTCCCCCTCTGCAAACGCGGCAGGGGGCTGCGTTGCAGAGAGGTGTAACAAGGGGCATAGCCTCATTACACCTCTGTGCAATGCAGCCCCCTGGCGCATACTGGAGGTTCCAGGTGGGCTAGTTGGCCCCCAGGGACCCCTAGTATGCAAGGGGAATTAGTTCCCCCTCTTCAAACATGCACGGGGGCTGCGTTGCAGAGAGGTGTAAAAAGGGGCGTGGCTTCATTACACCTCTCTGCAATGCAGTCCCCTGGCGCATACTGGAGATTCCTGGTGGGCTTTCAGGTCTTATATAGTTAGGAATTAGCATTAAAAAAACCTTTGAAATTCACTGAAAAAAACATAGGTTTCAGTCCTTCTATAGTTAGGAATTAGCATTTAAAAAACCTATGAAATTCACTGAAAAAACCATAGGTTTCACACCAGTTATAGTTAGGAATTAGCATTTAAAAAACCTATTCAATTCACTGAAAAAAACATAGGTTTGACACCAGTTATAGTTAGCTGGAAATTTTACTGACATAAAACCATTGAGTGGTATTACTGGATTGGTTGTTGTAACTGGTATGGGTATCTCTATTTTTTCAAAATTTTAGTTTCTAATTTTGAATATGTGTTTCAAGGGTTACATTACACTGAAAGGAGGTCTGTCACTCTGTCACAAGGATGGTGTCATCAGTGATGTCATGAGTGATGTCACTGACCATGTCATGAGTGATGTAATATGTGACGTCATCAGCAGTGCATTGCAGGCGCCCAACTAACTATAACGTGGGAATTTCAATGGTTTTATGTCAGTAAAATTTCCAGCTAACTATAACTGGTGTCAAACCTATGGTTTTTTCAGTGAATATAAATATATATCAACCACAAAGAGTCTGCCTGCTGTAGAGGACGCCACTCAAACGGGTAATATTTCGCCACATTTTCTTTATTGTAGGCAGCAACACGGGACCCAGGAACAGCCCAGCAAAATACTAAATTCCTTCCCAACGCGTTTCATGTAAAAACACACTTCCTCAGGGGCTCTGAAATCAAAGTCAATTGTGAGGCACTTTTTGGCGGCAACCTAAATATTCAACTTACTCCGCCTCAGTGGGCGTGGTCAGGCCAGATGGCCTGCTGGTAGTTGTGGTGCACGTCGTACTCCTCTGTGAGTGGCATCACAATGGCTTTGTATAATAAAGTTTTTGTCCAAATGGATTGTGGCACAGTTCAAGTTGCTCGCACTGCTGGCTTACCCCACAACAATGGCACCTGTTTCCATTAGCAGGTTCTCCGCTTAACGAACTAGCTGGGGTGCTGAAACCAGCACTGGGGCGTCATCCGCGGCTCAGGCAAAGCCGCTAACATCAAACACAAAGAGTCTGCCTGCTGTAGAGGACGCCACTCAAACGGGTAATATTTTGCCACAGGGACCCAGGAACAGCCCAGCAAAATACTAAATCCCTTCCCAACGCGTTTCATGTAAAAACACACTTCCTCAGGGGCTCTAGAATCAAAGTCAATTGTGAGGCACTTTTTGGCGGTAACCTAAATATTCAACTTACTCCGCCTCAGTGGGCGTGGTCAAGCCAGATGGCCCGCTGGTAGTTGTGGTGCACGTCGTACTCCTCTGTGAGTGGCATCACAATGGCTTTGTATTATAAAGTTTTTATCCAAATGGATTGTGGCACAGTTCAAGTTGCCCGTGCTGCTGGCTTACCCCACAACAATGGCACCTGTTTCCATTAGCAGGTCCGCCGTTTAACGAACCTGCTGGGGTGCTGAAACCAGCACTGGGGCGTCTTCCGCGGCTCAGGCAAAGCCGCTAACATCAACCACAAAGAGTCTGCCTGCTGTAGAGGACGCCACTCAAACGGGTAATATTTCGCCACATTTTCTATATTGTAGGCAGCAACACGGGACCCAGGAACAGTCCAGCAAAATACTAAATTCCTTCCCAACGCGTTTCATGTAAAAACACACTTCCTCAGGGCTCTGGAATCAAAGTCAATTGTGAGGCACTTTTTGGCGCAACCTAAATATTCAACTTACTCCGCCTCAGTGGGCGTGGTCAGGCCAGATGGCCTGCTGGTAGTTGTGGTGCACGTCGTACTCCTCTGTGAGTGGCATCACAATGGCTTTGTATAATACAATTTTTATCCAAGTGGATTGTGGCACAGTTCAAGTTGCTCGCGCTGCTGGCTTACCCCACAACAATGGCACCTGTTTCCATTAGCAGGTCCGCCGTTTAACGAACTTCCTGGGGTGCTGAAACCAGCACTGGGGCGTCTTCCGCGGCTCAGGCA
The DNA here is from genome assembly GCF_964261635.1 of Lissotriton helveticus. Classification (NCBI taxonomy): domain Eukaryota; kingdom Metazoa; phylum Chordata; class Amphibia; order Caudata; family Salamandridae; genus Lissotriton; species Lissotriton helveticus. Next base: position 921,831,583 of record NC_136057.1, read on the forward strand.
AAGCCGCTAACATCAACCACAAAGAGTCTGCCTGCTGTAGAGGACGCCACTCAAACGGGTAATATTTCGCCACATTTTCTTTATTGTAGGCAGCAACACGGGACCCAGGAACAGCCCAGCAAAATACTAAATTCCTTCCCAACGCGTTTCATGTAAAAACACACTTCCTCAGGTGCTCTGGAATCAAAGTCAATTTTGAGGCACTTTTTGGCGGCAACCTAAATATTCAACTTACTCCGCATCAGTGGGCGTGGTCAGGCCAGATGGCGCGCTGGTAGTTGTGGTGCACGTCGTACTCCTCTGTGAGTGGCATCACAATGGCTTTGTATAATAAAGTTTTTATCCAAGTGGATTGTGGCACAGTTCAAGTTGCTCGCGCTGCTGGCTTACCCCACAACAATGGCACCTGTTTCCATTAGCAGGTCCGCCATTATACGAACTTGCTGGGGTGCTGAAACCAGCACCGGGGCGTCTTCCGTGGCTCAGGCAAAGCCGCTAACATCAACCACAAAGAGTCTGCCTGCTGTAGAGGACGCCACTCAAACGGGTAATATTTCGCCACATTTTCTTTATTGTAGGCAGCAACACGGGACCCAGGAACAGCCCAGCAAAATACTTAAATTCCTTCCCAACGCGTTTCATGTAAAAACACACTTCCTCAAGGGCTCTGGAAGCAAAGTCAATTGTGAGGCCCTTTTGGCGGCAACCTAAATATTCAACTTACGCCGTCTCAGTGGGCGTGGTCAGGCCAGATGGCCTGCTGGTAGTTGTGGTGCACGTCGTACTCCTCTGTGAGTGGCATCACAATGGCTTTGTATAATACAATTTTTATCCAAGTGGATTGTGGCACAGTTCAAGTTGCTCGCGCTGCTGGCTTACCCCACAACAATGGCACCTGTTTCCATTAGCAGGTCCGCCGTTTAACGAACTTCCTGGGGTGCTGAAACCAGCACTGGGGCGTCTTCCGCGGCTCGGGCAAAGCCGCTAACATCAACCACAAAGAGTCTGCCTGCTGTAGAGGACGCCACTAAAACGGGTAATATTTTGCCACATTTTCTTTATTGTAGGCAGCAACAACGGACCCAGGAACAGCCCAGCAAAATTCCTTCCCAACGCGTTTCATGTACAAACACACTTCCTCAGGGGCTCTGGAATCAAAGTCAATTGTGAGGCGTATTTTGCTGGGCTGTTCCTGGGTCCCGTGTTGCTGCCTACAATAAAGAAAATGTGGCGAAATATTACCCGTTTGGGTGGCGTCCTCTACAGCAGGCAGACTCTTTGTGGTTGATATATATATATATATATATATATAGCTACGATCTCAGCTTTCTCTCACCAGAGCCCAGTGACGGATTCCATAGGCGCAGAAGAAGAGAGGAAGACCCAAGTGCAGGTGAGCAGTAATTTTATTCAGTTGTTTGGAAGGCCCACCTCGACATAACGTTTCGGCCTACCCAGAGGCCTTGGTCACATGACGCAAAAGTGGAGGAAGGCAGAATTTAAAGTGCAAGTGCGTGATTGGTTGAACAGTGATTGGTTATCTCTCAGTCACATGCTCTTACTCCAGAATAAATTTCATGGAGAAAAGACTATAGAATCTTTTCAATCAAAGGCTAATCCCTGTTGTATAATACACGATGTGCAAAAAGCAGCAAAAGATTATGTACATAGTATGTGTCATAAATTCAGACCTTAAATAATGTCACAATTTCAGAACACTATAATTTTGGCGGAAATATGTAAAAAAATATATAATACATTTAAAAAACATTTCCACTGTCCGATACTATTTATATACAAACTGCAAAATAAATTTTGCTAATGTAAACACACTGTACATAGTTCTCAAAAATGAGTTTAAATACCACATCATTTGGACTGTCCCATAAAATTGGAATAATAATGCTGCAAGCTGCACATTTGTGATGTAAGGCGCACAATACTGTGACAAAGCCCTGGAGGAGATAATATCAGTTTTTATATATATATATATATATATATATATATATATATATATATATATATATATATATATATATATATATATATATATATATATATATATCTATATATATCCATCACAAACAGAGCGTCCATTTGGGGAGCCTCACCCAGAAAGTTTAAATTGCCTCTATTGAGGAAAACAGCATCGTGGCTTTCAGCAGGAAGAACATCTTCAAACAGTGATCCCCAACGCGTTTCGAACAGCGAAGTGTTCTTGCTCACAGGGAAAGGGAACTGGAAAGGCTGACAGTGCGAGCAACACCTTGCTAAGTATTCATAAAGCTCCGCCTCCGTCAATGAGTGCCACAAGGCATGCTGGAGCTTATAGTTCTTGCCGTATTACCTCAGTTGGTGCAGCCAAATTCAGACGAGTAGTCCATGATTAACACCCCAGTGGGCGAAGATGCCTCATGCGTTTGCCTCCGTGCATCAATTAAACAGACCTCAAGCGGCCATTCTGCTCCACATGCACTCGCTGGTAACGGGCGCTGGATCCGCTTTAATAAGCAGCAGGGCAACCTCGCGACCGGACAAGGCCGCCATAAATCCATCACAAACAGAGCGTCCATTTGAGGAGCCACACCCAGAAAGTTTAAATTGCCTTTATTGAGGAAAACAGCATCGTGGCTTTCAGCAGGAAGAACATCTTCAAACAGTGATCCCCAACGCGTTTCGAACAGCGAAGTGTTCTTGCTCACAGGGAAAGGGAACTGGAAAGGCTGACAGTGCGAGCAACACCTTGCTAAGTATTCATAAAGCTCTGCCTCCGTAAATGAGTGCCACAAGGCATGCTGGAGCTTATAGTTCTCGCCGTATTACCTCAGTTGGTGCAGCCAAATTCAGACGAGTAGTCCATGATTAACACCCCAGTGGGCGAAGATGCCTCATGCGTTTGCCTCCGTGCATCAATTAAGCAGACCTCAAGCGGCCATTCTGCTCGACATGCACTCGCTGGTAACGGGTGCTGGATCCGCTTTAATAAGCAGCAGGGCAACCTCGCGACCGGAAAAGGCCGCCATAAATCCATCACAAACAGAGCGTCCATTTGAGGAGCCACACCCAGAAAGTTTAAATTGCCTTTATTGAGGAAAACAGCATCGTGCCTTTCAGCAGGAAGAACATCTTCAAACAGTGATCCCCAACGCGTTTCGAACAGCGAAGTGTTCTTGCTCACAGGGAAAGGGAACGGGAAAGGCTGACAGTGCGAGCAACACCTTGGTAAGTATTCATAAAGCTCTGCCTCCGCCAATGAGTGCCACAAGGCATGCTGGAGCTTATAGTTCTTGCCGTATTACCTCAGTTGGTGCAGCCAAATTCAGACGAGTAGTCCATGATTAACACCCCAGTGGGCGAAGATGCCTCATGCGTTTGCCTCCGTGCATCAATTAAACAGACCTCAAGCGGCCATTCTGCTCCACATGCACTCGCTGGTAACGGGCGCTGGATCCGCTTTAATAAGCAGCAGGGCAACCTCGCGACCGGACAAGGCCGCCATAAATCCATCACAAACAGAGCGTCCATTTGAGGAGCCACACCCAGAAAGTTTAAATTGCCTTTATTGAGGAAAACAGCATCGTGGCTTTCAGCAGGAAGAACATCTTCAAACAGTGATCCCCAACGCGTTTCGAACAGCGAAGTGTTCTTGCTCACAGGGAAAGGGAACTGGAAAGGCTGACAGTGCGAGCAACACCTTGCTAAGTATTCATAAAGCTCCGCCTCCGTAAATGAGTGCCACAAGGCATGCTGGAGCTTATAGTTCTCGCCGTATTACCTCAGTTGGTGCAGCCAAATTCAGACGAGTAGTCCATGATTAACACCCCAGTGGGCGAAGATGCCTCATGCGTTTGCCTCCGTGCATCAATTAAACAGACCTCAAGCGGCCATTCTGCTCCACATGCACTCGCTGGTAACGGGTGCTGGATCCGCTTTAATAAGCAGCAGGGCAACCTCGCGACCGGAAAAGGCCGCCATAAATCCATCACAAACAGAGCGTCCATTTGAGGAGCCACACCCAGAAAGTTTAAATTGCCTTTATTGAGGAAAACAGCATCGTGCCTTTCAGCAGGAAGAACATCTTCAAACAGTGATCCCCAACGCGTTTCGAACAGCGAAGTGTTCTTGCTCACAGGGAAAGGGAACGGGAAAGGCTGACAGTGCGAGCAACACCTTGGTAAGTATTCATAAAGCTCTGCCTCCGCCAATGAGTGCCACAAGGCATGCTGGAGCTTATAGTTCTTGCCGTATTACCTCAGTTGGTGCAGCCAAATTCAGACGAGTAGTCCATGATTAACACCCCAGTGGGCGAAGATGACTCATGCGTTTGCCTCCGTGCATCAATTAAACAGACCTCAAGCGGCCATTCTGCTCCACATGCACTCGCTGGTAACGGGCGCTGGATCCGCTTTAATAAGCAGCAGGGCAACCTCGCGACCGGACAAGGCCGCCATAAATCCATCACAAACAGAGCGTCCATTTGAGGAGCCACACCCAGAAAGTTTAAATTGCCTTTATTGAGGAAAACAGCATCGTGCCTTTCAGCAGGAAGAACATCTTCAAACAGTGATCCCCAACGCGTTTCGAACAGCGAAGTGTTCTTGCTCACAGGGAAAGGGAACGGGAAAGGCTGACAGTGCGAGCAACACCTTGGTAAGTATTCATAAAGCTCTGCCTCCGCCAATGAGTGCCACAAGGCATGCTGGAGCTTATAGTTCTTGCCGTATTACCTCAGTTGGTGCAGCCAAATTCAGACGAGTAGTCCATGATTAACACCCCAGTGGGCGAAGATGCCTCATGCGTTTGCCTCCGTGCATCAATTAAACAGACCTCAAGCGGCCATTCTGCTCCACATGCACTCGCTGGTAACGGGCGCTGGATCCGCTTTAATAAGCAGCAGGGTAACCTCGCGACCGGACAAGGCCGCCATAAATCCATCACAAACAGAGCGTCCATTTGAGGAGCCACACCCAGAAAGTTTAAATTGCCTTTATTGAGGAAAACAGCATTGTGGCTTTCAGCAGGAAGACCATCTTCAAACAGTGATCCCCAACGCGTTTCGAACAGCGAAGTGTTCTTGCTCACAGGGAAAGGGAACTGGAAAGGCTGATAGTGCGACCAACACCTTGCTAAGTATTCATAAAGCTCCGCCTCCGTCAATGAGTGCCACAAGGCATGCTGGAGCTTATAGTTCTCGCCGTATTACCTCAGTTGGTGCAGCCAAATTCAGACGAGTAGTCCATGATTAACACCCCAGTGGGCGAAGATGCCTCATGCGTTTGCCTCCGTGCATCAATTAAACAGACCTCAAGCGGCCATTCTGCTCCACATGCACTCGCTGGTAACGGTATGTATATATGCACATATATACATATATATATCAAAAGCAGGAAGTGTTGTGTCCTCAGCAACACAGAAAGCTCGCACTCCAAGATATATGAAAAAAAAAGAGTTATCTGGCAACGCTTTTTGACCTTGCAGTCTTCATCATAGTTTTAGATACATCAAGTGCCTTTCAGGAGAGACAAGTTGTTGCAATACCAGTCTCAAAAAGAAGATAACTGGATCATGTTGCTTTAACTTTTTAATAAAGATTTTTTAATCTTTCTCCAAAAAGTGTGTGTGTCCACGTTTAATCTAGTTGGTGTAATGTCTCTGGTTAGCTCTGCTCATCTCTCCCTCACACACCCACCAACCCTGTCACCTTTCCCTCTCACTCTCATTCCCACTGCCACCTCTCATCCCTCCCTTGCACTCCGACCAACCATGTCATTTCCCAGTCGCAATTCCAATGCCCCTCTCATCTCTCCATTTCACTTCCACCAACCCTGTCATCTCTCCTCCACACCCCCACTGCCCCTTCATCTCGCCTCACATTCCCACTTCCCCTCTCATCCCCCACTCCCACTGCCCCCTCTCATCCCTCCCTCAAATTCCCTGTCTCTTCTCTGTACTGCCTGCTCACACATGCTGCCTTCCTCTACCTCCTCATGCTGTGCACTTGTTTGCCTCTCGCCTTCCTCTGGGTGCCCCTCTCACTGGGCTCGGTGTTGCTCTCACTTATATTCAGAAACTAGAAGATATGCACAGCCCGTCTCTTTCCTTGCCCTCTCTGTCGCCTCACACACCTCCCTCTGTCCCATACCCATCACCGGTGCCCGCCATCAGCTGGTGGGTGGTCATTGCGTCTCTGAATACATGCCTTACTTTAAGGTTAAAAGGTTTCCTTGGGAAGAGCAACTAGTACCTCTCTCTATCGCATACTCTCTCTCACCTCTCTCTCTCTCGCTCTCGCACATACTCTTTCCGCCTCTCTCATGTGGTCGACTTCAGGTCTTCATGCACTGTTTTTTCCCCTTGCCTTTTCAAAGTTTCTGTCCCTCAATCCCATGCTCTCCTCCTCTTCTTGCGGTGTCTTCTGCTAACACACGTGATCTCTCTTCATGCGTCTGTCACATTCTCTCCCCTTCTTTCTCTCGTTCTCACACACTCTTTCTGTTCCTCTGTCTGGAGTTAATTCATCACTTCATGCACTAACTACATATCCCTCTCTGTCTTCCTGTCCATCTTTTATGCGCAGCTTTCACCCCTATCTATCCACCATGCCACACAATTCCACTCTACACCGCACGGTTCTTCAACAGTTCCAATCCAACCCACATAATTCCACTCCACACTCATATATCCACTCCAAACCAAAACACATGGGTAAAAGACATCCTCATTTACAATGACGGTAGCTCTAACTATTGAAAATGCGAGAAATATTGGCATTGTCAATGCTTGTTATATTTTTAGTCATTCTTGTGTGTTTAAAGTATATCTTCACATCATTGTAATTCAATAGCAATAATACTTTTTTTCTTTGCACCCATAAGATTCATATTTTCTTGTGTTGTGCATAAAAAACAAAAAAGTCTTCTATAGCTGTCCTGAATACACCTGCCTTCTAAGAAGTAAATGTGCCCCCTACAAAAATTACATGCAAATGCAAATTGTTTTGTTTGACATTTTTATTACAAGAATATGACCCCCACATTTTAGTGTCCCCTTGTCTTCATTATTTTCTAACTTTTATTTTTGTGGCATATGCGTGCAATAAAAAAATAATACCTGTTACACCTGCTTGCTGAGGCTATATCTATTGGCTCTCTGATAGCTATTTTAACCCCTTGCATGCGGCAGTAGGACAACGGCCATAGCGAGCACTACCTTGGTAGTGGTGCGCACGTCCGTTGGCCGAAGCGGCCCTGCCCGCGCAATGGAATGCCCACACCGCAGCAGAATTGCCGCAGCGGTAAACGGGTTAAATATAAGTACCAACAACAAACTCCTCCAATCATCTGGTAAGATCTATGTATCCTATATTGTTTGAAATAATAGTCTTACAACAATCATCTACTACATTTAGTTTATTTCAGTATATGTGAGGTCAAGCCATTAGATTCTCAAGCAGAGGAAAATGTACTTATATCAGTAATGGTATCTACTTATTTGATTGTAATTAGTTTAGTAAACACCCTGAATGCTTGGATTACTTACCAGTAATCTTCATTACTCCAATTCTCCCTTCCTCATCCCATTACTTACTATATGAGGTTTTACATCCTGTAGCAGCCCCTATTACCCCCAGATCCCTTATGTCGTCGTTCCATTCATTGACAAAGTGGAGGTAAACATCTCCCGACAGAAAAAATGACCAGAGGAATGCTGGGACCCTAATACGGCCCCTCCCACTGGGAGTACATAAGCAGTACTTACCCACCATCCCGCCTGTTCTTTTTTTTCTGTCTGTCGACAGAATGGATGTGGATGTGCTGGTGCTGCTTCTGCTGGACTGGAGTGGCGGTCTTCTCTCCTCCCCCCGCCCAGCAGCCTGGCTGTGCAGGCGCGGAGTTTCCTGGACTGTCTCCTGGCTTGCCGGACTTGCTGGGTGTCAGTCGGTGTTCTCTGCTGGAATCCTGCCTGGCCTGGCCTCCCGGCCCTCTGTGGCTGGAGCATGGAATCCCGGTTCCTTCCGAGTCGCGGGTTCGTCTTCCTGAGCCTGGTCGGGTGAGATGTGCTGTGCTTGCCGTGTTCCTGCAGTAGCCTCAGGTTGGTTGCAGTGGGGGCCTTGTTGATGGTGATGGCCCCCGCTCCTGGTGAATTCCGCTTGGCAGATTTCATTGTTTCCCTGGACACTGCGACATTCTCTGTGCTGGTTTTTCTCAGCCATGATCAGAATGGCTGATGGAGTAATACTGACATCACTTAAGGGAGGCGCGCTTCTCAGGTGTTTGTTACTGCTTGGTTTGCTGGGTGCGAGGTTCTGGCTCCTCTGCTCCTTTGCCATACCGTATGCCGTTGTGTGCACTGTGTCTGCTGCCCACTCATCGACCACCGCCAGTCACTGGACCGGTTTGTGCTGCCACAGCTCTTTTCGCCTGTGCTATAGAAGTGGGGTCGGCGCTGGTTCTTCCGGTGCTGTGCGGGGTCAGTCTTACCCTTGCCTGCGCCTGCTGTATGCGGATGGTGTGGGGGGGGGGGGGGCGCTTTCCGGTGGGCTGTCGCCTATTGCCGGTGGTCACGTTTCGGGCCATTTCTTTGCATTAGCTCGCTTGTGGTTGTTGCCCAGCACCGGTGCTGTGCTGGGGGGGGGGGGCTGTGCGCTGGGATGGGGGGGTCCTGGTGCTGCTTGATAGGCTGCTCTGCGGGCGTCCATGTGCTGGCCAGCTGGCCTTCTGGTGAGTGCCTCCCTGTGCGGATGTGGCTACTGGGGGTGCCGGGGTTTGTCCTGGGGCCTCTTGCCTGCCTGCTTGCACCCTCTTCGGGACGGGGTCGCACTCGCAGGTGGGGTCAACTTCTTGTCTTCCTCCCCGCTTCTGGGCTCCGCCGTGGCTCCCGCACTTGGCTGGTGGTGGGGTGGTGTTCGTACTCCTTTGGCGCCTGCATGTGGGGGGTCCTGCAGGCTCACGTTTGTCCTCGCCATGGTTCCTGGTTGCCTGCCGAGGTCTGCCTCGCTTTTTCTTTGAGGTCCCTATGCAGCCCTGCTCCTCGGGGTGTCGCTGGTGCGGGTCCGGCCTTGGGTGCACTGGGTCCGTTTTCTGCTCGCCCCTTTTGCGGGCGGCCTTGCCTCTGCTACGGGCGGCCTGTTCAGTTGTGGCGTGAGCTCCGCTTGTGTGTGCTTTGTGTTCACCTCCGCTCCCTGGCTTCTGCGTGGCTGGTTGAGGTCGATGCGCAGGGGGCTCCCGGTTCCGGTTCTGCTTTTGCTGTTTCTCTTTGGGGCTGCTCCTTCTTCCCGGTGGGGTGCGGTGTTCCGCTTCCTCCTCCGGTTCCCATGGGCTGCGCCTTGTTCCTCTCAGGGCTTCCGTGTGTTGTGCCTGGTGCTCTGTGCAGCGCTCCGTCCCATTTGCCTTCGGGACAGGTTTGCGCTCTCGGCCTGCCGCCGTACCATTCTTTGGGCTGGCCTCTCTATGTTTCCGGGATTGGCTTGCACTAGGCTGCATCTTACCCTTGGGCTGCGTCCTTTGCGGCTGTTCTGTTCTCCTTTTTGCTCAGACCTGGGGCTTCCTGTTTTGTCCTGGGGCTTTCTGTGTGCTTGGGTTGCTTCGTGGGGACTAGCTGGCTGGCACTATCTCCGCCTGCTTTCCTCTTCCTTGCTGAGTGCTGCTATCTTGGTTGATCCTGGCTCCAGCACTCTCTTTGAGCTTCTGGGGATTCCTTGGTGTTGTCCTTGTGTTCCCCTCCTTCTGCTGCGCCTCTACAGGCCGCCCCTCTTGGTTCCGCCGGCGGTGCTGCTTGGTCTGGGTTGAGTGTCTGGTGGGTCTGCGGGGTACTGGGCCCGCCTGGGTGTGCCGGGTGCTGTTGGCTTCCCAAGCTGGGTGTGGTTTGGGCTCCGGCTCTTCCTTTCCTTGGCCCCCCTGGGGGTGTGTTCCCTGTGGTGGTTCGCCTGTTTTGGTCCCTGCGGTGCGTGCCTCTGCTGTTTGGGGCTGGCTGTCTTTTGCTACTGCCGTGTCCTTGGCGTTGGTGCCTGTTTCCCTTCTTCTGTTCTGCGGTTCTCCCGGTTGGGGGTCTGTCTGGACTCCGGGTGCGGTTGCTCCCTGGGGGGTCCTGGTCTCATCTGGTCCATGTCGTGGATGCCTGGCTGGTGTCCGCTGGGGCTCTCTGGCTCTCTAGCTTTCTGGCTCCTGCGAGTTTTTGGCTCCTGTTGGTTGCCTTCTTCGGCACAGCGTCCTTGCCTGTGCGCTCTCTGGGTATCCTGGCGTAGCGCTCCTTTGGGGTCAGGCTGTGTCCTGGTGTGTGTTTCTGGGCCTGCTCCTGGTGGCGGTTCTCTTCCTGGGGTTGGTTTGCCTCTGGTTGGGTGTCCGTGTTCTTGCCTGCCGTTCTAGGTCCTGGGATTTCCGTTGGGTGCTGTTTGGCTTCGGGTTTCCCCCGTTGCTTCTTCTTCATTGTCTCTGTTTCCCCTGGGCTGTGGCCGCCTTGTTCGGGCCTGTGTGGGGTCCTGGTGTTCAGAGATTCTGGGTTTGCACTTTCGGGGTTGCCTCCTATTGCTCTTGGTCTGCCGGCTTCCTGCTGGTTCTGCGGGGCCTCTGGCTGCGCCTCTTTGGTTTTGCTGGCTGTCGCTTCTTTGATGGCTCAGGGGTGTGTTTTGCCAGGTGTTCTGGTTCTTTCTGGTTCCGGTGTCCTGGCTCACTCCTTTCTTCACTTGCTTCCCTGGGATATGCTCCCGGTGGGTGTCTGTTTGGGGTGCCCACTCCCCTTTCTCTTGCTGGGGTGCAGTTCTGTGAGGTTCATCTTGCCTCTGTAGGGTCCACCCTCCTGGATACGGTTTGTCCAGGGTCTGCTACTGCTTGGCTCTCCTGGCTTCTCTGCTTCCTCCGGTTTCCACTTTGGTGGTTTCCTCTGTTTTGTGTTTCCTTCCGGCCTTTTGTGTGGTCCGGCGGTGGTGTGCTTGCGGTCTCTGTCAGCCTCCCTGCCCTTGTTCTTCGGCCTTGGCACTCCTTGAGCTTATTCCGGGGGCTGGTTAGGTCTGGGGGTCCTCCTGCATCAGCGGGCTGCTAGGCTCTGGTCCCGGCCTTCCTGGTTGTTGCCCTAGTCTCCTCTCCATCGTTGGCTGGGGTCAGACCTGGTGGGTTTCTGGTCTGGCTGCTGTGTGACCTGGGGCCTTTCCCGCTGCTCCTGCCCTTGCTGCGTGCTGGGCCTGGGTGTTGGGTGCCTGTGCGGTCCTCCGCCCTGTTGGCACCTGCTTTTGTCTGCGGGTTCGTGCCTGGTTGTTCCTGGCTTGGGGGCTGCCGGGGGTTCCCGGTTGTCCTGGGCTTGCACTCTGCCTTGTTTTTTTCCCTCCCTTTTGGGGTTGAGGGTTTTGAGGCTCTGGTCATTGGCCCTGTCCCCGCCCTTGCTGTGTCTGTTCGGTGTCCGGGTTGTTGGTTTCCGGTCTTTGCTGGCCTCTCTGTTGGTTGGTCGGCTGTCTGCTGGGTCTTTCTGGGGGCATCTCTGGCCTCTGATCTTTGGGTTGGCCTCCTCTGCCCCTGCTGCTCTGGGGTTTTGTGTCCATCCTGGTTCGGTTGCGGCCTCCTTCCCTGTGGGGCTTTTGGCCGCCTGGGGTTTCTGGTCTCTGTCTCCTTCCCTGTTCTTTTCGATTTGGTTGGGGTCTGGCTCCTGTTCTGCTCCTGGGCTCTCGCAGTGGCTCCTCCCTCTGGGCTGGGTGCTTGGTGGTTGTCGTTTGGCAACCCTGGTGGTGCTGGCCTTTCTTTCCTGGGGCCTGCGCATCCTCTGCGGGGTTTGGTTGGCTTTGTCCTCTGGGCTCTCTGTGGGCCGGTTCGTTCATTTTGGTGGGGTGGGCTGGTGCCTGGCCTGTGCAGCCCTCCTTCCTTGTTGGTCTGGGTGCTTGTGCCTGCGCCCTGTTGGCCGGCCTTAGCTTATTTTCTTTAGCCTTCTCCGGGGTGGTCAGGGTTTGCTCGGTGTCTGTGGGGCTGCTGGGTCCTGTGTCCCTCCCTGGTGGTTCTGGGCTGGTCGGCCTTGTCCGGTGGGTTCGCTTGGCCATGTTCTTTGGGTCTTTGGCCTGGTTGCTCTGTTTCTGGTTTCTCTAGTTGTGTCCTCCTTGTTGTTGCTCTGGCCTTCTGTTTTTTCTTGGTTGTTTCCGGTCCTTGTTTGTGTCCCTGCTGTCCTGTTCTGGGTTGCTGGCCGGTTACTTCCTGCTGTCCCCCCTCCCCTCCTTTTCGGTGCTCCTGTGGGTTGGTTGCTGCGTTTGGTGTGGTTCCTTGGGTGAGCTTGTGGGTTCGAAAGGCTGGTTTTCTTCTTTGGTATTCTCCACTTTGTCAATGAATGGGACAAAGACATAAGGGACCTGGGGGTAATGCTCTATTACTTACTGGTAATCTTCATTACTCCGGGTCCCGTTGTCCTCATCCCATTCATACACCCCTCCCTCCGTGCCGGACAGCCGGCCTTCCTTTGTGGTCTTGGTTGTACAGGCGGGATGCTGGGTAAGTACTGCTTATGCACTCCCGGTGGGAGGGGCAGTATTAGGGTCCCAGCATTCCTCTCTCGGTCGGGAGATGGTTATCTCCACTTTGTCAAGGAATGGGACGAGGACAACAGGACCCGGAGTAATGAAGATTACTGGTAGGTAATATAGCATTTCCCACACCCTAACACGTTTTTTTTTCTTTTTTCATTAAAACCCCTAAGCTCCTTTCACAAAACCCTCCATTTTCCCAGGCACTTCCTGAGTCACACAAAAGTGGTGTTTTAAGAAGCCCAGATAAGAAGGCCCAGAAAATTGAGGGAGGGAGGGTTGTACGTAATGTAAATATGAAATTCATCACCTACGAACATTTGCTTATGTTTTTAAATTATCCTTTCCAATAGCACTTTCTCAAGCTTATTTGTAGGGTATGAATTTGTTATTTTTCTTATAACTGATGCCATTGTGGATATGAGGCCCGAACCCTATTGCTGAAGAATATCATATTTTATTTCATTTGTAACATCAGTGACACTAAATGTTTCCCTTAGCTCAGAGATAACTTCAGGTTAACTTTATTTGTATAACACATTGTGCTAGTGCTGTCCAAATTGATGCATAATTTAACAAATTAAAAAACTACAGGACCGGTACACAAAAGAATAGACATACACATAAATATAGTTGGGTAGACATGCTTGGAATCGCATTTCGTGTCTAGCCTGATGACAGGATGTAACATATCTGTGGCTATTTCTGCCATCTCTTCGTGTTCTCCAAGGATGATATATGGTTTTTCCTCCTCACTTATTTAGGAAGTCTTTTTCATTTGCAGACATGTCTAAAGAGGCGATTTTTATGATAACCAAATGATACCGACATTGCACGAGGCCCCACCTCGCAGTTTCTATCACTGGGTGCAATGCTTGGCCTCTAGCGTTCTGCATCGGTTTGTGTCAACCTGTTCAGTTTGTGGAGGCTCAGCTTGTATCTGCCAATTATTTATCGAGGTTGTGTATCCTGACAGAGATGAGCAGTTCTGTTGGGCTGTACTTCCTGTGTAAGGATCAGTTACAGTCTGGCTTGGTGTGCATCTCTAGCAGCGCTTCCTTCTGGCTGATATCTGTACCGTCTGGGAGACTGGCTATAAAAGACTGTGGGTTGCTTTTGTTTAATTATAGCGTGTCCATTGTGGCAGTAAGTTTGTTTCACCTTTACTCATCGCCATAATGTAACTATCGGCTTCTGGTTGCCTGTCAACAGTGGGATCTACCCTAATTATGCAAGGCACCTACAGTACCCATAGTGACCATCAGTAGTGTGCTAGTTCATACAATTTGGAAAGATGTTTAGAACTGTGTTACTTCATTTCCATATGGTATGTGATTTTAGAGGTGTGAGGGTTTGTCCAGTGGTTTCTTTATGTCACTGAGGGGCATATTACCAACAAATAGCGATATTAATCGCTAAATAGGGTTAGCGGCAATATTTTTATCGCCGCGCATCACTGGTTTTTATCGCTGAGATAACTTGCAATTAGCAAAGTTTATCTCAAAAGCGATAAAAATCAGGCAAAATGCGTGAATATCACTGAGAATACAGAGATATTCACGCATTAGCGATGAAATGCTCTTAGCCATGTTATCCACCTCCCATTGGATAACATGGCTAAGAACTGGTATGAGCAGGCGATGGTTTTTGGCGATAGCGGGAATATTTCCATCGCTACGCCTGCCTTGCTAATAGGCGATAGCGACGTTAGCGACTGCTTTCAGTCGCTAACAGGTTGGGTACGCCCACTTTGCATGTCATTTGCGATAAATATCGCTGACATGCAAAGCGGGCCCCAAACCGCTCGCTATCGCCTAAAAGCTGTCGCTAACATCAGTTAGCGACAGCTTGCTAATAGAGCGATAGAATTATCGCCGCTTAGCAGCCGAAAACGGCTGCTAAACCGGCGATAATTGCCTATCACCACCCTTGGTAATATGCCCCTGCATGTGTAAAATACTTTCCTAGTAGATCACATATAGACAGTTCATAGACACCAGAATGCTTAGATAGAGGCTGAAGTATGCACTGGTTGAGTGGACCCAATTTCTATGAGCGAATATATGGGATTTTTTTTTTATTTCTTTTAGCTTCAGTTAGAAGGTCCATGAACTTTATTTTTCCCAGACTTATTAGGAAGGCTCATATTTTTCAGAACTCTAGTGATTGAGGTGCTTCTGAAGTACTCCCTGAGTAGAAAAGGGGCAGCTCCTCCACGTGGGCGGAGGAGTGTCGCCCCATTGCTTTCTCGCAGTGCGAGAAGCAGAAACATAAAATGGTATTATGAATACCATTTTATTTATGCTTCTCGCACTGTGAGAAAGCAGACGGCATGGTTTAATTGGGGGCGGGTGGGTGGACTGTCCTGCTCCAGGCAGGGGTGGAGTGGCTAGCACGCGGTTGTTAGTGCTGACTGTTTGGTTGGCCCGAGGGTCGACCAAACCAGTCATGCACACTCTGCATTTTCTCTATGTAGGCTGCATGCAGCCTACATAGAGAAAATGGCCTCCCCATAGACGCGTGTGGAGTCGGCGTCCCGGCCAATCACAGCGCTGCCAATGCAGCATTGTGATTGGCTTAAGAGGGGGTAGGGAGGATGCCTGCTTCCTGTGTGGAGAGAGGAGACATGACGCGGGACCGGAGGCGAAGGTGAGTTTAATTTAAAAAAAATTATTAACCCCCCCCTCCCCGCATGACCCCCAATCCGGGAGTCATGCTGGCCACAACTGTAGTTGGAGACAGATATCCAGGCCTGCAAATAACAAGCACGTAGAGCTTTATTTCAGTATTTTGTTTATGTGATACTCTCTCACAAACTTGGCGGATGCCCCTTCCATAGTGTTACAAATACGATAAAATACTCCCTGACATATAATATAAGGATTTTACTAGTCACTGAGGAGTTCTGTGACCATATAGAGGAATGAGGGTGAAGCTCGAGTTCCTTTATAAGGTCATGGAACTCCAAAGTGACTTGCAAGATCTATAATTCTAAACATAAAAGAGCAGGTATGGCATAGCAAGTTGCAACATCACTGGAACCAAAAATCTAATATTTTAGTGGCACATTGCAGTGATATCCCACTCAGCAAAGCATTTTACTATCAGGGAAGTCAACGAGCCAACCAGGAGGGTGCTGCAGCTGGGAAGAAAAATAAAAGAACTTCATATCTGTTATCTATATCACCTCATTCATATTTCCATTTCAGCATCTGCAGCCTAACCCTATGTTGGCGTCTGCACATATCAGAGTGAGCAGCATTCCATCCAGTTCACCAAATACTCACAGCAAAAGCAGACAAAACAAGAATTGGCATAGCAAATAGGTCTCGCCTTTGGGACCTTATAAGTGTTTAGCCATGCAACAGCTGATGTTGTTGCACCAAGGATATTGTGCTGGATAACTAAACACTTATAAGGTCCCAAAGGCGAGACCTATTGGCTATGCCAGTGCTTCTTTTGACTGGAGGCAAGGAACAGCATAAATCATGTGCAGTAGGAGCAGATACGACCTGCTCTTGATTTCATTAGGAACAACCACTACGCATGGATTTCCTCCCCTTACAACGTTCTGTCAGGGTTGGAGCTAGAAATCCGACTCGCCGCCAATGAGGCTCAAGGCTCTTTCCCATTGTCTTTCCCCGGTGCAGATTTCATTGCAGAGCACAACAATTCCTCGTCAGAGCCTATTTCATGCTCTAGGATCCCCATAAGATTAGTGCAATAGTGCCTGTTAGTTGATTGTTTTTTAAAGAGCTGGATTTTCTTTTACCTCTGGCAGGACAGGTTCAATAAGCTGGCAAATCAATACCAAGTGAGTGAACTTACTGAATGAGATCTCAGAGGGATGGCCTGTATGGTCTCTTTTGTGCTTTATGTCATTGTAACAATGCTGATTGTATTATTCTTATGCATTTTTCTGCTAGTGTTGGTGCGTATACTGCATCTTAGAGCACGTTAGTTAAAATAAACATTTTAAACCATACTGTGTCTCTGAGTACTCACGTTGTGCACTAGTATGAGTGTTAGAGCAAAAGAGCGTTCTTGTTTCCCACCTGTAGCTGTCGGTGGTGGGAGTGCTGCTATGCGGTGACATGGGGCGGGGAGGGGCAGGGTGGGGGGTAGTAAACTACGGAATACAGCCAAATACAACATAAGTAAATATATAACTAAATGAAAGTAATTTCGTTGCACGCACTGCATCGCCAAATGCAATGCAGTGCGCGCAACGAAATTCATTTTATTTGTTTATATGTTTACTTACCTGTATTTGGCCGTATTCCATAGTTTTCTACATAGTTTCCATAGTTTTCCAACGGGTTTTCCTAGTTTCCAGTTCTTACGCATCAGAAGAAACTGTAAATGGCGCAAGGACTACTTTTGTGAATCGGACATCCTCATTGACAAGCTAATCAACAGAGGATACCCCAAACGCCTTGTATTCAGAACACGGAAACGGGCATGGTATTGTCACCGAGACCTTCTCCTGACGCCACAACCAAAAAAAACATGTTGAGATACCCTTTGTTTCCAAGTTTAATCCATGCAGTAACCAAATCTCGAAAATCATAAAGAAAAACTGGACAGTTTTACGCCCCTTCAAACCCTTCAAGGAACCACCACTCTTTTCCTACCAACGGGGTCAGAACCTAGCCACACATCTCGTATGCCTTTACCACCACGGCTCGCTACAACCAGACGTGAGTCATTGCCGTCCGTCGCTGCTTCATTCAGCGTCTGGTAAACTCTCCTGCAACCTGCCTCGTTCTCCATCCATGCTCTGTCCCGAATCCCCTCCCTGACCGAATCTTCCTTCTTCCAGGTTCTCCTTTTTAAGGTTATACCCCGTCTGGAACGATTCACCCCCATCTACCTTCGGACTCCACCCGGGCCGATCAGCCATCCGGTTCAGGTGACTCTGATTCCCGCCTTCCTCGCCTCCACCACATCGTTGCAACTTCTTTACCCTAGCGTCTGCCTTTTTTCTCCCGCACCTCCAGGTTCTCACTGGACGTGACCTGCTTCGCTCCCCCGCCCTCAGGCTCGCAATTGACGTGACCCTAGCTACCCGATCTGCCTTCGCCCTCTACTCACTGGCGAGACCATTTCAGGAATTTTACGTGCTTTTTCCCCATGCGCCAGCTTTCACGCCCTTCACCGCCGCCGGCACCTTCACACGCGGTCTTGAAGGCTCCTTCTCCCTCCCCCGCCAGACTCTCACACCTTGGGTCCCATGCACAGCTCCATTCCGGAACTTTTGTGCATCTTCACTGCTTTCCGCTCTTGCCACACAGTGCCCCCTCTCACTCGGCACTACACACCAAATAGAGATCAGCCCAGCTTTCCATCGGCCACTTCGCTATCTTAGGGCTGGCTCCCCACTTGGCCTTCACCCTCTACTCACTGGCGAGACCATTCCAGGTATATTACGCGCCTTTCCCCTATGCGCTCCAGCTTTCATGCCCCTCCCCGCCGCCGGCACATTCACACACAGTTTTTACGGCTCCTTCTCTCTCCCCAGCAGGGCTATGACGCCTCGGGCCTCATGCACAGTTCCAATCCGGATCTCTGGTGCATCCTCACTGCTCTCTACTCTCCCGGACAATGCCACCTCTCACTCGGTACTGTACGCCAACAGAGATCAGCCCAGCCTTCCACCGGCCACTTCTCTATCTTAGGGCTGTTTCCACACTTTTCCACCGGCCCCAGTTGTCACCTTGCGGTGGACGCTCCTATTTCCTGCCTCCACCGTCACCCCAGTCCACCCTTGCCAGAACTACCTGGCTTTGTGGATACCTAGTCTATTAATTCTCCTGCTGCCACTACTGCACATACATTCAAGTGACGTCCTGTCCCCTACCCCCTCCCCACCGGCTCCCACCCCTTCTACGCCCCCCTGTCCATCTCTAGCGCCAGCGCCTCACCCCACTGACCATACCTGACCCTCTCCCTTCCTTCCTGTACAGCTCCGCTTTCTTCTCACAACCCGGTCCTGAAGATGATCCCAAATAAAGAGGATCGAAACGTCGACAGTTCAGCGCAATAAATGGCGCAGCCCCTAATGTGGCTCATCCAAACCAATCCTGCTAAAGTCTGAAAATTCTGCTTTATGAATTACCTGGAGCCACATTGTTTTTTGCTATTCACTGTACATATTCATGCACCAGTCACTTTGCGCCTTATATGCTGACCACAATTGTCACTTGGGTCGCCACTCCTGTGTCACCTGCACTTGCTGAGCACCAAGTCCAATTCGGGTTGTTTTGTTATTTATTGACTTACAGTGCTGCTACAACTGCACCTCTCTATTTTGTTCCTTTGACTTTAATTTTACGATGCCATAAGCACGCCTGAAAAAATCATTGAGTCTCCTTGTCTCTGTTTCTGTAATGCTTTATGCATACATGCTTAATTGTCTTCCAATAAGTCCAGTTGGAATACTGTTTGTTTATTCTGATTACCTACCCCAATCCCAACGTGGTTTACGGGTCACACTCCTGTAGTCCCTTACAAGCCCTCCATGATTAAGCGTGTTAAGGAGGAGCACGGGCCGGAGGCTGCAGTTAAGTTGGGAATGAGGCTTGTCGGAGTTTTTGATGTAGTTGCTGATCTCATACTTGCAAACGTAAAGGGAGATGCGGTTAACTTTCAGGTGTCTAATGCTTTGTGCCTTGTCCCAGAGGACGACAAACCCCGAAAGGTATCGAAAATTATTGCGGATGCTTATGTGACCATTGGACGCAATAGTCTGGGTTTTAAACCTTTAGCTGAAATGCCGGCACAACAGCAAACTCAGACGGCGCAGTCTAATAAAGACGACCATCCTATTTTTCCTAAAATGAATTGGAAAAATAAAAAACAGGGGACGCAACAACAGAAACAAGGCTCATGTGCAGCGTCACCAATTCCCGAGTCTTCTGAGCGCACTTATGATTTGCGCGACTGCGCTAGAATTAGGTCTCCTGAAGGGTTTCAGGTCCCTGATCAGCGTTCTACTCGTTCTTTGCAGGAAACATCAGGCTCACAAGCCAGTGGAGGAGATCGCTAGGATCGCAGCAGAGGTTGAGCTGCCCCGTAAGGACGCGAGCAGCCTCGTCAGACTGATGGTAAAGGCAAGCAGAGCTATTTTCCTTGCCAACGCCCTCTGTTTCAGAAAAAGAAAGTTGCTGCAGTAACAGCGAGATATGCCACAGCGGTGAGAACCCAACTTCGGAACCTAACATGGGCGGTAACGCTGCTAGACAGCTCAGCGGAGGTTACAATAGTGCGGCAAGCACTGCGTCCACTTCTGAAGGCGACAGCAACTGACACTTTCATCACATTTGAAACTGCTGATACCCGAGTGGCTCACCCTGACAGATTATATGACATGTATTTCTGATTGAAAGTGATATACAATGTGTTGTTAGAGGGATTTTTTGGGAGAATCTGACTTCTTCATATGACATCTTGTTAGCTGAGGCAGATTGGCCCCCACCTTTTGTTTTAGCTGGCCCGAGAGGGAAGGATGTAATCCTCCCTAGTTTTTCACACATAGTTTCCAAAGAGCAAGCGATGGCTTTTGCGAAAGAGTGGGCTTTGGTGATTGCACCGGCTCTGAACCGTACTCAGGTAGGTTGGGATAAACCTTCGCCCCCGCATGAGATACCATTGCAGTCTATGCCACAACCACAACACCAATATCCCCTTCGGCGGGAGGCGAAAGCTCCCACTTCTGAAATTCTAGATCAATTAGAGTATCAAGGAGTGATTGAGACGTGTGTCACCAATAAATAACCCTCTTTTTACTGTAACCAAACCCGATGGATCGTACTACCTAGCTTTGGATTATCGACATTTGAACTCTCATTGTCAAACTTGTGTGGTTTAAAACACCCATAGTGCTGCCCTCATGGACAGTCTGGTAAGAAAAAAATTAAAAACCACTCTTGACACTTCCAGGCTTTTTAGTCATAAACTGACCTCCATAAGTAGTCAATGGACAGCTTTTACCTCCGGCGGAAAAAACTAAAACAATTTAAAAGATTAGCCTTGGGCTATAAAAACAGCCCGGGTGTTTTCACCACACGTGTTGTCTCTTTGTTAGACAACATAGACGCTCATGCGTACTTGTACGTTGGTGATATTTATCTCATGGACAACTAATTATGGCCGTATCTTTGTCGCGTGGACCGCATCATAGTTTTGTTTGCGTACTATGGATACAAATTTTACTTTGCAAAATCCCACATTGCAGAGTACACAGTGTTGTTCCTGGGCTATGAGCTCAACAATGAAGGTAGAGGCTTGGCACCTCACTTCTTGGAGAAATGTGCAAGTTTGCATTCTCCTACAACTCTGAAAAAATTTAAATTTTTGCTGGGACTTTTAAACTTCGGTCGAACTTACATTCCCGAATATGCCCAGCGTATGAAGCCGCTATATGCCTTGATACAACCAAAGTTTTAAAAAGCCTGCTGGCTTCTGGAACATTCAGCTATACTACAATCTTTGCAGTCTGATCTTCTTGAATCTAAATAATTGTTGACACGTGACAACCACACAAACCTGGTAATACGAATTGTGCAAGGTGCAGTGGGTTTCACCTACTTGACATTTAATGAAGGGGACACAGTACCTATCGCTTAAAAGCCACATTTGTACACTTCGGCGGAAATGTGCTTTTCAACTGTTGAAAAAGTCTTGACAGTGGTCCAGATGGCGATCCTGAAGAAATGCGCACTGGTACAGGGAAAACGCATGTTGGTTGTAGCACCATATCCTGCTCTTGAGGCCGTGACGAAAGCCAGTGTACCAAACTCAAAAGCTTTGCATCATCGTTGGATACAATGGGCTACTTGGTTGACATCTCCCGAAGTCACATTTATCTTTGACTCCTCATTGCAAACACAGGAGTTGTTACAGTACTAATTTATTCATCCTGCTCCTCTGTCAATGCACCCCCTTGAGGAGTATCATTGTATCATTTACACCGACAGTTCAGCGCTACCGGCGTCGGATTCTAAACATTCTTATTCAGCAGCCTGTGCTATAGTGGCCGGTACCATGGTGAATAGTGAGTTCAAGTCCAGTGTTGTGCACACGCAGGCATTAGGGGACTGTAACACCCAGTTAGCGGAGCTCCGTGCTCTGGCGCTCGCACTGGAGTTTGCTGATCCTCAGGTGACAACCTTGATTGTAAGTGACTCTTACTACTGTGTTCGGTCTTTTAATGACAACATATTCTTTTGGTCTCAGAATGACTATTGGGATTCCAAAGGCAGCACAATTAAGCATAAACTGCTTTGGGTTCGAGTCACAGATCTTAAAGAACATCTGCCTCTCACGCAAGTAATTCATACTCTTTGCCACCAGCGCGTAGGAGCACTCGCGATTGGCAATAATTTGGCTGACAAAGCAGCTAAAACAGCAGTAGCCACATATTCAGTTGCAGCAGGTACAAGGTCCAGAAGTAAGATTGATGATGACATCTGGGCAGCGATAGCTGCTACATTGAAGGGAGATAATTACCCACAGGGCTTCCCTTCTAAATACTCTTATCATTTAGGTCTGATAATGTTCCCTATGTGAGAATAAATGACGTGGTGACAGGTTGATTCCCAACCAGTACCGCAGACTTTCATTGATAACAGCCGCACACGAAGGCATGGCCTCGGCCCATGCATGCGTTTCAGCGACTGTTTCTATCTTACAGCAGCGTTACTGGTGGCATGGGTTGTATAAACAACCCCGTGACTATGTGCTTTCATGTGACATTTGTCAGCAGATTAAACCTTCAACTGCTGCACGCCCACCACAAACACAGCTGTACATTTCTAATAAACTATTCGGTTGTTTTTATTTAGATCACTGCGGTCCATTTTCCTCAGATACTGCGTATAAGTTTATCTTATTTGCAGTTAATTTGTGCACATGTTTTCTTTGTTTCTGGCCACAACGCAGTGCTGACGTACAAACTGTCATCACAGATTTGCTTGTCTTTGTGGGAATTTTTGCATGTGGCACCTTCCATTCTGACCAGGGTCCCGCGTTCGCCTCTAAGGCGTACAAGGATGCCATGAGGTCTTTCGGGGTGCAAGTCAAATTTTCGTCTCCATACAGGCCTGAGGGCAACTCAGTTGTGTAGCGAACAAACTGTGACTTAAAGCAATCCTTGATACCTAGAGTTATAGGTACTGGCAGGCACTGGTTCGCCCATTTGTATTGTGTACAACATGCACTAAGTAATCTCCCTAGAAGATCTTTAGATGGGTGGACCCCATACGAAATGCTCTTTGGCATGAAAATGTATGTCCCAGACCTGGATGGTCTAGACATGGTGGTGACAGCTGCAACCTTTGATGTAGATAATCATTCTCCTGTATTACAGAGACTACAAGAGACTTGTGACAGTCTTGCAAAGGAACATTTACCCTCCGCCACTGAAGCTGCACTACAGATTCCGGTAGCAGGCTGGCTACCCAAAGTCAGAGACCTGGTCCATGACAAGGTGGAGAACAAAAAAAAGTTTGGCCCCTCTTATGGTGCACAAGTTCCAGTGCTTTGCGTGAAGGGTACTCGTACAGTAATTTTACCACCACTTCCTGGTCGTAAAGATAACAGATACATCTCAGTGGACAATGTCAAACTACAAAGACTGGCTGATTCTTCATAGCATGACTCCAGCTGTTTCCTATCCGGTAATATCAAGAAATTCAGTCTTGGCCATGACAAACAACATCTGGCCTGACAAAACCATGAGAAATGGACAGTGGATATAGCAGCTAGACAAAGCACCCAAACTCGTATTAACCAAAAAATAATGATAAGCAATAAAAAAAAAAAAAATAGTAGGTCACAGTGTGCCACTTGCAAAGAACCGGTGCCCTCTGTCCAGGGGCACCTCACGTAAAGCGTGAAACCAAACAGTTAGTCATCCAGTTTTGGGGCACCACTCCAATCTCATACAATCAGTTCAAAGTTTCTCAAAGTCCAAATCCAAATTTAGGAGTCTCGTTATTTTCTCAGTTCATTTTTATTTTCTTATATTCAAAGAGAATCGTCAGCCAACGCGTTTCGTTCTGACCACCAGAACTTCTTCAGGGCTGGAATAATCAAACATATACAAAGACAGACTGTCACATAATTATATATATATAAAAGATTTACATATAAAATTGTACATACGACCATATAAATACATAGAAAAACACACAAGACATCCTTGTATATTAAAAACATGACCATAACATTACATAACACAACCATAGATTGGCTATCTATGTAATTTTTTCGAGGATTACAAACCTCATTCTGCCTCAGTTACAATCAAGGAGTTTTTCTCAATTCTCCAAAAGGAAATAGGACTCCAAAATTCAAAATTAGGAATAATAGAATGTGAAATGTTGCTCAGAAGAATAATACAACAGCATCGTAATGATATCAAACAGGAGAAGTGAACAAAATAGAAAGAAGAGTTGAAGAGGGGGAGGGAGAAAAGAAGAAAAAGGGAGCAATCTCTGCATACCGTGTGCTAGTAGTGGAAAACACCAACAGTGAGTACCACTGATGAGTTATGGATCCTTCCTTTAAATATATATTAATCCAGTATAGGATGTATGAAGGGAGTCTTACTAAAAGAGAAAAGTAAAATCAACCAATTACAAAAAGAGGCATAAATGAAAACAACAGCCTTAAATGTTTACCAACAAATATCCAGTTGCCAAAAAATGAACCTGTACCAATTATCAATACAGGGCATACGGAATATCAGATTATTACAAGGGGGAAATAACACGTATGTCTATTGGTTGAGTATAGTCCTAAACCCAATATGGAAAATGAAAAATAAAAATATAAATATGTAGATATGGATAACATAGTTGAACTGCTCCACTCACTTATACAAATAAGAAAATATCGGCCTACCTGACTGAAAAAAGGATCTTCACATAGCAATAGGTGATAGATATATATAAGTCGACGAATATAATACTTCAGGAATGAGATCTGATAATCTCAGCAAAACCTATACATAATCAAAACAAAGAGGAGGACAATGTATGACACACATGACATTAATCCGCATAGCATAATCTCAGAAATTACCAACCCCAATAGTCTTGAAATAAGTAGTCATACCTATTTAAAGGGTATTGTCGTATATCTTCTCTGGGAGTCCCCGATATAAATCCGACCCGATTTAAGCCAAATTCGTAATCCCAGTCAGGCATGCGATAAAATATATTATCTGGGCATAGGGGTGAAAAGGTAAATCAAAAAGTTTTATGAAAGGCCTAATATAGATATGCCTAATTCAATGAGCAAGTGCTGACATATTTATAAGAGTTAGCCAAACAAACGTAATCACGTTGTGAAGCCCGAGTCCCCAAGAGAATACAAAGAAGGCGACCGGCCAGACGCACATACAAAACACGGCTACCATCCACCATGAGCACATGTCAAGTCGTGCCAAAGACAATTTTATTATTAATCTTCGAGGGAGTCTTAACACACCGGTACCGTGTAGAATATATAATTATCCTCCCCAAGGTTTTAATATAACGATGACGAAACCGAAAAGTAAATAGAAACAAATTTAAGGCCACACCGGAGGTGTGCCACTTACCACCGCGACTCAGCCATATCCGCCGATATCTGTAAGCCGGCTCCCAGCGCGAAAGCGAAATCAAACGCGTCCCGGATATTTAGGGCAGGAACGCCATGTTATTGCGCTCTGCCCACGCGTAATCTCGCGGTAACGCCCGCGCGCATCAGAGACCCCGTCAGTTCACGAAAGCCATGCAATTAGGGCAGACATATTGGAATTACCTTATAAGCAATACAAGAAGGCTTAATTTAACGGTAATCTAACACATGACATAGAAAAATTAAAAAGAAAATAAAAAATTGAATGGAATTAATGTTGATTAATCTAGCGATAATCTAACACATGACATAGAAAAATGAAAAAAGAAAATGAAAAATAAGAATTAAATAGAAAAAATGGTTGAGGAGTGAATATCACAAAAAGGAAGAAAAGAGTCAAAAAGGAAATAAAGAAGTAAAACTCAATATATATATGGATCCAACTTAAAAGTGGCAACAATCACTGTGGGTGTATGAATTTATGTATGCAAGGAACTAGGCGCAGTAGGGGTGGGGGAAGCAGAAATAGGGGTACAAAAACGGAGACGGAAATAACACTCATCAATAGACAGTTCAGATATATACCTAGTATTGGCACGCCTCCTAAGAAAGAGGCAAAGTAAAATACCAACATTTTATTGCATTGAGCCCAATGCAATATAATTGGACATATATAGGGAAAGAAAAAAAATCCCAATTCGTAAGTAAACAGAAACAAGGCACTCGGTCCATATGGTGAAATTGTCTAACACATGTATTGTGTTTGAGTGCTGAAGGACAGTAAATATAAGTACTCAAAGGGAATGAACGACAGGAAAAGCACAAAACTGAACGATGTGAAATTGACCAGAGAAAACAGTACATTACTACAAGAAATAATGCATCTCGTCATCAGTGTTGTGTCCCATTTCGATACATTTAAGGCGAAAAATCCACATGGCTTCCCTCTTTCTGAGACACAACTCTCTATTACCTCCTCGTGGATTGGGAGGGATGTGGTCAATACCATGGAACCAAACTTGATTGTCATTAGCGTGGTTCTCACGCATGTGATAAGCCATAGGGTACTACAGATCAAATTTTCTGAGTGCCCTAACATGCTCCTGCATTCTCAATTTCAAAGAACGAACAGTACTGCCCACATAGATCTTATTGCATCCACATCCTATCACATAAACAACATGAGTGGTGATGCAATTGATGTAATGTCTTATTTCATATTCTTTTGTGGTGTTATATCTAAAATTCTTGGTCTTATTCTTACCAAGGGGACAGACATTACATCCAGTGCAAGTATAAAAACCATTAGGTACACCTGGGAACCAAGTTTTGGTTGCTTTGCTGCGAGGATAACTTGGGCACAATAAGTTCCGTAGAGTTTTGCCCCTTCTGAATGTGACCTGTGGGGTAGGTGTAACTAACTCCCTTAAACTACTTTTTGTCACCATGAATGTGACTGGGTTATACACCTGTATTTTGAAACACTTTGGACACATAGCAGTGAGTTTTTATTTGGCTACATGTACCGCCGATCACTTTGAACACAACGAAATGCTCTTGGAGATGATTGATATCATCTTATCTATGAATTTCTTTTTACAGTGTGGCACATGGTACCACCAAATACAGGGGACTGCGATGGGCAGCAGATTTGCGCCATCGTATGCAGGATTGTTCATGGGTTGGTGGGAAAAGGAACATGCGTGGGGTAGATATGCCTCCCCCTGGATGGACATGATTGTCTTCTGGGGGAGGTATATCGATGATATCATCCTAATATGGAAAGGGACCCCCGACCAACTCAAGGACTACCATAGATATTTGAACGACAACCCCCACAATGTCCATCTGACTATGAAATACAGCAAGGAGAGTATTGAATTTTTAGATATCCTTTTTCATATCAGAGATGGTAAAATACAGAGTGCCCTTTATCGCAAAACCACAGCCTGTACCTTTTGGTGAGATGGTGCGGGTACGCCGAATTTGTAGTACAGAAGATACTTTCAGGGATAACATCAATGTGGTCAAAGAAAGGTTTAGATCAAGGGGTTATAATGAAGACATTTTGACAAGTGCTGATAACAGAATACAAAAAGTTACTAGACAGAGTACATTAGAAAGAGATAAAACCTTGAAACGACAAAAGAAGGAAATTGCCAGACTCACATTCACAACACAATATACCAATAACTGTGCGAATCTATTTAGGATTAAAAAAAAACACTGGTCATTATTGTATGAAACACCCAGTTTAAGGGAGTTAGTTACACCTACCCCACAGGTCACATTCAGAAGGGGCAAAACTCTACGGAACTTATTGTGCCCAAGTTATCCTCGCAGCAAAGCAACCAAAACTTGGTTCCCAGGTGTACCTAATGGTTTTTATACTTGCACTGGATGTAATGTCTGTCCCCTTGGTAAGAATAAGACCAAGAATTTTAGATATAACACCACAAAAGAATATGAAATAAGACATTACATCAATTGTAACACCACTCATGTTGTTTATGTGATAGGATGTGGATGCAATAAGATCTATGTGGGCAGTACTGTTCGTTCTTTGAAATTGAGAATGCAGGAGCATGTCAGGGCACTCAGAAAATTTGATCTGAAGTACCCTATGGCTTATCACATGCGTGAGAACCACGCTAATGACAATCAAGTTTGGTTCCATGGTATTGACCACATCCCTCCCAATCCACGAGGAGGTAATAGAGAGTTGTGTCTCAGAAAGAGGGAAGCCATGTGGATTTGTCGCCTTAAATGTATCGAAATGGCACACAACACTGATGACGAGATGCATTATTTCTTGTAGTAATGTACTGTTTTCTCTGGTCAATTTCATATCGTTCAGTTCTGTGCTTTTCCTGTCGTTCATTCCCTTTGAGTACTTATATTTACTGTCCTTCAGCACTCAAACACAATACATGTGTTAGACAATTTCACCATATGGACCGAGTGCCTTGTTTCTGTTTACTTACGAATTGGGATTTTTTCTTTCCCTATATATGTCCAATTATATTGCATTGGGCTCAATGCAATAAAATGTTGGTATTTTACTTTGCCTCTTTCTTAGGAGGCGTGCCAATACTAGGTATATATCTGAACTGTCTATTGATGAGTGTTATTTCCGTCTCCGTTTTTGTACCCCTATTTCTGCTTCCCCCACCCCTACTGCGCCTAGTTCCTTGCATACATAAATTCATACACCCACAGTGATTGTTGCCACTTTTAAGTTGGATCCATATATATATTGAGTTTTACTTCTTTATTTCCTTTTTGACTCTTTTCTTCCTTTTTGTGATATTCACTCCTCAACCATTTTTTCTATTTAATTCTTATTTTTCATTTTCTTTTTTCATTTTTCTATGTCATGTGTTAGATTATCGCTAGATTAATCAACATTTATTCCATTCAATTTTTTATTTTCTTTTTCATTTTTCTATGTCATGTGTTAGATTACCGTTAAATTAAGCCTTCTTGTATTGCTTATAAGGTAATTCCAATATGTTTGCCCTAATTGCATGGCTTTCGTGAACTGACGGGGTCTCTGATGCGCGCGGGCGTTACCGCGAGATTACGCGTGGGCAGAGCGCAATAACATGGCGTTCCTGCCCTAAATATCCGGGACGCGTTTGATTTCGCTTTCGCGCTGGGAGCCGGCCTACAGATATCGGCGGATATGGCTGAGTCGCGGTGGTAAGTGGCACACCTCCGGTGTGGCCTTAAATTTGTTTCTATTTACTTTTCGGCTTCGTCATCGTTATATTAAAACCTTGGGGAGGATAATTATATATTCTACACAGTACCGGTGTGTTAAGACTCTCTCGAAGATTAATAATAAAATTGTCTTTGGCACGACTTGACATGTGCTCATGGTGGATGGTAGCCGTGTTTTGTATGTGCGTCTGGCCGGTCGCCTTCTTTGTATTCTCTTGGGGACTCGGGCTTCACAACGTGATTACGTTTGTTTGGCTAACTCTTATAAATATGTCAGCACTTGCTCATTGAATTAGGCATATCTATATTAGGCCTTTCATAAAACTTTTTGATTTACCTTTTCACCCCTATGCCCAGATAATATATCTTATCGCATGCCTGACTGGGATTACGAATTTGGCTTAAATCGGGTTGGATTTATATCGGGGACTCCCAGAGAAGATATACGACAATACCCTTTAAATAGGTATGACTACTTTTTGCAAGACTATTGGGGTTGGTAATTTCTGAGATTATGCTATGCGGATTAATGTCATGTGTGTCATACATTGTCCTCCTCTTTGTTTTGATTATGTATAGGTTTTGCTGAGATTATCAGATCTCATTCCTGAAGTATTATATTCGTCGACTTATATATATCTATCACCTATTGCTATGTGAAGATCCTTTTTTCAGTCAGGTAGGCCGATATTTTCTTATTTGTATAAGTGAGTGGAGCAGTTCAACTATGTTATCCATATCTACATATTTATATTTTTATTTTTCATTTTCCATATTGGGTTTAGGACTATACTCAACCAATAGATATACGTGTTATTTCCCCCTTGTAATAATCTGATATTCCGTATGCCCTGTATTGATAATTGGTACAGGTTCATTTTTTGGCAACTGGATATTTGTTGGTAAACGTTTAAGGCTGTTGTTTTCATTTATGCCTCTTTTTGTAATTGGTTGATTTTACTTTTCTCTTTTAGTAAGACTCCCTTCATACATCCTATACTGGATTAATATATATTTAAAGGAAGGATCCATAACTCATCAGTGGTACTCACTGTTGGTGTTTTCCACTACTAGCACACGGTATGCAGAGATTGCTCCCTTTTTCTTCTTTTCTCCCTCCCCCTCTTCAACTCTTCTTTCTATTTTGTTCACTTCTCCTGTTTGATATCATTACGATGCTGTTGTATTATTCTTCTGAGCAACATTTCACATTCTATTATTCCTAATTTTGAATTTTGGAGTCCTGTTTCCTTTTGGAGAATTGAGAAAAACTCCTTGATTGTAACTAAGGCAGAATGAGGTTTGTAATCCTCGAAAAAATTACATAGATAGCCAATCTATGGTTGTGTTATGTAATGTTATGGTCATGTTTTTAATATACAAGGATGTCTTGTGTGTTTTTCTATGTATTTATATGGTCGTATGTACAATTTTATATGTAAATCTTTTATATATATATAATTATGTGACAGTCTGTCTTTGTATGTGTTTGATTATTCCAGCCCTGAAGAAGTTCTGGTGGTCAGAACGAAACGCGTTGGCTGACGATTCTCTTTGAATATAAGAAAATAAAAATGAACTGAGAAAATAACGAGACTCCTAAATTTGGATTTGGACTTTGAGAAACTTTGAACTGATTGTATGAGATTGGAGT
Organism: Lissotriton helveticus; assembly: GCF_964261635.1. NCBI lineage: Eukaryota > Metazoa > Chordata > Amphibia > Caudata > Salamandridae > Lissotriton > Lissotriton helveticus. The sequence goes on from NC_136057.1 coordinate 921,862,080, forward strand.
GGTGCCCCAAAACTGGATGACTAACATCTGGCCTGACACTGCCATAGAGATGACCTCTGTTACTAATCCGTTGCCGAATCCTCTAGCTTGCAGTCTACATGAAAACACTGAATATGCGTATTCCACTACAGAGTCATTGCTTGGTTTGCAACCAAATGCCGTTGACCAGTCCATTTTTCTTTTGACACTAACTCCACATCATTGAGTCCTCCTTCAAAATTTTCTATTTTTGTCAGCTGGTTAAACAGAATTATTTGTTTCCACCTTGGACATACATCTAGTTGGTGCTCGTCGCCATTTTTTTGTTCGTGTCAATTTGATTTGTGACATTCTTTTTTCTTCTAATCAATGGTCACTACCTTACTGAACACTCTGCTGTGAAAGTGATTGATGGAATTTTGGCACCGCACTCTTCTTCTCACATCATGAAAAGAGACCAGACGTTTGTCAACATCTCTGCCTGGCCAGTTGTGGATGGAATAGTTTGGGATGCAGTAAAGTTCCAAATTCATGGCCCCACCAAGGTGGTTAATGTTCTAAATGTACTTTGTGTTTCAATGGGGGATGTAGTGAATCAAAACATACGCTCTGATGACTTACAAGCCGTTCAATCTTTATTTTCTGATTTAAAGTATTATGCTGCATTTGATGCTGAAGATTTGTATTTGAACTCTGCAAATTATGCTGATTTAATTTGCTACCAGCATTATGGCCATCATTACCTGCATAAAGCTAATATATTTAGAAATGTGGTTAATTACACACAATGGGAACATTGCCCAGCTCCCATTGAAGGCAGTTCAAAAACACTTTTGAAATAATTTGCATACTTCACTGATTTTAATAAAACCAATCCGGATTCATTTTATTTTAAAATGAATACTACATCCAATTATAAAGTCAGGCTCACCCACACAAAGTTACTGTATTCCAAATCCTTTATTGATCAATTAGCTATAGGTGGATATGAGCTATGGAAAGATACAGTCGATTTTAAATCTGTTTGGGGTTCTAGATCCCAGCAGATACAGGGCACGGAGGCTTTACATCAAGCGCGCCTTATGCCAAACCAAATCCTGTTTTTAAACAGTTCGATTTATCAAACAACCTGTTTTGGATTGGCCACTTCAAAACAAATAAATGCCCCTAAAATTCCTGATCTGTATGCTTATGAGACCTGGAACAATCATACAGATATGACCTTTGATGAATTGCAGTCATTAATTGCAAATGCTACATTTAATATTTCTAACCTGGACCCCCTAGGTTGGCTGGTTTGGCAAACAAGTTCTGATTCTTGCCAACACCGTTTTCTAGGCAAGGCCCCTGGTTAGTTACAGGATAGACCTGATCCACGTTTTTCTAGCTCCCATTCGGTTACAACCTATTCAGTAGGGAAATTATGTCATATTGGTTAAAACATTCAACCCTAACGTCAGTGAAACACCATTTGTCTTTGTTAACAGATGACATTGACTTGACAGATTTTATAAAAGGGCCTGCAGGTCCTTGATCAAAGAGATTTCTTTATGCAATTTACAATGAAGTCTGGAAGCTGTCCTAAATTGAAGCTGCTTCACGTCTAAGGGCAATAGACCAAGCTAATTTAGAAAAAGTGCTTGCTGTCGTTGATAATAGTATTAACCCTCTGTCCTCCCGCATTTACACATTAGACAATATTGTTTCATCTGTTGTGGATATTGTTCATAATGAAGTGTCTGTTTTGTGCCATGGTCAAAATCAATTGTGTTCAATCATGCAGTTTGCTTGGACATTGCAAACACTCAAGATGGGTAAGGTTCCTTGGGATTATATGAACGTGTCATCGTTATTTTTGCCATTTATCTTGACAGATAGACAACAATTTATGTCCATGAAGGATGCAACATACACTCTGTTACACATTGAAAAGTTAGATCCTTTGCCATTTTCAGTGGCCGAAACTGATTCAGCAGTATGGCTCATCCATGGGGTAGTAACTCTACCATTTTCCTTGTTTAAATTTAGTTCATGCATGAGACATTATCCCCTGGGCCGATATGAACCCCTAGGTAGCGCATTCCTTCACAAGGTGTGGTCATTACCATTCACATACCGATGCCTAGAGGATGACAAAGAGGTGTACTTAACTCGGGAATTGTGTGATTCCTCACCTGATCATTCTCTTGTGTGTAAGAATATACAGTTGCATGGCGCTTGTAACTGAAAAGCCCCAAATTTGGCATGTGTTTTGAAGGGTAATCCAGTACCATCTATCACACCTATGTTCACCCTGCTTGCAAGTGGTAGCTATTTGCTTTTAAATAATGAAGATTGCTCCCGGCATGCTTGCTGGTATCCCTTACATCGTATTAGTCTCACAACGTGTGGTTTGCTGTCAAAATGTGCTTTTTCCACCCACACACAGGAGACCTCGATATCTCGATTTGGCCTTCCATTCCAACCTTGAAGGCAGAGTTCAATAAATTGAGCCGAATAAGAGCATTATTGTCCCAAACAGAAGTTGCGCTCACATCTTCCAGTTAAACATTTGTCCTTCACGTGGCCAACACCGGCACAGAGGTGCAAGCTCTTCTTAATACTGACCTCCCACTTCATTTCAGTGCCTTGATTCATACCATTTTCAATGCCTCTACTACAACAGGCTTGGTCCATTTTTTTCAACTTGTGGGCCCTGGCCTTTTGACTTCATTCCAAACTATATTTGGTGTGATACTGGCCTTTTGTCATTCTATTTTTCCCAGCATCTTCTGCGGCTTTCCACTAATACTTGCCTTGGCAGCTGCGGTGCTGCTGTTGATTTGCCTGCTTTGGAATGGCTGCTCTCTCTGTGGTTGTAAACAGCCGAGACCAGCTGCTGCAGCTTCGTAGTAGTATGCTCGAATGCCAAGGTACTTTGCCCCAGGCCACTCTGAGCATGGCTTATGGATTATCCTTTTGTTTCGCATACATCTCTTGCGTGCAACCTGTCTTCCACTGCCTGGAATGCTCCTTTGAATGGACACTGGATCTTTGCCTCTCCAACACGGTGTCCCCTGCCTCGGAGTACGAACTGCTAATGAGTCCTCTTGTGGCGCATGAACTGGAATGTTCCGGTGTTCGGATTATGGCCTGCGCGGCTGCGCTTGGAGTTTTGGCAGAATGGGATGTCTATGTAGCTGCACATGATTTCCTACAACAAAGTTTTCTTGAGGAGCACGCAAGTTGTCTACTGATGGTGCTAGAAGCTCCGATTGTTGTTGAACATGTATGTTCTTTCTCTCTGACAATAACAATGACTTCCTGTTGGAGGCCGTTGCAACTTATTGCTCATACACAGTGATTGATTGACTTGGCTGACTTCCATCATTGGTCGGAAACTTTTACTGAATTTTTTTGCTGGCTTTTTGCCCCCTTTTTTTCTCTCCCTTCCAATCTTCCCATCGACATGGATGCTCTTAATTCTTGCTCATGCTTACTTGAACTCTGTATTCTATTAAGTCCACTGTCCATTGGCCTGACCAAGGGGAGGGTGTAGTGAGGATATGGGGTTAACTGCAGACATTGCTAAGTTAGCATAAGTGAAATATATGCTTAGAAACCATTTTTCAGCTTTTGCACGCGACAGCGACGGCTCTGTTCTCATAAGTACTCTGCTTGCGCTTCTTCACATGAGAACTGTCTGTCTTTCACATATGCCTTTCACATATCTAGCTGTACACCGCGCTCTCTGTCTTCACAGCGTGTTCAAGGTCGAATAACAATGTATGCGGTTAATTCACGTTGGTCAGTCCCACGCACATAGACATAACAGGAGGCACAGCTGTCCAACTGAAACTCGGGTGCTTTTTAATATGGCCTTACATGCATGAGAAGGCACTTGGAGATTTCCGACTAAGAAGAGCTGTCCTGGGATGTGATTCATTGCATCTGATCTTGGAGGTATGGGATCACCCTGACAAAGCCTAGAGGTCTTCTATTATTAATATTAAAATAAACTAGATCCCAGGACGGGGGGGGTGGTAAAGGGGCTACAGTCCTGTTTCACTGTCATTATAATATGATTTCCCCTTTTGTGCTTTATGGAATTGTAACAATGCTGATTGTATTATTGTTATGCATTTTTCTGCTAGTGTTGGCGTGTATACTGTATCTTAGAGCATGTTAGGTAAAATAAACACTTTAAACTATACCGTGTCTCTGATTACCAATGTTGTGGACTAATATGAGTGTTAGAGCGAAAGAGTGTTCTTGTTTCCCACTATTCCTGAGAGTTTACTAAGTCGCATGTTCTAGGTTGTCGAATCATTGGTAGTTTCGCTGTAGTACGGAGAACGAATGGGACACTATTGCTAGTCATATTTAAGTTCTAGGCAATGAGGTGGCTTTTTTGATACACCACAATACACCAAAGTCCTGGTTTCCTGCGCATAGTTCTGTGCATGAGCAGAACCCTGCAACAAAATCACTGGTCTCCACCTGTCATTTTCTGCATCCAACACCATTTTAGCCAAATCATCAGTAGGGTTATGCAAAATTTGCATAATTTGCTTTTGTGCAATTACACAAAATGTTGGTTAAATACTGGGAAATTACATGTAATTACATAAAATATAAAGCTGGCATTTAGTGCTGTATTGTAGTGTGAAATGTTTCTTCCACATCCACTTTAGATGTGAGGATGCATTTTCTGCTAAAAAATAGTGCGTAGAAAATAAAGCACTGCAAATAATAGCCAATAGCATTCTGTTGTTTGCACTGGTCCTGTGTGTTCACTTTGAAATGTTACTTTGAACAGCGCATTCACAATACATTTTTACTGTGAGTGGTACATAATTATGCGACAGTGCATAATAGTGTAATGTCAGGAATTTGCATTAAATGAGTGTAGGAAATTGGGTTATTGGTTTTACAGGATGTAAGGCCTGCGCAAGTAGTAGGTCCACAATTTCCACTTACTGGTAACCAAGCGCCCCATTCTAGTGCTTGACTCTCTCACGATAGTGAAGCAGAGAAGTCCAAGGCCTAGTTAGGAGAGGTGATGTGGGCTAGTAATCAGCATTCGCTTGCATGCAATAATAACACTCAATAAATGTATGTCTATTTAATAATTTATCTTTATTACGCACGCACACACTACTAAGTATTATGCATTAATTTACAAATATATACATAAAGCAGCTAAAAATACCGTGTATTTACGTTGAGAAATGGAATGTAACCTCCAAGGGTCATGACCCTCAACATCACAGTTCCCCCCACACCCCTCATACCAGACAACACCTCACAATATAGGGGGGTATCACTTTAGATAAAACAGGCCTATTGATTTTAAGTAAGCCTATGGGAATCAATCAGGGCATTTGTAGAGCGCACTACTCACCCGTGAGGGTCTCAATGCGCTGGGTGGGGGGAGGGGTGCTGCTACTGCTCGAACAGCCAGGTCTTGAGTAGTCTCCTGAAGGTCAGAAGGTCATTCGTCTGCCGTAGGAGGATGGGGAGGTCGTTCCAGGACTTGGCGGCGAGGTAGGAGAACGATCTGCCACCGACGGTTGTTCTTCGGAAGCGGGGGAAAGTAGCGAGGGCAAGGTCAGCGGAGCGGAGCTGGCGGTTAGGGGTGTAGAAGGTGAGTCGTTTGTTGAGGTATGTCGGTCCGATGTTGTGGAGTTCCTTGTGTACGTGGGTTAGGAGCTTGAAGGTGATCCTCTTGCTGACGGGGAGCCAGTGCAGGTTTCTTAGGTGGGGCATGATGTGGCTGTGGCGTGGGATGTCGAGGATCAGGCGTGCGGAGGCGTTCTGTATGCGTTGTAGTCTTTCCAGCAGTTTAGCCGGGGCTCCCACGAAGAGGGCATTTCTGTAGTCCAGCCTGCTGCTGAGGAGGGGCTGGGTGACCTTTCTTCTTGTGTTGACGGGGATCCACCTGTGGATCTTACGGATCAAGCGGATGGTGTTGAAACAGGAGGATGAGAAGGAGTTGACTTGTTTGGTCATGGAGAGTGTATAGTCGAGGATGAATCCCAAGTTGCGTGCGTGTTCGGTGGGTGTCGATGCTACTACACTCTAAAGCATATTTCCCACTATGTATAAAATAAAGTGTCACTGAAGGCAAAACAGTAAATCACACAGAATTTACCTTTAACTGATGATTAATATTATAAGCCCTATCTCAGGTCAATATCTAACCCTGCAGAGTACCCTCTGTGACAGGCTACCTGTGCGTAGTTACTGGACTGCACATGACCTCAGTCTCACATGTGCAGCCCACACATGTGTGCACACGCGTGTGCACATGTGTTCACGTGTAACCAGCCAATTGGCCCTTACAGTAGCTGCAGATTAATAGGTGGACACTGGTAGTAAGCACGGGTAATCCATTTGTCATGTGATTAGCGTGGATCAGGCACATGTAGTGAGACTCACCCACAGTAAAGTTCCAAAACCGGGTGGTCCAAACATGAAAAAATCTGGGCTTATTAAATGAGGAGAACCAATTGTGCAGCAATGAGTAACATGAAATTAACAAAATGATGTCCACGTAAGACAAATTTCACCTGGGTCTACTCTTCAGGGCATGCCACTGCCCTGGTGTCCCCAGACAATGGTAGATGCAGATGGGGGCCATACATATTCGCACACGTTGCGACCTGGAAGGACCAGGACAGAATCTCTGTTGCAGGTACTCAAGCTTCATCATGTGTCTAGCAAATATTATATTTCACACTATTCCCCCACTAACATTGGATTATGCAAACACATTCATACATATCCATACACCTAAAGCTTCTAAACTCATCCTCATACCACTCACTAAAACATACACCACTCCAAAAAACCAAGAAATGTTACACGTCAATGTACACTCTGCAGTCATGCATGAGCTACACATCGCTGACATCACCCAAAACAGTCTCAGACTGACTGCACGCATAGCGGCATTTGGAATGCCCCATCAAACATTTTCCACATCGAAAGACCTCGCTCTGCTGTAACTTACTTTGTATTATTTTCACCGAGCCAGCATTGATTGGGACCTGATTCATGTTGCCAACTAATTGACAGACTGCACCTCTTAAATTCCTTCGGTTACTCGTTTAACCGGCCTCCATTTGCTGGACCAACTCCTTGGATCTTTTTACCCTACAGTAATTCTACGTACCGATAGAATATTGCAATTACCATTGTTTACTTAACCATATTGCGCCAAACAGGTTGAAATGCTGTCGACCATTCAACTCATTTTTTGGGGCGCTTTGGTTCTTAACATGTTCTTCATTTTTATTGTGTTCTCATTGCCCATATTTTGCAACCATTCTAAAATATTTCTTCGCATATTTCCTTGCACCTTGTCACGTGTTCACCTGTACCGTCCCCTTTTACACGAGCACTTTTGTGCGCACTAACTCTTCGATTACATCTACATAAAATGTAAGAGTGCTGATATAACTAATACAATTGTATTAGCTGTTCTTAATACAGACCGCTTTTCTTCTAAATAAATTACTGATGTCCAGGGTCGGATTGGGATCACAATTCGGCCCGGGCACTGACGAAAAAAGTGGCCCACATTAATGAGGCGTGGCCCATATTTAAGGGGCGTGGCCCACATTCAAGGGGCGTGCCCTTTCATGAAACACCATTTGCACAGACAAGGAATGAAAGCGGGAGGATACTGTTCTTGCACAGGACACAGGGCCAAGGTGACAATAGCCTACATGCTGAGCAACTAAAAAAAATAGCAAGGCCCCTTTCTGTCGCAAAATTATTCCAGCCCTCCTGCACAGGAGCACCTGAAAAGCAGCAAAGCCCCTGCTATTACTAACCTACTTAGCCCTCCCCAGACCTTCAGCTCAGGAGCACATGAACAGAGGTAAGACCCCTGCAATTAGTAAATTAATCAGCCCTCCAGGCCTCCGGAAAATGTCCTGGCAGGGGAGCACAAAACACAGCTTTCTGGGTCATCCAAGGTAGCCAGGTAGCCAGGGGGAGGCTGAGGTGAAGATGGTGCATGTTCCAAACATTACCTGGCCCCCACAGCAAGACCCATTCTTCCTCGCCCACTATGCCCTGAATGTGAAGGGCTGTGGGCGAGGTGTTAAGACTAACACCGTTTCTGAGCTGCATGGGCGCCAGGGGGCCCAAGGTGAAAATGGCTCAAAGGCCTGAGAAACACCTGCCCCCCAGGGAGGCTGATTCTTGCAAACAATCACCCCAGCCCTGCCTCAGCGTGATTGCTTGGCAGGGCAGGGGGTGAAGGAGAGGCCACAGCTGACAATCGCTGTCCGGCCGCACAGCGAGCCTGCTTTCATTTTCTCTGTCTCTGTGCACTCTGTGGGCTGGTTTTTTTCTCCCCTTTGCTAGTCCACTCCCTGTGGACTGGGAAAGGAGAGAAAAAAACGGCCCGCAGAGGGCACTGAGACACCGGCCCTTCGGCCGATGCCCGAATGCCTGCTTTGCCAATCCGCCCCTGCTGATGTCTCCTTGCTTCTGTTCTGCTGCAATTGATTTTGCACCCTATCTAATTGCCTGGAAATATTACCCGTTGTAACATTGTTGTGTGTTATAAGGAATTTATCTATGTCTCATCTGGGTCTATGGGTTACCTCATGTGGTTCTTTCTGTTACAATATTGGGCCCGGAGGTTTATTATTGAATGGTGATGTCTCTCCACGCATCCTCTACAACACAGCCTGGCAAGTCATTTGTGCAGAATGAATCAATCCAGCAGAGCACAGAGTCCGATTTAAAAACTCTCAGATGTCCTTCGTCATCACTTGTCACGAGGCAGGATTTAATCTGCAAATTCTCGTGACCAGGTGCAAATGCCGACGTGGAGGCTGCAGATTGGGAGGACTGGGTGGCACTCTGCCGAATGAGGAACTCCTCGGAATTTCACTGAGGTTTTAGATAAATCCGCGGAATTCCGCAAGTTGAACTCCCTGAGCTCCACCCACCCCTATAATTGACACATCACCTGTCTGCGGGAGAGGAAATTGATGCAGTGCCTGTTTCGCTGCACCATCGGCCTGCAGTGCCTGCATTTTCACACATATAGCACCTATGCGCCAAGTCTTCCAATGCACTGCCCCGCCGAAATGAGTCCTTCCTGGAAATCGATGCATCGCTTCTCCTCTAAGTAAGGAATCCCACAACACTTCTCCTGCATGCAGCAGAACTGAGGCATTCATTCCCCTGGGACTCCAGAACCCCTGCATCACTGTGTTTTCTGATGCTTTCCTCCTTTGCGTCTGTTTTTCATCTTGGATTTTGGCACATCAAAAGAACTTTGTGCTAAAATCAACGCATCCACAGAGTTCTATGCATAGAATTGTTTAAACCTTTTTAATGTGATATTTTGAGTTATGTATGTTGGATATTTGTCGTTTTGGTCTTGTTTGGGTTAGATAAAGATTGGTTCTTTTTTTTAATTGTGTGGTGTCAATTTGTAGTGTTTTCACTGTGTTACTGTGTTTTTTATGTACAAGTGCTTTACACATTGCCTCTGAGATAAGCCTGACTGCTCTTGCCAAGCTACCAAGGGGGGAGAGCAAGGGTTATCTTGGGTGTGCAACTCCCTTACCCTGACCAGAAGGTCGGGTCCCTACTTGGACAGGGTGCAAGCCACTGCCATCCTGAGACCCCCATTTCTCACACATAGCCTCAGACAATATAATTAACTGGTCACCTCTGTAAAATCCAACTTTTATAGCAATGCAATTATAAGTACAGTTAATTTGGCTAGGCAGTTGTTTCAAATCATTCATAATTTTCCGCTCTTAAATGTGCAGCAGGCTCTGGTGAAAACAGCCAGACATTAACAGATAAGGTATGACTTTCTCCAGTGACATCCCACCTGTATTGGAGGCTGATTCAGCAACTAGGCTGAGCAGGATAGGGAAGGAAGGCAAGGGATCGTCCTTCATTGACCAACACTCTAGGTTTTACCCTGCTTCTGGAGCAGGGCTGGAATGGCCGTAGTGGGTATCAGGCATTTCCCTGGGAGGCTAGAAGAGTGGGTCCGGTTTTGTTAATGCAGGCTGGTTTTGCAGCAGTACTGCAATATTTGGCCCCCCAGTAACAAGAGCAGCAGTGCTGGGGGCCAATTTAGTTAAGCAGCAGTGCTTCACGCTTTCACCTCACCCCCCCCCTCCCCGCCCCTCTCCCCGCTACACCCCCCATGCTCCCCAGATAAAATTGCCAGGACTGATTTATGTTTTCAGTCCAGCCAGCCCTGGCTTGGGGCAGGTGTCTTTTGAACAGTTTGTCACCATTACAAACTCGCTCTCATCTGGTCCTCCTCTGGACCCTTTGCCCCCAGGCCAATGGAAAGTGTTTTTTTAAATCTTTGGACCTCCGTTACTGTCTGTGACTCTCTCACTAGCGGACGTGTACTAGGCACATGGAAAAAAGCTTTGATTGTGCCTGTACTAAAAAAAAACCAGTTCAAATCCCACAATCCTCGCCAATTTCCGTCCTACAGTATTATCATTGCCATTTGATGTTAAGATCTTGGAGCACTATATAAACAATTGCCTCTCCAGACACCAGATTTTAGGTCCTTCTACCTTTAAACAACATAGAAACAGCCCTATTAACTCTAGTGGGTGACCTTTGAATGCTGGCGGACACAGCCAAGACTTTGGCTCTAGTGCTGTTAGACCGCTCAGTAGCATTCAATGCAGTATCAAATACCATTCTGCTGACCTGGCTCCGATAGATTAGTAATGGAGGGAATGCACTTGACTGGTGCATAGCTTAACTCTTGGGAAGGATGCAGGCAGTGCATTTACCTCCTTACATGGCCAGGTTCAAGACACTGTTGCAAGGGGTCCCTCCAAGTGTCCACATTAAATCTAACGCTTTTTAACATATATATGTGGCCATTGCTAATTAGATATTTCGGACTCTGCTGTATATTTTATATGGACGACAACCAACAGTATCTGTGTGACTACAACAGAACTCTTTAAAGTTTAACTTGGATAGGACAGAACCCTCTTACATCCTCGTCCCTAATCAACGGACTTTTGCCACCTTCCTGCCATGATCAAACTACCCCAGGTAAGACAGTAAAAAAATGGGTGTTTACTTTGAGCCTGAACTTTCACTGTTGCAGCAGGTCAAACATGTTGCTTCTTCCTCTTGAAAGTCATTAGGAAAATCCTGTCTTTTCTTGTAAAGAAAATTCATTGTGTGGTTATCCAGGCTACCATTTTGAGTTGCCTGGACTGCTACAATTCCCTCTTTTTGGGTATTGATGCAGGACTTTTGAGGAGGTTGCAGAGGGTCCAGAATAAAGCACCTAGACTGCCTGTCGGTCTTCCTTGTCTCTTCTCTACCTCAGGAGCCTTCGAAGTTCTCCATTGGCTTCCTCTTTCAAAAAGGGTTGAGTTAAAGGCCTTGTGCCATACCTTTACAGCTCTTCATCCCACTGGGCCTAATTACTTTTCGCAAATATTCACAAACTATTCTCTGTTTTGATGCTTATGTTCCTTTGAGGCCTTAGTGTTCACTGTCACCTGAGCTAAGTGGTCAGGGTCAGGTGGCAAACATTTCTCAGTCAGGGTGACCAAATTGTGGAATGAGATCTGTCTAAACCTCTGTAAGATCCCACCTTACTGAACTCTAGGACTGCCTTAAAAACTTTTCAGGTGTTAGGAATCTTCCTGCCATTTTCTTTCCGGTCTTCTTCTTAATACTTAATCTTTCAGTGGCAGATCATCTCTCAAGGTATTAGCTGAGCTTTAAACATTATATATAGCATAACATAACAATATTAGATGAAAATTTCCACAGGACATGCACTAGCATGTATGTTAAAATGTGCTATTTTTGGCATTTTGTTAGTATCTTGATGATAAGACAATGGATTTGTTATGGATCTTATTTTTGTACTATTGGTGGTTTTCTTCAACTGCACGATGTTGTGATGTATTCCTATAGGTTCTGTATCGATCCGCCTATTCCTGACCCTATTCTGGTTAACAAGTTAACTAGCAGCCATCCCATGAGGCAGAAAACCCCCATGATGCAGGAACCGTTATCTGATAAAGCCACACTACGGCACAGGAACAAGTTATCTGATTAGGTCATAACGCTTGCCATCTAATTAGACAAGCGATATTTCTCCAGCCCCTGATAAGGCATACGGAGTTCTCAAAACAAATCAAACCTATGACAGACCTGGGAAAAACCCTGCGGCCATTGTTTTGATTTCACCGAGAACTTCAGCAAAAGAATGTGCTAACGACCAGGTCGTATGACATCCTTATTGACGTATCTATGTCCATCCTTACGTCAATCTCGGCACCTTAAAGGTATAAATATTACCGATATTGCCCTATGCAAACACACGCGGTGGTGACGAGATCGGAGCAGCCAGACTTGCCGAAGCCCAGAGCAGAGCAGACCCCGCTGGCGCAGCCCCGCCTTTCCTGACGCGCTGAGAACGAGACGCTGCCTTTCTCCTGCCGAGAAATCCAGCTCCGGCGCTTCCGGGTAGCCCTCGCAGGCAGCCTGGAATATCGAGACCAGAGACGAGAGATACCATCCCTCATTCATCCTAGATTCCAGGTACGGAACTGAATAACCCCTTGCAGAGAATTCTTTAGTCAGTCACTTGGCAAAACAAACTTAACTTAAACTGTAACTTTCTATTCCCGCCTACGTATTAGGCTTAGGTCAGGTATACGGGGTAGGCGTAGTTAGAAACACCAGTTGAGTACGATTAGTCAAATGTATATGTGTATGTATTCATTTTATTCATTTTAAACCTTCATATGGCTTAGAAACCATATCAATGTTTTTACAGTATTATTTTATACTTCTGCTTTTATTGTATGCACTTTACTTAACCATAAGTATTGCAATAATATCGATCCATTTCTCTTGTATGAGAAAAGAGACTGATCAATAAATAACATCTTTTATTGAACACGCCCGTCTCTTCCTTTTCTCTACAATCTGGTGAGACTAAGAATACACGTACTGACTGAGTAAAATAAGTCGTCTTTTGTTTTCACACGACTCTAGAGATACACTCTTGATTAGGGGAGAGCAAAGTTGTCATGTTCTATGGTTGTCAGAAACTAAATCCCTTCTTGTCTATCCAGGGAGGTTCAACTCCTCCTTGCCTATTCGAGAAAGTTTCTAGTGAACTCTGAGCTAGCTGGCAAACCCAAAACTTTAAGTCTAATATCGACAGTAGTAGACCTAGTTAACGTCTGGTCTAGGCCTATACTATTGAAGGTATTATTCCAATGCGCAGAGCCTATTGGGATAATAGGAACTACACTACATGGCGCCCAACGCGTTTGGAAGGGCGATAAAAGTAGCGTAAGACATTTAAAGTAACTCAGTCGTGCTTTTTCACTCAGACCCCTTTTCTCCCATAATACTCCAAAGACGTCTGGAGTGGGTAAAAGGTAATATCCGCCAGACCTCGCAGGAGGAAACTCCTATGTATGGTTCTTGGTTTAGTCAACGTTGAAGGATACACTGTTCCAAAATATTGTGCATCTAATCTTTGTTTCCATAAGAAACCTAATCTGCAAACAAACTAAATAACCTTCCTGTCGGTAAAATGGGAGACAGTGATGAAGAAAGAGAGACAGTTAGGATAGCAACTGAACTCGCAGCAGCTGATAATGCACTGCAAGACACAGACCCGGATATAATACTCATCCCGGTCATCAAGAGGAAATCTATAACTTTAAAACTTATAGAAAATGGACTGACACCTAGAGGTGGCACAGTCATATTCGTGATTGAGGCACACGAATATCGGCAGACAGAGGTATATTATTCATGGATACATTTTCCAGCAGCAAATGCTGTAACAAAGTACTTCCACTATTACAAAACAGAAGACCCTCCTAATGAGTACACTCCTTTCGAGGAGGTGGAAGTACCACTTAAATTTCAAGAGCATCTGCTCTTATTTAATGGCGCCCTAAAACATAATAATCACATCACCAGGCTCGGTCCATTAGGTAGACCAGGAGCAACGTGGCCGGTCCTAGCCGGATACACACCACATCCAGACATCAATGGGATGTCTCAAGCAGAGCTTTTAACACAGCTAAAACAATTAATAAAATTACATAGACAATTAGTCCAATATGTGATGCGGACTTCAACAATTCAACCAGCAATTAAAATTCCACAGCTGACCCCTCACCAGGGGAACACAAATAAAATTACACCACAGAACATACAATCCTGCCTAGGTAAAGTACCAGCTAAACGGGAACAAATACCATTCTGGTTAGCACAAAAAATCACCCAAATAGAGGCGGTGTTTCCAGACACCACCCTGTTAGAAAAACACAGGATTCTGACTATCTGTCTTCCAATGGGAATCGCACCACACGTGGAGGACTGTGACACTTGGGGTACAGTCTTTGCTTCCATCTACACAAAAACGCACGGTGTTCCATCCATTTCGGTAATACCAGATGTGCTAAAACAAATTCAAGACGAATACGGTCCAGAACCCGCTTTAACTCTTGGTATGAAATTACTAAAAGACTTCAAGCAGGTCTCGGCTGTATTATTAGCCAACATAAAGGGAGAAGCAGCAAACGTGGCGATCCGCCAGAGGTTAAAGGAGACAGATATAGCAGACCAACCAGCTGAAATTGCCAGAATTATAGAAAAATCCTATGAGGAACTAGGTAGAGATAGTTTAGGTGGAATACCAGTAAAACCGCAACTGATTGAAAGTCCTGAAAAAATATTTTTTAATAATAATTCAACATCACAAAAGAAGAGCTGGGATGGAAACAAACAATCCAATCCTAAAGAAAAGAAATTCCAGTCCAGAGGAAGGTCTCCTCGGCGGAGAGAAAAATCTCCGAACCAGAGACACAGGTCACCCCAAAGTGACCCCTCTGGGAAAAGATATAACCTTAGAAATAGGGATAATATAAAGAAGCCTGATAGATATCAAGACATTGATACACGTCCCTCTCAATCTTTTCAGACTTCCTCGCAGAAATCGGAAAGAAGAGGACGATCAGAACAAAGAGAAGAGCACGCCAAGTCCAAAGACAAGGAACCTGCTCATCTAAAAAAGAAACTACAATTTCCAAAAAAGAAGGTAGCCAGTATCAAGGTAGTTAACAATGCCGAGAATACTGAGGACACAACTGAAAAACGGAGAATGGGCTCAGACAATGCTAGACAGCGCAGCAGAAGTGAGCATAGCTCGCAAAGTCCTTATGAATCATCTGGAGACAGTGGACACGAATGAATATCTTCAAGTGGAAACTGCAGACACCAGAGTTAGCAAACCTCACAAAATATATGAAATAACTTTACGTATAGAAGGGGATAAGACTAGAAAAATAAGGGGACTATTTTGGGATAATCTCTCCAAGGGCTATGACATCCTTCTAGCTGAAAAAGACTGGCCACCAGAGTTTGTCAGGGAGTGCCCTCATGGCGAAGAAATAATTATGCCTGCCTTCTCAAATCATATCCCAATTCATAAAAAATACACACTTGCCAGAAAGTGGGCAGTAGCTCAAGCTCCTGCTTTATATAAAAATCATGTAGGATGGGATGAGGACTCTCCTCCTCACAAAATCCAGTTAAAATCACAACCTACTGCACAAAGGCAGTACCCAATTAAGCAAGAAGCTAAAAAACAGGTAAAAGAAATCCTAGATCAATTAGAATACCAGGGGGTGATTGAAACTTGCACCTCACAAATGAACAACCCTTTGTTTCCGGTCTCCAAACCAGACAATTCATATCGTCTAGTTTTGGATTACCGACACCTTAACTCATGTTGCAAAACTTTTGCAGTACAAAACTCGCACAGTGCTGCACTAATGAATAACATAGTGCGCAAAAAATACAAAACAACATTAGATATCTCTAATGGATTCTTTTGTCAAAACATAGCACCAGAGAGCAGATATTTGTCTGCATTCTCAATAAATGGCACTCAAAAACAATTCTGTCGGTTAGCCCAGGGGTACAAGAATAGCCCAGGGGTATTCTCAGTGAGAGTAACAGAATTACTACAAACATATGATGACGAAGCATTATCTTATGTCGATGACATATACTTAACAGATGATGACTTGGATACTCACTTGAAGAGAGTGAACACCATAATACTTGGGTTCGCAGCAGAGGGTTACAAATTCAACTTTAAAAAATCCAGAATTGCCCATCTAACAGTCCTGTTCTTAGGATACGAATTATCAAGTGAAGGCAAAAGCCTGGCTGACAATTTCCTAGAGAAATGTGCCGTACTCCAAGCACCTAGAACACTAAAAAATCTACAGTCAATTCTAGGCTTCCTAAATTTCGGAAGAACATACATTGCAAATTACGCAGAAAGGGTCAAACCCCTTTATGATCTAATAAAACCAGATTTTAAAAGAACCAATTGGACTCAAATACACACAGAATTTTGAGATCCTTACAAACAGACATGTTAATTAAAACAAAATTAGAAACACGTGATAACACACGCAATCTTGTGATTCGAGTCATCCCAGGAAGATGCGGATTCACATACCTGACCTCTAATGAGGGAGAAAAGGTACCTATTGCATTCAAATCACACTTGTACACTAAGGCTGAAATGAAATTTAGCCCAACGGAAAAAATTCTTACTGCAACACAGACAGCTATAGCAAAAGAACGAGCCCTGGCACAAGGTAAACGAATAATAATCGTGACACCAATACCAGCCCTAGAGGCTGTAACAAAAGCAAGCATTCCAAATGCTAAAGCGCTCCATCCGAGATGGATACAATGGGCTAATTCTCTTGCTGCAACAGACGTGGCATACGAATTTGATCCTAACTTAAAAACACAAGAATTTCTCCAATATGAATTTGAATGTCCTCCGCCGACCGAAATTCTGCCTCTAGAACATTACGGCTGTATAATATATACAGACGGATCAGCACAACCCGCAGTAGGGGGTAAGCAAGCTTACAGTGCTGCGTGCGCGATTGTTAAAGGTCGCTGGCACGAAGGAAAATTCAAACCGGCTATCACTAAGACACAATCTCTAGGAGATTGTACAGCTCAGCGAGCTGAACTACTGGCGTTTAAGATGGCGCTCGAAAATACCGATCGAGAATTCCCCACACTCATAGTGTGCGATTCGTATTACTGCGTTCAGTCTTACAATGAATACTTGCAGATCTGGCTTCAGAATGGTTTTAAGGATGCAAAAGGAGGCACAATCAAGCATAAGATGCTCTGGGAACAAGTAGTTCTATTACAAAAAGAACTACCAAAGACTCACGTGATACATACGCTGAGTCATCAACGTGATGGCGTTCACGTTGCAGGGAATTCATTGGCTGATGAGGCCGCGAAGGCAGCTGTGCAAACGGCTTCCGTAGCTGCCATCACACGGACAAAAATAGACAGCGAAATATTACAGGCTGTCAGCGCTACAGAAAAGGATTCGATAGAAACACTCCCGAAAGGCTTTCCAGTAAAATACTCATACATAACTGATGCAAACAATGTTCCTTTTGCTCGAATCCCTGGAGTGGGGGATAGGGCAATTCCAAACATGGAACATAGGTTAGGACTGATAATAGCGGCACACGAAGGGCTTGCTTCTATACATGCTGGCGTCTCAGCCACAGTATCATTATTAAAACAGAGATACTGGTGGCCACAAATGAGAAGACAAACAAGGAACTATGTTTTAGAATGTGAAATATGTCAAAGAATGAAAGTATCAACGGTGAGACGTCCAGCGCAGACGCCCCTTCTAATCTCGGATAAACCATTAGCCTGTGTTTACCTAGACCACTGTGGTCCCTTACAAAGGGATGGTAACTATAAATACATCTTGGTTGCAGTGGACTCATGCACGAGATTCATATGGATGTGGCCCCAGCGAACGGCTGACGCCAGAACTGTTATAAAAGATTTGCGAGTCTTTATCGGCACATACGCAATTGGCATGCTGCATTCGGACCATGGTCCTGCTTTTAGCTCTAGGGCTTATAAGGAGGCCATGGTCAGCATGGGCGTTACATTGCGGTACTCTTGTCCATTTCACCCTGAGGGGAACGGAATTGTTGAAAGAAAAAACCGTGACATAAAGCAATCTATAACGGCAAAGGTATTAGGTTCGGGAGCTGGGTGGGTCAAACATCTAATAAGTGTCCAACGTAGTCTAAATAACTTGCCAAGAAATTCTCTGAAGGGATTCAGTCCGTACGAATTATTATTTGGAACTAGGATGTTAGTCTTAGATCTCGACAGTCAGACTTCAATGGTGAAGGAAAAATGCTTTGATATCAAAGATCGTTTGGCTGTTTTGCAGGACTTAAACGAAACAAGAAAAGACCTGAGCAACATAAAGTTGAAACAGCAGCCAACAACCACTGAAGAACCACCACCTGTCCCAGCAAGACCTGTCTGGATTCCAAAAGTCGGGGATCTAGTCAGAGAAAAGATCGCGGTAAAGAAGGAATTTGGGCCTTCTTACAGAAAAGCAGTTCCTGTCTTGTCTGTCAACGGGACAAGATCAGTTGTACTACCGCCACTTGCTGGTAAAAAGGAGAACCGAGTTGTATCCATCGACCTGTTAAAACCACAACATGTGGCCGATAACAAATAGTAGGCCAAGTGGACTCCCGAGAAGTAGTAGAACACCAAGATTTGCTACTAACACAGAGGTTCAATCTAAAAGGCTAATCACATTCGAAACGCCTACAGAACTACAACAAGGACTATGCAACAGTGCAATGGAACTTAGACCTCTGAAAACCCAAATAAAAACATTTAGCAGAGACACACCAATCTATAATGAAGTAACAAACGACTATGCAAGAAACAGTAATCCTGAAGCAATTGGAACAATAGACAGAACTGCATCCGGCTACTTCATAAACTTCGATGATTCCTCTGAAGGCTTCACTGAATCAAAAACACAGCCATCAACAAAAACCTTTAAAGATAAAGTTAAAGTACTTTTGAAACAACTGAAAGAAACATATCTAATTTCTCCATGGATTGAATTTTGGGTGGGTTTTGGTGCATTTATCCTCATACTTTGGCTCATCATGGTACTAACTTTGGGACGCTTCATTGAGGGAAAATATGCTAAAATGGACACAGCAAGTCAGAAAATCAACTTGATCCTCAAACCACACACATCTTCACACGTCGAGAAAAGAGAACTTTCTTCAGTCAACTTCACAGCGAATCCTATACCGGGTGGGGTAGCATGGGACAAAACCGACTACGAAATTTATGGTCCGGTTGAAATCCTGAAATATCCACACCAAATTAAGATCTCGTTGAGTGACTTTGTAAAACCAAGCTCATTTGCTGATGATTGGGACTTTGAAAGTATAAATAATATCATGTCTGACTTGGTAATGTCTGCTAAATTTACCAAACATGATTATTTGCAGGGTTCGACAAATTATGATAGTATGTACTGTTATAACCACTATGGTAACCATTTTCTACATAGATCTGCACAACCTAGAAATGTTTTAAATTATAATCAATGGGAACATTGTGCAACCCCTCCAAAAGGAAGCTCAAGAACCGTTTATGACAAATATTCATACTTTTCAGGTTTCAACACAAGTAATGGTGAAACATTTTATTTCAAATTGTCAAATAAGACAGGGACAAAGACCATGATAACAAACACGAAATTGATATATTCAGACTCATTCTTTGAACAAATGAATACTTTTGGTTTTGATTATTGGGACAAAAATGTTGAAGTAAAAAGTGTTTGGGGTACAAAAGAATGGCAAGTACAGGGTATAGAAGCTTTGTTTAGAGCCTGCATGATCCCAGAACAAATTATATTTTTTAATGACACTGTTCAACAAACTACCTGTCTTGGCTTAGCCAAAATCAAAGACTTAAATAAACCGTCTATTCCAAAACCAACAATGAACAGCAATAGCTCCACAGATGAAGAGATAGACGTAAATTATGTATTAAACCAAAACAGAACACATCCTGATTGGAAACAGTGGTTGATCTGGCCCACAGATACTAATAACTGTCAAAACAGATTCCTGAACAAAACACAGGGGTTCAAAATGACCAGGCCAGACCCTAGATATTCCCAAAGACAACACCCAGGAATAATAACCGCCTACAGTGTGGGCAAATTATGCCTTCAATGGCTACAGACTTCCACACTGGCAGAAATTAAGCAACACCTAACTTTACTTACTGATGGTGCTGACTTGCGTGATTTCATTTTGGGACCGCGCAAACAGCGTCAGAAACGTTTCATAGCAGCCTCTGTATATGCAGCATACAACGAGGCCTGGAAGGTGACTCAAATTGAGACAGCAGAAAGAATACGGGAAATTGACCGTATTAATTTGGAAAAATCACTTTCTGTAGTGGACAATGGGTTAATGACTCTGTCCTCCAGAATTTTTTCTCTGGACAGCATTGTGTCTTCGGCAATCGACATAATATCGCAAGACTTACTGTTGTTACAACACGGTCAGTCTCAATTGCGTTCTATTGTACAGCTTGGCTGGACGTTACAAAATCTGCGTTCAGGCTATGTGCCTTGGCGTTTAATCAACACAACGTCACTATTCAATATCTTTAACCTTACTGATAAACAAATCAGTATGGCCCAGAAGGGTGCTGATTATACAATCCTGAGCATTGAGAAACTTGAGAGATTACCAGTGACAATGTCAGAACGACCTGTCAGTGAACGGATAATACATGGGATAATTAATATTCCAATATCAACCTTCAGGTTTCAATACTGCCAAAAATATATACAGGCTGGCATGTACGAAAAACTGGGAAAGGGGTACATTAAAACAACATGGAACTTGCCCTATTCACATGCATGTGTCAGTAATAAAGGACAGAAAGTGTTTCTTAGTGGCAATAATTGTGCAATGTCACTGAGCGGTACACTTCTGTGTAATGGAATTAGTTTGCATGGAGCCTGTGAAGGGAACTCAAATAACCTTTCATGTCACCAGCTAGGCGCACCTGCAACAGAGATAGAACCATTCTTTCAAAGACTCTATAATGGGAGTTACATTCTAATTGTAGATCGCAGATGCTGTAGTCTTATGCCCGGGACTCCTTATCTCGTAACTACGACTGCGAAGGTCAAGTGCTGTGGACGCTTATTGTTCCCCAGCTCCCTTCCAGACAGGAAGGCAAGGGCATGGCCCAACTTGAAAATTACTTCTATTCGAATAGATACTTTAAGCAGAATGAAAACAGTGCTTCTTCAGACGCCGACCAGACTCACGTCATCAAAAGAAACGTATGATCTCCTAGTCGCAAGGACGACTGCAGAGATTCATTCCTTATTATCAACTAATTCCCCCATACATTTCGCAGAAATCCTGAATGAAATCTTAAATATTTCTGATGCCAGTGGAGTCTCAAAAGTATTTAAGACAGTATTTTCGATGGCATTAACACCATTCAAAGCCATACTGGGTATTTTTCCAGATTTCGTCCATTCGATTTTTGGCGGACTTCCCCTCATTTTGGGACTAATTGCAGGAATCCTATTCTTAGTCCTGATATTTCGTTATGGCAAACCATGTCACAGACAAAACACCTGCGACAAGGGAAGAAACAATCCTAGCCATTGGATACCGGGACCGGATATCAAAAATCCTGGGACTATCCCGGCTTAGAGACCTGAACATGACTTGGTTTCTTTCATTTCGACCAATGTGGCATCGATGTGTTTTACCTGTATTGCGGTGCTTGCTATGCGGAGAAGAATGCGTGTTAGACACCTGTCTGACTCTACAATCAGATGCGCCAATGGATGCAGAAACATTGTTGAGTCCAATAAAGGCTCATACTTTGTGCTGCCCTCAACGGCTACCAATCCTGATGACGGCATTCATGGAAGCTTCACCACTACGATTAAGGGGTAGTGAAGTTCAAGATGAAAGCAGCATTGATCAGGTACGACCTTCTGTCAGCGATACTATTCAAAACGTCAATGGAGACAATCATGCGCACGAATGCATGGTTACACCTTTTTCCGAGTTAGTGGAACTCTCCCAGGAAGCTGTTGACAACTTTTTCGAGAGTCTAAATGATGTGATGTTCTCACCAGAGCAGAAATAGAGACTTTTGAGCGAGCTCGCACACGGCGTTCCCTGAATTTGGCCTTCAACTAGAATAGCAAAATACCATGAACAATTTTCCCTCCAGTTCACGGACAGCAATTTTTTTTCAGCAGCCCCAAAATATTTTTTACATATTTTTCGGGACACTTATCTTCTGCTTAAAGTAAGGACTATTCTTAGAGAACTAAAATTTCTATTTTTAGATACTTTATAGTCATTAGCTGCCCGCTGGTATGTTCATAATTATTTTATTCTGTGATGGAATGGTCTCGAAACTTTTTTCTGTATTAAGAGCCATTTCATGTGTAAATTCTCATATACAAATTAGTGATAATGTATAGATATGCGTGATTACTTTAGCATTATTCTACAGCTTGAGTGCATATATTACATGTGACTGTTTTTTCCGTATATTTGATAATTTCAAAATGCATTTATGTATTTTGGGGTGGTAAGGTATACACGATACTCTACAGTATGTTTTACTATGCATAGATTCGTAAATATGTCCATAGTTAGCGTGGAGTGGGTGTGATGTATTCCTATAGGTTCTGTATCGATCCCCCTATTCCTGACCCTATTCTGGTTAACAAGTTAACTAGCAGCCATCCCATGAGGCAGAAAACCCCCATGATGCAGGAACCGTTATCTGATAAAGCCACACTACGGCACAGGAACGTGTTATCTGATTAGGTCATAACGCTTGCCATCTAATTAGACAAGCGATATTTCTCCAGCCCCTGATAAGGCATACGGAGTTCTCAAAACAAATCAAACCTATGACAGACCTGGGAAAAAACCCTGCGGCCATTGTTTTGATTTCACCGAGAACTTCAGCAAAAGAATGTGCTAACGACCAGGTCGTATGACATCCTTATTGACGTATCTATGTCCATCCTTACGTCAATCTCGGCACCTTAAAGGTATAAATATTACCGATATTGCCCTATGCAAACACACGCGGTGGTGACGAGATCGGAGCAGCCAGACTTGCCGAAGCCCAGAGCAGAGCAGACCCCGCTGGCGCAGCCCCGCCTTTCCTGACGCGCTGAGAACGAGACGCTGCCTTTCTCCTGCCGAGAAATCCAGCTCCGGCGCTTCCGGGTAGCCCTCGCAGGCAGCCTGGAATATCGAGACCAGAGACGAGAGATACCATCCCTCATTCATCCTAGATTCCAGGTACGGAACTGAATAACCCCTTGCAGAGAATTCTTTAGTCAGTCACTTGGCAAAACAAACTTAACTTAAACTGTAACTTTCTATTCCCGCCCACGTATTAGGCTTAGGTCAGGTACACGGGGTAGGCGTAGTTAGAAACACCAGTTGAGTACGATTAGTCAAATGTATATGTGTATGTATTCATTTTATTCATTTTAAACCTTCATATGGCTTAGAAACCATATCAATGTTTTTACAGTATTATTTTATACTTCTGCTTTTATTGTATGCACTTTACTTAACCATAAGTATTGCAATAATATCAATCCATTTCTCTTGTATGAGAAAAGAGACTGATCAATAAATAACATCTTTTATTGAACACGCCCGTCTCTTCCTTTTCTCTACAATCTGGTGAGACTAAGAATGCACGTACTGACTGAGTAAAATAAGTCGTCTTTTGTTTTCACACGACTCTAGAGATACACTCTTGATTAGGGGAGAGCAAAGTTGTCATGTTCTATGGTTGTCAGAAACTAAATCCCTTCTTGTCTATCCAGGGAGGTTCAACTCCTCCTTGCCTATTCGAGAAAGTTTCTAGTGAACTCTGAGCTAGCTGGCAAAACCCAAAACTTTAAGTCTAATATCGACAGTAGTAGACCTAGTTAACGTCTGGTCTAGGCCTATACTATTGAAGGTATTATTCCAATGTGCAGAGCCTATTGGGATAATAGGAACTACACTACAATGTCACCTATGGTCTTAGTGAATGTATGTGTAATTGGTGCCCCTTTACTATGTTCACTATCAGTTTCACATTTATTCAGATTGTTGATACCATATTCTCACCCGTGAATAAGGCGAAAGTTGAAATGTGTTGAGTGGTATTTTGTTCTTGCACCTGAATAAACTTTCATAGTTTACCTCCGTGAGAACGCCTGTTTTAGAAATGGTGTACGCTTTTTGACATATATATATATATATATATATATGTGTGTGTGTGTGTGTTTATCTCTCTCTCTCTATTACCTACTGGCAGTTGACAGTCGGTAGTTATAGTTAGGATGTAGTTTCTATAGGAAGAGCGTTTTTTCATTTGCCAATTATTTCGGTGTTGTTTGACGAATCCTGGCAAAAGTTTCAAAACTAATTTGCCACCTACTTCAGCTGCTGTCTCGAACATTTCGGTGTGATCCTCAAGCTGGGGCCGAGAAAAAGGGGGATTCCCAAAATGTGTTTCCCCATGTTTATTTCCGTAGGAATTTTAGACACAGCTATATCCCGAATTGCTGAACAGAATTACACAAAATTTGGCAGGTAGGTAGATGTTGGTCCAGAAAGAGCTCTTTTTGTGGTTTGCTGTAAATCTGTTCAGTAGTTGTGGAGAAATGTAAAGAAGATCTCTAGTTGTATATATAGGAATGCAGAGGATCCATGACCCCTCTTGATCTCGTGCTGGGATCTGATTGGTTGCTAACACTTCAAACCACAAGGTGTTGCAGCCATCTTATGACTCAGCTTGAACCGAGTCACAGAAAAAATCTGTTTTAAAAAAGAAACGGGGACAGAGTAGAAACACCCTGAGCCCCAAGGTTTCATGGGGGGAGGGAGGTCCCACAGTGACCGTGCAGGGTCAAAAAAAGCATTTTCTAAAAAACATTTCAGTGGGATCCATGGATCCTGTCAACAACAAAAAAATGAAGCAAGGTCCCAGGGGCATTTTTTTTATATTGGAGGGGGAGCGCACGGCCCCCCCTCCTGGGGCTGAATATTGCACCGGGGACCACCACCTCCCTGGAGCTGCTTTATAAATGAAAGTGGGGAGGACGTATGGCCTCCCAGCTACCTCAGGGACCACAAGCTCCCTGGAGCTTATTTAATTATAATCGGGGGGCCTCTTGGACCCCCTGAGCCTAAGGGGCCGCCACCTCCTCGGGGCGTTAATATTAGATAATGGGACCCCCACCACTTTCCCAGGGCTTTATTTTAATTGATGCAGGGGGCCACACAGACCCCTGCCGCCCCGGGAACCACCACCTACCTGGGGTTTTTGTAAAATGTAATGCAGGGGCGAGGGCAAAACTGAAAAAGGTAGTGAGTTTGTGTCTGACTCCCTCCTGGAGCCAATAATAGCCTTAGGGACTACCACTCCCCCAGGGCCGGCCCCTGCTATGTTCCAGGGTACCCACTCCCGGGACATATCTGTTTGCTATGGCTTGGCGGGAGCTTTACCGCTCCTGCCAAGTCATAGCAAACTGTGCGCCGCTTTCAGTAAGCAAGAGCATTCTTAATACTCTCGATTGCTGAAAGTGGAGCACAACTAGATTTACAGAGAGGGAGCTGAATGTTTGCTGCTCCTTCTCTGTAAAAGCAATGCCAGCTCCCGGAAGAGGCGGGTAGCAGGTAGGGACTGCCGGTTCCCCAGGGCTAAAAATGGCCCAGGCAAGGGGAGCCCACGCGAACCTGCTCCCCTGATAAATAATATTTTTTTTAATGGCAAGTCACCGGAGGCCCCGCCCCCTTTTACCACAACTCTGGAAACACGCCTCCTGGTGCACTGCTAGTTGGGAGATGAAGACCCCTTTCCTCCAGAGGGTCCTTAGGGACCAACTAACCCTCCTGTTACCTCCAGTAAGCCTCCCAAAGTGGGATTGCTCCGAGGTTGTCAGAGGCCATGTCCCCTGTCTCCACCACTGTGCAAACACACCTCCTGGTGCACTGCTGGTTGGGTGCTGAAGACCCCTTGGCTCCAGAGGGTCCTTGGCGGCCAACAAGCCATTCTGTTACCTCCAATAAGTCCCACAGAGCGCGATTGCTGAGAGGACTTTGGAGGCCGTGCCCTCTTTCTCCACCGCTGTGCAAATGCTCGTCCTGGGGCACTACTGATAGGGGGATGAAACCCTCTTGGATGGTGAGGCTTCTTGGGGGCCCCGAAGCCCTCCTGTTACCTCTAGTAAGTCCGACACAGCAGGATTTCTGAGATCTTGTTAGAGGCCCGCCCCTTTCTCCACCACTCTGCAAATGTGACGACTAATTAAAAAAACATAGAAATTCACATAAAAAAGCAAAGGTTACAGGGATGTTAAAGTTAGAAGACAGAATTTGAAAAAACTTAGAAATTCACTTAAAAACCAAAAGTCATAGGGTTGTTATAGCAAATAGAATTTTTAAAAACGTAGAAATTCCCCGGGAAAAAACAAACGTTACAGGGACTTTATAGTTAGGCTCAGATTTCACTCATAAAAAACCAGTGAAATTCAGCAGTGATAGTTACCTGAGTTAACTATAACTTACACCCCAACGATGTACAGCTTATGACCTCAGATATTACATTACTCATGACATCTCAAATGACATCACTGATGACATCACCCACAGAATCATTCACACACCCACTCAAACCCCCATACAGCCTCTAGTATACCCACTTCCTCAAAACCACTCACATACCCATTCACAGACCCACGCCAGTACTCACACACCCACTCACTCCACCATTAAGCCACTCACACACCCACTTACTCACTCACTCATACAGACACTCACACAACCATTCACTGACCCATACAACCATGCATAAATCCAGTCACTTACCTGTACAGCCACACACTCATCCATACAGCTACTCACACACCCTCGTTTTGTACCTACACAGTCACTCACACAACCACTCACTCACACATACCGCCTCTCACCACAGCCACTCACTCACCCGTACAAGCACTCACACACCCGCACAACAACTTACATACCCATTTACTCATCCATTGAAGCACTCACACATCTGGTCACTCACCCATACAACCATTCACACACTTACTCTCCAATACAGCCACTCACACACCAACTAACTTAATGAAGCACCCACTCAAACAGCCACTCACTCACCTATACAGCCACTTACACACTGAGGCACTCACTCATATAGCCATTCACTCACCAATGCAGTAACTACACACCACATACCCACCCAAAGAACCACTCACACCTCTACTCACTCACCCATACATCCTCTGACATACCCACTCACTCACCAAAACCACCACTCACACAGCATCTCACTCACCCACACACAGCTACTCACACACCCACTGATATTTATTTATTTACGGATTTTATAAAGCGCACGGCTACCCCCAACGGGGGTGTCCCGGCGCTAAATACACCCATACAACCACTTACCCAGCCATACACACAAGGCTACAGCTGCTTAGATAAGTGTTAACAAGCATCGGCCTAGCCAATAGGTCTTGCATTTTCTACCTTATTAGTGTGTAGCCATGCAGCACATTATCGTGAGTGCTGTGCTGCTGAGGATTGAAGAGCGAAACAATTACTACACACTGTTTTTAACTAGTGCTTTTGCTGGAGTGTCAATTGATTTTGTAATATTTTTGAATAGCAGATCTGCACCCCCCAGGTTCACAATGAGTTTGAATAGCATAATGTAAGTAATCACACTCCTGCGACAGGTCCATGTGACACCTTCAAGCAGTCTTGGCTTTTTAGCCAAAAACATTTGGATTTTGGGACTTTCAGTTTTGGTTTGCTCGTCTTAGGAATGGTCCCTCTTAAATCCCAGTATGCTGAGTATTAGCTAAAAATACTGGCTGGGCTGACCAATGTGACATCTTGGCTGCTATGCTGCTTTGGAGGGGTTACAAGTGAGCATCTCTTGTTTCTGCAAGTGCTACAAAGTTGCCGATCTGTGGCAGCAGGTGCTATGAATAATGAATAGGAGCAGACTATTAAAGCTTGTACCAGCACAACGCCACAATGTCTAATTGAATTAGGCTTCAAATTACAATCATGCGAAGTCCTTCATTTTAAACTGATCATCTCAGCCACCTGCTCCTTTGGGGGGCTGCTTATCTATAGGCCCCCAGGTCCTAGATCCTCTTTTCTTAGGTATCTCACACTCCTAGAAACCCCATCTCGCTGAGAGCCATATGACCATCTTAGGGGACTTTCATCTAGAGGAGCAGGATAACCATGATTCAAATACCCTCTTAAAGGCCCTTGCTAATACTGGACTGTAAACACTGGTTTCCGCCCCCACTCACAAGGCAGGCCATATTCTGGATGGGATCTTCACTAATTTCCCCAGACTGGTCCAGCAAAAAAACATTCCCATCAGCTGGTCGCATCACAGCGTAGTTGCTTTCGACTTTTTAACCTACTGTTGCTGTCAGAAATAATAGCATCCCCAGCAGTATGGATAAATCCAGAAACTGGAAACGGGTCTCGGCTGAGGCACTATCCAGAACCTTAAACAGTATACCCTGTGTAACTCTGGATGACTCGGATAGCGGAGCAGTAGCCTTCGCTACTTGACTGGAAAGTGCAGCCGACATGCTGGCCCCTCTAAAGGCAACTATACATAAAAGGAGCTCCGCATCGGCTCCCTGGTATAATGACAGGCTTAGGATGCTCAAACAAGTATGCCGTCACCATGAGTGGGCGTGGTGGAACACCCAAGATGAACAAGAAAGCATCTCATATAAAATAAACATCAAATAATATAAACATGCATTAATTGAAGAAAAGTCCAAGTACTGCACCCAGAAAATTGAAAATGCCACCTCCACTAAATAACTTTTTAAGCTAGTTCAACTGCTCTCGGCCTCACAGCCTAGAGCGGAAGATTATGGATATCCACACAGGTTTTGGCTCAGCCCTTACTACACTGACCCACTCAACTGCTGCCGGCGGATCTCTACTAGCATCCCAAAAATCGCTATCTTGTTCAAGCCAAGAGACAAAAGGTCTCTCCGCATTTCCTACGCTCTCTCTTAAGTTGGCTGAACAATACCTCCTGCAAACCCATGCAGAATCACCTTTAGAAGTCTGTCCTCCTGCAGTTCTCCATATGGTGGCTAATACCATAGCTGACCCACTCTCTAAGTTAATAAACAATGTGATCCCATCTGGATTCTACCCACAGAGTTGGAAGCAGGCTATTATTAGGCCCCTCCTAAAAAAAAACGAATTTGAACATAACAGACTGTAAAAACTATTGTCCGATCTTTTTGCTTTGTGTTCCGGCAAAGATTTTGGAGATGCATCTTTATGTCCATCTGATGGACACTGCAGAACAGCAACACTGGTTCAATGACTCCCAGTTTGATTTCAGAAAACACCATGGGACAGAAACGCTTTGATTTCAGCTACGGATTGTATCTGACTTCTGGTGGATGAGGGACAGGGGGTGATGCTGATACTCTTGGATCTGTCTGCAAGGAAATCGGTATATACTTACAACGGAACAGATAACACAAAGAAGGCCTCTGGCGCCAAGTCCTCCTCCGAACATAAAACACCTTGCATAAGACGGGCACCCCGAGAGAACATTCTTTTCACAACTAGAGAGTCCGGTGATTAGAGCAGCTTTAAGCTACGTGGTCCTGATGAGAACTCCATAATTTTTGAGAGTTCGAAACGCGCAGACCAGTTCTTCTTTCAGCTATAGGAATTTCAAATGAAGTATAATTTTGAAAAAATTGTGTGATGTACTGTTATATCATTTCCCATGGCTGTGTTTGTAAATAACAAATGTAAAGTGTTTTGAAATCAAGACTTGGAGTGTGTGGGTAGGTTGAGGGCTGAATGTAAGAAAAGTGAGTGTGAAGAGAATATGCTTGAGTGAGAGAATGTTAAAGAAGATAATGTTTTATTAAATATATTTTTGTTATGAGGTGCAAATGTCAACTATGTGTTAAAATTGTATAAAATGTATAAAGTTTGATATGCAAAAAATTGAATAAAAAGATAAAGATTAAGGGGCAGATTTATGAGGACCTTGCGCCGCAATTGCGTCACTTACTTTGACGCAACGGCGGCGCAAACAATGCACCATATTTACAACGTGACGCATCTAGGAGATGCGTCACATTGGAAAGCCCTGCGCCATAAGGAGGCGTTCCTGCGCAGGGGGGGCGTTCCTGCGCAGGAACACCTCCTGAAAGTGGCTGAGTGAAATCTATGAGATTTCACTCAGTCACTTTCTACGTCAATTCCTTACGCCTGCTTGAAGCAGGCGTAAGGGTGACGCACCAGGCATTGTATGGGTGGCCCCTGTGCATTGCAGGAGTCATGTCGCACTTGAGACATGACTCCAGCAATGCGCCGCCCGTACGCCGAGAGATGCGTGACGCATCTTCCATGCCTTGCACCATGGGTGGCGGAGCAGCGGCGCATGATAACTGGCGCATCCCTGGGGATGCGCCAGTCATCATAAATCTGCCCCTTAGTCTAGACAGAAAGAGAAGTCCATGATACATATTGTTGGATTTTCAATGTGTTTTTCTAGAGCAAAGGCAGAAGTAAACTAACAGTATTGGCAGTTGTTTAGTTGTCTTGTTAATTGAGGCTTGGCCTTACTGTTGTTAGCTCCAACCCAGTGGTGGTATTAGTAGCAAGGATGCAGTACTCGTGTGAAGTGCTTTTAACAAAATAACCAAGCAGGGATGAGGGAGTGGGCAGGGGCACGGAACAGGGGCCCTATGAAAACAGCGTCTGACATTTGTTTCTGTCTTTGAATGCTATGCAAATGTGAGGAGATAAGAACAAGATTTACAGGCCTGTTTACAAAAATGGAGCAGAGCTTGGAGCAACAACGCTCTGCAAAAGAAAAGAGAAGCTTTGCTTTACTTTGAATGTCAAAAGTGTCTGCGTTTGCCGTAAATGCTTAGATGACTAATTATGGTAACTTCACTGATTATTAGCGCAGTGAATGTCTTTGGAGGCAATGGCAATGCTTTAGCAATGACATAATCAAAAAGCAAACACAATGCCAGAGTCATACTGGTTCCATAAGACAGATCAGAGAAGACCGTGAACATATTATTTATTAAAGGAACAGCGCCCAATGCACATGAATGAGCATGGTTAAAAAAATTAAAAAGGTGCTGTGACATCCAGAAGGGTAAAGCTACATTGGGAAGGGCTGGGAGAAGAGAAACACACAAGAGTTTGCAGCAACATGAAGCACAGAGTTAGGCAAACGTTTGAAAATGTAAGCACTCCTTTAAGTTCCTGTTGTCCTTCAGCAACCGCCACTACATTGTGTTCTGTAAAGTGCTAGCATGTACTTCACTTTTCTGGTGCATGGGTGTGGGAGATGGGAGAAGGGCAGGGGTGGTTTAAAAATACAAAGGAAGTTACTAAGTGAGCTGTTTATTCACAGCACTTTTTCACACCACTGGGGGCACGGAACAGGTGCCCTCTGAAAACAGTGTCTGACACATGTTCTTGGTCTTTGAATGCTCTGCAAATGTGACGAGATAAGAACAAGATTTACAGGCCTGTTTACAAAAATGTAGTGGAGCTCGGAGCTGGAATGCTCTGTAAATGAAGAGGGAAGCTTCGCCAAACACGAGCAGGAAACTAAGAAAAAAATAGTGCCCCAAAATGAACAGATAATCACCAAAGTAGAAATATAGCAGTAGTTAGGTGCTGCTATGTGGGAGGAAACAAATAACAATAAGGAGGGACAAAGAGGAAAGACGAACCACTAGCAAGCAAGCATTTTTAATAGACAATTGAAGAAACAAATAAAAAGAAAATTGGTGGGCTGTAAACCCACAAAGTGTATACAACATGTCTTGAAGAGACAACACAAGCTCTGCCTAGGCTCGACCTAAAAATGGGTTGCAACCAATTTGTGAAACCCATTAAGATGCAACTGACTGTATGGGTGAGCACCGCAGCTGCATTGCATTTCTTTAACCACTCCTCTCACACCCTTTGGGAATGCCCTCTGCCTAATTTGATATCACAACTATATGTGTTTAGGTTATGCATGGCTTACATACACTACACACTAGACCCAATATACAAGTTTGCAATTACACATGTTTCACTATTTCTGAATCCTGAGTAAAGTACTCATGCCTCACTTTTGACTTTTCTGGGCCTACACCTAGAAATGTTTTTTTTTTTCAGTTGACCCATTTGGGTTTTGTTTTCACTGTATTTCATTTTTTAATAAAGTTGTGTTCTCTTTTTAAGTACCATAATTTGTCATGTTTTAAAGCAAGAGATCCTACTATGTCTTGACATTCAGGTTACATTTCAGCCTGTCTTACTCAAACCAAAAATCAGACGAGTTGCTCTGTTCTTAGTATGTTGAAGGAAATCGGATAACCTTGATGGATGAAAAGTGCAAATGTAGTGTACATGTGTGAATTACCTATGGTACAATGTTTCTGATCATAGGGTGGAACCAAAGAAGAGTTTTGGTCATGCCATATATAATTTGCCAACATACACAGAACAGTTATTATTACTCCCCAGTCTATTAGAGTTGTATTCTTCTTTTATTCTCAAGTGCCCTGAGAAGATGCACACTATGTGACGGTTGCTGAACAAAGGTGAGAGATTTGCTTGGGATCTGGATTGGAATGACAAGTTCACACAAATCAAGAAACATATGAAGAATGCCTTGCCCCTCAATCATTCTAACATCCAGTTTTCCAATATTGTGGTGAAGGATGGTAGTCAGTATGGCCTTGGAGCCATTTTGATGGATGAAGTGGTGGCATTTGCTTCACTACGTTTGAAGGGGTTGTGAACCTCATATTTAGTTGTTGAGTGTGAAGCTTTGACTTGATGGTAAGGTCAATTATATAGAGGTGGGTGACCCAATAGACCCTTGCGAGCTTGGGCTAATATGTAATATAGTACGATGCCAGCAAGGGAATTTATTTCAGTGATACCTAAGTCACAGGTAATTGGTCAATCAATATTTCAATAGTTTCAGACCAACTGGAAACAATTCAAACCTGTTGTTCTAATAATGTCACTTACAATTTATGACAGAATGGTAAAAACTCAATGAAAAATAAGCTACACGGGAAATGGATATTATAGAAATAACTTTTTATATAAAGATTTCTTCATCAAGGGTACAGTTTAACAAAAACAATGAAAATAAATTCACAGTGTACAAATGGACAAAAAATGAAATGAATTATTCTTAAAATTCCATCCGGCGTGGCGTGGCGTATCCGGGAATTAATTCCCGGATACGCGACGCCACGCCGGATGGAATTTTTGCTCCATTTGAAAACATTGATTGCCGAATTGCACAGGGCACGTTCGATCGGTCTTGCTGGTATACTCGAAAACTAAACAAAAGAAGGTTTTTGACGAGTCGCAGTCCCACACGAATTGCGTGATAGGTGACAACAATTTGACATACAGGGGGTCACAATTCTGATAAAGATTGAATGTCCTGAAGATAGCCTTAAGGATTATTAACAAACACAAGGCTGAAACGTTGATTTTCTTGTTCACATCTCTTGATTCAGATTTGTTCAATACAGCAAGATCTTTGTATATAGCTAACAAGATAAAGCTGTCATATTTTTAAGAGTGGAACACAACGCAAATGGTTTTTAAGAATAATTCATTTCATTTCTTGTCCATTTGTACACTTTGAATTTTTTTTATTAAACTGTACCCTTGATGAAGAAATCTTTATATAAGAAGTTATTTCTATAATATCCATTTCCCGTGTAGCTTCGTGTCAGTTACTTTAGGAACTACTTATGGTGTTCCAAATTTAAGATTTGTGTGTACCACAAGCCTTTGGTGGATCTTTTCACCACTATGGGTGCAGTTAAATCCACTCATGGAGTTGTGAAATGGCAGTACAAATTTCAGGAATGTTGCTATTGGTTGGAATATATCCAGGGCATCAGGAATGGCATGACAGATTGCTTGACAAGGCTACTCTCTTAGTCTGGTGACATGGATATTAGAGAGCAGGATGAGGATGGGATAGTGGTTATATCGTTAAACAACATCACCAAGGGGCCAATTGTGAAAGTGGAGTGGTTGGAGCATTTTAGGAGGTTGATGTTTTTAAGAAGATTGTGCATTTTGGGCCATATGTATCAAGCTCCCCTTTTGCGATTCTCAATTTGTGAATCGCAAGTTGAGAATTCGAAAACGGTATGTATGTGAAAAATAGCAAACAAAATAGCGATTCTGTAAAAATCGCTATTTTCATTGCGACACCCCAAATAGCGATTCCTGAAATCTGAGAAACGGAAAGTCAGGTGCAGCTTGATGACATCACAACCAGGAAGTGTGACTACCCATGCTACACCTGAGTTTCTGAAGCACAGAGAGAGAGAAGGAGTGGAGGTGAGGGAACTCTGCAGTGCTACAAACAATTGAAGACACTGGAGACATGGCCAGCCAGGATAAACAGCAGCAGGGGGAAACACAGAGGAAAAGAAAACAAACGTGTTCAGAAGCTGAGCTGGAGGTCCTGATCCAGGAAATGGTGATAAGCCATGAGCACCTCTTCGGTAAAAAGTCCCTCCGGGTGCCTGAGGCACGCAAGCGGCGGATTTGGGCTGATATCCAGCGCAAAGTGAACGCAGTTGGTGTCACCCACAGAAGTGTGGAAGATTTAAGGAAGCGCTGGTACGATATGCGCCAGCGCTCCAAGGAGAAGGTGGCTGCCAGGTTGGAGCAGGCCAAGAAGACTGGTGGAGGGCCCTCCACTGCCACTGACTACACACCACTAGAGGAACTGGTTCAGGGCACCCTGCTTCCAGAGAGCGTAATGGGCGTGGCCGACCTGGACAGCTCCGACCTCCCGGTACCAAGACAAAGTAAGAAGCATGCCATCACACCCCTGATACCCCTCAACTACCACCAGACACCCAGGAGCGACCCAGGGGCAGGACAAAACTAAAAGTCCAGTGCAGGTACACAAGCACACACAGCAATGCATTATGAGAGATGTAGTCACATGCACATTACAGTGGTGCATTTACACCCAGCCAGTCCCTAACAGCATGTGCACATCAGGAAAGGCAAAAACAAGACCCATGTAATCCCAAACAGTGAAATTTAATACATGATAAGTGCAAGTCAGAACAGAAAATTAATGTGTGCTTTTACGTCCACAGCACCATCTGTAACACAGGAACAGTCAGTGGAAGACAGGACGATTCCCCTAACACAAAGGCAGGAGGGCAAGAGGAGAACACATAGGAGGAGGACAGCCCAGTAATCAGTCCAAAATGCCGCAGGCGGAATGTAGTGCCACCACTGCCCCCATTGGAGGATGAAGTCCAGGACAGCGATGGCGATGTCCAACCAGTCCCACAGCCAGAGCCACAACACCGTGCACGAGCACGTGCTGATCCGATCCCACCATTTCCAACCAGGCGCAGGGCATGTGCATCCACCAGAGCAGCACACCCAGGAGAGGACACAGTATGTGGTGGACTGGAGGGGCACATGTTGAAAGTACAGCACCTGCAGGCAAAAAACATAAAATCACTAGAGAGGCAAATCAGGGTTGGCTTCATAGGCATGACGGGTGCCCTGGAGGCACTCTGTGCGGAACTAAAGGCAGATCGTGCTGCTAGGCGCAGGGAGATGCAGCGCCTAGATCAGTACACCCAGACGGTGAACCGCCTGTCCTCAGCAACAAATGTGCTATCAAGGCGCAGCATCTGTTTACAGCGTGAGGTGGCACACAACAGCCAGGACATGGCAAGGGCCCTGGTACAAGTCACATCTGCTGTAGATGAGCTGCGGGCAGCTCGCACTACTGGGCCAGGAGTCCTAACTCCCACAGATGAGGATGCACAATCAGGCAGGAGCAACTTCACCCCCCCGCCACCCATAGATAGGCGCCGTAGTGGGCATAACAGTAGGCCTACTGGGACAATTGAGGAGGGCACTGTGCAACCCCTAACAGGGGCTCCGACCCGACAACGCCGCATTTGAAGTGCACTAACTTGGACCAGTAGATGGGTGCAGCAACCCACTTTACATGGACACTTGCTCCTGATTATACGATTGCACTGTGACACTAGCATGTGCTGGACATTGGGAGATAATTGTGTGGTACTCAGGCTGTATGCCGTCATTCATCCTGAAGTTAAGGAAACAAAACACAGTCTCACAACTGATATTTAGCATTGTGTCATATTTTCTTACCTAGAAATATTTGCGTGTAATCTCATCTCGCCTCTCGCACCCAGCAGCTGCACCAATTACCAGAACCCCCAGGATATAGCGGCATGGATTACCAAATTTAGCGCACAAATATGGAAATTTAGTGGCACAAATATAGAAATATAGCGGCATTTTTGCTGCACTTTATTTTACTCATAATCATTCAGTCTCAGCCTTAAATCAATGGAAACTGTTTTAG
The DNA here is from genome assembly GCF_964261635.1 of Lissotriton helveticus. Classification (NCBI taxonomy): domain Eukaryota; kingdom Metazoa; phylum Chordata; class Amphibia; order Caudata; family Salamandridae; genus Lissotriton; species Lissotriton helveticus. Next base: position 921,898,506 of record NC_136057.1, read on the forward strand.
CTGAGTATTTCGCTTTGTAATAGGCAACCTGAGATATGGAACTGAGGAAGCAGCCCATAGGTGAAGGCTGGTATCCCTTGGAAATGCAATCCTCCATTTGCTAATAGCGTTAAAGGGATTCAAGATTGATATTTATTGGGGTTAGAGTTGTGCTCTGTCAAGTTCATTTGTCTATTTGTGACCCAGGAAGAAGTGATTGCAGGTGGCAAAGCCCATCACCCGAACTGCTGGCCACCATCTTTTTCCTCATTGACATTTCAAAGTAGAGCCCTGAGTGCTTCAGCACCCCACTTGGCATGAAGCAGTACTTTTTGAAATGTCGGCACTGGCTGGATGGAGCTGCTTGTTCTTAGCTTCTTTTGGAAACAGTGATCTACGCCTCCTCCTTTGGCGATGTCACTAGTTCATACCGCGCCTCGATGACCTGCCCTGGCACTGGATGTAAGCGCAGTTTTCTCACCAGCACGCTCAACAACACTGTCGCCACAACGTATGCAAACCTCAACTCAGGGCACTCCTGACTCCCCATGAAGCAGAGCAAAGAAAGGCTTTTCCGGGCAGACTCATCGTCAAACCTATCAGGATCAAATCTGTAGGCTGAGGGCCAGGCTGTGTTGTCATGAAGCACCACACCAATAGCATAAAGCACCTGGGTCTCTTTGGGAATGATAGCTGGTCAACTCTGCCTTCCAGGTCCTGAAGCCCTGCCACAATGGGTGTCAGTCTAGCTGTCCATACTGTCTCACAGAGGACTTTCCGGCAATATCTCAGCTGCTCAACTTTCTCCAGTGTGATGGGGCCCTTGCCTAGTACTTGAGCCATCTCTTTGTAAAGCTTCTCCTGAGTGTCCTCCGATGTGGTGAGGAAATATAAAGCTCATGTACACAAGTTAGCTGTGATAACACATCCTGCCAGTGAGAACATCATGCTGTCCTCCAGCACCTGCTTGTCGCTCAGGTTACCCTGCAGCAAGGTGTCCATGAAGATCTGTCGAGGGATGCTCTTACCGCGCCTTTCTCTCACCAGCTTCTTCAGGACAGATTCCATCTCCATCAGGGCGTTCTCATACAGCTTTTTCCTTGTTGTGCTCTTGTCAAGTGACCCATCCAGGAAACGTTTCCCAATTTCTTCCCAGATAGCACAGTGGTTCTTGCGGAAGCGGATCAACTCCTGCTCACCGTCAAAGCTATTCCCGATAGCTGTCTGCGTTACTGACTTTATGGCATAGCCCAACATGTGCTGGCTGATGGACACGTGCTGGGATGCTGGAAATGACAGCCATTTTGTTACCAGGTCTTCTGACAACTTCAAGATAATTCCAAAGTTGCTTTGTAAATACCTGCTCACGCCACTTTCCTACAGCCTCCGATTTTGCAGGCACTTTTGTAAAAATCGTCTTGTGTGGTGTTTTTATGTTTGTTCAAGTTAGCTAGCATGTTTCTATTGGATGTCTTAGCAAATTTATTTTGAATATGTCTTGATCTGTAGTGCATTGCCGTTTTCCAGCGCCAGGACTAGAGGGTCTAGAACACACAAGTGTGGCTGGGCCCAATGGGAAGGAGGGTAGGCAGGGCCTCACAATATGAAAATAGAAATGATTGCCTATGCCTCCAAATTAATTAAAGTACAAACTGACTTCCGGTACGAGTAAACCACAACTTGTTAGTTTACACAAAACATTTTATGTTTGTCAATTGAATACTCAGTTTACAAAAAGAGAGAATCACAATAAGCAGAACTCAGATCACTATCGACCTCATGGTTGAGTCATATATACATTCACAAAAAAATCAATACAAAAGTGCAATACCCAAAAAATGGTGAACAATTACAAAAACATTAACTTATTCACAAATGCCAACATCACATTGAATACATGGACCATAAAAAACTTTTTACGTTTGTGAAGCTAGGGCTCTTTGTAAATGTCTAGAAACCCAGGGAGAAAGTAAGAAACATCATTTGAAACAGTTGTTATGCTCCCAGAGCCTGAATAGGAACTAATCAAATGGATTTCAGGAACCAAAAGCAGTTTCCGCAATAAATGGCAATTTAGAAAAAACGACTGCCGACGCGTTTCGAATCCTGATTCGCAGCTTGCAGGATTCTCATCAGGGCAGATTATATCTAGTCCATGGGCACTTGTGTAATTCCTGCCCACAGTCAATCATGGATTAGAAGGAATGTCGTCTGTGCTTGGTGGCCTGCGTTTAGCGGGTCAGCAGGCTTGCTCTGGGTAGGCACAGGGAGACTGAAGACCTGAACCTTGATATTATTGAGCTGTATAATAAACAGTTCTCTTTGGTGCTACTCTGCTCTTTTTTTATAACAGGACACAATGTCTCTGTGCCATGACTGAAGTACTGTGGCATGTTTTTGTTGGCTGCCCCAGTGTCTTTAATTTGATCAAGTCTTGTTAGTTCTCAGTGTTTTAATGCTTCACAAAGACTAATAAGCCAAAGAAGGCTCTGTAAAATGTATTGTACAAACATGCACACTTTTGAAGAGGTGGTACATCACAAGGCCCTCTACACAAACTCTCCTGCCAAGCTGGCGCAGAAACTGGTAATGTCTGGAGGAACTAGGAACTCCCAGTCTGCTAGAAACCTCCTGCTCCAACCTGCTCGCTTTCAGAAAAAAAGAAACTACAATAGGGCATTCTCCGGAGCAGCACCAAGAATTTGGAACTCTCTCCCGCCTGACATCCGAAAAATGCCCTCTCTATCACGCTTCAAGAAGGAGACCAAAACCTTCCGCATGGGCAAATTTCAAGGCCAATGACATACTTGCACCTTCCACAGTATGCCTATCGAATCCATAACTATTGCCTCCTCCGCTGTTTACCAACTCGCCCTGATATGTAATCATTGGGGTTTCTGTTTCTGCTTCTACTAGGCCAACTGTAACTGTATCCTATGCTCCTCAGCTACCCTACCCCTCCCAAACTTTGTATATTTCTGCACTTGAGTTTATGTTGCTTTGTCATCTTGCCTTGTTGCTTTGTTTACCGTGTAACTGTGTAAAGTGCTCTGATACCCTCATGGGTCAAGTTCGCGCTCTATAAAACATTTAAAAAAAACAAAACTCCAGAACTGAACACTCAAACAAAAATACAAGTATAGTCGGGGGCTGGCTCTACTTCATGTCCACAATACCTGTGGAGGCAGGACTGTTAGGCAATTTTCACCCTACCTCATTTCCTAAGGGCTTCATGAACCTTGACATCATGAGACTAAGCCTTACTTTGTCTCAACTATCAGTTATCTTTCACTTACCTCTCTCTCTTTCACTATCTTGTTTTCTGAGACCCTCGCCTATTTCCGGGGGTCTTGAAAGGATGACTATTCATACTACTGTTTGTAACAAGCAATAATAGCCCAATGTTTTTTATGGTAACGCTCTTTACAAAATTTACCAGCATTTTTAACATAAAATCAATCAAGCACAGCCCTCATAAAAAGTATATTTTCACATTTCCATCACTCTGCGTATTAATTCGACTTTCTTTTAGTACAAATATGTCCACCCCTCAGATACATTTAGTGACCTCTTCTCAGAAAGGGCCACAACCATACAGTGTGGATTCTTTTGTCACCTATGTTGGCAACAGGCAGCCATGGGCAAGTGGTGCTGTCTGCGCTTTCAAACGTACAGAGAGTCATGTGGTATTTCAGCACATGAGCGATACAAGCACAAACCCCGCAATCTTTGATTGGTGGGGCAGCTAAGGGCGCTTCTTTGAATACTTCCCCCTGTGTGGAGTTTGACTCCAACACCTGAGGGACACAACTGGCAACCTGCACCACCAGTGCTGAGGTGTAGCACTTGGTTGTGAGGCACTAGGCCACTGGTGCTCTCTAGAGCTACTCTCTGTGGATTGAAGCAGCTAGTGAGAAGGAGATGCCCTACCCCTGGGCCTCGAAGCACAGGTTTTCACATTCTGGGCCTTATTTAGAGCGCAGTGGACTGGGTACTCCATCAATAATATGGCAGATGTATTGTAAAAGTGAAATATTCTCACTACTTACAGATGACAGGACTTCTGTCACATATTGGCTGAATACATTATCTGTTAAACTTTAAATAAGACCCTTAGTTTAATGGGAACTGAGATTAATCCTACGGTTACTTCAAAACTGGCCACATCACAATACAGAGGAGTACAAAACAGCTAACACTGTGTTTAATTCAACTTTACTGATTGACGTTTCCCCTTTCTTCAGGGCAGCTTACTGGGGACAAGGGCGTAGCTATCAAAACTGCAGCAGGTGCAGTGGAACCGGGTGGTGTCCTAGTAGGATGGCCTGCGAAAATGGAATTTGAAGCTTCCTATCTTAATACAGCACCCCTCAATTATTTCCACATTGTAAATGGGCAAACCGACCTGTAGGTCAACTTAGTGTCAAATATAGTTTTTGTGTGATAGGAGCAATGTGTGTTTCAAAAGTCACCACAGCATCAAAGATGAATGCACCACACGCTTTGGCCATGTACATGAACTATATGTTGAAGATAATACCTGCTCACTCCACTTTCATACAGCCTCCGATTTCGCAGGCACTTTTGTAAAAATTGCATGATTTTTACAAAAGAGCCGATTACGCAGGCACTTTTGTAAAAATCGCAGCATTTTTACAAAAGTGCTGATTTCGCGGCAAACCGTGAAATCGCAAAATCCTGGAGGGTCTGAATTACACCAGCTGGCATGCGTCCTGGAGCTGGCCCCTCCCCATCTGATGAATCCGATTCACTGAGCTCCACCGGTGTGCCTTTCCTGGTGGCGATGTTGTGCAAATGTGCAGCATGGCACATGCTACCACTATCTTGCAACAGGTCTGGGGGCTGTATTATAGTCCCCCTCCACTCTTATGTAGGCATCTGAATCTGCTCTTGAGTATCCCGAAGGTCCGCTCAATGATGCATCTGTTTGCTATGTGGGCACTGTTGTACCTCCGCTCCCCAGCGTTGGCAGGATTCAGGTAGGGAGTCAGTATGAACTCACGGACCGCATATGCACTGTCACCTGTGGGGCGGGAGGAATATGGTTAAACACTGTCCTTCACATGCTATCCTTAACTAGTGTGTCCTCTGTACAAATACATTTACCTAGTAGGTATCCCTCACCAAACTCCCCACTTGTGAGTCGATTGTGTATCCCACTGTGGCGGAAGATGAAAGCGTTGTGCATGCTGCCTGGGTATTTGGCGACATTGTTGGTGATGATGTGCTTGGCATTACACACCACCTGTTCAGGGAATGGTAGGATTTGTGATTCCTGAACACATACTCATTCTGGGAGGGGGGTGATATGGCGACATGTGTCCCATCTATGCATCCTATGACGTGGGGGAAATGTGCTATTTGATCGAACTCCTGCTTGGTCTGGTCTAGTGCCTGTGAGGTGCTGGGGAAGTGCATGTGGTGATGCAGCCTCTGTACCATGGCATCAAGGAACGCGTGGAAAAAGCATGAAAATGCACTCTGTGACACCCCTCCTGTTGAGGCTATCACCCCCTGGAAACTACCTGATGCCTAGAGGTGCAGTGAGCACAGGACCTGGATGTGGGTGGGGATGGTGTGTGTCCTGCGTGTGGGGTGTTCCAGTATAGGTTTGAGTTCCTCAATTAAATCAAGGATGCTCTCTTCATCCAGCCTGTAGTTTGTATGGATGTCCTCCTCAGTGCGTTGGAACAGGGTTATGCGCGCTCGGAAGATCCTTTCCTGGCGTCTCCTCCTCTGGGCAGCAGCTCTCAGCCTCCTGGCTATCACATACAGCTCAGCCATTGTTGAAAAATCTGTTGCATTGTGGGACTCCTTAAATAGTTTGCACCTGGTTACCACCTGCTCAGACTTGGTGGTAATTGCGATTCTCAAAATTGCGAATTTCATGAAATCGCTAATTGCGATTATTTCATACATTTCATTGCGGTTTCTTAAAATGCGATTGTACAATTTGCGACTTTTGCAAATTTAAAATCGCAGTTTAGGAATTTGCATGTAGATTCGCAGAATTCTTGGTTCGCAACTTTAGGAATCACTAATTTTGCGATTCCTTATGTTAGCGTTGTGAGAATGTCTCATACATCGCGTTTTGCGAAATTTTACTCGCAAACGCTGTTTTTTGCAATTTGCAGCGTTTGCGAGTAAAATTTTGTTTCATATATATGGCCCTACATGAGAGATGGGTACTAATCGCAACGTTTTTGCAAGCAGATATTGATGCTTATCATCATATAACTACTGAATTTTCGATTGTCAATGGGTACTTGAGAAGACTGGATAAGTTGGTTGTGGCCCACAATTTGCCTAGCAAGGTGGTAGAGTTACCTTGTGAAAGGCAAGTTTACATGAGCGCTATGAAACACAGAATCAGGGAACATTTCTGTTGGTGGGGTTTAAACAGATGCATCGAGCAGTACACGAGGCAGTGCATGTCTTGTGCTGTTATTAAAAGTTGCAAGGTACATTTCACTGGCCTATGGAGTTCTGGGGTATGGACAAAGCATAGCATAAGCTTGGATGGATATCACCGACCCACTCAAAGTGTTGAGGGGCACTGTTAAATATGGCATAGTGGCAGTGGAATGCCATTCTAGAGGTCAGTTTTGTTAATCGTGCCAAAGGGTATGAAATTCCACGAGAGCTTGTTTGCCAGGGAGGGCATAACACGGACAATGGCCTTCAATTCACATAAAGAATTTTTTTTTTTAGCAAAAGCCTGGATATTAAGCATGTCACGTATCATCCCACCACCCCAGTAATAATGGATTAGAAGTGATGTAACAGTAATAAAAGGTAACATGCAGTTATCATTTGTCAATGGTTTGGATTGGACACGGGCTGAAAGGCAGGGTTCCGGGCTCCTAAATGAATAGACTTAGAAGGGAGAGAAGAGGTCTGCCTTTAGGGAAACCACGTAAAGTGGCCTGCAGTAGATGACGTGCTCTGATGAGGTATGAGAATGTCGCAGGTTGCATGTGGATGTGAGGGATTTAGTCAGGCTCAAGCTTTCTGGATACCTTCCCAAGGGTTGGGCTTGTTTCTCTTCTCACAGGATGGTTTTAGTGGTAAAGGATTGCATGGCTAAGTTGAACGATGGTAAATGGTGGAACAAGGAGAGGTTGTCCATAAGTAGACATTAAACACCATGGGGCAGATCTACAAGAAACTAACGCAGTGCGGTGCCACAAATCATTTTGTAGCGCCGCGCTGCATTAGTTTCAAAGCATAGGGATGCGATTTACAACAATATATTGCATCTCTAGGCTTCCCCCTGCGCTGGCGCACAAACTGCTGCCATGCTTCGGCACAGGCACCCTTGCGCCATGGTGCAAGGATGCCTGAGTCATGGGGAGATTGTTTTTATGCAGGAAGGGGCACCTTCCTGCACAAAAACAATCAATTCAGGTGATTTCCTCTTCCAATGTGTGCTGTAGAGTGCAGCAGACATGTAGAATGCAGCACACATTGAAAGAGAAACAAGCATTGGAAATGCAATAGGTCTCGCATTAGAAAAGTTGTAGCTATTGGTCTTGTAAATGAAAATTTTTATTTATGTGTTGGTTTTTAAAATAGCTAAATTGATAGCTTTGTCATTTACAATGCCAATAGTTATAACTTTCACGAATGTGACACCTATAGCATTTGTAATGCAACATGTTTTGTATTTACGTGACTTAGATGGCAGCTCTGGTCGTTAGGCCACATCTGCGGTTTACCTGCAGCACAGAGTACTACTACATTAAGTGGTGTGACAAGCAGAAGTAAAAGAACGCCAGTTTCTCTTGAAATCAGAAGCACGCTAAAGGGGGAAACAGTAGTGACAGGACATGTGCTCGGTGTGTAAAATGTATTTAGGACTCGATGCGTATATATTAAAAAAAAAAATATCACAACATCTGTGCTTAATTCTCAGTTGTTTACATACAAAAAAGGAGCAAAACTGAGTGAAGTTGGGCTTCAATACTACACATTTTCCGTGACTTGGAAATTTTAGAATATGTAAAAATATAAGCCAGCTTGCCATTCCCTCTTCCCCGCCACCACGTATGTTATGAAAACTGAGACTGGTATAAAAAATCGGAGCATTCAGTGGAGGCTGGTAGGGACAGGGGGGTGGGGGGTTTGAGGGTGCTAGGAAAACATGACGGAGGGAAGGAAGAGAAGGGGAGGGGGCAGGAGAAAAGCGACACGGCGGGCAAGGGAGGGGGCGGAGCGGGGAGAGCCAAAATTACAGAAATGCAGCTTTCCAAAAGCAATAGACGAAGTGCTGCAGAACTGGAAGCTGCCGGAGCCGCACTCAATGCACATTGGGACTGGAAGGAGAAAAGCGTAACTTCTCACGAGCCCAGTTACTTTCACAGAAAAAAGCGGAACATTCAGTGGAGGCTGGTAGGGGACAGGGGGGTGGGGGTGGGGGTGAGAGGGTGCTAGGAAAACAAGGCAGAGAAGGGGAGAAATGCGACACGGCGGGCAAGGGAGGGGGCGGAGCGGGGAGAGCGGCGAAGAGGGTGTGAAGCAGCAGGGGCCTTTGAAGTCAAGCTAAGCTTCACTTCAAAGGTGTGGGAGGAGTGCTGCTGGGGAACAGATGGCGATTTGATGATGTGCACGCGCATTTTAGGTCAATGCGCTTGCGCATTGACCTAAAAGCGCACGGGCACAGCATCAAATCGCCAGTCAATCGCCAGTCTAGGTAAAGCTTATTTAAGCCCCTATAGTCTCGCTCTGCTCAATGCGCATGCGCATTGAGAGGTGAGACCTAATAAAAATGAGGAGAAATTAAAACATTTCTCCTCGTTGCACCTCGTTACGCCACCCCTAGGGTAGCATAGCATTCTGACCCATTTCCAGATTTACGATTTCTCGTAAATCTAGAAATGCATCAGTGGACATGGGTGTTGCGTGGGAACACCCACAGCAACACCCGTGTCACGCCCATAACACGCAAAGTGTTGCGTGAACAGAGGCGATATTTACAAGCACAGGTTAAGTCACGCAGGATGACTTTACCTGTTCTTGTAAATATCACTTAGCAGGCTGCGCCAACGGTGTGTCACACAACGTGATGCACCGGCGACATAAGGGGCATGTAAATATGCCCCTATGTACGTCCACAATATGCAAAATCTCTTTGCAAAGAGTAATAATACTTTGAAAAACAAACAATAGCGCAATCATGGGCACTCAGAAGGAGCAGTATTTTTATTTAAGCAATTTCTAGAGCGCACAAATACTCTTGGGTGTCTCGGCGCTGTACATGGTTTGTGCACCACTGCTAGGTCGGTGAACTCTAGGTCTCAGTTCGACATCAATTAATGCTCACTGTTATGCATGGTGTGCTTGTCACCGCCACCTATGAACGCAAAGGTAACTGAACAAATATTATTCAAGGGCTGCAAGTAGAAGGTGTGTGCCTCCCAAATTAAAAGCTAACACACAAATCATCATCTGCTCTGAAGGGCACATGTTCCAACAATAGCACAGGTGTGTGCACCGCAGATTTTAGTAATCTGTCATCAACTTCCAGCAATATGCAAGATGGCGGCACCTGCATGTGACTTCTAATGTGCTGACGGACATGCGCAGTATCGCCCATGTACACGGTGGCATCAGATGATAATGATGGCAGGCGCCTGTGTTCCAGAACAGGTTCTTAGACAGGTGTAGGACACGCAGCCAGGTCATAGAGGTGCCCAGTGCTGGCAGATGACCACGCTGCAACAAGGAGACCCAGAACAGCTTCAATACAGAAGGATGTGCTCACCACGCCACGCCACACAAAGGCACCTGAGACTGGATAAGTAGAATGGAAGCAGGGCCATCGTTCTGGAGCATGTAGACCTTCTCCTGCCTATTGTGGGCTCAGAAATTATGTCGGTCACTCTTCTCCTCTCTGAGGACGTTCAGAAGTACAAGTTGTCAATTTATAGGAGCTGAAATGTATCGACTGGCAAGAGTGAGTGCACCGGAGAGGGTCAGGACTTCGCTATAATTCAGGCCAGGAATTCCAACGACAACCCTACTCTTGCCCTTTCAGTCAGCAAGGAACTCACGATTCTGAAGTGAATGTACAGGGGGGCAAACGGGTAGGAAGATACAGAATATAAGAAACGCTCCAGAGCGCCTGGAAGGCGTGGCTGTAGGTGAGACCTAAAAAGCAAATAACATTAAGTTTGTCCTAAGACTAAGAGGCGTTTGAAAGTGAAATGTGTACAAAGGAATTCATGTATCCGTATTCATGTATCTGTTTTGGTTGTTAGGCGTCCCCATGTCCTTACATTGGTGTGTGTCAACACAGCCAACTTAGAGTCCAGCAGATGGGCAGCGACGGCCTGTGCCAACCTCCATATATCCAGCAATTTATCAGCTTCGTGATGTTCTTGAGCTGCGCCGAACAAGCCGGTGGACACTATTTGTGCAAATAGCTTGAATGTTTACTCTCTTCTGTCTGCCAACATCTGTAACTGGCATATTGCACAGCTGATAAAGTCCATTCCTGTACCGGTGCCAATATCATTCACATCCTCATTGAGCTGCCACATGCCACCCCTTCTCGGAGCAAGGAACGACACACACTATACTGCAGAACTGTACCCACTTCAGGTGACCAGATTTTGAAAACCAGACTCCAGGGCATCCACCGACATAGCAACAGACCAGCATCAGCTGAGGGGCTCTGCCAACATCAAAAACACAGTCATTGAGGCACTGCGGTAATCAGAGCTTTTACACTTAGGCGCATATTTATAAGCCCCTATCATGCTCCGATTACGTAGCACTAGTTTTAATATTTATAGGGTGTAGCTAAGCCACTCAGAGTGATTTAATGCCACCTTGTAAATATGCCACTTTCTGCGGCGGTCCATTGCTTTTTGACACTGCCCCAGATTTACTAGAAGGTGTAAATCTGTGGCAGCACCAAAAACTAACGCCATGCAAGAGCAGGCGTTTGAAAGGCGCACAAGGAGAAATGCTTTTATCTCTCCTCGTTTTTGCTTTTTCAATGTGTGCTGAGCTGCGTTTTGCAGCACACAAAGAAAGAACAAAAAGTAATTAATGATTGTTTATGTGCAGGAAGGTGTTCCTTCCTGCACATAAACAATCATTAAATAATGACGATTTGCTACTTATCGCCAATATGGATTGTTTATGTGCAGAAAGGGACACCTTCCTGCACATAAAACAATCATTCCCTGCAATGCAGGCACCCTTGGACTATGGTGCAAATAGGGCCTGTGTTGGCGCTAGGCAGCTAATTTTAGTGCCAGTGCTAGGGATAACACAGGGGTGTGCCATATTGTAATGAATACGGTGCATCCAAGTGTTTTGAAAATGTCAGAGTGCGACGCTGCCAAATTTGGCATTTCACTGCGCTCCGACATTGTCTAGCAAATATGCCCCTTAATATCATCTGAGCTAACTTAATTGCTTTCTGCTATGGGCTGGTAACTCTTCTGCCCTTGAACATATGAAAACCTGCCTTCCTGTGTGTTTAGTTGGCCCTCTTTGAAAATGTGTTACATTACTGACAAGACAGAAGGGGAGAATACAGGTCTGTCATGCTAAATCAAGGACACTTGGGGCCACATGTATGACCACCAGATTTTGCGAGTTCTAAATTGTGACTTTTTGCAACTCACAATAAAGAAGTCACAAAATGCGATGTACAAATGTGTCTCAGGCACATGCAGATGTTGAAGCCATCTTTCTTGTATGATACCAAATGCTGTAAGCTTTTAGGGCCTGCTAAGTTGACATAAAAAGCAGTGCACAAATGCTTGTACTTTTCCAATTGCTTCGGAGACACAGCTTTGTAAGACAAGGTTTAATCAAGAATAATATGTGACAGGGAAGATGCTCTCGTAGGCCCAGACATTTCAACATAGCACATTTTACAATATGTCTGGTCCTTTCTATTATGTTGCAATTATTAACTTGAAAAGCACCAGACTTATATCTTACATTACAGTGGAAAGTCCCAGAAGCTGCCCACTTGGGGCCACGTGGTTGGCAACAGTATAGTTTTGACCTTACATGGTATATGACTACTCAAACTCTTGTTAATTGGTCAAATGAACTGTGCTTAATTTGTGCTACGTATGTTATGATGCTACATCCTTTTGTGGTTTTGGCCTATTTAAACTGTCAGACGCGTCACCTCTTTGAACATTCAGTGGCTTTGCTGATGTATCCGTGTTGCACGGTAAATTGCAGTTTGTTGACCTCCAATAAATCTTGCTAACAGTTGTGCTGACAGAGACTTGTGTTATTTGTATTATTCCTTATTATTATTTTTTCAGCTTCCACACAGATATTCCTAATGAGGTTGCAATTGACCTACCTAATCAGTATTCATGAGGTAATCGCAAATTGCGAGCCATTGGGAATTGCTAAAATCACACGGATGGTGGCCTGCTGGGACAAGCAGACCACCATGTCTCTGTTTGCTTTTGAATAAAGCAACTTAAAAAAAAAAATGCAGACCATTTTCCTTAAAGGAAAACAGGATGTGTTTCAAAAAGAAAAATTAAACATTTCAGTTTAATTTTTTAGGAGTAGCCTGGGGTCCATGGTAATGGCATAACGAAACTTGAGGGGCGTCGATGCACAGATTGGGCCCCCTCTCCCTGGCCCACCACCTTGGACTTTTGCTGAGGGTGCTCCCTGGCGTACGGGGGGGCACCCTGCACCACGGGGGTTACAGGGGTGTATGTTATACCACTGGTGTGTGATACCACTGCCTGCTCTTATAAAACTATTTTCACTACCATTCACAAAGAGGAAAGGATTTCCCTGGGGACACCTTGCTATTTGCGACTCGCTTACCACCCCTGCAACTTACTATTAGAAAGGGACGCCCTTGACATGCTCCTTCCTAATACCGACTCACAAATCCTATTTTGTGAGTCAGTAATAGGTTACCGACTCGCAAAATAGGGTTAGTACATGCCAAATGGCTCTTTAGCGGTCGCAAATGGCCCGATTCTTCATTTGCAACCGCTAAAGGCTGTCATACATGTGGCCCCTGGCCACTCTATAGCGGCTGCACTCACCAGTGAATCTAAGTGCCTGACCTGATGATGTCAGCCTGGGGGGCAGGCCTGGGAGCAACGCTGTGTATTCAGCCGAACTTCAGCCAACATTCAAATGCTCTGTTTCAACTAAATACCTTTATATTAACATATAGCATGCAGAACAAACGAGGTAGGTGCTCTTCAGATGTTGATTTTACAAACTCAACTCACTTTTTGTGTTCGTTGCTTCATGGCATAACGACGGGCAAGCATGCTAAAAGTTAGAATATTGACCAGATAATCGGAGAAGGTTAACGGCAAACACTTGCCTAGAAAGGAAGACCAAATCTATCAATCCAAGATCTAAAGACAGAAAGTTTTAAAGATGCTCTAAATAGGACACAGAGAAAGAAAGATCGGAGTAAAGGGGCCGATATTTTGTTTCATTTTAAAATCTATTGTTTACCCTTCTTTTTCTAGACTTTCTCTTTTTTTCCATGCTGCTTCTTGTACCTAAGCATACATTCTCACAACTGCTTCTCTGAGTTTTATGCTTAATAGGTTGTTTTTTTCGCTCACCTTAACACAGAAGTGGATCAGCATCAGTCAGCTCCAAGGTATCCTCATGCTCATAGTGCCAATATCGACAACACACCCAACCCGCATACACAGCAATACCATAATAAAGAACACAAAAGACACATTGGTTGTTGGAGAAAGCATTGCTGCAGGTTTATTTTGCATGAGAAATATGCCAACATGGAGGGGGAAACATGGCGGCAGTGAGCTGAGCTGCCGCGGTGCTCCGTACCTGGGCTCCCGTTTTTGCTTGATATGCTCGAGGTTTTGATGGCGCCGGAAGGCTGAGCTTTTTCCCTTGATGTTACACGACGTGAGCAGCTGATACTCCCGGTGGAGCTGGTGCGGTGATTTTTTGTTTGTTGTTACGGCGGTTGTTGGAGTGGCGTTTTCCCTCGCCGCCACATTCCATGTACATCGACGGGGCTTGTCTACCTGCCTGTCTCCGTGCTACAGAGGCTCTGTTCCCATCGACTCTGCAGAGGACGCCACAGCCGGGTTTCTTAGGCTTGCTGAGTTGGAGCCTTGCCGCACTGGAGCTCCGTAGGGGGAGAAGGATCGGTAGTCTCCTCTAGGGTGCACATGGGCTTTATGATGGGTCATGTGTGAGTGGAGGAGACCCGAGTGAGAAGGAGGCTGAGGCGGGGCTAGACGGCTTGGGAGATCCCGGTACACACGATGAGGCAAGCTTGGAGCTTTCAGGTCCTCTAGTACTGAGAGAAACGATAAAAGCATTTTCAGTACCGGCACAGGCTCCAGCTTTAGCGAGTAAGAGAGTTAAACGTGGCGGAAGGTATAAGGAGGCGATAAGGGGGGGCGAGAGGGGGAAAGAGCAGTGAGATCACGCTTGAGACAAATATTAGAGTTAAATCTTCCACCCCAGACCCAGGCTCTGTCAGCCTCACCGCTAAGAAGAAAGTTTCAACGTTTTTGAGCGGAGGGGTTAAAGCTAAACAGGCGTATACTTGTATGTTAGCTAGAGGGTCTAAAGGGTCTAAAGCTGTTATCAACTCAGGCTCTGAAAAGCAACCTTCCTTAAGTTCATCTTTCTCGGTCTCCCCCCAATCTCCTACCACTTTCCCCCAAATGGATTTGGATGTATGGAGAGTCTCTCTTTAGAGACCAAGGTAGTGGAAAATAGTAGTAGGTCAGCTGATATTGAGGTACTGGGGGCCGATGCGGATACTGTGGAAGGTGGGGAGTTTTCTATTTCTGGGGGTTTTGCAGAGGTTGGGGAGATTTCCGCTTCTGTGGGTGCGGAACCTTTACATCTACTCCCACCCCCATCCCCGCCTCCACCACCAGTGGCTTCAATTGAGGTAGCTTTGCAGGGGGAGGCTTTCCAGGATTGTGTGACTGTTCTTTCCAGTACCCTTGCTACAGGTAGTGGTAGTGTTTCTTTGGCCACCTCCTTACAGTCTATGTTTTCATCTTTGTCAGCGGATATTAAAAGAGGTTTTGAGACATCAGCTGCCAACCAATCTGAAATTAGGAATTTTTGTGAGTGTCTTGATAGTAAAATCGATGGCCTTACTTCAAGAACAGAGGTACTGGAGGAAAAAGTCGCTGGTCTTTCCCTGCACTTGGATCAAACCAAAGCAGACATCATCAAGCTTAGAAAGGAGGATCTGATGTTAGCTGAGAGAATGGAATTATTGGAAAATAATGCCCGTCGCAACAATCTTTGCATTCTCAATGTCCCTGAGGGAAGTGAGGGTTCGGACATTAAGCAGTATATCATATTGCTTTTAAAGGAGTCTTTCAGTCTGGATCAGTCAGTCGAAGAACTAGGCATAGATATTCAACGAATCCACAGGGACCCTTTCAGGAAAAACCCGCAGAGATGCAAACCAAGAAAAATTCTGGTAAATTTTCTTACATATACACTCAAAGTAGCTATTCTTAATCTGGCTCTTAAGCAGAAGTCTGTGAGTGGGAAGGGTTTTAATTTCCAGATTAGGTCAGACCTTTCTAGGACTACCCTTGATAAGCAGTGGGAGTTCGGGGGGAGGCTCGAGGCATTTAGGAAATTAGGTGCTGTAGCGCAACTTATGTTCCCTGCTGCAATGAAGATTATGCATAATAATAAAATGCATAATATTAGATCCATACAAGCAGCAGACGAGTTATTGATGACCTTGGGTAAAGGAAAAGGGCCTCCAGGTTAAGAATGAGTTTTTCAAAGGGGGTAGCTTTGATACTCCCTGGAGAGCTGTGATAAGTGGTGTAATTTCTTGTAGGGAAAAAAACCTCGGGGAAAAGAAAAGAGAGGAAGGAGAAGGATAGAAAAAAAAACCACATACAATATATGTTGGGTATCTGTATACTATCGGCACAATATTAATACACTATTAAAGAGGCGAAAAGGAGAATATGGTGGAAAAAAGGAAAAAGAAAAAAAAGGGAGAAAGAGAGAAAGAAAAAAGAAAAAAAAAAGAAAAAAGCATATATATAAAGAAAAGAAGGTAATCATTGGTATGATACCCACCGTTTTTAAAAAAAAATTTTTAAGTAATGCACTAATAAATGGATGGCCTGCCGATTCTGGTGCATTATGGTTAAATAGCAGGACGGGAACTTAGAGGGGGCACTATCTTCTGGACTTGGTCCGGATAGATAGAGCAAGGGTTTCCCGAGGGGGGTGGGGGGGGGTGCTTGGGGCACGGGGGGGTACAGGGGGAAAAATATAAAAAATTCCTCATTTTCGGCTTGGTTTTTCTATTGTTATTGAAGAGATGTGTGTTTATTGGTTTATTCTGGTTCAGTTTGGAAGGTCTTTTTTGTTGTTATTTGGCAATTAGGCTAATGATGGTGGGAGGACTTGCTTGCTATGAATAGGCCAGGCTGGCGGTGGCTACCGCCGGCCTGGCGGGGGCGACCCGCCGGCCTGGCGGGGGCGACCCGCCCGCCATCCTAATGGGCCCCAAAGCTACAGTATGATTGAAACATACAATTCTGAGTGATTTGTCTTTCTACCCCAGCAGATGGCATTAGAGAGAGAAAGAGGCACCGTTTCTTTAAAGTGGGTATTGACTGGCGGTGATAGGTTCTCAGAAGGCATGGAGCAAGATATCTACAGCATTTTCAAATGAGACGCCAAATCATTCTTCGCATATATCATGGGGTCTATGGCTCAGGTGAATTTATTCACAGCGACTGTATGTGTGCCAGTATTTATTTGATCTTGGGCAAGTCACTGTTTTCGTATGTGCTTCAGTACCCTTAAAAGTCACAGTTGAAGGGGCGTACAATACATGGAACTTCTGCGCAAATGACTGTTAGAATTGAGGGTCTCTACTTGGCAGTGGCTTGCACCCTGTCCAAGCAGGGATCCTTCCATCTAGTCAGGATAAGGGGGTTACACACCTAAAATAACCCCTGCTCGCCCTTTGGTAGCTTGGCACGAGCAGTAAGTCATATCTAAGAGGCAATGTGTAATGCATTTGTCCATAACAAACACAGTAACACAGTGAAAACTCTACAAAATGGTCACCACACCAGTTTAGTAAAATCTTTATCTAAACCAAACAAGACTAAAATGACAAAAATCCAACATACACAATTCAAAGTATGACTTTTAAAAGGCTCTAAGCAATTCTGTTCATAGAAATCAATGGATGCTTAATTTCTACACAAAATACCTCAGATACGTAGAAATCCACAAGGCAAAACAGCCACCGAGGAGGGAAGCATCGGAAAACACAGCAATGTTCCTGAGTCCTTTGGGAGGCGATGCGCCAGATCTGCTGCATGCAGGAGAAATTATGAATCCGGACTGCGTGAGGAATGATGCGTCGATTCTAAGATGGTTCTGGTCTGCTGGTGCTGCCCAGAAAAGCATGGCGCACAGGTGCGATTTGTGGAAATCCAGACGTGCTGGAGGTCGATGAGACGGTGGACAACAGGCACTGTATTGATTTCATCAGTCGCTGTCCCACAATGCGTCCTTTCTTTTTCCAGCTTATCAGGGCCTGCATCGATGTCAGGGCGGTTTCAGACTTCGTAGATCGGTGCGTGGTACTTGGCGTGCAACAATTCTTTGGGCCACTGGCAGGGGCTGCTTGGGTTTCTTCAGCCGCACAGGGCTGTGCGTTGGAAATTTTTCCTGCATCAGAAAATTCAGTCGCAAGAAGAGCGAAGCGTCGAATTTACAGGTTTCTTCAGTTTCTTGTAATCTTTGCAGCAGGAATAAATTCCAAGGGCCCAGACCTGGGTTTGGCACCACAAGGCAGGTCAGAACTCCCAGCAGTGGAGATCAAGTAAGCTGCAATTAAAGTATTTGTGTCCCTGAGACTTCTCAACAGGAGCAAGCTCTACATCAAGCCCTTGGAGATCTTTTTTAAGCAGTATGCCACAGCAGGGCAAATGTTCAGTCCTTTCCATTGCTCACAGAGAGAAGCAGCAACTGCAGGTCCACCGAGCAGAGCAACACACAGCAAAGGGAACAGCACACCCCCTGGCAGCTCTTCAGCAGTTCTTCCTGGCAGAGTCCTCTTAGCCCATAAACGATCTAAAGTTGTGGGGTTTTAGGTCTAATACTACCCCTTTTTCCCTTTGAAGTCTTTGTTCAGAAAGTCTCACTTGCTTGGCAAAACCAGTTCTATTCTTGCTGGTCCAGCCACACTACAGGGGGTGGACACAGCATTGTGCATGGCAGCCACAGCCTATTCAGGCGCTACTGACAACTCCTTTCACCCCTCAGCTCCCTATGTGTGAGTATCTTGAGTGAATGCGCAAACAAGCACCTGTCAATCTTAAACCAGACGTTGATTTCACAGGGAGGAAGAGCACCGGATTGTTAAACAAGAAAATGCCCACTTTCTAAAAGTGTTTCAAAATAGAGGAGTGATTCTGTTATGGGCCTGAAGGGATGGAATCGGGTATGCTTTACAGTAAATGGGTGCCTCTCAGAGCATTGATTCTCAAAGTTTTTTCTACGCAGGTCTCTTATTAGTACCTCTGAGTGTGTTCACATAATGAGCTTGAGTTTCTTCATTTCTTTTTTAAGAGTGAGCCATTGTTTTCCCAAAAATCCACACAATTTAGACAGATTACTTGTCATTTCAACAATGCACATTTACTTCATTCTTATTTTATTTTATTTTTCTCCTTTGAATCAAACAATTATTATCGCACTGTGATATTTTTTTCTCAAATTGGTACCTTTTTTCAGCAAATGCTACACATAAAAACTCTATATACAGTGCATACAAAAAACTGTGAGAAATCTGAATATGTACAAACAATACATAAACATCTCGGTGTGAATTTGGGCAGTCCTTCTGTGTTAGTGTGTATCGGGACCAGTTTTCCTCTTGCTCCACGATACTTATTTAATATAGGGTCCGATAAATTGAGATCAGTGAACACATGAAAAAGTCCATGACTAAGCCGTCTAGGTCCAGCTTAGACTGTGTTTCCTTGAACACTTAATTTTTCTAAACGAGATACTCTTGACCTCAGTGATGGGGAAGGGGTGTTGTGCCGACGCGTTTCGACCTTCATGTGGGGACCTTGAGGATTTTAAAAAGGTCTTTCTCAGGGCTGGGAACTTCTGTGTAGGACACTAGGATTAAATTGGGAAGGAGCATATTAGTCTCTTATCGCTAATATGAAGTGAATCATGTACAAATGAACTTGTACAAATGTACTTGTTTTCAGACATACAAATAGACCATACCTAGTATATGTCATGGTGTATCTTATCCTGGCATGAGTGCCCAGAAGACGTGACGAGGCATCTGGGTTGTATATATTCCTTATTAAAAAAATTTTTGTTTGAGGATTGAAAATGAGGGGCATCAGTTAAGACACAGAACTGATTAGAAGAATGTGCCAAACTGTTCATGCACATTCACGTCTATTGTGTTATGTGGTGAACTCATGCAGCACACTATGCTGAGATGGAATTTGTATTGATGGTTGTGATCAGGCATTACGCCGTGACTTCAAGATAAATCCCTTTGTGAGAAGGTTTAGCTGCATGCAAGTGCTCTGTGGAGGGCAAAGTCTTATTTACCGTGTACGCAACTGTTGCATGGTTTTGCTGATACGTGCTTAACTGTTAGCATGTGGCATCCCGTTTTAGCTCCGACTAAGCGCGTCCCTTTAGCTTTGTGTCGGTAAAGTAATATTCGCCCAAAGTCAGTTTACCTTGTCTTGCTGCTCATATGACTTCTTGTGTAGCTGATAGCCAACTTGGGTGCTCTGCCCAAAAATACTTTACCCCAGGCAGAGCCCAAAGTAGGGGGTACCAAACAAATCAATACTAAACCTGTAGGCCCGGTAGCTAAAAATTTGTCAGCCCCAGCAACCATTACCAAATCTAAAACTATACCTGCCCCTGAGAAGATAACTGCAGACAATCCCAAAGTTTGTGGTCTTCCCCCACGAGTGGCGACTACATCACCGAGGGCGAATAGCTTACAATCTAGAGAGGCCAGGAATCAAGGGCCACTTGACAGGGCACGAGCTGTATAAATTTGCCACCTGAGGCAAACCCTTACGTTGTAGTCATGACCGGAGTACCAGAATTGGGTGACGCTGCAGAAGAACCAAATTGGTCTCTAGTAAATAAGGTAGAATACTGGCTCAATTCTAACCGCCCTCTACCCTCCCACCGCACAAGTAAGATCTTGACGGTACATAGGGTACCTTTGGTGGGTCATGAGAAGAAAACGGTTCAGGGCGATTGCGTCCTGATCAATTTTGAGGACCCGTATGTGGCTGAGCACATATGTTCTTGAAACACGCAAAACAACCTTGAGGAAATCCAAACTAAAAAACTTTCTTCCTTTTACCCCTCAAGAAATCGCCGTACCCGCAAGGAAAATTACCATGAGAATTGGCACAGAATAGGGCAGCATGAGCGGGGAGGGGACTGGAGGGCAAGGGGGAGGCGGCCCAACAGGGATTTAGATCACAGAGAAGACTGGGAAGGATTTATGATCACAAACAGGTTTAGCTGTTTGGATATGGTCGATTGACGGTCATCCAATATTAGCCAGACAACAAGAAAGGGTGCATGTACTACAAAATTAAATAGTACAGCCCCCGGCTTTATAAATGCTTGTTTAAACACTCAAAATGTGCAGCTGTCGAAAGACAAATCTGTTATCCTAAATACAAGCCCTATAACGACAGAGTCAAACATCTTTGCTGATCCACCGACCAATTTTACTGTAGAAACAGATGTAACTCCTAAAATCAGTCCTAATTACCTTGATGAACTAACGGTGGGCGATGGAACAATAATAGGAGACGTTTTAGAAATCCCGCCTCTGATGAACATAACCCCATCGTTGGGTGCAGATCTTCCACCAGATGTAAATAGGGGTAGGTTGACTTTGACTTCTTGGAATGTAGCGGGCTTGTCTAGCAAAGTAAAAGATCCAATCTTTTTTATAATTTTGATGTAATTTGTCTCCAGGAATGCTGGGAAAAGTCTGAGATCCACTTAAATGGGTACCTTTTTTTCCCCAGCACAGCAGTCGAGCAGGGGCAGGGCTTCAGGCGGCTTATGCACTTTTATATCTAACACTGCCAACCTGGCTGCTAAATGGTTCCCCAGTAAGAGTAATAACCAGTATTATCAGGCACTTACTCTTAAGGTAGGTGGGAAACAGCTTATCAGACTGATTCATTTATACAATAACATCCCTGGAGGTGATTGCATGCGGGTTTTAGACGAGTTAAATACAGAATTACGTGGAGAAATTGGCACAGCGCAAGAGGAAAGGTGTACTGTGGTGACAGGAGATTTTAACTGCCATCTCTGCCCCCACGGAAACCTAAATATATGTGGCATGGTTAATCTGAAGGGAGATCCATGTTCCCACTTTGAGCACTCCACGCTGGGAAATTTGCTCAATAACTTGATATTTGAACAAGAACTAGGTTTTGTAAATGAGCTTTGTATCCCCCAGGAAAAGTTTCAACCAACCTTTAACGGCAGGGGATCCAAGTCAGTGATCGATTATACCCTGATCACTACAAGCTATCACTGCAATGTTATAACATTTTAAACAGAGGATATTGCTCTTAGTGACCATTTCCCTATTAGCTCAACTTTTAGTTGGGGCGAAAAATGTGGCCAGCAATCTAATGTAATAGATAACCTGTACAGCCATGGGATTACTTTGAATAGAATAAACGGCTATTCAATAAAGTGGGGTAAGGTGGACCCCATAGGGTTTCTTGAAAGTCTGTTAACAGACCACCAATCAGACTTTATGATCTGTCTCGGGGAAAACTTAAATCCCAAGGAGGTTACGTTAGCTTTTCAAAACATCACTCTACATATCAGTAGCAAATTAACAGGAACTATACGAGGAGGGGGTAATCCTAAGCCTGAGGGGTGGTTTAACTCCGAATGCAGTAGGGCACACTCCCAATTAAAGAATACCCTAAAGAGCGTCCCTAGAAATTCCCAAGATATTAAGTCTGCAAGAGCAATTTACAAATTAGCACTGCAGAAACAAAAAAAGAAATTAAAAGAGACAGCTTGGATAGCCTTGCTCAAGGCATCCTCCTTGAGGGATAACACCGCCTTTTGGCGTGCAGTAAATGCCCCTTTCTTTGCAGAGAGGAAATGCGATACCATTGAGATTGCCATTGAGGAGAGTGTCTGGGTTAATCATTTCACAGAGCTCTACAAGAAGGACGATCTGGTCATCCTGGGTAGCACTAGCATTGACCAGCTTGATATTCTGGAACCTGCCACCCAATCTTCCTTCCCATTGGATATAATTTTTTCTTTGGAAGAGGTAGAGTTGGCCGTTGCATATAGTTCAAACTGTAAAGCCCCAGGCCCAGACGGCATTCCTATTGATATTTATAAGGCAAACACTGCTCTTTGGGCACCGCTGCTGACCAACGTGTTAAATAGCTATAATAAAAGCGGTTTTCCTTCCACTTGGCAGGATGCGATTGTAGTACCCATATTCAAAAAGGGAGATCGAAATGATCCAAAATGTTATCGCCCCATCTCCCTGCTCGACTCTTTAATGAAAATTGCAGGTCGAGTTATTTTAAACAGTTTACAGATATGGGCCAACGAGGAGAGTACACTATCTAAATTCCAATATGGTTTCAAGCCTGGTCTGGGTACCATCGAACAAGGACATAACCTGTTGATGTTGATAGAAAAATACACGACGGCCAAAAAGGGAAATTTATTTATAACGTTCATTGATCTCAGTTCGGCGTTTGACTGTCTGAGCCACAAAGTTTTATGGGATACCTTGGAAGCCGTGGGAGTTGATGTAAATATTTGTAACTTTCTCAAGGAATTATACAGGGGGGCTGGGGCAAGGGTGCGCCATGGCAAGAAAGGTGAATGTACACATTTTTTTTTAATCAAGTAGGGTGTACGGCAGGGCTGTATCTTTGCTCCCTTTCTTTTTGACCTCTATATTAACAGCGTAGCTGACCATCTAAGAAAATTGGCTGTGGATTTCCCCCAAGTTGAAGGTGCCGCAGTCCCTATTCTGCTTTATGCAGATGATGCGGCTATTATGGCAAGAACCCAATTAGGCCTCCAGCAGGCATTAGTTAGTTTCTCAGAATTTATGGGATCTAGGGGCCTGAAAATTAATATTGGGAAAACCTTTACCATGTGCTGCACTTAAAAAAAAAAGGTAGCTTGTAATAGCTTTTTAAACCAGTCAAAGATAGCAAATACTAGTACCTTTTCATATCTGGGGGTTGTTTTTAACAATAAGGGGACTTGGGTTACAGCTAAAACCACCAGGTGCCTAGCTTTCTCACGTGCCATTGGGGCACTCATTAACCCTGGGCATAGTGGGCGTAGTGGGGCTTCGCGAAGCTACGCGAAGTGGGCAAAAAACTACGCCCACTCGCGCACTTCGCGTAGCCCCACTACGCGCCACCCGCCTCCCTCCCGCCCTCCCTAAATGTTTACATTAATATATAAAAGAATTATAAAACCACTTACCTTGTCCTGCCGCGTCCCTGGGGCTCCCGCTCGTCATTGCGCCGCCAGCGCGCGCGTCTTGGATGCTAATGCGCAAGCGCGTCCACCCACGCATGCGCATTTCTCGTGAGAAATGCACATGCGCTGGCGGCCGCGCATGCGCATTAGCATCCAAGACGCGAGTGCCGGCGGCGCAATGACGAGCGGGAGCCCCGGGGACGCGGCAGGACAAGGTAAGTGGTTTTATAATTCTTTTATATATTAATGTAAGCATTTAGGGAGGGCGGGAGGGAGGTGGGTGGCGGCCAACTTCGCTACGCCCACGAAGTGGGCGTAGTGTTGCCTGCTTCACCTACTTTGCAAAGGGCGAAGTAGGCAACACTACGCCCACTTCGTGGGCGTAGCGAAGTTGCCCGCCCAGGGTTAGCACTCATACAGTTCGCTAACAAATTGGGAGGTAGACCAACTCGCATTCTGCTCGATATTTATAGAGCTAAATGCGTGTCGACTGTTACCTATGGAGCTGGTATCTGGGGCATTGCGAACTGCCACGAAATTCAGTTGAAGGAAAATAATTTCCTTAGATACTTGCTAGCTGTCCCCAGATCTACCTCAACTTACGTTTGCCATATGGAACTGCCACGCCTTATATATCTGATACTATTAAGACCAGCCCTGTGTTGCTGTGGCACAAAATTTGGACCTCTGTCGAAACTGATTTTAACAGGGCAATTATCAGAGACTGTATGCGACATGATGGGTCCAAAAACATCCAATGGCTTTCTTATGTGAAGGATTTCCTAATAAATATAGGACATCAGGAATTTTTTAACATGCCAGCATGCCTCTCCTCCATATCGAGAAAAATGTTAAAAGAACAATGTTTTGTCTATCTGGCTGATCAACGTTGGACAATGGAGGGGAAGAAGACCTCAGTCCTGCATCATCACTCACTTATGCATGATCCTGGCTGGCAGCTTTATCTGTCTCCTGAGCTGGCCAGTTACGATAAAATGCTATTGGCACGTTTGAGAATGGGTATTTATTTTAGGATGGTCACCTTCCCAACAATTAACGATTGGTCAAAAAACTTACCAAATTGCCCATGTGATAATCATTCTGTACAGTCCACAATTCACTGTATTCTCTTTTGCAAATTTTTTGAATGGGGTCGAAAAAGATACCTAATTTCACTGTTAAACCTTTGGGGATTGAGACAGTGCAGACCGGCACTTTTTAAAATTCTTTTACTACAGGATGAAATGACCATAAGTGCTGTATCTAAATTCCTAAGATTCATAATTAGATGTAGATCTTCCATGGTTTGAATGAACTCTGCATTGCACTTTTGCACTTTAACTGTAACCGTATTATACCTTATTATTGAGATAAATGAACTTGGATAGAGAAAGCCTTACCTTGCACCTATTTCCTGCCCCCATATTTTTACAAATATTTGAATGTATTATCTTAAAATTGTAACCATTCTTTGTATTATAATGAAATTGTATTTTAAAAAATGTGTATGCTTTTTATGCTGTGCTTACATGATCCTTTTTATGGTATCGAATAAAGCTATCTTTGACTTTGACTTTGACTTCTTGTGTATGGAACCCGCGCTGTTCTCTTTTCGTCACGTCTTCCAGTCTTCGGCGGCGTCCGTGTAGCCTGAGGTTCTACCGCAGCTAAAAGGTGTATTATTAAATTCTGAGTTCAGAAATCCCAAACTCCAAATCTCTAGACTCTCCCAAAAGAAACTTACTCTTGTAAAATCTTACAAGGCAGCTTCAGTGACCACCTATGGCAAAGACAGCCTTTCAATAGTGAAAAACGAAATGCACAGTATTTCACTATCAGCACATGTAAAACACACCACTATATGTCCTACCTTTTCCATACACTTCACTCTGCCCAGGGCCCTACCTTAGGGGTGACTTACATGTAAGGAAAGGGGAGGTTAGGGCCTGGCAAGTGGGTGCACTTGGCAGGTTGACATGGCAGTTTACAACTGTGTGTGCAGAAACTGCAGTGGCAGATTTAAGACACATTTGAAAGGCTACTTGTGTGGGTGGCACAATCAATGCTTCAGGCCCACTAGTAGCATTTGATTTACAGGCCCTGGGCACTCAGAGTGCATAACCCTGCAAAAAGGGCCAGGTCCAAAAAGGACCATTTGTTTTCACTTGCAAGCACCCAGATGAGGTTCAGCTTAAAATATCACTCGGACACTGAAACCCGTTTATCTACTGGATGGGTTTATTTGGTGTTCAACTGAAGCTTGGAACTCAGAGGCTTCGCTTTTTTACATTATTTATTGCTTTTTCATTGACATTTTTTTTTAGTAATTCTGGCATATGTCAACTATGACATTAACCAAATGGTATACTGAAAGGCATTGGTAGAAAAGAGCGCGAGAAAAACAGCAATAGGAAACATGGCTTTATCTGTTTTCTTAGAGTATGACAATTACGGCGTTTTAGGCACTTTTTAATTTAGCCATACGTTATAATTAATAAACTATTATCATATGGTTTAGTTCTTTCAAAGGTATTCATAAATAATGAAACAGCTCTCTGTTTGTTTACATCTATATCGCAAATATTGCTTTTGTTAATACATATCTGCAATTTTCAGTCTATATCTAAGTTTCTGTTACCGTTACTGAAAGATTCTTTGATTTCTCGACTTCAGCTCTCAACTGATAAGTGGACTGGTTTTGACTGCGACAGTATAAGTAAACATATTTGCAACATGACAATTTATATTATTTCCAGTAAGGCTGTCTAGAAGAGCAATGTTAGGGAATTTGAGAAACTCACTACCCGTTGCTGTATTTAATAACTCAAAAATGTTTCACTGATAATCGATGATTATCATGACAAGCCTGAAGAACATATGAAACCATGTACTCGAGGCATTAATACTTGGGAAATTGAATTGTCACGCTCCATTTTTTATTATATTCATGCTGCAAATAACTGGAACATTTTGTAACTCAGTGCATTAATCTGCTTGTTATACTTATTTTCCAGAATGTATTTTCTTTTCCTTGGTACTTCCGATTTATCTATTCCCAATGTCATAATAAATTAGCAATACATCACAAATAGCACTTATGAGACAAAGCACTGGGTCCCTCTAAAGAAATCCTTGAGCCTATGAATTTTAGTGAATTCATGCCTTCTAGTGTGACTGTAAGCTGCTCGCATGAACATACTTAAAATACACTTTCCGTGCCAGCCGAATTCAGATTTTAATATTTCGAGCAATGTGATGCCATTCGCCAATTAGAAAGGTCTTACCTTAAAATGCTGCAACTTTGATGGGCCATTGCCCTTTCTTATCAAAAACAGAAGGTAATATGGAATGTCCAGATTATAGCACATTTAGCTATTGATATTTTAAAATGTTCTGCATGTTTAAGATGTTCCTGTTAGTAGTGCTTCAAATGTAATTTTCTTGAATAATGTGGTCGGTTAAAATTAGTTAGAGACCTTCTAGACTTCTAGGATCAGTAAAAATTGAACAGTATCCTGCAATTAAATTATATCTCAAGATTTAGTTCAATCAGTTTTCATAAATAATGCATGACAGCAGCCTGATAATATATTTGTAGTTACCTCTGTGCTAGACTGCTTTGCATTGTGCCAAAAAGTTGTTTCCAGCTGATACCACCTTTTCAGGTATCTTTCTAACAGTAGCAACACAACATCTTTGCTCCAGGTCAATCTGTTGCCTAATCATATACAGTGCATACGTGCAAATATTTCAAAGCTTGAAAGTGGGACATTTTGAAAAGGAAATGGGGGAATGTATGTTTGCCCTTGACTTAGACTGAAGTTGAGGCAATTTCAGGGGGGGAATAGCTAAAATTAAGTAATTTTCTGCTTTAAAAAATCTGGAGTTTCTCGCTTGAATCTGGTCTGTTGTCCTGTATGATAGTGGCTTATAGTTTAACTTATATAATGATTATAGGTCATGGGATATTATAATGCCTTTGTACCTGTTTAGTTTCTGAAATTTGTAATATTTCAATTCATCAGTCAAACAGAAGGCTGTGCACATTATTATTCCTCAAGATCAATGTGGACTAGCTAATTTTAGGGGGGGGGGGGTTTAAAGTGACTTAGGTACGTCAGACAATAAAAAGGAAAAAAGCAATGTTTTCCTTATGAAAGCCCTCACCCACCGACCTAGTCGGTGGCATGCTTCATCATCGGGCCCACCGCAGTGGCACCGAATGTGCCCCGGGTGTGCTGCAACGCCAGGTGACTGCGGAGCTGGTATATTGCTGCGTGTGCAGTGAAGGGGTGAGACGTGTGAAAATTAAAAAGCTATACAAGAGGTCCCAGCACCCGAGGGTTAACAAGTTTTAATGAACTGGGCCTCTGTTAGCAGATTAAAAAGGCAAAAGGACAGTAAGGAGTGTTATGATGACCTCCAGTGTCCAGTGTGGTCTACATGTTTCAGCCAGTGCCTTTTGTATTCTAAGCTGGCTTTCCTCAGGACCAAAGAGATAAGTGATAAAGTGCAGATTAAATTATAATAAACTTAAATTAAGTGTTTGTGTCAATTTTGGCTATGTGTAGCGCTCGCTAAGGCGCTGTAACTGTTAGAGGGGGATTCCCTCAAGCTTTTTCTGTTATTTCTTGGTAAAAAGCCTCATGGGTCGCCGCAGAAGGACGAATAGGTCCAAGGAGGAACCAGACCGAACTACTCGGTCTCTTTCTCTGCCAGGCGACCCATGAGGCTTTTCTGCTAACAGAGGCCCAGTTCATTAAAACTTGTTAACCCTCGGGTGCTGGGACCTCTTGTATAGCTTTTTAATTTTCACACGTCTCACCCCTTCACTGCACACGCAGCAATATACCAGCTCCGCAGTCACCTGGCGTTGCAGCACACCCGGGGCACATTCGGTGCCACTACGGTGGGCCCGATGATGAAGCATGCCACCGACTAGGTCGGTGGGTGAGGGCTTTCATAAGGAAAACATTGCTTTTTTCCTTTTTATTGTCTGACGTACCTGAGTCACTTTAACCCCCCCCCCCCTAAAATTAGCTAGTCCACATTGATCTTGACATATAACCCAGGGGATACGGGCTAGCCTACCTAGTCCTCTCTCTCTCTTTTGATCTGTATATAACAAATTATTATTCCCTCTGTCCTGTTGACTTTCTTTTTATACTTACCCCTGCCAGTAAATTCTTGTAAGCATTTGGATTATTATTTGGGGTGGATGACTGCCCACTTGAAGGAATAATCACAACCCCTGTCAGGATAAACCCTTCTAGTCACTAAAATACCCCGAGTTCGACACCCTGGTAGTATTGGCACAGAGCAGATAGGCTTAATTTAAAGTAATGTGTAACATATTTATGCAGTACCAACACAGTAATAAAGCCAAATTGCAAAACAATAAATATTTAAACTGAATTAGAAAAATAGAGTAACATTTTATAAACAACATGACACCAAGTTCTGATAAAATCAAATAAGGGGAACAGGAGATATGAATGTTTAAAGTGTTAAGCAGAAATAGCACCAAAAAAGCATAACACAGCACTGTTATGCAATAGCCATGGTAGCTAGGTACTTAGACAAAATTTGAGGCTTATGGAGATGTAACACTGGTCAGATACACTGAACATATCCACACTGGCTTTTTTACACTCTGACCCCCTGATTCACAAATGTAAGCTTATGCTTTTCTTTAAGTTTACGATTGTTTGCTATTCCCAGAGGTATTTTATTAGTAGTATCTTTATGACTGCAGAGTCTCTGCCCATACAAAGATATGACTGTCCTATCTTTTTCCGTGCAGAGACTCTCCAGTCATAAATATACCA
This sequence comes from Lissotriton helveticus, assembly GCF_964261635.1. Lineage (NCBI taxonomy): Eukaryota > Metazoa > Chordata > Amphibia > Caudata > Salamandridae > Lissotriton > Lissotriton helveticus. Next base: position 921,927,878 of record NC_136057.1, read on the forward strand.
TTAGTAAAATACCTTTCTGAATAGCAAACACTCTACAAAAAGGTGTATGTTTACCTTTGTCAATCAGGCCTTGAGTCTTTTTTAGCATCAATCCACCAGAGGAGTACACATCTGAAGCACTCCAGGACCTTAGGTGAGGCACTTAGAGACTCACAAGATGTCAGGCAGAGGACAACAAAAGCGTCCAGTCCAGGTCCAGTTGCCACTGGTCAGCTTGTTGACTGCATGTAACCACACAGGTGGTCAGCCAATTGACCCTAGGAGTCCATTTTTCTTTGTCCTGGGTAGAATAGGGAGTGGGTCCAGTCCTTCAAGGCTCCGCTCAGGTCACAGACAGCACATCAAGTACTCTTCTGATATTCCACAGGTCCAGAAACTGTTCTGAAGTGGGTGCCTTGCGGTACTACATTTATGCCCAGCAAGATTTTTTTTTTTTAGTATTTTATTTCTTACTTAAATGAGGACATACAAACATAATGACAAAAACCAATACATATGTAAATAATATAAATTATACATCGCAATGCAGCTTATTGTCAGGAGCTTCTTCAGTATTCTAAGATCAAAAAACCAAACATGAATACTGACATTAAATGAACCTTAACGAAAAGAAATAAGGATTATTTATGATCACAGTAATTATTAGCTATCGTATACAGTATCACATATATTAGGTCGCGTCTCTCTATCTCTGTCCAGGGCTAGCAGTAGCGATCTTTTCTGCATTGTCCTATGTTGAGGCAGTCAGCTCTAATTCTGTGCTTCAATGTAGTTGTTATTTAGACTCCAGATGTTTTTCGGCCGGCTTCTAGGGGGGAGCAGTTCACTGTATGTTTCAGTTTGTGTATTAAAAAATATCATATCTCTAGACCGTTGGGTTAGAGTGGGTGTGGGTCCGCTTGACCAATGCATCGCTAAAATTCTTTTTGCTACCAAAATTCCCATATCAACGAGGCGTCAAAGGTTCTTTCTCAATTGTTTGGAATAGCCCAGTAAAGCCAATAGCGGGTCAGGTTTTATCGTTTCTTTCATGATATCACTTAATTTAGCAAAGACTTGTGACCAGAAGATAGCGATAGGGGGATCAAGCCAAGCCAAATATATAAAGTCTGCCGCACTTGCTCCGCATCTCTCGCAGTTATTTGTATCGCCTAATCCAAATCTATGTCACCTGACCAGTGTATGGTATAGTCTGTTGAGGAATTTGAATTGAATGAAACGGTGCCTGCCATTAAGAGAAATACGCTTATTCGATTCGCAGCAGTATCGCCACATGTCATCATCTATGGTAAGCTCCAAATCAATCTGCCATTGTACTCTAGCTTTAACATAGTGATTGCATCCCAGTTCCTGAGTCTTCTTATAGATATGTGAGACTAATCTGGTTGAGGAGGCAGTGCAAAGTACAGTAGACAAGGGAAGTACCTATGGGGGTTCTAGCAGTTCATCCCCTAAAAGAGTATGTAATGCACTCCTAGCTCTAAAGTAGTGGAAGAATGTTAAGGGAGTAAATGATGAGTCGTTTGGGACCAGGTCATTCCAATCCTTCCCCTGTCTGGCACAGAAAAAGGAGCTGATAGTGTCTATGCCTAGTGTTTGCAGGGCTTCCACCATTTCGGGTGAGGTGAGAACTGGGAGCCACGTGCACCTAGCACTGGGGTCAGGGGGGAATATAGTTTTGAGAGAGCTTGACGATTGAGAAGGTTTTGCCAAGCGTGTGTTGATCAGAGTAAGTGCGTGGGAACACCTCACAGCTCCTAATATCAGGTCAAGGTGATCCCCCTACAAACCAGTAATCTATTATGGTATATAGGTTATGCAGAGCAGAATAATGCTTGTAGACTCCCCTCTCAGATAATCTAGAGCGCCAGACATCTACCAGTCCCAGCTCTGTTATGGTGGCTATGATTGCCTCCGCCGCCATAGAGCGGCGTTGCAGTGGGCCCCCCGAGCGGTCCAGTTCCGGATTTAGTACGCAGTTATAATCGCCCGCCAGATCTGTGGTGAATCAGGAAATGTGAGGGCTAGAGCTAGGAGATCTCAGAAGAACTGTAGGCAGTCACGATTGGGGCCATACACATTGATCAGTATACCTGCCATGCCCCTCCCTGTATATTTGAATATAACATATCTGCTGACTACGTCTGTGTGTAGTTCCTCAAGTGTGAGTTGGGCCTTCGGGTTAATCCAGGTCAGAACCCTCCTACAGGGCCGGACTGACAATGCCAGGCAACGCGCAATCCCCCGGTAGGCTGCCAGGGGTGGTGGCCGGTTTTTTGGCAGGGGGCCGGTTTTGTTGGTGGGGCGATTTTTGGTCCGGCGTTAGTCAGATAAAATAAATCTGAGAAGTTCACTCGCTCGGTGCATACGCAAAAAAAAGCCCTATCTCTGGATCTTTCTCAACCACTGTCATCTGTATAATATTGCATTGGGAGCATGTCTGTGCACCATTTAATAGGGGGTGGGTCGCGCGCAGCGTGCACATGTCTCTGCCGCCGCGTCTGTCTGCACGGTCTCAGTTCACCCACCTTAGGGAGGGGCGGCTGGTGGTGGTGGCATGCGCATTGGAGTTTGACCCGTGACGTGAGGCCAGGTCGAGAAGAACATTCCAGAACAACTAAGCCAGAGTGAGTGAGGAGGCACAGGCACCCCATAATTTAATTATTTCTAGCACCTGCCTACCTGTCCCTCCCTGCTGCTGACTGTCTGCTGCCCCCCGCCTGCAGGTGAATCACTAATGTTGTTTGTATTTTTGAAAATTGCATTTGCAATCATCAGATTCATCATAGCATTGGCACTGTGTGCCGGGTCGGCACGGGATTAAACAAAAGGTATAAGCGGCAGCGACCTCCTGACATGTCTAGGGCGCCTCAAAATATTCACACTGAAATGTTCCTAATGTAAGACGAAAACATTTCAATAAAACAAATAAAAGACAGTTGGAGGGGCAGCACTATACCCCGTCTGCTTAGGTGTTTGCGTCCTGGGGGATCCATATGACAAAAACTCAGCCAGAAATCACACATTCGAGGAGGTGCATTAGAGCGTCGCTGTTGGAGTACTGCGCGTGCTCTCTACCTACATTCGGAGTCACTCCCAGGTCTCACACACAGTGTGAGTTCTGAGGTGGTGGGTGGCAGGGCAGCCTTCTTTTAGCAGCAAGGGACCGATTCCTGTGGTCTCTAAAGTAAGGCAGCCTGGACTCACTCTCTCTGCAATATTCAGCACAGAATCTGGTTTGGAGGTACCTAGTCTGGGTCTGGAAGCCCTTTTGTTTAGCTTGTGTGTTGTTACCCTAGTTAAAGGCACTTTCCTTTTTAGGTACGGGTTGTTGTAGTTTGGGTCTGGTCTGCCAGTCATGGTAGTGCTGAGAGAACTAGTAAGTATCAAAGATGGCACTGGATATTGTGTAAGCGGTCTTGCAATCCATTGATCAGGGTCATCCTGCATTCTCTGCTTCATTCTTTCTCCTTGGAAGTGATGTCAGAGGAGAAGGACAAAGAACGGCAGGCGGTGGGGCATGAGATACAGTATACAACACCAGCGCAATGCCTAACAAATCAAGGGATGTCAATGTGGAGCATTTGCTGAAAGGAATTTTTTTTTCCATTATCTTAAAAAGACAACTCACCCAAAAAATACAAAAACGTCAAAACCGGGTTCAAACCCAATCAACCTTCAAATGTGATGGACCCAAATATGTATAAAGAAGACATCAGGCCATATGCATCCAGAATGGGAGCAATTTTACTATAAGGACTGTTGTCAAAATCACTTCTTTCAGCATCTGTAGCTGCTGTATATGTTTTACAATCAGTGCCTCTCGTTCCATCCAAGTCAGTGAAATACGGTTTTTAATCTCAAAGCTGGCAAGGGGTAAAGGGGTTATTTGCTTTATAGCACTTCATGGCCCCAACTCCTGTTGGAGGAATTTAAAAATCCACAGTACAGCATAGATCTCATGGGGAGGCGCTGTTGCTTTCAGGTGCTTCTTCAACAGATTACTACTGTGAGTTCAAGCACAGTGATCTCAACATGCTGGAAGAGGCTAACTAGTGCATGGGCATTCATGTGAATCATGGTAAAGCACTGGATTTTCCAAAATCAGGAGGACCGGTCAATTGACTAGTTTTCAGCAGCACAAACCCAAAGTCCCACATCCTGCCGGAGGCTCAAGGGGCAGGGTTCTTCTTGAGGACAGTGGTTATCGGGATGAGAGAGGGTAAGTGCTATGCTCTGAGGGATCTATTCAAGCAGCTGAAGGCAGGTAAGGCTGGGTCTCAAAGTAATAACTTCAAAAGTAAAAATGCATTAAGCCCATTCTCTGATCACTGCATTCACCAACTCCTGTGCACTGAGCAAAAACACACAGCGGGTGAAGAGTGGGTTGGGGTGGTGAGAATCAGACAGTGGGAGTAAAATACAAACACAGCAATAACTTCAAAATAAAAATGCATTAAGCCTGAAAAAAAATATATATATTCAGCACAGAAGAGCACCGTCCGGTCGCCCCCAGCCCAGACCAATGAGGACACGCTGACGCTCATCCTGGCAGTTAGGCAATGAGGGGCACTTGTCACCGGTGAGTTGTGCTGTGAATGGGATAAGGTGGTGAGGGATAGATCAGTACGGCTGCCACCTTACCCAGGGAATGATACCGGCACTTTCTAATGTTGGAAGGTTCTCTAAAAACCTAGACATGATAAACAGGACTCTATACAAATAGTTTGTATTCCTTTTTAACACTGACTTTCTGCCTTTTATTACTTTATTAGTCACGGACCATCAAAGCACCTCCTCCACACATTTTAAAGTGCTTTTACTCGTATTTTTGCTGTTTTAAATGTGCACTGATAAGAGTGGAAAGAACGCCAACTTTTGGTGCTTCGTTTGCTGAGACATTAAAATTGTAATCAGCCATATTTAAAAACAGCCAGGTACCAACTCTATAGTCTGGTTCTGGTTGCGTTGCTGTATCTGGGGCCAGATTTGCTTAAACTGACTAGGTTGCATAGATATGGTGTTTGCATGCACTGGGCAGGGCTAACTAAATCATACAAAGCTTGTGGGTGTATGGGGTTAGTCGGCGCTCATATAATAGTAAACAAGTATTATCCTTTCCAAGCTAGATCATCTTGTGCATCCAAATATTTTGGGAAGAGAACACCCTACTCCCCTAAACTCAATAAGGATTGAGAGTCTACAAAACAATATTTTTTTGGAGCACACAATTACAAATAAAATCTAAGTATGTACAAGTCACAAGAAACACAAAGCGAATTCTCTGGAGAATAAAAAGTGGGCCTTTTTCAGTTCTTGTCTTTATTTCCATCACATTCCAATCCCTTTGCCAACGCATTTCGCCGTGGTTGGGTTAACCTGCGGCTTCGTCAGGACTGGAAATAATACAGAATATTGCATTTGTAATACACATATCATTCCCTTAAATCCATGTTGTTAAAGCCCACAACATTGCAACCAAGTGCAAAGGAACTAAAGTGTGCATTGTGCTGATATTACAGAATCTCCCCTCATTATCAAATCTCAAGTCACACAACGTATATTCATAAACATGAGGCTAGAAAGGACAAATAAATCCAGGTAATCTTTTTATCATCTTGTTACTGAATGACATTGTGAATTTCAAACATCCTCATTGACCAGAGTGTATTTAAGTTTATAAAACCCATGGGGGGCGGAGCTAGCCGCGCTAGGAAAGGGCCGCGCCGTAGGCGAGCTCTCCAGATCGAGCCCATATCCAACAGAAATCCTGGGTTTATAGATGCTAATCGCTGGCAAATCTATCTGCCCTGAAAGTGGAAAACCTGCACTAACTACTGATACCTTCCACGAGACGATTGATTGACCTCGCCGAGAGTGCTCCGACATACACCGAGAGCAGCGGAGAACCTGACCTGCTGTACGTGACTACGTTTTCCCAACGCGAGCCCGCGGCTTTGGTGGTTGAGAGTAGGCCAAGGCGAGATCTGTCAGGACATTGAGGCCTCGGTCTCGACACCTGACAGCCGCCCGGAGGTCAAGACTGCTGCCCCAGATTGGTCTTTTTGTACTGCGAGAAGGCTGAAAGTAGACGCACTGCTGAGCCTGGAAAGAGCGTTTGGCCCACCGCGGCACGTGCGCCATGAGCTGCATATCTGCGCTGGAGAATTGTTCCCCTGCACCTCTCTGCTAATGCGACGCCTGGGACACTACCAACTGCTGCACATATATGCCCCAGCTGAAGCCTAACCAGAGCGCTGTGAACTATCCGCGCCATTTTGCCTGCTTGTTCGGCTCGCTGCCTGCCGCCATGCCTCATTAGACGGGCCGGGAAGCACTGCTGCCCCCTCGACCAATGCACTCTCCTGTTAGCTACAGACGGCGCGAAGTGACTCTACACGATTTGGGGCGCTAGTGAGATACCGAATACAGGCGCACTTGATCTGCTACCGGAGAGACACTTCCCTGCTAGGCCCCTGACACGTGCTGCTCTCGTTGCTGCCTTGTGATCTTACGGCTGGGATACCCAATACTGAGTGCAGGCAAATTCCATCTCTGACAAACATATTGTCAGGCATGAACATGGGTAAGCTGGAGAAAACGCAATCAAAAATCCATTTTGATAATCAGCGAAAAGCGTCCACACCGCCTACTGATCGTCCAACATCGACCCGAGACACTGCATCCCCCTCCACTGCGCAGGCAACAACAGATGTTCAGGCGATGTTTGCCACCATTCAATCCACCCTAACCAACATTGATGGGAAGATCGACTCCCTAACATATCGGGTGGATCGCATGTCTGAGCGATTGGACAAGCACACCGAGCGCATCGATATGGCGGAGCGCCGCATATCAGATGCAGAGGACGCTACGCAACAACTTGTATTGAAACATAAAAAAGTGGATAAACTCATGCAGAACTTGGCCGCCAAGACAGAGGATTTAGAGGCAAGATCTAGGCGCTGCAACTGCGAATTCTGGGAGTTGCGGAGACGACCCGCACAGGCAACATGGAGGCGTACGTAGAAACTCTCCTAACTACTCTCCTTGGTAAGAATATCTTCTCTCCGGTATTCATAGTGGAGAGGGCGCATCGCACACTGGCGCCGCAACCGACGGTTGCAGCAAAGCCACACCCTATTATCCCCAAACTTTTGAACTATAGAGACAGGGATGCTGGGCTCAGGAGAGCCCGGGAATTCGGGACCCTCAAACATGAAGGCATGAGCATCTCCATATACCCCGATTTTACCTCTCAGGTACAAGAGGCGAGGAAGAAATTCCTGGACATCAAACAGAAGTTGAGAGACAATGAGGTTTCATATGCCATGCTTTATCCATCTCGCTTAAAGATAACTCTGGAAGGGAAGAGTGTGATCTGTAACACCCCTCAAGAAGTGCTTAAGTATTTGCAGGCAAATCATCCCCACGTGCTGAGGCGTAGATCGCCACGGGGTCAGCAGATCTAACAGGACCCCCCCTTCGGATGCGGAATAAGTGACTACCCTACCTGGTCTATATCCTTATTTTGCGATTGACATTGTGGAAAAAATGCAGATAGCCAGCTGAATGTGTTCATGTATCCTTTATAGAATGTCTTTATTCATTACTGTGTCCGATCATACCAGCGAGGACATGGATTGTACAACATGTCCACATGATGTATAGTGCGATATAGACTCCTGAACTGAACGATTTGGCGTATGCACTATAATACCCCATTAACACTTGCTCGCGCTGTTGCGAGTGTGGCTCGATCCCCCGGCATCTAGGTGCTGGGGTTAATGGCGGGCAGCTACCTGCCTCCCCCCTGTGTGTTCCACGTTATCTGCCCTGTTTAGGAACCCATGTATAGAAGGACTGTATGTATGTGGGTGCTCACCTGTGCTTTTCTTAGTTTTGGGCAGAAGATTGGGGGATTAGGCTTTGTCATGATTGGGATGGCGAAGTGGGTGGTGGGTGGGGGTCGGGGTTCTGTTTCGGTTAGAACAGTCACTGCACATTGTTGTCGTATCACTACTTCTAAATCCGGAAGCTTATGTACACATTTGAAATGCACAAAAACCCTACATGTCGCATGGTGGATGTATGACGATGATGGGTAAGCACTTGAAGTTAATGACATGGAATGTTAGAGGCCTCAACAGTCCCCAAAAAATCCGACAGGTTTTTGCATATTTGGATAGGCACGCTATAGACCTGGCGCTGCTGCAGGAGACACACTTACTCCCTAATAAAGCTAAGACACTAGGGTACAGATGGGCTGAGCATTCCATATCGGCCACATACTCCTCATATGCTCGAGGGGTGTCGATCCTTGTACGTAAAGGGGTTCAGTTTCAGCTGGATCATACTGAGACAGACCCGCAAGGCAGGTTCATTATTATCACAGGCACACTACGAGGCACCAGAGTAGGAGTTGTAAATACATATGGACCTAATGTGGATGACCCGGACTTCTACATGTCCCTATTTACTAAACTGCGGGACCAACCACCATTAGAATGGATCTGGGGTGGGGACCTGAATGTTGCCCTTAACCCCACCCTGGACCTCTCCCATGACACTATTGAACACCACAAACGAGCGGCGGACACCCTTCTTAATGGCATTGATGAATTTCATTTTGACGATGTCTGGAGGGACCGTCACCCCACCTTACAGGAAAGCACACAATCGTCTACGGCACACAACAGCTGGTCGAGGCTTGTCTACTGGTTACTGACTGATTGAGCATCTACCTGGCCCATGGATGTAATACACCTCCCCAAAACATTGTCCGACCATAAACCAGTTGTGTTGACATTGGCTATCCCCACATACGCACCACCTCACTTTATGTGGCGCTTCAATGCCACAGCGCTACTAGATCCAATATATAAAGAAACACTGCACACTGCCATTGAAGATTTTTTCGCCACAAACAGTAAATCTGTAGACAGCGCAGGCACTCTCTGGGAGGCCTTCAAAGCCACACTGCGAGGAGTCTGTATTTGCACTACCGCAGGGATATTGAAAGACATAAGGACGCAATTACAGAATTATGAAAATTACATTAAATTGCTAGAGGCAGAATATGAATCCACACATGATGCAGTCAAACTGGGGGCAATACGGGAAGCAGTTTCACGATATAACGACCGAGCAGAGGAGGAAATGCGAAACACCTCCAAGCGACACAGAGCGCGAAGATTGGGTGAGGGTGGCCGACCGGGTCGCATATTGGCACAGAAAATACACACACATCACAGAACACACATAATCACACAGATAGAGGATGATGAGGGGCAACTACATTTTGACATTCCCGGGATTCTGGCTACATTTGTCAAAACATTTAGTGACTTTTACACTACGCAACACACAGCCACGGAATCAGAAATCTTACAATATATTGAGGACATAGCGCTTGTGTGGCTCTCGGAGGCCCATCGTGAATACCTAGCAACGCCGATAATGGAGGAGGAAACACTTGCGGCTATTAAAGCCCTACCGAACGGGAAAGCGCCAGGGCCTGATGGATTCACTGGAGAATTTTACAAAGCCTATGCAGTAGATATCATCCCCCATCTCCTTGAAATGTATGAGGAAGCCCACAATAGAGGAACTCTCCTGCAGACATTAAGAGAGGTACTCATAGTGACAATTCTGAAACCTGATAAAGACTCATCTAAGGCAGAGTCATATCGGCCCCTATCACTGATCAACACAGACGTTAAAATATTAGCAAAAATCATCGCCACAAGATTACAGCCACTTATGTCCACAATTATTTTGCCCGACCAATCGGGCTTCATTCCTGACTGGTCCACCGCACATAATTTGCGTATGATCTTTGCCTTAATGCACCAATTGCACCCAGATCTTAGTGCTGTGGCGGTGATTTTAGACGCGGCCAAGGCCTTTGACTCGGTGGAGTGGCCCTACATATTTGCAATTTTAAGACAGATTGGTATACCCCTACGAATGTTAACCTTGATCAACCTCCTATACACGAACCCCACGGCCCGCATTAAAGTGAATGGCTATATATCGGAATCGATGCCTATTCAGCGGGACACGAGGCAGGGATGTCCTCTCTCTCCCCTACTCTTCTCGATAGCACTAGAGCCCCTGGCCTGTAAAATACGCCAAAAGTACGCTCATACGGCGCTCAGATTCCAACTACGGCATATCAGAATTTCACTCTATGCTGATGACATGGTCCTCTATATCCGGGATCCGGAGAATAATATTTCCCCTGTGCTCCGCGAATACGTGAAATTTAGCAGGCAGTCAGGCCTACATATAAACTGGAGTAAATCTGCTGTGATTCCATTGACTGACGGCACTAGAACTCCACAACTAGAGTTTCCTCTCATATGGCAAGACGACCCAATTAAATACTTAGGGATATGGGTGCATAGAGATGCAGAACTAGTTATTAGACAAAATTATGGGACAGCAATTGACCGCATAGAAGCGCAAATACAAAGATGGATAACACTCCCATTGTCCCTAGCTGACCGAATCACCTTGCTAAAAATTGTGATACTTCCGAAATTACTATATTTATTCATCAACATACCTATTACCCCTCCCGCATCAGTCTTCGCCAGACCTTGTACGGAGTTTGTGAAGCTAATTTGGGCAGGAAAGTAGGCAAGGATCAGTCTCCGAACACTCACCCTTCCCTATAGCGCAGGTGGATTCACGGTCCCAGATACCTATCTATACTATTTGTGCGCGCAAGCACACTTCGCATACTACTGGCAAAACCCAGTTTCGTATTTGCCACATCTAGCAGTTGAAGAAGGTGACGCTAACCCGATACCACTTACAAGCATCATGTCACACACTTGGCCACATCTCACATTGCAAAAAATAAACACTATACGTACCATGACCCAGGCGTGGGAGCGGCTCAGTAAACTAGCGCACAAGAGCCCTATATATGCGCCGAACCTCTCGTTAGCCTGTCACTCTGGAAAGAAACAACATGGCACTTCTGGAATAGGCAGGCATTTCAAAGCTGGGGGACCTATATTCGAACGGCACATTTATTACACATGATGACCTATCGTATATAAGTAACCAAACGCTACTCTTCCGTTTCCTATACCATAGATTGCGAGCCGCTGCTCGAGAGCTATACCCCTCCTTTCCCGATAAACCCCCTACCCTACACTCACTGCAACTGCTACTCACTGCACCTACTCATGCACACATCGTATCTAAACTATACAGGCAAGTGCAAACGGAGATAGGAGCGGACACGGTTCAGATGAGAGACAAATGGTCTGCAATTTTAGATGCCCCCCTCACAGAGGAAGATTGGACGGCTAGCTGCACACTGATCACACTTCTTACTCCGAATGGGAATCTGCGTCTTATCTATTATAAATATATTCATCAAGTATATCACACTCCCCTTAAACTGTTTAAAATCCAACTACGAGACGATGCAAGGTGTACGCGATGTGGGGCAGATTGAGCGGACCTTGCACATCTTGCTTGGTGCTGTGAGAAGGTGCAGCAGTACTGGGTACGAATTATCACCCATCTGGCGAAAATGTTGTCTTGCGACATCTCATGCACTCCTAGAGTGTGCTTGATTGGCCTTGATATACCACTGAGAGCAAAAGGGAAGAAACTCATGTCCATATTACTACTGTTAGCGAAACGCAGACTCTCCATGCACTGGGATAGCAGACGCGCCCCCACGCTTAGGGATTGGTTAGTTTATGCTGCTTACTGTAGAGATAACTTTCTAATATATGCTGAGGAGCTGCCAGCTGTTTCTAAACCCTCAGACATTTGGGAACCGCTATCTGAGTATTTACGAGACAACCCGGATCTGACAAAAACGGTCTCTGACACCATGCTCTAACCCTGGATGTTAACATCTGACATCATTGCCTGTTAAGATTTGATGATTTGCACTGTACCTGCGATACATGTATAGTACTATGCTATGTTTGTGATTTACATCTTGGATCTTACAGTGAAACTTTACGATTAATATGTTTAGTGCTTATGACTGATGTGTAACCAACTCTTCTTGATTGTATGAGATAAAATTGATAAATAACATTAAAAATTTGTTTAAAAAGTTTATAAAACCCATATGTGAAGATATATAAATAACGTTCTAATTAGTGTTTGTCCTCAGTAAATAGACAGAAAGTATACAATGCCTCAACAATATCAGCCCGTAAACCAGGGTCCATGGGCAATGCCGCCACTAAGTATCTAACACGAAATAATCTCAGGGCCCTGAGGACAAACACTAATTAGAACGTTATTTGCTTGGTTCTGTTCTAGACGTTATTCGATGCATATTTTGATTGCCAAAGTGGAAACTTTTTAATAGACTGCGAAGCAGTGACTGACTGGATATAGACCTTGAGGACGAAAATTAACTAGAGATAAAGACTCCTGCGAGGTAGGAATTTTTTTGGGGCTTGAGATAGATAAAGTATTTGAGTGATACCATGCCTAGCATGCTCTGTATAGTAACAAGAAACTATCCTCCACCTCATTAGGTACCAGAACTGTTGAGAAGTATAAGGTACTGGCATCAAGAATGATGCACGATTTATATATCTTCACATATGGGTTTTATAAACTTAAATACACTCTGGTCAATGAGGATGTTTGAAATTCACAATGTCACTCAGTAACAAGATGATAAAAAGATTACCTGGATTTATTTGTCCTTTCTAGCCTCATGTTTATGTATATACGTTGTGTGACTTGAGATTGGATAATGAGGGAAGATTCTGTAATATCAGCACAATTCACAATTTTGAATAGTTCCTTTGCACTTCGTTGCAATGTTGTGGGCTTTAACAACATGGATTTAAGGGAATGATATGTGTATTACCAATGCAATATTCTGTATTATTTCCAGCCCTGACGAAGCCGCAGGTTAACCCAACCACGGGGAAACGCATTGGAAAAGGGATTGGAATGTGATGGAAATAAAGACAAGAACTGAAAAAGCCCCACTGTTTATTCTCAAGAGAATTCGCTTTGTGTTTCTTGTGACTTGTACAGACGTAGATTTTATTTGTACTTGTGTGTTCCAAAAAATCATTGTTTTGCTGACTAAATCATACTGGGAAAAGGCTACTAGATGGGGGCAGGGCCAGGCTGGGATGTCTCTGACGGAGGTAGGGGGTTAGAGTGCATTGAGCAGGGGTAATTCTGCTGGAAGTGTTCAGGGTTCCAACACAGTGGAATGGCCCTGGCTGTTTCTGATCTGGTCAATGGAGTTAGAATGCACTGAGTGGGTCAGGCTACTTCAGATTGGCTGTTAAAGGTGTTAAAATGGAGAATATTGTCTGGTAAGTGCTCCTCATTACCCAAAAGGTGAGTCATTTGTGATATTTAACTCTCAATATGGACTTCATTGCTTTTTTCTACTGGGGAGAAAGTGTCACTGATTTTGACATACATTAGGCAGTAGAATGTCACTCACAAGTACACTAAAACCATGGAAATCTCACACATAAGCAATCTGAAAATGTGGCTGCTATGCTATAAACTTAGCTTTTAGGCTAGTGTGTGGCTATGAATGATCAGATCAATGAGATCATCTTCTGAGCTGCTGCAGTGCCCGTCTGCCCTCTGTTACTGCGAACTGCAGTCATGCAGTCTGTCTCTGGTTAGTGCTCTTCCATTTCTGGTGCTATGCAGCAGTTTTAACATCTTCTTAGAGTTTCTTGTTGCTCAAATGGGTGTAATATCTGATATTTATATGTTTCCCTCCTCTTCATTGCTTTATTTCAGTTGCGATAAAGTGTCACTCATAGTCATTGAAATGTCACTCATAATTACATTGATTTTAAGAAAATGTCACACATAAGCAATATGAAACCTTGGCAGCTACGCTATGGCGTAAGCACGTAAACACAAACCACAGCGCCACCAGTTGCTGTTAGCTTTTTGCCTGAACGTCATGTGCTGCCCTACTTCACATGAATGTTTTATTTAGAATGAAGATTTTACATAATGATTATGATACACTTTTATTGACTGTATTTATTTGTGAACTTTTTATAGCGCTGTAGTGGAAGCTAAAATGCATCTGGGCACTTTTCAGTCCATTTCAGAAGTGAAATCCTAGCAATTTGACAAACTATTGGTCTGCATAGCTTTCCAGCGCTCCACTAACTATAGCCGCTATCATACAAGCTCTAATTGTCTGTATTTTCAGACCACTGCCATTTTTTTATATTCTGTTCTTTTGAGAACACTAGAGCAGTGGGTGGGTTGCTTGGTGCAATCGCAGTCTCACGCAGAGCCAGTTACAGATGGAATTTCCCAGCAGCACTAGTGCAACAGTTTAAGATCTTAGGGGCATATTACCAAGCTATAGCGATAATTATCGCTAAGCTTGGTTAGCGGGTATAATAATATCGCCACTCTCCGCCAATTTTTACCGCTGAGATACCTTGATATTATCAAGGTTTATCTCAAAAGCGGTAAAAATCGTGGGAAATGCATGAATATCGCTGTAAAATCAGCGATATTCATGCATTATCGTGACAATGCTCTTAGCCATGGTATCCACCTTCCATTGGATAACATGGCTAAGAACTGCTCTGGGCAGGCGTTAGCTTTTGGAGATAATCGCGCTTAGCGCGATAATTTCCAAAAGTTGGTAATAGGGGATGGCGATGTTAGCGACTGTTTCCAGTCGCTAACATCTTGGCACGCCCACTTTGCATATCATTAGCGATATTTATCGCTGACATGCATAGTGGGTCCCTAAATGCCCGCTATCGCCTATTAGCTGTCGCTAACTGGTGTTAGCGACAGCTAGGTAATTGGGCGATAATATTATCGCCGCTTTAGCGGGAAAAATTCCCGCTAAAGCGGCGATATGGCCCTTGGTAATATGCCCCTTAGAGTTTCTGGTTGCTCAAATAAGTGCAATTTCAGATATTTATATGTTTCCCTCATGTTTATTGCTTGATTTTTGCTCACGAGAAAGTGTCACTCATAGTCATTGAATATCACACATAATTACACGGAATTCATAAAAATGTCACACATAGCAATCTGAAACCATGGAATCTATGCACAGTGCAGTGTGCACTCCGGCCTCTGCTCTGCGGAGAAAAAGCACAACTGCCATTGGTGAGGTGACCTCTCACTCATGAATGGCAGTGGTGCTTTTTACCCGCACAAACAAAGTTGCTGCGGTGCAGTAGGTGGGTTCAATGTAGTAGTGTATGTGCCTCACACATACACTACTAAATTCAACCCAAGTTACCATACCTGTCCACCCAGCTACTGCACTGTGCGTGTGCGTGCAGACTGCGGCCCGCGTACACTTATTTCGGCGCCACACCCACTGTCTACCACCACCCTCCGTCGTGACCAGGCAGGCACTGAGGCACCTGACCTGACTTAATTGTAGTCATAATGACTGGATAACCAGGTGCTCTTTAAGGTACCGAGGTAGTGCACGCGACGTCTGTTGGACGTCGCCAGCAGCAATGGGGTAAATAACATCAAACACAAGATTTCAAATACCCCCCTCCCTCCTCCCACGCCATGCTGCCCCAACTCTAGCATGGTCCATGTTCCCCCCTCCCTCACCCATTCTCCTCCCCTTAGAAGAAACACTGGCATACAGCCAGGTGGTGTGTAACACGCGGAGTGAATGTTACCTAAGCACTACAACTAACTATAAGCATTTGTCCACACTATAATGAACTTGATATTACAATTGGTATTGCATATAGGAATATCAACCCTGACACTCAAATGAGCAGAATAATGTAGTTGACAATAACTTTGAGAAAAAGGTGTCTACCCAAACCAGGGCCTATTGACACCCTGAAGACCATGCTAAATATATATACAAAGAGCATATGACGTCCACAAGTACTTATGTGTGTGTCGGGCAGATGCTCCAGGCTATCCGCAAGGCTCCGAGGGTGCTCGTGTAACAAGGGCATCTCCAAAACATGGATGCCAAGTAAACAGAAAGTATTTACTGAGTGACTACGTATTATGTCTTAAGAGAGGACCTCCCCAGGACCTATAACCTAATCATTGTCATCTAGGCGGCCCTCTGGTTGATTGTGCGCTGCATCAGGTGTCGCCTCTCTCACAGCGTCTTGTTTTGCGGGTTTGAGGAGCTCTTTGAGTGCCTTCTGTAGTGTCTTCTGGTCAGAGAAAATTCGAGCTGTCAATCGTGACACGAAGCCTGGCCGGGTAGAGCATTGCGTAGGCGATGTTTTGGTCTCAAAGTTGTCGCTTGAGTGTAGTAAATTGCCGCCTGGCTTCCTGTACCTTGATCGTAAAGTGAGGATAGAGTGAGATCCTGGAGACCTCGTATTGTAGCTCTCCCAATTCGCTGGCACGGCGCAGGGCAGAGTCTCTGTCTCGATAATTCAGCAATTTGGCTATCATCGAGCATTGAGGTGCACTGGGGGGGGGGGGCGCAGGCCCAGCGATCGGTGGGCTCTCTCGACCACAAATATTTCCAAGAAGGTGTCTCGACCCAGCAGGGCAATAAGGAGTTTCTTTATGAATTGTTCAGCGTTGCCCATCGAGGTTGACTCTGGAAGGCCCATGATGTGAATATTACTCCAACGGGAGCGGGCTTCCAAATCATCAGCCTTGTCCTGGAGCAAAGTGAGTGCCCTCGCCATTTGTTTCTGCGCCACATCTGTTTCGTACTGAGCCTCCACAACCTCAGTGATCCTGCACTCCGACATGTCTATTCGTTCCGCCTGTTTATCTAACCGTTCCATCATCCTGTCCATGTGGAAGACCAGGAAGTCAATCTTCCCATCGATCGTCGACAGGTTTTTCTGCAATGCCGCAAACATTTGTTTGACGTACTCGTCTCTTCCTCCGGGGTCTCCGTCTGGAAGTCTGCAGAACCGGCCCCTTCCACCTCCTTCGTTCTAGTGCGTTTTGGGTCGAACAGGAGCTTTGTTTGCGTTTTATCCACCTCCCTATGGTGTAGCCCACTATAAGGAGGAGGGGGCATGACACCGCAGTGGGAGTGCCTTGGAGGTGTAGGAGGTGGAAGTAATAATAAATTGCAGTCCCCCGGTTCACAATTCGTGAGGCGCCTGGTTGTAGTGAATAAACTGTACAAGTTCCCCCCAGGACCCAATCACAGGCACACAATGCAGACGGTGTATTAGCGCTAAGCGCTATGCCAGCAAGCACATTAGTCACTCAAGTAGGGGACCCCAGACTCACTTATCACGACGCCATGGGGGCAGTTCCAGGCTTACAGGTGTGTCAGTGCCCTTTGTCCTCCAGCTAAGCCTCTCCAGCCGGGTAACCGGCTCCAGCCAGGACAGTCTTCAGCAGTTGCAGCGGTGGCGTCACTCCTTGCCCATGGGAACAAGGGCACCGTTCCGGTCACCCACAGCAGGGGGTCACAGAGGCTCACCGGTCACCGCGGGCCAAAGGCGGAGGAGGCGTTTCAAGGCCAGGGGGCTCGGCCCTCCAGCCACAGGGCGAAAGCAGGGTAGAGCGGAAATCGTCCACAAAGGAGCACCAGGGGCCATGTGCCGCCAGATGACACAGCGCGGGGGGCCATCAACTCCCCCAGCCTCAACCCACCAGTGTCTGATGCACAGCCACAGGTTCCAGACCTTCAGCGGCCCTCGACTCTAGGGACCAGCAGTCCCCTGCACTCGACTCCGTGTCCGGCCTCCACGCCAGGCCACCGCCGTCGGGCACGCCACAGCTCCGCGCTGCCTCAGGGGTGATCCTTGGCCACAGATCGTGGCAGCCACACAGAGGGGGCACGGCTGCAAGCAGAAAAGACGGGGGTCCACCCCACAGGAGTGGAGAGAGCAGTGGGTGCCAGGAGGCGACAGCAGCTCCGGTAGCGGACCCAGGCCGGGGAGCGTCAGAGACGTGACCACGCCTCTCCTGCACAGTCAGGGCCTCATGTTGTGTTGCAGGCAGACCAAGACAGCCTCTGCCTCAAGAATGGTGCCGGCGTGAAGGTAAGATGCAGGGCAGTTCAGAGCCGTAGTGTATATGCAAGCAGCATCACTGATTGCAGGGGTATTTTGTGTGTGGTGCTGGTGGCTCGCGGAGCTCTTCTATGTCATGGCCATCTTGCGCTGCGGCAAGCTCTGCCCCCCATATCCAGCAAGAATTATTGAGTTTGGGTAACTCCTAGCCTCTCCTTAATCATTGGGGTGAAAGTTCCCGGGCCCAACCCTATCCACTTTTTCAGTAGTTCCTGTATATGTTACCACAATTCGGCCAAAAAGGCCGTGTGTAAAAGCATTTTCAAGATTTCAAAAGTCTTTGGCCACACTAAACTTGACTTGTGCTTTGAAGCTTGGATGTGTGTGGGCGTGTGCTATGGTAATCCAAGTGTCCTCCCACATCTAACACTAAAATCTAATTTGAAGCTGGTACTGTACCCACATCAATCCCAGAAGTACCATAGGGCAAAAGCAGGGTCTTCCAGGAAACAGACTGTGGACGCACAGGAATTGTCTTGGCATCCTGTTCTCTCCCTTTAAAGTATGCCCCAAGAGTTACCTGCGACTAAACAGTCCTGTCAAGCAAGGAAGTTTATGCAGGTGTAGGGTAACTTTCTAAAAGTTACTTTTCCTTAATCCTTAATATTTATTAAAACTTTTACTTCAACGGAGAATTAACAACTGTTAAAAAAGTTGTTTGAATATTTTTTAGCCTAGTCCTTTCCTGAGGTACAGTATTATTATTGTATTCTGTATTCTTGTTTTCTTTTTAGAATAGCTAGGTTTGACATCATGAAAATAGCTTTTTGGGGGGCCTTACTAATGTAGGGTCATTAAGTATCTGCAGGTCCCAGTTTGAAAACCATACACCCTTCCTTGTGGGCTACCAGGGCTACTTTGGTGTCTTACTAATATTTAAAAGGGATGCTACCTGTAAAAAAGGGTTGATTTTGACAGGTTGCATTGCAAATTTTACACTGTTACAATCAGGCTAGACAGGGTAGGCCTGAATCCATGTTTGCACTGCCCATAGAGTGGTCGGTACAACTACTCACTAATATCTTATTAAATCAACCAAGCAAGTTTCTTGTCTAGGTATAGCTAGACAGCTCACATGCTTGATGCCCTTTTATATGTCTTTACACATACCCCAGTAGACATTGCAATAAAAATAATGTTACTAAAAATTAGTTATATAGTCGGAGGCTATGTTTGAGCTCTGGCATTGACCTAGCTTTCTTGCACCTACCTACCTTGCACACCATGGACCTAGGGGGTTAGTTGCTTAGCATGCACCCTCGACATGCTACTTCTAACCTTACTTCAGTCCTTCAATAAATATTCTATATACCCCTTTCTTCCGCAGTCCTTAGCGGCACGGAGGTGTGCAATGGGTGCTGCTATGGTCGTTCCACTGCAACACCTATTGCTTTTTGACACTGCCCCAGATTTACAAGGAGGTGTCAATCTTTGGCCGCGCCAAAACTAACAGCATGCGAGAGCAGGCGTTAGAAAGGTGCACAAGGGGAAATGTTTTTATTTCTGCTCGTTTTTGCTTTAAAGAGCAAAACCCATTAATGATTGTTTATGTGCAAGAAGGTGCCCCTTCCTACACATTAACAATCATTAAATAATGGCGATTTGCTACTTATTGCCATTATGTATTGTTTATGTGAAGAAAGGGACACCTTCCTGTACAGAAACTATCATTCCCTGCAATGAAGGCACCCTTGCACTATGGTGCAAGGGTGCCTGCATTGGTGCTAAGCAGCCTGTTTTTGTGCCAGCACTAGGGAAAACACAGGGGTGAGCCATATTGTAGTAAATGTGGCGCATCCAAGCGTTTTGAAAATGTCGGACCCCACGCTGGCAAATTTGGCATTGCTCCGCACTCCGACATTGTCTACTTAATATGCCCCTTAGTATCATCTGTGCTAACTTAATTGCTTTCTGCTAAGGGCTGGTAACTCTATTGCCCTTGAACATAGGAAAACCTGCCTCCCTGAGTGTTCAGTCGGCCCTCTTGGAAAATGTGTTTATTTACTGCCAAGACAGAAGAGGAGAATACAGGCCTGTCATACCAAATCAAGGACACTTGGGGCCACATGAATAACCACCAGATTTTGCGAGTTCCTAATTGCGACTTTTAGCAACTCGCAATTAGGAAGTCACAAAATGTGATGTACAAATGTGTCTCAGACACATTTAGAAATTTCTAATGGGGTCGCAACTGACCGACCTCATCAATATTCATGAGGTAGTCGCAATTTGCGACCCATTGGGAATCGCTGAAATCAAAGGGATGGTGGCCTGCTGGGAACAGCAGACCACCATGTCTGTGTTTGCATTTAAAGGAAAACTTGATGTGTTTCAAAAAGAAAAATATAACTTTTCAGTTTAATTTTTTAAGAGTAGGCAGTGGCATAACGAAACATGAGGGGGGGCCCCCGCAAAGTACACAGATGGGGCCTCCTCTCCCTGGCCCACCACCTCACACTTTAGCTGAGGGGGCTCCCTGAAACTCGGTTCGGGGGACCCCTTGCGGTTTGTGACTGGGTTACCACCCCTGCGACTCACTATTAGAAAGGTACGCCCTTGACACGTCCCTTCCTAATACTGACTCACAAACCCTATTTTGCAAGCTGTAATAGGTTACCGACTCCCAAAATAGGGTTAGTACATGCCAAAAGGCTCTTTAGGGGTCACGAACAACCGATTCTCCATTTGCGAACCTCTAAAACCTGTTGTAGAGTGCCTCTGGTCACTCTATAGTGACTGCACTCCCCAGTGAATCTAAGCTCCTGACCTGATGATGTCATCCTAGCAGGCAGGGCTGGGTGCAGCGCTGTGTATTCAACCGACCTTCAGCTAACAGTCAAATGCTCGGTTTCGAATAAATACTTTTATATTTACATATAACATGCCAAAGAAACTAGGTAGGTGCTCGTCAGATGTTGATTTTACAAACTCAAATCACTTTTTTTGTTCGTTGCTTCATGGGATAATGACGGAAAAGAGCTGCCAGAAGTTAAAATATTGACCAGAAAATCGGGGAAGGTTAACGGTGGAAGGGTGTGCAAGGGTGTCTGTGTGCAGGGGAAGGTTGTTTATGTGCAGGAAGGTCCTCCTTCCTGCACATAAACAATCTTTAAATGCCGTTTTGTAACTTCAATGTATACTGCTTAATGCAGCACACACAGAAGTTGCAAAAGGCATTTTTTTTAAATGATTGTTTATGTGCAGGAAGGGGGACCTTCCTGTACATAAACAATCATTGGCCACTTACTGTTTTCATGTGTGCTTCACAACGCAGCACACATGAAAACAGCAAAAACAAGGAGAAATTAAACATTTCTCTTTGTTGCGCCAGGGTAAGACCAGGTTTTTTTGGTCTTAATTCTGTCTCTGCCTCCTATGTACGCCTCCCTTGTAAAAAGGGGGCAGCGTCAGAATCAATGGATGTTGCGCAGTAGCGGTCGGTGGTGGGAGTAGCTGCCGGACGGTGACGTGGGGAGAGGGAAGGGCAGGGTGGGGGGTAGTAAACTATGGTTAGGGAGGATTACAGTAAAGTAAACATATAAATAAATACAACAAATTTTGTTGCGTGCACTGCATCGCATTTGGGGATGCAGTGTGCGCAACTAAATTCATTTTATTTATTGTTATGTTTACGTCTATGTAATCCTCCATAATACATAGATTACTAACCTCCACCCTGCCCCTCCCCACGTCACCGCCCGGCAGCGACTCCTACCACTGACCGCTACTGGTGTTGTGGTGGAATGCCCACAGCAACACCCATTGCCCTCCCCTTTCATGGTAAGCATAGCGTGAAAAGGGGCCTTATTTACATTGTAGTGTTAAGTCACGTTAAGTGGCTTATCGCTATCTTGTAAATAAGACAAAACCCCTATCGTCACAGCAACGTCTTAAAAAGTGACATTCCCCTGGCGATAGGGGCTTGTGAACATAACATGTGTATTTGTAAAGCGCACAGTCACCCCCAAAGGGTCATCTTGGTACTGAATAACAGATGTTTAATGTTACCCAACTTAATGATACTCATTTTATCGACCTCACAAAGGATGAAAGGCTGAGTGGCACCGCTGGGTATTGAACCTGTGACCATGAGGTTGAACACAGGCCCCTGAATGGGATCAGGGCTGGACTGGGAACTTAAAACAGCCCTGGCAAAAATTATAAATTCAGCTTGTATGCGAGATGTGCTAACGCGCGCCAGTACCAGAGCAACTCTCTCAAGTTGCCTCAAGGATTGCATAACATGCACCACCTCTCCTTGAGGCAGAAACCGGCCTTCTCGTCAAAAGTCCAGCCTCCCGGTCGTTTACTCGCTTACCCAGAAGGCCAGTCTGGCCATGCAGGGGATGCATTAATCCACTAAACCACCAGAATAGGCTTAAATATCCCTGAGAGCCTCAAACGGGCCATAATAGTCTCTTATTGGTGAATTTCTTTGAGGAGATATCTATTTTTGGCTGACAAAGGCCTCATTGGAATGGATGCTATCATCAAATTCCAAAATCATTTGGAGCCCTTACTTAAATAATGTTAGCTAAACGTGAACCTCAATTTCTTCACAGGCCTTGGGTCTGGGTGGCAATCAAGATAAGGTGTGTGTGCGTGTGTTTTTTTGGGGGGAGGGACACTTGTAGATGGTCACATCATATGTTTCTTTATATTGAATTTGTATATTGTCAACCGCCAATGTGATGCGACAGTTCTGCTGTATGCAGGAGAAATGATGTGTCAAAACCGGACTGTGTGGGGAACGATGCGTCGATTCCAAGATGGTTGTGGTCTGCTGTTGCTGCATTGGAGAAGCGTGGTGCACAGGTGTGATGTGTGGAAATCCGGACGTGCTAGAGGTCGATGCGGCAGCGGCAAAAAAAAGGCACTGCATAGATTTCTTCAGCCGTAGTCCCATGATGTGTCATTTCTTTTACTCGCTGAATGGGGTCTGCATCAAAATCAGGGCGGTGGTCTCAGACTTCAGAGACTGGTGCGTGGGACTTGGCGTGCAATGATTCTTCAGGCCACTGGCAGGCTCTGCGTGGGATTCTTCAGCCGTGCAGGGTTGTGCGTTGGAAATTTTTCCCGCATGGAAGTGCTGCGTCAGAAAATTCAGCTGCAATCAGGGCGAGGCATTTATTTAGCAGGTTTCTTTAGTTTCTTGTAGTTCATTGCATCAGGAACAACATCTAAAGGCCCAGAACTGGGTTTGGCACCATAAGGCAGGTCAGACCTCCCAGCAGTGATGATCAAGGAAGCTGCAAGTGAAGTATTTGTGTCTCTGAGACTTCTTAACAGGAGGCAAGCTCTACTTTAAGCCCTTGAAGATATTTTTTTAAGCAGGATACCACAGCTGGGCAAATGTTCAGTCCTTTCCACTGCCCACAGAGAGAAGCAGCAACTGCAGGTCCACCAAGCAAAGCAACACACAGCAAAGGGGGCAGCACACCTTCTGGCAGCTCTTAAGCTTTTCTTCTTGGCAGGGTCCTCTTAGCCCATAAACAATCTAAAGTTCTGGGATTTTAGGTCTAATACTTATACCCCTTTTTCCCTTTGAAGTCTTTGTTCAGAAAGTCTCTCTTGCTCAGCAAAACCAAGTTTGTCCTCCCTGGTTCGGCCACACTACAGGGGGTGGAGAGTGCATTGTCCATGGCAGCCACAACCTATTCAGGTGCTACTGACAACTCCTCCCACCACTCTATCCCAAGATGGCTCATCAGCATATGCATGCAGGGCACCCGTCAGCTCCCTTTGTGTGAGTGTCTCGAGTGAATGCACAAACAAGCCGCTGTAAATCTAAAATCAGATGTTGACTCACAAGGAGGCAGAGTCACTGGATGGTTAAACAAGAAAATGCCTACTTTCTAAAAGTGGTATTTTCAACACCAATTTAAAAACCATTGTCACTAAAAAGTGTATTATTAAATTCTGAGTTCAGAGATCCCAAATCCAAATCTCTGGCCTCTGCAAATGGAAAGTTACACTTGTAAAATGTTATACGGCAGCTCCAGTGATCACCTATGGCAAAGACAGCCTTTCAATAGTGAAAAACTAAATACACACCACTGTATGTCCTACCTTTTACATACACTGCATTCCACCCATAGGCCTACCTTGAGCCTACCTTAGGGGTGACTTACATATAAGAAAAGGGAAGGTTATGGACGGGCAAGTGGGTGCACTTGCCAGGTTGACATGGCAGTTTAAAGCTGTGTGCGCAGACACTGCAGTGGCAGGTTTGTGACGCATTTGAAAGGGTACTTTTGTGGGTGACACAATCAATGGTGCAAACCCACTAGTAGCATTAGATTTACAGGCCCTGGGCACTCAGAGTGCATGTTGCTAGAGGCTTACCAGTAAATAAAATATGCCAATCATGGATAACTAATCATAACCACAATTTACACAGAGAGCATATGCACTTTAGCACTGATCAGCAGCGGTACAGTGCCCAAAGTCCTAAAGCCAACAAAAGCATGGTCACAAAAAATTGGAGGAAGGAGTCAAAATGTTTGGGGATAACCCTGCAAAAAGGGCCAGGTCCAAAAAGGACCATTTGTTTTAACTGGCAAGCGCCTAGATGAGGTTCAGCTTGAAACATCACTCGTTCACTCAATATACCACCATACCACAATAGCACTTATGAGACAAAGCACTGGATCCCTCTAAAAAATTCTTTAACCTATCAATTTAAGTGAATTCATGCCTTTTAATGTGACTATAAGCTGCTCGCATGAACGTACTTAAAATACACCCTGCGTACCAGCCGAATTCAGATTTTAATATTTTGAGTAGTGTGATGCTGCAGCTTTGATAGGCCACTGCCCTTTCTTATCAAAAACAGAAGGTAATATGGAATGTCCAGCTTATTCCATAGCACAATTAGCTATTGATATTTTAAAATGTTCTGTATGTTTAATATTTTCCTGTTAGTAGTGCTTCAAATGTAATTTTCTTTTAATAATGTGGTCGACACAAATTAGTTAGAAGCCTTCTAGACTTCTAGGAATCAGCAATAATGAATAGTATTCTACAATTAAATTATTTCTCACAATTTAGTTCAATCATCTTTCATAAATAATGCATGACAGCAGCGTGATAATATATCTGTAATTAACTCTGTGCTAAACTGCTTTGCATTGAGCCACAGGGTTGTTTCCAGCTGATGCCACCTTTTCCTGTATCTGTCCAACAGTAGATTTTGCCGTAGGCCAATATGTTGCTTAATCGTTTATAGTGCATACGTGTCAATATTTCAAAACTTAAAATTGGGACATTTTAAAAAAGAAATGGGGGGAATATATGTTCCCTGTTAACTTAGACTGAACTAGAGGCAATTTCAGGGGGGAGATAGCTAAAAATATGGCATTTTCTGCTTCACAAATCTGGAGTTTCCAGCTTGAATTGGGTCTGTTGGCATGTATGATAGTGGCTTACATTTTAATTTATATAATGATCATATAACATGGGAAATCATAATTCCTTTGTACCTATTTAGTTTCTGAAATTTGTAATATGTCAATTCATCAGTCAAACTGAAGACTGTGTGCAAAGTATTAGTCCCTCTGTCCTGTTGGCTTTCTTTTTATACTTACCTCGGCCAGTAAATTCTTGTAAGAATTTGGATAATTATTTGGGGTGGATGACTGCCCACTTCAAGGAATAATCACAACCTCTGTCAGGAAGAACCCTTAAAGTAGTTACATTAACCTGAGTTAAACACCCTAGTAGTATTGGCACAGAGCAGATAGGCTTAACTTAAGGTACTGTGTAACATATTTATGCAGTACCAAAACAGTAATAAAGTCAAATTACAGAACAATAAATATCCAAACTGAATTAGAAAATTTTTGTAGAATGTAATAAACAAAATGTCACAAAATTCCGACAAAATCAAATAAGGGGGAACCGGAGATATGAATGTTTAAAGTGTGAAGGAGAAATACCACCAAAAAGCACAACTCGACAATGTTAGGCAATGGTCATGGTAGCTAGGTACTTACACACAATTTGAGGCTTATGGAGACATAGAAACGGTCAGATACACTTACCATATTCACACTGGCCTAAGATTTTACCTTCTGATTTAGGGCCTGATTCTCAAATGTAAACCTACGCTTCTGTTTAAGTTTACGATTGTTTGCTATTCCCAAAGGTATTTTACTAGTAGTATCTTTACGACTGCAGAGTCTCTGCACATAAAAAGATATGACTGTCCTATCTTTTTATGCGCTGAGACTCTGCAGTCGTAAAGATACCATTAGTAAAATACCTTTGTGAATAGCAAACACTGATAATCATACAAAACGTTGTTAGTTTACCTTTGGAACTCAGGCCTTAAGTCTTTTAAGCATCAATCCACCAGAGGAGTACATTTCTGAAGCCCTTCAGGACCTTACATAAGGGACTTAGAGACTCACAAGACGTCAGGCAGAGGACCACAGAAGCGTCCAGTCCAGGTCCAGTTGCCACAGGTCCGCTGGGTACTTTTCAAGGAAGTTGCCTATTGCAGCTTGTTGACTACATTTAGCCACACTGGTGGTCAGGCAACTGACCTTAGGAGTCAACTTCTTTGTCCTAGGGAGAAGAGGGAGCAGGACCAGTCCTTCAAGGCTCCTCTCAGGTCACAGACAGCCCATCCAGTACTATTCTGAAAAGTCCAGAAACTGTTCTGAAATGGGTGCTTAGCGGTACCACATTTATGCCCAGCAAGACTTATTGGGTTTGGGCAACTCTTAGCCTCTCCTTACCCAGTGGGGTGAAAGTTACCGGGCCAACTCTGTCCACATTTTCAGTAGTTCCTGTTTACGTTATCACAAATATGCCCAAAATGTCACGTGTCAGGGCATTTTCAAGATCGCAAAGACTTTTGCCACACTAAACTTGTGCTTTGAGGGGCGTGGCTTGTAAACATGGCTGTCTAGACGTGCTCCAAAAGAGCTCCGTCCGACGGCCCAACGGCCCAAGATTAATCGATATCCTGCGGAATCCTAGATCCTGAGTGCACTTTAAACGATCTCCCTGGACTCGTGAGTCTTCCCGCTTTATTATCACAGGGGTGAGGCACTGGCCCCCGCGATGGTGAAACCGGAACTTCACATCGGAAGACTCCCCCAGGCGCCATCTTGCCTCTGACCAGGCGGGATCCTAGAGGAAACTGGACCTGGGGAGTTTTTCGGTTCCCAGTCGCACGGAGCAATCGCCAATTACACCCCGGCGACAGAGGAGAAGTCCCAGAATGGGGAGCCGTGCTTCACTATGGCCCCGTGCTGCACACGGAGTGAACTGCAATCTATAATTCTGCCGTGGTGGGCTGGGGGCCTGGCCGGACCTCCGCTGTACTGTTCGGCTGGTCGTCCCCTGCGGAGCTCAGAACAGGCCGAGACTGGCAGAGGTTGACCCGCATTGCTGGGAGAGAGGACAGGCCTCCTACTGCCCAAAGTGGGACTGCCTTGTTGGGGATGAAAGCAATAACAGAGACCCGGACCTGATCGGTGAGGTTGTGTTTATACGGCCTGACAGACACAGCTGAGAGGAGCAGACTCTGAAAAGAAAGGGGATGGCCTATGGCCCGAATTTGCACTTGGAGATAGGGGCAAGATTAATTCCCTAGAGGTTACAATGGACGTTGACACACACTGATTAGGAGTTGGAGCTTTGGGGAATTGTGATGGACTTGGCCCTAGACGTTTGCACCCTGGGTCAGCATTTGAAGTCCCACGCATACCTGGCCTGTGAGATACCCCCATGCTACGTGTGGTTGCCCCCTACCGGACTTACAGCAGCTGGGGCGAGACACTTCTGGTATTCTCCTGACAGAGCGGGGCAAACAGGACACACTCTGTTACAGTTAACTGAGCAGTATGGGAAAAGGTCTGGCTCTGAAACCGCAATCTAACAAGATATTAAACTATGCCTGACCGCTACTCTATGGCCTAGAGCACAGAAATGAAGGCCAAGAAATAGATAAGGACATTCCTGGGGGAGCGGTGGAAGATCCCCTGACGCTGTCAGATGTAATCCGCGCTGTCAAATCGACAAGGGATGAGATGGCCAGAAAGATTTATGCGGTGGCCAAGAATGACAACTTGCTGAGATGCGATCTCAGAAAGGTCTCAGACAGAGTGACGGCCACAGAAGAAGATACTGCAGCTCTGAAAGAACAAGTCAAGAGCCTTAGTGCCTCGGTGATGGAGCCGAAGCGTCAGGTGATTAAACTCAATGATCGAGGATTCAGAAGGTCGGTCGCAAAGGAGGAACCGTAGATTCATCAAATTTCAAGAAAAAGCAGAAGTCTCTGCGGTAGATCTGTTCCTGCAGGCCTGGATCACCCGGGAAATGGCTCCTAAACAGTTATTAAAGTTCTTCAGCATTGAATGAGAGCACAGAGCACTGGTGTCCCCCCGCATCCCCCCCCCTCCGAGACCTGGGGCACCCCCACGAGCCATAATCGCAAAGATATTTAACTTTAGAGACAGGGATCTTTTGCTCCAGCTCTCGCAGTAGATGACAGTTATTTTTGAAGGACACTCCATCACAGTGTACCTGGATTACACGCATGGGGTCCAAGAACAGAGAAAGTCTTTCATCGCAGTAAAACAATGGCTCAGGGACTTGAACATAAAATATAGCCTTATGATCCTGGCGAAACTCCGGGTGGAGAGTGAAGGCCGTTCCTTGTTTTTTTCTCTGCAGAGGAAGCCTGAGACTGGTTAGATGCCCAAGCTCCGGATGGGAGATGCCTAGTGCCTTCCACGAGTTCCACCGGGACACCTTCCTCGCAGTCCTCTGTGAGGGGTTGCACACAGCCCACACGGCAGAAGCAGCATAAGAGAACGATGTGTCTGGGTCGGATCACGGTCCTTCATTATGGCGTCAGATTCTGAGGTTGTCCCAGATTCAGCAGAGACGGCGATGAACATGACACAAGAGAGGGAAGGACCAGGCTGTGGCCATTAATTATTGTATTTGTTGAACACTAATGACTGAACTATACAGATAAGTTATTGCTTGTGTGATCAGTAGAACGCGGTCTCCAGAATCGGGTTTGAGCAACTATTGTTGAGGATCCTGGGAGGTTCACATTTCTAAACGAGGGGTAGTTTTTTTTTTTACCTTTGGAGTATAGGCCAATTTCCTGTTTTACCTAAAACTTACATTGTATTATGAGTCTAAAAGTAGATTACTATGTTTGTAGCTAGGGAGCAAGGGCGGCCGCCAGACTAGCGACGCCCCCACTAGAGACCAGGTCCATTCGGGTAGCTTGAGAGCAATCTTGCGCCCTGACATTATCTGCTCTCTTGCACAGCACTCCAGGAATATCCTCATTGGTATCTCTGACCGGACTAGATCGGGCCATGGCCCTCGGTCTGATGCCCAGCCATTGGGGAGCTCGAGGGAGGTGGGTGGGCATTTGGGTTGGTATGTATTGTTTCTTATAGGACTTGTAAGATGCATATCCAGATCTATACTGCTGCCCGTGGGTGGGGGACAGGTAACTTACAGTTTAGTTGTTATAACTTGGTTTGTTAGTTGGGGAAGTTTTAGGGTTACAACTGGTCCCGCCATGATGCACGGTTCCTGGAACAGACAGGAGCATATGATACTGATATGGAAAGGGCATGCATCACGCACTCATGGATACACCGCTATGGCAGCTTAAACGTTAAATTTTCTTAATTGGAATGTCAGAGGAATGGCGGCTTTAGATAAACGTTGCAGGATACATGCCTTCCTGAAGAGATATAGGGTTGCAATCGCGGGACTGCAGGAGACTCACATATTGGGGAATTCAATCCTACGCAAACGCTGGAGGGGACAGATAAACGCCACCTCATACTCCGGCTTTGCACGAGGGGCCCTAGTGTGGGTGGTGCCAGGGGGCCCATTACAACACGTTCACCATGTTTTGGACCCTGAGGGGCGGTATGTAATACTGTTTGGAAGATGGGAAGTGTAGTAAAGGAAGATGCACAGTCCACTGTGTATGTAAGATCCTTTATTGTAAGTTCCTTCCAAATTGATAAGTATAGAGGTAAAACCCCACCAGGAGTCAGCTGTTAGCAGCTCAGCCTGAGATGACCAACTGCCACAGTAAGTTAGAGGGAGGCACTGTGGGCCAGAGGGACACTCAGGCATTCTATGATGTCACAGATATCATAGTACAGTCTATCCAGAGGAGAACAGTGGAGAAGACATTTACTACAGGAAGGAAGGGAACTATGCGTACTTAGTGCCCGATGTAGGTAATTTTTTTTTTACCGGTTCATAAATACCGACTCATACCGAATCGGTATTTATGAACCGGAAACCCAAATGTAGGTAAAAATCCGATAGAAAATACTGAATCGGTATCATTCGGTATTCAAAGTCGGTAAATACCGAATCGGTATCTACCGAATCGGTAAAATCCAACTCGGTAACACCCATACAACCCTCCGGCCTTCCAGTCCCATAGGAATGAATGGGAGACACCGAATCTGATTTTACCGAATTGGTAAATACCGAATCGGTAAATACCGAATCGGTAAAATCCGATCTCGAAAATTCGAATACATGTCATGTGAGCCTGTGCACCAATCAGGGACACCCACCACACCCCACATCCTAGCATTTGAGAGATCAGCCAATCAGGTGCAAGTACCACACCCCAGTACCTGGAGGTGGCCACACCCATGCAGGTGCAGAGCAACAGAACTGCAGAGAGAGCTGGAAGGGAGACAGAGGAGCAGGCAGCAGTGAGACGAAGAGAAACAGCATGGAGTCCCAGGAGGCACCAAAGGATGGAGGTGGCAGGAAGAGAAAGATGAAATTTAGCCCCACAGAGCTCCAGGTGCTGGTGGAGGAGGTTGTGCAGCACTACAGCCAGCTGTTTGGGAAACAGTCGCTGCATGTTGCAGAGTCTGTAAAGCGGACCACCTGGCTGGCAATACAGAGCAAGGTCAATGCTCTAGGAGTGACCCACAGAGACATTGACGACATGAAGAAGAGGTGGTATTATCTGAGGATCACCACCAAGAAAAAACTAGCCACCCAGAGGAAGGAATCAGCAGCAACCGGTGGGGGGAAGAGCCGTGCCCCAAGCCTCACCGACCTGGAGCAGCTCGTGGAATCAACCATGGAGGCTGAAAGCATACATGGGATCGGGATGCTGATAGCTCAGCCAGAGCTGCAAGTAAGAAAGGTAAGATGCATGGACATGTACCCCACCCATTCCCCGGCCCCTTCCCCAATGTGGGTGAATCACTCACAATCCAGCACACATGACTGTAGTCCCCAGCAATGCATCATGGTAGTTGTAGTCATAGGTACATACATCAAAGCTGCCAACACCGAACCCTGCATGCCATGCCACACTCCCCATGCACAAACAGTCTAGGCAAATGCTAATGTGTCTTAGGAATCTGTGTTGGGATAACAGGCAGCTGATCATTGTCCATGTCTGTTCACAGGAGAGTCATCACGCAGAGCAGCGCTGGGAGGGGAGTGTAGTGCCACAACATCGTCTGCGCGGGAGAAGGCAAAAGACACTGCTGGACCTAGCACTGTCCCTGAGGAAACATCCACACCCCAGGCACCCACAGCAATGGAGGACGACACCACTGCTCAGCCACTCTCGCCCCTGCTGTTCGACACACAGACTCAGCCAGCACCAGCAGGAGCTACAACACCCAGCTCAGGGTCCTCTGTGTGCGTGAGGCCAAGGAGGCAGGATGTCCCACCTTTACGGATACTGGAGAGCTCCGATGAGGAAGTGGTAGTGGCCCCCAGACCTACTACACCAACAATGTCTGGCCACGCTGGACAACTTGGCTCACAGGGATCTGGCCGTGCAGGTGACCATGTCCGTAGGGCACGAGAGCAGGATGAGGGGCAGGATGTGCAGGGTGTCTTCGCTGGGCTTGCAGCCACAATGATGAAAGTCCAGCGTATGCAGGCCAGAGGCATCATGGCTGTGCACCGGCAGGTGCGCATCCTGAATACCAGGATGTCGGACATCGATCGGGGGATAGGGGCCATGGCAAGGGGAATGGAGGCCATGGGCAAAGGGATGGAGGCAATGGGCAAAGGGATGGAGTCCATGGCAGAGGGGGTGAGGGGCATGGAGGAGCGCATGGGCACCCTCTGTGACAGGCTGCAAAGTGACCAAGAAGAGAGGCGCAGGTATAGGCGCGAGGTCAGGCTGCTCAATCAGTCGATCAACCACTTGGCAACCTCCACCACCCTGCAGTGTCGCCGCTCTGTAAATCTGCAGACTGACATTGTTCACTGCTGCAGTGACTTGTCCCGGGGGATGGGGAGGGTGACCTCAGCAATGGAGGCAATGCTGACCCAGCTGAAAGCCACAGGTGGCAACATGGTTGTTGGGGACACTGAGGAGACAACGAGCAGTAGTGGGTCCAGCACGCCTGTTCAGGACATACGTAGGAGCAGCAGACTCCATGCCGAAGACACCGGCACCACTTCACATGTAGACCCCCAGCCCCGTGCCTCGCAAAACACCATGCGTAAGCGCAAGCATT
This sequence comes from Lissotriton helveticus, assembly GCF_964261635.1. Taxonomy (NCBI): domain Eukaryota; kingdom Metazoa; phylum Chordata; class Amphibia; order Caudata; family Salamandridae; genus Lissotriton; species Lissotriton helveticus. The sequence goes on from NC_136057.1 coordinate 921,960,399, forward strand.
GAAATAATTATTGATCACAGGACAGGTCAAAGTGAGGAAACTTTGGCAAAACATTGTGCAAGGTGCATTTAATTTGATTATTGTTTTTTTGGAAGGTGCAGTTGTGTACATTAAAGTGAGTGTTCCAATCACTGGACATGGCTGTGTGTCATCGCTCAATTAGAAGTATCTGTTGGTAATTTCTGCTCGTCGCAGTCGACCATCTGTTGCTGGTGCTGCTCCTGCTGCATTGTGATCTGCTTGTACTGTCCCATCATCAATGTCCTCATGATATGTGAGTTATATCTCTGTGCCATCCTTGGTGGCAAGATTGTGCAGCATGGCGCAGGTCGCAATAATCTTGCAACAGATAATTGGCGTGTATTGAAGTGCACCTCCACTCTTATGGAGGCACCTAAATCTACTTTTCAGCAGCCCAAATGTACGTTCCACCACGCTACGTGTTGTTCTGTGCGCCAGGTTATAATGCCTTTCACTCCTGGTGGATGGGTTCAGGTAGGGGGTGAGCACAAATGAACGCAGGGCATATGCACTGTCACCTGGGTGGGAAAGGATAATAAGATTATTCACATACTCAGGAGTGCTCCTTCTGCATGAACTGTCAGGGTGTCTCACACATACTTACCCAGCAGGTATCCATCACCAAAATCACCAGCAACAAGGCGTCTGTATATCCCACTGTTGGTGAAGATGTAGGAGTCGTGGGTAGTCCCAGGATATTTGGCTACAATGTCCGTTATCATGTTGCTAGCGTTGCAGATCACCTGCACATTGATTGAATGTGTGGATTTCCGGTTTCTGTAAATGTGCTCAGTTGCTGCAGGTGGGCATAATGGGATGTGCGTTCCATCGATGCAGCCTATTATGTGCGGGAACTGTGCAAGTTGATAGAATTCGGTTTTTGTCCTTGCTAGTTCTGCAGGTGTCTCAGGGAACTCAATGTAGTGCTCCATCCTCTGCATCATGGCGTTTAGGAACTTTCTGAAGAAGCGTGACAGGCAGCTCTGGGACACTCCACCTACAGTGGCTATCACGTGCTGGTAGCTCCCAGAGGCAAGAAGGTGTAGGCAGCACAGCACCTGTACATGGGGTTGGATGGCGTGTGCTCTTGGGGTTGGGTGTTCCAGATATGGGTGGAGGTCCCTGATCAAGTCCAGGATTGTTCTGGGGTGGAGTCGGTACCTTTGCAGGATCTCAGCTTCAGTTAGTTGGAAGAGGGTGATCCTCTGCCTATATACCTGCTCCTCCCTTAGCCAGACCCTCTCTCCTGCTGCCTGTATCCGTAGCCGCCTTGCAATTACATAGAAGGCCGCCATTGTGGGTGTACTGTTGCATTTTGGGAGCTTCTTATATATCCTGTTCCTGGTTTCCACCTGCTCCCAATCCATGTTAATTACCGACTCTTAAATACCGAATTTCACGAAATTCGGTATTTCCTGACTTTGCTACATCTCAAATGGCCTTTTTTACCACTTCTTATTTACCAACTCGGTAAATATGAAATCGGTATTTACCGATTCGGTAACTTACCATTTCTTATTTACCGATTCGGAGAAGATGTATTCAGTAAATACCGAATCGGTGTTTTACCGACTGGTATTTACCGATTCGGTAAGTTTTTGGTGACATACATCTCGTTGCACTGATACCGGTCGGTAATGGCCGATTTTACTGATTTTCGGCCGTTACCGACCGGTATTTGGCTACCTACATCGGGCCCTTAATGTTTACGCACCCAATTCGGACGGTGCTGATTTCAACCCGGCAGTCCTGAAAGCGGCAACACCGTACATGGGGGCTGAGATCCTTCTCTTCGGGGACTTTAATTGTGTACTTGATGGGATGCTAGATAGAGAGCCCCCAAGAGAACATACCAAACCCCATATAGTGAACTCCCTCATGGGTATTTTACAGGGGTTGCACCTGAGAGATGAATGGAGAGCGCGTAACCCTGCCAATAAAGAGTTCTCTTGCTTTAACTCCGCAGCTAACACCTTCTCCCGAATAGACAGCTGTTACCTCTCGCCCGGCCTCTCGGTCGCAACAGAGGCCATTTCCTATTTACCACGCTACTTATCCGACCACGCACTGCTGATACTGACTCTGATCAGCGGACTGAGACGGCCGTCCATTCCGCTTTGGCAGTTCCGCATGGAAGCCCTTGGGGACCCCCATGTGTGAAGACTATGATGGAGGCCCTACAACATTACTTTGCTGAGGATTGAGTGGGAGGCTGTCAAAGTTGTTATCAGGGGTTTTGCATAAGAACCACTCACGGGCTCCAAAAGCAACTACACGCTGACCTCGATATCTTAGAGAAAAGAGACTAAAGACCCAATAGAGCACACTTCATATAACACCGACAGATAAGGTGGAATAGACGCAAGTTTGGGGGGAGTTGCTCCATTACAGGTTTGGTGTGGGGTGTTCAAAGAAACTTGTGCCAGTAAATATAATCTTCTATACAACAATTGAAGTATTACCTCCCTCCTCTTTTCCATCTATTGATTATGTAATAACATTTATTTTCGAACTAGATTTCTCCACACAAGGAATGACTCTCTGTCACCCTGCCGAGCTCGGTTTTGCTCGGAATAGTCGTCACGAGCATGCCTGAGAGACTAGTGTCTCTCTGCCTTCCCCCCTCCCGGAGCATGCGCAGGGAGCTTAAGGTGTACAATAGATTGACGGAGAGCACAGTGTTGGACAAAGTGTGCTCCACTGATTCTTCTCTGTTTTAGATGGCCACAGATAGGTTTCCATGCGCCCGTTTTAGCCAATGCTAACGGGACCTTGCAGAGGAGTTCCTTCTTTCTTGTAACACCGGTGTGTTCTCAACCTCGCGGGTCTAGCTTATTGCGCATGCGCGAGGGAACAAAAGTTTTCTGGCGCGCATTCCCGCAATCTCGCCCCCTACATGCCTCGAACGATCTACTATCCAATTACCGGCGATTATAAAAGGATGAAGGGCGGCACACCGCTCACCTTCCACTTCCGCTTGGTTGAAAATCCGGGGCACCGACGGATAGGTGAGCTATTGCTTGTCCTGTCTGTCTTCATCTTTCTCTTTACATTAGTTAGTGTCTGTAGAGGTGAACAGATTACTCTATTTTGGCTGAGGAGAGGGGATTAGGAGGCTTTTTAGCCTTAATTAACGTTATTTCCTACTGTTACCCAGTTGTTATAAGTCCCCAGGCACTCAAATGATTTTTTAACTTTGGGTGCTCTATGGAGTGTTCTATGAAGCTATCTTTGGGTGTGTATCCCCTGCTTCATGCTGTTGGTTGAATTAAGTGTTTTCCACCAAAAATCTTAAGACAACATGCTTTGAGACACACAAATGTGTCCATACTGTGTTCTGTGACATGAGGAATGTCACAGTATGTGAGATCTCGTAATGGCCATTTATGAGTCCATGTGCAGATCGGATCTTGGTCTAGCGGGTTGTCTGTCACACGTTTGTTGGTGTAAAAGTGTAGTATAACTAGGGTAGGCACTGTACAGTTATTTGCTGACTGCGTCCTTCTTTCTACACTACAGAGCGGGGCCTCATACTCCCGAGCGGTCGCCAGGTGAGGTGAGGTCTTCACCCACACAAAGCTGGGTGAGTATCACTAGGAGGAAATGCCTCCATGTGATTCAGCTAAATATGCTTTTTTAATATGCAGAATGCCACGTATTCATGCAGGTGTGTCTGTCTATACGGTGATTTGTGTTTTCAAGCGGTTGTATGTGTGTTAACTTTTGATGTTGTAAATAAATGAGGATTCTTTATATTTATTTTTATATTAGGAAGAAGACATGCTTCTCTTCCTCCAGTGGGCTAACTAAGCGTTCAAGGTTCCTGGTAGATATGTACCTTCCTTAAGTACATTCATTGATGTTTTCTGACTTAACATATCACGTTTATATGCAGTAGCTTTTCCAAGTCTAAAGGTCCTGAAGAAAGCCAGGGTAATTCCCATGATTGGCTGAAACATGTCGACCGTTCTGCAAAGTGCCACAGGGTGGTCTTACCACTCGGCTAGTTTTTTTTTAACTCTTGACACATAGATTTCTGTGTTCACATTTTCCAGAATCTGGGTAGTCAATTTTATCTGTTATTATTATTTGAGCACTGCACCTTATCTACATGAGTTTAGGATGAACATCATGGCTAGATCACTGAATCCATTTTCGCACCGGCACTATATGGTCGGATGCGTTATGGAACGACCAACAATTTCCACATGACGTTAACTCCACCATAAAGGTGGGCTGATGGAAATTGTCCTAGCTTATGTTGTCACCAACACTGTTATGTTTTGAATCACATCTAACAGCAGCAATTGTTCACACATGCATCCAACTGCATCACAGTCACTGATACGGTCACACACCCCCCTAAGACCTGTTTGCTCCCTTGTGTGTTAAGTATTCTGGACTAAGGGGATTGAGTAAACAGGTCGTTAAACATTCCCCTTGACCCTCCACACTGTGTTTATTTTTAGTATTTGAGCAACCTTCGGTTGCGGGTCTATTATGGTTAGATGCAAACGCACCCCAGTTTGCACCTCTAGCTCTCCCAACTTATTTGTGCATGCTGACCCCTTGCCTCTTTTCTGACACTGTATGATAAGAACACCTTTCTCTCATATTCCATTTACCAGTGTGTTATTTCCGGCCAACTACAACATAATCACATTTTTCACTCTATATAGGGTCTAGTTAGGCTCCATTATAGAGCGACCCATTATAGGTTCATGTTCTGCTCTAGTAAACAATTCCAATACTGGAGCTTGGTCACAGCTTTCCTCCATTACAGGTTTGGTGTGGGGTGTTCAAAGAAACTTGTGCCAGTAAATATAATCTTCTATACAACAATTGAAGTATTACCTCCCTCCTCTTTTCCATCTATTGACTATGTAATAACATTTATTTTCGAACTAGATTTCTCCACACAAGGAATGACTCTCTGTCACCCTGCCGAGCTCGGTTTTGCTCGGAATAGTCGTCACGAGCATGCCTGAGAGACTAGTGTCTCTTTGCCTTCCCCCCTCCCGGAGCATGCGCAGGGAGCTTAAGGTGTACAATAGATTGACGGAGAGCACAGTGTTGGACAAAGTGTGCTCCACTGATTCTTCTCTGTTTTAGATGGCCACAGATAAGTTTCCATGCGCCCGTTTTAGCCAATGCTAACGGGACCTTGCAGAGGAGTTCCTTCTTTCTTGTAACACCGGTGTGTTCTCAACCTCGCGGGTCTAGCTTATTGCGCATGCGCGAGGGAACAAAAGTTTTCTATCGCGCATTCCCTCAATCTCGCCCCCTACATGCCTCGAACGATCTACTATCCAATTACCGGCGATTATAAAAGGATGAAGGGCGGCACACCGCTCACCTTCCACTTCCGCTTGGTTGAAAATCCGGGGCACCGACGGATAGGTGAGCTATTGCTTGTCCTGTCTGTCTTCATCTTTCTCTTTACAGTAGTTAGTGTCTGTAGAGGTGAACAGATTACTCTATTTTGGCTGAGGAGAGGGGATTAGGAGGCTTTTTAGCCTTAATTAACGTTATTTCCTACTGTTACCCAGTTGTTATAAGTCCCCAGGCACTCAAATGATTTTTTAACTTTGGGTGCTCTATGGAGTGTTCTATGAAGCTATCTTTGGGTGTGTATCCCCTGCTTCATGCTGTTGGTTGAATTAAGTGTTTTCCACCAAAAATCTTAAGACAACATGCTTTGAGACACACAAATGTGTCCATACTGTGTTCTGTGACATGAGGAATGTCACAGTATGTGAGATCTCGTAATGGCCATTTATGAGTCCATGTGCAGATCGGATCTTGGTCTAGCGGGTTGTCTGTCACACGTTTGTTGGTTTAAAAGTGTAGTATAACTAGGGTAGGCACTGTACAGTTATTTGCTGACTGCGTCCTTCTTTCTACACTACAGAGCGGGGCCTCATACTCCCGAGCGGTCGCCGGGTGAGGTGAGGTCTTCACCCACACAAAGCTGGGTGAGTATCACTAGGAGGAAATGCCTCCATGTGATTCAGCTAAATATGCTTTTTTAATATGCAGAATGCCAAGTATTCATGCAGGTGTGTCTGTCTATACGGTGATTTGTGTTTTCAAGCGGTTGTATGTGTGTTAACTTTTGATGTTGTAAATAAATGAGGATTCTTTATATTTATTTTTATATTAGGAAGAAGACATGCTTCTCTTCCTCCAGTGGGCTAACTAAGCGTTCAAGGTTCCTGGTAGATATGTACCTTCCTTAAGTACATTCATTGATGTTTTCTGACTTAATATATCACGTTTATATGCAGTAGCTTTTCCAAGTCTAAAGGTCCTGAAGAAAGCCAGGGTAATTCCCATGATTGGCTGAAACATGTCGACCGTTCTGCAAAGTGCCACAGGGTGGTCTTACCACTCGGCTAGTTTTTTTAACTCTTGACACATAGATTTCTGTGTTCACATTTTCCAGAATCTGGGTAGTCAATTTTATCTGTGATTATTATTTGAGCACTGCACCTTATCTACATGAGTTTAGGATGAACATCATGGCTAGATCACTGAATCCATTTTCGCACCGGCACTATATGGTCGGATGCGTTATGGAACGACCAACAATTTCCACATGACGTTAACTCCACCATAAAGGTGGGCTGATGGAAATTGTCCTAGCTTATATTGTCACCAACACTGTTATGTTTTGAATCACATCTAACAGCAGCAATTGTTCACACATGCATCCAACTGCATCACAGTCACTGATATGGTCACACACCCCCCTAAGACCTGTTTGCTCCCTTGTGTGTTAAGGGAGTTGCTCAAAGCCTGGTCTCGGTTAGAAAAACATCAATATACTACCTATAGACAGAGGCCATATATGGAGGGGGACAGGTCGGGCGCACTGTTGGGGCGATTGATTTGCACGGAGACAGAACAGACACCGGTGTTACAGCTGCACACCACTGACGGAGATGTCCTACATACACAAAAAGCAATTATTGCAGAATTTGTGACTCATCTACATCAGACATGCTCGACTAGCACCAGTGTTGGACTGCATACACTACAAGACTACTTTAACGATATCACGCTTCCCAACCTTGAGGAGGAAGATGCTGAGACCCTGGAGAGCCCATTGGCTACGGAAGAAATATTAGCAGCAATCAAAAAACTGAAGTCAGGGAAGTGTCCGGGAAGTGACGGCCTCCCAGACAAATTTTATGAAACACTTGCCACCCAATTGGTGGATCACCTCGTAGAGGTGATCCACCAATTGGGACAGTGGGGCATTCAGCTGGGTCCAACGGTACATGTGGTGTCGATGTATGCCGACGATACTTTGGTGTACCTTGGTCACCAGGAAGAGGCGGTTCCGGTACTCATTGAGGAGCTGACTGGCTTTGGCGAGGTGTCAGCACTTTGCCTTAATCCAGGAAAGTCTAAGCTCTTCCCCATGGGCAGCCTGAAAAAAGTCCAGGAGGATGAGTTACCCAGTGTGGGGATGGCCTGGTTTAAAGACACGTGCATTACCTGGGGGTTAGACTGGCACATACGTTGGTGGCCTATTTGGTGTGGAATATGGGGAAATGCTTGGAAGGTATCTGTAAGTCAGTTGAATTTTGGTGAGATCTGCCCTTATCCCTGAATAGGCGGGCCACCCTGATAAAAATGGTGGTCCTACCACTTTGCTTATATGTTATGCAGAATTCCCTTTACCACATACCATGGACATATTTCCGCCAGTTGGATTGTCTACTGATAGAGTTACTATGGGGGACCAAAAGGAAAAGGGTGAAATTGGACACACTACAGAGGGCATGGGAGTGGGGAGGACTTGAGGTCCCTCGACTAAACTTTTACTACATGGCGACACAGCTGCAACATGCAGTGCAGTGGCTTGACAAGACTGATAACTGAGAGAAGAGGCTATTGATGGGCACTCATTGGAAGGTTGCGCTCCCTAACCTTCTCATGATGGGATCGTGGGTACCTGAACGATTTCCATATATCATCAGAGATGTGGCCTTAACCTGGGATTCTGCTATCATGAATGTGGTGCGCCATGCACCCTATGCCCCTGAGGCCCCACTATGGGCTGTGGTACAGTTCAAACAAATAAGCCAAACTATGTCCACTACTAGATAGATGGCGGGGGTTGCTACACAATGGGGGACCTCTAATCGGGACAACAATTCCTTACTAGAGAGGATGCAGAATCAACGTTCAAGCTGGATACAGGTCAATACCTTCAATATGCGAAGATCTTGGCGGTAGCACAAGAGCTATGGCCGTTGTTCCCGGAAGATCCACCCACTACTGCCACCCTTCAGGCACTAGTGACTTTATCTGGGGGTCGCAGGCTGGTGTCTCACATTTACAGGGCACTAAGGGAGATAGAGACACATACCCACTTTCAGTCCAGGCCAAATGGGATGTAGAACTGGAGGAACCTTTGACAGACTCTGACTGGAAGATGGTTTATGACGGGGTTAAGCAGATTAGCAGCAACACTAGATTCAGACTATCCCTGTTTAATATTGTTCATCAAACTTACCTGACTCCCCAGGTGCTCCATAAAATGTACCCGGATCGCTCTGCACATTGCCCTAAGTGTGGTTCTGATGAGGCTCACTTCTTACATATGGTATGGAACTGTTCGGAGATATGGCTTTTTTGGGGGGTTGATACTGCGGTGCCTAAGACTGGTAACGGGGTGGACGCTCCCTCAGTCCATCAGAGAAATACTCTTCGGTCTCCTTCCCTACCCCAAAGGGAAAAAGCTTACATGCAGATTCCTCCAGTTAGAGTTGGTGTTAGCTAAGAGGCGGATCGCAATCAGTTGGATGGTTCCCAGGCCCCCCATGGTGGAATATTGGGCAATGGATTTGAGGGAATGGGCGACAGCATAATTAGTCCGCAGGGATGAAAAATTGGAGGAAGATGTGAGGGCATGGTACATAATGATCTTGGAGATCCCCATAGGGGAAGCCCCCACCACCCAACGGTCTGGGGGAACCTTGCTTGATAGAGATGGAGCGGAGGAGACGGGAGGACAATCCTAGTCCTGGAACAGCGTAAAACACCTGGTAAAAATAGTCCTAGATAACTGTTATATGGCAGAAGACGTCAGATCTTATGTTCGTGACCCAGGGGGAGGGTGAGGGGTAGAGTGGGGGGGGGGTTAAGTCCGGAATTTCATGCTTAGGTTTGCTTTTTGTGCACCACTTGCTCGAAGCTGATCTCAGTCCTATGTGTACTAATCAGTAGTGGCCCATGGTGGGAGTGCTGCCAGGCGCTGACGTGGGGGGGGGGAGGGGCAGTGTGGGGGGTAGTAAACTCCGGAATACGGCCACACAGAGGTAAGTACACAAACAAATAAATAAAACAAATTTCGTTGCGTGGGGTGCATCGCCAAATGTGAAGCAGCACATGCAACGAAATTAATTTTATTTATTTGTTTGTGTACCTACCTCTGTGCGGCCATATTCCGGAGTTTACTACGCCCCACCCTGCCCCTCCCCGACCCCTCGTCAGCACCCGGCAGCACTCCCACCCTGGGCCGCTACTGGTACTAATGCAGATATTCTATATTATTGTATTCCTCTTTGACAGGACTGTCTTGGTTCTTACAATGATTATTTTTTTCTGAGTTTATTTGTAAATGAGTAGATTGATATGTATATGCTGTTCTGTGACTTCAGACGATACCACTGTACTGTGATTCTGTTGTAAGTTCACTGTTTTTGAGATCCTGATTTACTAAAACCGTAACTTGCGCTTTGAAGCCTGGATGAGTATGTGGGGAGTGTGCTATGGTAATCCTACTGTCCTCCCACATCTAACACTGAAATCAGATTTGAAGTAGGTACTGTACCCACATCAAACCCAGAGACAGAAGTCTAATAGGGCAAAAGCAGGGTCTTCCAGCAACCAGACTGTGGATGCACAGGAATTGTCTTGGCATCCTGTTCTCTCCCTTAAAGTATGCCCCAAGGGTTACATGTGACTAAACAGACCTGTCAAGCAGTATTTGACACTGTAGTGTCAAAACGGATGGCCACACCCCAACCTACATATTTTGCGCAGGTCAGCTTATTGATTGGTCCTGAGAGGCATTTCACGCATTTTTACTGTCTATTCAAGGCTGAGCACAGGCTGGAACCTGGCAAAACCGTATGCTAATTAGCCTTCTCATAGTTTACACAGGTGTAGGGTAACTTTCTAAAAGTTCCTGTTCCTTAATATTTATTAAAACTTTGACTTTAACATGGAATTGTTCCATACCTAAGACACATGTATTATTATTTTTTCTGTACTCTGGTTGTCTATTTAGAATAGTTAGGCTTGACACAATGAAAATAGCTTTCTTTTGGGCCTTACCAATGTAGGGAAATTAATTTTATGCAGGTCCCAGTTTTGAAAACCATACACGCTTCCTTGTGGGCTACAAGGACTACATGGGTGTCCAACTAATACTTAAAAGGGAGAATACCTGTAAAAAAGGGTTTATTTGGACAGGGAGAAATGCACATTTTGCAGTGTTACAATCAGGCTACAAAGGGTAGGTCTTAAGCCATGTTTACGCTGCCCCTACAGTGACTGATACAATACCAACTACTCACTAATATCTTCTTAAATCAACATCAAGTTTCTTGTCTAGGTATAGCTAGACAGCTTAGATGCTTGATGCACTATTATATGTCTCACATATGCCCTAGTAGACATTGCAATACAAATAATATGACTAAAATATTTGTTACATAGTGGGAGGCTACATTTAAGCTCTGTCATGGGTCTGGCTTTCTTGGAACTACCTACCTTGCACACTATGGAGCCAGTGGATTAGTTGCTTAGCATGCACCCTTGAAATGCTACTTCTAACCTTGCTTCAGTCCTTGAATGAATATTGTATATTCTTTGCAAATCACTTTATCTCCTTGTGTATCAAATTCTAATTATATAGCATACAAAAGAAAACTGTTCAGCATTCCCATTCCCTTCACTATTCCTATCATACCCATATCACATAGAACTCTGTCACCTCTTTTTTTTTAGATGATCCTGCTGTAATTAAAATTACCTTTCAACAGCGCTCTATTACTCCTTGTAAGTAGGTTCACGCTCCATCAAAAACCAATAAAACAGAGGCGGTTCTAAAGATGAGCCAGAGGAGAAGCATGGTCAATGAGTGGCAGGTACGTTGTTCCCAATAGCATGACTTTGGTCATATACATGTATCTAAAAAGAGGGGGGGACTTGGAGCTCATTATGGTCCAGTACCTGTCCAGTACCTGTGCTCCAATATTAGTCACAATTCAAACGAGGGTAACTGTTCTAGGAGTGGGTGCAATAGTCACCCACAGCAAAGGGAAGAAAGGCAAATCAAAAGTAAAAGGCCTGGTTCTACACCCCACAGGCTAGAGGCAAGAGCAAGTCTTGTCTCTTGATGCCCTCACACACCCCGAAGGATGTCATGCTTCATCATCGGGCAGTTGCTCCTCATCGGGCCGGCGCTGCATTGCCCTTCCGGTCCCCCGAAGGGTGGCTTTGGCGGAGATCTTTTTGTAATACTGCCGTAAGATGGGTGAGGGTGTGAGATAGAGGGTTCTTGAGAAAACAAGTGTGTGAGTGAGTGAATGGTAAAACTAGCTAAGGGATACCGGAATGAATTGAGTTTAATATGCTGGTTCCCTTGCCAGGTTAAAAATCCCATAGGTCGTGTGTTACTGGTGAGGCATGATGTGCAGCAATAACTTTAGGTCGACATGTTTCGCACCATAAAAGTGGTCAGGACGATCCTTGACGCTTCTTCAGAACCAATGAAGTAGGTTAAAAGTAGGGCAGAAAGAAACCATGAGTGGGTCAAAAACCCTGCTATGAAAGGAGCGAACCACCCATGTGAACAACTACAAGGTGGCTTAAGCTCTTTTGGTTGGCCGCTCCTGTTGCAACCTAGGAGTATAAGGAGAGAAAATGAGGAAAACAAAACAAATACACAGAATGGGAGTCAATATAATCCTCTCTGTGAACAGACAGTAGAGTGCATTGTATATTTGTATTGTTTTCAAGCATAGAAAGTACATTCAAAAGCAAACGAGACAGACAACATTCATAGGCGACCAATTCCAGGTTGGAATAAAATTGTGGTATTACCCCATCAATGATACGTAGGTCGATAGGTAAAGTAAATTCTGATCATGGTGGTGACACAACAAAGAACTGTGTGGTAAAAGCCGAGCGCAGGTGGTGGAGCGCGTAGTCGACTGTGAGTTAAATAAAAACATCTGCTATGTCCGGGGACTCACAATGGTGGTGTGATGATAACTACATGTGGGTAGCGGTGTGGCTACCATTTATAGTGCATTCATTCGTAAAATGTGACATAGCAGTGCAAGACTGTAGAAGGAACCAATTTCAAGAACATGTAGTGATGCTTCTTACCTAGAAAGGAGTAATTAGTTGCTCAATAGGCTAGCACGTGTTATCGCCTGCACCGTAACAGGCTGAAATAAGAGAATGCATGCACGTTGTCATGTCATGGCCGCTCAAAGACTAATGCACGGGAAGAGAAACAAGGCCCGATCGTAATTGGAGGACGAGTCCTCCTATTAGTACTTACAGTTACCGTTGGGTGCATCGACTGCTAGCACCTACCCCTTAACACGTCTACCTGCGTATTACCGGCCTGCTTGTTACCACCATCTGATATAGTGCAGGTGCCTCATCCGGGTGGAGTCGTCTCACTTCCGGGGTGAGGAGGAAGCAGTAGTACCCATGCAAGGGCACCATTTTGAAAGGGCCTGAATAGAGGTCTAGTAGTGCGGGAGTCATATTGGAGTTGTGGCATGTGGTGACGCTGTGGTGCCCATGCACGGGGCACCATATTGGAATGCCTGAATAGAGGTCTAGTTGTGCATGCATCATATTCGAGTTGTGTGGCATGTATGGGTTGGTCAATAGTGTAAAGAAGATACGTGGTACAAAGTAGAGCATGCAACCACAAAGGACCCTATCTGGAAGGTGTATCAGAGCGCAATCTCATTAGAGAGCGCTCTGGTCATATACATAATAATAATACCAGCATTTGTAAAGCGCACAGCTACATCCTGAGAGGTGTCGTCCCGGCACTGGGGGCCGTCGGTATGATTAAGCGAGCTACTGCCCAGAGTCGCCTGGTGCTGGGCTAACCTGCCACCGGCACCGGGGATTGAACCTTGAACCCTGTGGTCCGCAGTCAGGCACCATGCTTACGGCCATTCACAAAGCAGGCCTGTAGGATGCAGAGGCAATCAATGTATGACTTCTACATGGTAAAGATCTGATTGTCAATGAGGCTTCGTCCTCTTTCAACTGTACTGCACACTAAATATTGCCAGAATGCATCTGGAAATTCAATTTTTCTAAGAGGCTGCAACTAAATATAGCCATTAAGAAGGACAATGGGGACAGTGAAGAATCCTGAGCACCTGGGCTCCTCATATGAGATGGGAATGATAAGGTTCACCATTTTAACCAATTACAGACGATTGTACAGAAAAGGTTTAATCCATTCCCTTGATTTATGCCCATTTCTCAAGGGATTGACTAACACAAGATGGTTTAAATAAAGTCCAAAGCAAATAAGATCCAATCACCGAGTGACAGATCTCTCTTCCTAAAATTTAGGTATGGAATCTTACCATAAAATTCATTCACTGAGAAGTGGAGATCTTCCCTGTCTGACCGCATTTCATGTCCATGTTGCCCATGCCCCAAAGAGTCCTTAGCCCATTTCTTATTCGCTTGTAGAGCCTATAGGGGGGCAAGAAGACGGTGGCTTAGGCCGATTTGTAGGGAATTGGGTTTCAGACAGCATCTTAAAGCCCTACGCATTCTCACATCAGATGTAACATCAGTGACTCTTGTGTGTGGGGTTGCAAAATTCTTGGGAAGAGCCTGGCAGATACGATCCAACCAGATAAAGATTACTTTGAATGAGGGCATCAAAAAATAATTTAGGTTAACTGTGTCCAACCCTACTGCTGCCATTTTTAAAGGCCCTTCTGGATTGTTCAATTTTGAAATGTATATATGTCTTTTTATTGTATTTATGATCGATATATCGTTTTGTATGAATTTTTAAGGGTTGTTTGTACTTGAAATTGGTTTTACTTTTATGATAAATGTTTTTATCGAATAAAGTACTACAACAATAAGATGCACCTTTTGTAAGTTGGTCTCCTAATGTGCAAACCTCCGATTCCTGAACCTGCCTGGTTGTGCTCTATATAAGTATTTAAATAAATAACTGAACAAATGTTTGCATGTTACACATTTACCAGCATGAGTTGCAGAGCGGAGTAAGGAAAAATGTATTCTCGTGTGGAATGCTCTGAGGGTGATCAGTTGTACAAATTACCACAAGTGAAATGCAACATTTAGCACCTGATACTTATTTGTGGTGTCTGGCAATTGAAATGGACTATGTGAAGAATATACGCAGACATAGCAAGGATGTAGCACGTGAAGGGAGCTTGTTAGGGACGGTATAGTGCCACTTGGAAAGTTGGTAAACCAGCATCACAACGAGATGGGTATAAAAGTATGCTGTCAGTTGCAGAAAGAGAAAGAGACAAGTGCAAGTTGTAGCCTTTTTATCCGCCAGTTATCTAACTGCAATGTAGGTACTATCATTTGTACTCTTTATATTAAGGTACAAAGCTACAGTCTAAGTTTGAACGAGGGCTAAATATTAAATAAATTCTTGTTAGACCAAAAAGCTACCCAATAAAGGTTCTAGAAACTGTAAATTATGCCACTGGGTACCTGTAAATGTACCGAAGCTCATTGCTCTATTACTAAATAGTGCCTAAAATGTAAGCTGAGTGTCTTTAGGTTGAAATAAATATACTAGAACCATAAGCGCTTATCACTAGGCATTGAGAGAAGAATAATTGTCTTATAATAATAAAGATAGTCAGGTTAATATTTATAAAAACAAAAATAATAGTTAATCTCATTGCTAATCTGCTTGTCATCAATATTACAATCGTTCTTTTTTTGATACTCATATTCTTAGGCAGAATATGATGGTATTGATTATTCTCATTGATACAGAAGATCTGATTTTGCTGTGCTCACATTAGCACATCTATGGTTTAGATTGGCACTTGCTATGAATAGATTAAATGATTACAACAGACTAACATTAATAGGAAAGGGGTCGTAGTAATAGAACAAGTAAGCAGAAAAAGCGAAGCTTCTTCGCGCCGTAGCCTGTAGATTGAAATCCAGTATCTTCACTCGATGGAGAACCCAGGGCTAAAAGGATCCATTTGAGTTTCCGTGGCTCATATATGCACAGAAAGGTAAGTCTCAAAAGAGCCAAGAGAACTTCCCTCTGTTTCTGTGATGTACACTCATTTGACAATAACATCATACCCTATCAAATTGTAAGATTGTATTGGTCTTAAAGCAGCAACAAATCAAAATCATGACTTTTCACACCCTACTTATATGATGTTAATTCTTCCTTTATGTTTTTCCACTGTCCTACATAAGAAATCCGGGGACACCGTCCACCTCCTCCTCGCTTCTGATAGTTGTTAGGGATTCAATTATGCTTCCTCTTGCAAACCCATTCCCAGAACAATTGTTAATCTAAGAAGGGACAGCAGACACTAGAACAGTTCCTTTCATGCGCGGCAATCATGTACATTGGTGGTGGCGTAATCCACCTTTAGGGGTGGATTTCACACACCTTTCTGTACACAGGGCTACTGGCACCACTATCCGCATCTCTTATCCTCTTGAATGACCAGAGTACAGTGACCTTCTGGTTATTCGATCAAATAACACCCAACCATGAGCAACATCTTGTTGAAATCCATGACCAAACATCTGTGGCACACACCTGTCACCGGCATACACCTCTAGAGACACCATCTAATTACATCTTTACAGACCAGGTGACCAACGCCGCAATTATATTCTTGTACTAATATTACCAGGACGACTTAAATCATGATTTCATCATGCCCAAGAAAGCTCAGTCACCAATATGCAAAGCAAAAAACTGTTGGCTGTTCTGACATTGCCACTCATGTTCTAACAGAGTTTTTTGGCTAGATCTAAAAGCTTCTGAAGTATAACTGTAGCAGGACTCCATCTACATTTTCAGGATCTGTGTTTTGCTCTTGTTTGTGTTGTATTCAAATCCTAGTCAGGTTCTCAGAAATACAATATCGACAGTTTCCTACCTATCCTCCTGCTCCTCAGAGGCACTTCTTGAATTGCATTCCATATGAGCTTCTATCCGGGGTTAACAAATGAGTCGTAGGAGGACCTGTTTCTAGATATTTGTCCTGTCTTCTGGGTAACTCACACGTTTGTGCATCCTATCCTGTACAGATTCTCTTCCTTTTCTTTTGCCTCCACCTGACAGTTCTGGGTTGGGTGTCTGGTGCCTAAGCGTGTAATCTGCTTTGTAGCTCTTTCTTGCTTCTTCCTGAATCTCCAGGTATGACAGAGTCATCACAGTGGTTGGGGTTGTTCTCCCCAGATCACTCACTAGTACAAACTGATAAGCCAATAATGCTTTTCACAAATGAGACAAAACCTCATCGTAGCGAAAGATATTCTTTTGCGCCTCATGTACAACTGAAGGATGACAAACGCATGCAACACAACCACAAGACAATAGGGGTTATTTGCATGAGGAGATGAGGATTAACATGCCCTGCAACAACCATCCAAAGGGCACAAAAGGAGCTTATAGAGACACCGCACAAGATTAAATAAAAATCTGCATATGTGTAGTCTCTCATTTATTCAATTAGCTAATTATTCTTGTGAGCTATTATGTTTTATTCAGTAGGGCGATCACTTAATGTAATACTACATTTTCCTCAAAAGTTTTCCAAGTTGCCATAAATTCTTCTGAGTCTTTTAGAGTAATATGTATTATTGGAGAAACTCGAGTAATGTCTTTGATGGTACTAAAATCATTGGATTTGAATATGATAGATTATTATTAAATGATTCTGACAAGTAAAACAAACTACAGATGTATTATAGATTTCCAGACAATACCCACCAGCTCCCCCTTTCTGGTCTGTAAACAACACATGGCTACTATAAACTCATGTAAGTATATGAAAGCTATTTCTATAGCGCAAGCCTAGCCAAAAGGAATCAAGGAAGTACTTTTTGACGTCAGTTCTCTGTCACTTGTTTTATAATTCACTCCTCTTTTCTGGCGGCCAGTGGTACATTCTTACTGCAGTAATATTTTTTGACTGCTGGAAAGCAAATATGAGATCTACCTTTGATCGTTTTCTTACAGTCAGCTGAAATTGCTATGAGCAATAATGTCATTATGCCACCAGGCAGAGTGCACTGAAGGCAGAATGGTAATTTACAATTCACAGAACTTTTCCTTTAATGAGGGCCCTGGCGTTCTGTGCACCTTTGACTAGGAAGAGGAGAGAAGGTATTGTAGGGGCAGGTGATTTTTGAATTTGAGGGAAGCAGTTGTAGTTTTTAGGTCGAGGCTATGTCGCACTGCGAAGCAGTGGGCGGAGCCGAAGAGATAATGTGTCTTAGAGGGGGCTTGGAACCCGCCCCTCTTCTCAATTGGCTGGCCTAGTAAATGCTGGCCAGCCATTGGAGGAGAGGGGCGTCACTCGGTCCAAGCCCCGTCTTTTTCGGATTCGGGGGCGTTTTTTTAAGCTTCTTTCTTGTTTTCTTTCTCTCCTCTTCCCATTGGCTGGAATTTTACCTTCCAGCCAATTTGAAGAGGAGAGAACGAAAACCACGCCCCCGAATCGGAAAATGACCGTGCTTTCTCCAAGGCATTCCTTCCTCGCCTCGGAGAAACATGGTCGTGTGGAGTGCTCCTCTCTTGCCTTCGAGAATGCAGTCATTTTGTTTCATGCTTGTTTCATGAATGCACAGTTGTTGCATCTCGTGTCTTCAACTTAGAAGGCCAATTTCCGAGTGAAGTGTTGTATATTTCTATCAGGCTCCGAAGTCAACAGAGGCTGTACTCCGGTATGGAACATTACACCGTAAAACACTTCAATTCCATAAATGTTACGTTGACCCTTTTGAACATAGTGGCCACGGAAAATAATACTGAAAATGGTTCAGTGTTGTTAGGTGTTAGCGCTGTATAGCGCTGAAAAAAAAGTTCTCGGCCGACATGCTTTGCAGTCTTTACCATCCAGGCCGCTCCGCTTCCTTCTGTCCCCACCCACCATCACCCTCCCCGGTGTTCTGTTTACTAATAGGTGTTTTTTTTATAAGGCAGAGACTTATGCATGACCCTCGATTTTACCTCCTCCTCTGCACCCTCGGATTTGCTGTTGACATTTTACGCTCCTCCCCTAATGTGTAGGTTGCCTCTGATAGCTGGGAAGGAGGAGGTGGTTACCATGACGTCACGCCGGGTGAAATGCGAGGCATAGTGAGCGCTCTGAAGATGGCTGCGGGTCCGCATACAGAGGGGAGAGGGAGGTGAGGGAGGGAAAACAAGGAGAGGGGCTGAGAAGCAGAGAGAGGAGGAAAGAGGGTGTAGAGGGAGGGAAAGGAAAGGAGGGTTACAGTGAAAGGGAACAGGAGAGAAGGGCAGAGGAACCGTGAAAGGGACACACACAGGAGGGAGCGGGTCTCAGGTCCGTGTAACCCTCTAAGACCCGCTGACCGCAGCGGTTCCGGGGGCAGCATGAAGTTCGCGGAGCATCTTTCGGCCCACATCACCCCCGAGTGGAGGAAACCGTACATACAATATGAGGTAAGACATGTCTATATTACCCCCTGTACAGCACCCCTCTAACATTTCTCAACTGTGCCTCTTATTTAGAGTGCCATCTAATGCCATCATAGCACCCTAAATCTTTCGGTCCCAGGCGCCAGGTCTCGGAGGAACACGTGGCCTCTCGCATGCCTATAGACTTTGCAGAGGGCGAAGGGCCTCTCAGCAGAAGCCCAGTAACCGAGAGCCCTTCAAACCCTCTCCTGAGAGGCACTCTCCTGCCCGGCGCTCGGCCCTCGTCCTAAAGTGCTGAGACAACAGAGCCCCGGGCGACGCCCTTGGCTCCTTGACAAGCGGCGCCAACTCTCCCCAGAACTCATCCGCAGACCGGGGCCAGTGGATGCCTCCAAAATGCTCGTCCGGGGTGGGCCCTCAATGCCACGTCAACCTCAGGGCACTCTGGATGGCAAAAGTGCAACAGCTCCGCGGGGAGTGCCAGCCCCGCCCAGGGCCCGGTGCTGCTCCGCAGGCCTCGTTCCGGGGGGGCCCTCACCAGGAACGTGGCCCTGGACTTCCCTGCCAGGCACCTGCCCTCCCATGCCAACCTGTCCCGCCTCGGGGGGCAGAGCTGCTACTTCCTGCAGGCACGTGTGGCAGTGCCAGCTGCTGACTAGCCGAGACAAACAGAGCGCGCCCTCGGAGCAGGACTACGACGAGGCGCTGGCCGAGGGGCAGCTCTGGGCATGGGTGAACGGTGCCCAGCTGCGCAACTGCACCACAGGGCCCGCCCTCAGACCTGGACTACTGGCAGTGCCAGCAGATTCAACATGCCTCCTCTGCCCCCCGCCCCGTGCCACTGCCTCCTGGGTGCGCTGCCGGAGGGGGCGGTGTGCTGGCTGTGGACTCCGAGGACTGCTCCGTGGTCTCATGGCTCTGCCCGACGCCCCCCAGAACCAGACGACGGCCCCCCGATGGCAGCAGAAGCACTGGCGGCTGATCCCCAACCCGGGCATCCAGAAGCTGCTGAAGAGGGTGCTCTGCCCCTTCTTCCTACAAGTCGACACGTTCCCCTGTTCTCTACTCACTGGCAGCCGAGGGGGGGGGGTGTGCTGTCCAGGTTCGACCATTCCTGGAGGACGAGACTGACCTGCAGCTGTGGTACTGGAGCTAAGGGTGCCTCATCAACCTCCACTCTGGGTAGGCATTGGAGGCGCGGAGTAATGGCTCTGCTGTGCTTGCTCCCCTGCTCCCTGGCTGTGCTTGCTCTCCTGCCCCCTGGCTGTGCTTGCTGCCCTGGCTGTGCTTGCTGCCCTGGCTGTGCTTGCTCCCCTGGCTGTGCTTGCTCTCCTGGCTGTGCTTGCTCCCCTGCCCCCCTGGCTGTGCTTGCTCTCCTGCCCCCCTGGCTGTGCTTGCTCCCCTTCCCCCCTGGCTGTGCTTGCTCCCCTGCCCCCTGGCTGTGCTTGCTCCCCTGCCTCCCTGGCTGTGCTTGCTCCCCTGCCCCCTGGCTGTGCTTGCTCCCCTGCCCCCTGGCTGTGCTTGCTCCCTTGCTCCCCTGGCTGTGCTTTCTCCCTTGTTCCCCTGGCTGTGCTTGCTCCCCTGGCTGTGCTTGCTCCCCTGCCCCTGGCTGTGCTTGCTCCCCTGGCCCCCTGGCTGTGCTTGCTCCCCTGCCCCCCTGGCTGTGCTTGCTCCCCTGGCTGTGCTTGCTCCCCTGGCTGTGCTTGCTCCCCTGCCCCCCTGGCTGTGCTTGCTCCCCTGCCCCCTGGCTGTGCTTGCTCCCCTGCCTGTGCTTGCTCCCCTGCTTGTGCTTGCTCCCCTGCCTGTGCTTGCTCCCCCTGGCTGTGCTTGCTCCCCCTGGCTGTGCTTGCTCCCCTGCCCCCTGCCTGTGCTTGCTTCCCTGGCTGTGCTTGCTCCCCCCGGCTGTGCTTGCTCCCCTGCCCCCTGCCTGTGCTTGCTCCCCTGCCTGGGCTTGCTCCCCTGCCTGCGCTTGCTTCCATGGCTGTGCTTGCTCGCCCTGGCTGTGCTTGCTCCCCTGCCCCCTGCCTGTGCTTGCTCCCCTGCCTGGGCTTGCTCCCCTGCCTGCGCTTGCTTCCATGGCTGTGCTTGCTCCCCTGCCCCCTGGCTGTGCTTGCTTCCCCTGGCTGTGCTTGCCCCCCCAGGCTGTGCTTGCTCCCCCTGGCTGTCCTTGCCCCCCTGGCTGTGCTTGCCCCCTGGCTGTGCTTGCCCCCTGGCTGTGCTTGCTCCTCTGCCCCCTGGCTGTGCTTGCTCCCCTACCCCCTGTCTGTGCTTGCTCTCCTGCCCCCTGGCTGTGCTTGCTCTCCTGCCCCCTGGCTGTGCTTGCTCTACTGCCCCCTGGCTGTGCTTAGTCTCCTGCCCCCTGGCTGTGCTTGGTCTCCTGCCCCCTGGCTATGCTTGCACCCCTGGCTGTGCTTGCTCCCCCTGGCTGTGCTTGCTCCCCTGCCTGTGCTTGCTCCCCTGCCTGTGCTTGCTCCCCTGCCTGCGCTTGCTTCCCTGGCTGTGCTTGCTCCCCTGCCCCCTGGCTGTGCTTGCTCCCCCTGGCTGTGCTTGCTCCCCCTGGCTGTGCTTGCCCCCCTGGCTGTGCTTGCCCCCCTGGCTGTGCTTGCCCCCCTGGCTGTGCTTGCTCCTCTGCCCCCTGGCTGTGCTTGCTCCCCTACCCCCTGGCTGTGCTTGGCCTCCTGCCCCCTGGCTGTGCTGTGCTTGCTCTCCTGTGTGTGTGTGTGGCTCTGTGTAGATTATTAACAACAAGGGGTGGTGAGGGACAGAGTCTCTGAATTAAGCAGAATACTCTCACCCAGTCAAGAGATCAGGGCTAGATCCAACACCGTTTTTTAGCTCATTGCACCATCCCAGTTTCAGAACCTGGCTGTATGCAAATTAGTCTGTTCCTGTCCCAGTGCATGATGGGAACAGGGCAAACCAAACTACAAAAGCCAATTCTTACACTGGGACAGATAACTTTTTTTGTAGGTGGCTCTATGTAAATGTAAATGTATGTGTCTTGTAAAGCGCACTGCTGCCCTGAGGCGTCGTGGCGCTGTAGACCGCTGGGGAACCCGTCCTGGCTATCCCTGTGAGATGGTCCCTACTGGGTATCTCCAAGGTGAAACCAGGCATCCCCGGCGAATGTGGGGGGCCGTTGTAGAGATGATGCAAGCTAATGCCCAGAGTTGCCGAGTGTGATCCCTGGTTAGAGTAGGCACGGAGGCAAGAATTATCGAGTCCGCTGACCCTGGTCCACGACCCTGCCGCGTCAGGGATTGAACCCTGGTCCCGGGCCGTTCTCTGCTTCCGGGTCTGCCGCCTCTAACCAGTGAGCCACACCACTCCACATGTGTGGGTGGCTCTGTGTAGGTGGCTCTGTGTGTGTGGGTGGCTCTATGTGAATGACTCTGTGTGGGTGGCTCTGTATGTGTGTGTGTGTGGGTGGCTCTGTGTGGGTGTAAATGCAATAGGTGATGCATATGCGAGCGATTAAGCTATTGGCATTGTAAATGACAATGCCATTTATTTAACGATTAAGCTATTGGCAATGTAAATGACAATGCTGTTTATTTATGAATTTTTTTTTTTAAAGTCATAAGCAATGCCAATAGCTCTTCCTTTAATACAGCCGAGACCATTGCATTGTAAATGCTTGTTACCTGTTGAGTCTGAGTAATCACATCCCATGTTGTGAAGAAAACCCATTCAATAACTAAACCAATACACAGAACAAGACATTTCCAGCTCTCATTATCTAAAGGAAGAGTTCAAAATAAGAAGCAATGTACAGGGTACAAAAGTAACAAAACTGATAAGCATATTTACAGCCTTAGCACGGAACTAAAAAATGTATTTGGTCGATCCGGTTATCACATCTGTGTACAGATAGCACTGCGACCGAGGTAATAAAAAATATACAAGCTGAAAATGTTTCCACGAACCGGTCCAAGACTCCTCAAACAGGTAAGAGCCAAGGAAGAAACCAAGAGTTATTTAGAAGCAAGGGAATCTTCAGAAGGGAAAACAGTAGTTGAACTGTGTGGTTCTTAAATTGATGCCTGTGCGAAAAACGTCTCCCACGCGTTGAACGACTCTTCACACAGAGTATCTACTAATAAATAATTAATGTTCCCTCGTCGCCTCTGTCGAAATCCCCCCACCTGGCTCCACCGCTCTTACCTGCACCGGCTGTGGCTGGACATCGGATATACAGCAGGTGGAAACCCTGCCGTGAAAACAGAGGTCCGTGCAACGGAGGCCAAGTCCCTCCAAACCCCACTGGACCTGACCCGAAGCAGCACAACGCAGAAAAAAGGGTGAAAAAACTGGCTAGCTGCACACACAGCGGGGCCGGCAGACTCCCGACCGCACCTCACCGGCAGTCAAAAGATCAGCCTCACCCGCCAGCCAAGGACCCGACCCCCCCAAAACCGGAGCGCCAGGGCACAAGCAAAAACCGGCCCATTGGGGGCCAGGCACCCCAGGGTACCAGAAGCACACACCCCTGAGCCGCCAGCCACCCCAGGTCAGCCGCAATTACAGGCCAGACACAGCACTGTAAAAAGGAATAAACAGCCCACAAGCGTGTGCCAAACCCAAGAAAAGCGCTGGGAAAAAAAATCAGAGGCAGAGGCAAACAGCCACGCGGGACTCACCCCCTGCATTTCTCTTGTCCCAGAAGCAGCGGGCGAAGGAAAGGTGTTTCCGCCTAAAGTAGGAAAACATTATTTATCAGCATTGCTTGGTACGAAATGATACAGTATCCTCGATAAGATGTCGATTGTTTTACTGCAGTGCTGGATGCATTGTTTCTATACATTCCTAGAGTCCGCTGGCCACTAATGATAGCAGGTCAAAGGTCGTGCACTTCGTAAACTGACGTGAGGGCACAAATGCATAATTAATCAGGTCATTTGTTTACTTTTACCAAGAGATTTGAGGGGAATTCCTTGCTCCTCCTTTTGTTGATTAGGGCCTACAGACAAACGTGATTAAGAACGTCCTAGTTTGAAGTCCATTACATGTCCTGAATGATTTTTAAAAAATCCGAAAGGAAATGTTCGAAAAGGGCATTTTGTTTTAGGACTCTCAAACTGAGGAGCCTCAAACTAACCAACATTCAGACGTGTTAATCAGTAGAGGTTAATGGGCGCATAGTATTATCTCAATCGATTGAGTCCCTATCTGAGAAATGCTACTTTGTGGACATTTCTAGCCGAATTTATAATTAAATAAAAGTGAAAAGTACCCTTGACCTGGGCTTTGACCAAGTCATAGATGTGATGACGTCCAGCATTAAAACTGTGCATATTTGGATATCGAAATGCTTTTAAAACCAGCTTCAAACAGGATTATTTGTGAAAAGCATGGCTGCTGATCTGCCCTATTCTTCAGTATTCAAACTACTGGGACAATGCAGGGTTGGGTTTTTGCACAGGGTGCCTGTCAGAGCTCCTGCTCATTCATTGGCACAAGAAGCTCTTGCTATTTCAATGTAATCCTGTGCAGTTCCTTGCAGAGTAACGCCTTCTGTGGCATGCAAGGATGTCTAGAGGCCTGGAGGATTTAATCGGTCATGGGTTTGTTCATTTTCCCTTTTAAGGCCCGGTTTGACAGCGCGACTGTCTGCAGGAAGTATTGTTAATATCAATCGAATGGGCTTTGGCTACACTCATAGGAATATTATTCTCCCTCCCCGTGCTATTGGCTGTTTGGTGTATCATTCCTGTTCCAGGAAATACTTCCGTTGGAATGCATGGGGAATATTTTACATGTGAAGAGTACGTTCGGTCATCACGCTGTTTTTCACATTCAATTCTTTATCTCCTCAAAGTCTAAAGAAAGCAATCCTTTTTTGCTACTTTTTTCCACAGAGTTAGCAATGCCAGTAGGGCAGGCTTTAATAGGATGAACAATGTGTGAATGATTATGCTTTTCCTGCTGGCACATTAAGGCCAGACCTAAAGGCATTTGCAAATGCTTACTTATTTACACATTCAAATATCTATTGCTAGTAGAATCCTATTTTATTGTATTTTGGCACTTTTAGATCACTTCATCCTCAAAGTCAGTAGATTACAAATGAAAGGTGAAAAGAGGAAAGAATGCCTTACTTTTCGTGCTAACAAATATAATTAGGTATGTCAGTTCTCAATTTGTAATACAATAAGTGCCAGGGCCCTTATCAGGCGGCCACTGCTGCTTGGACCACCCATTGTCCTGCCAGCACTGCTAATGACAGTACCAACACAGCTACTAACCATTACACCCTAGCAGTGTGACAATACCGACTATTCCAGCCCCCCCAAACCTATAAGAATAACTTGGGTGGCAGGTTTTTAGTAATTTTAATGTACTTCAAATTAATAAACTACTGTTTGTGTGCTCATCTCTAAATTAGATAAACAGTACCACCATGTGGCAGACTGTCATGCGTATCGGTGCTGACAATTAAGTGCTGGTGCTCAGCATCAGAAACCACTGGCTCAAATTTTGCACTAGCTATAAAAGTTGAAAACTAGAACAAAAATTTGACAGTCAGCTGAAAAAAAGACACCATCATTTCCATGCAAAATAATTTCTAGCAGACTTAGAAATTTACAGTTTTGGAGGGCTGTTTGTAGTCTTTAGAAGGACCATCCAGTGTCACCCCGACCGGTGAATGATCCGATATACCTCTCAGATAATGTTGGGCTGCTCTATTACTATTGCTACCTAAATGTGTGCAGAGTTAGTCCAACTGAGAAAAACTACCATGAGCTCATGAAAAAAATGTGTACTGTCTTAAGTGTGGATATTGTAGGCACCACAAGTCCACCGTACCCAGCACCTCCAGGAAGGACTGTAATGCGCCTTGATCAGACACAGATTGCACATCAATCTGTCTATCAGGGTCAAGAATTGAATTCCTATCTCCTCTTAGGACCCAAACCCCTTCCGGTAACTCTAGAAACAGAGCACTTACTTCTGGGAACTTTATTGCTTGACACTGCGGTGGTACATACATGGAGCATTTGCTAAGGGTGAGCTCTTCCCAGACCCCAGTGATGGCTATGAAGCAGCCCCCGGGATCATGCCATGTCTGGTGGACCACCACGTGCACCAACTGTTTAAGTAGAACCCCCCCCCTGGAGTCGACTGTGTACCCCACATGGACAATCAGCCCATACCAAAATCTGCTTAGAACCCTATACTGGTTGCCCCTGAGATGCATTTCCTGGAGTAGGATGAGGTCTGGGGAATGTTTCTGAAGGTATTGAAACACTAGCGTTCACTTTATCTTGCTACCCAGACCATTTACAGTCCAGGACCATATATTCAGCCAAGTATGTCCACCCCTGCCCATGGATAAAGAGGTGGCTCCCACAAGGCTCCCTGCCCATGCTGTGCCCAATGCTCCCAGTCATTATTTCTATGTATAGATCGGTGTGCCCCAGTACCTCTATTTTTTCTGCATCTGAGCCAACAACTTCAATCAAAAATCCAATGCAATTGTTGTAACATGAGAACTCCCATACCCGTAACCCCCCAACTCTCCCCTACCTGCATCTCTACATCGTGAGCACTGAACCACCCACCATCCCAACTCGGCTAGTGCCTGTTGCCCCGTATAGATGTATGAGTACATGGGTGGGCCAATCCGCCACCTGAAGCTTAGATAGCCCAATATCCTTCAAGCACAGATCTCTGACAGCGCCAGCAATGCATGCTCTTCTTGCTTCGAAAGGATCACACCCCAAGTCCCGGTAAGCCCTGATTCTTACTTTCAAGTTTTCCGGCTCAACCCTTGAGCCCCAATGTTCCTAATCTGGGCACCCTTCAGCCCCGTCCTGGGCCCCCAGAGTCTTGGGATAAGTATAAAATGTGCATCCTTTACCCTGTTGATGCTCTCATGTCCAAATGGCCTGACTGCGTTTGTAGCTGACCTGGAGAGGCCCGGCATTCAATCTCACCCCTTGGATCCCACTGCACCGTTTTTGCCTCTTTCCGTCTGACCTCACGCCAGATTTCACCCTAGTTGCATGCCTCTTCTGCTGACTGGAAGTGTCATTTTGCTTGGTAAGGGCCTGAACCTACTCCTCAAGCCTTTTGGTCATGGACTGGAGACTTCCAATGTTAACTTCCGCCGTCTTCACCTAGTGCAAGATTTTGCCAGAGTCTGCTCTCCACAGGCACCACCAACATCTGTGGTGACAGCATCTATTTTGGACAAAATTGTGCTTCGGAGTGCCTGGATCACCACCATGATCTACCTCAAGGAGGGTTCCCCCATAGCTAGATGTAGCTGGTAAGTCTGCGTATCATCTGTAGTTGCCCCCTGGGCAGAGTCCCCAACGTGGGGCATCACTGTGTACTTGTCAATATTATTCAGCTGCGAGGGTTTAGACCCGCAATTGCGCACCATGTCCCCCTCCATCGTTGCAGTGTCCTTACACGCCGTGCTTGTCCTGCTGCAAGTTAATCACTAGTCACTGGACTGGCTTGTGCCAAGCGAATCCCTCTCAGGACTGCCTGGGCACGTGCCTTTCGCCACAGGCCCAGTAGGCCACACGTGTGACTCAGGCCTTCTCCTTATCAGCCTATCGATAGGCCGCTGCTACAGCCCTCTCCAGTAGTGTCTTTCAAGCTTACATGCCTCTTGTATTCCCCACTGGCCTCACACGTAAGTCTCTTCCTAAAGCTTGGTTGCACAGTATCTCCTGGGAACACACCGGGACTGGGGTCCACGCCCACTCCCCTCCACCGTCCATATCGGGCATCCTCCGCCTCTCCTGGGCCCAGTGCAGGGCCACAGGCACCACCATCTGCCCAGCACCACTGATGTGAGACTTTCTCAGTGTTTCTGGGCCTCTGACTCTCGATCCATGCATCGCCTCACCCCCGCACTCCTCGACCACGGAATGAGTCTTGGTGCCATGGGCTGAGGCCTCTTCACTTCGGGTCCTCCTGCGGGCGCTCGCCCCCTCCACAAACATCGGTTGACTCCGCTCACTTCTGGCGACAGGGGTCGCCGCCCAGGGTCTGGGCACAGGGGCCCTTGCTGTTGCTCTGGTGTGCTGGGAGGCGAGCCCCCGCAGACAGCCTCTCTCCTTCAGCCTTTTTGGCCGCCGGCGGGTTGCGTAGCCTGGGCAGTCCACCTCTCACTTCCGCTCGACCCTCAGGAATGTACCTCAGGCTGACATGCCGACTGGCAGCATGGATCATCGATGTGGCCGATATGGTCCCCAGCACACTACGCCTTCCCCGGGACTGGTTACACTGTTGCTGATCGGATGGTGACGGATGAGGAAGATACTAGACACCGTCAGCTATGGAGCCTTCCTAGTGTGCAGCCATTTCGGTTGGCAGTAAACCACGCTACCCCAGCATACATAGGTTGTGTTCATGTGGGGGATTACATTTGGAGGGAGGAAGGTAAGCACTATACAGGAGAAAGAATTGGATTAACTTAAAGCGGGCATTGAGTGATACTTTGTGTGGGTGTTCTAAAGTCCTGTACCATTCCTTGTTGTTAAGGACCCTACTGAACCCCTGTTCACATGTGTCTCGCAGTGGTTGCCAAGAGAGTGAGGCATGGTTCAAGAAAGCTTTATTGAGCCAACTGACTGCTCAGCAACCGTTGACTGAAGTATACAAGGAGTGTATCGTAAAATGGGTCTCGGGCTCTATACTCGTAATCACCTAGCCAGCTCTGAGAAAATGGTGCTGGGAACCGCATGTGAAAAACTAACCCTCATGTAGCCCAAATTGCTCGACCAAGGAAGGTAGGTGATAAGCTGATCATCTAGAAACAAGTCGCCCACAGTTGTGATAGCGGCCTCATCCCAGAGATGCAGTTTGCAGCACATGTGGTGGCCCTGAATTCAGTGGAGCCTCTGGAGGGGAAAGGCAGGTGCACATGGGGCTATGTGTTTAGTGATATGAAGAGTTTTACTGTAGCACTACAGAAGATGGAGTGCTTGCAAGGGGGACAAGATTTCAGGAGAAAGAGGCTGCAAAAGGCAGGACTGCTCCAGTCAACACCCATAGTGAACAGGACATTAAGGCCCCTCTCCTGGATGGCAGGAATGAGACAAAAAAGAAAGTTAGTAACTGAGGGAATAAGAAGCGGGAGAGCCATTGTAATTGCGCTGTCAGATGATAATAGAGAAAGTCAGACACTCCAAGGCCTCCACCAACAACCAGGACGTGAAGCTTCGCAAGAGCAACTCTACAGCACCCATTGTGTCAAATAGGATCCCAAACTGCACAATTCATCCTAAAGTACATTTCTCAGTTTTCTTTTTGACACATTTATAAATAGGAACTCGTCAAATAATGGAATATTTAAGGTGTGCCATGATTTCCAAGATCAGTACTCCTCAACAGCAGGATACACACTTAAGCATGCATCAGAAAATGGTGTGCCTGTTAGGAACACCAGATACTATACAAAACAAACATCTACCATAGAAGATAAAGTGCCTGATTTCAGCAAGCCAGTGGTGGTGTACACATCGATCTGAATGTCTGTAGCTGTTTCAGCTACAGTCTTGGATAACAGTTGAGAATCTCAGGTGGATTAGATAGGCACAGGCTTGGCTAAGGAAAGCATAGCGATTGTAACTCCATCCAATGGTGACACTGAATGGCTTCCCTACTTCAAGCACAATGGCGGGGATAGTGCACTCAGTAATTTCTCTGATCCTCTTGTTTTGTTAGTATAGACCGGTTAGTGTGCTATATTAGTGATATGCCTGCCCAGCATATGATGCAACATATATACAGTGGCCAAGTCCCATAGGCAACCTGGACATAACATGCACGACTCTATTTGATATACATCAAAGTATTCAAACTTAATGCGTTCTTTCAAAGAATTTACTTTCATCTTTCAATTTTCTATCATTGCATACATTTGCATATTCTACAAACCAAAATACATTTTACATACAAGAATTTACAATTGTTTAAAAGCAATTTTTAACAAACAATAATGCCCAATGCATTTAGAGACTCAATGGTCTCTTCTTCAGGGGAAAACCTGTTGATGAAAAAGGAAGACAAATCAATTGATGTGCATATAAACGGGATTTGTCTTATTAATGTGTGAAACTAGTGAGACTCAATGTCTAACTGTCAACACCATACCCAAGGTGATACCCATCTGTGGCATGCTGCACAACCGTACTTACATCTGATGAGATGAACAGAATAAGCCGTTGGTGTCCTTAATAACACGAGAATAACACACAATTAGCTGTTCTGTTTAGAGACACAACATGCATCCAGATGTGAAAACTAGATTCAAGTCTAATACCTGCTGTCAACCGAATTAACCATCAAACTCGTCAATAACCATAGAATCTTTGAAAGAACGCATTAAGTTTGAATACTTTAATTAATTTGATGTATATCAAATAGAGTTGTGCATGTTATGTCCTGGTTGCCTATGGGACTTGGCCACTTTATATATTTTCCCTACTCCAAGTACACATCTCCAGGAGACATTTGAGTGGATTCAGTAACATATCTATTGGCAGAACTCAGTAGGATCATTACAAAGCCGGCATTAATATAAGCGCCTTTTCTGTTTGTTGATTTCAAAAGCCTTGTGTAAGAAAATAAGAGTAAGTTCTGGTGTTAGGCTCATCAGGCCAACGTATTGAGTATCTTGGCCAGCTCCAAGAGACTATCTCTGTGTAATTGTTTGCACTGGTGTCTGAAATTCAGAATGCTTTACCATGTGGTGAATTTGCCTTTGGTGCCCCTTTAGAGGTCTTTGGGTTGCAAGCACAGAGTACATGAGTTTCTATGGTAGGACAGGGGTGGTATGGATCTTTCCAAGGAAAGGATAACAAATATGGAAGTGATGGTGTAAAAATGTTAGTAAGACTCTTTGGCGGCAGGAGTGAGACAAAAAGGAAAGTTAGTAACTGAGGAAAGAAGAAGCTAATATAATAAGAGCATGTTCATTATATATCATTTGCCAGCGCAATCCTGCCCCTTTGAAAGACTGTAAACCAAAGTTTTAATTCAACATAAGCAATTTTAATGACCTCTGAAGAACTAATGGATGAGCCACAATTCGCAAAATTTGATCTTGTTACCGAACAAATCATAGAGATGTTTGCCAGTGCTTCACTTGGCCATCTTGCTTTGTTTATGTATATGTTAAAGGTCAAGGGGCCAAATGTAATAAGATTCAAAATGCGGTCTCGAAAGGCACAACTTGAGAATTGAATACGATTTTGCGAATCAACCTCTGTACCAATAGAACAGTTAACAAAATAAGGATTTGCAGGGGATCGACTATCAAATTAATATTCACTGTGAGCCCCTGTGATTGAATACAATCATATAGATGTTGATCAAGAAGGGACATCAGCCCGCCACCCCTGTAATTTTCTTCCTACTTGGAAAATCTTTTTTTTTTTAAAGCAGTTGGTGATAGAGGAAAAAAACAGTTACCCTTTGTGGTCTAGGACAGTTCCCAGCATGGTGGGGTATGTGAATGGGATCGCCACTCACAACCATAATCTCTTTTTTGGCAACACTCTGGCAGACTAATTCATGTTCAGTAACAAGGAAGAGAAGGAAGAACTCTGTGAAGCACTAGCACCCTAAATCTGAAGGATTCGATCGAATTCTTTATTATTTGGTGTCATTTATTTTGGAGGAATAACAGATACTAGTCTTAGATAATTCCATAAAATCCACATCCACCCTCACCTTTTTTTTAATCAAAAGGTATGTTCTACAATGTCATGTGCTGAATAAAGGTGCGGTGACAAAGCTGTTAAGGAGTGCTCATGCATTTGACAATGTTTCATTGACATCTGACTGGGTGCTGTAGAGTATACTGTGGTGATCCGCATATTTCTAGAGCTGCTGGGGCGCTTCTCTTTGATTTTTGGGGGAGGGGAGTTTTATATAGCACGAACTCGACCCAAAGGCATCAGAGCAATTTATCGGCCCACCAGTTGCATTACAGATAGACACTTAGGCATGGGTAAATTAAGTGATTTGCCTAGAATCACAGGATGTTGAGTGTTCCTACCACGACTCCAACCCAGTTCCCCATTTATTTTATATGTTCCCCATCTTCGAGGTCTTCTGCTCTACCGATTAGGCCACATCCTCTCCCCTTCTCTGTCTAGGATTTGTCACTGACATTCCAAGTCTGTGATTGGGTGGAAGTTAGACAATGTCCTTGATTGACCTGTGGATTTCTGTAAGAGTCGGGTATGTATGTATGTAGTATTTGTACAGCGCACCCGTACCCAAAAGGAGAGGAGCACTGTGATGGGAGAAGGCTTCAAGGAGCTCTCGGTGGGTGTGAGGGTCACCATCTTGAGGTCTGCGATCCAGCAGCGGTGTTGTTAAAACACATTGATGGCTGATGCAGGTGGCACGGATCCTTTGTCATTTCCTCCTTCACCTCGGCATTACCTGCTGAAACCTGCCTCTTTCAGTGCCCTGGTGGGTGACAGTTTAATGTTCCTTTTCTTATCCTCAGCAGCGCACAGTATCCTCAAATGGCCCTTTTTAGGTCTCGTGACCTACAATGCGCGCAAGCGCATTGAGGGATCGAGAATTCAAGTGCTCGAAATCCTCGTCAAACCAAGGGCTTCGTTCCTTGCAGTTTTCTTGAAGTTCACGTGGCCACAGGCACGCGCTTTTGGGCCATAAACTCTGTTCCCCACAGCCTTACATTCATTTCTCCTCCCCCTCCCCAGCCAGCTTCCCCCAGGCCGTAGCAGCACTCCTCCCACACTCCCATACTTCAAAGGCTTATCATTTCACACGGCCGCAGGCCGTTCAAGGCTTATCACTTCACACGGCCGCAGGCCGTGCAACCAGAGCACTTCAGTTGGTGCGCAGCCCCCCTCCCAGCACTGCCTTGTTACTCTCGGTAGCCAACTTTCGTTTCATGGTGGAACAAACCTCACTGATAACTATCGTCTATTGTAGCGAACAACACCAGGATCAACTTGTGACTTCAGGCGCTACACGCATCTTTGCAGGGTGTGTGCACAACCTAACGCCATTTTTTGTAGCTACCTTTACGAGTATCATTGGGTATTACGACCCTGTCTACGTGCCTTGAAGTAGCATCCTGATGGCTTAAGGCGCTTGCTCACAAGTCCGCACTCGATGCACTCTCTTATCTTCTCCTTCCTGCTACCCAGGCTCCGCATTTCACCCATTGAAATAACTTAAGAGCAGCATAAAAGGGTATACAAACAAAGTAATGTAACTAAACAGAACATATATTCTTAACTAAATGTGGCATATACATGGATAATATATGAAACGTATGTAAGCATAACATACCATATGTAGAGTGCAGAGTGCAGATTCAGAGTGCAGTGTGCAGAGTGCAGATTGTGAGTGCAGATTGTGAGTGCAGATTGTGAGTGCAGATTCAGAGTGCAGATTGTGAGTGCAGATTGTGAGTGCAGATTGTGAGTGCAGATTGTGAGTGCAGATTCAGAGTGCAGATTCAGAGTGCAGATTCAGAGTGCAGATTCAGAGTGCAGATTCAGAGTGCAAATTGTGAGTGCAGATTGTGAGTGCAGATTCAGAGTGCAGATTCAGAGTGCAGATTCAGAGTGCAGATTCAGAGTGGAGATTGTGAGTGCAGATTGTGAGCGCAGATTGTGAGTGCAGAGTGCAGATTGTGAGTGCAGAGTGCAGATTCAGAGTGAATAGTGCAGATTCAGAGTGCATAGTGCAGATTCAGAGTGCAGAGTGCAGATTCAGAGTGCAGATTGTGAGTGCAGAGTGCAGATTCAGAGTGCAGATTGTGAGTGCAGAGTGCAGATTTAGAGTGCAGATTCAGAGTGCAGAGTGCAGATTCAGAGTTCAGAGTGCAGATTCAGAGTGCAGAGTGCAGATTCAGAGTGCAGAGTGCAGATTCAGAGTTCAGAGTGCAGATTCAGAGTGCAGAGTGCATATTCAGAGTTCAGAGTGCATAGTGCAGATTCAGAGTGCAGATTCAGAGTGCAGAGTGCAGATTCAGAGTGCAGAGTGCAGATTCAGAGTTTAGAGTGCAGATTCAGAGTGCAGAGTGCAGATTCAGAGTGCAGATTCAGAGTGCAGATTCAGAGTGCAGATTCAGAGTGCAGATTGTGAGTGCAGATTTAGAGTGCAGATTCAGAGTGCAGATTGTGAGTGCAGATTCAGAGTGCAGATTCAGAGTGCAGATTCAGAGTGCAGATTGTGAGTGCAGAGTGCAGAGTGCAGATTCAGAGTGCAGATTCAGAGTGCAGATTGTGAGTGCAGATTGTGAGTGCAGATTTAGAGTGCAGATTCAGAGTGCAGAGTGCAGATTCAGAGTTCAGAGTGCAGATTCAGAGTGCAGAGTGCAGATTCAGAGTGCAGAGTGCAGATTCAGAGTTCAGAGTGCAGATTCAGAGTGCAGAGTGCAGATTCAGAGTGCAGATTCAGAGTGCAGATTCAGAGTGCAGATTCAGAGTGCAGATTGTGAGTGCAGAGTGCAGAGTGCAGATTCAGAGTGCAGATTCAGAGTGCAGAGTGCAGATTCAGAGTTCAGAGTGCAGAGTCAGAGTGCAGATTCAGAGTGCAGAGTGCAGATTCAGAGTGCAGATTCAGAGTGCAGATTGTGAGTGCAGAGTGCAGAGTGCAGATTCAGAGTGCAGAGTGCAGATTCAGAGTTCAGAGTGCAGAGTCAGAGTGCAGATTCAGAGTGCAGAGTGCAGATTCAGAGTGCAGATTCAGAGTGCAGATTCAGAGTGCAGATTGTGAGTGCAGAGTGCAGAGTGCAGATTCAGAGTGCAGATTCAGAGTGCAGAGTTCAGAGTGCAGATTCAGAGTGCAGATTCAGAGTGCAGATTCAGAGTGCAGAGTGCAGATTCAGAGTGCAGATTCAGAGTGCAGAGTGCAGATTCAGAGTGCAGATTCAGAGTGCAGAGTGCAGATTCAGAGTGCAGAGTGCAGATTCAGAGTGCAGCTTCAGAGTGCAGATTCAGAGTGCAGAGTGCAGATTCAGAGTGCAGAGTGCAGATTCAGAGTGCAGATTCAGAGTGCAGAGTGCAGATTCAGAGTGCAGATTCAGAGCGCAGAGTGCAGATTCAGAGCGCAGATTCAGAGCGCAGATTCAGAGTGCAGATTCAGAGTGCAGATTGTGAGTGCAGAGTGCAGATTCAGAGTTCAGAGTGCAGATTGTGAGTGCAGAGTGCAGATTCAGAGTTCAGAGTGCAGATTCAGAGTTCAGAGTGCAGATTCAGAGTGCAGAGTGCAGATTCAGAGTGCAGATTCAGAGTGCAGATTCAGAGTGCAGATTCAGAGTGCAGATTGTGAGTGCAGATTGTGAGTGCAGATTGTGAGTGCAGAGTGCAGATTTAGAGTGCAGATTGTGAGTGCAGATTGTGAGTGCAGAGTGCAGATTTAGAGTGCAGATTGTGAGTGCAGATTGTGAGTGCAGAGTGCAGATTCAGAGTTCAGAGTGCAGATTCAGAGTTCAGAGTGCAGATTCAGAGTGCAGATTCAGAGTGCAGATTCAGAGTGCAGATTGTGAGTGCAGAGTGCAGATTCAGAGTTCAGAGTGCAGATTCAGAGTGCAGATTCAGAGTGCAGATCCAGAGTGCAGATTCAGAGTGCCGATTCAGAGTGCAGATTGTGAGTGCAGAGTGCAGAGTGCAGACTGTGAGTGCAGATTGTGAGTGCAGAGTGCAGATTTAGAGTGCAGATTGTGAGTGCAGATTGTGAGTGCAGAGTGCAGATTTAGAGTGCAGATTGTGAGTGCAGATTGTGAGTGCAGAGTGCAGATTCAGAGTTCAGAGTGCAGATTCAGAGTTCAGAGTGCAGATTCAGAGTGCAGATTCAGAGTGCAGATTCAGAGTGCAGATTGTGAGTGCAGAGTGCAGATTCAGAGTTCAGAGTGCAGATTCAGAGTGCAGATTCAGAGTGCAGATTCAGAGTGCAGATGCAGAGTGCAGATTGTGAGTGCAGAGTGCAGAGTGCAGATTCAGAGTGCATATTGTGAGTGCAGAGTGCAGAGTGCAGATTTAGAGTGCAGATTCAGAGTGCAGATTCAGAGTGCAGATTCAGAGTACAGATTCAGAGTGCAGAGTGCAGATTCAGAGTGCAGATTCAGAGTGCAGATTCAGAGTGCAGAGTGCAGATTCAGAGTGCAGATTGTGAGTGCAGATTGTGAGTGCAGAGTGCAGATTTAGAGTGCAGATTGTGAGTGCAGTTTGTGAGTCAGAGTGCAGATTTAGAGTGCAGATTGTGAGTGCAGATTGTGAGTGCAGAGAGCAGATTCAGAGTTCAGAGTGCAGATTCAGAGTTCAGAGTGCAGATTCAGAGTGCAGATTCAGAGTGCAGATTCAGAGTGCAGATTGTGAGTGCAGAGTGCAGATTCAGATATCTTCTCCTTCCTGCTACCCAGGCTCCGCATTTCACCCATTGAAATAACTTAAGAGCAGCATAAAAGGGTATACAAACAAAGTAATGTAACTAAACAGAACATATATTCTTAACGAAATGTGGCATATACATGGATAATATATGGAACGTATGTAAGCATAACATACCATATGTAGAGTGCAGAGTGCAGATTCAGAGTGCAGTGTGCAGAGTGCAGATTGTGAGTGCAGATTGTGAGTGCAGATTGTGAGTGCAGATTGTGAGTGCAGATTCAGAGTGCAGATTCAGAGTGCAGATTCAGAGTGCAGATTGTGAGTGCAGAGTGCAGAGTGCAGATTCAGAGTGCAGATTCAGAGTGCAGATTGTGAGTGCAGATTGTGAGTGCAGATTTAGAGTGCAGATTCAGAGTGCAGAGTGCAGATTCAGAGTTCAGAGTGCAGATTCAGAGTGCAGAGTGCAGATTCAGAGTGCAGAGTGCAGATTCAGAGTTCAGAGTGCAGATTCAGAGTGCAGAGTGCAGATTCAGAGTGCAGATTCAGAGTGCAGATTCAGAGTGCAGATTCAGAGTGCAGATTGTGAGTGCAGAGTGCAGAGTGCAGATTCAGAGTGCAGATTCAGAGTGCAGAGTGCAGATTCAGAGTTCAGAGTGCAGAGTCAGAGTGCAGATTCAGAGTGCAGAGTGCAGATTCAGAGTGCAGATTCAGAGTGCAGATTGTGAGTGCAGAGTGCAGAGTGCAGATTCAGAGTGCAGAGTGCAGATTCAGAGTTCAGAGTGCAGAGTCAGAGTGCAGATTCAGAGTGCAGAGTGCAGATTCAGAGTGCAGATTCAGAGTGCAGATTCAGAGTGCAGATTGTGAGTGCAGAGTGCAGAGTGCAGATTCAGAGTGCAGATTCAGAGTGCAGAGTTCAGAGTGCAGATTCAGAGTGCAGATTCAGAGTGCAGATTCAGAGTGCAGAGTGCAGATTCAGAGTGCAGATTCAGAGTGCAGAGTGCAGATTCAGAGTGCAGATTCAGAGTGCAGAGTGCAGATTCAGAGTGCAGAGTGCAGATTCAGAGTGCAGCTTCAGAGTGCAGATTCAAAGTGCAGAGTGCAGATTCAGAGTGCAGAGTGCAGATTCAGAGTGCAGATTCAGAGTGCAGAGTGCAGATTCAGAGTGCAGATTCAGAGCGCAGAGTGCAGATTCAGAGCGCAGATTCAGAGCGCAGATTCAGAGTGCAGATTCAGAGTGCAGATTGTGAGTGCAGAGTGCAGATTCAGAGTTCAGAGTGCAGATTGTGAGTGCAGAGTGCAGATTCAGAGTTCAGAGTGCAGATTCAGAGTTCAGAGTGCAGATTCAGAGTGCAGAGTGCAGATTCAGAGTGCAGATTCAGAGTGCAGATTCAGAGTGCAGATTCAGAGTGCAGATTGTGAGTGCAGATTGTGAGTGCAGATTGTGAGTGCAGAGTGCAGATTTAGAGTGCAGATTGTGAGTGCAGATTGTGAGTGCAGAGTGCAGATTTAGAGTGCAGATTGTGAGTGCAGATTGTGAGTGCAGAGTGCAGATTCAGAGTTCAGAGTGCAGATTCAGAGTTCAGAGTGCAGATTCAGAGTGCAGATTCAGAGTGCAGATTCAGAGTGCAGATTGTGAGTGCAGAGTGCAGATTCAGAGTTCAGAGTGCAGATTCAGAGTGCAGATTCAGAGTGCAGATCCAGAGTGCAGATTCAGAGTGCCGATTCAGAGTGCAGATTGTGAGTGCAGAGTGCAGAGTGCAGATTGTGAGTGCAGATTGTGAGTGCAGAGTGCAGATTTAGAGTGCAGATTGTGAGTGCAGATTGTGAGTGCAGAGTGCAGATTTAGAGTGCAGATTGTGAGTGCAGATTGTGAGTGCAGAGTGCAGATTCAGAGTTCAGAGTGCAGATTCAGAGTTCAGAGTGCAGATTCAGAGTGCAGATTCAGAGTGCAGATTCAGAGTGCAGATTGTGAGTGCAGAGTGCAGATTCAGAGTTCAGAGTGCAGATTCAGAGTGCAGATTCAGAGTGCAGATTCAGAGTGCAGATGCAGAGTGCAGATTGTGAGTGCAGAGTGCAGAGTGCAGATTCAGAGTGCATATTGTGAGTGCAGAGTGCAGAGTGCAGATTTAGAGTGCAGATTCAGAGTGCAGATTCAGAGTGCAGATTCAGAGTACAGATTCAGAGTGCAGAGTGCAGATTCAGAGTGCAGATTCAGAGTGCAGATTCAGAGTGCAGAGTGCAGATTCAGAGTGCAGATTGTGAGTGCAGATTGTGAGTGCAGATTGTGAGTGCAGAGTGCAGATTTAGAGTGCAGATTGTGAGTGCAGTTTGTGAGTCAGAGTGCAGATTTAGAGTGCAGATTGTGAGTGCAGATTGTGAGTGCAGAGAGCAGATTCAGAGTTCAGAGTGCAGATTCAGAGTTCAGAGTGCAGATTCAGAGTGCAGATTCAGAGTGCAGATTCAGAGTGCAGATTGTGAGTGCAGAGTGCAGATTCAGATATCTTCTCCTTCCTGCTACCCAGGCTCCGCATTTCACCCATTGAAATAACTTAAGAGCAGCATAAAAGGGTATACAAACAAAGTAATGTAACTAAACAGAACATATATTCTTAACGAAATGTGGCATATACATGGATAATATATGGAACGTATGTAAGCATAACATACCATATGTAGAGTGCAGAGTGCAGATTCAGAGTGCAGTGTGCAGAGTGCAGATTGTGAGTGCAGATTGTGAGTGCAGATTGTGAGTGCAGATTCAGAGTGCAGATTGTGAGTGCAGATTGTGTGTGCAGATTGTGAGTGCAGATTGTGAGTGCAGATTCAGAGTGCAGATTCAGAGTGCAGATTCAGAGTGCAGATTCAGAGTGCAAATTGTGAGTGCAGATTCAGAGTGCAGATTCAGAGTGCAGATTCAGAGTGCAGATTCAGAGTGCAGATTCAGAGTGCAGATTGTGAGTGCAGATTGTGAGCGCAGATTGTGAGTGCAGAGTGCAGATTGTGAGTGCAGAGTGCAGATTCAGAGTGAATAGTGCAGATTCAGAGTGCATAGTGCAGATTCAGAGTGCAGAGTGCAGATTCAGAGTGCAGATTGTGAGTGCAGAGTGCAGAGTGCAGATTTAGAGTGCAGATTCAGAGTGCAGAGTGCAGATTCAGAGTTCAGAGTGCAGATTCAGAGTGCAGAGTGCAGATTCAGAGTGCAGAGGGCAGATTCAGAGTTCAGAGTGCAGATTCAGAGTGCAGAGTGCATATTCAGAGTTCGGAGTGCAGAGTGCAGATTCAGAGTGCAGAGTGCAGATTCAGAGTGCAGAGTGCAGATTCAGAGTTTAGAGTGCAGATTCAGAGTGCAGAGTGCAGATTCAGAGTGCAGATTCAGAGTGCAGATTCAGAGTGCAGATTCAGAGTGCAGATTGTGAGTGCAGATTTAGAGTGCAGATTCAGAGTGCAGATTGTGAGTGCAGATTCAGAGTGCAGATTCAGAGTGCAGATTCAGAGTGCAGATTGTGAGTGCAGAGTGCAGAGTGCAGATTTAGAGTGCAGATTCAGAGTGCAGATTCAAAGTGCAGATTGTGAGTGCAGATTTAGAGTGCAGATTCAGAGTGCAGAGTGCAGATTCAGAGTTCAGAGTGCAGATTCAGAGTGCAGAGTGCAGATTCAGAGTGCATAGTGCAGATTCAGAGTTCAGAGTGCAGATTCAGAGTGCAGAGTGCAGATTCAGAGTGCAGATTCAGAGTGCAGATTCAGAGTGCAGATTCAGAGTGCAGATTCAGAGTGCAGATTGTGAGTGCAGATTGTGAGTGCAGATTGTGAGTGCAGAGTGCAGATTTAGAGTGCAGATTGTGAGTGCAGATTGTGAGTGCAGAGTGCAGATTTAGAGTGCAGATTGTGAGTGCAGATTGTGAGTGCAGAGTGCAGATGCAGAGTTCAGAGTGCAGATTCAGAGTTCAGAGTGCAGATTCAGAGTGCAGATTCAGAGTGCAGATTCAGAGTGCAGATTCAGAGTGCAGATTGTGAGTGCAGAGTGCAGATTCAGAGTTCAGAGTGCAGATTCAGAGTGCAGATTCAGAGTGCAGATCCAGAGTGCAGATTCAGAGTGCAGATTCAGAGTGCAGATTGTGAGTGCAGAGTGCAGAGTGCAGATTGTGAGTGCAGATTGTGAGTGCAGAGTGCAGATTTAGAGTGCAGATTGTGAGTGCAGATTGTGAGTGCAGAGTGCAGATTTAGAGTGCAGATTGTGAGTGCAGATTGTGAGTGCAGAGTGCAGATTCAGAGTTCAGAGTGCAGATTCAGAGTGCAGATTCAGAGTGCAGATTCAGAGTGCAGATTCAGAGTGCAGATTGTGAGTGCAGAGTGCAGAGTGCAGATTCAGAGTGCATATTGTGAGTGCAGAGTGCAGAGTGCAGATTTAGAGTGCAGATTCAGAGTGCAGATTCAGAGTGCAGAGTGCAGATTCAGAGTGCAGATTCAGAGTGCAGAGTGCAGATTCAGAGTGCAGATTGTGAGTGCAGATTGTGAGTGCAGAGTGCAGATTTAGAGTGCAGATTGTGAGTGCAGATTGTGAGTGCAGAGTGCAGATTTAAAGTGCAGATTGTGAGTGCAGATTGTGAGTGCAGAGTGCAGATTCAGAGTTCAGAGTGCAGATTCAGAGTTCAGAGTGCAGATTCAGAGTGCAGATTCAGAGTGCAGATTGTGAGTGCAGATTGTGAGTGCAGAGTGCAGATTCAGTGTTCAGAGTGCAGATTCAGAGTTCAGAGTGCAGATTCAGAGTGCAGATTCAGAGTGCAGATTCAGAGTGCAGATTCAGAGTGCAGATTCAGAGTGCAGAGTGCAGATTCAGAGTGCAGATTCAGAGTGCAGAGTGCAGATTCAGAGTGCAGAGTGCAGAGTCAGAGTGCAGTTGCAGAGTGCAGTTGCAGAGAGAACTCAGCAGCACCACCACAGCATCACTCAGCAGCACCACAGCATCACTCAGCACCACCACAGCATCACTCAGCACCACCACAGCATCACTCAGCACCACCACAGCATCACTCAGCACCACCACAGCATCACTCAGCACCACCACAGCATCACTCAACACCACCACAGCATCACTCAGCACCACCACAGCATCACTCAGCACCACCACAGCACCACTCAGCACCACCACAGCACCACTCAGCGCAATCCCAGCATCACTCAGCACCACCACAGCATCACTCCGCGACATCACATCATCAATCTGTGCAACCATTCAACAACAACTGGTTCAATTATGTTCTCTCAATGTTTCAAGCTTTATTACAAATGTCACAAAAAGATGTTATTTCCCTTCTGTTCTTGGATTTTCATCACAATAAAATACACTGAACATAATCTTCACAAACGTTATTTACAAAAGTTTAAGCTATTGCCAATATAAATTACAATCACTTTTATTTAAGTATTAATTATTTAAAAAAATTAAAAGCTGTTGCTATTTGTAATATCAATACATCTAAGTCACGTAAATACAAAACATGTTGCATTACAAATGCTATAGTCGCCACATGTGCGAAAGTTATAACTATTGGCATTGAAAATGACAAAGCTATTAATTTAGCTATTTTCAAAATCAACACATAAATAAAAAAATTGTCATTTACAAGACCAATAGCTCAAACTTTCATAATGCGAGACCTATTGCATTGCAAATGCTTGTTGCTTGAGAGGTTTTATTTGCTTGTATTAGTGTAGGCTTCTGTACAAAGAAAGTGAAAACAGACCGTGTTCACTCATTTATATCGAGCAGGCATCCCTACACTGCAAACTTACAAGTGCACGCACATTTCAAGGACACACAAAAGCGGAACACATACAGGCTGGACAGTTATAACCATCTCTGGGTCCCCAAACTATTTCAAAACATGCTTACAATGACTTCCAAAACGTCTAGTTTACAAACTCGCACTCTAATTATTGTGTGTGTAAATTCACATGGGGTGTAAGTTTCAGCTTGAGGAAAAGGGATGGTGAGCTGGGGGGTGCAGGATCTGTGTGACTGCACCCCTCTTGAAAGAGCCCTGGAGAGGCACTGAGGAGCTCTATGTACAAGGGTCCACGTGACCAGGGCTTGGGTTAGCAACATCTGTTCTGTACACCAGGGGTGTGGGCTCCTTAGTTCCCACAGTACTCTAGTTACCTGTGGCACATTATTGGTTTCTGCACTTTATGTGGGACTTTAAGCATAAGGCACAGACGGAGACATTTTCCAATAAAACACTGAAATGTAAACAGACCTTTGCGCTCTTGGCCTGGCTCGCATTTGCTGTTCAGAAGTTCAGTTCCTCTGTGCTAGGAGCGAGTCTTGTGAAAGCAGGCCTGGACGGACGGATGGCAAACCATAACAAACTCGTCAAGCTCAAGGGCAAGGGTCCCTCATGACGCAAGTTTAATGCAAACACGTCTCTCCACGCGCAACAGCGATATGAAAAATCACACCAAGGGCCTACCATCGTGCGTTCTATCGTCCCTAGCAGTAACTACGCAGTTATGGTTATCGTACCGAGACTGGACCTCAGAAAGATATAACATAAAAACTACACACTCTAAAATTCGAACAGCATTAATTTTTTTAATTAGAAAAAAAGCACGTATAAAAATAGTGTTTCACTGCAGCAAAGCAGGCTCGACATATGAGTGTGTGAACTTTAACCGTAATAGAAAGGCGCAGGCGTAGCCCACAAAACTCTGGTCTGAAAGGAGGCTGGTTGGGCATAAAACTACTCTCTCCCTCATTCCGATGCGATGGCTTCCGATCTGTAAAGCTCAGGAAGGAATCTTTTGCAAACGAGTGGTTGTGCAAATATTTCATAGCAAGCTATCGTTTCGGACAGAGACGTTTTAAGTAACGGGCAATTGCCAAGTGCC
This sequence comes from Lissotriton helveticus, assembly GCF_964261635.1. Lineage (NCBI taxonomy): Eukaryota > Metazoa > Chordata > Amphibia > Caudata > Salamandridae > Lissotriton > Lissotriton helveticus. The sequence goes on from NC_136057.1 coordinate 922,003,380, forward strand.
ACCATCTTCCAAGGGGCCCCCTGGACAGCGAACTTTCCCCTAGCTCACTTCTGTGTATTTTTAGGTATTAAACTTTAACGTACCATTCATTTTGTTAGGCAACATAGGGCTCGAATTGGCAAAAAATTGGAATTAAAATTCGAAATTGTTCTAAACAGGAGCCCTAAAAACCTTTTTGTCCTGGGCCCCTAAATTCTTTAGGATGACATAGGTTTGGGTAAAACCTTGCAATACGATGCTTACCTTAGCCCCTCTCTTTTCTGCTAAAAACGAGCAGTGGCAGCTTTAAGGCCAATAAATAGCCTCCTAGGCAATATTGCAATCTTTTTTGTGATTGCTCTATTTTTCTTTACCTCCTGGGGCTGGTTATGAGTATTGCATTCTCTGTCTCCTTTCATGTGGTGAGGTTAGTGTGCCTCTATTTCCTTTCTTGTCACTTCTTTGTAATAGCTCTGTTTTTTCTGCACTTTCTTTTATTTCTTTTCCTTCTCTGCTCTTTTGTCTCAGTCGTTGCTTGCTTGCTCTTTCACTTATCTCCTTTGCTGTCCTTTTTCACCGTGGCCCTTTAAACAACCCTTATCTTTCCCTTTCTCGTTTCTTCTCTCCTCTTTGCATACCAAGAGTACTGCTGAAGGGATAGTGTCGATGTGCCTTCTTCATATGCATGAGCGGCAGCGCTTGTGATGCCCAGGAATAAGCAACGAGCTGCAGGGTCAGCCGTGAAGCCTGTGCCGATGTTATCTAATTGAAATTCCACCACTGAACTTCAGAAAACATGGCTTCATATAAGAGGTGCAGTGGGTTGGAACATCCTAAACTCTATGATCAGGGGGTAGTTTTGAGTAGACAACCCATCCACGTCTGAAACAAGGATGTTTGCAGCTCCACGAAAAGTGATAGCTGGCTTTTTTCCTACGTTTCTCTTGACACATACATAAAATCTGCAGCTCAGATACACAATCTGGCAGCAAATATTTGGGCGCCTGGCACAACCATCTAATGCCACCCTGCCTTAGAACCGTCCCAGAGTCCAGCTTAAATTTTGTTTAGCAAAGGTAGGGAACCAGCTTCGAGCCTCGGCTCAGCTTCCTGTGATGCTGGGCAAATCACTTACTCTCCCCATGACTACCAAAAAATGTATGTATTCCTTGTATAATGTAACTGGTAAAGCACTCAAATACCTTCGGGTCGAGTTTGCGCTATATAAATCTGCAAACAAAAGTACGAACTGGACACAGAACAGACAAAGCCTCACAGAGACTTAAGGATAACAAGAATTGTCAAGGCCATTAGGTCTCACCTTAGGGAACGACGGGCTTTGGCAATGGTTTTAGCCAGTATCATTGAGGCTGAGCCCCATGTCTAAAGAATTGAAAAAAGAAAAGCTTTTGAGGCAGGCACTTTTTTTTCCTTTTTCAGTAACAATCCAAGTTGGATCGTTAATAAAAAGAAATTTTGGGGGAAACAACATGGGGTGGCGTGAGTGGGGGCAGAAGAAACAGGGGATGTGGGCAGAAGCAACACACGGGGAACTGTTTTTAAAGCAGGTGGTGGAAGCAACTCAGGGGGCTGAAGTGACACAGGGTATGCAGGTGTGAAGCAAAAGCAACACACTGGGCATAGGTGGGGAATGAAACAGGTGAAACAGAGCCATATGGAGTTGACGGAGAGAAAGCACGCGGATGAGAAGTCAACACGGGAGGAGTGGGGCTCTCAAATGCATGTTAGTATATTGCAGGGAAAGTGTTGTTTAGTAGAATGCTCTTTGGTGCCTGTGTGTGCTCATGGGAGTGGGAAGGGTTCCAATAATTTGTTCTGTTCGAAAAAGGCACAGTTTAAGTATGATCAAGTATGATGTAAAAGGTGCTGTTTGTGGAAAGTAGTGTAGGGTACTGCTATGTTGGATGTGTGTCATTTTGAAAATGCAGCACAGCGCTCACTAACCACTGTGCACTGCTTCCACATGACATGCTATGCCAAGGATCATGTGCATGCATTTGTTTAGGAGAGGAGGAGGATGAAAGGTTGTACAGGCCTTGTTTATTAGGTTGTGTTTCGTGAAACACCAGAGAAAAGACAAGAAGATCTACATGTTGCATGAGGTTGCAGGACTCTCATGATTTTTGTCGAAAGGGATGGCCTACTTGAAGCACAGAGTATAAGTCCCTCATGGTCGAAAGAGAAACTAGCAGTGGCAGGTTTAAGGTATTGCAATGTAATCTTGATACATAGTTAATGGAGCTGGGACTTGTTGGAATCCTGTTATCTATTCTATTCTTCCTTGAAGGAAACACAAACATCTGCGGGATCGTCGGGTGTCGGGGGGTGCAGGGGTGCCGGGGGAGGCGCAGTCTTCCAGGAGCTGGAGTCCTTGGTATGGAGTGACGGGGAGGGAAGTGCAGGTGGTTGGGGGATGGGGTTGGGGTGCTCAGGGCAGGGGAGTGAGGCCTGGGGTCTGGCGGTCTAACCCATTGCGGGGGCCATTTGTCCGTTGTGGTGGGGGTGGGGAGGGGTCGGGGGCTCCCGGGGGGGCGCTGGTGGGTTTGGTGGCTTGGGGGACAGGTTTAACCCTGGCATGTTGGACTCCACCTCTTTCTTTCGGCAGGACAGCATGGCGAGGTGCTCGAGAGAGAGCAGCATGCAGCTCCAATCCACCGAGAGGATGGGCTGGCTCTGCCTCATGCGGGCAGTCGCACTCCCACGAGGGACCTGACAGTAGCGTCCTACAGGAGGCGGGGCAGTAAGTCCCCGCCAGCCCCACCCCGACGGGTCAATGCGGCCACCAGGAGACTGGGGCGGAGGTCCGTCAGTTCAGATCGGGACCCAGAAGAGTGGCGCACAGGGCAGAGGAGAGAGAGTTTGGATTTGGGTGACCTGCTCCGCACATGTAGGGAGCGGGCAGGGCTGAGCAGGCTGGAGCCCGCGGAGGGCGGCTTATGGCAAGAACGCATGGGGCTAACTGGGCTGGAGTTCGAGGTGGACGGCCCGTCACAGTTGGATTACGATGAGGAGAGTGTGGAGGAAGGGGAATATTGGAGCAGAGGCGGGGGAGGGTCAGGATGGGAGGGATCGGAGTAATGCTGTCCCAAGTTTCTTGAAGGGTGCGCAAAAGAGACCCGAGGTGGAGAGAGTGACGGCCCCCCTGCTCAACTGATTAGGAGGCGGGATCTAGTGCAGGCGCCGACCTTGACGCTAGGTAACGCACAGGAGAGGGTGGGAAGCGGGTCGGACAGGGCCCCACAGGACAAGGGCTCTGTCGGTACGGATGCGAGGGGGGGAAGAAGGGGTGCGTTTGAATATTGGAACGTACGTGCGGGACACAGGGGTGGGGCCGGAGGAAACGGTTCCAGGCGGGAGCGGGGCAGCGGGCGGGAAGGCGGAATGGGGGATACCCAAGGAGGGCAAGGATGGTAAGGAGAGTCATGAGGTCCCGATGCGCAAGCTGCCATATATGGGCATTACGAAACCCTTGGGGGCACACTTGTCGTTGGCCACCAAGGAAAAGATATGGAAAGGGGAGTACGTGGACATCTTAAAGCTCCTGCATCGTGAGCTGGCGGAAAAGGCGGGGTCTAAGGAGGAGGAGCTGGAGTTGGCTAAGCGGCCAAGGGTGCCCCTGAACATTAAAAATTGGTCGGCGGGTTTCTTGATCTTTGTCAGTGTGTACTGCGAAAAGTATCCGGACGAGTCTGTTGTGCTCTTTAAATACATGAACATGATCCGGCGGGTGCAGGTCACGTAAGGGGGTTACGCGTGGTTGCACTATGACAAAGAGTTTAGAGTGTGCTTGGCCTGGGACCCGGAGGCAAAATATGGGGAAATCATTTCAGATCTATACCAGCAGACCATGGGGGGGTCAAAGTTTGGCAAAATGATATACACGGCCAGCGGTTTACCAATCGCGCCTCGCACCTTTCAAACCCGCCCCACCCGCAGTGGGCTGGGGCAGGGAGGGAATACCGATGGTGCCACAGTGGGAGCGTGTTGGGACTACAACAAGGGCGCTTGTGCAAGACAATATTGCAGGTTCCGGCACAAATGCTCCAAATGCTCAGGGTGGCTCCCGGTGGTGCAATGCTGGGGGACGGGAGGCGGCAGTCAGGGTCAGCAGACTGTGCCGGCGGGGCAACAGTCGGGGGCAGGGGAGGTAGGGAAGGACAGGGTCTCTGGGGAAAGGCTCATACGCCAGTTTAACAGGACCGGCTGGAAACCTTCTTGGCGTCTTATACACGGACCGAAGACACAGGACTGCTCCGGCAGGGGTTTCGTGAGGGTTTCCGGCTGGGGTACGAGTGTCTGAGAGCTGCCAGATGGGCTGAAAATCGAAAATCTGCCAGCACACACGGGGCGGTGGTACGAGATAAACTGGAAAAGGAAGTCCAGGAAGGGCGGGTGGCGGGGTCTTTTCCAGTGACCCCTATTCGGGACATGATTATCTCCCCTATCGGAGTGGTGCCGAAGAAGGAGCCCAGACAGTATCGGCTGATCCAGCATCTATCATGGCTGGAGGGGGCGTCAGTCATGATTACATTGCGGCAGATCTGTCGCGGTTTCTTACTCCTCCGTGGACGTGGCACGGCGGCTGGTCGCGACGGTGGGGACAGGCGCCCTCATGGCAAAATTCAACATCAAGCAAGCTTTTCGGCTGCTCCCGGTACACCTGGAGGATTTTCAACTACTGGGGATTCAGTTTGATGGGTCCATCTTCATGGACAAAGCTTTGCCCATGGGGTGTTCCATCTCTTGCGCTTTGTTTGAGCAGTTCAGCACCTTCTTGCAGTAGGCAAAGACACGGTGACGCACTACCTAAATGACTTTTTCCTGTTGGGACTGCCCGGTTTGGCGGACTGCCAGCAGCAGCTGGACAGTTTTACAGAGCTCATGGGCTCCCCTGGGTGTGCCCCTGGTGCCAGAGAAGACACAAGGTCCCAGCACGGTGCTGTCATTTCTGGGTATAGAACTAGAGTCGGTAGCCCTGGAGGTCGGTTTGCAGGGAGAAAAGAAGGTGCACATGCCGCTGTTGATCTACACCATTTTCGCCAAGCAGAAGGTGACGGTACGGGAGGTGCAGGTTCTCTTAGAGCACTTGAACTTTGCATGCCGGGTGGTTTGAGCGGGACAAACCTTTTGCAGACATCTGGGTGTGTCCCTGTCCTGTTTGCCACTACTGCACCATCATCTGCGCCTGTTGGCGGGTACGAAGGAAGACGTGCGCATGGTGGGCGTTCTTGGAATGATTTAATGGTATTCCCATGGCCCCCCCAGAGGAGTGGGAATAGGACGGACCATCTCCTCGTAAGCGGCGGGGGTGGGTGGTTTTGGACTGTATTGGCAGAGGAAGTGGTGCACTGAGGTTTGGCCCCCACAGTGGCAGAACAGGGGGAGGTGCATTGCATTTTTGGAACTGTTTCCCCTGGTGGTGGCGGTGACGGTGTGGGCAGGGGAGCTGGCACACAAAAAGGTGATTTTCAAGGTGGATAACCTGTCGGTGGTACATGTCGTGAATAAGCAGTCGGCCAGGGACCCACAGGTGCTCAAGTTGTTGAGGGTATTTGTGCTGCAATGTCTGGAACATGACATTTTGTTTCAAGCCCGGCATGTGCCGGGGGTGGACAATGACATTGCGGATGCTTTATCTCATTCACAGTGGCAGAGGTTCCGTGGGCTAGCCACGGAGGCGGACGAATGCAAGAAGCCGGTGCTGATAGGGATGTGGTCAGTAGGAGAGAAAGGGTCGTTCAACTGGTAAGAGGGTCAGTGGCCGTTTCAACGTGGAGGGCGTACGAGCAGGCTTGGCGGGACTTTTTGGACAGTGGGGCGACGCAGCACAACAGTCATTGGGTGAGGGGTGAGCAGGTGGTGCACTTCATTTTGGTAATGAGGACAAAGGAATGTCCAAGGTGACAATCGCGGGCAAGCTGTTGGCCATAGCATTCATGGTAAAATTGTGGTGGGGCTATGTGCCGTCAGCGGGGGAACTGGGTGCACGTTTATTGGAAGGATGGCACGGGAATGAGACGTCAATGCCTCGCAGCTCTGCCCCGTAACGGCGGGGATTTTTGTTGGCTGGATAAGGCTCATGCCGGAGATTAACCGCAACAGAGAGGAAGCTATTTTATTTTCCACGCTAATGTCGTGGGTCTATTTCGGGGCTTTTTGGGTATCAGAGCTCCTGGGGACAAGAGGGAGACAGGGGGTACGGTGGAGGGAGGTGGAGTTGCAGACCAGGGAGGTGGCGGTTCTTTTGCGGCACTCGAAGACTGATCAACGGAGAGTGGGGAAGTGGGTTGTCATGGAACCCATGGCGGATCGGGCGGTGTGCCCCGCAGTGTGGGGTGAGATGCTGGAGTCCAGGGCGAGTCATGAGGCAGGTGAAGTTTTTCGACGGACCGAGGGTAGCCGGGTGTCAGCGGCGCAACTACTTTGGGTTCTGCGGCACGCCATTTGCGCTATGGGTGAGAACCCCAGACTGTTTGGGACTCCTTTCGTATAGGTGCGGCAACAGACGCGGGGAAGAAGGGGTGGGGTAGGGAGGCTTTGATGCGACTAGAGCGCTGAAAATCGGACTGTTATAAGACATACATCTGGATGCAGGGTTTTGGGGAGAAGGAGGCTTGATTTGTTGTCGCTTTTCTCACATATGTGTCTTTTCAGGTGCGGTGGCGGGACCGACCATAGTAGGATTGTCCATCCTCATCTTGGGACACTCTTTCGTGAAATGAGCGGAGCGATATGAATGGGACAAGACCATGAATTTTAATCTAGAACTGGATCCTAGGCTTTTTCGTTGTTCTTGGGAAAGGATGGGGGGCATTAGGTGGCATGAGTTAATTCCAGCACTGAGTAAGGTAGTTCAGGGGGGAGTCTGCCCGGATGTCCTGGATATTCATTTAGGGGAAAATGATCTGGTGCAATGCAAAGGCTTGGTGTTGCTGAAACAAATGAAGCGGGCTTTGGTGGAGATTCAGCGGCAGTGGTCTTGTTGTCATATGATATGGTCTGAGTTTATAGCGAGGAGATGTTGGAGAGGGGCTGAACGGCCAACAGCCATAGATAGGGCACGGAGGAAGATTAATAGGGACATGAGAGTTTTTTGCGACAAAGAAGGGGTTGGAAGGATGGAACATCCGGAGCTGCGCTATGCGGCAGTGTATTTATTGAGGGAAGACCAGGTGCATCTGACCCACTATGGCATGGAATTGTGCATAGTGCAGTTGAAGGAGGCTTTCGACAGGGCGATAGGGTTGTGAAGATACCCAAAGCATCAGGAGTCCTCGTGGAAGGGGGGGGGGGGTCGGAAAGGCACCGGGCTGACTTTCTGAGTGGCGTTTTTCCTAGGTCAGTTGTGGTATAATGATGTATAGTTACAGTTATGAAAGAACATAAGAAGTTTACCTCGTTAGGTAGTTGTAGAAAGGTTAGGAAATTGCATGTTGTGTTTATAATTGTTGTAGGGGGGAACATGTTTAGGGGAGGGGGTGGGGGTAAAGTAGGAAGACAATATTTAGTGAGGTTTAGTTGTGTACGGCACAGGCCAAGGGAACTTGAATGTAAGGTGCACCTGTTTCCAATAAAGCAGCCTTTTTCACACCAACAACTAGTCTGTGGTCAGTGCTGCCCCCCTTTTTGGCCCAAACTCAATTGCACTTGCTTGTTTCTTAAGGCGGTGTCAACATGAATTATGAACTCTTCAGCTCTTATTTGTTTCACAAGAGTCATCCAGAGGTTTTTGAACTCTATTGTATTGTATACTCCACAGGGAATGAATGATATGGCTTGTGAACTATTGAATACTCCACTAAATGTATTTACCTATTTATTTAAGAGTTTTGTATAGCACAAATATGGCCCAAAGGTATCAGAGCACTTTACAGAGTGAGTACAGCAAACAATAACATGAGGTACCCAGAGAGCAGATAAAAAATATATAGACTGAAGCACTGGCTGCTACAACCTCAGATGCATCTTTCTGCTCCGCAACACCTATTTCCTATAGAGATCTTTGTGAAACCGGGGGGCACATCGAGGGGGTGTATCTCGTTTCTCTATTCGCTCTTGCATACATCAGGTCCAATGCTGCACCCAAGACACACAGATTTTTGGGACACTTTGCTAGAGACACCTCTGAAGGAGAAACAATGGGGGATCGCTCTATAAAGATATTGGGAAATTGAACAAATCCATGTTTCATAGCGAAGCCCATAACAAATTAATGTATGATTGGGACCTACACCGCCAAAAGCTCCATACCCTATTCCCAGATGCTACCGATAGGTACTGAAGGGGCTGTAGGCTACTGGGCAACCTCCGCCATATCTAGTGGGATTGTCCTGCCATTCAACCTTTTTGGAAAGAAATACTTGCCCAGATCAGGAAGATCCTAGGATACCCAATCTCGTATTCCCTGGAACATATCCTTTTAGGGGTGCCCGATCGCTGTCTGAAACACCAAATGGGGGGCGCTCCAGGGACGGCCAAAATAGTGGTTACAGCTGCATGGAAGAAGGTGGAGCCCCCCTTATTTTTACAATGGCATGCCAGGTTGTGGCGAGCTTTGGCACTTGAGCGCCTGGCAGAGATAATTACAGGTGACCGTTCAGGGTTTGACTACATTTGGAGCCTGTTGGTAACTACCTATCGGAGGGATTGCCGCTTATTGCATGTGGTCCCAGACTGCTTGCGCTGCATCTCTTCCAAATCTAAGACCCCTTACCCCATGATGTTGGTCCTGGGACCTTTGAGATGCCCAAGCCCTCTATTCGGGTATCTCCACCTGCCCGGGCCTGGGGTGGGTTGGATGATGGCCCAGTTGCACCCTTCTCCCTGCCCAGTCCACCACTGCATACCCATTGGAACCCTCTGATTCTTAGTGCATATGAGACATACGTCACAGGTTTGTTTTGTTATGTCCGGTTATTTTGTTTTTCTGTTAAATTGTCAACTCGTGTAAATGTGGTGCAGATGCATCCATTATTATGGTGATGGTTCATTGAACTCACTGTTTAAGAGGACATTTGTATCTGTGAAAGGGTTAGACATTGCCGAGTACTTGTGAGAAAGATGTGTCCTGCCTTTAGCTACTTATCGCTCTTGGTTTACTGTACTGCTGATTTGAGTCTCACAAGTTGTTAGTTCTTTGAAATTGCAATAAAAAGTCTTTGAAAAAAAAAATATATAGTAGCGGTAAAAAGGAGTAAACCGTATACAGTGATATATGTAAACAAAATAGCAACAAGTATCTGACTTACATAATGCGCAAACAAAAATACAAAGCAGCAGTTACAAAAAAGAATAATCCTATAGACAGTAGGACATGTGAACACAACAATTCTGAGGTAGTTGAGGTAGGGAGATGTGAGGGAGTGGAGAGACGATGCATAGTTTTCCACCAAGGTACAGAACAAACATAGCATCTTAGCGCTTACGGTCATGACAACTTAGTACTTTACATAGTAAGCACGACAGCAATAGCACAAAGTACATAGAGAGTAGGTAGAAATCTATAATAATGTTAAAAAGAGTAAACAAAATACAGTTGGATATGTACACAGAATAGCAGCGTAGTGACAAGAGGCAGCTGACAAAAGGAGGTCGGGGTTTAGTCAGAGAATGGGGACATGGCTGAGTATTCAGTGAGAGGAATTTGATGGATAGATAATTTTTTACTTCTTTCCTGAAGAGGGATGTGGATGGGTTGCATCTGATCTAAAAAAGGAGAGAGTTTCAAATATTGGGGCCATTCCAGAGAAAGATCAGTTGTAGGTTTTCTTTTTCTTAAATTTTTGTGGTTTGGGAAGTAAGGAGCCTAGTACTTCTGGAGGGTCTGTTTGCACCCACAAGAGTCAGTTTCTGGGACAGATAGAAAGGGGTCTTATGGTGCTGTTCTTTCTGCATCATGCAAGCAATTTTGAACTGCATCCTGGCCTCAAAAGGTAGTCAATTCAGAACTCGAAGGTCAGGGGGAATGTGATCATTTTTTATCGATCCCGTGATGAGCCTAGCTGCTGCATAAAGTGTGGCCTTCAGAGGAGCAAGTGAGATTTTCCAGAGGCCCACAAGGGTAGCTCTAACATAGTCCAGTTTTGTCAGAACAAGTGTATGAGTCATAGTTGTGAGGTCAGCCACAAGGAGGAAAGGCTTTAGTTCCATAAGGATATGCAGCTGATAGTTAGCTCCTCTAATGATGGTGCGATGTGTTTTGCATGGAGAGGTCTTAATCTAAAGTAATACCTAGGGATTTGATGGAGTTGATGATATGTGGGGTGCAGTTCAAGGCAGAGAGAGGGGGAGCCAGATTTTGACGGACGTTAGAGGTGGTACAGGGTGGTGTGATCAGTAAGAATTCAGTTTTAATGGCATTGAGTTTGAGGTGATTGCGAGTCCTCCATTGTTATGGTATTGTTAGGGTGTTATTGAGGGTGTAGATTTTGTCAAGGGAGGTTATCCTCATGTAGAGTTGGGTGTTGTCAGCATACATAGGGTAGGAGATGTGGGAGCATTTGAGGACATCGTTTAGGGGCTCCATGTAGAGGTTGAACAATGTCAAGGAGAAGATAGAGCCTTAGGGGCAAACCCAGCAATAGTTCAGCCTCCTCGGATAGATTGTGATTAATTAGGAAGCGCTCTGATCTGTAAAAAGGAGGAAAACAATTTTAGCACCGTGCAGGAGAGGCCATCCTATTTTCTAGAAGGTCAAGCAGGGTAGCATGGTTGTTAGTGTCAAAGGTTGCAGCCTGGTCCAGTAGGATCAAGAGGCAAGGTTCATTAAGGTCAAGTGAGCAAAGGGCATCTTCGACAATGTGGACCATGGCAGTTTCAGTGCTGTGACCCGATCGGAAGCCAGGTGGGCAATGTTCTAGGAGTTGAAACTGTTCAATATGATTGTGGAGCTGTAAGTGCACACATTTTTCTAGAAGTTTGTCCAGAGTAGGGATGTTGGAGATGGGGCGGTAAAGTTGGGGTCGAACTGGTCGGAGTTGGTTTCTTTAGGATTGGGGTAATCTGACCAAGTTTGAGGCAGTTGGATAGGGAGGCTTGAGTGAGAGAGGCAGTGATTATTTTATTCCACAGTGGGAGTAGTGGGAAAATGGACTCATTTAAGAGGTTGTAGGGTAAGCGATCAATTACGTGAAGGTTGTAGGGTAGGCGATCAATTATGTGGTGAGAATATTTCAAGGCAGTCAGAAGGTTTAGAGTGCCAATCTCATCACGGATTATGAAGCTGGACCAGGTGGTGTAGTTTTTGAGAGGGATGAGGTAGTTATGTGGGCGAGCTACATGGTCCATTGTGAAGGGGTGAAGAAGGGGATGGAGCGATAGAAGATTGAGAGCGGTCTGGATGTCATTAGTGATTAACTGTAAAAAAAGGAGGCAAAAGTTTCACGGTTAGGGATGCTTTGTTGATTGTGGAAGCAAGATGGCTTTTGCAGATAGATTGTTTTCTGATAATTTTGAACAGTTTCTTAGGTATATTAGTAGCAGTGTTTAGTTGATTTTGAAAGATAGCTGCTTTGGAATTCCTAATGAGCCTAATGTAGGCACTGCGTCTTTGATGTAGGAGTTTAAGGTTGGCCAAGGAAGGGGTGTGTCTCCATGCTCTTTCAGAAAGTCTACGGGGTCGCTTGCCGTTCTTTGTTAAGGTCACTGTTAAACCAGGGGTTGTAACGTTTTGACAGGATTCTTTTGAGCTTTTTAGGGACAATGGTGTCCATGATTATTGACATGGAATTGAAATAGTGATGAGGGAAGTCTTGGGCATCGGTCATGGTGGAAGACAGGAGCAAGGTTTTGTAAATAACATTAGATATAGAAAGTGAGTTAATGTTGCAGGTGTCATGGATCCAGTGTGTGGCTTTCTTTGGTTGTCCTTTAGAGGTGACTGCTTTCATATTTAGAGAGTAGGTGACACAGTGGTGGTCAGTCCAATCCTCACGGAGAATAAAGTCAACTTGTAAAGTGTTCTTGTTGGCAATGATTAGGTCCAGAGTGGCTCCGTTCTTACGGGTCGGACCATTGCAGGCTTGGATTAGGTAGAGGTCTGGAGGAAAGATTTGAAACAGTTCACTAGCGGGTCATTGGTATTGTTCTAAGGGATGTTGAAGTCACCAAGGAACAAATCGTTGGTATGATAGTCATTGTTGGATGAGAAAATCTCCATCACCTGTTCAATAAATGTGTGATTACCCCTAGGGGGTGATAGAACATGTGGAGGGAGCACTTTGAGTTACTGGAGGTGGAGATGTCGATCATCAGGTACTCACATGCTCGGCATTTGAGATCTCTGGGCCAAGCTCATACTATTACTCCCAGATACAAGCTGTGCCGTGTTGGTGGCCGGTCTTTTCGGGTCAAAGCAGCCGAATTGTGGAACTCCCTTCCGGTGGAGATTCGGTTGCTGGAAGACCTCCTGTCCTTTCGCAGGGCTATTAAAACCTTTCTATTTTAACCTGGCTCTTTTTTAGTGGTTGTGTTTCCAGTGGTTGTTGCGTGGTACCTTGCCGTGCGCCGGGACGCCCCTTAGCTGGGGCAGCTGTGCGCAGTACAAATCCACGTAACATAACATAACATAACACAAGAGGGTAGAGATGAAGTGTGAAATTGTTTCACAGAGAGTGAAGCTCTGTAAATACAGGCTAGGCCAGCCGGGGCTTCCTGGGTGGTCTAATCTGACGATGTCATACCGGGGGAGCAAATCAGATATCAGAGTGAAAATAGATTAAAAAAAGAGTTATTCATTTCCCAAGCCCTCTTGAAACTGTGTGATAATCAGTAAAAAGACAGTTTGAGAGTCTACTAAAATGACATCATGTATGGGATTGAGGCGGTTTGTTTCTGATTACCCTGTGGACCGAGGGGGAGCGCCTAGCACATCTGCTGCAAAGAGAATGTCTGCTCAAACACCTAATTATTGAAATGTGCTTGTGATTTGGCGCTCTTCAGTACTCCAAGACCCTTTCCTAAGTAAATAAATCCCGCCTTGCAGGGACAGAAGTTGTTTTTATCACCCAGTAACAGAGGGCCGACCCGTAAGGGCAGGGCGATAAAGTTCATTTTTAAAATGCAACTTGGACGGCCAGAATTCGCAGATGCGTGAGATGTCCTCGTGTCCCTACACAGATAAATGAAAAAGAGTAATAGATCTTCCTGCACAAAAGCCTCTTTCGTAGGATTCCTTTCCGCACAGTTCTGAGGTTTCCATCACAGACTCGTGAATTGGATTTTGATGATGTATTTCGTATATTGTGCCTGGGTTATTAATTGAGCTGTTTGGGTGCATGATTTAGATGTCGAAGAGGTGCGGCTCGTAGCTCAGTAAGCTGCCCGTTGCTTTGCGGCTTAGATAGCGTGAGAGTTGTTTTGCCGGTTGTGTGGTATTTCACAGCTGTATTGGACATTTGCGTAGGGTTCTGGCTGGTTTCTGTCAGCTTTGCAATGTACGTGCGGCATTTTTTTGTATAATGTGACCTATGTGTTGAGACGCACATGTCTACGCGGTGGTTTGTGGTGCTTCTGTGTAAGTGGCGTGTGTGGGGAACATTCTATTTTATGTTTCATATGTTTGGGTGCTGTCTTATACTGGCTATTGGAGAATGTGGCAACTATAACAGACCAGGAACACGAGCTGTCTGACCTGTCTTGTAGGTGTGAAATATTATTTTCTTATGGCTGGTAAACTATTGAGAGAATATATTGTGGCATTACTAAGGAGCACGTGCCGGTAGAACTGCTGAAGTGAAGGTTGTAAGTGGTGTAATCAGTGTATCTTGTGTATATAGGATATTTTGCCTGAAAACCTTTTATTGAATAGCTTGTTGGGCATTTCTCAGTGAGAGACACAGTGTGGCTGCAACCCGGGAGCTTACAATAGGCTTATCGGTGTTTCTGTTGAACACACTGGATATAGTCTGTGTAATGTTTTGTGTGGGAGGTTGGACTTTCCTTTGAGTCCAATACAAACGTTCTGTTGGTTAGATGAGATGTCTTTGATGTAGTGAAAATAGACATTGAATGAAAACCAGTAAAAAAGTTACAAGCCCTTCCATACGTGCTAAAGGCAGGTCAGCGGGGACTAAGGCGCTGCCAACAATGGTTGTAATTGTGCTAGGATCAGAGTACCAGAACAGCTCGTGTCAGGTGATGTCTTATTGGGGTAGAGAAAATGTAAAGTGGCTATAGCTGTGGAATTTGAAACATGGGAAGAAGTTTTGACTCCTGGCTTCAGTTCACATTCTGTGATTCTGGGCATATCTAGAAAAAAGTGATGGGCATGCTGCTTCTGTTGTAAAGTACACTCATGCACTTGGAGCAGGTTTGCTTTTAAAAACTGCACAACAAAAACAAATATTTGTCAGCTGTTCCTGATCTCCTTTTTTACAAATAAATGAGAAAGAACATGGTGGGACTGCTCAAGTAAGACTGATTTGCATATGGCTGGGTCCAAACTGGAATGGCGTGCTGAGCAAAAAAACGATGGATTTAGGCCCAGATCTCTGTACTGGGGGGAGTGTTTGACATTGTTCTTCATTCTATCCATAGATTGTCCTTTTTCATTTGTCACCATGAGGGGGATGGGTATGGTTTGCCATGCCACTGGATTCAGGCTATCCTGGCTGATATGGGGTGATACCCTGCAACCGGTCCTAGTGGCTAACAGAGAGGTGGTGAGCAGGGAAGCATACCGCAGGATGGTGCACAGCCTGCTAAGGGACTATGCAGCCATTGGCAAAAAGGAAACTGAGGAGGAGGAAGAACTGTAAAACAACCCCCTCCTTCCCCACTGTACTCTTTCAAATGCCCCCATTAAACCCATGACTGTCTAACCCTCACGTAGCAAGTAACTGAATCCCTACACGATGTAATGTATATGAAAAAGTACAATTGATCCAAAGTTAAAGTGGCACGCCCTACCTAAGGGGAAAGGTACTGTTTCTCTCTAATTTATGTATTGCAAACCTTTTAGCACTTAATAAAAGTTTTAGACTACAAACAATTTTTTTTCTCCTAGAATGGTTGTGCTTGGTCCAGGGAGGACCCGGCCTGACAGCCCGGCCTGGACTGTTCACATGGAGAGTAGGGTCAAGACTGATTTCCAAATGGCTGAGTCCAAACTGGAATGGGATGGTTTGCAAAAAACCCAATCTATTTACGCCCAGTTCTCTGACTGGGGGGTGGGGGAGGGGGGGGGAAGAGTTTGACATTCTTCAGCATTCTATCCAACACTTGTTCTTTTTGCATTTGTCACCCTGAGTGGAACGAGTATGCCCAGACATGGGTACAGTTTGTGCCGTGCTGCTGGATTCTGTCTGTCCTGACTAATGAGGGGTGATATCTTGAAACCAGTCCTCGGATGCTTGTTCCTGGTCCAGGGAGGGCCTGGCCTGGCTGTTCATGCTGGACTGTTCCCATGTGGAATACGGTCAAGTCTGATTTGCATATGGCTGGGTCCAAACTGGGGTGGCGTGGTGAACAAAAAACAACGAATTTAGGCCCATATCTCTGTACTGGGGTTGAGTGCTTGACATTGTTCACCACTCCGTCCATCAATTGTTCTTTTTGCATTCACAACCCTAAGTGGGACTGGTATGCCCAGACTTGGGTCCCATGCTCGCTTTGCTGCTGGATTTAAGCTATCCTGGATGATGAGGGGTGATACCCCAAAACCGGTGCTTGGATGCTTGCTTCTCGTCCAGAGAGTACCTGGCCTTGCAGTACCTGGCTGGACTGTTCCCATTGGGAGCTCGGTCAAGACTTATTTGCATATGGCTGGATACAAACTGGAATGGCGCGGTGGGCAAAAAAACTATAGATTTAGGCTCTAGTTTCTGACTGGGGGTGAGTGTTTGACATTGTTCAGCATTCTGTCCATCAATTGTTCTTTTTGTTGGTTGATAATTTAGCTACATGGCTCTCCAACTATCCAAAGGATCTGGAGAGCCTAGGGTACTGAATTGACAGGGTCTACCAAAAAGATCAAGGTGTCATCTACATAAAGAGCAATTCTATCAATGAGTCTGGGTCCCATTCAAACTCTGTCGCCTGAACGTCAATCCTAAACCATTCTGCTAATGGTTCTATTGCAATAGCGAACAGGGGCGATAATAGGCACTCATGTTGCATGCCCCTCACCACAGGAGACAACTTGGAAGTCACTATTTTATTTATTTGAATGTATATGTCAGCACAACAGCTCACTTTAACATGTTCTGTCTTATCTGTGTGTAAGCGTTTAACAAAAGTAATGAAAATTGTCCCAAAGTTGAGGCGTCGCAAAAGAAGGAATAAGTATGCCCAGCTGACTGAGTCAAATGCTTTCTCAATGTCCACCAGCAATATTGCTGTAGATTGGTTCAACCTGTCTGCTAGGGCTATGGCATTATTTAGTTATCTAATACGATGCGGAGTAGCTCATTTAGGCATAAATTCTGGTTTGTTCGGATGGATCAATGAGGGGACAACTTTAACTAATTGATCTGCCTGTGCCCTAGCCATGATCTTAACTTCTGTATTCAGAATTGAAATGGGGCGGTAGTAGGAGCACATATCTGGGAGCTTTCCTGGTTTTGGGATCACCACAATCTCAGCCTCATGCAAGTTTGACACCTTTGGTCACGTTTCTGATGACAACGTCATAGGTTTATTCAGTAAATGACTTGAAAAATTCACTAGGAAATCCACTGGGACCAAACATCTTGCCAGATTGAAGTCGGCTCAAGGCGGCAGCTAGTTTTTTGCCCATCAGGTCGTCTTCTAGTGATTGTCTTCAGGGTCAGAGAGTGTCCAAAGGGCATATCAGTTAGGAAGCTATGAATTAAGGCTACAGGTAAAGTTTCTCTGCATGCGTATATACTCTTAAAGTATTGTGCGAATTGGTGGGCAATGGCTGCGTCCCCAGTGATTCTGTGACCTGCCATGGTAATAAGAAGTGGGTTGGGGCCATGGTGCGTGATATTGGAACAGTTTGCTGGCCTTGTCTTCCCATTGCTAGATATGTGATTGTGATCCCAGCCAGACCACTTTGGCCTTGTCAAGTAGACTGCTGTGTAGTTGTGCTTGGGTAGAAATGTCACAGGTGGGGGTAATCCATGTACTTTCGTTCCAGTTGTTGAATTTGCATTTCCAACTCCTGTACTTCGCGCGCTTGCCTTTGCTTTTTTTGCAGTCAAGTAACTAGTATCTTCCCCTTGAGAGTCGCTAATAAGGTTTGCCACAGGGACTCCACTGTGCTGCTATTGTATGTGAAGTAGTGCGCAATCGTGTCTCCTATGTATGAGGTGAGCTCACTGTCACGGAGGGACCCAGATGACAGTCGCCATTTGAGATGGGCCTTGCGCTCGCCGATTTGTTGGTTAAGTGTGACGGGGGAGTGATCTGAGAGGCTCCAATGAAAGATTTGTGTGTCAAGTACTTTATGCAGTTCTGTATTGGGAACAAAGAAGTAGTCGAGGTGAAATGACGTACTAAGTGCTCCGGAATAAAAGGTGTTTCCTTTCACTTGTTGATGAAACAGGCGCCAAGCGTCTGAGAGGCCCAATGCCTTCAGGAATGGCTGCAGAAAGGTGCGTCTTCAACCTGTTCACTGGCTTAGTCACTTCAGGGCCACAGGAACCCCCCGCCCCCAACATAACCATCATCCCGCAAATAACACACAGACACGTTTGTTAAGATTGGGAAAATTTGCTGCAGGTTTATTGTTACATACCACATTATGTAATCACGGTGGGTTATCTTACGGGCAATCCAAGGGCAGGCCGCATTCTCGCCACCTGCCCGCCTGCTGAGCCAATCAGCACCGTGGTGAACCACCCAGCTGCTGACCAATATGGTAATACTACTCACGCCCCTTGCGGGGCGTATCTAGGCAAACCCCCGGTTGCACAGGCCCACAACCGCCCGAAGGACTACTGGGGCGCCGACTCGGATTCCTAGACCTCCCCTGAGGTTCTAGGTTGGCTCTGGCACCCCTATGTGCCCGCTGAAGTACAGTGTTGCACCTCTCTGGTTCCGGATTGCCCTGTAACTCCGCCTGCAACGAAAAAGGAAACACATTAAAACTCCCTCAGGAGCCCCCCCCTAGCTGACACTCTGGTTTAGAGGTAGGGAGGGAAAGAGTGTCCCGAAGTGTCCACGCGACGTCCGGGGCGGCAAAGAGGCCACCAAGATGGCCCGAGGGAGAGATATACCCTCTTCCTGCCTGCCGCCCCCGGACGTGCGTCACCGGTCCGCCCACCTCCACCAGGCAAGACTGCCCTGAGGGGGGGTGGCTGACCCTAGCTGGCTAGGGGCGGGGCGGCCCTCCGCGACTAAGGGCCCGCCCTCCTGATGGCCACCGGGTGGCCTCGGGCAGGCGCATAGTCGCTTCAGGGCCACAGGAACCCCCCGCCCCCAACATGACCATCATCCCGCAAATAACACACAGACACGTTTGTTAAGATTGGGAAAATTTGCTGCAGGTTTATTGTTACATACAACATTATGTAATCACGGTGGGTTATCTTACGGGCAATCCAAGGGCAGGCCGCATTCTCGCCACCTGCCCGCCTGCTGAGCCAATCAGCACCGTGGCGAACCACCCAGCTGCTGACCAATATGGTAATACTACTCACGCCCCCTGCGGGGCGTATCTAGGCAAACCCCCGGTTGCACAGGCCCACAACCGCCCGAAGGACTACTGGGGCGCCGACTCGGATTCCTAGACCTCCCCTGAGGTTCTAGGTTGGCTCTGGCACCCCTATGTGCCCGCTGAAGTACAGTGTTGCACCTCTCTGGTTCCGGATTGCCCTGTAACTCCGCCACAGCCCATGCGATGGTCCCCGCCGCCGCATGGGCCCCCCACCAACGCTACTACTTTACCTGCAACCTTTGATCTGCAGAGCCTCTTTTAAATCAAGGAGGAATAGATCTAAGCCAACAGGCGTCAGATGAATCCCATCGTCCTCGAATAACCTTTGACTTTGTCCTGAATCATATCATGTCTGATGAAACCAAGACCCCTCTGCTGTGTAAATTTCTTCATGGCGCAGTTTATTTTCTTCCTGGACCTCTCAATCGCCTGGCACGACTTAGCGCCCACCCATACTCTACGTGGCACAATTTCAGACCACCATATTTCGCACTCACGCATGAGTCCGCAGATAACCCCCATATCTTCCTTCATTCTCTGGAGTAAGCTTGACCTCCCCCAGTTAGTGAGGTCATTACCACCCAGGTGAATAACCAAGTGTTGAGGTGGCGGTCCCGCAGTAGCTAGCGCTACCTGTAATCTGTACAACAGACTATTCCAGCGCATGCCAGGGAAACCCATCCAAATACATTCCATGTCTGCGAAGCCCTGCGTCCAATGCCTGATCGCGGCCCACCGACCCAATCTGGCGACCATGGCATGCCCCAAGACCCACACTCTCGACCCTGTCAGGAAACAAACGCAATTTATTTCCAATATTTATTTCGCAAGAGTGCACACAACTGCAATGGAACATCACATCTACAACTCAGAACACAGCAAACATATGTACAATGGCCTGACCAGGTCGGGATAACATGTTCATGGGCGAATATAACGCTTATAGCAGGAGGACTCCCAACGCCCCACTTTCTGAACTTTCTCTGGCTGCAACCCAGCCTTAAATGCAGAGGTGGCAGCCCCAATACGGAATGAGTGACTGGAGAACCTTTTCCCCTCCTTCAACAAACCCGCTCTATCAAGGCATGCCAACATTATTTTATCCATTTGGTATTTTGTCAAAGGACTCAGGTCAGCGTGGATAAGAAGGTAGCCCGGGACCGCAGGATGTAACGAGAGATAGGACTTGAGGGCCTCAACTGGGCAGAAACAGGGGTCACCCAGATGGGCCAGAAGGATAACAGACCCTTTGCCTGCCTGATCAGTTTTGGACCGTCTAAGGGTGATGGACAGGCCTACCGCCACACTTACGTCGGCCACCCCTAAAGCATCCCCGGACATATCTGCCTTGGAGCGTGCTACCAGCTCGCTGCTCCGGAACGCCCCGAAGAACGCTAGGCCGAAGGCCGCTGAAAAGAGGGCAGCCTCAAAATGCGAGTGCACCACCGACTGCAGTACCGCCAACATTGCCTGCAGGGTGGGGAACTCGATAGGAGACCTGGTGTTGGGGGTCCTGGGTTCTTCCCGATCCCACCCCTTCAAAGCTGCCTTAATTACAAAAGACTTTGTCGGATCGCCTACCCCTCTCAACCTGGCATCGTGACTGATAGCAGCCAAGTGTCCACAAACCCAGGAGTGGGCTTTACCCTGCTTCTAGGCCCACACCACAAATGCTTGTACCCTGTCTTCCAGCGGCAAGAGGGACAAACTCAAATCGTCAGTAGCTTTCAGAAAATTGGCCAAATGACTAGCATAGCGCCTTCTAGTACCTGGGGCTAGGGACCTCTCCCCTAAATCCCTCAGTTCTCGCTCCACTTCAAGATGCGCCAAAGTCCTGGTGCGAAGGGGGTCATCTCTGTTCTCGCTTGAGGGCACGCCGCCCGTAAACGGTCCCACTGAAAACGAGAAAGAGCGTCAGCCGCGACATTACTGACCCCCGCTATGTGCCTTGCCCTAAATTCCAAATTTCAGCGCAGGCTCCTGTTCGCTAATTCCCTTAGTAAGCAAAGAACCAACGGGCAACTTGCAGTTAAACCATTGATCGCTTGCACAACTGCCATGTTATCAGACCAGAAAAGGACCTTCCTGTTGGACAACGGGGCCGGCCACAGATGCAAAGCTACCACAATGGGGAAGAGCTCCAGGACAGTTATGTTGGAAGTAATCCCCCGCTTACGCCAAGCATTCGGCCACTCCTGCGCTCACCACAAATCACCTAGGATGGCACCAAAACCCTCTCTGCCAGAGGCATCAGTGAACATGCTGAGTTCGGGGCTGTCAACCCACGGAGACCTCCAGATGACAGTCCCGTTGAAGTCCGACAAGAACTCTGCCCACATTAGCAGATCTTTCTTCAAGCCCGCAGAAAGCTTTACAAAATGATGACGCTTGACGACCTTAGCTGTGGCCCTGGCTAATCTCCGAGCAAACACTCGTCCCACAGGAATGACTCTGGCAGCAAAGTTGAGTTTGCCCAGGAGACTCTGGATGACCCCCAGCGGTGCCTTGTCCTTCCCTAGCAATTCTTGAATGTCCCGTTTCAGATCCTGCACTTTCTCAGGAGGAAGTCTTGACACTCCCAAAACCGTATCTAATTCTATGCCAAGGAAAGTTAAAATCTGAGCAGGGCACTCGGTCTTGCCAGGCGCCAAAGGCACGCCCAGGTGTCCTGCCAAGTCAATGAAAGCATCCAGGCCCTCCCTACATTCCTGAGTGCCCTCGCTACCAATGAAAAGGAAATCGTCAAGGTAATGGGTCACAGCCGTGACTCCATACTTCCAGGAGAGAGCCCATTGCAAGAAAGTACTAAATGCCTCAAAGAAGGCGCACGACACTGTGCAGCCCATGGGCATGCACTTATCTAAGTAGTAATCCCCTTTCCACTTGAAGCCCAAGAGGTGCTGACTATCTGGGTGCACGGGTAGGAGTCGAAATGCCGCTTCAATATCTGCCTTTGCCAGCCAGGCCCCTTTCCCCGCTCTCCTGACTATGTCTATCGCCATGTCCAGGGAACAGTATGAAACTGAGCAAACGCCCTCAGCAAGCCAAGAGTTCACAGAATTGCCCTCTGGGAAGGAAAGATTGTGGATTAGCCTGAAAGCCCCCGGCTCCTTTTTTGGTACCACCCCCAGCGGGGACACCACGAAATTCTGGAGGGGAGGAGAAGGGAAAGGGCCTGCCACCCTCCCCAAGGACACTTCCTTGCTTATTTTCTTACCTACCACCTCAGGGAGGTCCCTGACTGACTTCTGATTCTCGGCCTCCCTAGAGACCATCGGGCCCTGGTAAGGGATGGTGAAGCCTTCAAGAAAACCGCCCGCCAGAATAGCCCTGTCTTTATCATTAGGATAGGATCTCAGTAAGGGCAGAAGGTTTGTAAGGACCACGGGGGAAGGGCCTTTGGCATGGCCTGGAGAAACCCCACTATGAACAGGACAAATATTAGCATCAAATACGCTGTGCAGGGAGGTGGTTGTTGGAGGGGGTGCCGCAAGGGATGAGCAGGGGGGCAGTGACTGCAAACAGTTATTACTTGTCTTTGCTGGTTGTGCTTGCAGAATCTCGCTTGTCGCATGCTGACCCGGGGTGTGGCCCACTGCACTTACTGCAATTGTGTGCAAACCTGCATGCCTTACCCCAGGTACAATTACCTGCGTTGAACAACCTACATGTGGCTGAGAACCCTTTCCTGCTAGCCTGTCTGTTTCCCCCCCCGCCGCGCCCCCCCCGAAAGGACTGCTTGAAGTTGCCTTTGTTCTCTAAGTGCTGTACCTTATTTGTTTCGGTTTTCTTATCCTGTGTGCCCACTTTAGCACCACCTTCTAATTTGCCCTTACCCATATATTGCACCCACAGTCTCACCTCGATCTGGTCCCACTCCAATTCAGGGCAGACCGCCATTTTCATGCGAAATTCACAGTCATACCTGTACCACCCCATGCCCGTGGTAGACTCAGCTTCGTCAATGATCACACTCGCATACTGAAAAAGCCCCTGCGCCTGCTCAGGGAAACGCTCCGTTATTACTGCTGCTAAGATGGAGAACGCTTGCCTCAAATTCTTGATATTCTTTTCAGGCCAAGCCTGGAAACGCACTTTCTTTTCCTCGTCCTTGGCACTCACTTTCCTGATATCAAACCCGTGGACGCCCTACATAAGGAAGGAGAAGATATCCACAAATTCCCTACGCCATATGCATTCTTTTGCTGCCAGCGGGACCTGCCAAGCCAGGGAACACTTGCCCGATAACAAGGGGGCCATGGTCATCTTAACTGTTGGTGCGGGGACGGCTGACGTGGCAACGGGCACTAGTGGAAGCGCTGGGGCAGCGGGGAGCGCGGCTAGCACTGAGGGCGCATGAGAAACAGGCAGCAGCGCCGGGGCAGGCGAAAGCGCTACAACAGAACTGGCAGGGGAACTCTCAGGTGCTGCGTTGCATTCCCCCCCTAAGACCAGAGAACCGCCCCACACTTGAGCTAACAGAGCGTCCGCTGAAGCTGAGGGCGTAGGGACTAGGACTTGTGGCACCACTTCAGAAGGACCTGCCGGTGCGCAAAGCTGAGAAGAAGCGGACAGCAAGCTTGCTCTGACCTCTGACATGAAAACGGAGAGAGAATCCGTGAGCTTACCCAGGTCCTCTTTGGTGGCAAAGTCTGCAGCGGAACCCCCTGGGCGAGGGAGTATGGGTGTGCTATTCACGATCGCCACCGGGGGGAGGCGGGGGCATGCACAATCACATTCCTGACAAGCTCTACGGCCCTTGTTTTCTGGGGAGGCTCCACGGGAGAGTCTTTTACTGTTGGCTTCTTAGCCCGTTTGGACCTGGTAAGAGTCTCTTCCACAATGTCTTGCACAGGGGCGGGAGGCCCTGTGGCTCTGGGAGTAAAGAGTGTCACGCGACGTCCGGGGCGGCAAAGAGGCCACCAAGATGGCCCGAGGGAGAGATATACCCTCTTCCTGCCTGCCGCCCCCGGACGTGCGCCACCCACCCTGAGGGGGGGTGGCTGACCCTAGCTGGCTAGGGGCGGGGCGGCCCTCCGCGACTAAGGGCCCGCCCTCCTGATGGCCACCGGGTGGCCTTGGGCAGGCGCAGATCTGAAGTCTGTCTATCTCATTGTCTACCACACTATTGTAATCTCTTCCCAGTATCAGGGGCCCCAACTGAAGTTCAGCTACGAGCCTTGTGATCGTTTCTAAAAAGGATGTTGATAGAGGGATGTGGGATAGATGTTTAGCTGTGACAGTGGGTTGTCGTGAAGGTGATCCATGATTATCATGTATCTTCCCCGTGGGTCAGACCAGGATTCTGTTACAATATATTGGAGTTAGCCCTTTAGTAGTATATTAACCCATCTAAAGCCTCCCACAAACCCAGAGTGAAAAACCTGCCTGTTACCATATCGAGCAAGGAAGGGGGGCTTAATGTCCCCAGTATATGTATTTCCTAGAGTAAAAGGATGTTTGCCCGTGTCCTTTTAGATGCATGAAGAACCGCAGGTCTTTTAATCTTGTCCAACAGGCCATTGGCATTCCAGGACATAAGACATACTTCAGTGTCTAAGGCAGCATTCTCATTTAGTGCTAAAGGCCGCATGCCAGTGTGGTGCCTTTGACTGCGCAGAAAATGTGAGATTCCTTCGCTGAGGAGGAGCACATTGTCAAGTCGTCGCTGGCATGCCAGTGTGCCATGTGGCTAGGGTGCATACATGCCTATCCTGTGTTTTTAGGATGAGCTCGGTGTCATCATGTGTGGGAAGGCTCCATGAAATTCGAATCATTTATCTCTGAATCGAGGCCGTGTCAAGTGCTGGACGGGTCTCTAGTGAGGGGGTAGCCTTGGCTGAGTCCCCTGGGCTTTGGCCAATGCCTCAGTCATGTCTAACCCCCGCAAATTGTCAGGGTGTTCGGGTTTATCCCACCAGTAGGAGCGGTAACTGTGTCTACCACATCCCTGAGCCCTTGAATGCTGTGGAGGGGACCGCCGCATCCCAAGGAGGAGGGGCCACACCTCACTCCGGCAACACGTGTGGAAAGGATTTTGCTCATCTCATCTAACTACTGAAAGACCTCCTCCAGGGAGTTGAAGAAGATGGCCTTGTACTAGTAGATAACTGTAAGCTTGGCCTGGTATAACAACATGTATCGGATGTTCAAATCTCACAATCTTTTCTTGGCAGCAATAAAGGATTTCCTCTGACCGTGGGGCAGCTTGGTGTATTCTGGAAAAATCAATATCTTATGAGCTTGAAACATTTGTACTCCTTTTGTGCGGGCATGACAAAGAATTGCATCTCTGTCCATGTATTTCAATATGCGAGGAATCATAGGGCACAGGAGAGCTCTGGGGGAACAGCTTGGGACTAAGCCACGATGAGCCCTTTCAATTATGAAGCATTGAGAAAGGACCTCCATCTTCAAGAAAGAGCACAGCCATTTGCCTAGGATTTATTTTGGCAAAGGCCCCTCACAACTTTCAGGAAATTCCATAAAGAGGAGGTTGTTTCTGCAGGCTCTCCCTTCTGCATCCACCACTAGCGTAGCAAGTTCCATAGTCATTGAAGTAAGTCTCTTAATTGTATGCTGTATGTCAGCCACAGTATCATCCACATCTTAAATACAAACCTCAGTCTCTATGATTCTGTCCACAGCCTTGCGTGAGTCCTGCCTGAGTAGTCTGACATCAGTGTCAACAGCCCCAAGTTTGGAGTCTAGGGCATCGTACGATTCCCCAGTGTGCCCTGCTTGATGGTGTATGGTAGTTTCTCTTTGGCCATGCAAGTGGGAAGTACAGAAAGGGGACTACATTCCCCAACAACTGGGCACAAAGAGGAGTGTCTATAGGGTGAACAGCCAAAAGGGGGGGGCTCCAAGTTGGGCCCATGCAGAGCTGGTAAGTCGTGTGGCAGCACAGGCACCTCACCTACTGTCCATGCTGTGGCAGTAATAGCCTCCTGGTTGACTCCTCACACCACTGAGCTAGCCCCCAGCATTCAGCATCCTGGATTTTCCCCAGCCACCGTCACCACCGGCATCTGGCCAGGTCCCACCTGCGTCGCCGCCTGCAGTCCGGCTACACCTATGAGCAGTTAAAAAATCCAGAGTTTGGGCCTCCCCTGCCCCTCAGCGTGATCAAGTGCGGCTGTTCTGCCCTCCTTGAGAGCGTTCCCCGCGAAGTCCCCCCAGGGCTGCATCCTCGAGCACCTGTCAGGTGTGCGTTGCTATTCTGACCTCTCTATGGCAGCCCCGGCCTCGCGATCACAAGGCCCGCTATCACAGTGCCATGGACACCTCTGGGCCCCAGGAAGTCGCCAGGGCTCAAGCCCCCCATATTACTCTTAATTACTCACGCTGGCATAATTCCATACTTTCGCATCACAAGAGTAAAGCTTAAATACTAAAATTACTCCAATTACTCTGGCATAATTAAAATTTTGGCAAGGCCTGATCAATACTACACTTCCTCCATTTCTAAACATTGCTGTTTCCAGCATTCCTATAACACATTTTAAATGCTACTCAGTTTAGTGACCTTGAAGAATGAAAGGCAGTGTTGATTGGTTCAACTGAGGACCATCAGGGTGGGGTTGGGGGGCTGAAGAAGAGAAGGGGGTGCGGGTTGAAATGGTCTTATGACTCAGGCCCCATGCATTTCAGGGACCCTTTGTCTTTTAGCAAAATGTGTTTATAGATTTTTTATCAAAGGTGAGTCTGCCATCTTCATATTGTTTTGGTTCAGATATTTTTTATTTTATACCAGAATCGTTAAGAAATTCAAGAAGCAAACAATACAAAGATAAGCAGTGCACTGCAATTGTCAGGGGTAAGAGAAAGACAATGACATCATTTGTATGATATAGCTGGTAATAGTATACATGTATTCAATGGTTTGTCACATCATAACAAGTGGTTGCAAAACATCTTTTATTACAGAACAGACATGGTAGTAGTTATGTCTAGCGATTGGCACATCTAGTTAGTCTGTCTGACCAGAGTGTTCTGCAAAACGAGTCAGTTGGCTCAGTAGAGGAGAGGGGAGAAAGAAAGAGAAGAGGGGGAAGGAATAAAGAGGGAAGGAAGTGACAGCTACAATGGGCAGTGGTAAGTTAGCTGTAAGATAGGGTCCATGCATACACCACAAAGAGAAGAAGCAAAAGATAACTTTATGTATCGAATGCGCCCCAAAGCCGTTAGAGGCCCGAGGAGCCATGAAGCGTAGAGTATAAAGTGTCATAAGCGCCTCTAACTGAGCATAGCAAGTTCCACCATTTGTCGAAGGCACTGGGGGATGTGGATTTATAGTCAGAGAGAACTGTTTTGATCCTAAGGTGATGAGGAGGTTTACTAGTGAGGAGGTGTGAGAGTCAAGTTCCACCACAAGGGGTTGACATGTAGTCCTAATACAGTTGTTAGGAAGTCAATCTCTATTGGAACTCCTGTGATCTGATGTAGCAGGTCCTGGAGCTTTGTACATAGTGGGAGTGCCATCTTGAATTTAGGAAACATGTGTGGGAGGTCCCTTGGACCCTCCCCACATCACCAGCATATGATTGAGTCCTTCAGCCCTAAGTTGTGTAGTGTGGCTGGGGTCCATTACGTTTTGTGAATAGATCAGAATCTAGATTGTGCAGGAGCCGGGATGATTTTGGCATCGAAGGGGGATTTCTAGATCTTTTGCCATTTTTTTTTTGCTAAGGTGTGAGCTGTCTGTTAATTGTGTATAGAGTTCCCATTTTCTGTTAAATAATCTCAGAGCCTGTCGAATGTGCATGTCAAGAAGTTTGTACAGGTGAGAGGCAGTATGACCTCTCCTTTTAAGGGTGCCTAACAGAGCAGGGAGGTCTGGTTTGTGAGTGCATTTCAGTTTACTCAGTACACTTTTGAGTCATAGAAATTTGTAGAAGCCAACATTAGGTAGATCAGAGTTCTTTTGCACAGTGGAAAACAGGATAGGGTTGTCCCTCGATCCTAGACTATTTAGGGTATTTATACCTTTTTGAGCCCAAGTATCCTAGAATAGTGTTTTCCCATCCAGTGTAATTGAGAGGTTACACCACAGCGAGGCTAAGGTCGAGCCATGTAAGCGTTGTTCTAGCAGTTTGTCAAGCAGGATAAGCGACGCAACTGTCCATTAATATTTGCCTGGAGTGTTCCAGATGGACGTCGAAATATTGGAAGATGTGAGAGTGGATCTAAGGTGTATTGGTGCAGAGAGGCTGGCTTCAGTGCAGAGCTACCAGGGCCGGACTGGCCGTAGCGGGCACCGGGCAATCCCCTCCCCCCTGCGCCGCTGGGTGGGGGCCGGTTTGGGGCCCCTGGGGGCCGCTTTAGCAGCATAGCTGCAAAATTGGCCCTGTAACAAAATCGGCCGAAAACCGGCGCTGGTAAAGAGCTCGGCAGCACCCCCAATCCCCGGGGGGAGGGAGGGCCGGCCGAGCACCTTGCCAGGGCCGGTTTTGGTTCCCAGTCCGGCCCTGAGAGCTACGGAAGGGGATTAAGTTCCTGTGATCTCAGCCACCAAGTATCCTCTGAAATCAGGAATGCTGTTTTGTAACGGGGATAGTCTGGGATATTTATACCCCCGGAGGCTTTACTACTCTTCAAGATTCTCATGGAGCTTATGATAAGCTGCTTATCAGTTTTTTCTTTTCCCTATGAGTTTGGAAATGGCGTCATCCACTGATTTAAAAAAGGTGGGGATAGGACCATCTTCATTAATAATGAGGCAGCTTGTTTAACCTGACCCCTAGGTATCGCAGGATGGTATGTTTTCTAGTTGCCTTAACTTCTGACAAGCCTGGTTCAAGTAGAAAAAGAAGGAAAAAAACAGCACCATAGGTAGATTTGCTCAGGTGAACTAAAGCATCCCTTGAGATATTTGTGTAACTTACGCATCACATATTTGAGCACCAGTGGGGCCACTCAGCTTAGTATCTTTTTTGAGTACCATTGATTTGTGTGATAGAAACCCCTTTTATTACAGTCTCTTCAGACTTAGGAGATGATGAGTGAAATTTGAGTATGATCGTTCATATCGACAGATTACAGGGGCATATTACCAAGCAATAGCGATAATTATCGCTATTGCTTGGTTAGAGACAAAATTTTACCGCTGAGCTGCGGCGATTTTTATCGCAGATAAACCTTGGTATTACCAAGGTTTATCGCAAATGCGATAAAAAACGGCCGCAATGCATGAATATCGCTGTAAAGTCAGCGATATTCATGCATTACCGAGCTAATGCTCTTAGCCATGTTATCCACCTCCCATTGGATAACATGGCTAAGAACTGCTCAGGGCAGGTGTTAGCTTTTGGAGATTTTTGCGCTTAGCACGAATATCTCCAAAAGTTGGTAATAGGAGATAGCGATGTTAGCGACTGTTTCCAGTCGCTAACATCTTGGCACGCCCACTTTGCATGTCATTAGTGATAAATATCACTGACATGCAAAGTGGGGCCCAAGATGGTCGCTATCTCCTACTAGCTGTCGCTAACTGGTGTTAGCGACAGCTAGGTAATAGGGAGATAATTTTATCTCCGCTTTCTTGGCTTTTAAAGCCAAAAAAGCGGAGATAAACCCCCTTGATAATATGCCCCACAGTTTTTTCCCCCCAATGTACTGCTCTCTGCTAAACATTGAGTAAATTATGTTTTGTGCCCATTTTGTACTCACATTCCACAGTTTTACGTTTTGTGCTTGATACCAGCAACCTAGATCATAATGTACACTCAGCTGTAATGTTTGCTAGTGTAAAACGAGGCACACAAAATTCCTCTGCCGAAATTTACACTACACCACGGCCTGCATCCGAGTATATGCAATGAAAGGCCCAGGTCTTCGCCTCTAAAATAGGGTGACCAGACGTCCCGGATTTGCCCGGACAGTCCCGGGTTCTCACCTGCTGCCCCGGCAGATTTCGGCAATTTTGTCTCATGTCCCGGTTTTTAGAAGGGGTCGAATGAAACAGTGAGAGGCACTTTTTTGGGTGTTCAAAAGCTTTGCTAGTTAGAAACTATTATAAGAAAACAATTTAATTAGTAGGTATGATTTTGATTGTAGAAATTACATTGTATTTACTTTCTTAATGCATCTTCTGTGATCCTATGTTGATGACAGCTGTCATTCTGCGCCATTCCGTGTATGAAAAAGTGTAGTCCTTCTTCTATTTTCCCCAAAAGTCACGGTTTTTGGTTCTTAAAATCTGGTCACCCTACTCTAAAAGCAATGAAATCAAAGTACAACATATCCGAAATACAACTGCAACTGAAATATCGAATTCTACAAGAAAGTTTCAAACTACACTCACTTTATTTAAAAATATATATATATTGTGCAAATGAGATAATGGATAACTCTTCAGCCCCCATCCAAATACACTCAAAACTTTATTCTGCATCAATGTGATCCCGATTTAGTCTGCAGCATAATAATAAACATGAAGGTCTATTTATAGTCGTCCTTGACCTCACAGGCTCAGACTTGCTCTTAATGAGTAAGTGAAATGTTGGATTTTCCACCTGGCAGAGTTCAGGATCTGTATAGCGCCCTACAGATGCAGCTGCCAACAGTGCGCTAGGAAGGTGGTACTTTTGCACAACTGCAGGACAGACTTCATATTGTCCACTTTAAGATACCAGAGCCAGATTTAAGACTTCTACTGTAAAAGCACTTACACACTGGTCACATGAATACTATAAGAAGTGTGACATTGTTTCATCCCTGGTTTTATTTATTGCAGTAGTAAGCTGCTGAATTACAAACGTTTCCTTTCGGGCTGATATCTTTGAAGAAGGAGATAGGCACCACAATCTAAATGAGAGATAAACGCCCGAGATGTAAGGATGACAGTGTCGTCTTACCGATTTTTGGGATCCCAGTCAAGACATATTTTGGGGCACTCTGTTCATAACATCTTTGAATTTTATTACCATTTTTCTGCTAATTGAAGCCCACATAATGCCAAACAGTGTCACAAAAATAGCCGAAATATGTCTTTACCGGGACCCTAAAATCCTTACGATGAGATTGGTCGGAGAGAGACAGATTCAGAGGTAGAGGTGGAGAGAGTGGGGAGATGATAAGGTATAGAAATACACTCATTTGAGGTAAAAAGGGAAACAAGTTAACTTTCCGACTGGGAGCTGAGGGCCTGGGCAATTGCCCACCTTGCCCATGCCTTCAAACGTCTCGAAACCATGAATGTCATTTGGAGGTTGTAGCTGAAACCAGGTGGAGGGCGTCCTGGCCTCTAGCACACACAGATGCAAAGATATAGACACTTTTATGCACCACTCACTCCTGCAGGGAGTGTCAGGGGTCTTCCTAAGGCTCCATGCCTGCACCCAGTGCCCAACTCGTATTTACGTTCGTGAAATGTTGAAGCTTTGCGCTATACCAGGATCTGATGGTGAGAATTTGTGAAACAAGACCATCTTTCTTGCCCAGAATGTAATCATCAGAATTTGACAAATAATGAGTGCTAGGAGAAAATGGTATATTTTTCCGCACCAGAGAGAGTTCTTCAGGGCCCCTTGTGTGTGCGAGCAGCATGATTTGTCCATATTCTTTCTCCAGCAGGGATATAAGTGATGCCAGATGTCCAATTACAGGGATACGAAGCTCCTGTCTGAATGGTATAGTGGGAACAGCTGTTGCAGAATAAAGACTTTCAGAACCTATGCTAAGCTCTAACTTAAGTGGGGCAATGGAAGTGCGCCCGCACAGTTAAGGGTCAAGTAGAGTGGATGTCTGTACACCTCTTACTCAGCTTGGAAAGACTGACTCCTACACCTAGGATTAATGTCAGCAAGATGGCTCGGTGGATTAACACTCTCTGAAGACATCTGGTGTGATCTGCAGGTCAAGAATTTCAATACGGGCAAGGTGAACTCAACATTTAATCCTTTTCAACCCAGTAAATTATATTAGATTAATTACATTAAGTAATAGTAGCTCACGTTATTAACAGCAAACAGAAATTGCTAAAGTGTGGTATGACTCTCTTACAGAGCTACAAGAGCTACCCATTAACCTATGAGGCATGGGTATAAATGCTAAATCGAAACAATGGCCCTTGTAGGTATCACTTTAACCTTTACTGAATCATTAAGATGACTGAATAGCCAACCACAATTAATGCTGTCGCCATATACTCATATTCCAGACCACCATAATGATTTCAAACTATTTATCATACACAAACATAGGAAGGAACACATACAATCACTTTACATACACTAAACTAAATGAAATAAAGTGCACAGTGTTCCCAGAGAGCAACAGAAGAAGAAAAAAAATGTTTAGTTACATGTTTCTATATATTTAAAACAATTTTTGCGGCTGCAGTGCTACCTAGGATATACCGTGGTACTTAAAAAAAACTAATTATGTAAAAAATGTAAAAATATAATATAGTACACTATATTTCACAAATATAGGGCCTCATTACGATGTCGGGCAAAGGGTCATCCAACAGTTTGTCGGTGGCGGTCCACCCGACATCTGAAACATCTGTCCGACTGCCGTATTAGTATGCAGGCGGTCCAACAGATGCCTGTGGGAAAATCCGCTCCACCTCTGACAGACTCAATGAGCACATCGGGGCAGTGGGCCAAATGTAATCACCAAAATGGAGGCGGTTTCAGGCACCGCCATGGGGATTACGGATCACCTTTTTATCAGCATTTTCATGTTGGTTCTTCCGCCATGAAAATGCTGGCAGAAAGGGTCTTTTGGGGCCCCTAAAAGGGCCCCTGTCCATCCCACATGGCCCTTCACTATGGGCCCTGGGGTGCACCTGTGATGCTTACCTAAACATCTAAAGCAAAACCAAAAGGGGTGGTGGACGGAGTGTTGAACATTGCAAGCACTCACCCCCAGTCAACTGATCTGGGTTTAATCCATCATCATTCTTTAGCTCACTCCGCCACCCCAGTTCAGACATGGCCATATGCAAATCAGTCTGACCCTGTGCCTCATGGGAACAGTCCAGCCCAAACTGCCAAGCCATGTCTTCCCTGGACCGGAAACAAGCATCCTGTGACCGGTTTCTGGCTCTTCAGCCGGCATCAGCCAGGCTAGCTTGAATCCAGTGGCAAAGTGAGCAAGGACCCATGTCTGGGCATACCCTGAGAACTTCTGGCGATCAAAGCAAAACCAAAGGGGATGATGGACGGAGTATTGAACATTGCTAACACTCACCCCCAGTCAACTGATCTGGCTTTAATCCATCATCATTCTTTAGCTCACTCCGCCACCCCAGTTCAGACATGGCCATATGCAAATCAGTCTGACCCTGTGCCTCATGGGAACAGTCCAGCCCGAACTGCCCAGCCATGTCTTCCCTGGACCGGAAACAAGCATCCTGGGACCGGTTTCTTGCTAATCAGCCGGCATCAGCCAGGTTAGCTTGAATCAAGTGGCAAAGTGAGCAAGGGACTGAAAGTTATTCTTCTTATGACGTAGAGCAGTGGAGGTCATGGAGGTGTTAGGTGATGTGGTTGTGCCGTCGGATATCGAGGATGAGTCTGGACAGTCTGGAGTTTGCGGAGATGTTTTCTGTTGATTCCAGCATAGAGGGCATTGCCTTAGTCCAGTCTACTGGTGATAAGGGCGTGAGTGACCCTTTTCCTGGAGTTGGAGGGTATCCATTTGAATGTTTTAGGTAGTATGCAGCAGGTGTTGAAGCATGTGGAGGAGACGGCATTGATCTGGCGATTCATAGTGAGCTATGAGTCCAGTATGATTACGAGGTTACGTGCATGGTCTGTCGGGGTGGGTGAGTTTCTGAGGGTGGGGGGCCACCAGGTGTCATCCCATGCGGAGGGGGTGGAGCTGAGGATGAGGACTTCTGCTTTCTCTGAGTTGAGTTTCAGGCTGCGACGGCTTTCATCGCTTCTTGGAAGTTGTGCCTGGTGATGGCGGGCTCCTTGGTGAAGGAAAGGATGAGCTGGATGTCATCGACGTAGGAGACAATGTTGAGCCCCTGATTTCTGACGATGGTTGCGAGGGGGGCCATGTAAACATTGAAGGGGGTGGGGCTGAGGGAGGATCCTTGGGGAGTTCTGCATCTGAACTCTGTCAGTTCTGAGAGGAAGGGCAGGAGTATTTTTCTCTTATTCTCTGGGTTTGAAAAAGTGTATGTTTTCGATTGCGGCTTGTGCTGTGGCCCGCCCGTGAAGGCGGTCGCATCCTAATAATTGTAGTGGAACCGGCGACTACTTGTCAGGCAGCCCCGTTTCTGCCATGAAGCCGGTCGGACGCTCATCCGATCGGCATTGTAATGAGGCCCATAGTGTATTACAGTATATTTAAATTTTTACATATGTAGTACTACCTAGAAAATACTGAGCTACTCACTAAAAATGAAAAAAAGTATTATAAAAACTTACAAACTAATATTACTACATTATATTTATGGGGAAATATAGTGAATTCAAGTTTTGTCATTTTTTTATTTTACACTTCATCTACGTTATGGGTTTTAAGGTAAAATAAAGTGTTGTACAGTGCTCCCCAAATGTTTTCGAGCCATGACTCACTTCTTAGTAAGACAAACGTCCACAACTCACCTAACTTTAATGGACATGAGGTAGACAATTGTTTTATGTACTATAGCATCGTGTGGTAGCACATTGGTATTTGCTGACAGCAAATTTCCATTGAAAAGGTCACTAAATTTACACAGCTTTATAAATAAATCTATATTGCACACAAATGATAATGTGTGGAAATTGAGTATCAGTAAAGTGTTTTGATTAGCTCTCACACGTCAGGATTACAAAAAGAATATGCTTCATTTTGCTTTCCTAACTGTTGAATATGTGCAGTTAATTTACAGCTAATTATATCTTGTTGTGTGTTAGGAAAAAATGACATCCTCCAGCTTTCCATTAACACTTCATATACTCCAGTAGGATTGTCATATAATTCACTTTATTTTTCTTTCTCTGACTGCAAAGTGACAGGAGTCCATAAACACCAATCCATTTTTAGAAAAATAAGCAGCAGAAGACATAGCTTGACACTCAACCTCTGTTTTTGAAGCGCAGCAAATGTGATACGATATAGAATTTAAAGGCATCTTTATTTATTGCCTGGACTTTGGTGATCGCCACATTTTGGGAAACACAGTCGTAGTATAGTCTTCTTAAAAAAAAAAACAACTCAAAATAAAAAAGATGTCATTTTTATAAACAACACTCTACTACACTATATTTCCACTTCCAATCCAGAGTGCACTCTAAGCAAAGTCTAAACTATATTTCTCACTTTAAATTTTGAAAGGGTGAAATATTGTTCACACCACACTTAGGATCTTGTTTACAAGAGGCCTGCGCCACCAGATCATCACTTTTCATGACGCTCCTGTGGCGCAAGCCTCACAATCATATCTATCATATCTATGAGATGGCACAAAGCCACCCTACATGGCTTTGCATGGCCTCATAGATATTGAGTAAGGCAAGGAGGCGTTTCATGGGTTTTGACAAATATTTTCAAGGATCTGTAAATTTGGGAATTCGTCAAAACTATTTGCCTTCCATAGTGAAATAACTTACGCCCCCCCAGCGTCAGCAGGGGGCGGAGCTCCAAGCTCCTTTTGTTAAGGGCTTTTGAATCTTTCAGGAAAAATTCCTCAGTGCACGAGCTTTTTCAGTCCTTTTTTTTGCCATCTGCATAGTGATTCGTCATCGCTGTGCTGTCTTTCTAGTAGCCTTCACGCAATAGGCCATGTGTAAATCATTTAGGGCACTTCCGCCATATTTTGTGTGGTTACGCGCGCAGGGGAGTGTTATAAATTTCAATTAGGAGCTGTCAGGGTGCCGCCGTAATAGAATCCAGATGGTCGGGGCGCGTTCACCAGTCTGCAGTGAGTGGCGCGCGTTCGTTGCTTGTTCTGTGTCTCGCGTTTCCTCTTTACATGCAGATCTGGTTTTCTTTACTGACTACAGCTGTGTTTATATAGACGGTGGCTTCAGTTGTGCAGCAGGTGCAGTAGCACCAGTGTGGTGTAGCTATCATTAGTGGAGCAGGGGGCAGTGGCACCAGTGTGGTGTAGCTATTGTGAGTGCAGCAGGTGCAGTGGTACCAGTGTGTAGTAGCTACCATTGTGCAGCAGGTTGAGTGGCACCAGTGTGGTGTAGCTATCATTAGTGCAGCAGGTGCAGTGGTACCAGTGTGTGGTAGCTACCATAGGTGGAGCAGTTGCAGTGGTAGTGTTGCTTAGCTCAGGTGCAGTGGCACCAGTGTGTGGTAGATGGCGTTGTGTAGCAGGTGCAGTGTTATCAGTGTTACTTAGCTATGATTGTGCAGCAGGTGCAGTGGCACCAGTGTGTGGCGTAGTTACCATTCGTGGAGCAGGTGAGGTGTTATCAGTGTTACTTAGCTATTATTGCGCAGCAGGTGTAGTACCACCAGTGTTGCGTAGCTACCATTATGCAGTAGGTGCAGTGGCACCAGTGTGGCATAGCACCATAGGTGGAGCAGTTGCAGTGGTAGTGTTGCTTAGCTATGATTGTGCAGCAGGTGCAGTGGCACCAGTGTGTGGCGTAGTTATCATTCGTGGAGCAGGTGAGGTGTTATCAGTGTTACTTAGCTATGATTGCGCAGCAGGTGTAGTACCACCAGTGTGGCGTAGCTACCATTGTGCAGTGGGTGCAGTGGCACCGGTGTGGCATAGCACCATAGGTGGAGCAGTTGCAGTGGTGGTGTTGCTTAGCTATGATTGTGCAGCAGGTGCAGTGGCACCAGTGTGTGGTAGATGGCGTTGTGTAGCAGGTCTAGTGTTATCAGTGTTACTTAGCTATGATTGTGCAGCAGGTGCAGTGGCACCATTGTGGCGTAGCTATCATTGGTGCAGCATGTGCAGTGGTACCGGTGAGTGGTAGCTACCATTGGTGGAGCAGGTGCAGTGGTAGTGTTGCTTAGCTATGATTGTGCAGCAGGTGCCGTGGCACCAGTGTGTGGCATAGTTACCATTCGTGGAGCAGGTGAGGTGTTATCAGTGTTACTTAGCTATTATTGCGCAGCAGGTGTAGTACCACCAGTGTGGCCTAGCTACCATTGTGCAGTAGGTACAGTGGCACCAGTGTGGCATAGCACCATAGGTGGAGCAGTTGCAGTGGTAGTGTTGCTTAGCTATGATTGTGCAGCAGGTGCAGTGTGCACCAGTGTGTGGTAGATGGCGTTGTGTAGCAGGTGTAGTGTTATCAGTGTTACTTAGCTATGATTGTGCAGCAGGTGCCGTGGCACCAGTGTGTGGCGTAGTTACCATTCGTGGAGCAGGTGAGGTGTTATCAGTGTTACTTAGCTATGATTGCACAGCAGGTGTAGTACCACCAGTGTGGCCTAGCTACCATTGTGCAGTAGGTGCAGTGGCACCAGTGTGGCATAACACCATAGGTGGATCAGTTGCAGTGGTAGTGTTGCTTAGCTATGATTGTGCAGCAGGTGCAGTGGCACCAGTGTGTGGTAGATGGCGTTGTGTAGCAGGTGTAGTGTTATCAGTGTAACTTAGCTATGATTGTGCAGCTGGTGCAGTGGCACCAGTGTGGCGTAGCTATCATTGGTGCTGCATGTGCAGTGGTACCGGTGAGTGGTAGCTACCATTGGTGGAGCAGGTGCAGTGGTAGTGTTGCTTAGCTATGATTGTGCAGCAGGTGCAGTAGCACCAGTGTGTGGTAGCTACCATAGGTGGTGCAGGTGCAGTGGTATTGTTGCTTAGCTATGATTGTGCAGCAGGTGCAGTGGCACCAGTGTGTGGCGTAGTTACCATTCGTGGAGCAGGTGAGGTGTTATCAGTGTTACTTAGCTATTATTGCGCAGCAGGTGTAGTACCACCAGTGTGGCCTAGCTACCATTGGTGGAGCAGGTGCAGTGGCACCAGTGTGGCATAGCACCATAGGTGGAGCAGTTGCAGTGGTAGTGTTGCTTAGCTATGATTGTGCAGCAGGTGCAGTGGCACCAGTGTGTGGTAGATGGCGTTGTGTAGCAGGTGTAGTGTTATCAGTGTTACTTAGCTATGATTGTGCAGCAGGTGCAGTGGCACCAGTGTAGCGTAGCTATCATTGGTGCAGCATGTGCAGTGGTACCGGTGAGTGGTAGCTACCATTGGTGGAGCAGGTGCAGTGGTAGAGTTGCTTAGCTAGGATTGCGCAGCAGGTGCAGTGGCACCAGTGTGTGGTAGATGGCGTTGTGTAGCAGGTGCAGTGTTATCAGTGTTACTTAGCTATGATTGTGCAGCAGGTGCAGTGGCACCAGTGTGGCGTAGCTATCATTGGTGCAGCATGTGCAGTGGTACCGGTGTGGTGTAAGTATATTTGGTGGAGCAGGTGCAGTGTTACCAGTGTGGCATAGGCGTAGCTACCATTGGTGGAGCAGGTGCTGTGGTACCAGTTTAGTGCAGCAGGTGCAGTGGTACCAGTGTGTGGTAGCTACCATAGGTGGAGCAGTTGCAGTGGTAGTGTTGCTTAGCTATTATTGTGCAGCAGGTGCAGTGGCACCAGTGTGTGGTAGATGACGTTGTGTAGCAGGTGTAGTGTTATCAGTGTTACTTAGCTATGATTGTGCAGCAGGTGCAGTGGCACCAGTGTGGCGTAGCTATCATTGGTGCAGCATGTGCAGTGGTACCGGTGAGTGGTAGCTACCATTGGTGGAGCAGGTGCAGTGGTAGTGTTGCTTAGCTATGATTGTGCAGCAGGTGCAGTGGCACCAGTGTATGGCGTAGTTACCATTCGTGGAGCAGGTGAGGTGTTATCAGTGTTACTTAGCTATTATTGCGCAGCAGGTGTAGTACCACCAGTGTGGCGTAGCTACCATTGTGCAGCAGGTGCAGTGGCACCAGTGTGGCATAGCTACAATTGTGCAGCAGGTGCTGTGGCACCCGTGTGGTGTAAGTATATTTGGTGGAGCAGTTGCAGTGGTAGTGTTGCTTAGCTACCATTGGTGGAGCAGGTGCAGTGGCACCAGTGCGCCACATTGGTGTAAAACACTCACTACCACACACTCACCCCCACAGACTCAGACCACACACTCACCACTGCACACACAACCACACACACAACAACACACCACCAGCCGTCAGTGCACGCTTTCACCAGGGCCAAACACCACCAGCCATCAATGCACGCTTTCACAAACCACAAACACCACCAGGCGTACAACACCAGCCGTCAGTGCATTCTTTTACAAGGCGCACTCACCAGCAACCATCATGCACGCCTTCACAAAACACACACACCATCAGCCATCTGTGCACGCTTTTACCAACCACACACCCACCAGCCGTCAGTGCACCCTTCCACCAGGCACACACATCTCCAGGCGGCAGTGCACTCTTTTACCAAGCACACACACCACCAGCCATCAGTGCACAATTTCTACAGGCAGTCACAAACACACCACCAGCCATCAGTGCATGCATCAATTGTTAACGCATCCACAATTAACTATTGTAGCAATGTCAGTATGGTACACTTTACTTTTAAACATATTCATGTAAAGCACAGCATGCCACCATTACTACAATTCCAATCTAACTCACATAATTCCACTGCACACCACATGCACACACTCCATAACACATGGCGAAAACACATTGCCATTTACAATGCCATTAGCTCAAACTCAAATAAATCCGAGCCCGATTGCATTTCCAATGCTTGTTTCCTCTTTCTATGAAAGGAAGAAAATGCTTTTATTGATTGTTTTGTGCTGGAAGGTGTTCCTTCCTGCACAAAAACAATCGTACCAACAACTCCCTTGCACCATTTGTGCAACAGCGCAAGCAGAAAGGACAGGAATGCACTGTATTTCATTAATATGGCACATTCCTGCCTTTTCCTTTTGACGCAGGGCAGCACAGCATGAGGTCTTGCAGAGCTGCCCCGCGCCAAAAGATGTACATGAGGCCCTTAGTCTGCGTTCAGGGTTTTAAGGGGAAATATAGTTTAGTATAGTGTACTTAAAAAAAGTTTTTTAAAAATTTAAACATTTCTAAAAACACTGTACTAGACTATATTTACCATTAAAACACACAAGTGCAGTCTAAAGAATATGGTAGTACCACAGTACTCCGCAAACCTTATTTAAAATATATAAATTAATACAACAACCTATATTTATCTTTACACACTGATATAACTGCCATATATATATATATATATATATATATATATATATATATTACCTACTGGCGGTCGCCAGTAGGTAGTTATAGTTAGGATCGTTTTCCATAGGAAATCCGCAACATTCTATTGGGAATAACTTTGGCGCCGAATGAGGGATCTGCTTGTAATTTTCCTTAACTTTGCCTCGCTGCGCTCCGCTCCTTCCCTTAAAGTTTCGGGGGGATCCGTCAAGCGGGGGCCGAGATAAAAGGGGGGTTCCAAAACGTGTTTTCCCCATGTTAATTTCCATGGGGCGGTTGGACTCACTTTTAGCCCGAACGGCTGAATGGATTTCCACCAAACTTGGCAAAATTGTAGGGACTGGTACCCCGATGTGCCTTTGCTATGTCTCAAGATATATGCTCCAGTGGGCTATATATATGTTAGAGCCCAAATGTAGCCCAATGTAGCACAATGTAGCCCAATGTAGCCCAATGTAGCCCAAAGATGGCCACCAGAGACAAAAAAAAAACAAATGTAGCCCAAATATCAGCCAGATGTAGCCCAACTATAGCCCAATTACAGAATGTCCCAGAGTGTTCTAAAGAACAACTAGAGCGCTAACAGTCTTACTTATGACAAAAGTATGGCACACCTGAAGTCATCTTGATTGGAATAAAGTGTTAACACTTAAAACATTTAATTTGCAAAGGAACAAAATGAGGGGGTTCATTTTGCCATAGAAATTATGATTAGTGCTGAAGAAAGAAAAATTAGGGCACATTTTGAGTGACTTCTCAAATCCTCTTATATTTCATTAAAAAAAATCTGATATGCAGTCTCCCAAGATGGCCACCAGAGACAAAAGAGCCCAAATGTAGCCCAAATATCAGCAAGATGTAGCCCAACTATAGCTCAATGACAGAATGTCCCAGAGTGTTCTAAAGAACAACTAGAACGCTAACAGTCTTACTTATGACAAAAGTATGGCACACCTGAAGTCATCTTGATTGGAATAAAGTGGTAACACTTAATACATTTAATTTGAAAAGGAACAAAATGAGGGGTTTCATTTTGCCATAGAAATTTTATGTATATACATATATATATATATATATACATATATATATATATATATATATATATATATATATATATATATATATGTATGTATGTATGTATATATATATATATTATATATATATATATATATATATATATATATATTCACTGAAAAAACCATAGGTTTCACACCAGTTATAGTTAGGAATTAGCATTTAAAAAACCTATTAAATTCACTGAAAAAACCATAGGTTTCACACCAGTTATAGTTAGGTGGAAATGTTACTCACATAAAACCATTGAAATTCCCACGTTATAGTTAGTTGGACTCACTATAACTTGCGCGTGCAATGCACTGCTGATGACGTCACATATTACATCACTCATGACATGGTCAGTGACATCACTCATGACATCACTGATGACATCTCAAATTACATCACTGATGACATCATCCAGTGAATGTGTATCTTTCTGAAAAATAAATATTTTTTATATATGTATATCTAAAGGTTGATGGAAGAATAAATGGGTAAATAAATGTCTAAATGGATGTTTTTTTTGTGTAAAATTGATTGGTTAACTGACTTATTAAATGTATCTTAGTGAATACATATATTAGCGAGTAATGTTTAAATATTTAAATATCTGTATCTGTGTCTCACTTTGTGTATAAGTGGCTGCATGGGTTGGTGAGTAGCTACGTGAGTGTGTATATGGGTTATTAGTTTTTTTTTTGAGTATCAGTATCAGTGTCTGTATGGTTCGGTGGGGGATATTACTTAGAGCACAGATGCATGAATGAGTGACTCACTATTTGTATGTATTTTGAAGACAGCATGTGTGCAAGACTGTATGGGTGGATGATTGTGTGTATGGGTGGGTTAGTGAGTATGTGTTTTTATAATTGATTGTTTAAGAGAGTAAATATGTTTCCGTTTCTGTAGAAGTATGTGTAGTGGTGTGTATATAGCAGTATAATCAAGTAAATGTTTTTTTGATAGTTTATTTGCATGTGTGAATTTGTGTGTGAGTAACTATATGGATGAGTATTAGTGTGTAACAGGATGTATAGGTGTATGAGTACATATGATGAGTAAGTACATGCATGAGTGACTATATAGAACTGTTGGTGAATGAGTGGATGTGTATGTAGATGTTGGAATTACCTAATAAGTTGTTGTAATTGGTATTGGTTTCTCCTTTTTTAAGAAAATGTTAGTTTCTATTTTTGAATGTGTGTGTCAAAGATTATTTTATGCTTATAGGAGGTCTGCCACTTTGTCACAAGGATGTTGTCATCAGTGATGTCATTTGAGATGTCATCAGTGATGTCATGAGTGATGTCACTGACCATGTCATGAGTGATGTAATATGTGACGTCATCAGCAGTGCATTGCACGCGCAAGTTATAGCGAGTCCAACTAACTATAACGTGGAAATTTCAATGGTTTTATGCGAGTAA
The DNA here is from genome assembly GCF_964261635.1 of Lissotriton helveticus. Taxonomy (NCBI): domain Eukaryota; kingdom Metazoa; phylum Chordata; class Amphibia; order Caudata; family Salamandridae; genus Lissotriton; species Lissotriton helveticus. The sequence goes on from NC_136057.1 coordinate 922,045,633, forward strand.
AATTTCCACCTAACTATAACTGGTGTGAAACCTATGGTTTTTTCAGTGAATATATATATATAACGACAAACTGACTCATCCCTTCCTATGCACTTCTAAAACAGTAGAGCACTATATTTACTCTTGAAAGCTAGAACACAGCCAAAGTGTGGCCTAAACAATAAGGCTGCCTTTTTCTTTTGTAAGGGCAGTAATTAGCCAATGATATAATGTTTTGTCATCAGCATGTACAGTGGTATTTCGCAAAATTACAGCAGTAAACTGCGACTCAATATATCACTAAATACTTCTGCCTTATGGGCCTGATTCTCAAATGGAAAATTTACACTTTTCTTTAACTTTACAATTTTTTGCTATCACACAGGCATTTTAATAGTGGTGCCTCACAATTGCAAAGTTTCTGCACATTAAAAGATAGGACTGTCCCATCTTTTAATGTGTGGAGACTCCCCAGTGGTAAGGACACTACTCGTAAAATACCTTTTTGTAAGTTTACCTTTTCTAATCAGGCAATTTAACTTTAAAAGTATTGAGACAATTTAGATCTACTAACAAAAAGGCCCCTTACACCCCATAATCTATATTTCTGACACATTTTATCTAAATCTGCTCAGCCATTTTCACACTACATCTCTTTAAACAATACTCAATGGCATAGATTTATCAACCTAAATTGCGCTCGCAATAGCTGCGAAACAGCTATTGCGATCGCAATTACGGCTCACGCAATTCACCAAGCAAACTGTAAACTGCGAATTCGCAAACATAAATTCGCAGAATCAATGTGGAACCCCCCTTAGCGAATCTGTAACAGCGACCTTCCACTTATTCTGCGAAATAAATCGCAAATTCAATTAATCAAACATCGCAAATTGCGAGAAAAAAAACAAATCGCTAAATGCGAGTCTCAATTTAAGGAGAATTCAAACCAGGTGGTAACCATGAAGTTCAATAGGGAAAAAAAAAATTCCAACGAGAAAAATGGGCGGGGCAAAACAAACACACTTAAGGAGACACAGTAGGAGCATGAGGACATTCACAATGCCAGGTCTATACATCGTGGCAAGGCGGCTGAGGCTCCAGGCTGCAACCCGGAACCAACGCAGGATCCAGGAGCGCATCTTCCGGCTGCGGATAACACTCCTGGGCCAGACTGAAGAGGAGATATACTCCAAATACAGGCTGAATGGGGCAATGATAACCAAGCTCATCCGAGACCTTGACCCCCTGATGCAGCGCCCAACAAGGAGGACCAATGCTGTGCCCACCCATGTCCAGGTCCTGTCATGCCTGCACCTCCTGGCCTCCGGAAGCTTCTAGGGGATAGTTGCAGTTGCAGGGGGAATCTCCCAGAGCACACTGTCACCTGCCTACGGAGTTTCCTGGACGCCATGCTGACCAGGATACACCATTACATAACCTTCCCAACCACCCAACAGGACTTAAATCAAACAAAGCTTCACTTCTATAACATTGCGTAATTCCCCCATGTAATTGGATGCATTGACTGTACCCACATCCACATCTGCCCACCCGCTGAGACAGCATACGTGTACCGGAACCGCAAGTCCTACCACTCGCTCAACATCCAGATGGTCTGCAATGCAAAGGCAATAATCACCGACATAGTGGCCCAATACCCGGGGAGCACGCATGATTCTTTCATATTCAGGCACAGCGGCATACACACCCGCTTGGCCAGGGGTGACTTTGACAAAGGACACCTCCTAGGTAAGTACACATGCCCACATACAGTGCGTCAAGCCCATGTAGCTGCGCATGACAGGCACTGACCCTCTGCTCCTTTCCTTCAGGTGACAGCGCCTATGGCCTCCGTGAGCACCACCTCACCCCATACCTCAACCCTGCCTCACCACAGGAACGGCGTTACAATGCTGCGCACATTCACACCAGGAATGTTATTGAACGGACATTTGGGATGTTAAAGAGCCGATTCCACATCCTACATAAGACTGGTGGGGCCCTCAAATACCAGCCTGAGGTCTGCTGCCAAAGCGGGGCCGTGTGTGCCATACTCCACAATATTGCTATCAAGCGGAGGATACCTGTGGAGATCTCTGGCAGTGAGTCGGAGGGGGACAACCGCCCACCTGCACATGTGCTTCATGCACACAGGGAGAATCCTGCTGAAGGACACAGGCGCCACAACAACATCACACTGAATTATTTCTAGTGCACCCATACCCCTCACACAACACTGCACTCATGCATGCCAAATGAAATAATGACATGAGTAGGATTTGCGTTTGAAATAAATTCTTATAATTATGTAAACAGGATCTTCCATTTACTTTTTGTGTTCAGAAAACATGAAAACTGTATTAAGTCATACAGCCCGATGATTGCGAAGCAGGCGTGCTTGTTACTTCAGCATGGCACTGCTGCGAATGGTCAGGCAATCACTGGCACCTCCGGCCGGACGCGCCCTGTTGCCTCTCCACATCCACCTCGCCAGTATCGGGCCGTGATGCTGCACTGGGCCTGGTACTGCAGCGTCGTTCTTGTACCACCGGCAGGGACAGGCTGCTCAGACTGGATGTGCCCTCACTGGCATCATCACCCCTCCCCCCCTTGCATGGGCATGGCCACACACCTGCTGGTTTTGGACAGCGGTTGTGACCTGTTCCGACGCCCTAGCAACATCCTGGCAGCATTGCACCATTTGGATCTGCATTGCCAGGGACCGGCGTGACAGTTGGGATGTAGCATTCCCGATCAGGTGGTTAGACCTGGTATATGCGGACAGCCGGGTCAGCAGCTGGCGGTGGCGGCGGCGGGTGATATCCTGCTGTGACACCATGATTTGGCTGTTCTCCCTCACTGCAGCCGTTAACACCTGCACGTTTTCGGTGAGCTGGCTCACATTGCGCGTATTCTTGTAAAGCTGCAGCTGCATGGCTGCCATGTGCCTTGCCTGCTTTTGGTGGACAGCTAGCATCCGGCGTTCGATGCCAAGCCCTGGATCTTGGGCATGTTGCCCCCTGTCACCTCGTGTTGCCAGGTTGCGCTGCTGCCTCATCCGGCCGCTTGACTGCGACCGCACAGTGGCTGTGCGCCGTGTCTGCCTCTTGTGTGGTGGTGTGGCCTGTTCCACTGCCATGTGTGACGCATGGGGTGTTTGCTCTCCTCCTGTCGCTGCAGTGGTGGCCCTGTCCACATGGGGAGGTGGTGGTACTGGTGCAGGTGTGTGTGACGGTCCAGGCCGTGGGGCAGGATGGCTCTCTCCCTAGGTGTCCTTTGGGTTCTCCTCAATTTGGAGTGCCTCGCTGTCTGTGCTCTGTTGTTATGCAGCACCTGTGATATAAATGGGTGCATGATTAATTAGATGAATCTTGCACATGGGATGTTGCAACATGCATGCAGGCTCGCATTCCCTGACTGGCTTTAGGGACATGTTTCACTTGACAGGTCTGGCTGTGTGTGGCTATCATGGAACTATTATCACACTACAGGCCCCACAGTGCAAAAATGGCGTTTCTGATGTGCATGGCCTGCATTACTGGGGTTATCAAATGGCTTGCTCTGGGGGCATGGGCATTGTTAGTGGACGGGGTCGCAGTTGCATGGCTCTTACCTTGGGATTGTTGGGTGGGTCGGGAGGTGTCCAGCTGAGTGACCCCCACGCAGGCTGCAGGGTTGATGGTGCCCTCAACCAGGTCTTCAAGTGGTGTGTTGGCCGCAACTGTGGGGTCTCCTCCTCCCGTGGCATGTTGCTCCCCCAGCCTCTCTGCTATGCGCTCTTTGGCACGGCCTCTGAGGTCGTACCACCTCTTCTTCAGCTCATCAATTGAGCGCTGGGTCACTCCTACAGAGTTTACCTTCGCCCTGATGCGCTGCCAAATGCGCCTCTTGTTTGCTTCAGGCACCTTCCTGGATTGCTTCCCAAAAAGCCTATCATGGTCCCTGCTGACTTCCTCAATGAGGAACTCCAGCTCCTGTTCTGAAAATTTTCTTTTTCTTTTTCTGCCACTTGCACTGCTTCCTGCTGCATCCTGGGACATTCTGGAGATGGATGTGTGTGCTGTTGTGGGGCTGCATGGTGTGTCTGATAGAGCTCAGTGCTGTGTCTCTTCCTCTCTCAAGCTCTGTGTTCAGAATGAGTGAGAGAACTGCCTACTTCCTGGTTGTGATGTCATCATTGTGCTCGAAATGCAACTTCCCGTTTTTACGATCTCGCAATTTGCGAGATCGCAATTTGCGATTTCGGTAATTGCAAAATCTCAATTTCAACATGGGAAACAGGCGATTCTGCGATTTTTGAAGGATTTAGCAAAATTCACATTCGGCGATTGCGGGTGACTGCGAATCGCATTTTTTGATCGCTTTCATTGGTGCATCCCATTCTGCGAATTCTAATTTGCGATTCGGTATTTTTCGCAAATTAGAATTTGCAGAATCAGGGCTTGATGCATCTGGGGGTATGACACAAAATGCCACTCCACTATACGACACATCACTCAACCTTATGACAAGCCACTCCACTCTATGACAGGGCAAGGTGCAGGTGTGCCTGCATTGCAGGAATTGCTGTGTTTGTGCAGGAAGGGACACCTTTCTGCACAAAAACAATAATTAATGGATGTTTTCCTTCTATGTGTGCTGCCGAAAGCAGAACACGGAGAAAGAGCAAAAAACGAGGAGAAACAAAAGTATTTTTCCTCTTTGCGTCACTTCAATGCTTCTGCTAAAAAAGTGTTTGTTTTTGGCACTTCCTCAGATTTACGAATCCTTGTAAATCTGGTGCAGTGTCAAAAAAAATGGGTGTTGCTTGGGAAGACCCACAACAACACACATGAAACGCCCCTTTGACGCAGAGTACTGCGTAAAAGATGGCCATATTTACAAGGCTGTGTAATGCCATGCAAAGTGGCTTTGCTAAGCCTTGTAAATATGGGCCAGCACACAATGCCACCGGAGCATCAAAAAAGGGATGCTCCTTTGGTGCTAGGGGCATATAAATATGCCCCTCTATTCCATGTACTACACTCTACGCCCCTCCACTCTACCACAATATGCTCCACTGTATAGCACTCCACTGTACAACAGTCTAGTCCTGTCCTTGTCAGTATATGATACTCTACTCCACTCTAAGCCACTGTACTATGTTCTGCTGCACTCTACTCTATGAAACACTACTCCACTCTGCACCACTGTACTCCATTAATCTACTCTATGCCACGCCAATCTACGCTACTCTATGCCACTCTACGCTACTCTATGCCACACAACTCTAAAACACTCTATGCCTCTCTAATTCACTCTCTGGCACACCAATCTGACACTTTACGGCACACTATGACATGCCACTCCAGTCCACAATATGACACCACACTCCACTCTATGACACTTTACTACACTGTATAACACACCCCTCCACTGTACTCCACACCACTCTACTCTACAACATGTGTATCCACTCTATCTCACTTTACTCCACTCTACGTTATGCCACTCCACTCTACACCACTGTCTGCCACTTTAAAATACTCCACTCTATGCCACTCCACTCTACTCCACTCTATGCAACTTTACTTTAGAACACTGTAGTACACTCTATGTCACTCTACTACACTCTACTCAACTCTATGCCCTACACTCCGCTGTACAACCCTCTTCTCTGAAATCCATTGCAAGAGGCTCTACTGTATGATACCCTACTCCATTCTACGGCACTCTACCCAATTCTCTGTATGCCACTCCCCCACTATACTCCACTGCACTCTATCACTGTGCTCCACTGTACTCCACCACTCCACTCCACGCCACTCTATGCCATTCAACTCTATCATATTGTATGCCACTCCCCTGTACCACGCTTCACACCAGTCTACACTACTGTACGCCACTCGACTCTACAAAACTCTAATCCACTGTATGCAACTCCACTCTACTCCACCACACTTTCCAATGCTCTAAACTATACCACTCCACTCTACTGCATTGCACTTCACACACTCTACTCTAGGACACACCACTCCACTCTATGAGACTTTACTCCACTCTACGCTGTGCCACTTCACTCTACTGTACTCTACAACACTTTACCTGACTCTAAGCCTCTATACAATATTCCACTCTACACTGCTCCACTCTTCAACACTCTACTCCAATGTATGCAACTCCACTCTACAACACCCTACTCCACTGTATGCAACTACACTCTACAACACTCTACCATACTTCATGCCACTCTATGACTCTCTATTGTATGACACAGAATGACACGCCCCTCCACTTCTCTCTACAGCATGCAACTCCACTATATGACACATCACTCCACTCCAAAACACTCTCCTCCATTGTATTCTATGAGACTCCATTGTCGACACTCCACTTTATGACACAGTACTCCCCACCCTACTACTTTCTATGCCACTACACTGTACAAAACTCTACTCTACTATATACAAGTGTATGACACTCTACTCGACAACACTCGTCTCAACAAAACTCCTCTCAACTACACACCACAGTAAAACAGTACACTCTACAAAACTCCACTCTATGCCAGTCCACTACATTCTATTGAACTCTAAGACATGCCACTTCAATCTATGCTATTCCTCTCTAAAAGAACCTACTCCACACAATGTCCATCCGCTCTACTCCATTCTATGCCAGTCTGTGACACTCTACTCGAAAATACTGCTGTCAAAGAGACTCCACTCAAAGCCATTCCTCTGAATGACACACCACTGTACGGCACTACACTGTATGACACTCCACTCTACAACAGTCCAGTCCCCCCTGACACTTCACTATATTCTGAAACACACCCCTTCACTCTAAGCCACTCACTCTAGAAGACTCTATTCCCCTGTATGCCCCTCCACTCTACAACAATCTACATCACTGTATGGCACTCCACCCAATGACACTCTACTGTACTGAATGGCATGCCACTGCACTCCATGCCACTCCACTCTAGAAAACTCTACTCCGCTATATACCCCTCAATGCTACATCACTCAATTCCACTCTATGACACTTTACCATACTCCATTATATGAAGCGCCTCTGCACGATACTCAACTCTACGACACACCATGCCACTTCACTCTCCGATACTCCACTCCACTGTATGAGACACCACACCACTCTACTGTATAACACTTTACTCCACTGTATGCTTCACCACGCCACTCTACTCTACTCTACTCCACTCTACGACACTCTTTGACACTCCACTTTATGAACTACCCTCTACAACACTCTCATCCACTGTAGTCTACAACATTCCACTTAATGACACTCCACTCAATGTCATAATCTAGACACCATTTTTTAATTATTCTAACTTTAGTTATTCTTTCTATACAAACAAAACTTAAACTACACAAAGATTATAAATTCTAAAGTTATCAACTAGTTAGCCACACTACATCAACTATAATTTGTGCCTTTACAAAGCACTGCTTACACCATTTCATATAAGATCACTTATACTATGTGAAATCATAGCATTATAATAACACTTATGACATCTGACATGATATCATTTGTGAGAACACTGTAAATGGTATGGTGGTGAGTTATAGAAAATGTAGTGTGGCTAGTGAGTTGACAACATTGTGTAAGGAGGTGCACAAATTCTATCAATTTGAAGGTGGTGCGCAAGTTTTAAATTTAAGGTATAATTTTAGAATTTCTAATCTTTGTTTAGATTACGTTTTGTTTATATAGAAAGAATAAATAAAGTTATAGTCATTTGAAGGTATTGTGTACTTTATAAATGTAAGTTGTAACTGTAAGTTTAGAATTTGTAATATTTGTGGGGTTTAAGTTAGGTTTGCAAAGAAAGGGTAAATAAAGTTATCTTAATTATAACTTATCCTTAACCTTTTTTTTTTCATTAGTATATCTATACTACTATTATAAAGGAAGAACTTTGAACCTTTGAGGCGGGTAAACTCGGGAACCACAGCGACAATCCACACACCCGATACATCGTTGTAATCGTCAGGGTGTGTAGATGGACATGGGCTATATAAACATACGTAATTTCAAAAATGTACCCAAAAAAAAAAGTAGTCCCTTGGAAGAAGCGCCGGCCGCGACGTGCGTGCTGACGTTAGGAGCGCGGGGAGGAGCGGCGTACAGGAGCGCGAAGAGGACCGGTGGACATGAGCGCGGGGAGGAGCGGCGCACAGGCGGGGAGGAGCGGTGAGGAGTGGCGGCAGGCAGTGAGGAGCGGCGGACAGACGGTGAGGCACGGCGGACAGGCGGTGAGGAGGGGCGGACAGGCGGTGAGGAGCGGCAGACAGGCGGTAAGGAGCGGCGGACAGGCGGTGAAGAGCGGCGGACAGGCAGTGAGGAGCGACGGGGAGGGGAGGTGAGCGGCGGATGAGGTAGGTTATTTATTTATTTATTTAGGAGCGGTGAGCCGCGGCAAAATACAAAAGCAAACGTTACATTAAATGAAGCAAAAATGACAATTGTGAGCCAACAAAATACAAGAGGAAGCAAATGGTGCATTACAAAAGTGAGCCAAACGGTGCATTACAGGAGGAAAAAGTGACGTGTGCAGGTTACAAAAGCGTACAAAGTAAGCAAGCGTTACATTAAATCAAGCAAAAATGACAATCGTGAGCCAACAAAATACAAGAGGAAGCAAACGGTGCATTACAAAAGTGAGCCAAACGGTGCATTACAAGAGGAAAAAGTGACGTGTGCAGGTTACAAAAGCGTACAAAGTAAACAGAGGTATAATACTGCATTACAGGAGGAAAAAGTGACGTGTGCAGGTTACAAAAGCGTACAAAGTAAACAGAGGTATAATACTGCATTACAGGAGGAAAAAGTGACGTGTGCAGGTTACAAAAGCGTACAAAGTAAACATAGAGGTATAATACTGCAATATATGGAGGAAGGCTCCAGGGGACCCACGGACAACGTCGGGCCGGGCGGGGGCCCTAAAGCCTAATTGCTCCCGGACAACGTCGGGACGGGCTGCTAGTACATATATATATAACCCAGTGACAGTTATCGTTAGGTCAACATTACCAACCGAAATGGTTTTATTGTGATGCTAACAACTTTGGCACTATTTGATGAATCTCCACGAAACTTGTCAAAAAAGTGTTCTTTTTTGTCTAGTTTGTGCATGGAAAGTTTCAGGGCAAATAGGCCCCCCACCCTTTAGAATATACTTTAGGTCCAGGGGAATGGGGTCTGCAGGGCCACAAATTGCATGAGGCGGGAGGCAAGGAGCCTCCTGCCCTTTAAAAAAATGGCACTGGGGGAAGCAGTTCTCAGAGCTAATTAAGGCTTGGGGAGCCCTCGCCTTTAAATTATGTAAAGCCCTTTGGCATGGGGTGCCCAGGGCCTAATGAGGCTGGGGTGGTCCACACATCCCCCCACCCCTTTTTTATTGGTTTGTCCCCTGGGGATGGGATCCCCGGTGCCTGATAAGGCTTAGGGGGCTGTGTGTCGCCCTTCCCCTTTTGTACTATATTAGGCCTCAGTGATGGGGTGTCGGGGTCTAATGAGGTTTGGGGGTCTGCAAGCCCCCACCCCCTTTGATTTTGGCCCTGGGGGATGAGATCTCTGGGGACTCAAGAAGGCTTGGGAACGGGGCGCGCGGCCTCACCCGATTTTTTATTGTATTTGGCCCCGGGGGATGCGATGTCATCAAGTATGTCATTTTAGATGTTATCAGTGATGTCATACAGGATGTAATAGAACATGTTCTGTAATATGTTTGGTCATAAGCAGTGCATGGCAGGGGCACAAGTTATAGTCAGCTCTGCTAAGGTTAACCAGTGAATGTCTGGGTTTTTATTAGTTCATAACATAAATTTTGTCACTGACATATTCACCTAACTTTAACGTTGCTTTAATCATTGTTTTTTCAGTGAATTTAGATGTTTTCAAAAAAAAAAGATCTTTTCATCACACCTAACTATAACGTTATTTTAACCTTTGTTTTTTCCAGTTATTATACATATATATATGTGTGTGTGTGTGTGTTCATCCATTCCTGTTGGGCGTCAGCTACATCTGCCTATCGATGTAGGTTTGGTGATCAGGCTACGGACCTGATATACATGTTTACTCCCCAAAAAAGAATACAAAACTGCACTCTTCTGCGGTAAAATACTATTTATTCCACATGTCTGCAACAATGTGTTTCAGCTATTAAAGCCTATCTCAAGTATCGGCTAAAGCACCCTTAGACAATATATAGTGTGATGTATGAACATAGAAGACATACTTACAAAACAAACATGAAAACAATACATTCAATAATTCCTCACATTAGTTTCTGTGATGCCTAAGTTCTTTACAATATCCATCCATACATTTTTTTAAAACACATTTTATTAATTTTCCGTTTTCATCCCGTTAGTTACAACACATTTATGCATCACATTATAGTCGTAGTGCAGACTGGGCTGGAAAAAAAGGGGGGGTTATTAAGCATACCATAACATAGCCATGTGCATCCAGAGGCCTGACTTTTCCAATCATGTCCATGTTTGCCATATAGGTACAAAAGGGGGTGGTGATGGACGGAGCATCTGAACCAATCAAACACTCACACCCAGTCAAAAGATCTGGGTTTGATCCATCACCGTTCTTTAGCCCACTCTACCACCCCAGTTCAGACATGGCCATATGCAAATCAGTCTAACCCTGTGCCTCATGGGAACAGTCCAGCCCGAACTGCCAAGCCATGCCTTCCCTGGACCGGAAACAAGCTTCCGAGGACCGGTTTCTAGCATTACAGCCGTCTTCAGCCCGGCTTGCTTGAATCCAGTGGCAAAGTGAGCAAGGGACTCACGTCTGAGCATACCCTGCCACACTTATGGCGGCCAAAGCGGTACAAAAGGGGGTGGTGATGGACGGAGCATCTGAACCAATCAAACACCAACACCCAGTCAAAAGATCTGGGTTTGATCCATCACCGTTCTTTAGCCCACTCTGCCACCCCAGTTCAGACATGGCCATATGCAAATCAGTCTGACCCTGTGCCTCATGGGAACAGTCCAGCCCGAACTGCCAAGCCATGCATTCCCTGGACCGGAAACAAGCTTCCGAGGACCGGTTTCTGGCATTACAGCCGTCTTCAGCCCGGCTTGCTTGAATCCAGTGGCAAAGTGAGCAAGGGACTCATGTCTGAGCATACCCTGCCACACTTATGGCGGCCAAAGCGGTACAAAAGGGGGTGGTGATGGACGGAGCATCTGAACCAATCAAACACTCACACCCAGTCAAAAGATCTGGGTTTGATCCATCACCGTTCTTTAGCCCACTCTGCCACCCCAGTTCAGACATGGCCATATGCAAATCAGTCTGACCCTGTGCCTCATGGGAACAGTCCAGCCCGAACTGCCAAGCCATGCCTTCCCTGGACCGGAAACAAGCTTCCGAGGACCGGTTTCTGGCATTACAGCCGTCTTCAGCCCGGCTTGCTTGAATCCAGTGGCAAAGTGAGCAAGGGACTCACGTCTGAGCATACCCTGCCACACTTATGGCGGCCAAAGCGGTATAAAAAAGGGGGTGGTGATGGACGGAGCATCTGAACCAATCAAACACTCACACCCAGTCAAAAGATCTGGGTTTGATCCATCACCGTTCTTTAGCCCACTCTGCCACCCCAGTTCAGACATGGCCATATGCAAATTAGTCTGACCCTGTGCCTCATGGGAACAGTCCAGTCCGAACTGCCAAGCCATGCCTTCCCTGGACCCGAAACAAGCTTCCGAGGACCGGTTTCTGGCATTACAGCCGTCTTCAGCCCGGCTTGCTTGAATCCAGTGGCAAAGTGAGCAAGGGACTCACGTCTGAGCATACCCTGCCACACTTATGGCGTCCAAAGCGGTACAAAAGGGGGTGGTGATGGACGGAGCATCTGAACCAATCAAACACTCACACCCAGTCAAAAGATCTGGGTTTGATCCATCACCGTTCTTTAGCCCACTCTACCACCCCAGTTCAGACATGGCCATATGCAAATCAGTCTGACCCTGTGCCTCATGGGAACAGTCCAGCCCGAACTGCCAAGCCATGCCTTCCCTGGACCGGAAACAAGCTTCCGAGGACCGGTTTCTGGCATTACAGCCGTCTTCAGGCCGGCTTGCTTGAATCCAGTGGCAAAGTGAGCAAGGGACTCACGTCTGAGCATACCCTGCCACACTTATGGCGGCCAAAGCGGTACAAAAAGGGGTGGTGATGGACGGAGCATCTGAACCAATCAAACACTCACACCCAGTCAAAAGATCTGGGTTTGATCCATCACCGTTCTTTAGCCCACTCTGCCACCCCAGTTCAGACATGGCCATATGCAAATCAGTCTGACCCTGTGCCTCATGGGAACAGTCCAGCCCGAACTGCCAAGCCATGCCTTCCCTGGACCGGAAACAAGCTTCCGAGAACCGGTTTCTGGCATTACAGCCGTCTTCAGCCCGGCTTGCTTGAATCCAGTGGCAAAGTGAGCAAGGGACTCACGTCTGAGCATACCCTGCCACACTTATGGCGGCCAAAGCGGTACAAAAGGGGGTGGTGATGGACGGAGCATCTGAACCAATCAAACACTCACACCCAGTCAAAAGATCTGGGTTTGATCCATCACCGTTCTTTAGCCCACTCTGCCACCCCAGTTCAGACATGGCCATATGCAAATCAGTCAGACCCTGTGCCTCATGGGAACAATCCATCCCGAACTGCCAAGCCATGCCTTCCCTGGACCGGAAACAAGCTTCCGAGGACCGGTTTCTGGCATTACTGCTCCAGTCTTTATCCGTCAGGTCTGTACCAAGGTCCGTGGACCATTTGTTGCGCAAGTCCGTCACTGGGATTCTAGTGTGGCTAGTAATGCCTTTGTATAGCCAGTTAGTGAGATGACGGCCCTCTCCCATTAGGTAGGTCATAAAGACCATTTCATGCCGAGGGGGTTCCTCTCTATGGGGGGGGCCAAAGTTTCTTTACATATTGCAGGATCACAGCATGTGTTACATATAATGCATCAGTGACTCCATGTTATCTGACAAAGTTACCATGATCCATAAGTGTACCTTCATCAAATAGAGCACCCACTGTGACCACACCACACTCCGTCCAGGGAAGCAGCCGCCATTTAGTGAGGAGGCCAGTGGGGGTAGGGATGCAGATGAGTGGTGTGGTGTCAGAATAAGGAAGGCAACAACGCGTGTAGTGTGTGGATTTCCTCCAGTACATGGGCACCAGGCGCAGGAGCGTCGGGGTGTCTGCCGGGATCTTAGCCAGTGGTAGGAGGAGTGTATGCAGCTGCCCTCGGTCTATGTCAGCGGGAGTATAGTCAATTTCATGTAAGTTGCGCCCTGCCAACCAGTACGAGAGCCATTGTAGTTGGCTCGCATAACAGTATGCACGGAAATCCGGGGCACCTAGTCCACCCTTATCGGTGTCCAACTGCAACTTTGCTAGCCCCACTCTACGTCGGCCATTACCCCCAAATCATGACGGAGAGTGTAGTGTCCAGGGAGTTGAGAGGCAGGGCCGGGATCACAACCTGTAGGTTAGTAAAAAAGTATAGTAGACGGGTTAGGACTACCATTTTTGAAATCCCCACTCAACCTATTACTGAGAGTGGTAGGGAGGACCAGAAGGCGACCTGCGAAGGGATACCTTATAGCCTTATCCAGGTTACCTTCTATGAGGTCCGGCGCAGTTAGGTAAACCTGCATACCGAGATATTTGAATGTGTGTGCTGTGACAAATACGGAGTGGGAGATGAACTGGATCGCCTCTCGGCGTTCCCCTTGGTAAAAAATAAGACCAGAGAGCTGCACAAAAGAGGCGAAGATGCCCAGGATGGGTGTGAGAGAAGTTAGGTTATCAGCATACAAAATAATATCATCCGCTTTTGCAGAGATTGCGTGTGTTGTCTGTCCCAGATGTATTCCTATTTGCTCTGCTGATAGCCGCACCTTAAGAGCCAACAGCTCCAATACTCATCCATTTATGACCAATGGTGAAATAAGGTAGCACCAATAGGCGTGTCACATGATGCATTCTCTTGGGTAATGAACGAGGAACCATTATTGTATCCAAATTCATGCAAAAGCATGACAGCAGTCTATGCTATCCTCATGTGGTTCAACAGTATTACATGAAATCTAGATTATGTTGCTAGCACCACCTGGCATCATGAAAATAAATCTCCCAATGTACAGCGTAATACTGATGTGGGTGCATGTGCTAGAAATCCCCGTAACAACTAGCTATATTAAATCATGGATGTACACGAGAAAATACATATTGACAAATATCAGCAGCTGTCAACATTAATAATGCATCGTACATATAAATCCATGAGGCACTCGTGTTAAACAAGGTTTTATGTTGGAAATGACTTTGAATGTTTCATTTCATACAAAGGCTATATTGCATATGGTATCATTTACATAGTATCAAGTCTCAGTGGGCCATTGCTCTGCTCCCACTAAAAATCATATATGCTAATAAATTGTAAAATATACTGTGCTACAATGGCTTGAGTTAAAATAACACAGTGCTACATTCAACAGGTTATCCCCCAGAGGGCTTGCATAGAGTTGTTAGGATACTGTATAATATGATCCCTATATGCAAAATATGACATAACAGATCACTGATAATCACTCAATTCATAATGGGTGCATTCAATGATGCAGTAAGAAGCAGGGGAAATCATCTTCATATAATTAGGTATTTCATTCCATAGTTCAAAGGGGGAGGGAAAAGAAGAAAATACAACAGTTGCATAACCAACAACATACTCTCACCCCAAGTGGACTGCCATTTCCTTATCTTTACTGAAACTGTTTGTGGCCTTCATGTTCAAATCAATTATGTGTTTGCCTCTAAAATCCCAAGTGTCTTTTCTCTGTCTCCACCATGAGTTGTTTTCTCAATCCTGTTAATTGAAAAGAAACTGAGACAAAAAAATGAATTGTCTTTTGTGAAGTTTCTTGAAATATCTTGCCACTTGATAAGATACATTGTTCTGTCTAAATGCCTAGAAGTGCTCCAATATCCTCTTCGTAAGTGAGGAAATGGTGCTTCATGTATATTTTAACCCACATGGACATTCCAACACATAGGTACAAAAATCTGAACTACAAGTGATTAACTTGAAAATCTTTTTAGTATAGACTATGTGTAGCCTGTAGATATCTTAATGGTGGCTACATGTACAGGCACTGCAGTTCCCACACTAGAAAAATCCTTAAGAGGTATGTAACCATGTAGTTTGTGCTGGTTCACCAAAATTGCTGTGTACTAAAATGTCACTTAAGCTCTTGGTTTTCCTATATGCCGTAGTTACGTATTTGCCAATCATACGTCTATGTATGGGGTCAGATTTAAGGTTATTGCAATGTTTATTCATGGCCCACATACAGCTATTGGACTGAAAATTATAATCTGTAATGCATCTAACTACGTTTTTATTCAGTGAAGTCTTCACTCTGCTAAAGAGTATCTCATTACATATTTATGTTTCAACCTTATTGGATGCCTTCCATGAAACCTTATTGAGGTAGCATCTCTCTTTGAATCTCGTAAGGCCAGGCTACTCTTTATTATGAAATAGCACATCATTGGTGCAATTTCTTTTCACCCTCAGCAATTCCCTATATGGGGTGCTCCATGTTAGAGCTGTCAGCTGATGGCTCTCAGCATGTAATATACTACTCTCCACTGTCTCCTTACGATACAGTCCAGTGTTGAGGGCACAATGCTGCATTTCAAAATGAATGTACACATTTTCCATATTCCTACTGCTGATTTTATGAGTAAAATCAAGATTTATCTTATCAGTATGAATGTTATGATAAATTCTTCTATAATGTCTTTATCTCCATACTAAATAAGGAAGAGATCATCAATGCATCCTACCCACAATATAACGTGGAGGTAAATTGTTTGTTTTCTTCTGCCCAGACCACCTGCTTCTCCCACCAGCCCATGAAAGGATTTGCGAAGCTGGGGGCAAAGCAGATGCCCATTGCAGTGCCAAAAATTTGGTGAGAGTATGTATTGCCAAATAGAAAGATGTTCTCCTCAAGGCAATATTTTAGTGTGTCTCAGCATGTGGGTGTGATTCAACCATTTTATGTATCTGCTCTTGAGAAAGGAGATGCATGCTTCAATTCCTTGATCATGTGCTATACATGTGTAAAGAGACTTGACGTCATGCATCATTTTAACATAATTGGAATCCCAATGAATGCCATGTATCTTCTTGAGAACGTTGGTGGTGCCCTTGCTTCATGATGGCAGTGTAAGCAAATGTGGTGTCAAAAAATGGTCCAAATAAATGGCAGTAATCGATAATAGTCCCGCATTAGATTAAACTATAGGCTTCCTGGTGGGTGTGTAGTGTTTATGTATCTTCAATAGAAACAAAATAATCGGAACCTTGGATTTATCAATTCAAGAAGATGGTATCCATCAGAATCAATGAGTCCACGTTCTCTCCAATCGAGGAGTAGATTGTGGCATCTAACTATAGACTGCTTGTACTCAGTTTGAGTAAACACTTGCTAAAAGAGTTGGTCATTTAGCTGTCTTATTGCCTCGTTCTTCCAGTCTTCAATATTTTACGGATTTAAACCCCCTCGAGCTCCGAGAGGTGTTTCTTTTATTTGTTAGAACATTCTACCCTCTAGTAGCAGAATGTTCTAATAGCCTTATAGCCCTTCGTAGCTGGGCTATACCGGCTAATAACATCCCACTCCCTTGTTAAAGGCCCTCGCCTTCAGCCCAGGCCTTTATCGTTGGCGCGGGCCTTTAATAGCCAATATAGCCCACTACCGCGGGCCATAAGGCTATATTATGACCTTCCATGGTAGACCTTTGAGAAATGTATCTGTCCTTGATTATTACCTTCAAATAAGAATAAAAATGCTGACTTGATTGCTCTAGTTACAAGTATTATCACCGAAATTTCTTTCTTACAGTCTGAATATCCTCTCCTTCTATGAATAATTGTGTCAACCTTGTTGCAAGCTAACACGGAGGAGTGCACATGGACATGTTAAGTTGTAAGTGTGCTTCCTAGTTTAGAGGTGAAAATACATGTTGCTTATTCTTAGAAAACTGTATACTGGGAACAAAGGTATTACGTGAGGGTTCCATAATCAATCAACCAATTAGAAGCATGTTAAGCTGGCTACTCACCCATAAGGTTCTCATGGCACTAGGGGTGGGAGGGTGTAGGATCCACTTCATCAAGGAGGGGGTCTGTCGAAGAGCCAGGTTTTAAGGTTTCTTGTGAAGATGGGGAGCGATGTTGTCTGTCTTAAGTGGAGCTGAAGGGCGTTCCAGGCTTTGGCCGTGAGGAAGGAGAAGGAGCCTCCCGATCTGCTCTGTCTGGTGCAGGGGACCATGGCATAGGAGAGTTGGGCTAATTGTGGGGTTCTTTGGGATACGTGGAATTTGAGTCGGCAGTTCAGGAATGCTGGTCCGGTGCCACGGAGGGCCTTGTGTGTGTGGGTGAGTATCTTGAAGGTGATTCTCGCCTTGACGGGGAGCCAGTGGAGTGTGTGCAGGTGCTGGGAGATGTGGCAGTGTTTTGGCAGGTTGAGGGCCAGTCTCGTGGCGGCGTTCTGGATGGTCTGTAGCTTGCGGGTGAGGTTTTTGTTTATTCCGGCATAGAGTGCGTTGCCGTAGTCGAGTCTGCTGGTGAGGAGGGCGTGAGTGACAGTCTTTCTATGTTCAAGGGGGATCCATTTGAAGGTCTTACAAAGGAGGCGGTGGGTGTGAAGCAGGAAGAACAGACAGAGTTGATCTGGTGGTCTATTTTGAGCTCGGAGTCCAGGATGATTCCCATGTTGAGTGCGTGGTGTGTGAGGGTTGGTAAGTTTCCGAGGGCGGGGGACCACCAGGCGTCACTCCAGGCATTGGGGTTAGGGCCCATGAGGATTAATTCTGTTTTGTTGGTGTTTAGTTATTGGCAGCTGTTTTTGATCCATTTGGTGACGGCTTCTATGCCTTCTCGAAAGTTGTGTCTGGCGGTGTTGGGTTCGTTGGATAGGGAGAGGATGAGTTGGGTGTCATCTGCATACGACACAATGTTCAGTCCATAGGTCCTGACGATGGGAGCGAGTGGAGCCATGTAGACGTTGATGAGTGTCAGGCTGCAAGAGGATGCCTGGGGACTCTGTAGGTGGTAGTTGTAGTGACCGAGAGGAAAGGGGGGAGTCTGACCCTCTGCGTTATGCCAGAGAGGAAGGAGCGGATCTAGTCGAGGGCCTTGTCTTGGATTCCTGCAATGTGGAGTCTGCGTATTAGGTTGCGGTGAGAGACTGTTGAACACCTGCTCGAGGAGGAAGGGATCACGGATAAGGCTCTTGCCTGGTTTAGATCCTTTTTAACCGAAAGATCATTTCGTGTCTCTACCCCTCCCTTCCTTTGTAGGGCACATGCTATTGAGCAGGGTGTTCCTCAGGGATCGGCACTGAGCCCCACCTTGTTCAACCTTTACGTTCAACCACTAGCTGCGGTCGCCAAAAAGTGGGATCTTAACATCGTCTCATATGCTGACGATACGCAACTAGTGGTCGCCCTTACGGAAGGTACTACCATGGATCATGTTAGATTCAAAGC
The DNA here is from genome assembly GCF_964261635.1 of Lissotriton helveticus. Taxonomy (NCBI): domain Eukaryota; kingdom Metazoa; phylum Chordata; class Amphibia; order Caudata; family Salamandridae; genus Lissotriton; species Lissotriton helveticus. Next base: position 922,064,227 of record NC_136057.1, read on the forward strand.
CGGTCTGGCCGCTGTAGCAGAATGGATGACAGCTAACTGTCTACAATTAAATGCCGCTAAGACAGAAGTGCTATTGGTTGGAAGGAATACCCATTTATGGGGAGATCATTGGTGGCCATCTACTTTGGGGAAAGCTCCTACACCTAAGACGTAAGTGAAAAATCTGGGAATCTGGTTAGACTCAGCCCTCAGCTTCTGTACCCAAGCGAAAAGAGTCGCCGCAACATGTTTCAGCATACTATGCAGCTCGAAACCGGTCCTGAAATTCTTCGATTCAGCCACTAGGCAGCTGATTGTCCAGTCTACGGTGTTGTCCAGACTGGACTACGTATGCTCTTTGCTCCTAGGTGCTAACCAGGTGGAAATTGCCCGAATGCAATGCATTCAAAATGCAGCTGCAAGGGCCTTAGTAGGCCTGCCCCGATTTAGCCCAACTTCTGCCACGATCCGGAAACTTCACTGGCTTCCGGTAGGTCAGCGGATACAGTTTAAGACCTTATGCATTTCGTTTAAAATCTTAAGACTTGCTACCCCCAAAATGCTTGGTACACTGCTGAACATGTATGTCCCCTCGCGGGCTCTACGCTCGGCTGGTCAAAACCTGGTCGAAGTACCCCGGTTCAATCGTAGTAGAGCTGGCGGACGCTCCTTCCGCGTTCTAGCACAAAACTTTGGAACGCTTTACCAGTCCACATTCGGGAACTGGAAGGTCTGTGTGAATTCAGGAAAGCCATTAAAACATACTTATTTCCTTTGAAATAACTTCTTTTCTGTTGCCTACCTTGTTGATCCCAGTTTTTGTTTCTTTCGATTGGATTCAGCGCCGGGACGCCCCTTTGCTGGGGCAGCTGTGCGCTTTATAAGATTTTATAACATAACATAACATAACATAACACCGCTGAGAGGTCGAGGAGGATGAGGGCTACTGTTTCTCCTTAGTCCAGTAGGGTGCAGATGTCGTCTGTTGCGGCGAGGAGGGCGGTTTCCGTAATGTGTTTTTTTCTGAAGCCGGATTGGGAGGAGTCGGGGATGTTGGATTCTTTGATGAATGTGGCGAGCTGGCTGTTGATGGCTTTCTCAATGACTTTCACTGGGAACGGGAGTAGTGGGATGGGTCTGTAGTTTGTGAGGTTGGTGGGGTCCGCTGAGGGTTTCTTCAGGAGGGGGATGACCTTGGCGTGTTTCCATTCATTGGGGAATGAGGTGGTCGCAAGGGAGCAGTTGATGGTGTGGCAGAGCATGGGTGCTATGGTGTCGGTGGCTCTGTTGAAGATGTGGTGGCGGCAGGGGCCCGTGGGGGCCCCTGAGTGGATTGACTTCATTGTCTTCAGTGTGTCTTTGTTGGTGAGGGCTGTCCAGTTGTTAATCGCTGGTTTCCAGGAGTCAGGGGTGGTTGGGGAGGGTTCAATGTGTTGGTGGTCTTCGTCAAAATTGTTGTAGATGATCTTGATTTTGTGGTGGAAGAAGGTGATGAGTTTGTTGCAGAGGTCTTGTGAGGGAGGGATGTCAGAAGACTGGCTGGTGGGTTGGGCTCCGTACAGCTGCAGAATGATCATTCCACGATCACACCATGGATCTTCACCAATAGAATCATGCAAAACTGTGCAAAAGCTACTTTGTGGGCAGGAATTTTGAACATTTCGAGGTATAATTGCCCAGTAGGAAAAGGACGTGCACGGCTATTTTTCCTTGAAATTCATGGGCGTGACATGCTGTCGGTCCAAACTCTGACTATCCATGAACTGAACTCTCCTAATTTTTCCCTGCACTTCATCAGCTGGTGAAGTTGAGCAGGCTAAACCTTTTGACTGAAAGGTTGAATATTGTTTTCTATTTGTTTACTGTGCTTTAGTCCACCTTGTGTCTCGGTCCTGAAAATCTACATCAGAACTTTAGTTTGTATGATTCCTGAAAATGCATACTGAAATTGTAGTGCATATTCTTTCTCTCTCTTTCTCTCTCCCCTCACACCAGTTATTTGATTATTGATGTATTTTACTTTGAACTGTAATTGTGTTGTGAATTTACCTGTATTGAATTGATTACCCAAGTAGTGAAAATTCTAATGTATTTTCTTTTGTGCACTGCATTGACCTTGTTGTATTTCTATCTAGGACCCTAATTCGATATTCCCGATTTATGCCCTTATATGGCTATAACAAACGATATCCTTATAAAGGCATAAGGATCATATCCATATTTAGAAATATGCGAATGCAGTTCAAATACGGCAAGGCTACTCCCCTAGACTCCTAGAAAGTACAACACGTTCTTTAAACAAACCAAGCCTCCAGCAGCCCGGGAAATCCCCATGCTTATGTTTTGATTTGTCCTAGAACTCCTGCGAGCACTGAAAGAACGGCCATTTCTTAGTGACATCTTTATTGACGTCTTATGTCCAACCTTACATCAAACCCGGCACCTTTCAGGTATAAATATACCAACATTGCCTTAAGCAAATACACGGTGGTTTGGAGCAGAGCGGCTACCTACTTGCCCGAGAGCCCAGCTGATGCAAGAGCCCACGGACGCCGCCCCTCCCTTTTGACGCACTGAGAAAGACGCTGTCTTTTTCTCCAGCCGAGAAAATCCAGCTCCGGTGTTTCCAGCCGCCCTTGCGGGTTACTGGGATATCGAGTCCTGAGAGAGAGATACCAGACCTCCTGCTTTCTATTACCCAGGTACGGAGCTGATTAAACCCTTGAGAGAATTCTTGATTCAGATTCCTTGGCAAAAACCAACTTAACTTAAACTGCTACTTACTTACTCCTTCCCACGTATTAGGCTTAGGTCAGGTACACCGGGGTAGGCGTAGATTAGAAGCACCAGTTGAGTACGTTAGTCAATGTATTTATGTATGTATATATTTTATCCATTTTAAAGTATCATATGGCTAAGAAACCATATCAATGCTTTTACAGTATTATTTCATAATACTCCTTTTACTGTACGCACTTTACTTTATTATAAGTATTGCAATTGTGGCAATTCATTTCTCTTGCATGAGAAAGAAGACTGCTCAATAAATAACACCTTTTATTGAAAACGCCCGTCTCTCTATTTCTCTGCACTCTGGTGAAACTAAGTATGCACGATTGACTGAGTAAAATAGTTGTCTATTGTTTTCACACGACTCTAGAGATACACTCTTTATTCTGAGGGAGCAAAGTTGTCATGTTTATGGTTGTCAGAAGCTAATCCCTTCTTGTCTACCCAGGAAAGTTAAACTCCTCCTTGTTTATTCGAAAAAGTTTCTAGTGACCTCTGAGCTAGCTGGCAAAACTAATTAAGTCTAATATAGTCAGTAGAGACCTAGTCGACCTCAGTCCTACGTCTACACTACTGTTTATATTATTCCAATGCGCAGAGCCTATTGGGAATATAGGAACTACACTACATGGCGCCCAGCGTTTGGTAAGGCGATAATCTAACGCAAGACGCTAGAGTAACTCAGTCGTGCTTTTTCACACAGAACCCTTTTGCCGTAAAAACTCCAAAAGACGTCTGGAGTGGGTAAAAGGTTAAAATCCGCCGGAACTTAGTAGGAAGAGATTCCTATGTATAGTTTTTTGGTTTAGTCAACGTTGAAGGATACAGTGTTCCAAAATATTGTGCACCTAATCTTTGTTTCCATGGAAACCTGCTCTGCAAACTTTCATTAAAACAATGTCAACTAACGGCGAAAGCAACGAAACCGTTGAAGCTGCAGTAGATGCAAATCAACCGGGTTTCGATGTTACAGGATTTAATGAAAATGAACCGGGTGCAATTATCATCCCGGCAAATATAAGAAGAACTATAACTATTAAACTTATAGAAAACGGACTGACATCACGAGGTGGTACAGTCATTATCGTGGTAGAGGCCCATGAATATCGGCAGACAGAGGTATTCTATTCATGGATACACTTTCCAGCAGCAAATGCTGTAACACACGAATTCCACTATTACAAAATAGAGGAACCTCCGGATGAATACACTCCTTTCGAGGAGGTTGAAATCCCACTTAATTACCAAGAGCACTTGCTCTGGTTTAAAGGTGCCCTAAAACATAAAAATCACATCACCAGGCTCGGTCCACTAGGTAGACCAGGAGCCACGTGGCTGGTTCTAGCCAGCTACACACCACATCCAGACATTGATAAAATGTCAGACCGAGAGCTCTTAGCTCAACTAAAACTGTTAATTAAAATACACAGACAATTGGTCCAATATGTCATGAGGACTTTAACAGTCCAACCGGCAATAAAAAATCCAGAGAGCACCCCTCACCAGGGGAACACAAATAAAATCACACCGCAAAATATACAATCAGCCATTGGCAAAGTACCTACAAAACGGGAACAAATTCCATTCTGGTTAGCACAAAAAAACACTCAAATAGAGGCAGTATGTCCTGATACTACGCCCACTGAAAAACACAGATTTCTGACTATCTATCTTCCAATGGGGATCGCACCACATGTGGAGGACTGTGACACTTGGGGCACAGTCTTTGCTTCGATTTACACAAAAACACATGGTGTTCCGTCCATGGCGGTTATACCGTCCATGGCGGTTATACCGGACGTACTAGGACAGATTCAAAATGAATACGGTCCAGAACCTGCTTTAACTCTGGGTATGAAATTACTGAAAGACTTCAAGCAGGTCTCGGCTATATTATTAGCCAACATAAAAGGAGAAGCAGCATCTGTGGCGATCCGCCAGAGATTGAAAGAAACAGATATAGCAGACCAACCACTTGAACTTGCCAGAATCATAGAAAAATCGTATGAGGAACTAGGTAGAGATAGTTTGGGAGGGAAACCAGTAAAACCCAAACTACTTGAAAATCCTGAAAAAACATTTATTAAAAATAATCTAAACACTCCAAAAAAGAGTTGGGATGGAAATAAACAATCCACTCCCAAAGAAAAACGATTCCAGTCCAGAGGAAGGTCTCCTCAACAGAGAGATAGATCTCCGGACCAAGGAAACAAGTCTCCCCAGAGGGAGCCCTCTGAGAAAAGATACAACCTTAGAGATAGGGATAAATTGAGAAAACCTGATAGATATCAAGATATTGAAACACGTCCCTCTCGATCTTTTCAGACTTCCTCACAGAAATCGGAAAGAAGAGGACGGTCAGAACACAAGGAAGAGCACGTCAAGTCCAAAGACAAAGAACCTGCTCATCAAAGTAAAAAATTACAATTTCCAAGAAAGAAGGTAGCCAGTATTAAAATAATTAAACATGCCGAGGATACTGAGGACACAACTGAAAAACGGAGAGTGGGCCTAGACAATGCAAGACAGCGCAGCAGAAGTGACGATAGGTCGCAAGATCTTGATGAATCTTCTGGAGACAGTGGACACGAATGAATACATTCAAGTGGAAACTGCAGATACCAGAGTTAGCAAACCTCATAAAATATACGAAATAACATTACGTATAGAGGGGGACAAGACTAGGAAAGTAAGGGGTCTCTTTTTTTTTTTTTTTTGTCCTCATAAATGCCACCAGAAAATATCAACTCTAGATGGGCTTTCTCCAGGCCACTAACACAGACCAGCTGTTCCCTCCCTGGAGTCTGTGGATAGCCAATGGAGGTCGCCCAGAGGTAGGTCGTTTCCTAATCCAACTCCCATTCACGATGTATCTTGCCACTTTGGGAGGACAGGACCACTAACCTCTGGCATAATCATTGAAATCATTGGAGGTTATCTCTCAGACCATGCATTTAAAGCAGACCAGATCTTTATGGCGCTTTCCCCACCAAACAACATGTGTAAACGACTAACCGCCATGATGTTTCTTAAGCAGTCTGCGAATCTGGGGGGTTTACAGACTTCCACTCCCTGCAGATCTCCCTCCTGGCAATAACAATGACGTAGAAAATAAACTGTACGGTACAATTTCTGATATCATAATCAAGGGGAAGACCAAAGAGAATCAATCTAGGACTACAAATGATTGGGGATAATACAACCTCTTCTAGGAACTCACACACCTCACTCCAGTAACTCGTAATTTCAGGGCAGTCGACAAACATGTGCCTGTCGTCTGCAGCTGGAAACTTGCATCTTGGACAAAAGTATACTTGTGCTGAGAGCTTGGAGAGTTTCGCTGGAGTCCAATAAACCCTGTATAGCGTGAACAGGTGGTTCCTTCTAAGGCTGGATGGTTTTATGATTTTTTGAGAAAGTGTAAATGAGTCCGTCCAAACCTTCAGCATCTCCCCTGGGTTTTGGACTGAAAAATTGTCCCAAAGCTTGGTGGTATCAGCTCCTAGATTGTCTTTTGCTCCCAGAAGTGTGTTGTACCAGAGCGCAACCTCCCCCTTCCATCCCCTCTCCCTATTGATGGATTCCAGGAATGGGATCTCCTCTTCGTTAACCCAACACTGCCTCCCCCACCAAGAAGACAACTGATAAAATTTAAATCTTGTAATGGAGCCCTCTGTTATGTTCGATAGGGATTCCCAACTTAATAGTGTTGAGTTGTTACGCAGGTCCCCCCCTTTCGTAAGGCCTGCCGCTCTCAAAGGGAGAGCCAGTCTATCTAATAAGCAATCTGGTGTACCAGGGGAATCCCAAATTGGGGCTTGAGAGAAAATTCTACGCATTGATTGCCAAGTATTGAGTGCTGTCCTTAGGAGCTTCAGACGAACCTTTTTAAAGAACTTCTGATCCCCATATTTATAGAGAAAGAAGTCTAAACCATGCGGCAAGTCAGATAGCATAGCCTGAAAAAGTCTACCATGGGATGAAGAGTCCAACTTATTTGCCAGAAGTCTAAAGTTCTTGAACTGAAAAGCATAACAATAAAGGAGTAAATCAGGAAGAGCCAGTCCGCCTAATTTCAGTCCCCTTCTCAATTTCCTCCAGGCAATCCTTGGTGACTTGGTCGCCCAGATGAAAGAGCCAATCCTTCCTTGAAGGTTTGAAATGTCCTTTTTATTAAAGTTAAGGGGGATGGAGTTAAATAGAAAAGTAATTTTTGGCAAGATTATCATCTTGACTAGATTCACTCTACCATAGATGTTAAGAGGTAGGGTGTTCCATCTAGTCAGTAGCTTCCTTACTTCCTTTACCACCATCTGCCAACTAACTTTCGGGACTTCCTCTAAGTTATGGGTAAGATAAATTCCCAGGTATCTGATTTTTAATTTAGCTTCTGGTATCTGGGTTAAGTTGTTCCAGGTGATAATGTCTGTTTTATCTTTAATAATTCTATACCCAGACACTGTACCAAAATCTTCAGCCAAATCAAATAACCTGGGGATGGCCTCAGCCGGGTTGGACGTGTAAAGGAGAAGGTCATCAGCATATAATGCTGTCTTAAGCACCAAATCCCCCATTTTGAACGGTAAGATTACTGGATCTGATCTTAGGGAGCAGACAAAAAGCTCGATATAAATATCAAAGAGGAGGAAGGACAGGGGGCAGCCCTGCCTCGTTCCCCTTGAGATGTTAAACCATTCGGTTAGGCAGCCATTAACCAAAACTTTAGCCCGGGGACCCCTATACAATGTCGCAATCCCTTTGATGAATATATCTGGGAACCCGATTTTGCCATGGTTTTCCATAGAAATAACCAGTTAACTTGATCGAAAGCTTTTGCTGCATCGATCGCAACAACGGCGAGCGGCAGTCCTCTGTCTATTGCTATGTCTATAGCTCCTACAACTTGGAACGTAAGTTCATTAAGTTGACGGCCTGGAATAAACCCCCTCTGGTCAGGGCAGATTATTGACTTAATTATTTTTGCCAGCCTAGATGTGAGTATGCCGGAGTAAATTTTCAGGTCAGAATTAAGAAGAGAAATAGGTCTATATGACTCTATTTTTTTGGGGTCTTTGTTAGGCTTTGCTATCAAAGTGATAGTGGCTTCTGACCAAGAGGATGGTGTGTACTCCCCCTGCAAGAAAATTTTGTTAAAGAGTGCCTATAATGGGGCTATGACTTCATCCAAATTATCCTTATACACCTCCGTTGGCAGTCCATCTGGACCAGAGGCCTTATTCCTGGACATCTTTTTTAACTGAGCCCGTATCTCCCCCTTCGTAATCTCAGTGACTAAAAAGGCTTTATCGGATTCACTCAACTGGGGTAACTCTCTCAGGGCCCACCATTTTTCCAGCTCCTCCAACCCGCAGCTATTTTCCTCATGATATAAATCCTCCATGAATCCTCCAGCCTCTCTCCTGATCTCAACATCTTCTGTTATGAGCAGCCCCGAATCTCGCTGGATTAGTGAACTAATGTTGTTCCTGCTCCTCTCGGTCCTAGCCTTCCAGGCCAGGAGTGAGTCGCACTTCTCTCCATATTCGAAATTACGGAGCTTACTTACTTCCCACTTGTCCTTATTTATCTTGTCAGCTCGTGCTTTGATGCCTGTCTGTAACTGCAGAAGCTCTTTTTCAAGGGCCGGGATCCTGCCTCTATCTTCCGTAACCGCTAACTGTAACTGTTGTTCCTTCTTTTTAATCAGATCTAGATCCTTAATATCTTGTTCTTTCCTAAGTTTTCTTTTTAGAGCCATGTGTGAACCAAGAATGCCCCTCAGATAAGACTTGAGAGTGTCCCAAACTGTTTGTGCTTAGGCAGTACAAACGTTAAATAAGAAAAACTCCGACAGACTCCCTCTAATTTTAATTTTAGTCTCATCGTCTAGAAGGATAGTTCTATCTAGGGTCCACCTATATTCTGAGGGGCTAGCCTTAAAGTTAATTTTTAACTCAACAACAGAGTGATCAGACAATCCTATAGGAATATATGAGATTGAGACAATATCAAGCAAAAAAGCTCGGTCTAAAAGAAAATAGTCTAATCTTGAGTATTGTTTATACTTTTTGCTATAAAAGGAGTATTCCCTGAGGCTACCATGTTTGACTCTCCAGGCATCCTGTAAGGTAAAGTCCTTCATGATATTCCTCAAGGCTAAAAGGGGTTTATTCAGTGAATTATATTTGGCATTAGAAGTACGATCTAGCTGGGGGTCCAAAATAAGGTTGAAATCATCTCCTAATATGACTGGAGCTGAGTGCTGTATCATATACTCCTCTAACTTTCGGAGGAAGCCCGGGTTGTCTTCATTAGGACCGTAATAGACAGCACATAGAAAAATAGAACTACCAATGGGGAGGACTGCTACCAACCATCGCCCAGAGTGATCGGTTCCCCAATTGTGAACCCTTATTCTCTTATTAGCACGCACAATTATAGCTACTCCTCCGGTGGAACCCCTTTGCTTAGAACAAAGGACTTCCTGAACCCAACTAAGTTTTGCAAATACTTGACCACACGCCTCTGCTTCAAGGTGGGTCTCTTGTAAAAGATATACATGTGCCTCAGTATTTTTTATGAATTCACACACTCTTTGTTGTTTCTTGCGGCTTCCTATGCCATATAAATTCCAAGAGAGGAATTTATTGCTAGATGCCATACTAAGAGCCATTACCTAATATAACCACACCTGTAGCTAGTGGTGGCCTGTGCTCGCATTCTGATTTTGCAACATAAGGACTTATGGCATATGAGGACTTTTTTAAGTGTTTGGGGGTCTCTTTTGGGATAACCTTTCGAAAGGCTATGACATCCTGTTAGCTGAGAAAGACTGGCCACCAGAGTTTGTCAGGGAGTGCCCTCATGGCGAAGAAATGATTATGCCTGCCTTCTCAAATCATATTTCAATTCATAAAAAATCCATATATGCAAGAAAATGGGCAGTAGCTCAAGCTCCTGCATTATATAAAAATCATGTAGGAATGGATGAGGACTCTCCTCACCATAAAATCCAGTTAAAGAATCAACCCACTGCACAAAGGCAGTACCCAGTTAAACAAGAAGCTAAAAAGCAAGTCAGGGAGATCTTAGATCAACTTGAATATCAGGGTGTGATTGAAACATGCACCTTACAAATGAACAATCCTTTGTTTCCTGTCTCCAAGCCAGACGATTCATATCGTCTAGTTTTGGACTACAGACACCTAAACTCCTGTTGCAAAACCTTTGCAGTACAAAACTCACACAGTGCAGCACTAATGAATAACATCGTGCGCAAAAAATATAAAACGACATTAGACATCTCTAATGGATTCTTTTGTCAAAACATTGCACCTGAAAGCAGGTATTTGACCGCTTTCTCAATAATGGGGTCGCAAAAACACTTCTGTCGACTCCCACAGGGATTCAAGAATAGCCCAGGATTATTCTCAGCAAGAGTAACAGAGTTACTACAAATATATGATGATGAAGCATTATCCTATGTCGATGACATCTATCTAACAGATGATGACCTGGAGACTCACTTGAAAAGAGTGAACACCATAATACTTGGTTTCGCAGCTGAGGGTTACAAATTCAACTTTAAAAAGTCAAGAATTGCCCATCTAACTGTCCTGTTTTTAGGATATGAATTATCAAGTGAAGGCAAAAGCCTAGCAGACAACTTCTTAGAGAAGTGTGCTGTACTCCAAGCATCTAAAACGCTGAAGAACTTACAATCAATACTAGGTTTCCTGAATTTCGGAAGAACATACATTCTAAATTATGTGGAGAGGGTTAAACCTCTCTATGAATTAATAAAACCTGATTTCAAACCAATCCATTGGACTCAGAAACACACAGAAATTTTAAGATCATTGCAAACAGACATGTTAACTAAAACAAAATTGCAAACTCGCGAAAACATACGCAGCCTTGTAATCCGAGTCATCCCAGGAAGATGCGGATTCACGTACCTAACCTCTAATGAGGGAGAAACGGTACCAATAGCTTACAAATCACATTTGTACACACAAGCTGAAATAAAATTCAGGTCTACTGAAAAAATTCTAATAGCGGTTCAAACTGCTGTAGCAAAAGAAAGAGCCCAAGCACAAGGAAGAAGGATAACTGTTTTAACAGCAGAATCAGCCCTTGAGGCATTAACAAGCCCACGCAATTTGACTGCTGTGGCATTAGATCCAAAATGGATACAATGGGAAAATTATCTTGCTGCAGAAGACGTGAAGTACTATTTTGACCCGATAATGAAAAAACTAGAAAATCTAGAATATGAAGAAGAATATCCTCTGCCAATCTAAATTCTGCCTCTCGAACAATACACATGTGTAATCTACATGGACAGATTTGCACAGCATTACGATGTAGAGGAAAAATCCTACAATGCAGCGTGCGCGATTGTTAAAGGTCGCTGGCGCTTTGGTAAATTCAGACCAATAGTGACAAAAATGGAATCACTGATATATTGTTCAGCTCAGCGAGCTGAAATAAGATCTTTAAAGATGGCGCTTGAAAATGCCGATCGCGAATTCCCCACACTAATAGTGTGCGATTCGCATTACTGTGTCAAGTCTTACAATAATGACTTGCAGAACTGAGTTCAAAATGATTACAAAGATGACACAGGTGCCACAATAAAGCATAAAAAGCTTTGGGAACAAGTAGTTCTTTTGCAGAAAGAACTACGAAAGACTCACGTGATACATACACTGAGTCATCAATGTGATGGTGTTCACGTTGCAGGGAATTCATTGGCTCACAGAGCCACAGCGGAAGCTGCTTAACCGGCTTCCGTAGCCACAAAGAAGCGTTCTAAAAATTACATAGACGGAGAAACTATGCTAGCGGTAAAAGCCTCATTAAAAGGCGACTATGCAGCATTACCTCTGAACTATCCACTCAGTAATACATACATAATTGATGCCAACTCCGTTCCTTTTGCTCAAATCCCTGGAGTGGGGGATAGAGTAATTCCAAACACGAACAGGAGAGTCTTTTTAATAGCAGACACACACATGGGATTGGGTCTAAGACACCAAGAGATCGTGAAATCTCTGAAAGAATTACAATCAGAATACTGGTGGCCCGGGGATGAGCCTGCAACATTACAAATTTGCAATGGGCTGTCCAAACTGCAACAGAGATCGCAGTCGTGAACCGACCGGAGTATTGCCAGGATCCTTTTTCTAGAGAGCATCAGGCTATCTATATGCAGAAAAGCGTCCCCATGATATATAAGACTAGATTCACTTAAAATGCAGACACCAGGGCTCGGCTGACGCCAGAACCGTTATAAAAGATTTGCGAGTCTTTATCGGCACATACGCAATTGGCATGCTACATTCTGACCAGAGTCCTGCGTTTAGCTCTAGGGCTTACAAGGAGGCCATGGCCAGCATGGGCATTGCATTGCGGTACTCTTGTCCATTCCATCCTGAGGGAAATGCGGTAGTGGAAAGAAAAAAACGGGACATAAAGCAATCTATAACGGCAAGGGGATTAGGTTCGGGTGATGGGTGGGTCCAACATTTAACAAGTGTCCAACGTAGTCTTAATAATCTGCAAAGAAATTCTCTAAAAGGTCTCAGCCCATACGAACTATTGTTCGGTACTAGAATGCACATTCAGGATCTTGATAGTCACACTTCAGTGGTCGAAGAAAAATGCTTTGATATCAAAGACCGTTTGGCTGTTTTACAGGACTTAAATGAAACAAGACGAAACCTGAGTAACATAAAAATAAAACAACAGCCAACAGCCACTGAAGAAAAACCACCTGTCCCAGCAAGACCTGTCTGGATTCCAAAAATTGGGGATCTGGTCAGAGAGAAGATCGCGGTGAAGAAGGAATTTGGGCCTTCTTACAGAAAAGTAGTACCGGTCTTAGCTGTCAGCGGAACAAGATCAGTTGTATTACCGCCCCTTGCTGGTAAAAAGGAGAACCGAGTTGTATCCATCGACCTGGTAAAACCACAATCATGTGGCCAATAATAAGTAGTAGGCCCAGTGGACTCCCAAGAAATAGCAGAATACCAAAATTTGCTACAATCGAAGAGGTTCAAACTGAAAGACTAATCACTTTTGAAAAACCTGCAGTGAATAAAAAAGGACTATGCAACAAAGCCATGGAACTTGTGCATCTTGAAACCCAAATTGCAACAGTTCGTCAAGAAACACCAGTCTACAACGATGTAGCCTCAGACTATGCTAGTGAAACAAAGAAAAATCTAAAAGCAAATGAAAATCCGGAAGCAATTCCAACAATTGACAGAACTGCATCTGGCTACTTCATCAATTTCGATGACTTTTCTGAAGATCCAAACGAGCATGAAGAAACGCCAGCAACAAAAAAAATTCAAAGACAAAGTGACTGAACTCTTTCATCAACTAAAAGAAACCTATCTGATTTCTCCATGGATTGAATTTTGGATTTGTTAGGTGTACTTTTCCTCCTGCTTTGGTTCATCATGGTTCTTTTGGGAAAATTCATTGATGGAACATATAGTACAATGGACACAGCAAGTCAGAACATCAACTTGGTCCTAAAACCTCACAAGTCAACTCACATCGAGAAAAGAGAACTCTCATCGTTGAACATCACAGCCAATCCAATACCCGGTGAGGTAGCATGGGACAAAACGGATTATGAAATTTATGGCCCGATTGAGCTCTTGAAATATCCACACCAGTTTAAGGTTTCATTAAGTGACTTTGTAAAACCAAGTACTTTCTCTGATGATTGGGACTTTGAAAATATTAACAATATGATGTCAGATTTAGTAATGCCAGCAAAATTTACAGAACAAGATTATTTACAGGGTTCATCCAATTATGAAGAAATGTATTGCTATAATCATTTTGGTCATCACTATTTGCATAAATCTGCTCAACCTAGAAATGTTTTTAATTATAACCAATGGGAACATTGTGCAACACCGCCTAAAAGTAGCTCAAAAACCTTTTATGAGAAATTCCCATACTTCTCAGGTTTTAACACAAGTGATGCAGAAACGTTTTATTTTAAACTGTTGAATAAGACAGGAATGAAAACAATGTTGACAAATACTAAATTGATTTATTCTGAAACATTTTATGAAAAAAATGACTACATTTGGTTTTAAATTTTGGAAAAACAACATTGAAACAAAAACCATCTTGGCCTGGCCAAGATTAAAGACTTAAATAAACCGTCTATTCCGAATCCGATACGTGATAGTAATAGCACTACAGACGTGGAGATAGACGTATCCCATATTTTATACCAAAACAGAACACATCCTGATTGGAAAAAATGGTTGATCTGGCCCACAGACACGAATAACTGTCAAGATAGATCCCTGAGCAAAACACAGGGGTTCAAAATGACCAGGCCAGACCCAAGATACTCCCAGAGACAACATCCAGGGATAGTTACAACATACAGTGTAGGGAGACTATGCCTTGAGTGGCTACAAAAATCCACACTGGCTGAAATTAAGCAACACTCGACTTTACTTAAAGACGGTGCTGACTTGCGTGATTTCATAATGGGACCACGCAAACAGCGTCAAAAACGTTTCATATACGCCAGTATACACGCTGCTTACAACGAGGTTTGGAAAGTAACACAAATTGAAACAGCTGAAAAAATATGAGAAATTGATTGTATTAATTTTGACAAATCACTTTCTGTAGTTGACAATGGGTTAACGACTCTGTCCTCCAGAATATATTCACTGGACAGCATTGTATCATCTGCTATTGATATACTAGAGCAGGACTTACTAATGTTACAACATGGTCAGTCCCAATTACGTTCTATTGTACAGCTAGGCTGGACGTTGCAAAATCTGCGTTCAGGCTACGTGCCATGGCGTTTATCAACACAACGTCATTATTTTCTATCTTTAACCTTACTGATAAACACATCAGTTTGGCACAAAAAAGAGCAGACTATATGATTCTGAGCATTGAAAAACTTGAGAGATTACCATTGACAATGTCAGAAAGACCTGTCATTGAATGGAATGGATAATACACGGAATAATCACAATTCCGATAACAACTTTCCAGTTTAATTATTGCCAGGAGTATATACCAGCAGGCCTGTATGAAAGGTTGGGTAAAGGATACATCAAGTCAACATGGAAATTACCTTATACACACAAATGTTATAGTGAAAAGAAAAAAGAGTTTTTTCTTAATGGTAATAATTGTAAAAAAACACTAAGTGGTACACTCCTGTGTCAAGGTATTAACTTACATGGAGCCTGCGAAGGGTCTTCAAATACCCTTTCATGTCACCTGCACGGCACTCCTATGACTCAGATACAGCCCTTTTTCAGACAGCTTTCCAACTGCAGTTACGTTCTAATAAATGACCACAGCTGTTGCGGCATGGTGCCAGGAAAAGCCTATCTCGTGAGCGTTAGTTCCATGGTCACTTGCTGTATGCAAGTATTGTATCCAAACAGCACTCCAGACATGGAGGCGGCAATATGGCCTTATTTGAATATCTCTTATATTCGAATTGATACTTTAAGCAGAATGAAGTCTATTCTTTTCCAGACAACTGTGCCTTTGACCTCGTCCAAAGAATCGTATGATCTGCAAGTTGCAAGGACAGCAGCAGAGATACATTCCCTATTATCAACAAATTGCCCCGTGCATTTCGTAGAAATGTTAAGCCAAATCTTAAACATGTCAGATACCAATGGCATCGCACATGTATTTAAGACAATTTTTTCGGGACCGTTAACACCCTTTGAAACAGTTCTGGGCATCTTTCCTAATTTTGTTCATGCTGTCTTTGGCGGCCTACCTCTACTTTTGGGACTCGTGGCAGGAATTTTATTTTTGATCCTTCTGCTTCGATATGGCAAGCCAAGCCGCAGACAAAACTCCAGCAACGATGGAAGAAACGATCCTAGCTATACGCTATCGGGACCGCATCACTAAAGTCCTCGGATTAGCCCGGCTAAGAGATCTGAATATGACCTGGTTTCTTTCATTTAGACCAATCTGGCAAAATTGCATCTTACCTGTGCTTCGATGTATGCTATGCGGAGAAGAATGCGTGTTGGACGTCTGTCTTACACTACCATCAGCAGTACCAATGGATACAGATACCTTGCTAGGTCCTGTAACGGCTCATGCATCGTGTTGTCCCCAGCGGCTACCTATTCTGATGACGGCATTCGTTGAGACTTCACCACTACGAGTATGTGGCAGTGGAGTACGAGATGAGAGCAACATCACGCAGTACAACCTTCTGTGAGCATTGCTGATCCTGACATCGGTGATAGCAATTATTCTCACACATGCACTGTTTCAGCATTTTCAAACTTGGTCGAACTTTCACCTGATGTTGTAGACCAATTTTTTGCGAGTCTGTCTGAGATGATGTTCTCCCCTGAACAACGGGAATAACGAGCACACAGCGTTCCCTGAACTCTGAATTCGTTCTTCAGCTTTGATAAACAAAAGCTACTGAAAACATTTGGAACTGTTTTTTCCCCTGAAAGCGAAATTATTTTTTCTCACTTCCAAAATATTTACCTTTTTTTTTGGGGCACAAAGTACTCTGCTTAAAGTAGAACTATTCTTAGAGAACAGAGCTTCTATTTTAAGGAACTCTAGAGACAATATTTTACCTCAGCCTCTAGCACATGTACAGACAGCATTTTGTATAAATATGTGATGGAATGGTCTCGACCTTCTTTTCTGTATTCAGAGCCATTTCATGTGTAAATTTCGCAATTCATTCAGCTGATATATATATATATATATGCACCTTAACTGAATGATACCACTGCTTGAAAAGCGTACAGTACCAATACTCATTTTCGTGTATTCGCCATATACCATTTCAAATGTGATTTATGTATTCTGGGGTGGGTTGGAAAACACACATGCATCATTATATGTTTACTATTGCTTAGTTCTAGTAATGATGGACATTAGATCGTGGAGTGGGTGTTGTATTTCTATCTAGGACCCTAATTCGATATTCCCGATTTATGCCCTTATATGGCTATAACAAACGATATCCTTATAAAGGCATAAGAATCATATCCATATTTAGTAATAGCCCATGCAGTTCAAATACGGCAAGGCTACTCCCCTAGACGTCTAGAAAGTACAACGCGTTCTTTAAACAAACCAAGCCTTCAGCAGCCCGGGAAATCCCCATGCTTATGTTTTGATTTGTCCTAGAACTCCTGCGAGCACTGAAAGAACGGCCAGTTCTTATTGACATCTTTATTGACGTCTTATGTCCAACCTTACGTCAAACCCGGCACCTTTCAGGTATAAATATACCAACGTTGCCTTAAGTAAACACACGGTGGTTTGGAGCTGAGCGGCTACCTACTTGCTCGAGAGCCAGCGGATGCGAGAGCCCACGGACGCCGCCCCTCCCTTTTGACGCACTGAGAAAGACGCTGTCTTTTTCTCCAGCCGTTGCTGGGATATCGAGTCCTGAGAGAGAGATACCAGACCTCCTGCTTTCTATTACCCAGGTACGGAGCTGACTAAACCCTTGAGAGAATTCTTGATTCAGATTCCTAGGCAAAAACCAACTTAACTTAAACTGCTACTTACTTACTCCTTCCCACGTATTAGGCTTAGGTCAGGTACACCGGGGTAGGCGTAGATTAGAAGCACCAGTTGAGTATGTTAGTCAATGTATTTATGTATGTATGTATTTTATCCATTTTAAAGTATCATATGGCTAAGAAACCATATCTATGCTTTTACAGTATTATTTCATAATAATCCTTTTACTGTACGCACTTTACTTTATAATAAGTATTGCAATTGTGGCAATTCATTTCTCTTGCATGAGAAAGAAGACTGCTCAATAAATAACACCTTTTATTGAAAACGCCCGTCTCTCTATTTCTCTGCACTCTGGTGAAACTAAGTATGCACGATTGACTGAGTAAAATAGTTGCCTATTGTTTTCACACGACTCTAGAGATACACTCTTTATTCTGAGGGAGCAAAGTTGTCATGTTTATGGTTGTCAGAAGCTAATCCCTTCTTGTCTATCCAGGGAAATTAAACTCCTCCTTGTTTATTCGAGAAAGTTTCTAGTGACCTCTGAACTAGCTGGCAAAACTAATTGAGTTTAATATAGTCAGTAGAGACCTAGTCGACCTCAGTCCTACATCTACGTGTGTTTATATTATTCCAATGCGCAGAGCCTATTGGAAATATAGGAACTACACTACAACCTTTCATCTTAAAGTTTAGATAAAATTACCTTGATGACTATTTCGAGTTTGTCATTATTATTGATGATATTATTGATTAGATATGGTTATTAATGTTAGATAGGCATTTCTTAATTTCTGGTCCTCATGAATGAATGACTTCTGTCTCTAATTATGTAAGTCCCTATTAGCTCTTACAAAGATCTATCGGAGGACCTCATGATATGTAAGTGGTTATAGAGTTTCTATGGGCCCAAACTCTGTGTTGTTATGAATTACTTTACTGAGGTTTGAGTTTACGGTATGGTGGGTAACTTGTGTTTGTGCCCACAATTCTGCACCACTTCCGCTGGATCAGTTTTCTGGTAGTGTAATCGTTTGGTTATTTTGACTGAAATGTACTAGGTAATGAAGAGACTGAGTTAAAGACATTTGCAGATTATAAAAATTTGTACCTTTATGTTTTATGTTGTGGTCCGTCACTGACCTTAATGGAGGGAACAGGTCTGTAGTTTGCCTAAGATCCTGGGATAAAGCCTATGGGCAGTTTTAGTGGGGCCTACACTAAGCGTGTTGTCTGCTGTGGAAGTAGTCCTGTGCAAAAGGTATTGCCAATGCTTGTATAGGTAATCTTGACGTGTGACAAGAGAGGATTTTTGAGGTTGAGAAAGCGGATCTGGAGAACTCTTGAAGATTTTCATTTAGCAAAGCCGAAATCGCGCTGGTCGAGATTTTGCTGGAAGCTAAAGAAATTCTCAGACTATATGGTCCTATAGTTTTTCTTTTAGTTGAGCAGACAAGTTGTTTTACATTGTTTGTCTTCTTAAATACTTTGTAAAAGATGCCAGCGCTGATTTTGTAAAGGGAGGGTCAGTTGTATGGGATTAAGTTGACATCACAAGGTGCTGCGCTGACATTGGATGATTGATGAGAATTTGTCATTAGGTGCCGCACTGGTATTGATTGGTTGGTGTGAGTCATGCTGGTATTTGACAGTGTGCCTGGGTTTGATTGGTGACAGAGAATCATAAGACGGAAAGAAGTTGTTGAAAAGTTTTTGTAAATGTTTTATTTTTTAGCATAGAAAATCATGACGTTTTTTAAACTCTTGAAAACTTTGTTTAGTAAATATGAGCCACTACCTATTACCCTGAGGGAAGTCCTGCTTCATATATGTCATTAGAAAGGGGTTATCACAAGTGTACATTGTTAGCGAACTGGATGAAATGCACTGAGCAAGATGGTAATTTAGCGTTTCCAGAGAATGGGACTTTTAATACAAGAATTTTTGAAAATTGTTAGGAATCAAATAAATAACTTGAGACCAGATCCTAGACCTATGCAGTATGAAGCTCTTGAAGAATAGGAACACAAGGCATACAAAAGAGAAAGAGAAAAGTTTCAATCTAGATATAAGAATACTGTGAGTAGATATTCAGAGGCAAAGTGGGATGCTCAGATGAAAATGTGGAGCAGGGATATAGCTGAAGGAGTACAAATGTTTCTAGTCATAGAAGCTGAGACTGGTGACGGAGAGAAATTAAAAAAGAAAAAGAGGAATGCTGAGGAGTCAAAATCTAAAAATATTGAATTTGTTGCTGAGCGAGCTCATGATATAGATGATGATTTTTTGAATGAGTTACTGATAAATAGAACTCCACCTTATCATGAGGGACAGAATCTGTGGAGTCAGGTTCCTTTCCAAATGTCCCAACAGTGCATGAAGAATCAGCACATAAGAAAACATTATCAGGGCTGAATCAGATTCCAATTAGAGAAGAGTTGTCGAGAATAATGACACCAATGAACCCAGATGTGTTGTCAGTCCCACTGACTATTGGTCCTATTGTTCCATTATACAATAATGGACAAGGAGTTTCACAAGTACATACTTTAACAATACCCAATAGAAATATGAGTGGAGTTCATACGATTATGGAAAAAACGAGTGTGGCAAATCAAGATTCGAATGAGAATAGTGGAGCATTTGCAAGTGCTGTCACAAGAGAAGGGTTACAGCCATTAATTTGTGTTTTAGAAAATTCAGCTGAAACCCCAAAAAGAAATGTACAAATGAATCTGAGAAGGCTGTTGCAGATGGAGAGTTAGATGACACCAACATCAGGAGAGTCGAAGACAGGTAGAAATAGTGAAGAGAATCAGAGATCGGGTACATCTTTGAGTCCTTCCCCAGAAGAAATAGTTGAGTGGTTAAAAGAAATAGCACCTGGTTGCAGTATACAGAATAACTGTTCGAGTATAGATGTGAGCAAATTAAAAGCAGAATTAGAAGAAATTATTTTGGGAAAGATTAATCCAGAAAGGTTAGGTCAATATCAGGATGAAGAATTGCTTTCTATGTGTAAGGATATTACACGGAGAGCAAGAAACATACATGAGAAATTTGCAGAGATTGCACAAATTTATGGAGTTGATATAGAGAAAAAAAAAGCTCTACAAAAGTCATATCGATTGGATTTCAGTGATAAAGATTTTGAGAGTTTGAATGTTTCAGGAAAATGTTTGCAGATCAAAGAATTAAATAACTCTCTGTAGCTGCATGATTGCTATGTTGCCTAGGATTTTTAAATCTGCTAAATAATTACGTTCTTACTGTACTGTGCTGACATTCTGTGTTCCTTACCTCCTTCGTTGTTCCTGCCAGCGCCGCGTTCCACCACGGGATTTCCCGTTTGTCGTGGAGGGCGCAGGCAAATAGTTTCTTCCCCGGACCTGACAGGCTGCATAGGGTCACGAGGGCTTTCGCTACGTAGGTCCACCCCTATGTAGAACGGATGTCTGGAATTCGTCCCAGTTAGGTCTAAGGAACCGGGTGCATGATTAGATGCCTTGTGCCTAACGCTGGGACACTTACTTTTACATTCTGTAGCTGCATGATTGCTATGTTGCCTACGATTTTTAAAACTGCTAAATAATTACGTTTTTACTGCACTGTGCTGACATTCTGTGTCCCTTACCTCCTTTGTTGTTCCTGCCCGTGCCCCGTTCCACCACGGATTTCCCGTTTGTCGTGGAGGGCGCAGGCAAATAGTTTCTTCCCCGGACCTGACAGGCTGCGTAGGGTCACGAGGGCTTTCGCTACGTAGGTCCACCCCTATTTAGAACGGATGCCTCTCTCCACGCTCAGCGGACGCGCGCCGAAGTCGCGCCTAAGTCCAGCCCGTCTGCGCCCGTCCGCGCTGAGGACGGGCTGGGGAACGAGGCCGGTGGGGAGATGGCTTTAATTTCTGCTGATCGGCCAGTAAGTCCGACCTATTCCTATCGTGATCTAGTTGCATTGAAACCGTTTCCCTGCCCTGCCATCACTCTCTTCCCCCCGATGCTTTCCTGGGGCTCCCTGGGTGTTGTTGTTACACCAGGTATACTGTGTCTTTAATACCTGACACTGTCATTGATAAAATACATACTGCCTCTATCACAACTAAGGAGGGGGGTTTCCTTATTAATGCTAGGTCATTGGTGAAGAACAACCTGGCATTTAGGGATTTTGTCTCGGTCTGGAAGCCCACGTGGGTCTTCGTTACAGAAGCCTGAGCCTCTGAATCCTCTGGTCCTGAACTTGTGAATGCTGTTCCAGATGGTTACGCGTTGGCAAGGTCAGATAGAGTGGGACGTAGGGGCGGAGGGCTGGGTATCCTATATAAGGTTTCCTCTATTTGTCGTTTCAAAACTCTCTCCTCCCCCTCGGATCCCTTTCAAGCAATTCAGCCCCTCAGTTTCCTTCTCTGGCCTCCTGATTTATAGACCTCCGGGCACTAGAGCTGATTTTAACCAGGACCTACTGAAAATGTTAGAACCCTATTTCGGCTGTGTCCATCTGACAGTTCTGGGAGATCTGAATTTCCACTTAGAGAATCAAGGTTCTAGTGACACTCTCACCTTAGTGGATACCTTGGCCGCATGTGGTCTTCGGCAATTGGTAGACAGCCCCACCCATCGAGCTGGCCACACATTAGATGGGATATTCTCCAACACCCAAGACTTACGACAGGCCCTCCCATTCCCCTTGTGTGGTCTGACCACCTAGCTGTCCCGTTGGAATTTAACCCACCCTCCCCTCATACGTTGCCGTGTGACCCTGGGAAAAAGGAACCTAAGCGGAATTTTAGGAGAATTGCTAATGATACTCTGGCCCCCCTCATGGCTCACATCAGAACAACTCCGGTGGGGGATGTCAGTGCGGCCGCACTGGATTTATCTAACTCTATTGTAAGAGCAGTGGACCTCCTGGCCCCAGTGTCGTATCGCTATTCTGCTAGGAAAAGACCCTCAGCCCCCTGGTTTTCGGAAAGACTCAGGCTCCTAAGGCAGGCCTGTAGGAAACAGGAAAGGCTTTGGCGTGCCAGCTGGGATCTCAGGGAAAGGGAAAAACATAAACTCCTCCTTAGAGACTATAAAGTAAAGATAATTGAGGAAAAGCAGGCCCATTTTTCCAATCTAACGACCTCCCTCACCTCCCGAAGGGAGTTATTTAAAATTGTTGACTCTTTGTGCACCCTGCAAACCCCCGATCCTATTATAGGTTCACAAGAGTTATGTGATAAGATCTCCCAATTGTTTCATTCTAAAATAGTGGATATTCACACCACTCTTGAAGTACAAAGGGATATGCTGGGGTCTCCTCTCCCTTTGGTCACGGCCCTTACTGAAGGCTGCCTAATGGATCCTCATAGGAGCCTATCTAACTTTCCCCTTCTCACCTACCGGCAGCTAGATCTGCTTTTGAATAAAACTAAATCTGGATCCCCCCTGGACCCAGGCCCTCTTAAGATCTTGAAGGATTGTAGGGAAGTCTTGCTGCCCTTCTACCTTGAGGTGATAAACCATGCTATGATGGAAGGTATTTTTCCTTCCTCTTGGAAAAAGGCAGTGGCCAAGCCTTTGCTGAAAAAGCCAACCTTAGACCCGGAGATTTTAAAAAACTTTCGTCCAATATCTCTGCTCCCGGCCCCAGCAAAGATGCTTGAGACACACCTCAATCAACACCTCACAGCTTTTTTAGACAGCTCTGGCCACCTAGACCAGTCACAACATGGTTTTTGGAGGTTTCACAGCACAGAATCGGCTCTCATAGTGGTCGTAAATAACATTCGTGCGAAGGTCGACCAGGGCCAGACCACCCTGCTGGTCCTGCTCGACCTAACACCCTATCTCCCTCTATTCTAACATCTCGTCTTAGGGAGATAGGGGTGGAGGGCCCTGCGCTGAGTCTCTTGGCCTCCTTCCTCAATCAGAGGGAGCAGAAGGTCAAGTTGGGAGAGTTCCTGTCCCAAGCCACACCTGTGCAATGTGGGGTCCCGCAGGGGTCTGCTCTCAGCCCCACTCTTTTTAACATTTATGTGGCTCCACTTGCCAGGTTGGTAAGATCTTTTGGGATGGATGTGGTGTCATACGCCATGACACCCAAATTATGGTGTCTATCTCCCAGTCGGTGAGTACCTCAGTTGTTAGCTTTAGGAACTGCATGGAGGCAGTTGCGCAGTGGATGATCTTGAACTCGCTGAAGCTGAACGGAGAGAAAACCGAGGTCCTGGTCTTCGGTGGTGACCAGGATGTCTGGTCTAGTGACTGGTGGCCTCCATCTCTTGGAGCCTGTCCCTCACCCACGAAATCAGCGCGGAATCTGGGTGTTTTGATTGACACCTCGCTCGACATGATCCAATAGGTAAATAGGACGGTCTCCACATGTTGGGGTATTATCAGGATCTTGAGGAAAATCGCACATTATCTTTCCCTCCAAGCCCGCAAACAGGTCGTTGTTGCTTTGGTCGCATCACGGCTAGACTATTGCAACGCGCTCTACGCGGGCATCAATAAAGGTCTGGTTCAACGCCTGCAGATCGTTAAAAACGCGGCAGCTAGGTTTGTCATTGCCGCCCCCAGCCTCTCCTCCGCCACTTCCGTTAGTAAAAGCCTGCACTGGCTCCCGATCCAGGCAAGGATCACTTTTAAGATCCTGTGCCTTGTGTATGGGGCCTTGTCTGGTGAAGGTTCGGAAGGTTTAAGTTCCCTGCTAATTCCTTATGTTCCCAGCAGAAATCTGCGCTCCTCTAACAAGAATCTCCTATCCGTCCCCCGGTTTCGCAAAGTCAGGTGGGGGGGAAGGGCCTTTTCCTTCCTGGCCCCCAAACTCTGGAACAACCTCCCCCCTGAATTGAAGACTCAATCTTCGATTATGCTCTTTAGAAAAGCACTAAAAACGTGGCTCTTCGCTGAGGCATATTGATAATCCAGCACCTGGCTCCGGTTTTATATTTTTCTGCATTATATTTCTTTGATAGGCGCCTTGATGCCCATTGGGCTAAGTCGCGCATTATAAGATGATTTTCATTCATTCATTAAAGCGTTGGGGTGATGTAGACCAATGGGAAGGCAGATGGGCAAAAAGGAAAGAGGATACAACAGTAACTTCAGTGGCTTTACTACTGTATCCTGTGAGGGAGACAGGAACTGAAGCAGTAAATGCGACAGTATATCCTATGAGAGAGGTACCAGGAGGAGGGTTTGTTTACGTCCCTTGGTCAAGGCAGGATATATTATCATTTACAAATGATTTTCCTGGGTTGAGAGAGAAGCCAGTGGAATGGTATAAACAAGTGGAAAGGTTTGTCAAGGTTTCAAACGCTTAGTGGAAAGATTTGGATGGCTTGTTTGATATTGTAGTTCCAACTGATTTGTGGGTTGAGTGTAAAATTGCAGTAGATTGGCCAAAAGAAGAATATCCAAGAGATCCAAAAACAGGAGCCCCATTAGAAGAAGTCATGAAAAAGTATTATTAGGTTATTATTTATTTAAAAGGGAAGATTTCACTGAAGGAAACATATTGGGTGAAAATAGATAGGACTAATCAGGAAATTAAAGAGTCAGTGCATGCTTATTATGAGAGGCTTTTGCAGGTGTTTAAACAGTACAGCGGTATTAAGACTGTCTCTGAGAAAGATATGGGACATTTTGTATATAGGTTTGTGTACGGATTAAGGCCAGAGATAAGTGCTATGTTTCAGCAGCATTTGATTTGTTGGCAGAGCAAATCGATTGACGAAATTCTTTGTTATGCAAAACAATGTGGTGATGATATTGATTTGCATCATATAAAGTTAAAAGAAAAGTTGTTGTTAGCTCAGATGAAAGCAGCAAAGAAAGGAGGATTTATGAATATGAATACGGATTTTGCAGGGGTATATCAGAGAGATGGTCAGACTACAACTGGTATGAAAGCTGTGGTGACAAATGGAAATACTGTAATGTATACAATACCATTACCACAAGGTAGAGGTCGAGGTGGTAATATAGAAGAAATGAAGAAGCAGGTTCCATGTCATGCGTGCCGCAAGTTTGAGCATTGGAAGGGCGAGTGTAAAAGAATTCATGCAAATACGAGTGATGCACAGTTAATAGACACAGGAGTAGATGGAATGAGTCAGATGCAAATGAATCAAAAGAGTCAGAATCCACAGATGTTGGTAGGTAGAGGACATGGTCAGCGAATGCCACAAGCTCCTATGCAAAATATGAATGGTCAAGTGCAAAGGTACAATACGAATATGGGTTTCCATACAAATGATCAAATGAATTCAAATGTGTAGGTGTCTTCACACTACTTGATGCCGTTGGATGAAAGTGATTCACATACATCTCAATGACAGTGCCTGAGGAAGGAGGAGGAGTGCATGCTTGGCGCATTCTTAGAGGTAGATCAGAGCGGCCCCTATGTAGATGGCGAGGTTGATGAAAACACTGTTACATTCCTCGTAGACACTGGTGCTACCTGTTCCACTGTGAGAAATGTGGAAATTCGCAACCAACCCCTCTCGGGAGAAAGTATCCAAGTTATAGGAGTTTTCAAATCAATTGATTAAGACCCCAGTGACCAAAACCATGAAAGTACAGATTGGAGGTTTTCAAGATTGACACAAATTTGTGGTGTGCGACACCAGTCCAGTAAATCTGCTAGGTAGGGATTTATTGTGTAAAATAAATTGTTCCATTTACTGTAGGGCAGATGGAATAGCATTTCATATAAAAGATGAAGATGTAGTATTTAAAATGGCAAGACAGGGAACAGAACTGAATGACTTATCTCCTCTATTTACAGTGAATGATTTGCTGGCTGAATGAAAATATCCCTTGGAGACAATTCATATGATGTACCCTAAAAGGACTACCTACAGGGATCTATCTCTATTATTAGGATGGCCACTGAGAACTGACTATCTGACAATCACCTTTCATTACGGTGCCTTTCTTCCCAACACACAAAGAAACTTCGACCTGGACAGGGCCTATTTCCTGTTGTGAATAACAATACTTTTGGTTTTCAAATAAATACCAATCCATATAGAATCTTATAGTGACAATGGCACACAATTAATCACTACCCATGTCATTTGGGGTACTTTTACGGTATCCACTTACCATCAGATAATGTTCCTTTTTATGACTTTTGAGGTTTTTTCCCCTCTCCCCTTTTTTCCCCATCTCCCCCTTTTTCCTCTCCTCTCCGTTCCTTTTCTTTTTCATTCTCCATAAAAATCTTTCTTGAGGATCAATTTCAAGGACAGAACCTAATGGGTTCTAACATGGGGCCTTACACCAACGGCATAAACTGATCGTTCACAACAGCTGTCTTAATTTATCTTTGTATTGTTCAACAGGTTCACACGACCTTATTGTACGATTATGATGTTCTTTCAGTTTTCCTAATAACGAATCGCAAAGGCATGTATGACTGAATGTTTTGCGACCGAAAAGCTGTAATGAAATGTTCACAATTTACCACCAACTACAAGTTGGTGGTAACTCATTCACAGGGGGCCCGAGTGACCCTTTTCCCTTTGTGAATGTTTGTAAAAACTGTTCTTGAGAGCAGGTCGTAATCCCATGAACCACTGTAAAAAATGAAAAGAAAACGTTTTTTTTTAAATCATCTTTTTTTTAAAAATTGCTTTATTGAAAAACAGTCACAGACATGATGGCTTGCTGACCCCTGCAGGCCACCATCCTTTGGGAATTTTGTGATTCCCATTGGGATACAAACCAAGACCTTCCTCATTAATATTCATGCAGTAGGTCTATTTGTGACCCATATAGAATCGCAAAATGTGTATTACACACATTTGTACATGGGTATTTGTGATTGCCAATTAGCAGATCGCAAAAATTCCCTATTTGGTAATCGCAAACAATTACCTACTTACAACTAGCCCTAAAAACCTGTATATTATAGATCTAATGGAATAATGCTTAGCTCCTAAGAGTGTAACCACACCACTAGTATTGAGGATTCAAAGAAAGCCAAACTTCACATAATGATAAAGGAATTTTCCTGTAAAACCTGAATACCACCAATGAGCCCTTGTGCAGCACTTCACACTACTCCCTCAAAGGACTGCTGCATAACAGCAGATCAGTAGCAAAGCAAAGACTAGGGACTGCTGACTTAACCACAGCATATAACCTTGATCATCCCTTTCTCACAAACACTTGGTTGAATGAATCCTCTCAGTTAGTGCTGGAGCTGCTGTCCCACCTGAATACTCTTTTTGTCTACCTAGGCAGAAGTGAGCAAATGGGCAATGGAGTATGGGTTATAGAGAAAAAACTACATAAACTGTGAAAACCTAATGAACAATGATCGATTGTCTGGCTTTCATCCTTTACCAATGACAATAAAAGTGATCAAATCTTCTCATATTAAACTCAATATCATCCACAGGGTGCCAACAAAATCTTTGTGGGAAAACTGATTGAACTACTCACTGAATCCTTAATCAATACGGGCAATGAAATCTTCCTGGGTGACGTGAATCTCCCTTTTCTTACTTTTTGCAGTACTGGGAATCCTAGGTCTTCCAAGTAATGGCAAAGAGAAATAAAAATATCTATTCTTCCATGTTAACCTCAGACATCCCTCACATATTACAATGCATTCCCTAGCTCCGGAAGTAAAGAAACTTGCAGCCCAGTACAGTGCAAACATGACAGGGCTAGTTGACTTCCAAGCCTTGAAAAGACATAAAGGACAAGACAAAATGGTTGATGTATTGGTTCTCTGTAGAACTCTTCGAGGGTGTGAGAGTAAGCGACCTATCGATCTTAACTATAGCAACCCATAGATACCTTGCTGTCTTGCTCATGGTAACAGTGAGTTAAGAAGTGAATTGCCCTTCATATCTTTCCAATTGTTTCACTTTGCCAGAATTTGGGACTAATGGTGATACTTTCTGTAGGTAGTCTGTGCCTGCTCCCGTGAGGTCACTCCTGCACCTGCTTGATTCTTAGTCAAACTTCAGGGACTCTGTAGAAGCCTCTGTAAAAGGATATAACTATGTGCTTTGCCTCACCTCACGGATCGTCACTCTACTATCAGTGTTAGGGGGGACCCCTTTGTTCTAGTATTCTGTCACTCACAGACTTTTCTTTTTAATAAAAACTGTTTAGACTTAAACAAAACGTGAAGTTGGAATTTTCTTCTACACAGGTAAGGAAATTCTCAAATCACCCAAACAATTTTGATGTCAAACTCCTTCCATAAAAACCTGGCAAAACTTTGAACAACAGCCAAATCTACCTTCATAAAAAGGCAAATCTATTAAGATTTCACCTGAAAAAAAGTTTCGATATATTGAAACAATCCATTGTGCCGAAATTAGAGGAGGTAACCAGTGACTCTAAAGAAAGATGTCAGGAGTTACGGCTCTTCTTTGCATTGAAGGTGAAAACGTTAGAACTCTCCTTTACACCTTTTTGCAGATCTATTAAGCTACCGGGGAAAAAGTTAAGGCCTCCTTCAATTCAACCCAGCAGCACAGACAACACCACATTTACCAAAGATAAACATTCCTCTCTCGTACCGAACTCATCCTTGTCTCAATTTGCAAAACCGTTAGGTCCTCTAAGGTCTGTTCTGGATCAACCTGAAAAAATATTTCACAGGCCCAAGTAACACATCGAGAAAGCTTAAAAATTAGTCAAGACTCACCCTATCTACAAAAACAAGGGGTGGACCTCACAGATCTGAGTAGTTTTCATGCAGTCTTTTTTCTTCCCTTTTGACCAAAGTCCTAGAAAACTAAGCAGTATCTTAGCTCAAAAACTACATTGAGAAGACAATCTACTAGGTGAACTGTAGTCAGGTGTTATATAAGGATGTATCATTGAGGCTGTAATTTCAGAAATTAGAACGTTCTCTACATCCTAGACAAAGGAGTTTCTTGTGTCCTTGTGCTCCTTCAATTACCAGCTGCATTCAACTTGGAAAACTCTGGAAATGAGAATGGGGCTGCATGCTGGTTCTTCCTAGAAAATCAGAGTCAATGCATACCGATAGCACAAGGCTCTATTCTAACATTTTCACCCTTTTTACACTTCTGCGTGGACTCTCTAGCTTCCACTCTCAGGAGATGTAAAATCTCTTATCATTTTATACAGAAAACACTCCGCTTTTTCTGAAAACCTATCTCCTCCCTGAAAGGCGGTGGATTTATTGCCAATGTTTTTGGGAACATTCAAACCACACTACCACTTCACCTGCTTACTGCGACCCAAGCTTTCCCTGATAACTGCCCCATCCTCATACAAGCATAGATGTACTCACTTTTGGTGTTAAACTGTATTCCTTCAATTATGGAATAAGCCGAATCTCTCGGTTTTTGCTTGGACATAAAACTCAACCTCCAAACACATTTCTTAGCAAAGGGTGCACAATTACAACTTTAGTTCCACTAGAGAAATAAAAAACTTCTGTTACTGAATCCAGGATTTAAGCTTGTTATCCAATCCCTAGTCATGATAAGATCCCCATAATTCATCTAGCTCCCATAAAACCAGTATTCCTGCACCTGCCGGATTGGCTACAGGAGAAAGTTTGACCCCCACTCCTATTCTGGTGTCTCTAAAGTGGTTCCCCATGGAAGGGAGGAACATCTTTAAACATGCTTGTAGCACACATAAAACTGTGTTTTTAGAACCCTCCACCTGTCTTGTCCAGAAATTGACCATCTCAGAAGGGCAGCAAATACTTTGAATACATCAGGATAACTGCACTTGATGATAACTTTTAGAAAGAGCTGGAACACCTGCTCTTTATTGCACCATTTCCAACCATGTATGACCTCCTTCTCTCCAAAGTCATTTCTAAAACAGGTATTTTTGTGAATACCTTATTCTATATTATCATATTCCGGTCGAAAAGCAATAGCAATTGCCCACTTATCAACTTGTCCTATGTTGCCAGCCTCAGGGGGAGTATGCAGAGTTTCAGACGACAACTGCCTGGTCTTCCTGATATTTTCCTAAGCTGGCAATGGTTTATTTTTTTTTTTAAAGCAGCACCGGCTCCTTCAAGGAAATTGGGCAAGTTGCACTTTTGGAAATGCAAATCATGGCCCCTGGGAAGGCAAATCACAGACTAGTCTTTTCCTGAGGGATTTTGAGCTGGGAAAACAGGACATGGGTGGGGGTAGGAAACCAGGGAGAAAGGGAGGGGTTTAGAGGTAGGCATATAAGGATCCAGAGATGCGTGGTCTGCCTCTTCCGGACTCTGCGCATGACCGGGGGGGGGGGTGGGAGGTGGTGAGGGAGGTTGGACTGAGAGATAAAACGTTGTCCGCCTACCCGCCCTACATAATGATACGTTTCTGGGAGCAAGGGACGTTTTTCTGTACTGCAGCGTTATCAGCCAAGTTTGGGACTGGTTACAGGGATTGTAGGCCGGAGTCTTGGGGGCTGGAGAGTCACATGCAGGTTTATCCACACCCTCGAGGGGTGGAAGAAGAACAGAGCACAGGTGACAAATCAACGTGCGGTACATTGTTGAGTGAGGAGAGGGTTTAGGGGAGGTTGGGAGATAACAGAAAGAGAGCTTGGGGAGGCAGCAAGAACGTAAGGTTTAGATCAGGGAAGGATGGAATAAGGTATGACGTTTGGGGGATTGGAAGTTTTGATGTGAGATACGAGCGGCTGCAGGATGTCTGGGGGACATGCCTTATGTGTAAAGTTGATGTTTATTGTTGAATAAAGTTTAATAAGTTTGCAACCATGTACTAATAAGTGGGCTTTTATGCTAATCATAGTCATAGTGTTTTGTTGTGGCACGAAATAAGGATGGTGGTCTGCTCGCCCTTGAACACCACCATTACTGCGTTTGTAACCAATCACAGGAGGGTCGCAAATTGTGTAGTGCCAAATAATACTTATTAGGCAGGTCGTTCCGCAACACACTCGGAATGGTGCTTTTGCCAGCTGATCTAATAGGTCAGTTCGATAAACTAGAGTCCAGTCAGAAAAAGTTGGTGCACAATTTGAGACCACTTTCTAAGAATTGACTATTAATACATTTTGCCCAATATTCACAATTACGAGCAGGAATGTTAGGAACTGTGATGTAGTCAGACAGAGGTGCATATTCTCAAGGAGCCATTGCCGAGTTAACATCACTTTATAGCAGCCAAAGTCGTGATAAATTTATCACCCCATTCACAAGCTGGTGCTAACAGCCCATAGCACCAGTTTACCTGCAATAGCAGCCGCAAAAAACATCACCACAGATGACCCCCGCAACTATCGCTAATGAGATGCAGAGTAGGCGTTCCTGTGCCAAAAGCCACAACAACACTACTCCCTAACATTCTCAATGACCAGCCAGATCTGCGATACAACCACAAAACATGTGATAAGGCGCGCTAACACCTGCTCTGACCTGGTGTAAGGCCGCACCACAGCCTGCACCACAAAAGGGAGCCCAGGCCAGAGCCATACCTGAAGGGCAACAGATGCCATGGAGCCACTCATCATGCAGCTCGGAGCCCCAACAGGACCACAACTCCCACCGCCACCACCCCCAGGACCCCCTCTCCCCGGGCACCCACCCAGGGAACACCCTAACACCATCGGGCCAAGACACTGCACATCAACGGCCCGAAAACATGAAAAAAAGCAAGCGCCTAATGTTGCACAATTGCAGCAATCAACACACATGTGACTACAGAAATCGTGAGTCATCCATGCACCATTGAAAGACCAAAAAAAATGCCACAAAATAGTTTGTGAACAATCTGTGAGTCACAGCCTGCAAGACAATTTATTTCCAAGATAAGAAGGTTTGTCAGGCACTCAACAAAGGACAGGGAGAGAGAGAAAGAGAGAGACTGAACAAGGAGCGCAATGCCAATCGGGCCCTTGGCCCATGCAAACATGCAAACAGCTGCGTGTGTCTCGAAATTCGTGCACCCCAAATCACAGGCTTGGTATCAAAGTCAGTGCGAAGGCCACATCACATCTCATAAATTCAAGTAAAAGTCAGAATGATATTAGAATTCAAAGCTCCATTGTCCATACCCACAAGGTGGAAGGCCCACCGAACCCCCAACCTTGGTCCTAAATGCGGCTGGCACACCCTGCCTGAGATAGCAATCCAGCCTCCGACGACTCCCACACCACGAAGAGCGCTATTGAATAACCAATGTGCCCACACACACTTATCCTAGCACGACCTACACCTGCAAGGGCTGGCCTTGACACCCTGGTCAAAAACTACCCAAACGTCCAAGCATTGCACACACATACGACTCATTGCGCAGAGCTGTGGCATATCGTCCACCGAACTGCCGCCGGTCTGAGGAGTGCCGGTGCTATGAGACCAACAAACGCAATAGCAGGCATTCCCGGGCACATGCACAACCCCAGTCACGTGGAACTGTACCGTGCACGAAAGCTGCATCTGTTGGGATCACTGCCAATGGCAGTGTTGCAAATCAGTTACCGTCTGAGTTTCTGTCTTGCCTACATCACCTGCATTCAGCCCTGGTTCCACTGTCGATCATGCACATTCGAGTGCCCCATGGAGGTCTGCCTATCCAATGCAACGGTAGCTGAACCGGATTATGACCTGACAGGGCGCTAATGTGAAGTTCACCTAGACAGGGAAATACATACTGTAAATAATCTAGGGCAACTTCAATTCAATAGAAAAATCAAAACATGTCAAATAATAGTAGTGACACTAAAGTTTAGAAAAACACAAAACAATGTATTTATTATATATGATTTTGTTGTAAATTTAAAAACATGGGAGATATGAATTCACAAAGACAATAGTATGTGCAACATACTGCATACATCCATCACATATACATACCACAATCTAATGTTTGTTTCAATACTCAATATATTTGATAATAATACAATTAATTGATTTGTGTAGTAATTAGTCAAAGACAAGCCTCTAACTAATGCCAATCATCATGGATAAAGCAAAAAGCTGTACTGGAGCTAGGGGTCTGGTCTGATGCTATTGGCCTAACTAGAGTTTGTGATCAACACCCACAAATTACCAGCTCCATCATCTTTTCAGATACTTACCAACTGAGCATAAAATTTGGAGGTGGACCTACTGAGGAAGGCAGGTTTCTGCCGAAACGCGTGTTTAGACAACTTGGAAACCACCCGAAAGTTATGCGATCAATCAGATTCTCTGTTATACTCTATATGGTTTGCTTTGACTAATTACTACACAAATCAATTAATTGTAATATTATCAAATATATTGAGTATTGAAACAAACATTAGATTGTGTTATGTATGTGTGATGGATGTATGCAGTGAGTATGTTGCACAAACTATTGTTTCTGTAAATTCATATCTATTATGTTTTTAAATTTACATCATATATAATAAATACATTGTTTTGTATTTTTCTAAACTTTAGAGTCACTACTATAGTTTTACATGTTTCGATTTTTCTTTTGAATTGAAATTGCCCTAGATTATTTACCGTACGAGTAACTACGTTCCTGCAGACACATCGGATTGTTACACACAGCACAGGTCCCAACACCTTGTTGCATCATGGGGAATGCTCACAATTCCCACCACAACAGGGACATGTCTGCTTTTGCCTGGACTCACAATGCATGTGCGAGGAACTATGCGTGTGTACACACACCTGTACAAGGTGAGGCAGTCCCATGGGCGGAGCAGCACAGCGTTGTTTGGCAATATTCACAAATCGGACATACTGCTGGGTGGGAGTATTTATTTATTTAACTTATAACGCGCAACAGCTACCCGCAGTGGGTTTCCCGGCGCTAGGGATAGACTCAAGAAGAAAGAAGTATCAGGTAATATCAAGCAGACCAGGACAACGGGCAGATCACTTCCGGAACCGCAGCAAGTTACACACAAGAATACACACATGGCAATGTACCACGAGATGTTGGACCCTCACATCGGATCACTGTCAGCAGAGCAGACAATTGGCGCAGTCCTGGTGGCACAGCTCTATGAAGACCCCATGGGCTGTGACTCGGTCCCCTGACACGGGGCAATGGGCAGACGCCAAACATCACATGACTCGTCCAGCAAGACAAGGTGGGCTGAGACCGGTGCCATCCATAACGATATGTGTACATTTTTGCACCGCCATATCTTGCACCTCGACATGTTTCCATGCTGCGTGTAAGTGTCTCAAGCATGTCCCTGCATGTTGTGGCCCTTGCCCTGTCCGTACTGACATACATGCCAATAAAGTCACTGCAACTTCACTACTGTCCAAATGTGATGATTGTGGATGACATGCATGAATCGTGTGCCACAATGAGCATCGTCCCTACACAGGGAGGCACAGAGTGATGCCTGTACAATGGGGGTAGATCCCTTTTGCCTGCTCCACCTCTGTGAGCCAAACACTGTGTTTGGGATTGTTGCTGGCAGGCCTGTGCACTTACGTGTCTCCAGCAATGTGAGTATGGTGTCCAACCTCTGATCATGTGGAGCAATGCAATGATTCCAAACAGATTGTGTCCACAGGGTGTGAGTAGGTATGCGACATCCAATTTTGGTGACACATGTTATGTAGGACACCACTTCTGGCCTGCTACCGATTTGGTCATTCCTACACACAGCCCTATTCAATACAGGTACGTGTACCTACGTGGGGGTTAGCGAGATTTTCGTTAATGTGCAACGAGGCCATAGCTAGTACTCACCTTCACAGACATCCAACTGGCCGTGTGGCTCAGGTTTCAACATGCACATTGATGTCATTTACACGGGTGTACCTTCTTGTGCAATCATTGTCCACATATACATACATATACATACATACATACATTCACACTTGAGTGAACATAGTCATGACACATCTGTGTGATTTCGAATGTTTTATTCACATTCTGGTGCATTCTGGAGCTGGAGCTGTACACGGCCATGCCAAGCGCTGAGACGCCCTCGGGCATTTGTTCGCGCTATACAAGTCGCATAAATAAATAAATAAATAAATACTGGGGGCCAGTGGAAGGTGTTGTTCCAGGACATGATGCATAGGGCAGAACCAGGCAGGACAGGTCATATGGCGGTGATGGAGGTTACTGCCTCCTTCCTCACATACTAAATTCCATCCACATCTTAGCCCTCTGATACTTCCTCAGTGTCCGGTGTGTGTGGTGTATGTGGTGGGGTAATGGCTGCATCACTGGGTGCCACTGACACATCAGGGTGAGATGGTGATGGGGATGCATTACTGGGTGCCATTGACAGATCAGGGGTCAGAGAGGTGTGTGTTACAGTTCCCACTGCAGTCATCTGGGCCCGGCTCAGCCGCAGAACTGGCAGGATGATGAACTGCAAAGCATGGAAGGTCCCAGCTACATCTCACTGGTGTTCAGCTGTTGCAGCCAAACTTCCAGCCTGTATCTGCTCCATAGTCTCAATATTACTGCACATCTGTGCCAACTCTGTGCTGTCATCGCTGGTGCCTGTCTGACTAGACAGCTCTTGTATCCGAGAGATGGCCACAGGGATGTCAGCCAAGGATTGTCGTGGAGCATGGGGCGGACAGTGTGTGTAGATTAGGGACTGAAAGTTGTCCCTGATGGGACTCAGACACCCATGTATGGCATCCAGTTTGGCTGCCACAAGCTCGAAAACCCACCTGCAGCTGATCAGCCAACACCATCTGGCAACCCAACACATGGCGTTGGAATTCCATGTGTTGTTCGTGGGTGTCCTGGGAGACAGCTGTGGTGGTGTGTGTTTCCTGCTGTGTGTTCTATGGAGGTGGTGGGGTCACCTCGAGGCAGCTGGGCTGCCCTGCTCCTAGGGGTGGTGTACGGAGGCTGTCAATTATCCGTTGGAGGGTGTATGAACAGATGTGAAGGGTGTCCTCTTCATCATCACTGATGGGATTTGTGGTCTGCTCTGCAGTAAGTGTTGTTTGTCCCCCTGCAATGTTAAGGGGAGATGCATGTTAACAGAGGTTCCCATGTATGTTGCCGCTTTGCTGACATTTACATGCAGACTGCATGACAATGCACATTGTGACCGTTTTGGTGGTGCTGGCTATTTGATGGCTGAGAGTAGGTTTTCGAGTACATGACGGATGTGTGGTGGTACCCGTACATTGTCATCACACAGTGTCAGGCAATACCAGATAGGAGTGGCCAGTTACCACGCACAAGCGGAACCTGTTTTGTCATCTGTTCTGTGGCGTTGCACTGTGTCCCACATTGCCGTCATTGGTGATGTTCTGTGGTTGTTATGTGTGTGTGCTGCATTGTGAGGGAAGTCGGCCCGCAGCTCTGAGTTCATGGACCCATGTCCCTTTGAGGTGGTGTGCCTTTGAATTGTTTGCTTTTCGGGGGCTGGGATGTTTTTGACTTGAGTCATTTGTGCTCTTGCACAGATTTTGTGGCCTTGTGCATTGTATGTCTGCTGCATGTATTGGACAGTATGGGTTGTAGGTGCACGTGGATGTGTCAGAGTGTGACCTGCTCCTGTAAGGATGTGATCCACACTGGGACACCTCCATGTTGATTTGTGCATGAGTGCACTTCTTTGGGAGGCTGCCATGTTATCGGTCATGCAGTGTCACTTGCTTCGTCAGTGTGGCTCACACAGCTGCTGCTTTTCTGGTTTCATCACATATGCATGGATTGGTAGTGTCATTGGATATTCGGAGGGGGCCCATATGTGCACATGGTGGACAGGAGCCTACTTGATGTTTCAATGTGTGCTGCACAGTGCCAAGGGTATCAGGGACATGTCCCACTGTCATTGTGCGTATGGGGTGTCCTTCACATGATTGTGCATGTGTGGCATTGGGCCTTCCCACTCCCTCCCCCAGTCCCTGGTCGTCACTCACCCTGTTGCTGGGTCAGGTCATATTGTGGTGTGTCCAGGCCCCCGACTCCAGCCACCGTCTCCACACTGGTGACTGTGGCCACCATTTCCTTCAGCTCATCCAGCTCGTCCTGTGGCGCAGGCCTCCTACCTCCATTTGCGGTTGCTGCCTTCCTGTTGGAGGCGAGTTTCTGTTTGGTCTACCTTTGCACATCATACCAGCACCTCTTGACCTCCTCCATGGACCTCCGCACCACTCCGACTGCATTGACGTTGGTGACGATGGTCTGCCATATTTCCGTTTGGGTTGCCATTGTCGCAGTGGAGGTGACGAACAGTTGTTGGTAGGGTCCTATCACCTCCGTGACGAAGATCTGGTCTTCAGGCTGACTGAACCCTGTCTTCCTCTTCCTCTTCTCATTGCCCTCCCCCGAACATGGGGTTCCTGGCTGGTCTTCCGTGGGGCTTGTGGGGTTTGGCTTCTCCTCTGAACTCGATCTGGGGGCATCCATGGGGCTACGCAGTTTGAATTGGTTTTGGCGTGTTTTTTTGTTTTGGCTTTTATAGTGCGTTTTCCCGCATGACCCGTGGGTATTGCAGGGCTGTCACAGGTTATCGTTGATTTTGGTATCGCGCTTTGGGGCATCACAACTTTTTGGGGGTTTGTGTTTCGCATTTTTAGTTGGCTGCATTGAATTTTGCGCAGTCATTTGGCACGTTATCATGCTACTATCACATGGTGCTGCCGGGTTGGGAATTGGAAGTTAAGACAGTGTTATTTTCTCACGATAGACTGAGATATGCACAGTTGCGTTAAGTTACTTTTGTGATGGTTATCACACGTTCCTGAGAATATGCCCCAGAGTGTCTAGTCTAGTTGTTGGGTTTTGTTTTTAGATTCATATACAGATGGATCCCTTTTGAATATTTATCAGTAAGCTCTGGAAGCTGTTAGATAACACTGAAATTAAAACAAAGTCATATTAGCATGCAAAGAATTTTAATGGCACTAGTTATTGGTGGTGAGAGTTTGCACCTTATGTTTATCAGACTTAATCATAGTAACATTGTGTAGTGTATTCACTGCACCTTTCACAGCCTTTGACTTGTTCCTGTAGAATGTTCATATTGTTATGATACATTAGAATGTTCCCTGACTCCCTGATGTCAGTTGAGACTTAAGGCTGAGCGGGTAGGAACCTGCTCCTAGTGAGGTTCATTGGGTTTCATTGAGCTCATTACTTTCATCTTCTTCTAATGTACTTACCTGGAATAAACCTGATTACCTACCACTCAGACTGAATACTTCATTCATTATCCATCACTACACATTTCATGCAAGACTTTGCAGAAACTGCAACCTTATTTTTCACAGGTGACTGGCCCTGCGTTGCCAGCACACCATACTTTTCAATAATGTTTGTGCCTTTGTTTCTTAAAATTGTATTAATAAACATTTTTCAAAATTGAGGTTTTACGAGTGATAAAATCGGTCCTTGT
Organism: Lissotriton helveticus; assembly: GCF_964261635.1. Classification (NCBI taxonomy): domain Eukaryota; kingdom Metazoa; phylum Chordata; class Amphibia; order Caudata; family Salamandridae; genus Lissotriton; species Lissotriton helveticus. Next base: position 922,102,830 of record NC_136057.1, read on the forward strand.
CCTTGTGAAAAAATCATTTGTAGATGATTCCCAGTTGTTGAAGCTAAAATGATGTTCATGTCTGGGGACATAAGGGAGAGTTTTCTCTTCATGGGAAAAAAAATCCCCAGGGAGAACATAAAGTAGAAAAAAATGTGTCTTTGCCCAGAGGTCGACTGCATCCACACTGTGTGTAATTCTGCAGTTGTAGAGTTACACACAAATGCAATAGGAAATCAGGGGATATGTTAAATGGCATTCCAAGTAGTTCACATAGAGCCAGGCAAACTACTGGGAATGAATGTGAATTATGACATTTGCATACGGACGTACTTTTACAGGTGCAGATTTGCAGATGTCTTTGTAAATTGGCCCCAATGTCTTTTCAAGACACATTATGTATTCTACGTGTCTTTTGTTTGAGTAATCCACAAGGAGGACAATGTAGTTATGCAAGGTGCTTCTCTAAGAGATACAAAGGGCTCATGGCAATTTGCAAACGTATTTGCGCGCAGGTGCGGCGCCGGTTTGCATGATGACATCATACTGTGGTTAGCAACAGTTGAAGTAACACAAGAGCAGTCAGTGAAGAGATTGCTGTGAAAAATAAAGGTACAGTGTATTTTTCAATGTCTCTTTGTTTTGTCCATAGCCCTGTTGCCATCATTCCACCGCACGGTCCTCCTGTCCCCAGAACAATAGGCTGACCATTGACACAATGCTTCGACACAGCCAGTGCATGGAATCCCCAGCACGCTCGGCCCATCCTTCGTCGCGGTGTCACATTTCTCAGATACCTCTGCAATGCGAGCTATAATAATCCTGTGAGCTTACAAGTCTCTGACGGGCAGCCGCTCTGTACAGATCAATTCATGGACCATTGCTTGCTGCTCAGCTCTCGGAGAAAACGCCTTCTGCGCAGTCCACCGGTGCTGCCCCGCAAGGCAGCTTCTGTTCGGATACTAAGAAGACGTGGAAAGGTTATATATACTGTTGTACATAGAGGGAACATTAGGAGTCTCAGAGAAAAGTGAGATTGAGTGCAAACAGTGTTTGTCCCCATTTTATATTCCGAGTTGTAAGGAACTTCCACATTAAGAATTATAAGGAAATACCTGCAGCATTCTCCCTGTACATTTCTCCAGGTGATAAATGGAGGCATTTATGCGGGTAAAATGGGTCATACAAAGGGAAAATGTGTGATATGTACTGTTTCTAAAAGTGCTAAACAACATCTGAAAACAACTAAAAAGATCTAAAAACCAGAAACTCGGAGGAATCTAATGTCCCCATTAACTAGCATTGAAGTGGAGGATTTTTAAAGTGGGAGACACCGAAAATAAAGCCATTTTTGCCATAAAATGGCTAGTCTCTCGGCCAAATTGGGAATGTTGGTATGTATGAGTAAAGCATAAACTGCATGTAATCCTTCATTTCAATCTATTAAACCCGCAATTTAGAGGTAACATTTACTAGATTAAAAAAACCACATTGTAACATTGTTTCTTGCAAGTTTACTGACCTCAGCTGCTGCATGAATCAGAGTGAGGAGCGCAGACTCAGAGAGCAACCTTAAGCAATTCAATGTAAAAAGTAAGTCTGGGCAGTGAACTCAGCTACGCTCAGGGAGCTTGCGGAGATTTCCGCACTCAGCGTTATGTGGAGCTTGTGGAGTTCCGAAAAAAACTGCTCCGCGTAGCATAGCAGAGTTTATTCCCTTGCCCGCGTTCGTCAACGTCAAGTTGGCAAGCGAGGAAAATCCACCTCCAGGCAAGATTTTCCTCGTTTGCGATCGTCAACATCAGGTTGGCGAGTGTGGAAAATCAACCTCCCGGCAAGATTTCTCAACGCAGGCGATCAGATTTTTCATTGCGAGTGGTCGCGTATGCTCGCAACCGCTCACATTGAGAAAGTGTCCCCTCACGTTGGGGGGACACTGCTACTCGAGTAAAAATCTACTCGAGTGCCAGAAAGGAAGCAGCGTCAGCTTGCTCTGTGCGTGGCGCAGTTTGCGATGATTGCACAGTGCAGACAAGCACCTGGCACTGAAAATCACAGTGAACAGCATTTATCCAACGTACTGGCCCGCTTGCGGTGCTCCGCATAGCGCGGCACCATTTTTTTTTTTGCACTTCGCGGAGTTCTGAGAAGCAGAACTACGTGAACTCCACCCAAGCTTAGTAAAAATTGCCCAGACCTGGAACACCATTCTGTGCAAAAGATGTCTGAAAATGAGAATCTGGAGCAATGCAAGGTGAACACGAAGATGGGCGCCAGGCTGGGGCATCATCAAGCAACAGACTAGTCTAGCACTTGCTACAACTGTGTTCCTACTGTCCTTTCCTGTGGATGGCACATCACCTGTGATTTGCCCAGTAATGGTCTTTTAAAAGTAATCTGGCATGTATTACTTTGGTAAAGTATTGCACTGAAACAATGAATTTTGTTCTAAATTTTTTTAATATACCTCTGAGAGTGAGTTTTTTTTGTTTTATGGATGAAAGGTTGGTCCCTTTTTGCTTCTTGCTGTTCTCACCACTGAATTGCACTATTTTTAGTGCAAATGTGCCATCTAACCTAAAAATATTGGCTAATGTTTTTTTTTAATCCTTCAGTGTTTTGTTGAATGTTGTTTTCTGGTCGTTATTTTACCCCATTACTATGGTTTACATTTCATGATATTTATGTGTAGGCAAAACACAATGAAGACCACGGAGAAGAAATTATTCTGTGCTTTGCTAGTTATCACAACAGTTTAGTAGGCGGGTGTTTGTGTCTATTATCAATCAGTCTTTAGTAAAATGGTGATGCATACTGTTTTCAACTGAGGTAGGTCTTGGTGATGGTGTTCTCTGGTCAAAAGGTGTGTGACGTCACTTGCACCACTCATGATTTCAGCAAAACAACCCCTTTTACCTTGTGTCGTGAAAATCACAGTAGTGCTGGAGTAATGCAATTACTGTAAATTTTACGTGGAATGAAATACAGTACACACAAATATAATGGCGAGCAAGATGTGGTGATGGAGAAATCGCAGCAGAGAAGTATACCAGAGGTTTTTATTTTGGAAAGGACAGCAGAACAAAAGAAGTTTAAACCTAGAGCTTCAAAACCGAAGTAAGCACCAGAGCGCAGGTGATCAACAAACCTATGCTAGGGATGAGATTGAAGATACTAGAGAAGTGCAGGAAAATATGGGAGGAAATGTAATTGGGTGTAAGGGAGAGCCTGAGGAAAACAATTTGGAGTGAATGGATAGAAGTAGGGTGCAAGAAGACTTAACTTAATGGGATCACTGGTAAGTAAACAATTAAGTACTCCCTCTTTTGGTTTCTTTTGGTTTCCTCACACACTTTTTACATCATGAGGATCTACCAGGGCTGGCCTGATGGGGGTCAATTGCCCACCAAGGTAGCTACCCAGAAAGCGCAAAAGAGGAAGTCTGATCACATAAGGCCAACAAATTCCACGGAACAGTCCCAAAGCAAGCCAACAAGCTTGAGAAGGACAAAAGGCAGAAGCACAGAAAAGCAGCCCCCTAGAGAAGGGAACTACCCCTGAAGCTGACTCCACGAAGCAAGTCCAGTGCAGAAGAAGAAAATGGCAGCCACCAGTCAAGGAAACTAAAACCAGTGATGAGGGAAAAGCTAACTAGAAGGACTCAAAAGTCAACAGCAAGAAGCTCCCCAGCAGTTGGTGGAGGGTTAGAGATAGGAACACCAAACAAGATGACCTGGATGCAAGGTAGAATGCCAAGACTCCCAAAATGAAATAAACGGTGAACTCAATTGGAAATACAGCTGGAAACCCATTAACAATCTGTGCACTAAGGCTTGCTTATTCACACCACAGCATGACACAGGCAGTTAAGTGAAGGGCCACCAAACGCAAGGCCAACATGGAAGGGAAACACCAGAGAACCTGAAGCAAAGAACCAAACACAGAAGTGAGCAGTTTCAGGCCATGCCCTGTGACAACACAGAAGGACCGGGCAAAACTTGTAACAGATCCCACACCAAAGAAGAGTTGGAGTAGAGGGAGCCCCATGTCTCAACTCAAAGGAATGCAACAGATGGGAAAGCATGCTCAGGGAAGGCCAGGCTCCAACTCCCACCAAGGAACACATTAGGAATCCACCACCAGAATCCACATCAAAATGGTGAGGGGAACAATTACAAAAAAAAGCACACACCAATGAGAAGCATTACCCAAGGCACTCCACGCCCCTGACATGTGGCCAGAAGAGGACCATCCAGAAGCATTGAAGGGAAAGATCCATCACAAGTCCAGCAGACTGGACCTGCAGGGTAAGTACCTCTTGCAGTAACGACCAAGCAAGGACTGTAGAGTGGGAGTAGAGTGTAGGACTGTAGAGTGGGAAGGACAGGACTGCAACAGAAGGCACCAACACCACAACTCAAGCTCACTGTAGACCAGTGAGGGCCTACTGAGGGCCAAGGCATTCTATAATCCATAGCCAGAAAAACACATACTCATTGAAAGAGGGGGAGGCAGCTGCAGGAGCAAGAAGAAAAAGCCATGCTAGGACAACCCACTGTAGCACAAGCCCTCTTAGGCAAGCAACAGCAACAGAAGGTGGAGTCAAGCAAGAAGGAAGAGGAGTCAGAGTGCCCAAAGGAAAATACACCCAAAACCTCAAGTCCAGCATGGAACAAATGCACAATACAAAAGAAGGCAAACATCCAGCACACGAAGACGTATATCTCAAGAACAGGAAAGGGGAGACCAGCATATGAAATACAGTCTAGTCGTAGAAAAGCAAAAAAGAGTCAGATTAGAAGGCCTCAACACCCTTGTAAAGCCATGGGTACAAGGAACACCCAAGTGTAAAAAACTGCAAAGGGTGGGTCCGAACATAAAGCGCATGAGGCAGCCCACCTCTACATGACAAAAACAGCACAGCAATAAAACTCACTAAGGTGAAGCAGTGACCCTACCCGAAGTGTTGAATGACAAACTGGAGAGGTCACACAACTACACCTTCAAACCACTCAGAAATCAATACAAAAACAGTACAAAGGGACAGGATGAAGCATAACGGAACAAATGGCAAACAACCCCCAGCCCTAAGTCTAACAGATAGAGCAAGTGGAACACAATCACATGAGAAAAAGAAGCACATCTTGAGGAAGAAAAGCTCCAATCCTGGCAAAAAGCACATATGTGGGTGTTTAGACAGAACAGACAAACCCAAAAAAATACAAGACAAAAACGTGTATGGATTGTGCCAGTAGTCCAAGCAATAAGGAAGATCCAACCCCCCCAACAAGTAAACAGGAGAAACCAACATGAAAGCTGCAAAGGGAAAACTTGGATAGCAACCCATAAGCAATAGACAGAAGTGTGGGGTGGGGCAAGTAGAGACACATCAGAATACCAATCTGCACTTGGGTACTAGTCCCAACAGCAAGCACTACTCAACAAAATAGGGAGGACCAAATAGTGAAGCAGGAAGGAAGCTTTTCTGTATGGATAAGGGGGCACCTCTGGCAAACCACAGCTTGGAGAAAAGGAGACACAAGGACATAGGTACAACACTCCTGTGCCTGACCGAGAAAATGATGCATGTTCCAGCCCCCAACAACCCACCCATCAAACAACAGAATGGGAGGGCAGGATCTACAATTGGGTGGAGAGGGAAGGAAAGACCCCAACTATAGACATCTATAGCAGATTCACAGGTATAAAACCACATCCAACACCTCTAAGTAGTAAATCACAAAAAATGGAGGCAGGCTAAGCCAGTAATTACTAACGCAGAGCAGGCCCAACACAGTCTTAGGCAGACAGGGATTGGATCATAGTGGTCAGCTCTCCACACCAAACACAAACGGCGCAGGGGCAAAAGGTCATAGGGAAAGGGAACCAACGCCTGCATTCACAAGCATCAGATTGCCATCAATATGCACAAATCAGGCTAGGTGAAACCTGGCAGGACATAAGGGACAGCCTCATGCCAACCCCAAGGGAAAGGCCTGACACACTGGCCAATTAGAGACAGAGCCAAGGCACACACACAACAGACCTGCAGGAAGCACATTGATGTAGTCTAAGTTTGCAAGCATCCCTGTCAAGAAGCGTAATCTCAGCTCGAGCAGGGAGCCAAGGAAGGGCATGGAGCATGCACTCGCCAAGAAACTCAGGAGGGAGGCAGAGCACCAACGAGGACACCAGACAGAGAGACATGGCACGCGCTTCATAAGCCTTAAGCTCGTCAAGGCGCACAGAAGGAAGTCCAAGAACAGCCTGCATCCCAGGATAAGAGGTGGCGGTGCTCACCTGTCCTCTGTGGAAGCATGCCCCTGCACCACACATAGAACAGAGATAATCCTGCACATCAGAGTGCTAAGTAAGGCCAAGCCAAACATTGAAACTAGAATCACTTAGCTCTCAAAAGACCAGCATGGAGATGGGATTTACACACTGGAATCTACAAGATAGGGAAAGCAGAGGTGATGCAACCCAAGGACAACCACAAACACCTCTTAGAAGGTCACAGGCTCCAGTTACAAACAGAGATGGCCCACCACAAAAAGAACCACAGCTACCACAGCAGAGGGGGATGAATGTACGAAGAATAGTGATAGTGATTACCAAATAGGGATTTTTTTGTGAATCACTATTTGGTACTCGCTATCACTAATGTACAAAGGGGTTAACAGCCCTTATTCCTAAAATAGTGATTCTTAGTGGGTCGCAAATAGACGTATGCCATGAATATTAATGATGAGTGGTGCAATTTGTGACCCACCACGATTAGCTGCCATCACAGGGATAGTGGCCTGATGGGGTCAGGAGACCACCATGTCTGTAATTGCTTTTAACTAAAGCTAATTTTATTTAACTCAGCCCGTTTTCCTTAAAAGAAAATGGTGTGTTTAAAAAGAAAAAAATGAAGCTATTTTTTTTTAACTCACCCAGTTTTCCTTAAAAGACAATGGGCTATGTTTAAAAAGAAAAAATGAAACATTTACATTTCATACCAGGTAGTGAGCCCTTAGACCACTGCCTGCTCATAAAAAACAAATGTTCTACCATTCCTAAAGGGGAAGGGGTCCTTTGCGTACGCCTTCCTATTTGCGAATGGGTAACCGCTAACTTTGAGTTGGCAGTAAAGTGCAAATGTTTTAGGACCCTGTTTCGGTCGCAACGCATGCCAATGCCCTAAACATGTCCCTTCCAAATACTGGTTCGCAAACCAAAATTGCGATTCGGTAACAGGTTACCCGTCATGCACCTCTCATCGCAGACGGATTATGGATACGTGCCGGCACGACGCTGGGTTCAGCAGCGAAGCTGAGGACGTGGGAATTTCCGGACTTGAGCGGAACTGAATGTGCGAGCCATGCAGTAAGGCTCGTCTTTCAATGGTTCTCTTCTCTTTCTTGAAGCACGGTTTCTATTGCGGGTCACGGGTCCATTAGGACGGGAGACAGCCCCTGTGGCCAAATGGCGGAGTTGATGTCTTGATTGTAGAATTTCCGATGCTTTTACCATAAGGAGAGGAGCCCCCTGCCAATTAACTTGATCCAACGAGTCTCTGCAGGTTATAGCCTGTATCTGTTCAAGAAGTCATCCAGTGAGATCCGGGTGTATACTGCATCTGCAGTAGTTGCAGTAGATTGTATAGGACTAACGGTGGTTATCGGAGTGGCACTACAGATTAGTAGGGGGGAATAAGGACCTTGAGTATTGCACCAGTGTTTCACCCGTAGTAAGGACCATTGGGGAAGTAGGCGTCGTCGCCGAAGGAGAGAAAGAAAGCGATGGCCCAAGGGAAAGCTAAAAGCCGGAAAACGCTAAAAAAAATGTTACATCTGAAAGTAAAGATTTGGGGGCCGAGTGTACAGCAGACATGCAGAAAGAATTGGGAGTGGAGAAGGGTGAAACAGCAGTATTAAAGGGAGGGAAAACATTAACACAAAGAAATACCCAATCTTTAAACCTGACTTCTCAGACAGTAAAGATCGGGGGTGTAAAAGGAGGAGCATCAGTCACCAGGTCAATTAAGGACCGTTTTGGAAAACATTTTAAAGGGAAATAAACGACTGAAAAAGAGTTGAGTGTCATAGAGCCCTTTCAAAACCCTGAGAACCAGGTAGCCCTAAATTTGAATTCCCCAATTCAAAAACATTTTAATACCGCTGGGACCTTTCTAGAGCCACGTTTATCCACCTCCCCAAAGCTGTTTCGGACTCCATTTGACCAAGAAATCGAGTCAGAGGAGGAGGTGGAAGTGGAAGTTTCATCACGTACGTCTCAGAACAAAGGGAACAGTAATTACTTGTCCGACCGCCCAAAGGTAAATGAAATATTGGATAGCGTTGATGCAACTGTAACTGATCTATTGGAACCATCATTGCAAAGTTTAGAGGTCACCGGTTCACCTAGTGCCTCTATGTTAGAGGTGATGGTGATCCTCCAAAAGACCTTACAAGCCATATTAGAGGTGTCAGTTAAATCCTAAAGTCACAATCTGTACAATTTAAAAATATGATTGGGGAACTGATACAGATTAAAGGAAAAATGCCTACTGTAGTTAGACCAGTAGGAGACCCCCAGGAAATGAAGGAGGGGATGGAGGAAGAAGTAGTAAGGGATATTGAACCACAGAAGGAGGAACCAAGCATATATGTTTCACGATGTCCGATGATTATACAAAGATGTGGGGAAAGGAGGTATTACACTCAATACATCCCGAGACCAAGAACAGGAAGAATTCACAAACGTAATAGCCTAAGCCCAAGATGTCAAGGTAGTAGAAAGAGAGAAAGGTCAGAAATTACTTCTCCTGATAAGAAAGTGCTTCTAGGCTCCAAAAAGGTTACTATAGTTAGATCTGGGGAAATTGAGAAAGAAGAAAAATTGGGCATTAAGGCGAGAGGGTGGGGAAGTGCTTAGGTTCAAGCTCTAGTATCCCTAATATTAGTGGCCCAAGGAAGAGATACAACAATAAGGAACATAGGACAACCAGGCTGGAACCAAAAGTGGGGGTGCCACGGGTATCCAGCAAGAAAGATACCAGGATCTGTGGCTTTTCTTGGTACCATTAGAGCAGGGAAAAGGTGGGGAAAAAGTAAGAAAATTAAAAAACCCTAAATCGCTCCCAACTCCTTTTCTCATTTTCAAAATGTGCAAGCTTACGCTTTGTTAGCACAGAGGATCTTAAAGAAGTAGGGTTCACGGCAAATAATAATGGGGGGGGAGTAACTAAGTTACTCCTGTATTCAGCAGTAGTTAAAGCAACTCTGGAAAAAGCAGAAATTGAGCTGCTAAAGGAAGGAATTAAACTAATAAAAAGAGAAGAAATGCTGGATAATAAGCAGAGCTAGTAATTCCTTAGAAACCATGCAGGATTGGGTGTACGGTACGGCAAATGAGGATGATTAATCACTGCAGGGGTAATAAGGAAGGACTGTTAAAATCTAGATTGTGGCGTAAACATTATCGGCACCATCTTGTCTCTTTTCGGATCCATGCGTGCGCGTAAGCAGCAGCCATTTTGAATGCCATGACCCCTCTGCCTACTGCCGATAGCCAGCGCGTCTCACTCCCTCACACCCCGGCTTCGCAAGCACACCCCCCCCTTTTTGACAGCCCCCGGTTTCTCCTGCTTGGCCCTAAACGCACCTCCAGCGTGATCCTGCCTCCGAGCCACATCCCGCGCTGAACCCCCCACACCCTTTCATCTCATTCATAAAACAGGCCCCTTTGATAACCTCTTCCTCCTTGCCTGATTGTTCGGCCCGACCCCAGGCCCTCACTTAGCCCAACAGATGCGGTTTATTGCCTCTACAGTAGGACCTCGCCTCACTTCAAAGGAGCGGGGATTAATCAATGCCCTCACACCCCTAGATCCGATCGATTACCCGCATTTCTGTTCCCAGCGGAATACCCAGCTGCGCGATAGCCATCATGCTGAGATTAGGGGTGGGGACTCCTACTGTAGATATGTGTGGGAGCGGACCTGAACCGGGGATTCCAAAGACGCCTTTCTCCGGACTTCAAAGCATTACTAAGAATGTGTTGCATGTAATAAAGTAATAAACCAGTGTATAAGAGGCCAGGCCTCAGAGATGTCGAGAGAGCACCTCGAGAAGATACCCTGTTGTCTGATTTGACGTGTTCTGTTCCGTCGGAAATAAACTCCTGTTTCCTGCCTTCCAGTCTCCAGCGCCTGCCTCTTCATTTGGGTAATCGTGAGTTGGGTGAGAAGCGGCTAACGCCGGGCAAACCTAGAAAAGGGGTAAACGACCTGATCTGCCTGAACCCTTTTTCATCAATTGGCGTCCCAAACGCGGGGCCCATCAGCGACACGTGGATCCAGTGGGAGAGGTCCCGACGACGGAGTGAACGACTGCAACGATCGGGAAGACCTCCTGCCCGATAGACCCTCGTCTGGCAGCCGATCATCCGAACTTCACTGGTTCCGAACAGACCTCTCTCGAGTGATCTACGGTCCTGACTGGGAACCATCAGGAGTGCCACAGCAATTACAGAGAATAGAGGACGATCGGGCGCTGGAAGCGGAAGACGAGAAACTGTCCATACGGTCCGGGTAAGGTCGTGTAACACGACAAACTAGGAAATATTTGATTGTTTGATTGGAAAATACTAGTATTGCTCTCCGAATTGTTGGTTCTCTTGGAGATTCTCTGTCTGCAAACTGAGAGGGATAAAAGTATTCTCTCTTCCTTTGCATGCAGTGAAGGGTAGGTAACGCAGGCTTTTGCCTCCGTTGTAATCCGTCGTGCCTATCTTTTCTCCCCCACTGATTGATTGTTTGCCCGAACATTGTTTGTTCGAGGATTGTTTTTTTCTCGAGAATTCTCTGTCTACAAACGGGGAAGGGTAAAAGTATTCTGTCCTCCTTTGCAGATAGTGAAGAATAGGTAACGCAGGCTTTTGCCCCCGTTGTAACCCGTCGTGCCTATTTCTTTCTCGCCACTGATTGTTTGATTGAACGGACATTAATTGTTCGATATTGGTTCTCTCTTTGGGTATTCCCTATTTGCGAATACTGTAGAATAGAAATATTCTGTCTAGTCTTCGCGAAGTAGTGAAGGATAGGTAGTGCAGACTTTTGTCCCCGTTGTAACCCGTCATGCCTATCTTCTCCCCATTGGTCAGTAGTTGGTTCAGCCCGGACCGCTTATTAGAGGTGGATCATCCGGCTCCTCTGGAGGGCACCCCTAATAAGGATATGTTTTTAAAATATGGACTAGTCGCCGTAGCTTATAGTAAGTTATGGAATAAATATACTAAAAAGGATCAGGAAAGTCAGTGGCCACTGATAGGATCCTTCGATGACACAAAAATAAACGTGCTGGAAACAGCCCTTTGTAACAATAAAACCACGCCCACTATGCTTGATAGTTTCGGCATGTGGCGCAAAGAAGCAGAACAATGAAAGAAAAGAGAAGAAGCGAGAATAGGAAAAGAGTTGCGAAAGGCAGCCCACCTGGCCGCTAAGAAACTAGAAGAAGATATAAAAGAAAGGGAGAAAGCCAGACAAAAACAGGAATCTGAATCGACAGGCCAGTGTCCTGTTAGGACCCCCTCTACGCTCTACCCTGAGCTGACCTCCAAACAACGGGCGAACGATGAGCTGCTGCTAAGTCCTCCGATCATCTATATGCCCCCCCTTATGCCCCCTCCCAACCCCTAGTACAACACTTGCCAGCTCCGAGTGCAAATGAGAATAACCTTGAAGCTAGTGCCCCAGCCCTCACGGCCTCCGCTCCGGCCGCATTAGTAACGACATCAGATGAACACAAGACTAGCAAGCAGCCACCGGGTAGACTGAATAGATTGAGCAAAGATGAGCGAGAGGGAATTGACAAGATAGCAAAGGCACTGGTAGAATGGAAGGAGAGCGAAGAATATAGGATGGATATGCACAATTCGCATGCCGGTAGCCACAGACGGCATTTCATTTTACGGTTTAGTTACCACACCCTGAACGCATATGAGGACAGGTATCAGAATCGGGGTCCTACTAAACTGACAGCGTTATATAGAAAAGTCGATATTGGGGACGAGGCCGAGCGTGACGTGGCGGACCTCTTCATGCAAACGCTTGAGGTTTTCCGCCACCTCACGGAACAAAAACCGGAAGTTAAGATTACAGTTCCCAAAACGACTGGGTCCTCATCAGAAGTAGGCAACACCATGATGCCTATCAGAGAAGCCGCCCCTTACTGGGTTCCCCCACAAGGTCAGGGAACGAACGACGATATCAACCATGCAGATGCAAAGGGGAGGGTTGTGTACAACTGGGTTTATCAACCATGGGACCGGCAAGATATTTTAATTTTTAGGCAAACCCTACCCGATTTAAGAAAGAACCCGACAGCATTTTATACCGAACTAGGTACAGCCTTAGGCTCAACCATAATGACTCTAGCGGACATTGACTTGTTTTTCGGGTTATGTTTGCCGGCTGATGTGTGGAAGCAAATCCGAAAAGCCGACCACACAGATCTGTTCGGACATACCTGGAATCAACTCAGTGAACTAGATAGGCAACGGGAGCCCGGAAAGAAACCTGTAAAAGACATACTGGAACTCCCGGACAAAATAGTTCAGAAGCTAAAGACATTGATCCCAGAGAAGAAGGTAGACTGGTCGGTAGTCACGGCTTGCCGTCAGAAACCCCAGGAAGACGTATCAGAATACTTCTCCCGATTTGAGACGGTGTTCTCCGACTACAGTGGCCAAGACATGACCACTGCAACCGGACAACACCTATTCGTGCAAAACTACGTGAAGGGTCTATCGCAAGAGGTCTCCCAAAAGTTACAGACGAGCGAGAGTAGTTGGGGGGCCTCCAAACCTGCAGCTATCCTTCAGATGGCTCAGTATTACGAACACCAAAAGAACGAGAACGAGAGGGCGACTGAGAAAAAGAAAAAGGACTTGAAAGAGCGAGTGATGATTGCTCAATTACAAGGAGTGACGACAGGAAGGGAACGGTATAGAGGAAACTACCAACCAAATGCACCCCCTAGAGACCGCACACCCACACCCGGCGCTCCACGAACAGACCTCGATGAGAACCAGTGTGCGTTTTGCAAAGGATTTGGTCATTGGAAGTCTCAATGCCCGGTCCTCCTGGAAATGCTTAAAAATAAAGAGACAAGAGACATGGCAAATGGCCCCAAAACTAGAGGGCAGGGGCGAGGGCACACCCACGACACCAACAATGACAGACCTGGCAGACCGAACACATTTGACCGCCCCCGACAGAACCAGTGCCAACAGTCTGACTGCGACAACACTCACGACTTTGCATAGGACTGCCAAGGGCAAGGAAGGGATCCAGTCGAGCTCTATGTTGACCAGCAAGGTCCTTACGTCACCGCTAAGGTCCTAGGTACGAAGTCTCCATTTCTGGTAGACACTGGCGCGACATGTAGTGCGTTATCTAAACGACTGATTCCAAGGGCACCCTTGTCTGGCTCACACATAACATCAATAGGCTTTGATGGAACGCCCTCCACTAACCCTTTATCCGCACCGGTTTCCTTCGACTTGGACAGTAACCCCACTGACACGACATTTCTGCTTTCCTCCAACACCCCCGATGCCATTATGGGACTTGATTTACTAAAGCATTTCCGAGCTACTATCAGGTGTTCACAGGACGGGGTTCGGGTCATCCTGTACGATAACCCGACCCTACTCAGACATCATCATGCACTACACATGTCTTCCATCTCAGACGCTGACGCATCCTTACTTGACTCTCTACCTCTGTATCTGTGGGCCAAAACGGACGCTGATGTAGGACGAATGATGATCGACCCCGTGCGCATAACTGTCCGCCAAGATGCGATACTCCCAAAACTCCCACAATATCGGATATCGCCCGAAGGTGAGAAGGCATTGGTAATGATTATTCAGTCCCTGGTAGAGGCAGGAGTGGTAGAGGAAGTAGTCAGCAATATTTGCAACAGCCCCATCCTACCCATTGTGAAAAAGCAGGGCGAGGGAGATGAGAAAGCGTACCGCTTCATCATCGACCTTCGAGAGGTCAACAAGGTAGTTGTACCCCAGTACCCTGTAGTCTCAGATATCGCCACCATTCTGACCCTGATTCCTTCCACAGCCACCTCCTTCACTGTAATTGACCTCAAAAACGCTTTCTTCTCCATCCCCATCCACCCGGACAGCCGATACCTTTTCGGCTTCACGTTAAAATCCCGCTCATATAGATTTTGTAGAGCTCCCCAAGGCTACACAGAAAGTCCCAGCATCTATAGCCAGGCCCTCAAGAGACAGCTGGACGCCGTTCAGCTACCGGAGGTAGTGGTGTTGATACAGTACGTCGATGACATCCTTTTGGCGGCCGACACCACTCCACTTGCAGTCACAGCCACCCTCCAACTCCTGCACTTCCTCGCGGAAAATGGCCACAAGGTCTCCAAAAAGAAGTTGCAATTCTGCCAACCCCAGGTCACCTACCTAGGCCACCTCTTGTCCAAAGACGGGAGAAAGCTTACACCTGATCGGATTCAGGCCATTCTGGAAACCCCCGTCCCAAAGACCCAGAAACAAGTCCGCTCCCTGGTAGGCCTCACCTCCTTCTGCCGGCAGTGGTTGCCAAATTTCAGCCTCATTGTAAAGCCGCTACTTTCCCTACTAGCCAAAGATGTCCCCTTCCCACTCCCTTGGACCCCCGAATGCCAATCGTCCTTCAAAGAACTTCGAGATGCCCTTTGTTCTGCACCGGTCCTAGGAACCCCCGATTACACAAAGCCCTTCTCTCTCTACACTCACGAAAGGGAGGGGTGCGCTTTGTCTGTCCTGACTCAAACCATTGGCGCCAAGCAACGACCATGTGCCTATTTCTCTGCCACCCTTGACCCCGTAGCGAGAGCCTTGCCTGCCTGCCTTCGAGCCGTAGCTGCCGCTGCTGTCTCTATCCGACAGAGTGAGGGGATTGTACTCTCGAATTCCCTCACGGTATTAGTGCCCCATGCTGTTGACACCCTCTTGAACCAGACTAAGACGCAACACCTGACTAGCGCCCGACTGACTGGATATGAACTGACTCTGCTTGCACCCCACATCACGCTGAAAAGATGCACCACACTGAACCCAGCCACTTTGTTGCCCCTGCCCGAAAACGACCCGAACGTCCCCCCTATACATGACTGTGTGACCCTCACAGATGAACAGCCTAGGAGTAGAGTTGACCTCCGAGACACCGCCTTCATGGACCCTGACGGAGAGCTATGGGTAGACGGTTCTTGCATAAAACTCCCCGACGGCACCACCTCAGCTGCCTATGCAGTTACCACAGCCCAAACCGTAGTTCAAACTGCCCGCATCGCGCAGCGATCCGCACAGGCGGCAGAGCTGATTGCCCTCACACGAGCATGTATTATAGCGACAGGGACTACTGCAAACATTTACACGGACAGCCAGTACGCCTTCGGAGTGGTTCACCATTTTGGACTCTTATGGAGGGAGAGGGGATTCCTGACGTCCCACGGCACGCCCATCCTCCACGGAGATTTAGTCTCCGCCCTGATTGAAGCAGTTCTCCTTCCCAAACGATTAGCGGTAATCAAATGTCAGGCACACAAGAAGGTGACAGACTTAGTCGGACAGGGAAACGCGTTGGCCGTCATCACTGCCCGAACCACAGCTGAGAATAGGACAACGACACGTATGTATGTGACCAGGTCACAAGCAGAAAAATGGACTGACGTTAGGGAAACGATTAGGGACATCCAGATGGCCAGCTCACCACACGAATTGACTGAATGGGCACGGGTGGGATTGAAAGACGAGGAAGGCTGCTGGCGGACGAAGGACACCAACAAATGGTTGCTACCCAATTCATACTTGATCCCCATACTGACTATGGCACACTCCCCCGCACACATAGGATCTGCCCCCATGATCGAACTCATATCCAGGGTTTGGCACAACGACAAGATTCCCGACTCAGCCAGACGCCTGGTCCAGCAATGCCTTATCTGTTTGCAACACAACCCTGGGAAAGGAACTGTGGTACCCCGGGGAGGGTTTGGGGTCCCCGACCATCCTTTTGAGGTCCTCCATCCAACTAGAAAGATGCCAAAGCCTGAAGTATGTATTGGTCATTGTGTGTGCTTTCAGCAAATGGGTAGAAGCCTATCCAACCCGTGATAACACTGCCATGACCACTGCCAAGGTACTGCTGAAAGAGTTTTTCCCTCGCTACGGTCTTTGTCGAATTCTATGGAGCGACAACGGCCCCCACTTCATAGCTGAAGTTATCCAACTAATCTTGAAAGGGTTGGGTGTAAAACAGAGGTTTCATGCAGTTTTCACCCCCAATCTGCTGGCTTAGTTGAGCGACACAACGCCACATTGAAACTAAAACTGTCAAAGATAGTGGCCACCACAGGACTTAAATGGCCAGATGCCCTCCCACTGGCATTGCTATCGATGCGTTCCACTCCAACTAAGCACCATTTGACCCCCTACGAGGTGGTATTTGGGCGACCGATGAACCTCTGGACTGCCCCTAAACCGACCTCCGTTCACGACGTCCCAGACGTCCTACTATCTGATTACTTGTGCAAATTGACTAAAACATTGTCTGTCATTCATCAGCAGGTGCAGCAGGCCATCCCCGATGCTTCCAGGGGTCCGGGTCACGATATCCAACCGGGAGATTATGTGCTGATCCGGAATTTCCAATGGACAAAGAGTCTGGAACCCCGGTGGACGGGCCCCTGGCAAGTACTGATTACCACCCGAACGGCTCTTCGAGTGGAGGGGAAGCGATACTGGCTACATGCGCACCACTGTAAGAAGGTCTCCTCGACCCTGACCACAACAGAAAACGTCAGCACCCAAGAAGAACTGCTGAACAAAGACCGGCCATCATTGAACTGTTATCCTGATATCGAGGCACTCAGACTTGCAAAATTCTCTGATCCCACTGTACCATCCAGGGAAGGGTATTTCCTGCGTCGAAAGGAGGGAGCTTCGGCTAAGTAGACCACAGACTAAGTTGAATCTCAGAACGGTAGCCTAAACACAACCAAGGGTTACCCGAAGAGAGGCTAAACGAAGTCAGCGGTTCTGCCCACTACCGAGCACCTTGAAGATGATGGAAGCGCCAGATAAGAAGACAACGGAATCAACAGGAAATACCCGTTATCGGAATCCAAAGACTGACAGTATACACAAATCGAAGACAATTGTTCTTTTCATTGTCCTCCTCTTTTGCCTCCTCCTCATGACTTCTTTCTGGATCATGGAAGAGAGCGCACCCGCTCATCAGATATTGCTGACCACTGCACAGCCAACTACTACGAAGGAGCATCACCTGATCTCCCTTTCGCCTCAGCTCCGAGACAGGCGTAAGGAGTTCTGGAACAATTCCTTCGTGCAACTGTTGCACCAACACAACCTTGCCGCCAACGCCACAAACTGCTGGATCTGCGGGTTGCTCCCGCATGCCACCGGACACTCCATCCCTTTCATCCCTTCCCCTTTCTCAGTTCACGGTTCTTGCCTTGCCTTGTTGACCCTCTTGCAAGAGAACTACAGGGACAACGCCACTTCTGGTCAGACAGTGTCGCACTTCTACCACGGGTTCTGGCTGAACAAAACCGGAAGGACTTCTGCTCCCTTTTGTCCTTTGACCTCTGGCTCCTCCTTCCAGATGGACATCCCTGCCAAGGAACGAGTCGAAATGCAGGTGTTCCATAATCCAGCCAGACCCACCTTCTCCTACTTACGGAAACGAACTGCTGCCACTCTGACGGTGGCTCTGTCTGTTATCAATGTCACGGGCCTCGTGTGCCTCGAAGGCTTGGGAACACAGCCGGTGGGTCACAGCTCCTGCCACATCACCAGAACATTGGACGCCATCGATCCCCCCTCCTTTGTTGCTTCTCCGAATATGTACTTTGTTTGCGGCACCAAAGCCTACACTTGGCTTCCAAAAAGCTGGGGGGGTACCTGCTACGTCGCCTTCGTTCTCCCTCCAACGTACGTGGCCCCAGCAAACCACCACAGACAGAAGCGCGCAAAAGACATTGAACAAGCCGACTCCACTGGAGCACAGTTCTTGGAAGCAGTGAAGGGACTGGTTCCTCTGTGGGGCCCAATGGCAAACAGCCGCGCCATCCGCCACCTGACCCAGGCAGTAGAAACAACCATGAACATCACGGCTGGCATCCTCTCTAACAATACGGCCGAACTTCAGGCAGTCCGCCTGGTGGCTCTTCAGAACCGCCTTGTTCTAGATGTGGTTCTAGCTGACCGAGGAGGAGCATGCCGCATCATTGGGTCCAGCTGTTGCACCTACGTGCCAGATAACTCGCCCTCAGTCTACAAAGCAATCGAACACCTCCACAGACTTTCCTCAGAGGTTCACCAGGAACAGGAAGGATGGTCGCTTGGAAGCTGGTTTTGGGGCACCTTGAAGGACTGGGGATGGAGGTTATTCACATTTATATTGATACCGGTCGTGATATTGTGTGGGTGTTGCCTAGGTATTCAATGTTTGCCACCTCTGTGTTCGCTCATTGCTAACTGCATGTGCCCTAAGACTTCGGACTACAAAACTGAACACATGAAAGCATTGTATGACCTCGAAATAAGAAATATAATGGGGATTGACGTAAATTGACAAGCTGGCTAGATATGTTGAAAAGGGAGGACTGTTAAAATCTAGATTGTGGCGTAAACATTATCGGCGCCATCTTGTCTCCTTTCGGATCCATGCGTGCGCATAAGCAGCAGCCATTTTGAATGCCATGACCCCTCTGCCTACTGCCGATAGCCAGCGCGTCTCACCCCCTCACACCCCGGCTTCGCAAGCACACCCCCCCCTTTTCGACAGCCCCCGGTCTCTCCTGCTTGGCCCTAAACGCACCTCCAGCCGTGACCCTGCCTCCGAGCCACATCCCGCGCTGAACCCCCCACACCCTTTCATCTCATTCATAAAACAGGCCCCTTTGATAACCTCTTCCTCCTTGCCCGATTGTTCGGCCCGACCCCAGGCCCTCACTTAGCCCAACAGATGCGGTTTATTGCCTCTACAGTAGGACCTCGCCTCACTTCAAAGGAGCGGGGATTAATCAATGCCCTCACACCCCTAGATCCGATCGATTACCCGCATTTCTGTTCCCAGCGGAATACCCAGCTGCGCGATAGCCATCATGCTGAGATTAGGGGTGGGGACTCCTACTGTAGATATGTGTGGGAGCGGACCTGAACCGGGGATTCCAAAGACGCCTTTCTCCGGACTTCAAAGCATTACTAAGAATGTGTTGCATTTAATAAAGTAATAAATCAGTGTATAAGAGGCCAGGCCTCAGAGATGTCGAGAGAGCACCTCGAGAAGATACCCTGTTGTCTGATTTGACGTGTTCTGTTCCGTCGGAAATAAACTCCTGTTTCCTGCCTTCCAGTCTCCAGCGCCTGCCTCTTCATTTGGGTAATCGTGAGTTGGGTGAGAAGCGGCTAACGCCGGGCAAACCTAGAAAAGGGGTAAACGACCTGATCTGCCTGAACCCTTTTTCATCAGGACTGGAAATGACTATATCCCCAAATGAATTCTAATTCTAAAGTGTATTGATATTGTGTGTCTGCAAGAGACCTGGCTGTGCGACGAAACCCTAGCCACTGAAACTATGGTTATGGAGGGGTTTGCCCACCACTCGAAGTCTGCAAGGAAGAATCCTTGCGGTAGACCCTCAGGTGGTCTACTGAAATTGGTTTTCACTAAAATTGCCAGGAAAATAGAAAACCTCGATATAAGTTGTAAGTGGGCATTAGGGAGTAGAATATTGACTCTGAATGAAGACCCTTGTTATGAAGGTATATGTATTATTAATGTATATATTCGGAGGGGAAAAGATGATGACTATAAGTTGAACCTGGATAAATTAATAAAGGATATGGATAAGATATGTGATTCCTACCCGCACGATGTGTTTCTAATGCTGGGGGATTTTAACCATAGATTAGATCCCAGTAGATTAGATTCTTGGAGTGGAGAATTACTAAAAGCTTATAATATAGTCTGCCATGTTCCCGAGCGGAGAAATTTCGCATCAAGATATGGCCCTAGGTCAATTGTTGGGTTCTATGGGCCTTTTATGCGTAAATGGTAGATTGGAAACTGACCGGCCGTCAAGACGTACATTCACGGTGGGTCAGCAACCGTGCCCGATTGATTACGTTTATACACATGCTTGGAGCTTCAAATTAATCAAATACTTTGAAGTAATAAGGGCGTAAGGGAGCGACCATTATCCTCTGCTGACTAAATTATATGCAAAAAGGGGTAGTCAAAGAGACCAAGTCCTTCAAGTACTGGTAGAATACCCCAAGCGGCTCACAACCCGTATATCAGATGAGCACATTAAAAAATTAAGTGGCGCTCAACAGTTAATTGTTTTAGAAAAATTGCCACATAAGGATGATAATGCCTGGTACGCAAATACAATAAGCCAATTGGTAGAATGTTTAAGGGTAAAATTTAAATGTGGGAATTCCGGAGTAGCCTGTAGTAAAAGACTAAACATTAATAATGGAACCTGGTACGATGTTGAATGCCTAAAGCGAAAGTTTGTAACAGGCAAAAGGAAAGATGATTTAGTGTAGAACTTTTATCTAACCTTCAGAAGCTAAGGATAAAATATAAGACAATTATCAGAAACTAGCAGCCCGTCCCGACGTTGTCCGGGTATGAACTAGAATGTGTGTAATGTGTGTATTCAGATACGGTCATTCGTGTGTTCTCCCGCTTGAGGCCCAGCTGCAGCCCTGGTTGATGTTAGCAGGCGCATGTCCCCCCGCTTGAGTCCCAGCTGCAGCCCTGGTTCATGTTAGCAGGCGCATGTAATTAGTGTAGTGATCCGCAGCCTGGGCCCGGCTACAGCCCTGGCTGATGTTAGCAGGCACGTGTAATTTGGTTTAATGTGATAGTTCAGTAACAGCGCGCATGAGAGGCTGCAGTAATTGTCCCCGCAGACACGCTCAGTCGCGTGTGCCCCCGCTTGAGGGCCAGCGGCAACCGTCTAACAATTAGAATTGTGTGAGTCTTGAATGATTGTTTCCCGCTGTTCTTATTTTTTTACGACCCACACCGACGCTCTTCGGCCCGAGTGCTTTTTAGACGCACCCAGGCCAAGTCACACACTGCGTTCGGCCCTTTCAGAAGCACCCAGGCCAAGGCACACACTGCATTCCGCATCCCCAGAATGTGTGAGACAACGGGCAGTCCCTCAAGGGAGTCTTGCGAATGGTTACTTACCACGCTTCAAGGTGAACGCCTTTGTGACGCCCCCAGCACACGGCCACAGCAGACGATCTGATTAATGTACGACCCAGATGGCATGAAGTGCGGAACGTAGCACACACCCCCAGCGTTTGTCACGCCCCCAGCGTGCCCCTTGATGCGGCGCAGTTGCGTAATTGGCGCTTCACATGGGATGAAGGGTGGACACACGCCCACAGCGCAGACACACGTCCACAGCGTTTGTCACGGCCCCAGCGGGTCACGCCCCCAGCGTGCCCCTTGATGAGGCGCAATTACGACTCACATGGCATGAAGGGCGGAACGTACCACACGCCCCCAGCGTTTGTCACGCCCCCAGCACACGCCCACAGCAGAACGCAGACACGCCCACAAGGGACTACTTTGCTGGCACGGTTCTTTTACCTTTTAAATGTATATGGTGGCCGTCTGCATAGCCTATGTCCTTCTGCTGCAACTGCCCTTTCCAACGCTGTATTGGGTGTTGTGATTGGTGCTGTGGTTACTGAGATTACCCGCCTCAAAGGTTTGGGCTCTCTCTTTATAATATTAGGATGTATATATATATATATATATATATATATATATATATATATATATATATATATATATATATATATATATATATTCACTGAAAAAACCATAGGTTTGACACCAGTTATAGTTAGCTGGAAATTTTACTGATATAAAACCAATGAAATTCCACGTTATAGTTAGTTGGACTCACTATAACTTGCGCGTGTAATGCACTGCTGATGACGTCACATATTACATCACTCATGACATCACTGATGACACCATCCAGTGAATGTGTGTCTTTCTGAAAAATAAATATGTGTTATATATGTATATATTATTGAATATCTTAGTGAATACATATATTAGTGAGTAATGCTTAAATATTTAAATATATGTATTAGTGTTTCACTTTGTGTATAAGTGGCTGCATGGGTTGATGAGTAGGTACATGTGTATGTATATAGGTTATTAGATGTTTTTCTTAGTATCAGTATGAGTGTTTGCATGCTTTGGTGGGAGTATTACTTAGTACATAGATGCAAGAATGACTGAGTCTCTGTTTGTATGTGTTTTGAAGACAGCATATGTGCAGGACTGTATGGGTGGATGAGTGTGTATATGTCTGTGTTAGTGAGTGAATGACTGTCTTATTCGTGTCTTTATCAGTAACTACATATGTTTTAATCTAGTATATGTGAATATTGATGTATATAAGTGAGTATATGTGAGAGTGAGGGATTGTAAGAGTTCCTGTTTAAATTAGTATGTGTTTCTATAAGTGATTTTTTAAGAGAGTAAGTATGTGTAAGTTTCCTTAGAAGTAAAGTGGTAGTGTGTGTATAGCTGTTTATGCAAATAAATGGATGTTCAATAGTTTATTTGCATGTGTGAGTATGTGTGTGAATAACTTTTGGATGACTGTCGGTGTGTAACAGGATGTGTAGGTGTATCACTACATATGATTAGTGAATATATGTATGAGTGACTATATAGAACTGTTGGTGAATTAGTGCATGTGTATATAGATGGTGGAATTATTGAATTGGTTGTTGTAACTGGTATGGGTATCTCCATTTTTTTGAAAATTTTAGTTTCTATTTTTGAATATGTGTTTCAAGGGTTAGATTACAGTGAAAGGAGGTCTGTCACTGTGTCACAAGGATGGTGTCATCAGTGATGTCATGAGTGATGTAATATGTGACGTCATCAGCAGTGCATTACACGCGCAAGTTATAGTGAGTCCAACTAACTATAACGTGGAATTTCATTGGTTTTATATCAGTAAAATTTCCAGCTAACTATAACTGGTGTCAAACCTATGGTTTTTTCAGTGAATTTCATAGGTTTTGTAAATGCTACTTCCTAACTATAACGTGTGTAAAACCTATGGTTTTTTCAGTGAATTTCATTGGTTTTTAAAATGCTAATTCAGAAATATCTCGTGTATACAACCTATACTTTTGTCAATAAAGTTCTGGCAATATTTTTTTCGGAAACAAGCCGTTTTCTTCACTGTTCAAGTTGCATAGAGACTCCTTGTAAAGCGATACAGAATTAGAAAGTCTGTACCTTGCCTTTTTTTCAACGCATTAAAATTTGCCTGTAAATAAAAATAGCCTTTCTAAACTTTCGTGCACGACCCGGTGTGCGCACTCTCGGCAACAGTTCTCAATAAAATGGATAGCGCATTTCCAGGCTTTCGTGCGCGACCGACTGCGCGCACCCGCCTATATATTTCGTGAAAACTTTGCAATCTGAACTTATTGAATTTCTTCATAGACCCATCAAAGAACTTATACTACGTCAAAGAGACTAAACCTAGGCTTCTTTTTTAATATTATGAAAATTTTCATTAAATGGAGCCGAATGTCTTTTTAAACTTTCGTGTGTGACCGAATGTACACACCTTGGTATTTTAAAAAAATATATAAAAGGTTTTATACTTTAACAATTGTATGCTTGAATCGAGCTCAGAAGATATATTAAATCCGGATATGTTTGGATTTACTCCTTTTCACGTTTTGAAACTTTGCTGAATTAGACCGCTACTTCCAAATGGCGTACGTGACCAGATACTATCACCGCGTACACGTCCTGAGACGCGCATGTGAAGTCATGTGACTTGAAAACAACACTTCCAATTGGTTCTTAGTAGTTTCTATTCTGCAATTTACACGGAGCACTCCACCCACTTGTCTCACTATCTTTTCTACTCTCAAAAGAGAACGACGTTCAACACCCTTCGGAAGACTTTGCTGAAATGGCTGCCGCCCCGCATTCATCTTCCGAATCTGAAGGAAATGAGCGACTACCTTTAAAAAGAAAAAAGGAATCTTTTATTTGGCAATTTTTCACTTATCCTGAAGAACAAAAGAAAGTGAATGCGCCAAAAGTTACCTGCACGATATGCAATTCGGTTCTCTCAAGAGGAAATCCAAGAAAAAAATATTCCTTTTCCATACATACCATGGTGCGGCATGTCAAACAAGTGCACCCTGTGGAATTTGCAAAGGCATCGACAAGAGCCCTGGCCACGCTATTACCATCAGAGGTGGCCAGCACATCTTCTGGTGGACGACCTGTATCTCCATCGAGTGCTGTGATGGACTTGAGACCATATCTTGCAAAGGTGCACATGAAATGCAACGAGTGTGGAGAAATTCTTCTGTACGGAGAGCAGAGCCTCATTCTTACTAAACAAAAAATTGAGAGTCATAAATGCCCCGAGAAAAGATAAATTTCTTCATTTCATTTTAATCCTGTGTCACACATGAAAATGTTGTTGCAAGTTTAAAAAATCAAAAACAACATAACACTTGTTTTAAAAAAAAAAAAAAAAAAAGTTCTTTTCAGAACTAACTCATTCTACCAAAAAGAGCTCCAGGAGCATATTATAAAGGGGGTTTATCTCCGCTTTTTTGGCTTTCGTTCGTGCGCGACCGTGTGCGCGCACCCGCCTATATATTTCGTGAAAACTTTGCAATTGCAACTTATTAAATTTTTTCATAGACCCATCAAAGAACTTATACTACGTCAAAGACACTAAACCTAGGCTTCTTTTTTATTATTATGAAAATTTTCATTAAATGGAGCCGAATGTCTTTTTAAACTTTCGTGCGTGACCGAATGTACACACCTTGGCGCATGTGAAGTCATGTGACTCGAAAACAACACTTCCAATTGGTTCTTAGTAGTTTCTATTCTGCAATTTACACGGAGGACTCCACCCACTTCCCTCACTATCTTTTGTACTCTCAAAAGAGAACAACGTTCAACATCTTTCGGAAGACTTTCTTTTCACGCGATAATGTGAAATACTGAGATTGTTACAGGATTTTCTATCAGTATTGTGTTCCCATTGCTGTAGAAGCACTAACACCGTGGAAAATTCCACCGATAGCAGTGATATTTTTAACGCCGAGCACCGGCGATTTTTATCACTTAGAAGCCTTCCTATTATGAAGGTTTATCTCCTAAGTCTCTGATTCTCAAACTGTGCAACGCGGCTCCCCTGTGTGCCGTAATGAAGTGCTAGGGGCGCCGCCCACACTCTAGTGTGACTAACCATCTATAAATTCCACAGACATCTCTACCCTGTTATCTGCAATTGTGAGCATCAAAAGGAGCTGCGCTACGCCCCTGTGAGAGGCCTCACTCCCACTGCTGCAACGGCTTGGCAGTCCTCCAGATGCACAGGAACAGCCCCTCCGATCCATTGAAGTTCTCTGTCGTGAGAGGCCTCACTCCCACTGCTGCAACGGCTCGGCAGTCCTCCAGATGCACAGGAACAGCCCCTCCGATCCATTGAAGTTCTGTGTCGGTCTCAATACCACTTACGAAATGAAAATAAGCACTGAAGAATATTCAAGCATGTAGTACTCCTCCTGCTACAGCATACAGAATGCATTGTATTACCTATAAAAAAGTGAAACACCCACTCTACAATCATATAGAATACTTCCTCTAAAGAAGCCTGTGAATAACTTTAAAACATCAGGTTAACCTTTTTTTACTCTCTCATCATTGTTAAAGATAAGTATTTACAATACTATATTAAACAATGCCATGGTTGTTGCTTTTTAATGTTAAAAATCTTGCAATCTTTCACAAACCCAATACTCATGGCTTCTTTTTCGTGACAAAAATATTGCAATATTACATACCTACATAGAATAACAGAAAAAACATAAAACTACAAAGGCCAAACAGTCTACTAAACGCGGATTTGTAACCTATGGGGCAGATTTATGTTAACTACTTCATACCCAGATATGCACCAGTTAATGTGCACCACAGTATGCTAGTGCTCCGTTACCCATGGTGTGCCACATTTGAAATGTGGCGCACCATGGTACAAAAACACCATACATGCGTAACACATCTGTGCTGAAAAAGTAATACATTGCTAGAGTTGCATCGCAACTGTGATGCAGCTCCAGCAAGGCTCACCAATGCACTATATTCACAATGCTGCGTCAATGCCTACGCCTGCTTCAAGCACATGCACAGTTTTGAAACAGCATGGGCCTGAAAGTCACTGAGTGAAATATCATGCATTACAGTCAGCCACTTTCAAGACGCATTCCTTCAGAGGAACACTTCCTTATGGTGCAGGGCTTTAGAATGTGACATATCTCCTAGATCCATAACGTTGTAAATATGGTACATTATTTCCACTGTCATTGTATTAAAAAAACTGACGAAATTGTGGCGCAAAGAGACGCAACGTCAACATAAAGCTGCTACAATGTGTTTTAAAGTGCCCTTTAAATTACAACCAACACTCTCTTTGAAGAGACCCCTCATGTTTTTTTAACACCTGTTAAGTCCTTCCATGCTCATGACAGAGCCGCTCCATCACGAGCATTGCCTCAGCTGTCCTCAGAATAGACCAGTTTTGTCATGTGCTTACAGCACTAATATTGTACCTCCATGACACGTTCTATTGACTAAGCAGAGCCATGACAGAACCACTGTATCATGAACAGATCTCAACCGTGGCTCATGAAAGAGTACCTCTATCATGAGCATAGAAGTACCACTCAGCCCCCCGGCCCCCTAATGCTGAGGCAGAATTGCCACTGCAGCAAAGGACTTAAACTCCTGGAAAGAACAACATGTAACATTTAATATCATTTCCCACCAATGTTTTCATATATCAGTGTTGCTGAACTCACTCAGTAAAATGTCGCTCATTTCATTAAATCACTTTTAAATCATGCCTTATAACAATGCACCCAATCCTATGTGGAAGTGCTTATATTAAACATGACATTGCTTTAAGCAGGATAGACAAAGAAATGACACAGTGATGTAAAAGTTTCTTTATTTTTTATACTTACCTAAAAAATAGTAAAAAAGTAAAGTAAATTTCTTTTAAAAACATAGTACCTGTGGAAGAAAAGTAAAAATAAGATTATAATGTACATTTCATAAAATAAAAAAAAGTAGGAGTCAATAAGAGAGAGGCAGAGAAAACTCTCGGATGTTATTAGTTGTACTTACCTTATAAATATAATATCTGTGGAAGACAGTAAAAAAATATGTTTTAATACATATTTCTAAATTCAATGTAACAAAATAACTCAAACAACATATTAAATGGTTTATTTTTGCTGTCCTCAGAATACATTGATTTTCACTATAAACAGTGATTTCAATATTAATCATCATATAACAGCGGGGAAAAAAAAACACAATCAAAATGATTGTGTTTAAAAAACCCATTCAAAATCTCCATACATATTATAAATACCTGAAAAACACATATCTTAAATGTTTTTCTCAAATTCGCAATTTCTTGAGTAAGCACACTACATCTTCCACAGTTACAAACTAATTAAACTATACGACCTATTTTTAAATATATCTCAAAAAAACAGCGTGCAAGTATCTCCTATAAAAATCTATCTTAACTATACATTTTCTTCTCTCATACCTTTCCGCGTGGCCAAATTGTATAAGTTAACTCATTATCTTTTAAATACCTCTCCCAAAAACTTCCGTCCATATATGTTCTAAAATAATTATCTAAAGTACTCATTTTCTTCTCTCATATTTTTCCACATGGCCAAATACTATGAGTTAAGTAGTTTTTTTCTGAAATTTCTTAATCTTAATCTTATCTATTCTTTTGTGAACCTTTACAGTAACAAGGTGTAACATGTTTTATACCATCAAACATTAACTAAATTTCTACCTGATGTTATCACTATACCAAACACAAATTTCATTTATAGATTTGTAGACCCTCAGTCACATGATATTTGTAAACAAGAAAGTTTCATATCTTTACAGTATTAATCTTCCTACAGCAAGTGATTCTACTGAAATTTGGGTTCCAAAAATAGCAGATAGGAGTTAGTTAAGGCAAAAGGCAAACGTTTCTTAAAAGTCAATTGGGTATCATTGCAAAGCGTCCAGCCACTTCCACACTTCAAATAAGCTGTATAATGTCCTGATGATGTGGAAGGCCCTTCATGAAAAATGATGGCTACAGTTACAAATGTTCTTCTAGAAATAGATACTTGAGTAGCCACAACATTTTTAATTAAAGTTGACAATTTACTCCCATCAGCTCTGCATCGTTGAAACATTAATATTACATATTGTCCATATCTATGGATAAATAAAGTTGATAACATTTCAGACTTACATTGAGAACAGACCATGTTCTGATGCGCATCTTTTACTAGTTTATTAAAAGACACTTCTTTACAGTCTGGTAATGTTAAATATATAAATCTTTCACTGTGTATATCAGTACTACTTGAAAATGAGCAATTATCACACTTATGTTCCCATTTATAAGAAAGGCCAAAAAGATTATCAATATCTACACCTTCATCTTCCAAAACTGTAAACATATACATAATAAATTCCTGACAATCTTTCTGAATATTCTGTGAAAATTGATTTACTCCTGCACATATGTCTAAAACATTCCTTAGTTCTGAAACACTTCCTACTTCACTTTCACCACTACTACATTTTTCAAATATAGAATTTAAGGAATAGCAAAATGTTTGCTCTTGATTTTCTACAATCTGTTCCTTAACATTTTTTAGAAAAAAAACAACATTAACTACTACATTTGCATAACAGTTGACACCAGACCTGTTTTCAAACTTAAATCCAACAATCTCTTCAATATTAACCGTTTTCTTATGCCTACCAACAACAGCTACATCTTTTTTTCGTCGTTTCTCAACTACTTCAGCACATTTCTCCTCATTTTTCCTTTTCTGACCAACCATACGCCTTTCAATTAAAGGATATTGAGGTAAACTTGGAGCATATTCTCTTCTTAACCTATTATACTCCTTCACACAATTTAAATCTGCACTAATCTTTGTCTCATCATAATCATAATCATAATCAATTAAATAAAGTCCACATAAAGTTCTGACTTGCGATAAAGCAACATAAAGCAACATATGCCATACCCTCTTTGAATACAGTGCTTCCAATATTTACCAAAGCACAATCTACACTTAAACCTTGAGATTTGTGAATAGTCACTGCATATGCCAAACAAATTGGAAATTGCTTCCGACGGACATATAAGTCTTTCACAAGCAAAAAACGATTTGAACAGCGACTAATTTTCTGAACTTCCTCAATTCCATCAGATTTTATTCTTAAAAATTCAATCTCATCTCTATTTGTATAATTGACAAAACCAACAACATTACCCATTGCTCCATTTACCAATCCTCTTTCTACATGTAAATTTCTCCTTAAAATTATCCGACAATTTAAACATACATACAGATTTTTCTCTAAACCAGCAGTTTTAGATATACTTTTTTGAAGAGAATCCAATTTTAACTTCAACTTTTCAGACAAAACAATAGTACTACCTTCATGCTCTATTCTATCTTTAGCTTCCAGTTTCCTAATTTCTTGATTTTCTAAATTCAAAATTTTCTCATTAAAAACTGAACATTCTTTCACAGTTGGCATCAAGCATATCACTGATTTATCTGCTACCTCTTTACTATATATTTTCTCAGGTACATTATCTTCATTAGGAAACAGCTTGGAAAGTAATCATGTTCGTAGAGTGTGTTTCGCATCTTCAGTTAGTTTTCCAATCCTTATATCTTGAAGAATATTTCCATATTTAGTATCCTTTGCCTGTCGCATATTTTGAATCAGTTCAGTATATTTGAAATGTGACCATATATTAACATTTCCAATACTGCCCAGGCACTTTCTAGTCTCCTCATGCGTAACAGTTTCAAATACAGGTTGTCCTTTCACTGGAGTTAGTTGGAGTAGATCTCCAAAAACTATGACATGTTTACCTCCAAATAACACATCATACTCTGTCTTAAGTATCTGTTGCATTCTTAAATGCACAAAAGCAAGCATTAAATTAGATACCATGCTTACTTCATCAATAATAATAAGTTTCATTTTTTTAAGCACTCTAGAAACTTCAAAACAAGCTTCTCCAGATAGCTTGTGATATTGTAATTTATTTTCATGTTCAACTGGCAGCATCAGTAAACGATGTAAAGTAATACCTTTAATATTATGTGCTGCCAATCCAGTTGGAGCAGTAACAACACACGACTTTAATTAGGAAACTTTTACCAGTTCCAGCTTCTCCACTTACATATAATCGAATAGGTTGAAATGACATACATGAGCAATCTTTTCTCTCATGACGAAAGCCATGCTCAATGTGCTCTGTCACTTCATCATATATCTGTCTTTGCTCACATTAAATTGCTTCTTTAATTCTTCTAAGTTGATTGCTTCCTCTTGACCTTGCTGCATTGCTCTTTCCACCTCATCCATGGCGGTGGCTGCTTCATTTTGGATAATTGGTTGTCCCAGTGGATCTTGACTTAATGAAGCCGAACTTTGACTATCTTGTGAACTATCTCTAGCAATCTCCGCTGCAATTGTCGCTTCTTGCTCTATTTCATCATTCAACATTTGGAGATAATTACTAAAAACAGGACATTCAATACTACTTTTAGAAGCGTTGAATGAATCTTCATAACTATGAAACTCCCCAAGTAGTTCCTCTTTTCTACGCCATGGTTTAAAGAGTTGCAAAAGAGCAAAATAGTAAACTTCTCTTTTGTCAGGTGTTTCGCAACTCAGTTTCCGATGATTAATCAAGTGTCCTTTTCTTTGTTTCACCAGACATCCTTCTTGTCCAATTACAGCGTATACACCTTTATCAATGTTCTCTGTAACATTCCTTTTAAAAGTGTAGTTTTGAAGTATTTCATACAGACAAATGTTTTCTAGAAGAGTACTTCTATTTGGATAGTATGTATCCAACATATTTGTTTTCAGAATGTCTGTACTGTTTGGTTCTTTCTGGGCTAAATATTCAATTTCTTGCACAGGTTTTAGAACACGGTTTCGTGTTTCTGCAAGACCCAAACTCACCCAGAGAATAGTCCTTGATTTAGCATAAAGACTTGCTGATGATAATCGGTCACAACATTCATATGCTCCAATTTCTCGATGAGACAACATCTTCAAACTGTACGTATACAATTTCTTGCTTAGGCTCTTTTCATGAGAAATGTCTTCCCACATC
Organism: Lissotriton helveticus; assembly: GCF_964261635.1. Taxonomy (NCBI): domain Eukaryota; kingdom Metazoa; phylum Chordata; class Amphibia; order Caudata; family Salamandridae; genus Lissotriton; species Lissotriton helveticus. The sequence continues at coordinate 922,134,197 of NC_136057.1, forward strand.
TCCTTCAGTTCCGTCTTTTCAGATTTTGTGATGTAAGACGTTACATATCGAGCCACAGCAATAGAGTTGTCTGCAACATATTGTATGTCCATGTTAGCATTCCACATGGGCAAAATGACTGGGTTATAGTCATTTATATATTTGGATTCTTCACCTCTTCTTAAATTGTACGTATTTTTAGGTGACCTTCTTCTGATGTTATGTCGCAAAGATGACATCAAATTGTTGACTCTTCCTTTTGAAAGTACTGGTCGTGCAAATCCAAAACGACATTTGGTGTAGAATTTACTCTTTGATTTGAATTTTCGCCGACAATATTTTCCACAACGATGACTTTGAAAGCGTAACACTTTTCCTCTTAAGTCCTTATCAGTTGTACTATTAGGTATGTCACAAGTGGCATACTGTTCAATAAAAGACAGTACAGTCTCATCCGAGTCTCTTCCAAATTTAGGAGCATCCTTGATCCATAACAGCATATGAATATGAGGAGCACCTCTTGCTTGGTATTCTTTTCTCCAAAAGAAATCCACTACTTCACCAAGAGGCGGATTTTTCTTGTTTGTAAGAAAAGACATCATAGCTTCAAATCTATGATTAAAATATCTGCAAACATTAACCGGATCTAACGAACACAGTTCTCCGGGTGTCTTGTAGTTTATATTTTCTATGTTTGCATTCGCCTCCTGAAGAAATTCAAGTAAATCTTCCCAAGCATACTCTGCACAGCTTAGAGTTAAAAACCATGTTGGTGCTCCTAAGTTTCTAAGCATGCACTTCAAATCTCCATGACGACGGTACCAATACTCATTAGTACCACGCTGACAAGCCATTAAATTAATTAGATGTGAATCCAAAACACTATCTTTCTGTTGCACTTTATCCATAAATTCCTTTGCTGAAATATTATGCAGATGAACTCCACTTTTTAAGATATGGTTTACTGCATAAGAGAGACCAGATAAGTCACTCTCAAACAGAAGATGAAACAAATATGGAATGCATTGGTGAAACCTCAGATCTTCTGCATATAATCTTGTTGTCCGGTATTCAGATGCAGGAATCTGCATAGGTCAATCATCATATCGTGTACCTTCACCTGTAGGGAATAACTGTGGGAAACAACGACCTTCCAAACTTTCTTCCCACACACTAATAGGATTTCCTTTCGCCTTTTTCATCTGAAATAATTCAATAGCATTCCCTATTGCTTCTTTGGAATGCAGTGGATGAACACTGTAATGTTCGTAAATTTCTTCACTTCTGGATAGGTCAACTTTTTCAATTTGTCCAATAGACAAATCACTCTCCTCTTCTTCACTTACATCTTCTTCTTCTACGTATACATCTTTATAGTACTTATTGTTTTGAACTAAATACAACGTTGCCTTTTTGACTTTTCTAACATCCACTAAATCTTGCCAGATTGTCTTACTCTTTGTAGGTACACCATTAACTAGAATAACTAGAGGTTCCTCTTTCTACATTTTCAACACCAATTGTTTCCATATTTTTTTTTAAATCAAGTGGCAAATATACAACTCTACCCTTTAATCCTCTTTGTAAATCTGAAGGATTTAATTTACCAGTATTAGGCTCCATACGAACAATAGCCTGAAAAGGATGTACACATTGGATCAGAATAGTCTCATAAGTATTTAAATCCATCAATTCTGATGGAATATTTATCAACTCTAGATTATTATGAACAGCTCTAGCAGGCATTTTATTTTCATTTAATTTATTATAACAATATTTACAAATACGTTGCTCAAAACCCAAATCAAAATAGTTTTCCACCAACAAATAAGTTGCAAAATCTTTCCATTGACCATTACTTTCATCTTCACTTTTTAAATATAAGTCAACTAACCTAGTTTGACTTTTGACTCTCCCAACTGGTTAACAAACCCACCCACACAGCAGGGCATCAACTGGACTTAATC